>NC_137836.1:6970000-9370000 GCF_948465745.1 Chenopodium album
TTTAGAAAGGGCGTATAGGATAGATTATTTCTTTCCATATGCATTGTAATTAGTTCTTTTGTCTTTTTATTTTTGTATGAATTGATTGTGTAAGTTATTTAATTTGTGTATGTTTTATGTAATGGTGCAAGCTTGAGTGCATGTGATCACTTAGTATCATGTTTAAGGATTAAAGCATGTAATATGGAATGGAATGAGATGCTTTGTGCAATGTGATAAATGATTTGTTTATGTGCAGCATGTAATTATGTGTCTATTATTATGTGTTTATTTAATTATCTTGTTTACTTAATACTTGGATTTTGGTGGGGATTGTAGCATCAAGGGAATTATTTTATTTAATTTTCGTGTGTGTAGGAATGATTAAAATTCAATAATCATTTCTTTTAAAAGTGACTTTTTAGGGGCATTTGTGTGGCTGGTTCACCTTTCTACCTTAATATATATATCTTTAATAATCATGAATGCGATTTATTGAGCAAGTAGAGCTCTTTAGTGTTGATTTCGGCCTAAGAGTGTGTTACATTTCTAGGCAGAGAAGGAGGATGGCTAACAACGATGCTTTAGCTGATGCTATTAGGCTTCTAGCGGAGAACTTGAACCAAAACCGCAATGATAATCCTGATCCTACGGGTGAGATGTTTAAGAAGCTTGTTCAGGTCAAACCACCATACTTTAAGGGAGGTGGAGACCCAACTTTTCAGGAGAATTGGATTAGGGAGTTTGATACGATCTTTGCTGCTTTGAATTGCCCTGTGAATATGAGAGTGGATCAAGCTGCAATGTATTTCAAGGAAAAGGCAGATATTTGGTGGAGGGATAATGGAAATGTGCTTCGTGCTCGAGCTAATTTTGGTTGGGAGACTTTCAAAACCAAACTTAGGGAGAAGTTTTATCCACCATTCTTAAGGAAGCAAAAGGCTCAAGAGTTCATCAATCTGCAAATGAACAATATGTCGATTACTGAGTACTATAACAAGTTTATGAACTTGTCGAGGTTTGCAGCTGAAGTAGTTCCTACTGAGGAGTTGAAGGCTCAAAGATTTGAGCAAGGTTTGACTAAGCATTTGCAGTAGGAATTGGCAGGAAAGACCTTTAAAACTCTTGATAAGGTTTATGGGAGAGTGGCGCACCTGCACAGTCTGCATGTCAGGATTACACCTGAGAGTGGAAGTGGAAGTGTTGGAGAAAAACGTAAGGATTTTGGAAATTCGAGTAACCAAGGTAACTTCAAGAAGCCAAGGAACGAGAATTTCCAAAATAGGAATGTTCAAAACAATAGAGGATCTTCTAGACCTAATGGCCAAGATGAAAGGCATTACCACTGCAAGAGATGTGGCAAGGATCATCCTGGAAAGGATTATGATGGGAACTTGGTTGTGTGTAGGTTCTGTAACAAGAAGGGCCATACGGAGTTCAAGTGTTTCTCAAAATTTAAGCAACAAGGAAATGGGAACAAGTTTACTCCAACAAGCAATCAAGGAGGGAATTCGAAAGGTCAAAATGGGAATGCAACGAACGAAAAATGTTAACAACAACAACAACTCCGGGAATCAAGGGAAGAACGTCACTCCAGGCCGTTTGTCTGTGATGAGCAAGAAGGAAGCTAAAAGGTCTTCTGATGTTGTCACTGGTAGCTTTTCTATTCATTCTATTTCTTTTAACGCTTTATTTGATTCTAGAGCCACCTATTCTTTTATTTATCTAATTTTGTTATGAAACAATTAGGACTAAGCTAGTTGAACAGAATCCGATTGACTTGCCTATTAGTTTACCTACTGATGAAGTTGTGAGGTGCACCAAGATGCATAAGGGTTTACCTTTGAGGATTGGGGGGACCGACTTTCCATCAGATCTTATAGAATTTGAGTTGGGTGGCCTTGATGTTATTTTGGGAATTGATTGGTTGGAAACTTATAAATCTAATATTGATTGTGAGATACAGAAGGTTCATTTGAAGAGTCCTTTGGGAAAGATTGTGTCTTACAGACGTTTTGGAAAACCAAAGGGTATTGGAATTATTTCTACAATGAAGTTGTCGAAACTTGTGAGTAAAGGGTATCCTTTGTTCTTTTGTTGTGTGCAAGACTTGGAAAAGAGTAATAAGGTGAATGTGGAAGATATGCCAATTGTGAATGAGTTTTTGGATGTATAACCTGAAGAGATTTCCGGAATGCCACCAAAGAGGGAATTGGAGTTTACAATATATTTAGTTCCCAAAACTGCAGCAATTTCTAAGGCACCATATAGAATGGCACCTGCTGAGATGGGAGAGTTGAAAGTGTAACTGCAAGAATTGTTGGATAAAGGGTATATTAGGCCAAGTGCATCTCCTTGTGGAGCACCTGTTTTATTTGTGAAGAAGAAATATGAGAGCATGAGGTTTTGTATTGACTATAGGGAGTTGAATAATGTGATGATAGATAAAGAATAAGTACCCATTGCCCAGTGTAGACATCTACTTTTGGCCTCCTGTCCCGACAGGAAGTGCAATGACGATAAATAAAACCATCTTTGTGTTGGATCAAAGTGAAGAATACTTATGGAGGACTAGTGAAGCCACAAAACACAAAAGACTAGCCAAAATTAAAGATAAAAGCCAAAACAAAGGTCCAATTAACTAAACTCGATCATAATTAGGCTTAAGCCCGTGCCTTAAACCCAATAATGACGGATTTAGGAGCGCCTAGGTTAAATCTTAGTGTTGCCACAGAAAAAGCGGCGCGCATCTCAAACAGTCGCGTTGGGCTGCCGCGCGCAACTAATTCAGTTGCGCGCGACACCCAGCGCAACCTCCAGAGTTGCGCTGCGAAAGATTCAGAATTATACGAAAAATATAAAATCGAATCTTACCATAAAGCCGCGCGCAAGACAATTAGTTGCGCTGCCCATAGCAGCGCAACCTAATCACTTGCGCTGGGATGCCGCGCGCAACTCATCCTGTTGCGCGCGACACCTGCTGCGGTAGAATACTCGAAACCCTAAACCTAATCATTCCCTATAAATAAGAGCTTAAACCGAGGCTTAAATATACAGAAAATAACCTAAAACTCTGGCGAAATACTTGTGAACTTGTGCAACCTAACCCCTCTTGTCCTAAACACTCACCCCTTTTGATATTTTGTTACTACGGTGGAGGTTCCCCAACAATAAGGAGTCCATAAGTATTCTAAACGAAGATTTAGCAAAGAAAAGTGGTAAATTCCCGAGCACTTAGTTAAATTACATTTATTTTCTTGTTTAAAAGAACCTTAATTAATTAAGTAGTGTTGTTTGATCACCTTTAAAATAATTATTTAATCAATTCCACATAGTATCTTACGTTAAATAAAGATTAGAATTGAATTAAATAATTGTTGGTTGATCACTTAAGCCAAGGCGAATATTGTTTATTTTCTTGTTCTTTTTCACGAATTTGATTAAGTAAGAATAACGACATTACAATGTAATTCCTACGTGAATTGATATGTGTAAATAAAATCAACTAACATAGTTTTAGGTATCGCGTTGCATATATTGTTTGGTGATGAAATTGTAAAAAAAGAAGAGCTAGTAGAGGCCGCACTAGGGCTAAAATAACGATTTCCCTCTAAAAGGAACGTTATTTTAGTACCCTCGCTCCCGAACTCATTTTTGGTTTGTAGACCAATTTGGGCATGGGTAAACTTATGATTCGTGCTAATTATTCCATGAACTCCACATGGAAGAAAGGCATGAACGAGGTTTATGAGTTTTTCCTAAAACTCATTGGCGACTCCCTACTTGTTTCTTACAAAAAAGCATAATGATAGAATCAATTCTAATTCAAGGTCCCCCAAACAGTCAGGAATTCAAATCCTACTACACCCTAACAAGTGTAAAGTCCTAAGCTTTTAAGTGGCCATGGGCATTTAAGGAGAGGACCCCTTACGATGGGAACCCCCTCCTTACACCCAGGATCAATTATTTGTTTGATCAATTGACGAGAGCTAGTGTGTTTTCCAAGATTGATTTATGTTCGGGGTACCATCAACTAAGAGTTGCTGATAAGGACATTCCTAAGATTGATTTTAGGACTAGATATGGGCACTATGATTTTACAGTCATGCCTTTTGGGTTGACCAATGCACCTTGTAGACACCCATTTGTGTCTCCCCAAAAACCAAACCCATTGATGAGTACCTTTCGCGTCGAATCATAATCGAATGAAGCGAAAGTGTGGAAAGTCTAGTGTTGCGGACAGTTTTAATTTCTTTTCTCTTCTCTCTGTTTTTGAAAACTTATTTTAAGAAAACAGACAATCCAGTTTGGTTGGTCCATGATATGGGTCCAATAGTAGTGTAGTTGGATGGGGCTTGCAAAGACCTTTCCAACGATATATTATAAGCCCAATTCCGATGAATATTGAGGAAGTTATGGCCAATTTACTAAACTGGGCCCGGTTTGAGCCTTATATGCGGCCCAATGATCTAGGGGAAGGCCTAATATGATTTATCATTCCTAATGCAATTAGGAATGGTTTTAGTCTTCTAGATTCTTCTAGAAGGTTCTTTTCATTCCTAATTTAATTAGCATTGATAAATTGACTTTTGTTGACTTTTTAGAGTTTTAATTAAAATCAAATAGCATTTTTGAGGAAAATATACGATTTTATCCTCCAGTACGGCAAACTTATCTGATTTTCGAAAACGCGTCAAAAACAGGCCTGGCGCCTGACTCCAGGCATTGGCGTCTGGCGCCAGCCATTGGCGCCTAGCACTAGTGTTGGTGCCTGGCGCTAGTTAGCCAGGGTTGACGCCAGCTCTGTTTTGCGTGCGCCAGGACTCTGTTCTGTTAATTTATCTTTTTTGGATGATTTTTTCTATAAATAACGTATTAAAAACTCCGTTTTCATTCACCAATTCTCATCAACAATCAGTTTTCAATTCTCTTTCATTCTCTTTAATCATTCGCTAATTCTCCTTAAGATTTCCCTAATCAAATCATTCATTAATTCATCTCTTTTCTAAACTTGCTTTTCACATACAAAATTCCGCATTCACAAGATCTAGAAACACCTAGCCATATTCGAAGTTGCCTTTGTCCTAGACGTGAAAGGTTTAATTTCTGAGGGTTTGGTCCCAAATCTCTCTTTCAATTACTTTATTCAATTTGTTGATTATTATTTTCCTTGAAATTACTAACGTGTGTATTTTGTTATTAGAAAGGTACGAGGCATCAAAGTAAGTTCTTTAATGGTTTTTATTGATATTATGATGTAGAAATCATGTTTAAATTGTTATTATGATATTCCTAGTATCATGTTTATGGAAAAGGTTATAATATCAAATATGCTTATTATGATTCCTGCGATGCTTCCTATGTTCTTCCTAATATTTATGATTATTAGTATCATGTTAGGGTTAAAGATTTGATTTTTATTGCTTAGTGACATGCTAGGGTTTGTTATTAATCTTGTTAGTATCATGCCTAGGATCTTGCTATTTTCATTATGCTTTAATATTAACACGAACATGATTATGATTATAATGATTATAATTTATGATGATTATGAATATTATTATTATTATTATTATTATTATTATTATTATTATTATTATTATTATTATTATTATTTTGATGATTATTATTTTAATATGACGATTATTATAATGATTATTATTTTTATGATTATTATGATGATGATGATTATTATAATTATTATTCATGATATTGATTATTTATTTTGTTGCTTGATATTTAATATTATTGGTTGATCACGCCTTTTATGCATGTTTAAAGGGAATTGGTACTTGTAATCACGCTTAATAAGATAATTTATTAATAATCTTGTTTAGGGTTAATATGATTATAATTCAAGTGATCGCCAATAATAGATTTATTTGTGCATTATATTCAACCAACATAGATAAACAAGTTTAGGGTTTAATCCTATTGATTGCATGTTAGTCAGAAAGCGCACATGAATACAGTCTGAATAAAGTAGAGGCCTATTATTAGGGCAGATTCAATCTCTTTTAGGTTGGATTTGTACCTTCATCCCCGAACCCTTATTTGGTTCTAGACCTTATGGAGTTGATGATCTCTTGGATCGTTAAGGGGTGTAACCTTCACCTCGTGAATGGTTTACAAGTTCCTAAAACTTGTTGGCGACTCTTTTGCTCTATCTTCTTCCCTTTTGGACGCCACCGTACATTAGTGTATGATCACAGTGGGGTTCAAGCTAGGGGGTTAACGCTTGAAATATTCCCTTTAGTTTTTGGCGACTCCACTGGGGAGGATTTCTATTTTAATTCCTGAATTTGTTTCGGCAATGATTTAGAATGAGTGGATGAGACTTGAAACGTTCTAAGTATTTCATGTGCGTAATTTTGATTAACATTATTGTCATATGCATAAAAAAGATCTCATTGGAAAGACCATCCGTAATGAGTTAAAAACATAGGATTTTACACGTAGGAAATTTGAGAAATATCTTTCACAACTAGGACCGATATAATACCGCGCGAAATTGGAAAATTTTATCGAGCACAGAAAGTTGCTGAGGCATGTGGGAAGTAGCGCCAATGACCAGAGCATTGGCGCCAGCATTTTAACCGTAGCGCCAGACGCCAGAATTGGCGCCAGGCGCTATAGCTAAAAGCTGGCGCCAATCTTTGATTGCTGGCGTCAATTTCCCCCAATACCGAGCCAGAAATATGCGTTCAAATTTCGACCGGTTTTTCGTATTGTTTGCTCGATCCTACTTCCTGATTGAATTTTTTCTCACTTTTCTGAAATCCATATGTGTTCTACATATGGACATAACCCTCTGGGAATTCATGCTCCATCTACCTGATTGAACGCTCCGTGCAACAAAGGGTACATCCGAGATATTGAATTCACCAAACCATGGAAGCGAGTTTTTTCTAAAACTCGCGGTGTCCCATCCACTCGCGCCAACCCTTCACGGTTAGGCTTCCGCGCGGTGCATCCGGACAATTAACCATGGACCTTCTATTGACTAAACCATATCCCGAACTTTAGAGAACTAGAACCATGGTTAGGTTGCAAACACATTGCATCATATTGTGCCTACTTGACTAATTGTGCATTATTTGTTGTGCATATATTCTATGTTTCTCTTAACCGTTTGTTTGACTTGAGTTGAGATTAAACAAATTAATGACTTAAAGAACTTTGCCTAATTAATTAATTAATTAATTAATTAATTAACTTGAGTCAATAAAGTCTAATATTTTAATCGGAATTGACCTAGAACGACTTTAGGCATACCCCTTTTGACTAATAACACCGAAAACAGTCCCAGATTGAAGCTCCAGTATTGGCGCCAAAATCTGAGCTGTAGCGCCACCCTGTGTAGTGTGGCGCCTGGCGCCAAGCTACACAGTGTGACGCCCCTGTCGTTTGGCCGACAGTTCGGATTATTGGTCGGGTCATCACCTAGTGTCTAATTAACCAGTTTGCTAATTAATTCAGTTAATTTTCGCTGTCAATAACACCTTGTCAAATCGTTAATTAAGTCTAGCCACATGGTCATGACACGAGTCTTAACGTACCATCTACACTCACTAGTCTTAGCACACACTTTGAGTACACATGTCACCATGGGCATGTCTTAGGTTCATGCATAAGTCGGTGTTTCCGTCATTTAAGTAGGGGGGTATATTCTATTCCTAATTCTTCATATCCCTCCAACTCCATCATTCTTCTTCACATTCTATTCCATTTTTCTTCACTTTCTCCATCCATTGCATGTTGAATAAAGTTGAGTCAAATAATTAACAATGAATATTCCCAAATTCCTTTTTCACATTACTTGGTCGAGGAGAGAAGGGCGATTAATCAAGGACAACACCTTTGTTCAAGTCTCACTTTTTGATAAACCGATTTGTCAAAAGAGGAAGGCTAAAAAGATAATGGCAACTCAAGAGGAAGTTAATGAACTTAGGAGTCAATTGACTAACGTGACTGAGACACTGAAGCTGCTCACACTCAAGATCGATGATCCCGTGAAGCAACAACAAATGAGCCTCATGCAAGAGAGTCTAAGAAAGCTATCTAGTGACTATAAATTTCAAGGCATGAGTTCACAAGGGGTCTCGCTGGACAAGGAACTTCTTCCGCATAAGTTCAACGCCACTGACATCCCTAAATTCAAGGCAACTGATAACCCTTATTTTCATCTAAGAGCTTTCGAAACTATAATGAACATTAAGGGTATTGATAAGAAGGTTTTCCCCTCTCTGTTCCCACTATCTCTTGAAACCGTTTGCCAACAATGGTTCTTCTCCCTTGACAAGGAGAAAACCTCTACCTGGGAATTGATTGTGAATGCTTTCGTTGATAGGTACAAGTGCAATATCCAAGTTGAAACCGACCATAGACAACTTGAGATGCTAAGACAAAAAGAGAATGAAGGATTTACTTCTTTCTTTAATAAATGGAGGGAAATTTCCGCCAAGATGATTGAGGTCTCTACCGAAAAGGAGTCTGTGAGGATGTTTATCAAGAATCCCCAAGAAAAGTATTCAAAGCACTTATTATATCAACACAACTTGAATACTTTCAAGGCCGTTTATGACATCAGAATTGAAATCGAAGATCACCTCGCAAAGCAAAAAACTACTAACAATAGTAACCACGGTGGCTGGAAAGGAAAGAAGAATGACAATCCTTCTTCTTCCGAAAACGCCCACTCTAGTAATAATGTTAGTACCTTTGACCATAATGGTGTCTTAGCCATGGACAATCAAGGATCTAAAAGGAAACCCAGGAGAGAGTTCACACCCATTGGAATGACCTACGATGCTGCTTTCGATCGTCTCTATGATCGAGGATTAATCAAACCTATTGGCCCTACCGAGGATCCAACACCAGAAAATCGATCTTCGAGATGGAATCCAAACTCCTATTGCAATTACCATCGAGGGCGCGGTCATACTACTGATGAATGCTACAGGTTTCAAAACCTCATTCAAGATCTCATAGAGGCAAATAAGATCCCATTGCCTCTAGCTAGCGAGAAGACTGGATGATGATGAAGCGAACAACACAAGACAGAGGCGAGCTTCAACGACAAGATTTCATGACCTCTTTTTCTACCTCTTTTTCATTTTTTCCTTTCCCCAATAAGTCTAGCATAGGCACCTTTTCTTTTCCTTTAGATTAATTTTGTAGTTTTTTTTTTCCCTTTTTGATAAAATGAGCATTTATTTCATTATATATGATCATTTCATTATATTGCATTAAATAAAAAAAAAACAAAAAAAAAAAAGAAAAGAAAAAATAATTAAAAAAAATAAAATAAAATAAAAAATCCATGTCGAATTAAGCACAAGGTATACCAATGATTTAAGGCACCCCTTGTAGCCACATTATATTACCTTTCACCCTTCAATTATACATCCTTTCTTCATAAACCATTTTGAGCCTCGTCTAATGATAGACCCTTCTTTCTTCAACCTACATCTACCTAACCTTGGGATGGGATGGTGTGTAACTTATGCAATTTCAAAAGGCTTGAGTGAATTCAGAAGATTAAAATAGCAAAAAATAAGCAAAAAGTAAATAAAAGTGTACAAAAGGGCAAGTGTTCCAATGTCTTTGATATGAAAATATCTTTGATATGAACACGTCTCAAATTGCGTCTCTTATTGAGTGCTCGGTACCGTGCCTGAGAAACATGAGTGCCAAGTGAGTGATAGACCGCATGATCGGGATTGCCCACACTTATTAAAATAAAATAAATGCTAAAGCAAAAAGAGCTAAAAAAGAGTAGGAACTCAAGCATAAAAATACAAGGGATATCCTATGCTCATCCCTATTCATTTAGATCTAGACTTGGGGGCTTGATCCCTACATCATTAGCTTACCTAGCCTAAGAGTCGCCACCATTTGACTCTTTTCAATATATTTTTCCACACACTTAGCTCTTGCGGCCTAACCTTAGTGTCACTATCACACACTGCACAGATACATGACCAAATACACCTTCCCTTAGAACCCTTTGTCATAAAATCTTAACATAACGCTGAAGCATGCCTTGTCAACATCACTCATCAATCATAATCGTCATTGCATCACGAAGTATGAAGTGCTTAGCCTCCGTGCCTAAGTTACCCAAATACTTTCATCGTGGAGTCAACAATTGAGAAAGCCTAGGATGAATTAATCCTTGCACAACATTTGACTAAGCTCATTCAACATGCATCTTCATACTTTTGATTCTTTTTTCGCGTCTTTCTTTTTCGGGAGAAAGTCGGTACCCTCCACAAAAATGACAGAAAATTTTTGTTTTTTGCATTCTCGAGTCGCATAATCATAATATATGCACACACGGGTCACGAGTCACACGTGTCGTTTTACTTTGAGTCGAGTCAACCTTGAGTCAGTCGATCACAGCGAGTCAAGTTTATGCCTTTAGTTGTGTCGAGTCAATGAGTCAAGCAACGCTAAACCTTAGGTCAACCCTAAGATAATTAAAGAAATTGGCAAAGTTCTATAGTCAAAATAAATACAGGTGCAGCAGAATAGGGAAGACCCTACTCCAATTCCTGGCGCTAGAGATATCTCAGCAACGACAGAGCTCGAAGCCTCTCAGAAAGGTGATTTCGACCTCATACAGCAATTTCGGGTTCCTTGGTACGCCAGTTAGCCCCTATAAGCAATTTGACATGATTAAGTAGCTGGTTTGATTACAGTCTAAGTGGTCGACCTGACGAAAGATCATCTCACTTAGCTTAAGCGCCTAAAACACTGGCTCATTGCAATCGGTTCAAAAGCAAGCACTTAAACGACAATATTTCCAAATATTGATTGTCGCGCATTCTTATTAAACGACAAAGTTTTCCAAAAATTGGATTGTCATCCCCAACTGACAATATTTCCAAAAATGGATTGTCGTGCATCTTCTTCAACGACAATTTTTCCAAGATTGGATTGTCATCTCTGGCAAAGTTTTCAAGATTGTCGTGATCCTTCTTTGTTTGGCAAGTTTTTTCAAGTTCGGATTGTCATACATTCATAGACCGCTGGCAAGTTTTCTGAGATTGGATTGTCATACACCCAGTTCCCTATGGAAAAGGTTCCTCAACGTGGATTGTCATTCATTTCAATAAGTGGAAAATTTTCCCGAAGTGGATTTTCAGTCGACTCTGTTTTGCAAAAGTTCCAAGACGCGGGTTGTCAATAGTGGCAATATTTTCCCAAAAGGATTGTCGCATAGCGTTGGCAAATTTCCAAGGTGGATTGCTTTCAAGAGTTATATTCCAAGATGTGGATTGTCGATCGTAGCAAAGTTCTTATGAAAGATTGTTATGAAGCATTGACAACTTTTCCCAAAAATTGGATTTTGGAAAATTTTCTGAGATATGGATTGTCGCTTCATCGTGGCAACATTTCCAAGGATGGATTGTTACGAAGCATTGACAACTTTCCCTAAATCGGATTGTCATACATCATACAGGAGTTATGTTGGCAACTATTCCCAAAGAAAAGAGGATTGTCATCACAGCAAAAGCACCGACATACTGGTTCACAAGCAACAAAGCGCCGACGTACTGGCATAGCAGCATTAAGGATTAAAAAGCAGTGATCTTTTCGAAGACTATCATAGCGGAAATTGGAGTCATATAAAAAGAAGCCCTTTGTTTAGAGATGCGTGAACATATCAAAAAGAAGCTCTTTGTTCAGAGACGAGTGAACATCGAAACAACAAGGTGGCGTTCCCTAGATTGTGGAGAGTTGTCACAAATAACTGAGGATTGTTTCAACAGAAGCAATCTTCAATAGTATTCCCTTGGATGTGGAATATTATCAAAGCGGAATAGGATCGTTTCAGGCGAAGCAGTCTTCTATATTGGAAGCAGTTACAGGCGTAGCGGTTTTCAAGCGGGATGACATTCTCTATCTTGTAGGAGGTCATCAAAACAATCGGTTACTTTCAGAGACGTGTGCTCGATGGTGCAAGATACGCGTTTCTTAACTCTTTTATCTGTTTAACTAACGCTAGTTTTGCAGGTATCGGCGTTACAAGAGTGATTTAGAATCGCAGAACGTTTTAAATCATTCTCCGTCCCTATCGCTACTTTGACCTTTATTTTCGAAACTTGCGTTTCTCCAAACTCAGTCAAAGTGGGGGCTTCTGTAGACACCCATTTGTGTCTCCCCAAAAACCAAACCCAGTGATGAGTACCTTTTGCGTCGAATCATAATCGAATGAAGCGAAAGTGTGGAAAGTCTAGTGTTACGGACAGTTTTAATTTCTTTTCTCTTCTCTCTGTTTTTGAAAACTAATTTTAAGAAAACAGCCAATCCAGTTTGGTTGGTCCATGATATGGGTACAATAGTAGTGTAGTTGGATGGGCCTTGCAAAGACCTTTCCAACGATATATTTTAAGCCCAATTCCGATGAATATTGAGGAAGTTATGGCCAATTTACTAAACTGGGCCCGGTTTGAGCCTTGTATGCGGCCCAATGATCTAGGGGCGGGCCTAATATGATTTATCATTCCTAATGCAATTAGGAATGATTTTAGTCTTCTAGATTCTTCTAGAAGGTTCTTTTCATTCCTAATTCAATTAGCATTGATAAATTGACTTTTGTTGACTTTTCAGAGTTTTAATTAAAATCAAATAGCATTTTTGAAGAAAATATACGATTTTATCCTCCAGTATGGCAAACTTATCTGATTTTGAAAAACGCGTCAAAAACAGGCCTGGCGCCTAACTCCAGGCATTGGCGCCTGGCGCCAGCCATTGGCGCCTGGCGCTAGTGTTGGTGCCTGACGCCAGTTAGCCAGGGTTGACGCCAGCTCTGTTTTGCGTGCGCTAGGACTCTGTTCTGTTAATTTATCTTTTTTGGCTGATTTTTTCTATAAATAACGTATTAAAAACTCCGTTTTCATTCACCAATTCTCATCAACAATCAGTTTTCAATTCTCTTTCATTCTCTTTAATCATTCGCTAATTCTCCTTAAGATTTTCCTAATCAATTCATTCATTAATTCATCTCTTTTCTAAACTTGCTTTTCACATACAAAATTCCGCATTCACAAGATCTAGAAACACCTAGCCATATTCGAAGTTGCCTTTGTCCTAGACGTGAAAGGTTTAATTTCTGAGGGTTTGGTTCCAAATCTTTCTTTCAATTATTTTATTTAATTTGTTGATTATTATTTTCCTTGAAGTTACTAACGTGTGTATTTTGTTATTAGAAAGGTACGAGGCATCAAAGTAAGTTCTTTAATGGTTTTTATTGATATTATGATGTAGAAATCATGTTTAAATTGTTATTATGATATTCCTAGTATCATGTTTAGGGAAAAGGTTATAATATCAAATATGCTTATTATGATTCCTGCGATGCTTCCTATGTTCTTCCTAATATTTATGATTATTAGTATCATGTTAGTGTTAAAGATTTGATTTTTATTGCTTAGTGACATGCTAGGGTTTGTTATTAATCTTGTTAGTATCATGCCTAGGATCTTGCTATTTTTATTATGCTTTAATATTAACACGAACATGATTATGATTATAATGATTATAATTTATGATTATGATTATTATTATTATTATTATTATTATTATTATTATTATTATTATTATTATTATTATTATTATTATTATTATTTTGATGATTATTATTTTAATATGACGATTATTATAATGATTATTATTTTTATGATTATTATTATGATGATGATTATTATAATTATTATTCATGATATTGATTATTTATTATGTTGCTTGATATTTAAGGTTATTGCTTGATCACGCCTTTTATGCATGTTTAAAGGGAATTGGTACTTGTAATCACGCTTAATAAGATAATTTATTAATAATCTTGTTTAGGGTTAATATGATTATAATTCAAGTGATCGCCAATAATAGATTTATTTGTGCATTATATTCAACCAACATAGATAAACAGGTTTAGGGTTTAATCCTATTGATTGCATGTTAGTCAGAAAGCGCACATGAATACAGTCTGAATAAAGTAGAGGCCTATTATTAGGGCAGATTCAATCTCTTTTAGGTTGGATTTGTACCTTCATCCCCGAACCCTTATTTGGTTCTAGACCTTATGGAGTTGATGATCTCTTGGATCGTTAAGGGGTGTAACCTTCACCTCGTGAATGGTTTACAAGTTCCTAAAACTTGTTGGCGACTCTTTTGCTCTATCTTCTTCCCTTTTTGACGCCACCGTACTTTAGTGTATGATCACAGTGGGGTTCAAGCTAGGGGGTTAACGCTTGAAATATTCCCTACACACCTGCAATCTTTATGGATTTGATGAATCGAGTATTCCATGAGTATTTGGATAAGTTTTTGGTTGTTTTTATTGATGATATTTTGGTATACTCGAAAAGTGAGGAAGAACATAAGGAGCATTTAAGATCTGTGTTGAGAACTCTTAGAGACAATAAGTTGTATGCTAAGTTTTCGAAGTGCGAATTTTGGTTAGAGAAGGTTGCATTTTTGGGACATTATGTGTCTAATGAGGGTGTTTTTGTGGATCCAGGAAAGATACAAGCAGTGAATGACTGGCCTACGCCTAAGAATGTGTCTGACATAAGGAGTTTCTTAGGACTAGATGGCTACTACAGAAGGTTTGAGAAGGATTTTTCGAAGATTGCTAGACCTTTAACTACCTTGATGAAGAAGGAAAGTAAGTTTGAATGGGATGAGAAGTGTGAACAAGCCTTTCAAACTCTTAAAAAGCTTTTAACCACCGCACTTGTTTTAGCCTTACCTGATGGAAGTGATTGATTTGAAGTATATAGTGATGCTTCAAAGAATGGATTAGTGTGTGTTGCAACAAAATGGGAAGGTGATAGCTTATGCTTCTCTCCAACTCAAATCTCATGAAGTTAATTACCCTACACATGATCTTGAACTTGCGGCTGTAGTGTTTGCGTTGAAGATTTGGAGACATTATGTGTTTGGAGTAAAGTATAAGATCTTTACGGATTACAAGAGTCTCAAGTATATCTTCACTCAAACGAATCTCAATATGAGACAGAGGCGTTGGTTAGAATTGTTTAATGACTATAACGTGAACATTGAATACTATGAATGGAAAGCAAATGTTGTTGCGGATGTCTTGAGTAGGAAATCAAGTCATGGTGTGAATGCTTTAATCGAACTTGACGATTTATGTGAAGATATGAAGCGTATGAACTAGAGGTTGTGAGCTATGGTGAAGTAGAAGCAAGGTTAACTGCTCTTTCACTTGGGAGTTCATTGTTGTAGGAAATTAAAGAGAGTCAAAAAGGTGATGAAGGAATCCAATTGATTAAGGAGAAAATGAGCCAAGGGAAGAATGTAGATTTCAAGATCCATGATGATGGAAGTTTGAGTTACAAAGAAAGATGGCTTATACCTAAAAAGTGTGAGGATTTAAAGAGAAAAATCATGGAATAAATCCACAATACTCCATATTCAGTGCACCCAATAGGGGATAAGTTGTATAAGGACTTGAAAATGTTATATTGGTGGCCAAATATGAAAAGAGAAGTAGATGAGTTTGTGATTAAATGCTGGACTTGTTAAAAAGTCAAGATTGATCACAAGAGACCTATGGGAAAGGTTCTACCTTTGGAGATTCCATGTTGGAAATGAGATTCGATATCCATGGATTTTATCACAGGATTTCCTAGAACCAAAAGTGGCAATGACACTATTTGGGTGATTGTAGATCGACTTACAAAGTCTGCAATATTTATTCCAATAAAGGAAACTTGGAAGAAGAAACAATTGACAAAGGCCTTTGTGAAGGATGTAGTTCGACTACATGGAGTGCCTAAGGACATCATCTCCGATCGAGATTCAAGGTTCTTGTCCAAATTTTGGCAAAAGGTTCAAGCCAACTTGGGAACAACACTGAAAATGAGTACTGCGTTCCACCCAGTAATGGATGGACAGACTGAAAGGACCAATCAAACCATGTAGGATATGCTAAGGGCGTGTGCCTTGGATTTTCAAGGTACTTGGGAGGATCAATTAGATTTGGTTGAGTTTTCTTACAATAATAGCTACCATGCTGGCATTGGCATGGCCCCTTTCGAGCATTATATGGTTGAAAGTGTAGATTTCCTGTATGCTAGAATTACTATAGCGAGAATCTTGTTTTAGGAATAGAGTATATTGAGGAAATAGTGAATAAAGTGAAGTTGATTTGTTCAAGAATCCAGGCTGCACAAGATAGGAAAAAAGTTATGCCGATTTGAAAAGGAGAGATGATGAGTTCAATGTGGGTGATAAAGTCTTTTTGAAAGTCTCACCTATAAAAGGAGTGATGAGATTTGGAAAGAAGGGAAAATTGAGTGCCAAGTATGTAGGTCCTTATGAAATTTTGGAACGTGTAGGCAAAGTTGCTTAAAAATTGGCATTACATATGAAATTTGAGAAAATGCATGATGTGTTTCATATCTCTCAAGTGAAAAATTATGTTCCTGATTCTAAGCATGTGCTACAACCTGAATCGATTCAATTGGATGGGACTATAACTTATGAGGAAAAGCCTGTGAAAATTTTGGATCATAAGGTGCGTAGTACACGCAATAAGGATGTTAAAATTGTTAAAGTTCTTTGGTCAAACCAAGAGTTTGAGGAGGCTACTTGGGAGGCCGAGGATGATATGAGAAAGAGATACCCTGAGTTATTTAATAAGGTGAGTTACGAGGGCGTAACTCTTGTTCTTTAAGGGGGGTAGAATGCGTATAATTTCGCGCTTTTTGCCTTATTCTATGCTATTTTGTGATTTTTTATGCTTTTCATAGCTATTTTATTGTTTACGTATCTAGTGAAGTGCGTAAATTGGGATGGTGATAAGATATTAGTGTCAATATTATGACACAATTGGAAATCCAGCAAGATAATTTTGAAAATTTTGAAATGGCTTTATGCAAAAGTTTTACAATTTTAGGGATTTTGTGCTAAGTTTCGGGACGAAACTTCTTTTAAGAGGGGTAGATTGTAATCCCCCGTATTTTTAAATAGTTTATAAACGAAAGTTTATTTTATTTATAATATTTATTTTCTATTTTTTCGGATTTTATTTTAAAAAGTTTCAAATTACATTGGGTGGAAAATTATTTTATTACATTATGGTTTTTATGGACCATCATTATATAGTTCATGTGAATACAAATAAAGCCTAGTCCATTTATTCCTTGATTGGCCCATTATTTTTATGAGGCCTAATATTCCTACTTACCCTATAACTCTCTCTCATATAAATACCTCATACATCCCCAAAATTTTCCCCACACAAAAGGTTAGTCTTATTTTCTCTTCTCTTTATTTTATTTCCTTATTTTCCTTTTATTTTTCTTTATCCTTTTATTTTCTTTTCTTTTTTTCCCCTTTTCTTTCTTTCTTCTTCCTCCTCCTTACGTGAGGTTTCAATCACACCCACAACCATAACCGCACGCCACCGCCGGCACCCTCCTAATGCCACCGCCTCCCAGTCGCCGGTGACCGACCACCTGTCGTCCACCAGCAGCCCACGTGGCTGCTCCTTCCACTTTCCTCCTTTGTTTATTTTTTATTTTTTTTATTTTGCTCAAATTAATTCAATTTGTTTTGGGTTTGATTTTTATTGTTTGAAATTAATTTAATAAGTATGTGCAGTGTAGGCGTCGTTCAAAGTACGCCTACGTTAAGCATCTGTGAATATGCTTGGCATTCATAGGAAGTGGGAGTTGACATATACGATAGGGGCAAGGAAAGTAGGGAGCCACCAACAAGTTTTTAAGGAACTTGTAAACCGTTCACGGATCATAAAAGGCAACCACAAAAAGGGACAACGATGGGAAACAACGATTGACCCGTGAAGGTTACACCCCATTCATAATCCATGAGATTACTAACTCCATATGGTTCGGAACCACAAAAGGAGGATCAAGGATGATGGTACGAAGTGAGTCATGGAGTTACATTCACTCGTATTGGCCTCTACTCGATTCTTATTGTGAAAAGTGATTCCTGCGATCTCAAGGGCATATAAACAAAATATTCAATTTGCTCCACACTATTATTATGCTAAATTGGTTGAATATTAATGCAACGTATAATTCTAAAACATTTGTGATCACTTGATTAAATAATAAGATTAAAAAGGAACCTAAACCGGTTGTCCAAATTATCTTATTAGGCGTGATTTTCAATTACTTAGTCCCTTTAAACATGCAATATGGTGATCAATAAATATAATAGAATAAACATTAATATTGGAAGCAATTTAACAATAATAGCATTAGTCAAATCAAATAATAGTAAACCTAATCATAATACTAGCAATATTAAAATAAAATAAGAGTAATTAAATTAATTAATTACTCACATTCCGCGCGTTCCTTTAAATTGCTACATCATGAATAAATTGTTAGTAACTTCAATAAAAAAATATAAATCAAATGAAAATTAAATTAAATTAAATAAAAAGTAGAGTTGATTTAGTCCAAACCCTCAGTTAATTATACCTTTCACGCCTTGGTTTAAGGACGGAACCTCGGGTTAAGTATGGACTCCTTGAGTGCTTAAGAGAAGAATGGTGTAATTAAGAATATAGGTTTAAGGCTTAGAATATGAGAGAGAGAGAGAGAGAGAGAGAAGAATGATTTTTGGTGTAATAGAGAGGAAGAGAAAATTATTTAAAGTCCCGAACTGTAGAAAGGGGGGTATTTATAGGGAAAATGAGCAGAGGGAATACACGGAACCCTAAAAAGATAAAAAACCTAAAAAATAACGCGTAACACAGTAAAGATTGCCGCGACACGACAAAATGTGTCGTGACACGGTACAACTTAGTGTGACACGGGGACATATGATGTGTCGCGGGAAAGAAATAACCTATAGAAGATAAAAGCACGTTAAGAATTTACGCGGAGAAAAAATGTAACAGCCTTGTGTCACGGCATGGGAACCGTGACACAGGAAAATATGCCATGACGCGGCAATACTTCCCGTGGTGCGACACTTTTTCCCGTGACACAGTGCAGTTTTTGCGTCCAAATTCTTAAGTGTGTGGGAAAGAAACGCGGAAAAGACTTGGGAAAGCACCGTGACAATGTGAAAATTCCCGTGCCTCGGTACTAGGCCCCCTTCCACGTCATCATCTCCCGCGATGCGGCAGTTTTAGCTAATCTGCGGTAATTCCATATTTTTACGCGTTTATAAAATCATCATAATTTTTGATCCGTAACTCGGAATAAAGCGTATAATATATCACTGGAAAGCTTATCAAGTCTACTTTACAACAAAATTAAAATATGGCCGTTTTAGTAGAAGGGTGTTGGTTTTGGGTCGAGTTTAGTGCTTTGCTCGTATCTTCTTCGTTTTAAATCGGAATTGGGCTTATGATATATGGTTGGAAAAACTTATTTAAAGGCCTATCCAACCAAATAATAATTGGATCAAAATTTTTAGTTTATAAAATTAGTTTCTCTCGGTTTTGTGATGTGGACACGAAAAGAGAAAAACAAGTTATGGTTTAGGGAAATGAGCTAGGAAATGGATTGGTTTATGAAATGTATTGAATGGAAACATGGATTTAAGCACTCCAAAGGTTAAATACTCAACCCGACCAATAATGGCGGTGAAAGTTTGTTCATCATCGGGTTTGGTTTTGGGGATACATTTATAGGTGTCTACAGAAGCCCCCACTTTGACTGAGTTTGTAGAAACCTTAGTTTCGAAAATGATAGTCAAAGTAGTTGATGTGTCTATTTTATATAGTATTTTACCCCCGTCCCTTGGTCATAATTAGTAGTGTTTTTGGCTCTTTAGAGCCACTTTTATTACTAAATGGTGTTTTCTAGTGTTTTTGTAGATTTGGTTGACTTTTGCAGGGATTTGCACTTTTGGAGCATTTTCCCGAGATATTATGGAGCAATTACGAGCATTGGAGAAGCACGACCAGTTTTTATAGCCCAGGGCCGGTTAGAGCAATCGAACCGGTGATTAAGGGCTCGGTATATGTGATACCGGGGCATTTGGAGCGAGTATTCAAGACCCGAAGAGGAAACCCAGATTGGCCAGAAGAATTGGAGCCCAATCGTAGTCCAATTAGTGGCCCAAGAGGCACGCTAGGCCGGGCGAGGGAAGCAAAGGCTGGCGCCCAAAGACGCGCCCAGTCAGGCGCGAGAAACGTACCTGAGGGAAAAAGGCGCGCCCGATCGGGCGGTGCCTCGCCCAATCGGGCGCGTGTTATTGTTAGGAGTTAATTATTCGTCGTTTAAGTTTGTTTTAGTTGAGGATTCTTACGTAGTATAAATACTTCTCCGTAAAACGAGTTTAGTACTTTTCTTTACTCTTATTTACTCTCTCTTAATTATTTCTTAGATTTTCTCTCTCTACTTAGCTTTTAGATTAGTTTTCTCTCTTATACACTCTGTTTTTAACTTGATTCTTAATTCCAGATTTATTTGGGTAACGATTTCTCTTCTCTTAATCTTAGTTGTTTATTTTATTCCTTTCGATCATGTCTTGTTTTATTACTTTGATTAGTTTAGTTTTTATTATGTGTGAGTAGTTCTATTTCTAGGGTTTATGGGGATCCATAAATAATATGAAAGGGTAATTTATTGTTGTTAATTGTCAATGCTAGATTAATTTCCTATTGATTGATTTAATGCTCTGTGACTAGATTTGCACAGATCTTTTATGCATGAGTTTAACAATATTGATTCGAGATTCGACAGATGAGAATTGATGTTTAGGTCTAGTTTCAATAGGCAGGTTAATTTATAAATGGTTAAGTCGGGATTCGAAAGATGAGATTTAATACCGGTAAATTAATTGTGTGATTGTAATACGTAGCGAAAGCCCTTTATGATCTGATTAATGTATGCATTGATGATTGGGAATATTATTTATTGGTGAACCTATGCCCTAGATCCTTTTATATATTGTTTTCTCCTTATTCTTAATCTCCGTAGTTTAGTTTATTATCCAAATTTACATATTGGTTACTTTATAATTTAGATTACTTTAATTAATTAGGAATAGAAAGACTCGTTTCTCTGTGGATTCGACCCTACTTCCCTATCTACATTAGTTAGAGGATTTAGGAATTACTTTTGATTAGGGGATACGACTTTACCCTGTCAGTAGTCGATAGGGAAAGAGAATGATTTAAGATGTTCTGTGATCCTAAATTACTCTGTATACGTCGATACCTGCAGAAAAATGTTTGTTCTAAGATAAAAGAATAAAGGGATAGAATGCTTATCTAACACCAGTGTATCGGTGACAAATGAGTTTGGTAACTTACTATGCTTGAAGGAATCCACTGGATGACGTTTTGTTAAGATACTTTCCATGCCTGAGCAAAGTCGACTGATGAATTTTGAAGCTTTTTATGCTTGAAAAAAATCTATCGGATAATACTTTCCATGCTTAAGGAAAGTCGACATATGAATTTGACGGTTTACTATGCTTGAAGAAATCCACCGAATAATACTTTCCATGCTTGAGGAAAGTCGACAGATGAATTTGGTAGCTTTCTATGCTTGAAGAAACCCACCGGTAATACTTTCCATGCTTGAGGAAAGTCGATAGATGATTTTTGTAGCTTTCTATGCTTGAAGAAATCCACCGGTTGAGATACTTTCCATGCTTGAGGAAAGTTAACATATGATGTAATCGCTGACTTCTTCGCTTTGAGAGATGACAACGACCGACAATTTTCCATGCTTGAGGAAAAACTTGTCTAATACGATTGCAAGTCTCAATGTATCGAGAACCTTGCGCCATGAAATGATGGTGGTTCGATTGTCCCCGAACGTGGGCTGTAGTTGGTTCGATTGTCCCCGAACGTGGGCTGTAGTTGGTTCGCTTGTCCCCGAACGTGGGCTTAAATGGTTCGTTTGTCCCCGAACATGGGCTGTAGTTGGTTTGCTTGTCCTCGGACGAGGAATGTAATTTGTCCGCTTGCCCCCGAACGTGGGCTGTCATTAACAGGTACAAAATAAAATTTTCCAAGGGACTCGTATAGACTATGATTGACTTGACCAACTGACTTGACCAAGTTTGACTTGACACGACATGACATGTATATAACTTGTGGTTGTGTGTGTATATGGTGTGTGTGTGTGCAGACACAAGCAACTGAAAATGAAAAAGCAAAAATTTTCCACCATTTTTGTCATGAGACGAGTGGAGGGTACCGACTTTCTCCCGAAAAAGAAAGACGTGAAAATTGAACTTTTATTTTTGAACTTCCCTCGATGAGAAAATTTTGAAAAAGTTTTTGAACTTCTCCAAAAGAAAAGGAAAGAAGTTTTAATTTGAACTTCCTCGTTGAGCAAGACAAAAATGAATCGCATGGATTGAATTGCTTATATTGAAAATAATGTATGCATGATGCATGTTCTTAGGCCAAGAGGCTAAGGACAATTATATCATGTGACACGATAGATGAATGAACTTAGGTCATGGAGCTAAGCATCATATATGGTGTAAAGAAGCGATCTTGAACGTCACTTAGGTCTGGAAGCTAAGCACGTATATAGATGAAGTGATTGATGAGTATTGCATAATGAATGTTTCTTAGGTCAAGGAGCTAAGCACGATATGCGATGCATGAAACAATGAATATTACTCAGGTTAGGAAGCTAAGCAAGTATACAATGTTTCTTCTAATGAATGTTATGATGAAACATGCACAGTTTTGAAACAAGATTTCATGATAAAGGGTTCTTAAAGGGAAGGATGATATGGATATGGATGTGTAAGTGAAGTGTGTGAATGTGATACTAAGGCTGGTTGTAAAGGCTATGGTGATGGAAATATATGTGAGAAGAGTCAAAGATGATGACTCTTTCGGCTAGGTAGGCTAATATGATGTGGGTTCAAGACCCCAAGTCCAACTTTAAATGGGTAGGCGTAAGCATTGGATATTCTTTGACTCAATCATGCATGTATATAAATATGAATGTGGCCACACCTCGATGTGAGGTTGCCTACGTATATGTTAGGAATCAGGTTGAACGTAGCTCTAACCGAACTTTGCACAAGTGTATGTACACCTCAAAGAGGTCTTTCAAGGGTTGTAATATGGTTAAGTTGATGGTTTAAAGAAGAAAAGGGTACAAACCTCAAGACCCGAGAGAATCCCCAAGATGTGTAATTGTAAATTTGAAAATTTTGAATTTTGCAAGTTTATTTTCATTTTTTTTCGCTTTTCGTTTTTTTTTCATTCATTTGAATCAATGTAGGCAATCTCAGATCATGCGGTCCATCACTCACTTAGCATTCATGTTTCTCAGGCACAGTACCAAGCACTCGATAAGAGACGCAATTCGAGAGGTGTTCGTATCAAAGACAATGGAACACTTGCCTTTAGACATTGTTTTATTGTTGCTTTGCTGCCTTTTTTTACTTGCTTTTTGAATGTCATACAATTACACATCTTCCAATCCTAGGGTTAAGTGAATGTGGGTTGAATAAATGAAGGCCAAACGTTAGACGAGGCTCAAAGTGGTTGATTGAAGAAATGGAATGTGATTGAACGGTTAATAGGGAATGACAGGGTTGTAAAGGTGCCTCAAGTCATTGGTGTACCTTGTGTTTAGTTCGGTAAGTGTTTTTTTTAATGAGTGAATGAAAAATTCTGTGATCGAGATGTAAAGGAAATTTGCTCATTTTATTAATGGAAAAGGTGTACGAAACACATGAAACATATAGAAATTCAAAATGGAAAACTTATGCTAGACAAGAATGGGGAAGGGAGATGAATGATAAAAAAAAAAGAAAAAAAAGAAATCATGAAATCTTGCACGAAGGATCTGTTGTGCACCTTGTGTTCATTACTTCTTTCCGCCTGGAGGGACAGGAAGTTTGTTTGCATCCACCCAGTTGACAGGGTATAGTCGTATCCCCAAATCAAAAGTAATTCATAAATCCTCTAACTAATGTAGATAGGGAAGTAGGGTCGAATCCACAGAGAAACGGATCTTTCTATTCCTAATTAACTAATATAATCTAGATTATGAGGTAACCAAAATTTATATTTGAATAATAAACTAAACTACGGAGATCAAGAATAAGGAGAAAATAATATATAAAAGGATCTAGGGCATAGGTTCACCAATAAATAATATTATAGGGTAGAATATAATAATCATTCATCAATGCATACATCAATCAGATTATAAAGGGCTTTCGCTACGTATTATAATCACACAATTAATTTACCGGTATTAAATTTCATCTTTCGAATCTCGACTTAACCATTTATAAATTAACCTGCCTATTGAAACTAGACCTAAACATTAATTTTCATCTGTAGAATCTCGAATCAATATTGTTAAACTCATGCATAAAAGATCTGCGCAAATCTAGTCACAGAGCATTAAATCAATCAATACGAAATTAATCTAGCATTGACAATTAACAACAATAAATTACCCCTTCATATTATTTATGGATCCCCATAAACCCTAGAAATAAAACTACTCACACATAATAAAAACTAAACAAATCAAAGCAATAAAGCAAGACATGATTAAAGGAATGAAATAACAACTAAGATTAAGGGAAGAGAAATAGTTACCAAAGGAAATTTGTATTAATGAAAATAATTAAGAACAAGAGTTGAGAGAAAAGTTAAGAGAGAGAAAAATCCTAAGTAGAGAGAGAAAATCTAAGAAAAGAAGGCCCCCCTAAATTACGTACAAGTCTCGTACTTAAACATTCCCTAAAACAAAATTTAAAACTAAACTAATCAGGTTTGAGAAAACACGCGCCTGATTGGGCCCGCCTTTTTCTTCACGATCCACCTGGGCAGCCGCGCCCGATCGAGCTAACGCTCACCCGATCGGGCGCGCCTTCTTGCTGATGCTCTCTTATGCGCGCCCGCCCGATCGGGCGCAAGCTTGCCCGATCGGGCCCGATCTTCTTCTTCGAGGCTCGGATTTCGATTGGGCTCAATTCCTCGGCCCAATCTAAGTTTCCTCATCGGGTCTTGATTAAACGATCCAATAGCCTCGGTATCTCATACCGAGCCATTAATCACCGGTTCGATGGCTCTAACCGGCCCTGGGTTATAGAGTCTGGTCGTGCTTCTTCAATGTTCGTGATTGCTCCAAAATATCTCGGGAAAATACTCCAAAAGCATAAATCCTTGCAAATGTCAACCAAATCTACGAAAACACTAGAAAACACCCATTAGTAATAAAAGTGGCTCTAAAGAGCCAAAAACACTACTAATTATGACCAAGGGACGGGGGTAAAATACTATATAAAATAGACACATCAAACTCCCCCAAGCCAAACCTTTGCTTGTCCCTAAGCAAAGATCTCATCAATGAATCAATAAACATGCTTCACCTCAAAAAGTAAAAATCAAGCACAAACGATCCAGGGTAAATCAAATAGACATGCTTCAAAATCAACCAATCAAATCCATATAATTACCAATCCTCCCTAACAATTTTCAAACAGAGCAAACCACAAGAGCATATAGAATTCAAGACTAGTGCTCGTGCACTCAACTCTCATTTTTGTGGCGAGTAAAAGATGTACTCAATTGCTCTCCATCCAACCCCTTTATGTGAACAATGCCCTCCCAATTCACACTCTCGTGTGTATAAAACAATGAACGCTCAATCCTACTAGTCGACTCGATATATGTCAAATCATAACTTGCATTGATAAGCAACACTTTCACATTCATACAATTCTATGCACAAAGGTCGGAAGGTCTTTAAAGCTTGTAATGTAAGGCTAGGGTAAAGGGTAGGATAAATTTGGAAATACGTGAGAGGAAAGCTATGCATTAAGGGAGCCAAATCCTAATAAAACCCATGATCAAAATAAATAATGATCGACATCTCCTACATAACCAACTCTAACATCAACCAAATATACTCCAAACATAATAAACAATCCCAACTCTTACATATTACTCATAAGATATAATAATGAAGAAGTGGAGTGAATAAACGAACTTTATTTTCCAAACTTGAATTTTTCATTGAAGCTCTATTTTTTTTTCTTTTGATCAACCTCCAACTAGAACATTTGAACATTGAACACTTTTCTTTTCTTTTGAAGTTCACCTATTTTTGTCAACATATTTTTTTCTTGAACTTCTCTTTTTTTTTTTTTCATAACATCATGCTTTATTTTTTTCAAGAAAATATAGCTCTCAAACTCATAAAAAATAAACATGATCAACAACAAAACAACTTCTCAAAAGCCCACCCAAGCTGTGCAAATAATAAGCACACTACAAACTCCCTCACCTCACTTACTAATAGCTCCCCCAAGCCAAGCTTGGGACTAGTAACCAATGGGGCAAAATAGGCTTGTAATATGGCTAATAAAACAACAAAAAGTCAAGGCAGCAACATGGGTAGCAAGAAGGGAACAAATGTATCTACAATATCTGGAGGCTACCTAAAAGAAAAAATGCCTTCGTCCTCCACAATGTGCATAATAATGAATCATATAAATATTGCTAATAGTTGCAAACCAATACTTAAATTCATTGACATACCGGGAACTATGGAACTATCACACATCCTAACCAAATCAACTAGTCAAGCACTATATTCACAAGTAGTTGGACAAAATTAACGCATGTTAAGGTTTCAAGGCAATCAAACATCAAATCATGATTAACTAATCCACAATGCTTATCATCAAATACCAAGAATCAAAACAATTTTCTCAAGTAAGGGGCATAGGGAAGCATAATTTACAATTCATTGGGACGTATTTTTGGATTTTGTATTTTTCATTTTTTTTGTATTTATCATATATAAGAAAGTAATAAAAACTACACTAGGAAAGCAATAAATAGAGAAGAGAGAAAGAAAGTTACCATATATACAAGAAGTCTCCCCCAAGCCAAATCAAGCAATGCCCTCATTGACTAGGGAGGGTAGCTAGGAGGAGCTACTCCTCATCGTCATCCATCCTCTCATATCCTCCTCCATGGCTCGAGCCGGCACCACCTTGGCTCGGTCCAGCACCACTATAACCCGAACCACCTGCAAAGTATTTAGGGTCCACATTCCCCCCTACCCCCAAAAGGAGCGTCACCCCCATAACCATGGACTGAAGAGTAGTCCACATAAGTACCATACGCACCGGGGTGAGAATACCCTCCTTGGGGGTATTGGAACCAATCAGGAACAAGTGAATCAGGGGGAATAGCCCCCCGACGGGCATAATCATCATACATGGGGTACAAACCCCTCCCGACGTTCCTCTCCACATACCCCACCCGCCTATCTAGAGACCCAACTCTAGCGTCCAAGTCTCTAACCATACTCTCGACTCTCCCTTGCCCCATCTTGATCCTATCCAATTGGCTCCTAAAAGTCGAAAAGTCATAAGGGGCGTTGGGGTCAATGTTGTAGTTGGTTGAGGAAGTGGGAATGTCATATGTGAAGGGTGGAGGTGGTAGGTAGTGTGGTGAACGGTGATGAGGGGAGTGGTCTAGGGGAGATTGGTGGGGTTGTGGTGAAGGGTGAGGTGGTTGGACCTCACCTTGACCGTTAATCTCGAAAGTATAAGGCTTCCCCTTCTCAAATTTGGTCAAGGCGGGGTTGGGTAAGGTGAAGGCTTGATCCCTCCTACCCGATTGTTGGTGGACTATCCACCAAGTGTCACCCCCACGGGTTACACCCAGTTTAGACTCCCTAGATAGGCTAGGCCATGAGGTTTGATCCTACAACTTTTCTATGCCCATCCGGGTTCCAACCTAGGTGTTTTTTGGCAATGTGGGTCACTAACCCCCCAAAATAAATAGGTGCCCTAGACCTACTAGCCTCGGCCGCATTGGCCGCCCTTTGAAAGTGATTGGCTATCCTATGAGGTATGTTCAATTTTTCGGCGTTAGGAATTACATAGGATGCCAAAAGTTCCAATTCATCTCTCTCTCACATTTGCCGGTTCATGCCTCCCAAAAATAGTGAGGCCGGCAAATCTTTGCCAAAATTTTGTGACGGGATGTTGAATCCACGTCCCTTTGGCATGTTGGAGGTTAACCAAATCCTCCGCAGTTAGCCTCTTATAGACCATAGCGGTGTGGTCTTGAGAGGGTTCAATCGGTTTATCCGATTTCAAATCAAACAACTTTCCGAATTCTTTAAGAGTTAGTCTCACATCGTTGTTTAATAATCGGAATTGTACATGAGTGATTAGTGCATTCATTTTAGTAGCATTAAAAATTGAAATAAATTCTAATGTTAAATAGTCATACGTATCATGACACATTTGAAAGAAACCACTCATGCCTATACCTTTGAACAATTTTTCCACATATTTATCTAAACCTAACCTAGCTAGTGTGGGATGATGAATAAAACAGGTAGAGATTACCTGGCGATCAATGAGGTTTAACATCCTAGCCCGTTGCTCCTCCGAGGTGATGACAACCTCCTCCCATCCCAGAATTTGAAGGTCCGGGTTGACCGTTGGTTCCGGTGCCCTCGAACTCTCACCCCTTTGTGTCCTTGAACGTTTTGAGGCCATTATATGTGGAAAATTTTGATGTTTGGAGCTTTCTCTCTCTAAGGATTTTGAAGGAAATATGAGAGAAAGTGGGAGAAAATAGGTGGGAAATGTAGAGGAAGATGTGAGGATCAAGAATATGTAAGAAATTTGAGGTTTTGATGGGTGAATTTGAGGAGATCTTGGATTGAAAGTGTAGTTGAAGGTGTGAAAATGGAGGTTTTAGAGAGAAAAATTGTGAAGGAGAAGGAAGAAGTAAGAAAGAAAAAGAAAAGAGAAAGGGAGAAAGGGGTTAAAACCCCGGATAAAAAAGGCGCGCCCGATCGGGCGAAGGTGGTTAATGCCAATTTGCAAAGTGCGCGCCCGATCGGGCGCGAATTCGAACCTGGAAATCGCCCTTTGCTCGCCCGATATTTCTTTTTGTGGCACTCGATTTCTCCAAAATTCCGCCCGATCGGGCGAAATTTCCCTCGATTTCTTCCCTCACTTGCGCGCCCGATCGGGACTCTTCGCCCGATCGGGCGAAATGAACTCGATCTCTGACCCTTAGGTGCGCGCCCGATCGGGCCCGTACCCAGACCTGGAGCTTGTATTTCTTCGCCTAACTTTTCTTTTCTTTTTTTTTTTTTTTTTTTTTTTTTTTTTTTTTTTTTTTTTAAAGGGAAACGTCTGTACTATGGGATCTCAACCTGTACAAAAACACTCATGAAAGGTAAAATTCAGTATCCTCGCCTCTCTAAAATAAAAATAAAAATAGAGAAAAAGGAAAACTAGTATAGAAAGCAAGAAATACGGGTTGCCTCCCGCAAAGCGCTGATTTATCTAGGTCCCGCACGACCCTCTTACCACATTTTAATAACTAGGATCCTTGGCCTAATGCTTGGTCGGGTGGTTTCTCACCCGGTCTAGCGGTGTTTCGGCTGCGACGCGGCTTCTTGACATGCCCTGTGGGATGCCAATTCACCTTATCTGGTGGATCCTCCTTGACTTGGACTGGGGGATCTTTAATGCTACGCACTAAAGATCCATCTTTGATCGAGGGTTGCTTCAAATTGTCATTGCGTTCAACACTTGCAACTCGATCTGGCGGAACATTTACCGTAGGCTCCCAATCGTGCAACTTGCTTGATTGATTCCACCTTGTCGTCCTCAAAACCAAGACCAAAATTGTAGAGTGCTCTTTCTATTGCATCAACTTCCTTCTGCCATTTGTCTATCTCATCTGAAAAGGATGCAACACCAGATACCGCCTCCAAGGGATCTTTTTCAAGAGCTTGGGGTTTGTTAGAATAATTCTCAACCACATTAACACTGAAACATTTTTCCTCAGTCATTGAGCTTTTAGGGGCATTATTAAGATTGAAAATAACTTTATCATCCCCTACTGATAGTGTTAACTTACCACTTCTTACATCTATGATTGCTCCTGCAGTGTTAAGGAATGGTCTACCCAAAATAATTGGGGTTTGCATATCCTCAGCCATATCAAGAACAACAAAATCAACAGGTATATAAAATTTACCTACTCTAACGGGGACATCCTCTAAAACACCTAAGGGGTATTTGAAAGAATGGTCGGCCATTTGTAGAGTAATATTGGTAGCTTTTAATTTACCCATATTCAACTTGGAACACACAGATAATGGCATGACGCTAACGCTAGCACCCAAATCATACAATGCATTATCAATCATTAGATTGCCTATATGACAAGGGATAGAAAAACTACTCGGATCTTTTAATTTAGGGGGAGACTTATTTTGAAGTACGACACTACACTCTGCAGTGAAAGCTACTGTCTCTACCTCACTAATAGACCTTTTCCTCGTCAATATTTCTTTCATAAATTTTGCATACGAGGGGATTTGTGTGATTAATTCAGTGAAGGGAACTGTTACCTTCAAATCTTTTACCATCTCCAGGAACTTACCAAACTGCTTATCCAAGTTTGTCTTCAATTGACGATTGGGGAATGGAAGTTTGATAATTGGCTTTTGAGCATTGCTGCTCTTGTCTGGAGTAACCACCTTCTCTGGAGTCGTACCCTGCAATGTAGAATTAGATATGTTAGTATTATCCTTTAGCCCTGCAGGGCCATTAACTACATTGTTTGGTTTAACGGAATCAAGATTAGCACTATTTAATAAAACAGGTTCATCAACTTTGGGCATAGGGGGCCCTTCATAGTTTGAACCACTCCTTAGAGTAATTGCGAATGCTTGATCCGTAGGCCTGGTCGGCTGTGATGGGAGAGCTCCCTGTTGGCGGGCTTGTAGAGTAGCGGAAAGTTGCGCAATTTGATTATCTACAATTTTATTATATGCTAGAATTTGATCAATTGTCGCATCTCTACTCTCCATGTGCTTTTGCATATTAACCAACATTGCTCTAATTTCCACCAGAGAAGGGTCAGAAGATGAAGAGGATTGTTGTGGTTGGTTCTTCTGGCCAGCATTGAGATGGTAATATTTCTGCTGCTGTTGTGGCGCCTGTGGTTCTTGTGGTGGTGGATTTTGAACATTAGTACTCCGGTAGGAAAGGTACGGATGATTCCGATACCCAGGATTGTAGGTGTTGGAGTATGGGTTATTCTGCCTATAAGCTTGAAAGGCATTAACTTGCTCCACGGAACTCCTGCAATCTTGTTCCCAATGACCTAAAATATCACAATTTTCACAGAAAGCCTCATTAGAGTTATTATTAATCGCAGAAACATTAGCTACATTAGCAGTGCTCAGATTATCTAATTTTTGACATATAGAGGTCAGTTGAGCTTGCAAAAAGGATACAGAGTCAACACTATGTTTCCCCTTGTTAGAAAATCCTCTAGGATTCCCATATTGGGAATTGTGTATCGCCATGTCTTCAATGACCTGACCTGCATCTTCAACATCAAGATTCATAAATCTCCCACTAGATACAGAATCTAAAATTATTCGAGAAGAATTTCCAAGGCCATTATAAAAGTCTTGGATTACTTGCCATTGTGCTAAATTATGGTGGGGGAAATATCTTTGTAGATCCTTGAACCTCTCCCAAGCCTCATATAAAGATTCATCGGCTTCTTGGGCAAAGTTCTGAATCGCACTCCATAGTACGGTTGTTCTCTCTGCAGAGTAATACTTGTTATAAAAATTCAAAACAAGAGTTTCCCAGTCAGTTATACCAAGTGCAGTTCTATTTAAGCCATTAAACCACAATTTAGCTTTTCCAGTTAAAGAGAAGGGAAAGAGAATCTCCCTAATTTAGTCTTGAGTGACCCCGGCTTGCCTGATGGTGTTACAATATTGACAATAGTCGGCAATGTGAAGATTTGGGTCTTCACCCTTTACTCCACTGAATTGCTTCCTCTCTATCATCGTTATAAACTGAGGTTTAATTTCGAATTGAACCCCATCAAGAGCCGGAGTAGGGGTGAGATGTGGAAAATCTGTAAGCTTTGGTTGTGAGTAATCACTAAGCTTCTTTGGAACCGCCATCTCTGATTCTGCGTCTGATGATGCCTCTTAATCGCTAAAACCAGTTGGAGGATCGCGGTGATTGTTATTATTATCACCAGAATACTATAGGATTTGCTTGTAGAGATTTTTCTGTCTATGAAAGGAACGTTCGATCTCAGGATAGAATGGGATGTACCCTGATCTGGAACACCTGGGCATAAACAAAAACTAGAAGCAAATATGAGATTTGCCTCAGAGAACTAACGTTCTCTGAGACAAGAAGTAAATAACCTAGACTACAAAAATAATCAGAAATAAAAAAATAAAACCGTCTCCCCGGCAACGGCGCCAAATTTTGACAGGGTATAGTCGTATCCCCAATTCAAAAGTAATTCCTAAATCTTCTAACTAATGTAGATAGGGAAGTAGGGTCGAATCCACTGAGAAACGGATCTTTCTATTCTTAATTAACTAATATAATCTAGATTATGAGGTAACCAAAATTTATATTTGAATAATAAACTAAACTACGGAGATCAAGAATAAGGAGAAAATAATATATAAAAGGATCTAGGGCATAGGTTCACCAATAAATAATATTCCAGGGTAAAATATAATAATCATTCATCAATCAGATTATAAAGGGCTTTCGCTACGTATTATAATCACACAATTAATTTACCGGTATTAAATTTCATCTTTCGAATCTCGACTTAACCATTTATAAATTAACCTGCCTATTGAAACTAAACCTAAACATTAATTCTCATCTGTCGAATCTCGAATCAATATTGTTAAACTCATGCATAAAAGATCTGCGCAAATCTAGTCACAGAGCATTAAATCAATCAATAGGAAATTAATCTAGCATTGACAATGAACAACAATAAATTACCCCTTCATATTATTTATGGATCCCCATAAACCCTAGAAATAAAACTACTCACACATAATAAAAACTAAACAAATCAAAGCAATAAAGCAAGACATGATTAAAGGAATGAAATAACAACTAAGATTAAGGGAAGAGAAATAGTTACCAAAGGAAATCTGTATTAATGAAAATAATTAAGAACAAGAGTTGAGAGAAAAGTTAAGAGAGAGAAAAATCCTAAGTAGAGAAAGAAAATCTAAGAAAAGAAGGTCCCCCTAAATTACGTACAAGTCTCGTACTTAAACATTCCCTAAAACAAAATTTAAAACTAAACTAATCAGGTCTGAGAAAACACGCGCCCGTTCGGGCGAAGGGTCGCCCGATCGGGCCCGCCTTTTTCTTCACAATCCACCTGGGCAGCCGCGCCCGATCGAGCTAACGCTCACCCGATCGGGCACGCCTTCTTGCTGGTACTCTCTTATGCGCGCCCGCCCGATCGGGCGCAAGCTTGCCCGATCGGGCCCGGTCTTCTTCTTCGAGGCTCGGATTTCGATTGGGCTCAATTCCTCGGCCCAATCTAAGTTTCCTCATCGGGTCTTGATTAAACGATCCAATAGCCTCGGTATCTCATACCGAGCCATTAATCACCGGTTCGATGGCTCTAACCGGCCGCGGGCTATAGAATCTGGCCGTGCTTCTCCAATGTTCGTGATTGCTCCAAAATATCTTGGGAAAATACTCTAAAAGAATAAATCCCTGCAAATGTCAACCAAAACTACGAAAACACTAGAAAACACCAATTAGTAATAAAAGTGGCTCTAAAGATCCAAAAACACTACTAATTATGACCAAGGGACGGGGGTAAAATACTATATAAAATAGACACATCACCAGTCTTGAATGACGTCCTTCAAATTCCAACATTGCTCGGTAGTGTGGCCCCTTCCTTGATGGTACTTGCAATGGGAATTGGGATTCCATTTGGCGCTCCTTTCTTCTGGTTTTGGCTCTGGAAATGGCCCAATAGGTGTGATCAATCCTTGACTGTAAAGGCGATCAAAGGCCGCATCATAATTCAATCCTAAAGGAGTGTAAGTTCTTTTTTTCTTGGGCAATGGAGCATCAAGAGCTAACACTTCATTGAGATCAACTTGGCTTATATTGTTGGTAATATTTTCTTGCTTAGAAGACGAAGAAGAAGGATGGTTGTTCTTCTTGTATTTCCAAGTGATATTATTGTTACTGCCAACAGTCTTTATTATCTCATCCACGATATTGATGCTGATGTCGTTTACAGCTTTGAAAGTGTTCAGTAGAAGAAATTTGAGATGTTCCCTATATTTGTGAGTCAGATTTTGAATAAAAAGGCGAACCATCTCTCTTTCTTTGGGAGGATCTACCATGAGTGAAGTCGTTTCCCTTCACCTGTTCAGATAAGCGGTGAAGCCTTCATTCTCTTTCTATTTGAGAATGGAGAGTTCACGTTCAGAAGTTTTAGTTTGAATGTTACACTTGTAACAATTCATGAAACTTTCGGTGACATCTTGCTAAGTCGCAGTATGCTTGGCATCTAGGGAATAAAACCATTGTTGGCAAGAATGTTCTAAGGAGAGAGGGAACACCGTAGGGAAGAGTGTTACGTCCAATCCCTTAAGAGCCATGGTTGCAGAGAACGCCTTCAAAAGGAATATTGGATTGTCAGTAGGCTTGAACTTTGGAGTATCAGCAGTGGAGAACTTTTCAGGGAGCCTGTCTTTCACATCCAAAGGAGTGGGAGGTTGTTCCACATAAGTGAAATCCTCATAAATCTTACTCATTTGTTCCTTCAATTTGTCAAGGGTAGAAACAGTGACCTTGTTTTGTTCCATCGTAGTGACCCTAGTGGTAAGGGTTTGCATCATGGTAGACAGTGCCTCGATGGATTTGTTGATGTTCTCAATATCTTCCTTAGTGGCCATTGAAAGGTGATAAGTAATGTGGAGATGGAGAAGTTCTCTTCGAACGCCTCTTGGATTTAAGAGATTGTTGCGGTAATGACTCAAACCGTATTAATCTACCCCTCCTCCTTGACCAAGTACTGTGAAATAAAATAATTCACTTAATTGTTTGACTCATTGCTCAAGATAGGAAAGGAAAGGAAAAAATAGACATTTGAAAACAAGTTAGAATAAACTCATGCACTTTTTTTTTTCTATCATGACGAAAAAAAGGTACATGAACCTAGTATACGATTATAAACGACATGGTGCACGACTCAAGTCGAGACATAAAGAAAGTGTGTGGACTATACTTGACTCATGAGTGATTAAGTGATGTTATAAGACTCGTGGTATGATCGTATGGCTAGACATGTGAACAGTAACCAAAATGACTGACACGTGGACCAAATTAGCACGGAAGACCAAAATAGGGGCTGACTGGACTTAAACTTGGGCACTGTGTCGTGACACAACTGTTGTGACACGGAAAACCTGCACCATGGCGCGGTACAAGCCGCCGTGACACAGTACTGATTCCCGTGACGCGACATTTTTTGTCGTGTCACGGTAATCAGTTCTAGGTGTTTATGTGATTTTACCAGTTTTCTTGTCAATTTTAGTGTTTACGCTAATTACTAAGTGAGTACGGTGCATTGGCAATTGTTAGTCATAAAATAATCCACCATAGACAAAGAAAGATCTTTAAGGTTAGGATCAAAACGACCAAATATACACACATAGGACACATAGGCACAATGATGCAAATAATAGTTCACAACCTATAGTCCAGTTCTATGTTCCACTATGGTTAGGTTTTATTTGGTGACAAAAAGGTACCATGGTTAAGAGTTTTGACGCGTTAGCAAGGGAGCCTCCCTAGAGGGTGTATGCCAATGGGCGGCTCCGCGAGTTCGTGATGAAATTAAATTCGACTGCATGGTTTGGGTGGATTTTAAAGCTCGGATGAACACTTATTTTCATGAGCGTTTTTGGGTTGATAGAGCTTAAATCCCCCGGGGCTAAGACGTATGTAGAATACACACTTTTTTTTTCAGAAAAATCGAAGGAAGCTGACTGTTAGAAGAGAAATAAAGCCACTGGAAAGATTTCAGGACTGCCGCAACACGACAAAATCTACCGTGTCACAATGCCAAACACCGCGTGACGTTTTCCAGCGCCGTGACACCGCAAGCTCTGCCGTGGCGCGGCAGTCAGGAAATCTGGCCGGTGTCTCTGTTTTTCTTCATTTACGACCAGGTTATCCAATTTTTCCTATGGGACAGACCTGAGATACGACGGTAAAACGTATATGCATATGTCAAAATGCCAATTTAATCACAGGAATATTTTCAAGAATCTTTCAAATCTCATCCACTCATCTTAATTAAATACCGATCACTCATATCGATAAATAACCAAGAATCCTCCCTAGTGGAGTCGCCAAATTGTAGGCGTCGTTCAAAGTGCGCCTATGTTAAAGCATGTGTGAATATGCTTGACACTCATAGGAAGTGTGAATTGAAATATATGATTAGGGACAAGAAAAGTAGGGAGCCGCCAACAAGTTTTTAAGGAACTTGTAAACCGTTCACGGATCATAAAAGTTAACCACGAAAAGGGACAATGATAGGCAACAACGATTGACTCGTGAAGGTTACACCTCATTCATAATTCATGAGATTACTAACTGTATATGGTTCGGAACCACAAAATGAGGATCGGGGATGATGGTACGAAGTGAGTCATGGAGTCACATTCGCCCGTATTGGCCTCTACTCGATTCTTATTGTGAAAAGTGATTCCTGCGATCTCAAAGGCATACAAACATAATATTTAATTTGCTCCAAAGTATTATTATGCTAAATTGGTTGAATATTAATGCAACATATAATTCTAAAACATTTGTGATCACTTGATTAAACAATCAGCTAGATTAAAAAGGAACCTAAACCGGTTGTCCAAATTATCTGATTAGGCGTGATTTTCAATTACATATTTCCTTTAAACATGTAATATGGTGATCAATAAATATAAAAGAATAAACATTAATATTGGAAGCAAATCAACAATAATAGCGTTAGTCAAATCAAATAATAATAAATCTAATCATGCTACTAGCAATATTAAAATAAAATAAAAGTAATAAAGTTAATTAATTACTCACATTCCGCGCGTTCCTTTAAATTGCTACATCATGAATAAATTGTTAGTAACTTCAATAAAAAAATACAAATCAAATGAAAATTAAATAAAATTAAATAAAAAGTAGAGTTGATTTGGTCCAAACCCTTAGTAAATTACACCTTTCACGCCTTGGTTTAAGGACGGAACCTCGGGTTAAGTATGGACTCTTTGGAATGCTTAAGGGAAGAATGGTGTAATTAAGAATATAGGTTTAAGGCTTAGAATATGAGAAAGAGAGAGAGAAGAATGATTTTTGGTGTAAAAAAGAGGAAGAAAGAATGATTTGATGCCCTGAACTGTAGAAAGGAGGGGGGTATTTATAGGGAAAATGAGCAGAGGGAATACACGGAACCCTAAAAAGATAAAAACCCTAAAAAATAATGCCGCGACATGGAAAAGATTGTCGTGACACGGTACAACTTAGTGTGACGCGGGGACATATGATGTGTCGCGGGAAATAAATAATCTACAGAAGATAAAAGCGCGTTAAGAATTTACGCGGAGAAAACACATAATAACCCCGTGTCACGGCATGGGCATCGTGAATACTTCCCGTGACGCGTGTGGGAAAGAAACGCAGAAAATAAACGGGAAAGCACCGTGACACGGTGAAAATTCTCGTGTCTCGGTACCAGGCCCCCGTGCCACGTCATCATCTCTCGCGACGCGACAGTTTTAGCTAACCTGAGGTAATTTCAGTTTTTACGCGTTTTTAAAATCATCATAACTTTTGATCCGTAACTTGGAATAAAGCATATAATATATAATTGGAAATCTTATCAAGTCTAATTTCCAACCCAATTAAAATCAGGTCAAAATAATATGTAAATTTTAAGATATAGCCATTTTAGTAGAAGGGTGTCGGTTTTGGGTCGAAATTAGTGTTTTGCTCATATCTTCTTCGTTTTAAATCGGAATTGGGCTTATGATAAATGGTTGGAAAGCTTATTTCATAACCTATCCAACAAAATAATAATTGGATCAAAATTTTAGGCTAAAAAATCAGTTTCTCTCGGTGTTGTAATGTGGACACGAAAAGAGGAAAACAGGTTATGGTTTAGGGAAATGAGCTAGGAAATGGATTGATTTATGAAATGTATTTAGTGGAAACATGGATTTAAGAACTCCAAAGGTTTAATAATCAACCTGACCAATAATGGAGGTGAAAGGTTGTTCATCATCGGGTTTGGTTTTGGGAAAGACATTTTTAGGTGTCTACAGCATGAAAAACTACACTTTAATGATTTAAAGTTATAATTTCAGATATGTAATGGTTTTAAATTTTAATATTTTATGAGTTTTAAAACCTAGGGTTTGAATTTATTGAAATTGAGATTTTAGGGTTCTAATGAGCAATTAAATTAGGGGTTTTGTTCCTATTAAATTTCTAATGATTAATTAAGCATAAAAACATGTTTAAAGGAAGTTTTAAGGAGTTTTAATTAAAGTTGTATTGCTGGAAATTAGTTTAGGTATTAATTTGTGATTATTGGTTGTTTTCTAGGAGGTGATTATTCCCTAGGAGACTTTTTGTTGATTAAAAGTGGCACAAATGATTGTTTAATTTATACGAGGTACGTTCGTGTCTATTTCGTTGTAAGTAGTATCATGTTTAGGTACCAAAAGAAAAGAACTTAGTTTCATGTTTAGAGAACACTTGGATGGCAATTGTTTGGTTATACATTTAATTAATTCATGTGCTTATGTTTATGAGACATGTTTTGGTGAATTGATTATGTTTGTATGGAATTATGGATGCAATCATGTTGAATTATAATCATGAATTGTTAGTTTGTTGAGTAAAAGTGGATTAAGCCGAAATGGCTAGGTGGGTTGACTATGTTCAAAAATTTTGGAAAATTTGGAAGTTTAATGGAATTAAAGGTCAATTTGTGACGTGATCACCATTATCCTAAATAAGATTAAAAGTAAATTGATGTATGATTGTTATGCATGGTCTACTTGAATGAGTCGTCTATTAATTAAAATTGTAATCACGTAAAGTTAAACATGGATGAACAATAAAACTCTGGAAAGTGTGCAATTCTAGAGTATTGACAATTATGGGTTGGGGTACACGGTGGTAGCCCGTGGCTTTCCGAGGCTTGTTTGATCAACATGTCCTCTTCTCTTTTGGTATTTACATTTTTATTTATAATGAAAGTTAGTTGGGATCTTAGACTAACTTTGTGAGAAAGGAGTCGCGCCCATTCTTGCATTGTGCTAAACTTTTATTTTAAATGGTCAATTGGGACCAAAATGATTTGGTGGGTTGGACAACCTTGTCTATTTCTTAATCCAAATTAAATTAATCAAATTAAATTTAAAGAGTCAGGTGTTTAGAGTTGGTTAGTAAGTATATGTTGAGTCGATTGAATTGTATATGTGTGGAGTCTTGATTAATGAATTCTTGTTGCATGTTTATTTACTTTAATTAATTGAGTGTGCTAGGTTTTGTACGTTGTAGCTTGTATGTACTCAATTTTGCTGATTGTGTGCTTTTGTGTGTGTTACTTTTGGTCATGACCTTTGCCTTTCCATGACCCTGTGATGATCCAATTATTACACTTGTGTTATTGGGGAGCTGTAGGGAATAAATTTCAAGCGTTAAACCCCTAGCTTGAACCCCATTGTGATCATACACTAAAGTACGGTGGCATCCAAAAGGGAAGAAGATAGAGTAAAAGAGCCGCCAACAAGTTTTAGGAACTTGTAAACCATTCACAGAGTGAAGGTTACACCCCTTAACGATCCAAGAGATCGTCAACTCCATAAGGTCTTGAACCAAATAAGGGTTCGGGGATGAAGGTACAAATCCAACCTAAAAGAGATTGAACCTGCCATAATAATAGGCCTCTACTTTATTCTGATCGTATTCATGTGCGCTTTTTAATTAACATGCAATCAATAGGATTAACCCTAAACCTGTTTAATCTATGTTGGTTGAATATAAATGCACAAACAAATCTATTATTGGCGATCACTTGAATTATAATCAAATTAACCCTAAACAAGATTATTAATTATCTTAATAAGCGTGATTACAAGTATAGATTCCCTTTAAACATGCATAAAAGGTGTGATCAAGCAATAAATAATATATATCAAGCAACATAATAATAAAATAATAATATTACAATCATAACAATCATAATTATAGCAATAAAATATAATCATCATAAATTATAACAATTATTAATCATAAATCATAAAGTGTAATCATAATAATAATCATATTAATAATAACAATCATATTAATAATATTAATGTCAAAGCATAGCAAGATCCTAGGCATGATACTAACAAGATTAATAACAAATCCTAGCATGTCATTAAGCATTAAAAATTAAATCTTTAACCCTAACATGATACTAACAAGAATAAATATTAGGAAGAACATAAAAGGCATCGTAACAATCATATTTAATATTAAAATTACCCTAGACATGATACTAGGAATATCATAATAACAATATAAACATAATTTCTACATCATAACATCAATAAAAACCATTAAAGTACTTACTTTGATGCCTCGTACCTCTTTCTAATAACAAAATACACACGTTAGTAACTTCAAGGAAAATAATAATCAAAACAATTAAATTAAATAATTAAAAGAGAGATTTGGGACCAAACCCTCAGAAATTAAACCTTTCACGTCTAGGGCGAAGGCAACTTCGAATATGGCTAGGTGTTTCTAGATCTAATGAATGCGGAATTTTGTATATGAAAGCAAGTTTAGAAAAAGAAGAGAGAGAGAAAGAGATGGAAAACTCATTGTAGGTGAATATAATTGAAAACTGGTTGTTGATGAGAATTGGTGAATGAAAACGGACTTTTTAATACGTTATTTATAGAGAAAATAAGCCAAAAAGATAAATTAATAGAACAGAGTCCTGGCGCAACCGAAACAGAGCTGGCGCACGCAAAACAGAGCTGGCGCCAGCACCAGCTAATTGGCGCTAGGCGCCAATGGCTAGCGCCAGGCGCCAGGCCTGGTTCCAGGCGCCAACGCCTGGAGTCAGGTGCCATGCCTGTTTTTGACGCGTTTTCGAAAATTAGATAAGTTTGCCGTACTGGAGGATAAAATTGTATCTTTTCCTCAAAAATGTTCTTTGATTTTAATTAAAACTCTAAAAAGTCAACGAAAGTCAATTTATCAATGCTAACTGAATTAGGAATGAAAAGAACCTTCTAGAAGAATCTAGAAGACTAAAACCATTCCTAATTGCATTAGGAATGATAAATCATATTAGGCCCTCCTCTAGATCATTGGGCCGTATATAAGGCTCAAACTGGGTCCAGTTCAGCAAATTGGCCATAACTTCCTCAATATTCATCGGAATTGGGCTTATAATATATCTTTGGAAAGCTCTTGTCAAGCCCCATCCAACTACACTACTACTGGACCCATGTCATGGACCAACCAAACTCGATTGGCTGTTTTCTTAAAATAAGTTTTCTAAAACAGAGAAAAGAGAAAAGAAATTAAAACTATCTGCAACACTAAACCTTCCACACTTTCGCTTCATTCGATTATGATTCGACGCGAAAGGTACTCATCACTGGGTTTGGTTTTGGGGAGACACAAATGGGTGTCTACAGAAGCCCCCACTTTGACTGAGTTTGGAGAAACGCGAGTTTCGAAAACAAAAGTCAAAGTATCGATAGGGATGGAGAATGATTCAGAACGTTCTGCGATCCTAAACCACTCTTGTAACGCCGATACCGGCAAACTAGCGTTAGTTAAACAGATAAAAGAGTTAAGAAACGCGTATCTTGCACCGTTGAGCCCACGTCTCTGAAAGTAACCGATTTGATGTTTTGATGACCTCTTGCAAGCTAGAGAATGCCATCCCGCTTGAAAACTGCTACGCCTGTAACTGCTTCTATTTTGGAAGATTGCTTCGCCTGAAACGATCCTCCTCCACTTTGATAATATTCCACGTCCAAGGGAATACCATCGAAGATTATTTCTCTCGAAACAATCCTCATCCGCATTGATAATATTCCACGTCCAAGGGAATACTATCGAAGATTATTTCTCTTGAAACAATCTCCTTCCGCATTATGACCATCTTCCATGCCTAAGGGAACACGATCGAAGACAACTTCGCCTGAAATTACCTTCAGTTGTTTGTGACAACTCTTTGTAAGCTAGGGAATGTCGTCGAAGATACCCTTGCTTGAAGCCATCCTCATTTGATGCGATAATTTTCCAAAGGAAATTACCAAAGACCTCCGCTTGTTGATCTTTAAAAGTTCGCCTGAACTTTGCTTCCGCTATGCCTGTACGTCGGCGCTTCTTTGAACCTGTACGTCGGTGCCTTTTTGCGAATGAACCCTTATATTGGTGCCTTTTGCGAATGAACCATTATATCGGTGCCTTTTGCAAATGAACCAGTATGTCGGTGCCTTTTGTTAATGAGCCAATGCTTAGGCGTTTTAAGCTAAGTGAGACGATCTTTCATCAGGTCGATCACTTTATGTAATCAAGCCGATTACTAAAAATCATGTCAAATTGCTTAAAGGGGCTAACTGGCGTACTGAGGAACCCAAAATATGTTGCAAAAAGGTAGAACAACCTCAGCGAGTGGCTGAGCGTCCTGGTGCCGCGAGGTTGTTTGAGCATGTTAGAGGGAACTAATTCCCCTTGGTGATCTTGCACGATCCCTGGGCGATGCTATGCAGAGGAGCTACTGTCGTTGTTAGCTCCAGTTCCTGTACCGACTGAGGATGTGGTGGCACGATTTTTCAGCTCTTATCTTTAAGTAGCCCCCTAAGTAATGCTTCACATACTTGGTTTTGCGATGCTGCCGAGTTTGTGCATACGGGTTGATTGAGGAGATGATTCCTCCAGCCGTGCTTTGTAAAGTGGTCGATTCTTCGCCACCAGATTCGAGTAAGCTTATTTATTTGCAAATTTTGTCCACTGACTTATTTCTTTGTCTGCTCTCGCGCGAGGTGGTTTGTACCTGTGCTTTTTATTTGACTTTGTATAGAACTTTGCCTTTTAGTTAAAACTCATTTTTAGACATATTTTGTACATACATACTTATTATGAGTTTATTTATGTTTGCTATTATTATTTTTATGTGCATGTTTGTGTGTGCAAGAAAAGCGTGACAAACAATTTTGCGCAAAAATTCCGTCATTTTTATTATTAATGGAGGGTATCCGACTCTCTCCCCCAAAAGAAAAAATTAAAAGAGGAAAAGTCAAATAAAATGCTGGGTTTTTAAAAAAAAAACCTTGGAAATTAAGCTAAAAATCCAAAAAAGAATAATATAATTAATATAATAGTTATACTAATTAAAAAGAAGAATGAAAAGATATTTAGAAAAGATAATCGGGGCCGTAAAGTCATCAGTCGACTCGAATTTAGGATAAAAACGCAATTTAAGAAAGTGCGGATGACATGGCATGTTGGCGCCAGTTGGCGCCACGCAATTGGGTGTAGCGCTAGGCGCTACACTTGGCGTGTGGCGCCAAGCCTTGGCGTCTGGCGCCAATTGCGGAGTCTAGCGCCAATTGACGCTGATTCCGTATTTCATCCTGTTTAGAACTGCTTGTAAATCGTGCATAAATAGCCCCCTGCCTCAGCCGAATTTTTCATAATGCCAGCGAATAAAATAATTCTTGACCTTAGAAAAATAATATTATGTTTCTAGTCACCAAAACTTTCACTCAATACACCCATGAATGGTGTCGATCTCTTAATGCTAGAGATAGTAAAGAATTAGATTTATTTCACTTGGGGGGAATTTATGGCATAAAAGGGGTAGATCTTGACTTAGATTTTATTCATACCACTCTAGAATATTGGAATGTTGATACTCATTGCTTTAGAATAGGGTATGATGAGATTAGCCCTTTGCCAGAAGAATTTGGTGCTATTTTAGGCTTTTCTGCAATAGACCTCATAGTAATCCCTAGAGTAGATGCATATTATTATAAGGATTTTGAGAGCTTCTTTAATTTAAAAGAAAGGGATTTATCAAAAATAGTAGATGGCAACATAGTTAATTTGAAAGAATTTGCACGCCATTATTTTGATAAACCTTTTTCTGAATCTTTTCATATATATAGAAGAAGGGCTTTCTTATTTTGCATGCTTAATCAATTTTTTCTTAGTAGTGGTAAAAATAATGAAGGCCAATCAATTATAACCACCGTTCTAGAACAAATTGAATCAGGGAGAAATCCAATGCCATTGATAGTTGGAGAGACTATGATTAGTCTTGATGAATTGAAATGGAACCCAAAAGCACCTTTTCGCGGCTCTCTAATTTTATTACAGGTAGAAAAATAATATTTTTAATTACAGAAATAAAAAATATATTTTTGTATTGTAATAATAATTTATTTGCATTGCAATTTTTTTACAGATGTGACTAATGGAAAGGCTAGAATTAATAAGCCCTCTGGACAACATCGAGAAGTATACTCCCAATTGCTTCGTGAGGAGGAAGAAACGCTTCCCTAAAATTGGGCGCCATGGGTGGAGAAAGGTCTTCGAATCTCGCAATTTTGCTATCAAGTGGGTCGTCCCATGGTGGAAAATAGAAAGGATGGTTGGTGTGAACAAGCAACCTTTCTGCCGTCTTCCAAGTTTGTCTCGTATGACTTATTATTATCCCTGCAGGGTAAAAAGACAATACGACTTGCTTCAGAATATTCCTTCCGGGGATCTTCGTCCTCCCTATGAGTATCCTGTTTCTCAAGAAGTAGACAGATTTGATGCTTACTGGAATGCTAGACCTTTATGGGAAGTGATTACCCAAAAGGTTCCTCCTTCTTTGCCCAATGATGTGAAGAAGTGGTTGCTGAAGAAACCTTCAAAGGATTCGAAGAAAGATCAGGGTAAAATTGATGTGAAGAGTCGTCTAGGTGACAGGGTGATTCCTGCCAAGGAACGCTTAGGTGCAAGAGTTGAATTCAAAACACCTGCAATGCCTAGGAAGAAGAGTACTACAAAAGATAAAGGAAAAAGGAAAGCTGACACCACAGAGAAAAAAGCTTGGGTAGAAAAGAAGCATGAAGTCCTAGCCGAAGGGGAGACTATCTATTCTAAGATTGAATGTAGGTCCTCTAAAGGATGCCTACTAGCTAAGGTTATGGATGACGAAGAGGAAGCAGACAAAAATTGGAAAAGGGCTAGGAAAGAAAAGAAAGATTAGGAGCATTGCTTAACTTCAAATTATTAGACTTAGTTTATTTTTCATTTAAAGTTAATTTATTTTAGCTTTATTTAAATTCCATCAATAATGTAATTTTATTTTATTAATGAAATTTCAGCTTTTAATTAAATTATTTACTTTAAATTTATTTTATTAAAGCAATGAAAACCGAAAAAAAATTAATTTTCCAGAAATTCTTCGAGTACGGAAGTTGAAAATTTTCCGAAAAACACCGAAATTTGCCCAGAATTTATCTGTGAATTGGCGCCGATTATTTACTATTGGCGACTGCCAGGAAAGTCTGGCGCCAGGCGCCAATTCCATCGGCTAGCGCTGATGGTTGTTGGCTGGCGCAAGGTTCTTCTCTGAGACGCCGATATTTCGCCAATCTTCTATCAAATTTTTAATTAATTCTGGGACGCGAGAATGTCGAAAAATAAGGTGGCCGCACCCGTAAAGGGTTGCCTACGTATCCTTTCTTAAGGAATCAGGCCAAACGTAGCTCTCTTGAGTATCCTACTTAAGTAATTATGGGTAGTATTTCTTAAGTTGGTCAAGATTTGTCATGTTTGAGAACTCATTGCCATCCATATCAGTTAGTTTTGCTACACCTCCTGACAGGATTGTTTTGACAATGTAGGGTCCAAACCAATTAGGTCTAAATTTTCCCCTTGGATCTAAAACATTTTTCCTTAGTGCTTTTAACACCAAGTCTCCTACTTTGATGTTCCTTGTCTTGACCTTCTTATTAAAATGTCTAGCCATACGAGTTTGATAACACTGAGTGTGATGCAGAGCTTCTAGTCGCTTCTCATCGAGTAGAATTAATTCTTCATATCTTGCCCTAGTCCATTCAAATTCATCGAGTTTACTCTCTAACGCAATGCGTAGAGATGGTATTTCTAGTTCGCCAGGTTGTACGACATCCATTCCGTATTCCAAGGAAAATGGCGTATTTCCAGTTGATGTGCGAATTGACGTGCGGTAACCCCACAATGCGAAGTGAAGTTTGTCAGGCCAATCCTTGTAATTTTATGTCATTTTCTCGATGATAGTCTTTAGGTTTTTATTAGCTGCCTCGACTGCTCCATTCGCTTGAGGTCTGTAAGGGGAAGAATGATGATGTTGAATGCCGTATTTTTGTAGCAATTCTTCACATTCGGCTTGAAAGTGAGTTCCATTGTCACTTATCATTTAATGTGGGACTCCGTATCGACAAATAATATTTCTCTCGATAAAGAGTGCTACATGTTTTGCAGTGAGTTTAGCGTATGATTGCGCTTCGACCCACTTTGTGAAGTAATTGATTGCTACTAGGATATATTCGTGGCCTCCTGTTCCTGGGGGAGTGATTTTGCCAATGATGTCAATTCCCCATGTAGAAAATGGCCATGGCGATGTGTAGGTGTAGAGCAAGGATGGAGGGATTTGTTGTAAATTGGCATAAATTTGGCATTTAGGGCATCTTTTTACGTATTGATGACAATCCCTATTCATTGTAGTCCAATAATATCCTTCTCGCATTATCTTTTGGACTAACATTTTGCCATTTATATGAGTGCCATAGATTCCTTCGTGGACTATCCTCGTTGTCTATGAGTACATATTGGGAAGCCAAAAGTCTTAATGCTCGTTTTGCTCTTTTGTCAGCATGAGGAGGGTATTCTCCTTTGGTGACATAATTGAGTATGTCCGTGTACCACGGTTCTTCTTCTTCTTCTTCTTCTTCTTCTTCTTCTTCTTCTTCTTCTTCTTCTTCTTCTTCTTCTTCTTCTTCTTCTTCTTCTTCTTCTTCTTCTTCTTCTTCTTCTTCTTCTTCTTCTTCTTCTTCTTCTTCTTCTTCTTCTTCTTCTTCTTCGTCTTGGACTACTTCGTCGTCTTCTATAGCCTGGATGTATGCTGGTTTGTGCCTTTTTTCTATAGTTAGAGGCCTTTGCTCGATTTCCGTGGGAATCCTAACCATTGAGGCTAATCTTGCCAAGGCATCAGCAAATTGATTTTCCTCCCTAGGTAGATATGTGTATTCTACCTTCTCTAATTGATCGGTAAGGGTTTCCAGATAAGTTTGGTAAGGGGCTAGACTTTCGCTCCTTACTTTCCACCATTTAGATATCTGATTGATAATCAAAGAAGAGTCTCCGAATATTCTTAACTGTTTTTGTAGACACCCATTTGTGTCTCCCCAAAACCAAACCCAGTGATGAGTACCTTTCGCGTCGAATCATAATCGAATGAAGTGAAAGTGTGGAAAGTTTAGTGTTGCGGATAATTTTTATTTCTTTTCTCTTCCCTCTGTTTTTGAAAACTTGTTTTAAGAAAACAGCCAATCCAGTTTGGTAGGTCCATTATATGGGTCCAATAGTAGTGTAGTTGGATGGGGCTTGACAAGAGCTTTCCAACGATATATTATAAGCCCAATTTCGATGAATATTGAGGAAGTTATGGCCAATTTACCAAACTGGGCCCGGTTTGAGCCTTTTATGCGGCCCAATGATCTAGAGGAGGGCCTAATATGATTTATCATTCCTAATGCAATTAGGAATGGTTTTAGTCTTCTAGATTTTTCTAGAAGGTTCTTTTCATTCCTAATTCAATTAGCATTGATAAATTGACTTTTGACTTTTCAGAGTTTTAATTAAAATCAAATAGCATTTTTGAGGAAATTATATGATTTTATCCTCCAGTACGACAAACTTATCTGATTTTCTAAAATGCGTTAAAACCAGGCTTGGCGCCTGACCCCAGGCTTTGGCGCCTGGAACCAGGCTTTGGCCTGGTGCTAGTGTTGGTGCCTGGCGCTAGTTAGCCAGGGTTTGCGCTAGCTCTGTTTTTTGTGCGTCAGACTCTGTTTTGTTTATTTTATCTTTTTGGCTGATTTTCTCTATAAATAACGTATTAAAAACTCCATTTTCATCAACCAATTCTCACGAATATTCACCTACAATTAGTTTTCATTCGCAATCATTAATTCTCTAATTCTCTCTTAATCATTCACTTCTCTTCATCTCTTTCTCTTTTCAAAACTAGTCTTTTACATACAAAATTCCGCATTCACAAGATCTAGAAACACCTAGCCATATTCGAAGTTGTCTTCGCCCTAGACGTGAAAGGTTTTAATTTCTGAGGGTTTGGTCCCAAATCTCTACTTCAATTATTTAATTTAATTGTTTTTGTTTATTATTTTCCTTGAAGTTACTAACGTGTGTATTTTGTTATTAGAAAGAGGTACGAAGCATCAAAGTAAGTACTTTAATTGGTTTTAATTGATATTATGATGTAGAAATCATGTTTATATTGTTATTATGATATTCCTAGTATCATGTCTAGGGTAATATCAAATATATTAAATATGATTGTTACGATGCCTTTTATTCTCTTCCTAATATCATGTTAGTATCATGTTAGGGCTAAAGCTTTGATATTTATTGTTTAGTGGCATGCTAGGGTTTGTTATTAATCTTGTTAGTATCATGCCTAGGATCTTGCTATTAATATTATGCTTTAACATGATTATTTTAATTATTATTATTTATTATGATTATTATTATTTTATGAATATCATGTTGCTTGATTATATTTACTGTTATTGCTTGATCACGCCTTTTATGCATGTTTAAAGGGAATTTGATACTTGTAATCACGCTTAATAAGATAAGTAATAATCTTGTTTAAGGTTAATGTGATTATAATTCAAGTGATCGCCAATAATAGATTTGTTTGTGCATTAATATTCAACCAACATAGATAAACAGGTTTAGGGTTAATCCTATTGATTGCATGTTAGTCAAAAAGCGCACATGAATACGATCAGAATAAAGTAGAGGCCTATTATTAGGGCAGGTTCAATCTCTTTTAGGTTGGATTTGTACCTTCATCCCCGAACCCTTATTTGGTTCTAGACCTTATGGAGTTGACGATCTCTTGGATCGTTAAGGGGTATAACCTTCATCCTATGAACGGTTTATCCTAAAAAAACTTGTTGGCGACTCTTTTGCTCTATCTTCTTCCCTTTTGGACGCCACCGTACTTTAGTGTATGATCACAATGGGGTTCAAGCTAGGGGTTTAAAGCTTGAAATATTCCCTACAGTTTTTGGCGACTCCGCTGGGGAGGATTTTTATTTTAATTCTTGAATTTGTTTCGGCAATGATTTAGAATGAGTGTATGAGACTCGAAACGTTCTAAGTATTTCATGTGCGTAATTTTGATTAACATTATTGTCATATGCATAAAAATGATCTCATTGGAAAGACCCTCCGTAATGAGTTAAAAACATAGGATTTTACACGTAGGAAATTTGAGAAATATCTTTCACAACTAGGGCTGAAATAACACCGCGCGAAACTGGAAAATTTTATCGAGCACAGAAAGCTGCTGAGGCATGTGGGAAGTAGCGTCAGGGGCCAGAGCTTGGCGCCAGTATTTTAGTCGTAGCGCCAGACGCCAGTATTGGCGCCAGGCGCTACAGCTAAAGGCTGGCGCCAGTCTCTGTTTGCTGGCGCCAACTTCTCCCGATACCGAGCCAGAAATATGCGTTCTAATTTCGACCGGTTTTTCGTATTGTTTGCTCGATCCTACTTCCTGATTGAATTTTTTCTCACTTTTCTGAAACCCATATGTGTTCTACATATGGACATAACCCTCTAGGAATTCATGCTCCATCTACCCGATTGAACGCTCCGTGCAACAAAGGGTACATCTGAGATGTTGAATTCACCAAACCATGGAAGCGAGTTTTTTCTAAAACTCGCGGTGTCTCATCCACTCGCGCCAACCCTTCACGGTTAGGCTTCCGCGCGGTGCATCCGGACAATTAACCATGGACCCTCTATTGACTAAACCATATCCCGAACTTTAGAGAACTAGAGCTATGGTTAGGTTGCAAACGCATTGCATCATATTGTGCCTACTTGACTATTTGTGCATTATTTGTTGCGCATATATATTCTATGTTTCTCTTAACCGTTTGTTTGACTTGTGTTGAGATTAAATAAATTAATGACTTAAAGAACTTTGCCTAATTAATTAATTAATTAATTAATTTGAGTCATTAAAGTCTAATATTTTAATCAGAATTGACCTAGTACGACTTTAGGCATACCCCAATTGACTAATAACACCGAAAACAGTCCCAGACCGAAGCTCCAATATTGGCGCCAAGGTCTGAGCTGTAGCGCCACACTATGAAGTGTAGCGCCTGACGACAGCTCTGTCGTCTGGCGCCAAGCTCCACGGTGTGACGCCAGTCCTGTCGTTTGGCCAACAGTTCGGATTATTGGTCGAGTCATCACCTAGAGTCTAATTAATCAGTTTGCTAATTAATTCGGTTAAGTTTTGCTGTCAATAGTACTTACCTGAGTCGATGATCGAGTTTAGGCACTAAGTCCCATGGTCTTACACAAGAGTCCAAGCATGTCACTTACACTCAACGCACACACCAATACACATACTTTGACCATGTCTAAGAGGGTCTTGTGTGCGCGTTTTTTCCGTCAGTTTTTTAGAGGGGTAAGTCGGATATTAATCCTCCAATTTTAAAAAAAACTATACTTAGTTTCCTAAAAATATGTACATTATTTTTGCCAAAAATATGCACCCTTTTTTCATTTTTCTCTTTTCCTCCTTAAAATAAACCATAAAGTCAAGTTGATTCGAGTCAAATAATTAAAACGCAAAATGGTTTAATTTACAGCGGGTGGTCAAGAAAGGAAGGACGGTTAATCAAAGACAACCTCTTCGTACAAGTCCAACTTTTCGATAAACCCATAGCTCGTAAGAGGAAAGCTAAGACTATAATGGCAACATAAGAAGAAGTCAATGATCTTAAGAACCAACTGGCTACCGTGACTAAGACACTGAAACTTCTCGCACTCAAGATCGATGATCCCGTGAAGCAACAACAGATGAATCTCATGCAAGAGAGTTTAAGCAAGTTGTCTAGCGACTACAAGTTTCAAGAGCTTACATCACAAGGGGTCTCGGTGGACAAAGATCTTCTTCCGCAGAAGTTCAACGCCAACGACATCCCAAAATTCAGAGCAACTGACAACCCTTACTTTCATCTAAGAGCATTCGAAACAATAATGAGTATTAAGGGTATTGATAAGAAGGTCTTCCCTTTTCTGTTCTCACTATCTCTCGAGACCTTTTGCCAACAATGGTTCTTTTCTCTCGAGAAAGAAAAGACCTCTACCTAGGAGTCCATAGCAAACGCTTTCGTTGATAGATACAAGTGCAACATTCAAGTCGAGACTGACCATAGGGAACTTGAAATCCTCAAGCAGAAAGAGAATGAAGGCTTCACCTCTTTCCTTAACAAATGGAGGGAAACCTCAGCTAAGATGATTGAGGTGCCAAGTGAAAAAGAATCTGTGAAGCTGTTCATCAAAATTCTTCAAGAAAAATATTCCAAGCATCTCAAATATCAAAATAACATCCATACCTTCAAATCCGTTTATGACATTGGGATCAATATTGAAGATGACTTGGCTAAGTTAAAAGCTGCCAACAATAACTCCAACAGTGGCTGGAAAGGAAAGAAGATCGACAATCCTTCTTCTTCCAAAACCGCCCACTCAAACAACGTTGGTACTTTTAATTTAGGAGAAGTCCTTGCTATGAACAATCAAGGACAGAAGAAACCATTTAGGAGGAACTTCACTCCTATTGGCATGAGTTATGACACCGCATTTGATCGATTAAATGCAAAAGGTCTTATAACTCCTATTAGACCATTTGGGGACCCACCAGTTGAGAAGAGGTCGGTTAATTGGAACCTCAATGCACACTGCAAGTATCACCAAGGTAGGGGCCATCTCACCGAAAACTGTTGGAAGCTTAAGGAAGCTATCCAAGACTTAATCGACAACAACAAGCTGCCGTTGCCCCCTGCCAGTAAGAAGCCAAGCATTTACAATGCACCTCTCGCTCATACCCTGGCTATTTCTGATGAGGAAAACGAGGTTGACCCCTCATCTCTCATTAGACCTGTCAAAGAAAGTCGTGCCATAGAAAAGGAAGAGGAAATTTTTTTCGATGTCAAGGATGATCTTCCAGAACCGGCAAGTAAGGAAGATATACAATTGCTCACACTGTCTATGAGGGAAGTATCGCATTTACTACGTGAAGCTCTCAAAGCTATGAATGAATTCCAAAAGAAATTTAATGAGTTTCCACTTCCGAAAGATGAACCGAAAAGATAATTCACACCAGTGAGAACGATGTTGGGGTTTGGTGAGTCCGACTCACCGTGGAAACAAACCCAAAAACAAGACCGCACTCGCAATAAATAAAACCATAAACATAATTAAATTAATCACAAGATTAAGATAAGCTAATTACCTTTGACGCGTGCTTCGCTCCAAAATGAGCTCTTACTTGAAAGCTTCAAGTCCCGCTCACATGGAGACCTCCAACGAAGTCCACCGCACCAACAAAACCGACTAGGTCCAATGTCTTGGGGTTAGCAAGACCCGACCAATAAAACCCGAGTAATTATATTGAGTTCAAAGGTTTTCACTAATTGTGATGCCTTTTTCAACTCTTACTCAAGCATCATTCCCAATGCCCATACTTGGGTATTTATAGGAAATGATGGGAGTATCATTTACTCTCCCATCAATGTGGGATAGTATGATTTTTCCATTTTATTTTAAAGCTAAAATAAAATTAATAATCAAGCTAGTAATAAATCAACAAGTGGCAAGCTCATGTGAGTGGTTAGGTGAGGACCACTTGGAGAAGGGGGGGACCAAACTTGCTCCCCACTCCCTCTCCTATAACCGGCCACCTCACTCCACACACACTCAATGACCACTAGCCACATGGCACCCACCCTTGGGCACCAAGGCAGCCAAGGTGGGCTGCCATGTGCTGCTATTCGTGGCAGCCACGCCCAGCAAGCCCAGCAGGCCCAGCACTCGCATGCGGGCTGCCAGGCGCTGGCCAGCAAGCCCAGCATGCTTGTGCAGGCTGCTGCTGGCCTTGTGCCTTGGCCAGCGCTGCTAGGCAGCAAGCAATGGCCTAGCCATGCTGCTGCTAGCTGTGGCGAGCTGGCGCGCCTAGCGTGCTAGCTGCTGCAGCTTTTTGCGGCATGGCTTGCTAGCCATTGCGCGCACAAGGCTGCGCCTAGCATGCTAGCACGCACTAGGCAGCGCCTAGCCTTGCGATGCTAGCATGGGTGCGCTAGCATGCACCAGCCAGCCTAGGCTCGGCTTGGTGCGCATGCTAGCCACCATGCTAGGCCATACGCCCTTAGCACTCGGTTTGCTTGGGCATTCCGATGCTAGGGGTATTTTGGTCTTTTGTTGATTTATTACTATTTCTCGTCTCGTCTTTCACTATTTTTGACTCGACTTCCGACGCTCGGTTTCGACGCTCTAAGCTCGAATTTCCGACGTCTAAATAAATATTACTCGGTCGACTCATTAATTCCTTCCGAATTAATTCGTCGGTTCGGTTTGTTGAATGCTTGGGTGTGACCCGAAGGGTTCAGTCAAGATTAAGCTGTAATATTAATTATTCATTAATATTACTGATCGGAAGCGGCCTCCACCCAGGCATTCCGATCACTTGACCTCACTGAATATATTAGCTTTCTAATAATTCTGAACCCACTAACGGAATAGTACACTTGTTCGAAGGACACCATTCCTTTCAATCTCCCACTTATCCTTCCGGACAAGTGCGCATTTTGTGTACAACCTTTTTCCTATGTCGCTTAATGTGTCTTCATGAACTATAAGGTAAGATTTGTTTTGTCATCCTTATTACGTCCAGAAGTGTTTCCCGATTTCGAGTCCGACTGTCAATAAACAGATGATTTCTAAAATCCATCCGAGCACGGCCATGCATTTTATAGTCTCGCTCTACGAGAGGCCTTGTATACAACAAAGACATCTTCCCTATTTTAGTAGGGGGACATTCCCAGTCTTGTAATGTAGCTCCTCTTACTGAGAGGACCTAGTCGCCCGAGTGTTGCCGTTATAATCCCCTATTACGGCAGACGTTTGACAACATCAAAGCGAGCTAGTATTCAAACAAGAGAACTCACAATACTCATGGTCGAGGAAATAGGTTCCGATAGCCATAATGAGAAGTATACTTATGACAAATTTTTTTTTTAATTTCTTAAAGTATTTTCATAGGTCGATCCAGTATGGTTCTAAACCAATACCTGTGCAAATGATTTATGACAATCATGTCCTTGTAGCACATGAAATGGTGCTATAAATCAAACTACACACTAATCTCAATCGGTCATTAATCGTCCATCGTTTAAATGACCTTGATTAGGGATAATTTTTTATTATAATATTCAATGTTCACTTAATAGGTGTTTCCTTACCAAGACTGGCCTTGATACCCTATTTTGAATATTCTCAGAATCGAATGGACAATTAAATAGCATAACGGAGTAATAAAATATTGCATGAAATTTTATATTACTCCAAAACTTGAATGGTTTTCCTTAGCGTCTTACATTAATTTTTCTCAAAATTAACTAAAACACTAAACAAGGAAATCAAAGCCAGTCTCCCACATGCTTGATTCCCATTGCCTCAACGTGCTTGTTGTGCTTCACTTGAGGCAAAGGTTTAGTAAGTGGATCGGCTACATTGTCATCTGTTCCAACTTTGCAAATTCTGATTTCACCCTCTGATTTCCATTCTCGAATCATGTGAAATCACCGCTTGACATGTTTGACCTTATGATGTTCCCTATGCTCTCTGGCCTGAGCAATAGCTCCATTGTTGTCACAATAGAGTGCTATTGGACCCTTTATAAAGGGTACAACATCAAGTTCACCAACAAACTTACGAATCCAAACAGCCTCCTTAGCTTCTTTAGCAGCTGCTAAGTATTCGGCTTCAGTTGTAGAATCTGCAGTTGTACTCTACTTTGCGCTCTTCCAACTAAACGCCCCTCCATTTAGACAGAACACATATCCAGATTGCGATTTGAAATCGTCTCTGTCTGTCTGGAAGCTTGCGTCGGTATAACTAAATCCTCTGCACCACCATACACCAGGAATTTATCCTTGTTCCTTTTCAGGTACTTTAGGATATTTTTGGCCGCAGTCCAATGCGCCTCTCCTGAGTCTGATTGGTAACGGCTCGTAGCACTCAAGGCATACGATACATCTTGCCTAGTACATATCATGGCATACATGATCGATCCAATATGCAAAGCATATGGAATCTGATTCATTCTTACCCGCTCATAAAGTGTCTGTGGACACTGCTTCTTGCTTAGGGTTATGCCATGTGACATTGGCAGGTGACCTCTCTTGGCCTCCTCCATGCCAAATCGAGCAAGTACCTTATCAATATAAGTAATCTGACTCAATCCAATCATCCTTTTCGATCTATCCCTATAGATCTTGATGCCTAGTATGTACTGAGCCTCTCCCAAGTCTTTCATTGAGAAGCACTTTCCAAGCCAGGCCTTTACAGACTCTAACAACGGAATGCTGTTTCCAATGAGCAATATGTCATCGACATATAAGACTAGGAAGGCGATGTCACTCCCACTAACCTTCTTGTAAACACAAGATTCATTTGGATTCTTGATAAAACTAAACTTACTGATGGCTTCATCGAATCGCAGATTCCAACTTCTGCTTGCTTGCTTTTGTCCATAAATGGACTTCTTAAGCTTACAAACTTTCTTAGCATTGTTTTGGTCGACAAAACCTTCAGGCTGTGTCATATACACAGTTTCTTCCAAATAACCATTAAGGAAGGCGGTTTTGACGTCCACCTGCCATATTTCATAATTGTAATATGCAGTAATCGCTAGGAGGATCCGAACGGATTTAAGCATTGCGACTGGTGAAAAGGTTTCATCATAATCAATACCATGAACTTGTCTGTAACCTTTTGCCACCAATCTAGCTTTGTAAATCAATACATTTCCATCTTTGTCGGTTTTCAACTTGAAAAGCCACTTACATCCGATAGGTGTATAACCTTCGGGTAAGTCAACCAAGTCCCAGACTTGATTTTCAAACATGGAATCCATTTCAGATCTCATGGCCTCTTGCCATTTAGCAGAGTCGGTGCTTGCCATCTCTTGCTTGTAGGTTACCAGTTCATCTCCATCCATAATCAGGATGTCCTGATTCTCGGTTAATACTAAACCAAGATATCTATCAGGTTGAGATCTCGGCCTCTGAGACCTACGTAGGGTAATGGATTTAGCATTTGCATTGTCGGTTCGACTTTGCACATTTTGATCATTTTGACCTGCGTCAACAAATGCTGTTTGAGCACTTTGACTGTCATTATGATTTTGTTGCTCATCCTCACGAACTTCGTCGAGTTCGATTTTCCTCCCACTTGTCATTTTGGAAAGGTGCTCCTTCTCCAAAAAGACACCATTGCGAGCAACAAACACTTTGTTCTCCGATTTGTTGTAGAAGTAATACCCTTTGGTTTCTTTTGGGTAGCCCACAAAGTAAACCTTGTCAGATTTGGGATGAAGTTTGTCAGAAATCAATTTCTTGACATATGCTTCGCATCCCCATATCTTTAGAAAAGATAACCTAGGAGGTTTCTTCGTCCATAATTCATATGGAGTCTTTTCTACAGCTTTTGATGGAGCACGGTTCAGTGTTAGTGCCGCAGTTAGAAGTGCGTGTCCCCAGAAAGAGATAGGAAGATCACTAAGACCCATTGTTGATCGTACCATGTCTAACAAGGTTCGATTTCTCCTTTCGGATACTCCGTTCCATTGTGGAGTTCCTGGAGGTGTCAATTCTGAAAGTATACCCTTTTCTTTCAAATAGTCATCGAATTCTTGGCTCAAGTATTCACCACCTCGATCCGATCGAAGGGCTTTGATTTTCTTGCCAAGCTGATTTTCAATTTCACTCTGAAATTCTTTGAACTTTTCAAATGATTCAGATTTATGCGACATGAGGTAGACATAGCCATATCTACTATAGTCGTCTGTGAAAGTGATGAAATATCGATGTCCATTTCTTGTGGTTGAGCTCATTGGTCCACATACATCGGTATGTATAAGACCCAATAAGTCACTTGCCCTTTCTCCCAACTTGGAGAATGGCTGTTTAATCATCTTGCCTAATAGACATCCCTCGCAATTCTCAAACGATACTAAATCGAAAGAGTCAAGAACACCTTCTTGTAGAAGTTTCTTGATGCGTTTGATGTTGATGTGGCCAAGACGACAATGCCACAAGTAAGTCTGATTTGACTCTATGGTCTTAGCTCTTTTGGTATCATTATAAACAATTTGTCCAAAGACACAAACGTGACATTCCATAAATATAAACAAGATGATATGTCTTGTGATCAAGTTCAAAATGACGTCCAACGCCACAAGATCAAAATATGGTAGATAAAACTAAACAAGTTTTAAATCTAGACAAAATATGAGATTACAAGCTTTCTTTGAAAGATTGTATTCTTCTTCCACTTGTGTACTCATATCCACTTGAAAAGCACCGCTCACTTTGTTCTTGAAACAGGAGCATATAGTGAGCCAATTTTCCGGTATCTAATACCTTATAAATGGCTTATGTTCAAGTGTAAAGATGATACCTGAGATTGAGGTTACTTTTCTTTTCGCCTCATCTTCTAGATACATGCTACATTCTCTTTTGTAGTGTCCGGGTCTACTACAATAGAAGCAGCGCATCTTAGCTTTGTTCTTGAACTCCTTCTTTGGTCTTTGAGCAACCTTAGCCTTCTTGCAATAATAGGTTTTCTGGAGCTCTTGAACAACTTCCATCAAGGACAGTTTGTTCCGCTTGGCCGTAAGTCGCATCTTTAATGCAACATACCCCGAATGGAGTGAGCTTAGTAGCATGAGAGCCGCTTGCTCATCGTCCACTGGTTTGCCAATTAGCTCCAGATGGGTGAATAGCCTTGTCATGTTGAGCACATGAGCTTGAAGTGGCATCCCGGGTCTAAGTCTTGCATTATAGACCTTATCCCATACTTCTTGTCTCTCTTTCGTGAGACACCCATCTTGCGGTGGCTTGATCCTCATGTTCGAGAGTGACCTAGTCACATCTTCCACAAGTCCATCATAGTTGCCCCTGGTACTTTTGGTGACTCTCAAATTGACTACATCTTCTAGAGCTTTGAGCATCATGTCCGGAAAATAGTTGGAGAACTTCCCCTTCCATTGTACCGGGATGGAGTTTGCCATGAGTCTGGAAACTCTTTTACAATCCACACTCCATACCTCATGTGCCTCATCACTCATAATCCCCTTTGAGTAGAAACTCGGGATTTGAGTGTCCAGAATGTGCTCTAGGTAGCAATTTCGGAGGGTCTTTCGGAGTTCCTCTTCCCATTCCTTAAAGTTTACCAAGTTCAGAGAAATTGGCAACTTTTCGGGAAATTCCGGGAGCATAAGGTCGTTGACATTAGTTGAAGACATGATTCTACAATTGAAAGAATTTGAAATAAAAAAACCATTCATTATACTTAAATAAGATTGAATTCATGCATTTTAATCAAACTTATTTAAAACGTCTTATTCACACATTAAAGATTGTCCCCATTTTAGGTGAGAATAAGTCGATTCCAAGATCCAAAGAAACAAAGAGTGGTTAAGCATGCTTTGGCTTGTCTTAACACTCAATCTCCTAAGGTAAGCAACGCTTTGCTAATGGCTCCAAGCCACTCTTGGTTGAATAAATCGTCGCATCCAATGCTCTCTAAACAATTTATTCACTTTGCAACAACATGTTAGGACTCCATCACTCATATTGTTGAGTATAACCAAAACCACCTTGCATACCCGGTATGCCTTACGCTCCTTGGAGAAGTAGTGATGCCTCGCTTTGGCGTAGCCCACCACTACCCTCGTTCGGTTGGTAAGTGTGTTTTGGAATGGCAAGTTTTACTCAATATTTTAGGGACCTAGGGTTTCTATGTTGGTTGATTTAAGTGAACTTAATTAATCATCTCAACATTCGAAATCCTAAACATGCATCTAACATATAATTCATATATATATAAACATAAATATATATCGAAAACATAAATAGAGATGCATTTGGCAACTAGCATGACCCCTTGAGATCTTCAAGTCTTCAAAAGGTCTTCATTTGCAACTTCATGGCTTTGTCTTCTAAGAACCCCGTCTTCAAGACTTGACCAAAAAATTACAATTGCTAGTATCTACGATTAGGACTAATCTAAATATTAAGGTACAAAAATACTCAACGGTTCGCAGACCGTATTTAGATTTACAAAAATACATCACGGATCACAGTCCGTATTTTCTATCCTAATCGGGCCCCACTAGTTGCCATTTCATAAGACCTGTGAGAGAATTTACATTCCATTCATCCATTCACTATCTGTGAATGGCCCATGCATTTTACAACGATAAACAAGTAACAATGCATAAAACGCGCGAGAACTAGTAACTAATCTAGGTGGTTAATCCAATTTACACGCCTAATTAAACTAGTCAAAGTTGTTTTAACCGGTTATGGAAATAACTAAGAGACGCTCCCACTAAATTCCGCATCCAACTTAACTAATCCAATTAATTAAGTCGGTGAACCCAAATATTTGCCAAAATTAATTTTGCAAATGTCGCTCAAAACCCGAGGCCTAGCCTCCAAAAATTTTAATTAAATAAACAAATTAATTAAAATAATTAAAACGACAATTTAAGCAAAATTACGTATTCCACAATGTCTAAGTGCCTAGCACTAAGACTTGGAGTCCAAAAAATACCCTTATTTACATATTAAGCAACGCTAAAATTAACTTTAAAATAGCATCGCCTTAATAACCCGGGGTTATTGTGCCAATTATGGGATTGTACGTACCGTACAACAAGCACGTAGTATGCCCATGCGCACCCCCGCAACACCAAGCATGCATGTGGGCTGCTTGTGCTCGCATGCGCCACGCCCAGCCCAGCCAAGCGTAGCAGTACGCACAGCGCGCACAGCCTTATGCTGCTGCTGCGCCATGCTGCTGCTTGCTGCTGGCTGGCGCGCTATGCTGCTGGCAGCGAGCAGCAGCCCACGCCCTTCCTCGCACACACACACGCACAACACCAAGCACCTAAGAACGAAGTGCCCAGCAGCCTCGGCAGCCACATATGGGTTGCGTGAGCAGCCCAGCTGGCCGAGAGCTAGCTCGGGGCTCTTAGGCCTCGTGTTGCGTGCTAATGCTTCGAAAATTATCGATTTTTGTGTGTGACATTATAAATCAATTCTAAATTAATTTTAGAATCAATTTTGAGGAAAAATGAAAAATAACAAGTCCAACTTAAATAATTCATCCAAATGCAATTAACCAAATTTATTTCCAAGAACCATTCTTTAATAAAATTGGTTTAACTTGGTGTAATAAAATAAATTAGGGCAATTCTCACTATTAATTTAATCACTTTAAATTAATCTTGAGATTTTGACAAAATAAAAGGGAGTTGGAAAAATGAACATAAGTTCAATAAAGACTCCAATTTTAATACTTGTGACTCCATGAAAAAATTATATCTTCCAATATGAAGATAAACCAATTTCAATCACAAGTTTTAAACTTTATGATTCAAATCAACTAAAAAATGATTACATAAACAAAGTTTAACCAAAATTCATGGAATTTAGTAACTCAAAGTTTCAATCACTTATCATAAATAAAGATTGAATCTTTAAGACTTGGAAGCTACAAAGAACAACAATTTCACACTTAATGCAATTAATTTGCAATTATGTGAAAAAATAAAACCAAACTTTCAAGCACCAATTACTACCAAGTAATCATGCTTAAAGTGGTCTAAAATTGCATATAAATAAAGGAAAGAACCAAATTCATAACCACCATAAATATGCAATCAATTTTCAAGGTTAGAAAGACTTAAAATATTTCGTCAAAACGAAAAATCCCTCGAAAAATGCATGTCTGGTCGTTTTTTGGCTAAAAACAGAGTCCTGAAAAGATAAAACCATTTCCAGAACGTCTTTTCCACCCAAAATTCACTATTTTTGGGTCGAAATCTGGGTTCGGGAGCTGAAGACAGCTCTAATACGAGGTAAAAATTGGAAAAACGAGTTACTAATCTAATTAGCAACTTAAAACCAGAAAAATTAAGCCATAAAAACACCTTGAAAATATTATGATTTTAAAATAAACGAGCGAGGCTCTGATACCATTGTTGGGGTTTGGTGAGTCCGACTCACCGGGGAAACAAACCCAAAAACAAGACCGCACTCACAATAAATAAAACCATAAACATAATTAAATTAATCACAAGATTAAGATAAGCTAATTACCTTTGACGCGTGCTTCGCTCCAAAATGAGCTCTTACTTGAAAGCTTCAAGTCCCGCTCACACGGAGACCTCCAACGAAGTCCACCCGCACCAACAAAACCGACTAGGTCCAATGTCTTGGGGTTAGCAAGACCCGAACAATAAAACCCGAGTAATTATATTGAGTTCAAAGGTTTTCACTAATTGTGATGCCTTTTTCAACTCTTACTCAAGCATCATTCCCAATGCCCATACTTGGGTATTTATAGGAAATGATGGGAGTATCATTTACTCTCCCATCAATGTGGGATAGTATGATTTTTCCATTTTATTTTAAAGCTAAAATAAAATTAATAATCAAGCTAGTAATAAATCAACAAGTGGCAAGCTCATGTGAGTGGTTAGGTGAGGACCACTTGGAGAAGGGGGGGACCAAACTTGCTCCCCACTTCCTCTCCCATAACCGGCCACCTCACTCCACACACACTCAATGACCACTAGCCACATGGCACCCACCCTTGGGCACCAAGGCAGCCAAGGTGGGCTGCCATAAGCTGCTGTCCGTGGCAGCCACGCCCAGCAAGCCCAGCAGGCCCAGCACTCGCATGCGGGCTGCCAGGCGCTGCTGGCCAGCAAGCCCAGCATGCTTGTGCGGGCCATTGCTGGCCTTGTGCCTTGGCCAGCGCTGCTAGGCAGCAAGCAATGGCCTAGCCATGCTGCTGCTAGCTGTGGCGAGCTGGCGCGCCTAGCGTGCTAGCTGCTGCAGTTTGTTGCGGCATGGCTTGCTAGTCATTGCGCGCACAAGGCTGCACCTAGCATGCTAGCACGCACTAGGCAGCGCCTAGCCTTGCGATGCTAGCATGGTTGCGCTAGCACGCACCAGCCAGCCTAGGCTCGGCTTGGTGCGCATGCTAGCCACCATGCTAGGCCATACGCCCTTAGCACTCGGTTTGCTTGGGCATTCCGATGCTAGGGGTATTTTGGTCTTTTGTTGATTTATTACTATTTCTCGTCTCGTCTTTCACTATTTTCGACTCGACTTCCGACGCTCGGTTTCGACGCTCTAAGCTCGAATTTCCGACGTCTAAATAAATATTACTCGGTCGACTCATTAATTCCTTCCGAATTAATTCGTCGGTTCGGTTTGTTGAATGCTTGGGTGTGACCCGAAGGGTTCAGTCAAGATTAAGCTGTAATATTAATTATTCATTAATATTACTGATCGGAAGCGGCCTCTACCCAGGCATTCCGATCACTTGACTTCACTGAATATATTAGCTTTCTAATAATTCTGAACCTACTAACGGAATAGTACACTTGTTCGAAGGACACCATTCCTTTCAAACGACTTATGAGGCAAAGCATTTTCCCTTACAAGTCACTGAAAAATCCAAGAAGAGCAATATAATCTACACTCCAATTTGGATCCCATATACACAAATGTTCGAAATGCTCTCCGAGAGTGGCGAGATCAATCCTCTCGAACCGAGACCATTCGAATCGTTGAAAAGGACAGACAGATATTACTGTCAGTATCATTAATCAGGGGGTCACACTATAGAAAACTGTTTCAAATTCAAGGATTTGGTTCAGAAAATGATTGATGAAAAGAAACTAGTCCAAGTTCAACAAGAAGAGGATGCGACCATCAATGCAGTTTGGGACAGTGATGAAGAAGATGTCTATCTAAAGGACATAATAGGACCTCCACCTTCTGTGTCAAACACCATAGATGACATTTGGGCTGAAGAAGACTCATCAATAGACGTCCTCACAAGATCCAGGAGAATGCAACCTCCCGTTTCAGCACAACCTATGCCAACCACACAACAAGTTCCCATACCTATCTTTGAAGACAATGATATTGTTAAGCAGTTTAAGAAGACAAAAGTTGAGATGAATGTATGGAAACTTCTGGCAACATCTCGAGAACATAGGTTGGCTGTAATGAATGCCTTGGACAAAATCGGGATAGATTCTGACACTACTCCTGAGGGACTAGCCAACTTCCTCACAAGTGACCTTCCTAGTCCGATTAATTTGATCACCTTTTCTGACAAAGATTTACCCCCAGAAGGTGACAAACATTACAAGGCATTAAACCTCACTGTAGTTTGCAATAGGATGAATGTTCCTAAGACTCTTATAGACAATGGATCAGCCATCAACGTCTGCCCACTTAGAACTGCGAGGATGCTCGACATAAGGGACGAAGATTTAACTCTGTCTACACAAGGAATAAGAGCCTACGATAACACTCGTCGTCAAGCTCTTGGCAAGATTACCCTAAATGTAACGGCAGGAGCAATAGAACATGCTACTACTTTCCAAGTAGTAGATATTAAAGCTTCATTCAACTTGTTGTTGGGACGCCCTTGGCTTCATGATCTAAAGGTTGTCCCTTCATCTCTCCACCAACAAGTAAAAGCTATAGTTGGGGGAATTCCAATCATCATCGATGCTTCGCCCATGAGGATCAAATCTATAGAGAATCCAATTGTTAATGTAGAGCACGATGAAGATGATGAAGATTTATGGGGCTTTAACGAAGAAGTCTCCTTAATCCAGGAGGATGAAAGGACCCCCCTTTGCCCTGACCCCCATTTCAACATGATTGTCAATACCATGCTGACGAAACAAGGACATTTTCCTGGGATGACCCTAGGAAAGAAGAAAGGAGTGACAAAACAGCTGGAGTCACCTGGCCTCCCTAAGTTAGACACTTTCGGACTTGGTTTCGAACCAACTCGGAAAGATCTCAAGCGAGCCCAGGAAAAGTCAAAAGCACGTAGGGATGCTCGCATTCAAAAGAAAGCAATCCCAATGGATCAGTACCCTCTTACGCTTAATGGTCAGTTTATAAAAGAAGAAGAGGACTATCCATGCCATGAATTTCCCGAGCCATTTATTGTAAACGACATAAGACAACCGGGATTTGAGATTTTCTTGGATTGCTATTTCACTGATGAAATCCCAACTCCTGTCTAAAAGGAGAAAGCACCCCCATGCTTTGACTTTAACGTCATGGGATTACTGTTCGGGCGAGAAAAGAATGAGCCAACTTATAAAGAGGATAACTCCTCGCTCATTCAAACAGTCCTACAAAGCGAAAGCTTCGATCCCTCGAAACTAATCACTCCAGCTGAAGGATCCCTACATGGATGGCGCAAGACTATCAAGGTGACTACTCCAAGCGGAAGGAAGATATCCATCACGACAGGGCAAGGACCGATGTTTGAAGAGTCGTCTGAGTCTGAGTCTGAGTCTGAGTCTTTCCCTTTAGAGTCTTCTAAGTCTTTAGTAGTAACACCTCCCCCTCCTATTTCTTCTCCTAGGATAGTTAGTGATCCAGTCCCTGAGGACATATCACTCTTTGATGTAATGATCTCAGAGTATAATAATATTTCTCATTCTCCTTACTTCTCGTGTTCTTCTTTAACCCAAGATGACGAGCATTGCTTAACTAACAATGAAAAAGACAAAGAAATTATTAAAGCAATGGAAACACTGGAAAAGAAAACACCGGTAATTGAAGAAACTGAAATAGTTGATATCTCAAATGATTCAACTCATAAAAGAGAAGTTAAAATCGGATTAACATTGAATAAACAACAGAGAACCGATTTAATTAACTTACTTAAAGAATTCATCGATGTATTTGCTTGGTCATATGAAGATATGCCAGGCATTAATAGAGAAATAGCTCAACACACTATACCACTAATTCCAGGAATGAAACCTGTAAAACAAAAGTTACGTCGAATGAAACCCGACGTAGCTCTCAAAATAAAAGAAGAAGCTCAAAAACAAATAACTGTAGGTTTCATCAAGGTATCCAAATACCCCGAATGGGTCGCCAACGTCGTCCCGGTTCCGAAGAAAGACGGAAGGGTAAGAATGTGTGTCGACTATCGAGATCTAAATAAGGCAAGTCCAAAGGACAACTTCCCTTTGCCACACATCGATATTCCGGTAGATAACACGGCAAATCACGCACTTCTCTCGTTCATGGATGGATACGCAGGTTACAACCAGATTCTCATGGCAGAAGAAGACATGGAGAAAACAACTTTTATAACAACATGGGGCACTTACTGCTACACGGTAATGCCATTCGGGTTGAAAAACGTGGGTGCTACTTACCAACGTGCAGCAACTGCTTTACTCCATGACATGACGCACAAAGAAGTCGAAGTATATGTCGACGACATGATTGTAAAGTCAAAAGACCGTCCAGGCCATCAAGTAGCCTTAAAGAAATTTTTCGAAAGGCTAAGAAAATATAATATGAGGTTGAATCCATCTAAGTGTGCTTTCGGAGTCACCTCAGGCAAACTCTTACGCTACGTCATAAGCTCTAGAGGAATAAAGGTAGACCCGACCAAGATCAAAGCAATCATGTCAATGCCACCGCCCAAGACTGAGAAACAGATTCGAGGAATTATTGACCGGTTGCAATACATAAGTAGGTTCATATCAAAACTGATGACAATATGTGAACCAATTTTCAAGAAGCTCAAGAAGAATGTACCAGTGATATGGGATGACGAGTGTCAAAAAGCCTTTGAAAATATCAAAGCCTATCTCGCAAATCCTCCCGTATTAGCACCAGCACTTCCCGGAATACCTCTTAGGTTATATTTGACAGTTACCAAAGAGACAATGGGAGCTATGCTAGCATAAGAAGTAGAAGGCAAAGAGAACGCAATCTACTACCTAAGAAAAAAGATGCTCGAATACGAAGCACGCTATACACCGCTCGAGAAGTTGTGCCTCGCCTTGGTGTGGGCCACAACCAAGTTAAGACATTACATGCTGGTGCATACCGTCTTCGTAGTCTCCCGACTAGATCCACTTAAGTATCTATTCGAGAAATCTACACTCAATGGACGCATATCAAGATGGATAGTCAATCTAGCCCAATTTGATGTAAGGTTCATGCCACAAAAAGCTATCAAAGGATCCGTGGTGTCAGACTTTCTAGCAGATTTTCCAATAGAAGACTCGACGCCAATACAAGACAATGAATTTCCAGATGAAGACTTAACGGTCACTGAAGATGATACTTGGACCTTATACTTCGACGGAGCCTCAAACCAAAAGGGATGTGGCGTCGGAGTATTTCTAGTATCACCTAAAGAAGAACATGTTTCAATCTCCATAAAGCTTGATTTCGACGTTACCAACAATGCTGTTGAATATGAAGCATGCATGGTAGGCCTTGAAACAGCTTTGGCATTGGGAGTAAAAAATTTAAGGATATTCGGAGACTCTTCTTTGATTATCAATCAAATATCTAAAAGGTGGAAAGTAAGGAGCGAAAGTCTAGCCCCTTACCAAACCTATCTGGAAACACTTATCGATCAGCTAGACAAGGTAGAATATACATATCTACCTAGAGAGGAAAATTAATTTGCTGATGCCTTGGCAAGATTAGCCTCAATGGTTAGGATTCCCACGAAAATCGAGCAAATGCCTCTAACTATAGAAAAAAGGCACAAACCAGCATACATCCAAGCTATAAAAGATGACGAAGTAGTCCGAGGCGAAGAAGAAGAAGAAGGAGGAGGAGGAGAACCGTGGTACACGAACATACTCAATTATGTCACCAAAGGAGAATACCCTCCTCATGCTGACAAAAGAGAAAAACGAGCATTAAGGCTTTTGGATTCCCAATATGTACTCGTAGACAACGAGCTACATAAAAGGGTACCTAAGGGTCGAGCTCTCCTATGTGTAGGAAAGAAGGATGCACAAAGAGCAATAAGAATAGTCCATGAAGGAATCTGTGGCACTCATATAAATGGCAAAATGCTAGTCCAAAAAATAATGCGAGAAGGATATTATTGGACTACAATGAATAGGGATTGCCATCAATACGTAAAAAGATGCCTTAAGTGCCAAATTTATGCAAATTTACAACATGTCCCTCCATCCTTGCTCTACACCTACACATCACCATGGCCATTCTCTACATGGGGAATTGATATCATTGGCAAAATCACTCCCCCAGGAAGCGGAGGCCACGAATATATCCTAGTAGAAATTGATTACTTCACAAAGTGGGTCGAAGCGCAATCGTACGCTAAACTCACTGCAAAACATGTAGCACTCTTTATCGAGAGAAATATTATTTGTCGATACGGAGTCCCACATGAAATGATAAGTGACAATGGAACTCACTTTCAAGCCGAATGTGAAGACTTGCTACAAAAATACGGCATTCAACATCATCATTCTTCCCCTTACAAACCTCAAGCAAACGGAGCAGTCGAGGCAGCTAATAAAAATTTAAAGACTATTATCGAGAAAATGATGAAAAATTATAAAGATTGGCCTGACAAACTTCATTTCGCATTGTGGGGTTATCGCACGTCAATCCGGACATCAACAGGAAATACGCCATTTTCCTTGGTATATGGAATGGATGTCGTACAACCTGTCGAACTAGAAATATCATCTTTACGCATTGCATTAGAGAGTAAACTCGATGAAGTTGAATGGACTAAGGCAATATATGATGAATTGATTCTACTCGTCGAAAAACGACTAGAAGCTCTACATCACACTCAGTGTTACCAGACTCGTATGGCTAGGCATTTTAATAAGAAGGTCAAGACAAGAAATATCAAAGTCGGAGACTTGGTGTTAAAAGCACTAAGGAAAAATGTTTTAGATCTAAGGGGTAAATTTAGACCTAATTGGTCTGGACCCTACATTGTCAAAACAATCCTGTCAGGAGGTGCAGCAAAACTAACTGATATGGATGGCAATGAATTCTCGAACATGACAAATCTTGACCAACTTAAGAAATACTACCCATAATTACTTGAGTAGGATACTCAAGAGAGCTACGTTCGGCCTGATTCCTTAAGAAAGGATACGTAGGCAACCCTTTACGGGTGCGGCCACTTTATTTTTCGACATCTCTGCGTTCCAGAATTAATTTAAAATTCAACAGAAGATCGGCGAATTATCGGCGTCGCAGAGAAGAACCTGGCGCCAGCCAACAACCATCAGCGCCAGCCGATGAAATTGGCGCCTGGCGCCAGACTTCAATGACAGGCGCCAATTGCAAATGAGTGGCGCCAATTTGAAAATAAATTCTGGGAAAATTTCGGTGTTTTTTCAGAAAATTTTCAACTTCCGTACTCGAAGAATTTCTGGAAAATTAATTTTTCGGTTTTCATTGCTTTAATAAAATAAATTTAAAGTAAATAATTTAATTAAAAGCTGAAATTTCATTAATAAAATAAAATTACATTATTGATGGAATTTAAATAAAGCTGAAATAAATTAATTTTAAATGAAAAATAAACTAAGTCTAATAAAGTGAAAGTTAAGCAATGCTCCTAATCTTTCTTTTCCTTTCTAGCCCTTTTCCAATTCTTATCTGCTTCCTCCTCTCATCCATAACTTTAGCTAGTAGGCATCCTTTAGAGTACCTACATTCAATCTTAGAATAGATAGTCTCCCCTTCAGCTAATACTCCATGTTTCTTTTCCACCCAAGTCTTTTTATCTGTGGTGTCAGCTTTCCTTTTTCTTTTATCTTTGGTGACACCTTTCTTCCTAGGCATTGCAGGTGTTTTGAATTCAATTCTTGCACCTAAGCGTTCCTTGGCAGGAATCACCCTGTCACCCAGACGACTCTTCACATCAGTTCTACCCTGATCCTTCGAAGGCTTCTTCAGCAACAACTTCTTCACATCATTGGGCAAAGAAGGAGGAACCTTTTGGGTAATCACTTCCCACAAAGGTCTAGCACTCCAGTAAACATCAAATATGTCTACTTCTTGAGAAACAGGGTACTCATAGGGAGGACGAAGATCCCCGGAAGGAATATTCTGAAGCAAGTCGTATTGTCTTTTTACCCTGCAGGGGTAATAATAAGTCACACGAGACAAGCTTGGAAGACGGCAGAAAGGTTGTTTGTTAACACCAACCATTCTTTCTATTTTCCACCAGGGGACAACCCACTTGATAGCAAAATCACGAGATTCGAAGACCTTTCTCCACCCATGGCGCCCAATCTTAGGGAAGCGTTTCTTCCTTCTCACGAAGCAATTGGGATTATACTTCTCAATATCGTCCGGAGGGCTAATTAATCCTAGCCTTTCCATTAGCCACATCTGTAAAAAAAAAAAAATTGCAATGCAAATAAATTATTATTACAATACAAAAATATATTTTTTGATTTCTGTAATTAAAAATATTATTTTTCTACCTCTAATAAAATTGGAGAGCCACGAAAAGGTGCTTTTGGGTCCCTTTTCAGTTCATCAAGACTAATCATAGTCTCTCCAACTATCAATGGCATTGGATTTCTCCCTGATTCAATTTGTTCTAGTACGGTGGTTATAATTGATTGGCCTTCATTATTTTTACCACTACTAAGAAAAAACTGATTAAGCATGCAAAATAAGAACGCCCTTCTTCTATATATATGAAAAGATTCAGAAAGAGGTTTATCAAAATAATGACGTGTAAATTCTTTTAAATTAACTATGTTGCCATCTACTATTTTTGATAAATCCCTTTCTTTTAAATTAAAGAAGCGCTCAAAATCCTTATAATAATATGCATCTACTCTAGGGATTACTATGAGGTCTATTGCAGGGAAGCCTAAAATAGCACCAAATTCCTCTGGCAAAGGGCTAATCTCATCATACCCTATTCTAAAATAATGAGTATCAACATTCCAAAATTCTAGAGCGGTATCTATGAAATCTATGTCAAGTTCTACCCCTTTGATGCCATAAATTCCCCCCAAGTGGAACAAATCTAATTATTTTCTTTCTCTAGTATTAAGAGATCGACACCATTCATGAGTGTATTGGGTGAAAGTTTGGGTGGCTAAAGACATGATTATATTTTTCTAAGGCAAAGAATTATTTTTGCTGGAATTATGAGAAGAATCGGCTGGGTAGGGGGCTATTTCTACGCAAATTGCGAGAAGTTTTAATCAGACTAAAATACGGCATCAGCGTCAATTGGCGTCAAATCCCGTAATTGGCGCCAGCCGCCAGCTCTTGGCGCCACACGCCATGTGTAGCGCCTAGCGCCACGCGCCATTTTGTGGCGCCAGCTGGCGCCAAGTTGCCACATCAGGCGCACGTGCTTAACCTGCGTTTTTATCCTAAACTCGAGTCGACTAATGACTTTATGGCTCCGTTTATTCTTTCTAAAACATTTTTTTATCTTTTTAAAAAAAAAATTAAAATAGATACTATATTAATTATATTATTCTTTTTTAGACTTTATTTAGATTAATTTCCAAGTTTTTTCTTTACACCCGACTTTTTATTTTCATCTTTTCCTTTTTTATTTTTTCCTTTTGGGGGAGAGAGTCGGATACCCTCCATCAATAATAAAAATGGCGGAATTTTTGCGCAAAATTGTTTGTCACACTTCTCTCGCACACACAAACATACACATAATAATAACAAATAAAATAAACTCATAATATCATAAATATACAAAATGCGTCTAAAAATAGTGAGTCTAAGGCAAAGTTCTATGAAAAGTCAAAATAAAATATACACAGGAACAAACTACGGCGCCGGAGGACGTATGCCCATCATATTATAAAATTGCGCTGTACGAGGAGTCACCTCTCCACCAGCTCCATCTCCAGCTCCAGTCTCCACAGGAGGAGGAAAACTCAATGTAGGACCACTCCACCCAGGATCAACCTAAGGCTGAGGCTGCGGAGGCTTCTGCGATGACGATCCTACCTCGTACATCCCACCACCTCTGAAAGCCGAGGTAGCCTCTCCTACCGGTGCAGCATGAGCACCCTCAGAAGAAGATCCCGAGCCCTCTGCAACGTCAGCACGAGCAGCCTCAGAGCGACCACCTCTACCCCCTGACGTAGTACGAAGACGTCTCGAGCTAGACCTCGCCGGATCCCTCCGCCCCTCAAGTCTCGTACGGGTGTGAGAAGCAATAGGCTGACCCTGCAAAAAGAATTAAATCAGAAACAAGGCAAGATTGAAGCGGTAATGCAAAAAAAAATATGTAAAGAAAGACTACCTCTCGAATGACGTCGTCCCGACGGCAGGTGGCTGCATTCCTCATCCGGATGAGCTGGCTCCGGAAGGCATCTATACATCGCGCCATCTTCGAAACCACCTCGCGCGAAAACTGTCAGAGAAATAAGTCAGTAAACATGCATGATATATGGACAAAAAAATTGTGAATAACTAGGCTTACTCGAGTCTGGTGGCGAGGAATTGACCGCTCTATGAAGCGCTCGCCCTCGGGAGCCGGAGGAATCATCTCCTCGATCGACCCATATGTCCTCTGGTAGTGGATGGACATACGGGGTGGCACGAACTCAGCAGCACCGTCCTGATAAAGCAAAAAGTCAGTAAAACATTACTTGGGGGCTACCTAATGGAAAGTGAAAGCTGAAAAATCTTACCCTCACATCCTCAGCCGATACGGGGGCTGGAGCTAACAACGGCAGTAGCTCCTCAGCATAGCACTGCCCAGGGATCACGTAGGACCGCCAAGGGGTACCATCTCCCTCAGACGTGCTCAACAACCGCGCGTCGTCGAACATATGACGTGGTGGAGGAGCAGGGACGATGAAGACATCAGAGGAATGCTGTCTAGCAACCCTCCGCTCTCCTAAGTACGCGATCGCCCCATAAGTCCCCAGGAAATAGCGACAATCAGCAGAATACTGTGCGGCTAACCCAGGGACTGTCCAACCGCCCCACGGCCGGTACACCACCTCAGGCCCCTACAAAGAACATCAATCAGGCGAGAGCATACCTAAAGCATCGCGAAAAAGCAAAAAAAAAATAAAAGTCGTACCGCAATGATCCAGTTCCGGACATGTGTAGTAGACATATCCACATGGCGACCGCCCCAAGAGGCGCTCACTGGAAATCCGCGCGGCGATGGTCTCGCCGGCGCAGCAGAAGGGAAGTGCTCGTAGAACCAGATCTACAAGGAGTTAAAATTGTAAGTAAATGCTAACTAAAATGTAGAGCTAAACTTTATAGGGAATAATGTTTACCTCTACGACCTTCCAAAAGGAAGACAAAGCGACGTTCGTCCCAAAGGACCGGTGCCGACACGAGTCCCTAAGTGCACGAATGAAGTCAGCATAGGCCAAGCTGGCCCAGTCATAAGTCCCGATCCGATGAAGATCACGGACAGCAGGAAGATAGTAAAGCAACGCCCTACTACCTTTGTCAGGGGAGAAAGTCTCTAGCAACAACATCAGCGCAAAGATGCGCACCCGCTGCTCTCGAGTGGTTGCATCGTCATCAAAAGCCGCTGCCAGCGTCGAGCGGCGAATTCCCCTAGCACTAAACTGAGTCGTCTCGACCTTAACTCGGGCCCGAATAGCGATCGGCCCCAACAGCTCCTCGACCTCTGAAGAAAAGACATCGATCCCACTGTCGAACAGCAGTGGCACAGAGTTGAACTCCAGTCCTGTAATGAGACTGAAGTCCGTAGGGGTGACCATCATCTCGCCCCAAGGGAAATGGAAAGTGTTGGTGGTGTCCCAGAAGAATTCCACCAAAGCGCGCACTACATGATGACCCCCGCTGGAGGTAACCATAGCCTCGGAGGTCTCGAACAGGGTAGACAGTCCACAAGACTCCCATAGGAGTCTCGTCTCAAGATCCCCGGCGATGTACATCTTGTACAAATCGCCCAAACCATCACAGCCGGAACCGTGATAGCGCGTCCTCCCGACCGTGATGCCCCGTCTCACCCTCTCAGAAATGTGGTGGACGAGGGCGAAGAACAGGGTCCGCTCATCCCACTCAGGGAGCCGACCAAGCAAAGTGGAAGGTGTGGCGTCATCCTCTACGGGCTCATGCTCCCGTCGGGTGTTTCGGGACCGTGAACCCGAGCCTCGCTGTCTAGCCATACTACATTGTGCAAAATCATCGTAAATTAAGGTTCTATAGTATCTAAGGTTCGCCTAGCCGCATGATACTATGTCCGCGAAAAACAGAGTACGTAGTATTAAAACAGAGCACAAATTCAAATTGAACATAATGGCATTTTTCAAGCAATCAAACAATTTCTTGCAATGCTATAGTAATTATTGTGACAAATTGGACAAGAATTGCTAGCAAAAACATCAAGAACAAGTCACATTGTTCTTCACAACCTTAGGAGGTCCAACAATGGCAAATTGCTCATTTCTTCACCAAATTGAGTCAAACAAGTCTCAAATTACTCCCAAGGCAATATATAAACATAATCAAGCAATTTCATGGCATAAAACTTGACAAACAAAGCAAATTGAGCATTATAGATTTCGAATTTACATGAAATTCGTGAATAAACATGCCAAAAATTCATAAAAACCAATGTGAGTTTGAAGAAAACTTACATAGATCGGGAAAATAGATGAAAAGAGCTTTAATTTGCAACAAATTTGAGTGAATTTGGTTGAGAAACAAGCAAGAACCGAGCAATTGAAGTTTTCGGATTTTTTCGAGCAGTTTCGCGACGAGCAAGTAGCGAAATGACGAGGAAAGGGGTATTTAAGGAAATCCCCGTGCTAGCGACAAGCTCTAAGCATTGGCGTCAAAAATTAGGCTTGGCACCTAGCGCCAATCTCAGCGCCTGGCGCTTAGGCTAATTGTGTGGCGCTGATAGCTTTTCAGCGGCGCCAGAGCACCCAGCCACTTGGTGAGGTTGTTCTACCTTTCTGCAACATATTTTTGGGCTCCTTGGTGCGCCAGTTAGCCTCTCTAAGAAATTTGACATGATCTAGTAATCGGCTTGATTACGTAAAGTGATCGACTTGATGAAAGATCGTCTCACTTAACTTAAAGCGCCTAAGCATTGGCTCATTAGAAAAAAGCACCGACATACAGGTTCAAAGCAGCAGAAGTGTCGACGTACAGGCATAGCGGAAGCAAAGTTCAGGCGAACTTTTAAAGATCGACAGGCGTGGGTCTTCGGTAATTTCCTTTGGAAAATTATCGCATCAAATGAGGATGACTTCTAGTGAGGATATCTTTGACGGCATTCCCTAGCTTGCGGAGAGTTGTCACAAACAACTGGAGGTAATTTCAGGCGAAGTTGTCTTCGATCATGTTCCCTTAGGCATGGAAGATGGTCATAATGCGGATGAGGATTGTTTCGAGAGAAATAATCTTCGATGGTATTCCCTTGGACGTGGAATATTATCAATGCGGATGAGGATTGTTTCGAGAGAAATAATCTTCAATGGTATTCCCTTGGACGTGGAATATTATCAATGCGGATGAGGATTGTTTCGAGAGGAATAATCTTCGATGGTATTCCCTTGGACGTGGAATATTATCATAGCGGAGGAGGATCGTTTCAGGCGAAGCAATCTTCTAATTGGAAGCAGTTACGGGCGTAGCGGTTTTCAAGTGGGATGACATTCTCTATCTTGCAAGAGGTCATCAAAACAACAAGCGACAGCAGCAAATCGGTCCCAAATCTCTACTTCAATTATTTAATTTAATTGTTTTTGTTTATTATTTTCCTTGAAGTTACTAACGTGTGTATTTTGTTATTAGAAAGAGATACGAAGCATCAAAGTAAGTACTTTATTTGGTTTTAATTGATATTATGATGTAGAAATCATGTTTATATTGTTATTATGATATTCCTAGTATCATGTCTAGGGTAATATCAAATATATTAAATATGATTGTTACAATGCCTTTTATTCTCTTCCTAATATCATGTTAGTATCATGTTAAGGCTAAAGCTTTGATTTTTATTGCTTAGTGACATGCTAGGGTTTGTTATTAATCTTGTTAGTATCATGCTTAGGATCTTGCTATTAATATTATGCTTTAACATGATTATTTTAATTATTATTATTTATTATGATTATTATTATTTTATGAATATCATGTTGCTTGATTATATTTATTGTTATTGCTTGATCACGCCTTTTATGCATGTTTAAAGGGAATTTGATACTTGTAATCACGCTTAATAAGATAAGTAATAATCTTGTTTAGGGTTAATGTGATTATAATTCAAGTGATCGCCAATAATAGATTTGTTTGTGCATTAATATTCAACCAACATAGATAAACAGGTTTAGGGTTAATCCTATTGATTGCATGTTAGTCAAAAAGCGCACATGAATACGATCAGAATAAAGTAGAGGCCTATTATTAGGGCAGGTTCAATCTCTTTTAGGTTGGATTTGTACCTTCAACCCCGAACCCTTATTTGGTTCTAGACCTTATGGAGTTGACGATCTCTTGGATCATTAAGGGGTGTAACCTTCATCCTATGAACGGTTTATAAGTTCCTAAAAAAACTTGTTGGCGACTCTTTTGCTTTATCTTCTTCCCTTTTGGACGCCACCGTACTTTAGTGTATGATCATAGTGGGGTTCAAGCTAGAGGTTTAAAGCTTGAAATATTCCCTACAGTTTTACTCCCAATGCCAAAGTTGTTTCAAGGCCTACCACGCATGCTTCATATTCAGCAGCATTGTTGGTAACGTCGAAATCAAGTTTTATGGAGATTGGAACATGCTCTTCTTTAGGTGATACTAGTAATACTCCAACGCCACATCCCTTTTGGTTTGAGGCTTCGTCGAAGTATAAGGTCCAAGTATCGTCTTCAGTAACCATTAAGTCTTCATCTGGAAATCCATTGTCTTGTATTGGCGTCAAGTCTTCTATTAGAAAATCTGCTAGGAAGTCCGACACCACAGATCCTTTGATAGCTTTTTGTGGCATGAACCTTACATCAAATTGGGCTAGATTGACTATCCATCTTGATATGCGTCCATTGAGTGTAGATTTCTCGAATAGATACTTGAGTGGATCTAATCGGGAGACTACGAAGACGGTATGCACTAGCATGTAATATCTTAATTTGGTTGTGGCCCACACCAAGGCAAGGCACAACTTCTCGAGCGGTGTATAGCGTGCTTCATATTCGAGCATCTTCTTGCTTAGGTAGTAGATTGCGTTCTCTTTGCCTTCTACTTCTTGTGCTAGCATAGCTCCCATTGTCTCTTTGGTAACCGTCAAATATAACCTAAGAGGTATTCCGGGAAGTGCTGGTGCTAGTACGGGAGGATTTGCGAGATAGGCTTTGATCTTTTCAAAGGCTTTTTGATACGTGTCATCCCATATCACTGGTACATTCTTCTTGAGCTTCTTGAAGATTGGTTCACATATTGTCGTCAATTTTGATATGAACCTACTTATGTATTGCAACCGGCCAATAAATCCTCGAATCTTTTTCTCAGTCTTGGGCGGTGGCATTGACATGATTTCTTTGATCTTGGTTGGGTCTACCTCTATTCCTCTAGAGCTTATGACATATCCCAAAAGCTTGCCTGAGGTGATTCAACCTCATATTGTATTTTCTTAGCCTTTCAAAAAATTTCCTTAAGGCTACTTGATGGCCTGGACGGTCTTTTGATTTTACAATCATGTCATCGACATATACTTCGACTTATTTATGCATCATGTCATGGAGTAAGTCAGTTGCTGCACGTTGGTAAGTAGCACCCGCGTTTTTCAACCCGAATGGCATTACCGTGTAGCAGTAAGTGCCCCATGGTGTTATAAAAGTTGTTTTCTCCATGTCTTCTTCTGCCATGAGAATCTGGTTGTAACCTGCGTACCCATCCATGAACGAGAGGAGCACGTGATTTGTCGTGTTATCTACCAGGATATCGATGTGTGGCAAAGGGAAGTCGTCCTTTGGACTTGCCTTATTTAGATCTCGATAGTCGACACACATTCTTACCCTTCCGCCTTTCTTCGGAACTGGGACGACATTGGCGATCCATTCGGGGTATTTGGATACCTTGATGAAACCTGCAGTTATTTGTTTTTGAACTTCTTCTTTTATTTTAAGAGCTACGTTAGGTTTCATTCGACGTAACTTTTGTTTTACGGGTTTCATTCCTGGAATTAGTGGTATAGTGTGTTGAGCTATTTCTCTATTGATGCCTGGAATATCTTCGTATGACCAAGCGAATACATCGATAAATTCTTTAAGTAAGTTAATTTAATCGGTTCTTTCTTGTTTATTCAGTGTTAATCCGATTTTAACTTCTCTTTTATGGGTTGAATCATTTGAGATATCAACCGTTTCAGTTTCTTCAATTACCGGTGTTTTCTTTTTGAGTGTTTCCATTGCTTTAATAATTTCTTTGTCTTTTTCATTGTTAGTTAAGCAATGCTCGTCATCTTGGGTTAGAGAAGAACACGAGGGATAAGGAGAAGGAGAAATATTATTATACTCTGAGATCATTACATCAAAGAGTGATATGTCCTCAGGGACTTGATCACTAACTATTCTAGGAGAAGAAATAGGAGGGGAAGGTGCTACTACTAAAGACTTAGAAGACTCTAGGATGAAAGACTCTGACTCAGACTATGACTCTGACGACTCTTCAAACATTGGTCCTTGCCCTGTTGTGATGGATATCTTCCTTCCACTTGGAGTAGTCACTTTGATCGTCTTGCGCCACCCTTGTAGTGATCCTTCAGCTGGAGCGATTAGCTTCGAGGGATCGAAGCTTTCGCTTTGTAGGACTGTTTGAATGAGCGAGGAGTTATCCTCTTTGTAAGTTGGCTCATTCTTTTCTCGCCCAAATAGTAATCCCATGACGTTAAAGTCAAAGCATGGGGGTGCTTTCTCCTTACGGATAGGAGTTGGGATTTCATCAGTGAAGTAGCAATCCAAGAAGATCTCGAATCCTGGTTGTCTTATGCCGTTTACAACAAATGGCTCAGGAAATTCATGGCATGGATAGTCCTCTCCTTCTTTTATAAACTGACCATTAAGCGTAAGAGGGTACTGATCCATTGGGATTGCTTTCTTTTGAATGCGAGCGTCCTTACGTGCCTTTGACTTTTCCTAGGCTCGCTTGAGATCTTTCCGAGTCGGTTCGAAACCAAGTCCAAAAGTGTCTAACTTAGGGAGGCCAGGTGACTCCAGCGGTTTTGCCATTCCTTTCTTCTTTCCAAGGGTCATCCCAGGAAAATGTCCTTGTTTCTTCAGCATGGCATTTACAATCATGTTGGAATGGGGGTCATGGCAAAGAGGGGTCCTTTCATCTTCTTGGATTAAGGAGACTTCTTCGTTAAAGCCCCATAGATCTTCATCATCCTCGTCGTGCTCCACATTAATGATTGGATTCTCTATAGATTTGATCCTCATAGGCGAAGCACCGATGGTGATAGGAATTCAGCCAACTATAGCTTTTACTTGTTGGTGGAGAGATGAGGGGACGGTCTTTAGGTCATGAAGCCAAGGGCGTCCCAACAGCAAATTGAACGAAGCTTTAATGTCTACTACTTCGAAAGTAGTAGCATGTTCTATTGCTCCCGCCGTTACATTCAGGGTAATTTTTCCAAGAGCTTGATGACGAGTGTTGTCATAGGCCCTTATTCCTTGTGTAGACGGAGTTAAATCTTCGTCCCTTATGCCTAGCATCCTCGCAGTTCTAAGTGGACAGACGTTGATGGCCGATCCATTGTCTACAAGAGTCATAGGAACGTTCATCCTCTTGCAAACTACTGTGAGGTTTAATGCCTTGTAGTGTTTGTCACCTTCTGGGGGTAAATCCTTGTCAGAAAAGGTGATCAAATTAATTGGACTAGGAAGATCACTTGTGAGGAAGTTGGCTAATCCCTCAGGGGTAGTGTCAGAATCTATCCCAATTTTATCCAAGGCATTCATTACAGCCAACCTATGTTCTCGAGATGTTGCCAAAAGTTTCCATACGTTCATCTCAACTTTTGTCTTCTTAAACTGTTTAACAATATCATTGTCTTCAATGATAGGTATGGGAACTTGTTGTGTGGTTGGCATAGGTTGTGTTGAAATGGGAGGTTGCATTCTCCCGGATCTTGTGAGGACGTCTATCGATGAGTCTTCTTCAGCCCAAACGTCATCCGTGGTGTATGACACAGAAGGTGGAGATCCTATTATGTCTTTTAAATAGACATCTTCTTCATCACTGTCCCAAACTCCATTGATGGTTGCATCGTCTTCTTGTTGCACTTGGACTAGTTTCTTTTCATCAATCATTTTCTGAACCAAATCCTTGAATTTGAAACAGTTTTCTATAGTGTGCCCCCCTGATTGATGATACTGACAGTAATATCTATCCGTCCTTTTCAATGATTCGAATGGTCTCGGTTTGAGAGGTTTGATCTCGCCACTCTCGGAGAGCATTTCGAACATTTGTGCATATGGGATCCCAATTGGAGTGTAGATTCTATTACTCTTCTTGGGTTTTTCAGTGACTTGTAAGGGAAAAAGCTTTGCCTCATAAGTCGTTCTCATGGGTGTGAATTCTCTCTTGGGTTCATCTTTCAGAAGTGGAACCTCATCATGTTCCTTTATAGCCTTGAGAGTTTTACGTAGTAAATGCGATACCTCCATCATAGACAGTGTAAGCAATTGTATATCTTCCTTACTTGCCAGTTCTGGAAGGTTATCCTTGACATCGAAAAAGGTTTCCTCTTCCTTTTCTGTGGCATGGGTTTCTTTGACAGGTCTAATGAGAGATGAGGGATCAACCTCGTTTTCCTCATCAGAGATAGCCAGGGTATGAGCAAGAGGTGCATTGTCAATGCTTGGCTTCTTACTGGCAGGGGGAAACGGCAGCTTGTTGTTGTCGATTAAGTCTTGGATAGCTTCCTTAAGCTTCCAACAGTTTTCGGTGAGATGGCCCTTACCTTGGTGATACTTGTAGTGTGCATTGGGGTTCTAATTAGCCGACCTCTTCTCGACTGGTGGGTCCCGAAATGGTCCAATAGGAGTTATAAGACCTTTTGCATTTAATCGATCAAATGCGATGTCATAACTCATGCCAATAGGAGTAAAGTTCCTCCTAAATGGTTTCTTTTGGCCTTGATTATTCATAGCAAGGACTTCACCTAAATTAAAAGTGCTAACATTGTTTGAGTGGGTGGTTTTGGAAGAAGAAGGATTATCGTTCTTCTTTCCTTTCCAACCACTGTTGGAGTTATTGTTGGCAGCTTTTATCTTAGCCAAGTCGTCTTCAATATTGATCCCAATGTCATAGACGGCCTTGAAGGTATGGAGATTATTTTGATACTTGAGATGCTTGGAATATTTTTCTTGAAGAATTTTTATGAACAGCCTCACAGACTCTTTTTCACTTGGAACCTCAATCATCTTAGCTGAGGTTTCCCTCCATTTGTTAAAGAAAGAGGTGAATCCTTCGTTCTCTTTCTGTTTGAGGATTTCAAGTTCCCTATGGTCAGTCTCAACTTGAATGTTGCACTTGTATCTATCAACGAAAGTGTTTGCTATGGACTCCCAGGTAGAGGTCTTTTCTTTCTCAAGAGAAAAGAACCATTGTTGGCAAACGGTCTCGAGAGATAGTGAGAACAGAGAAGGGAAAACCTTCTTATCGATACCCTTAATACTCATTATTGTTTCGAATGCTCTTAGATGAAAATAAGGGTTATCAGTTGCTCTGAATTTTGGGATGTCGTTGGCATTGAACTTCTGCGGAAGAAGATATTTGTCCACCGAGACCCCTTGTGATGTAAGCCCTTGAAACTTGTAGTCGCTAGACAGCTTGCTTAGACTCTCTTGCATGAGGTCCATCTGTTGTTGCTTCACGGGATCATCAATCTTGAGTGCGAGAAGCTTCAGTGTCTCAGTCACGGTAACAAGTTGGTTCCTAAGATCATTGACTTCTTCTTGTGTTGCCATTATAGTCTTAGCTTTCCTCTTACGAGCTATGGGTTTGTCGAAAAGTTGGACTTGTACGAAAATGTTGTCTTTGATTAACCGTCCTTCCTTTTTTGACCACGCGCTGTAAATTAAACCATTTTGCATTTTAATTACTTGACTCGAATAAACTTGACTTTACGGTTTATTTTAAGGAGGAAAAAAGAATAAATAAAAAAAAGGGTGCCTATTTTTGGCAAAAATAATGTACATATTTTTAGGGAACTAAGTGTAGTTTATTTTTTTTGTTAGAGGATTAATATCCGACTTACCCTCCTAAAAAAATGACGGAAAAAAAAACGAGCACACAAGACTCTCCTAAACATGGTCAAAGTATATGTATTGGTGTGTGCGTTGAGTGTAAGTGACATGCTTGGACTCTTGTGTAAGACCATGGGACTTAGTGCCTAAACTCGATTACCGACTCAAACAAGTACTATTGACAGCAAAACTTAACCGAATTAATTAGCAAACTGATTAATTATATACTAGGTGATGACTCGACCAATAATCCGAACTGTCGGCCAAGCGACAGAACTGGTGTCACACTGTGCAGCTTGGCGCCAGACGACAGAGTTGTCACCAGGCGCCACACTCCACAGTGTGGCGCTACAGCTCAGACTTTGACGCCAATATTGGAGCTTCGGTCTAGGACTGTTTTTGGTGTTATTAGTCAACTGGGGTATGCCTAAAGTCGTACTAGGTCAATTCCGATTAAAATATTAGACTTTATTGACTCAAAATAATTAATTAATTAGGCAAAGTTCTTTAAGTCATTAATTTATTTAATCTCAACACAAGTCAAACAAACGGTTAAGAGAAACATAGAATATATGCACAACAAATAATGCACAATTAGTCAAGTAGGCATAATATGATGTAATGAGTTTGCAACCTAACCATGGCTCTAGTTCTCTAAAGTTCGGGATATGGTTTAGTCAATAGAGGGTCCATGGTTAATTGTCCGGATGCACCGCGCGGAAGCCTAACCGTGAAGGGTTGGCGCGAGTGGATGGGACACCGTGAGCTTTAGAAAAAACTCGCTTCCATGGTTTGGTGAATTCAACATCTCGAATGTACCCTTTGTTGCACGGAGCGTTCAATCGGGTAGATGGAGCATGAATTCCCAGAGGGTTATGTCCATATGTAGAACACATATGGGTTTCAGAAAAGTGAGAAAAAATTCAATCAGGAAGTAGGATCGAGCAAACAATACGAAAAACCAGTCGAAATTAGAACGCATATTTCTGGCTCGGTATTGGGGGAAATTGGCGCCAGCAATCAGAGACTGGCGCCAGCTTTTAACTATAGCGCCTAGCGCCAATGCTAGCGTCTGGCGCTACGGCTAAAATGCTGGCGCCAATGCTCTGGCCATTGGCGCTACTTCCCACATGCCTTAGCAGCTTTCTGTGCTCGATAAAATTTTCCAGTTTCGCGCGGTGTTATTTTGGTCCTAGTTGTGAAAGATATTTCTCAAATTTCCTACGTGTAAAATCCTATGTTTTTAACTCATTACGGATGGTCTTTCCAATGAGATCTTTTTTATGCATATGAAAATAATGTTAATCAAAATTACGCACATGAAATACTTAGAACGTTTCGAGTCTCATCCACTCATTCTAAATCATTGCCGAAACGAATTCAGGAATTAAAATAGAAATCCTCCCCAGAGGAGTCGCCAAAAACTGTAGGGAATAAATTTCAAGCGTTAAACCCCTAGCTTGAACCCCACTGTGATCATACACTAAAGTACGGTGGCATCTAAAAGGGAAGAAGATAGAGTAAAAGAGTCGCCAACAAGTTTTAGGAACTTGTAAACCGTTCACAGGGTGAAGGTTACACCCCTTAACGATCCAAGAGATCTTCAACTCCATAAGGTCTTGAACCAAATAAGGGTTCGGGGATGAAGGTACAAATCCAACCTAAAAGAGATTGAACCTGCCCTAATAATAGGCCTCTACTTTATTCTGATCGTATTCATGTGCGATTTTTAATTAACATGCAATCAATAGGATTAACCCTAAACCTGTTTAATCTATGTTGGTTGAATATAAATGCACAAACAAATCTATTACTGGCGATCACTTGAATTATAATCAAATTAACCCTAAACAAGATTATTAATTATCTTATTAAGCGTGATTACAAGTATAGATTCCCTTTAAACATGCATAAAAGGTGTGATCAAGCAATAAATAATATATATCAAGCAACATAATAATAAAATAATAATATTACAATCATAACAATCATAATTATAGCAATAAAATATAATAATCACAAATTATAACAATTATTAATCATAAATCATAAAGTGTAATCATAATAATAATCATATTAATAATAACAATCATATTAATAATAATAATGTCAAAGCATAGCAAGATCCTAGGCATGATACTAACAAGATTAATAACAAATCCTAGCATGTCACTAACCATTAAAAATCAAATCTTTAACCCTAACATGATACTAACAAGAATAAATATTAGGAAGAACATAAAAGGCATCGTAACAATCATATTTAATATTAAAATTACCCTAGACATGATACTAGGAATATCATAATAACAATATAAACATGATTTCTACATCATAACATCAATAAAAACCATTAAAGTACTTACTTTGATGCCTCGTACCTCTTTCTAATAACAAAATACACACGTTAGTAACTTCAAGGAAAATAATAATCAAAACAATTAAATTAAATAATTGAAAGAGAGATTTGGGACCAAACCCTCAGAAATTAAACCTTTCACGTCTAGGGCGAAGGCAACTTCGAATATGGCTAGGTGTTTCTAGATCTAATGAATGCGGAATTTTGTATATGAAAGAAAGTTTAGAAAAAGAAGAGAGAGAGAGAAAGAGATGGAAAACTCGTTGTAGGTGAATATAATTGAAAACTGGTTGTTGATGAGAAATATTTGGTCGTACGACAAGTATACGTCCCCAATTCCCTATCATGTCATATTTGTAATATGTGTCTTTTCCTTTTGAAACGGTTTTTTTGTAGCTTCTAGATTACTGTCCCTTCTGTTTTTCAGAATTTTTGAAATTACTATTTCTTGAAAAATTATTCCGACCACATCCACGACCTCGTCCGTGGTAATTCCCATAAGCATTACTGTAGACGCCTAAAAATGTCTCCCCTAAACCAAACCTGATGATGAACAACCTTTCACCACTATTATTGGTTGGGTTGAGTATTTAATCTTTGGAGTGCTTAAATCCATATTTCCATTTCATAAACCAACCCAAATCCTAACCCATTTCTCCAAACTATAACTTATTTTCCTCTTTTCGTGCCTTTAAACCCAAAATAATTCATTTCGTGTCCTTCAAATTCATTCATTTCGTGTCCTTGTTATAAAAACATTTAGTCCAGTTTATTTTGGTCCATAATATGGGTCCAATTATGGTATAGTTGTATGGGAGTTGAAATATCTTTCCAATGATATATTATAAGCCCAAATCCGAGTTATAACGAATAAGTTATGGCCAAAATACTAAACTGAGCCCAAACCGAACCTAAACGCACCTTACCTACGACCCAATGATCATGAGGAGGGTCCAAAAGATTTTATTCCATTCCTAAACCAATTAGGATTAATTAGAAGCTTCTATAAGTTTCTAAAAGATCTTAATTATCCTTTTTTAAAAGATAAGATTAAAGAGTTTGAAATTGAATAAAACTTATCTTTTTGAAAGTCCTAATTTTATTCGAACTGAAAGACGTTCAAAGATAGTCAACTATTATTTTTGTGCCTCATATTTTTTATCCAAATATTATATGGTTTGATAGACCTTGAAATTATCTATCCAATGATATATTATAACATCAATTCCGAGCTATAACGAAAAATATATGAATGAAATACCAAACTCTATCCAAAACTGACACCGTCCCACTATTTCGGCCATATCTTTTATTCTAAAAATTATTTTTATTTGATTCTAATTGGGTTAGAAATTAGACTTCAACATCATTCTAACGACATATTATTTATCTTATTCCAATTTCTGGATCAAAAGATATGATTAAAACAAAAACCGCAAAAATTGCTGTCTATTGAAAGAGTATTGTTTCGATTCGAATTCTTATCTTTTCTTGATTCTTCGACCCTTCTTTTTTCATTATAAATAGAGGTCATATCACCTCTTTTTCAATCATCAACAAGCTTGATCACCAAATCATTCTCTCTTCCTTTCTTCTACACCAAAAAATCATTCTATTCTCTCTCTCTCATATTCTAAGCCTTAAACCTATATTCCTAACTACATCATTCCTTCCTTAAGCACTCCAAGGAGTCCATAAAACACCCGAGGTTCCGTCCTTAAATAAAGGCATGAAAGGTAAAATTAACTGAGGGTTTGGACCAAATCAACTCTACATTTATTTTATTTAATTTCCATTTGATTTATATTTTTTTATTAAAGTTACTAACAATTTATTCATGATGTAGCAATTTAAAGGAAAGCGCGGAATGTGAGTAATTAGTTAATTTAATTACTTATTTTATTTTAATATTGCTAGTATCATGATTAGGTTAATTTCTATTTGATTTGACTAACGCTATTATTGATAAATTGTTTCCAATATTAATGTTTATTTTATTATATTTATTGATCACCATATTGCATGTTTAAAGGAAATATGTAATTGAAAATCACGACTAATAAAATAATTTGGACGACCGGTTTAGGTTCCTTTTTAATCTCCAGGTGTGTTTTTAGTTTTTATTTTTATTCAAAAAAAAAGAATTTAATGGAAAATTTATTTAAAGAAATTATTTATAAAATTTAATTATTATATTATATATATTTTGACATTCAATTAAATTTTATATGGTTTTTTCAAATATATATATATATATATATATATATATATATATATATATATGGAAAATATAATTTTTGTATAATATTATTGAAAATACAATCTTATATTATAGGTTTCTGTGTGGTAAACATAATATTTGATTCAAGGATACAATTGAGATAGACAAAAGTCAATGACTAAAAACAATATACTACAATATATGATCACTGACAAGTATATAAATATAGATTTTTTCGTCAAAACTCACATCGATCCTCTCCCCTTTTTGTTATTATTTTTTTTTTAATTTTTTTACATATATATATTTTTCTTTCTATGGTTTTTAAAAAAATTTATTTTTTTTAATTTTTTTTCCTATAATGAATTTAAATCTTTATTATTTTTATGTATTCAACTAATATAGATTTTCTTATGTGATTAAAACATGAGAATGTCAATTAAGCATGATATTCCATGTTTCATTATGTCAAATACTTTGTTTTTGTCAATGATAAATTTAGACATTTTATATAATATATTCTATCAATTAAATATAACATTATTCTATAATAAATAATATGGAGTAATAATAACCGTGCATGGCACGGGACCTAACCTAATAAGTATATAATTTATAAAGTGGTGTATCTAACAAAATTTACAAACATAATTAATAACTTATTATTTCTTCATCTTTCAAATATTTGTAACAAGATCCCATTAATTTAAACACAGATCCGTCCCTAAAAGAATTCTTTACCTTCCTGAAAGCAAGCTATTATTATTTGTTGGATTTGGTGATAATAGAACACTTACAATGAAGTGCGTCTAGTGTCGGTTACTCTACCTGATACTTTATCTGAATACCAAATTAATATTTTGAAAGAATATGATGCAGTATTCTATGTACTTGATGCTATAGAGGCTAACAACATTAATATTGCAAATCAAAAGCTCAACCAGATCATATTTTGGATGATTGATCCAATACTTGCGACACTACTCCTTAGTTCTAAAAAGACAAGCTTCTTTCACCACCAATGCTAATTTGTGCAAGAATATTGACGTACTGTATGAAGAGGACAAGAAAAAGAAGGTATTTCGGGTTAGAGTGCTTCTTCACTCCTCCTCACAATGAACCAACTCTTGACTTAGTGAACTTTAACCATTTAAGGTCCCATATCGTAAATATGGCTCTGATACCATGATAAATACGGGCCTAGGCCGCACTTGTCACGAGAGAGTGCAAGTCCACCACTTTACAAGACCAAGGAGGTTCCACATTAAAACCATATGGCAATGAGGGGAGTAGTCCATTTACCTTATATTGTGGTGGTAACTCTTGAATTCTTTCAATGTGGGATTCTATTACCACTACATTCCCCCTTTAGTGTTTTAGTGTAGAACAAGAGAATGCTCACATGTGGGTTGCTCACAATTCAATAATAAATTATCTTGCAATATCAATAATTAATAATAACGAATCATCCCTTCATATTAGTTGTGGATCTCCCAAAACCCTAGAATTAAACTACTCACACATATTTAAATCTAACTAATCAAAGCATATGAAAAAGACATGATTAATATCAAAGCAAAGAAATAAGTAATAAAAGAGAAGAAATCGATATCAAAGTAAACGAAATAATTAAATTGCATAGAACCAAGAGTGTAGAGGGAGAAACAAGAGAGATAATCCAAAAGCTTAAAACTAAATCTGAGAATTTAATTAAGGAGAGAGAGAGAGAGCAAGAGTGTGTGTGTGTGTGTGTGTGTGTGTGTGAGTGAGAGTGAGAGAGAGCGTTCTAAACTCACATAACAAAAGCGTACTTATACTAAGCTAAAAAATCATAATCTTAAACAAAGTAAAAGGACGCTTAAACTTCCTTTAGAAACACGCGCCCGATCGGTCCTGTCTTTTTCTTCACCTTTGTAATCTGGGCATCCCCCCAATCGGGAGGCTAGTCTTTGTTGGTTAATCCTTGCTTCTATACTACTTTGGGATTTAACTCATAAGAGGCTCAATCCATATCTTCCTTGGTCCATAGCTCGGACCAATTCCATGAACCAAGCCCTTAATCACTGATATGATCGGTCTTAGGCTACGATCAATGGTCATGAATGTGATACAAGCTTCGATATCTCGTAGTGGTGACAAGGGATAAAACTAGGTCGTCATCTAATTCTCCCTTGGTCAAACTAAATTTATAAACACTTAACAAACCTTATACAAGTATGCGGTAAGTCAAGGGTCGAACCCAAAGGAATGAATAGGAACTATGCTATAGTCTATTGTCAAGCTAAATCGAAGAATATCAATGGTTGAGGTTAGTAACTTTAGACACCTAAAAATGTCTCCCCAAAACCAAACCCGATGATGAACAACCTTTCACCGCTACTATTGGTCGGGTTTAGTATTTAATCCCGGGAGTGCTTAAAAAATCGTATTTGATTAAATTCGTATTTTCGAACAGTCCATGGATTAGTCTTGATGTTTGGTAAAAGCATAGTTTTAATTTTAGCCCAAACTTATTATTTAATTTTAGCCCAAACCTTTTTTATTTTATTGTTTTATTATTTACTTTTGGCCCAAACCTTTTATTTATTTTATTTGTTTATTTTCTTATTTTAGCCCAAATAATAATAAATCAGAAAAAGGCCCGAAATTATCAATCGGCACTTAAAATGCTGAACGAAATTAGGGTTAAAAATGTATTTAGACGGAAAAGCGGGCTGAAAATTCCCGCGCCACGGCAGGAATACACCGTGTCACAGGAATCATTCCCGTCTGACGGTAGGATTTCCCGTGACACGGGAAACTTGCTGTGACACGGGAATTTCCGTGTCCTTTCCGCGTAAACCCTTAACGCGTTTTCTTCCCCGTTTACTAAAAATTTCCCGCGTCACTCAAAAATTGCACCGTGTCACGGGAATGTTTCCGTCTGAAGGTGGGACTTCCCGTGTCACGGTACAGTTTTCCGTGTCACGGGATACTTTTTTAGGTTTTTTATCATTTTAGGGTTCCGTGTGCTCCCTCAGCACATTTTCTCTATAAATACCCTCTCATTTCTGATGTACGGGGCATCAATTAATTCTCTAGTTTTTTCTCTCTTCTATGCTTTAGCCTAAAAACTAGCCTACCCTTATTATTTCAAAATTCCTTCTTCAAGTACTCCAAGGAGTCCATACTTTACTCGTGGTTCTGTCCTTAAGCCAAGGCGTGAAAGGTAGAACTGTTAGAGGGTTTGGCCCCAAATCAACCCTACTTTATTTAATTTAATTTAATTATTGTTTTATTATTATTTCCTTGAAGTTACAAACTCGTTTATTATTTTGTAGTTGCAAACAAACAGAATCAAAGTAAGAATTATGTTCCTCTTATTTCTATTATTTTTCTAACGATTGTATATTGTTGGAATTATTGTTAAATTGCTTCCAATATTAATGTTTATTCTATTATTTTTATGATCACTATATTGCATGTTTAAAGGGAATATGTAATTGAAAATCACGCCTAATAAGATAATTTGGACAACCGGTTTAGGTTCCTTTTTAATCTTGTTTAAATCAAGTGATCACAAATATTTTAGAATTATGTGTTGCATTAATATTCAACCGATTTAGCTTAATAATAGTTTGGAGCGAATTGAATATTTTGTTTGTTTGCCTTTGAGATCGCAGGAATGTTTTTCACTATAAGAATCGAGTAGAGGCCAATACGGGAGAATGTGACTCCATGACTCACTTCGTACCATCATCCCCGATCCTCCTTTTGTGGTTCCGAACCATATGGAGTTAGTAATCTCATGGATTATGAATGGGGTGTAACCTTCACGGGTCAATCGTTGTTGCCTTCGTTGTCCCTTTATCGTGGTTTCCTTAAATGATCCATGAACGGTTTACAAGTTCCTTAAAAACTTGTTGGCGGCTCCCTACTTTATTTGTCCCTAATCGTATTATGTCAATTCCTACTTCCTAAGAGTGCCAAGAATATTCACCACATGCTTTAACGTAGGCGCACTCCGAGCGACGCCTACAATTTGGCGACTCCACTGGGGAGGATTCTTGGTTATTTATCGATTTGAGTAATCGATATTTGATTAAGATGAGTGGATGAGACTTGAAAGATTCTTGAAAAATATTCCTGTGATTAGTTTGGCATTTTTGCATATGCATAGACGTTTTAACGTCGCATTTAGGTCTGTCCCGTAGGAGAAATTAAATAACTTGATTGCGTACGAAGGAAAATTGGACACCAGTCAGATTTTCTGACTGCCGTGCCGTGCCACGGCAGAATTTGCCGTGTCACAGTACAGTGCACCGTCTGACGGTGTGCAGTACCGTGGCACGTGAATTTTTGTCGTGTCACGGCAGTCCTAAAATCAGTCTGGTGGCTTATTTTCTCTTCTCACAGTCAACTTCCTTTGATTTTTCTGAAAAAACGTGTGTGTTCTACATGCATCTTAGCCCCGGGGGATTTAAGCTATATCAACCCAAAAACGCTCATGGCAATAAGGGTTCATCTGAGTTATTAAATCCACCCAAACCATGGAGTCGAGTTCGATTTCATCACAAACTCGCGCAGCCGCTCGTTGGCATACACCCTCAAGGGAGGCTGCCTTGCTAACGCGTCCAAACTCTTAACCATGGTACCCTTTTGACACCCAAAGCTTGACCAATAGTTGAACATAGATCTTGACTCTAGGTTGCAAACTTTTTTTACATCATCGTGACTAAATGCTACATGGTTGTTTGGTGCTAACCTTCATGTGTTTACTCTTTTGTTTAACCCATGACCGAGGGTTTTTATTTCCACATAGTAATTAGTACGGACCTAAAATCGATTAAAATCTAGAAAAATCTCAAAACAGACCTGGAACTGCGCACCGTGTCACGGCATGTTCTGCCGCGCCACGGTGAACAGTGTCATGACACAGGGCTTTCTACCGTCTGACGGTAGACTGCACCGTGTCACGACAGTCATCACCGTGACACGGTGCCCAGGAAATGTGTCCCGTTAGTCCTTTTTCGGTTTTTGTGCGTACGTATGTAGCTTATATGTCCAGTTTGGTGTCATGTCTAGCTGTACGGTCAAAACACGCGTCCATAACCTCACTTAATCACTCACATATCGTGTTCACACACTTTTTCTTTAGTCGTGCACCACTTTTTTACCGTACTTTAGGGTAGTCTTTTTTTTTGTGTCGTTTTTTTCGGAATAAGTCGGATAGTATCCTCCCATATTTTTTTAAAAAAAAATAATAAATAAATAAATAAATAGAATTATAAAGTTATAGATTTTTTTTTTAAAAAAATCAATTTTATTTTATTTATTTATTTTTCCGAATGGGTTAAGGTTAAGTTCGGTCATTAAAGGTGTGTTTGCTTCGGTGTCACAGCACTTGGTCAAGAAGCAGGGGTAGATTGTTACGGTTTGAGTCAATACCTCAACAACCTCTTATACCAAAGAGGCGTACAAGGAAACCACCACAATCATCTCCACAAGACCCATCTCCAGTCTACTTTCAACCAATGGCTACTAAGGAAGATATCGAGAACATCAACAAGACAATTGAAATGTTGTCTAACATGATGCAAACACTCACCACTAGAGTCAACACGGTAGAGCAAGACAATCAAAACAATGTCACTACCGCTGCAATGGACAAGATTAAGGAACAGATGAGTAAGATTTCTGAAGAATTCACTTATGTGGAACAACCTGTCACCTCTTCGTCCATAAGGGACAAGCTTCCTGAGAAGTTTTCCACTGCTGACATTCCCAAGTTCAAGCCTACTGATAATCCGCTTTTCCATTTGAAGGCTTTTTCTACAACCATGGCACTTAAGGGAGTAGATGTGGCACTCTTCCCTGCAGTGTTCCCTCTTTCCTTGGAGCATGCCTGTCAACAGTGGTTCTACTCTTTGGAATCCAAACATGTCGCGACCTGGGAGGATGTTGCTGAAAGCTTTATGAATCGTTAAAAGTGTAACATCCAGGCTAAGACTTCTGAACGTGAACTCTCCATTCTCAAACAGAAAGAGAATGAAGGCTTCACCACCTACTTAAGCAGGTGGAAGGAAACAGGTGCGCTCTTGGTGGATCCCCCCAAGGAAAAAGAGATGGTTCGCTTGTTCATTGCCAATCTGACTCATAAGTACAAGCAACACTTGAAGTTTCTGCCTTTGAGTACCTTTGAAGCTGTATACTATATTGGAATCAATATCGAGGACGAACTAATGAAGACTATTGGTAGCAACAATAATAACAGCACTTGGAAAAACAAGAAGAACGACACTCCTTCTTCTTCGTCTTCCAAGCCCAACAATGCTACCAACAATATCAATGATGTGCTGGCCCTTAATGCTCCTCCTCAAAGATTCCAAAGGCAAAGGAGGGTTTACAAGCCTTTGGGAATGACTTATGATGCTGCTTTTGACCGTTTGCATGGTCAAGGACTGATTATGCCAATTGGACCATTTCCAGAACCTCGGCCAGAGAATAGGACCGCTAGCTATGACCCCAATGCTTATTGCAAGTTTCATCAAGGCAAGGGTCATAATACTGAGAAGTGTTGGAGGTTGAAGGATGCAATCCAAGACCTAATTGATGCTAATCAACTTCCTGTCCCTCTAGGGGGCAAGAAGCTTAACATTCAAACAGGTCCTCTTTCCGATGCTTTAGCTATCATGGGAGATGAAGTCTCCTTTGATCCGTCAATACTCATTCAACCTGTGAATGAACCTCTGCCGGAAGTTGTATTTGTCTCGAGTTCTGAAGAAGTGAATGGAATTTGGGATAGTGATGATGAAGACGTCTATCTCAAGGATATAGCTTGTTCATCTCTTGGCACAAGTGAAGATGTTTGGGGAGACCTTGAGGTCAAGGTTCTCACCAGAAGTGGACGGTTGCAACAACCTAGTCCACCTCCACCATAATCACATCCGATAGTTGATCCCATCGACCCTGTGAACAACGATGTGGTCAAACAATTGCAAAAGACCAAGGTGGAGATGAATGTATGGAAGCTTTTAGCCACCTCTCACGAGCATCGAAAGGCTGTGATGAATGCTCTGGTGAAAATAGGAGTTGATGATGATATGACTCCTCAAGGACTGGTTAACTTTCTCACTACTGAATTGTCAAGTACTAGCAATCTAATTTCGTTTTCTGACAAGGATCTGCCCCCGAAAGGGGATCAACATAATAAGGCCTTACACCTCACTGTGGTGTGTAGGCAGATGAATGTTCCCATGAGCCTGGTTGATAATGGCTCTGCAATCAATGTATGCCAACTCAGCACTGCAAAGAAGTTGGGCATAAAGAATGAAGAACGGACTCCCTCTACTCAAGGGATTCGAGCTTATGATAATACTCGCCATCAAGCCGTGGTTACTATCATACTCAACATAGCTACTAGGGCCATTGAACTTCGCACCAAATTTCAGGTGGTAGACATTAAGGCCTCTTTCAATCTGTTGTTAGGACACCCTTGGCTTCATGAGCTAAAGGCGATTCCATCATCGTTGCACCAGAAGGTGAAAGCCATAGTCGGAGGGGTTCCAATTACCATTGACGCCTCTCCTATGCGCATTCAAGTTATCGACACTCCTATCGTCCATGTCGAACATGACGAAGAAGACGAAGATCTTTGGGGGTTTTCACTCGATGATGTTCTCGTGATCGAAGAAGAGGAAAAGTGTCATCTCGACTTCGATCCCTATTCAAACACCAATATTAATGCCATTTTGAAGAAGCAAGGGCATTTCCCTGGAATGACCCTCGGACTCAAAAAGAAAATGGCATAACTTTGGGGACATCCTGGTGCACTCAAGAAGGACACTTTTGGCTTGGGATTCAAGCCGACAAAAAAAGATGTGAGACAAGCCCTCTTGAATATGAAGGCTCGCAATAACGCTCGAATCACGAAGACAGAAATGGCCATGGATCCATATCCATTCACCCTCAATGGCCAGTACATCAAGAAGGGGAAGACATCCCATGCTATGAATTCCCTGAGCCATTCGTCCACGATGGGAAGCGTGAACCAGGATTCGAGATGTTCCTCGATTATGACTTTGTTGATGAAGACGAAAAGCTCTTCACAGCTGAGAAACCAACTAGCCCAAGCTCTGATGATCTAGGCATCAACCTTCTTTTTGGAATGGAGAAGAATGAATCTAAGCCCGTCTGCAATGATAATTCCGAGCTCGTTCAAGCTGTTATAGCAAACAAGGATTTTGACCCCTCCGAGTTAATCGTCCAAGCTGATAATATTTCAAAGGGATGGCGCAAGACATTGAGGATCACTACGCCAAGCGGAGAGAAGTTGGAAATAACCGTTGGCGAAGGTCCTATGTTTGATGAGTCTGAGTCGTCTGGGTCCGAGTCCGAGTCCGAGTCTGAGTCTAAGTCTGTAGACGAGTCCTTAGAGTCTGAGGCCGACCCTCTTTCTGCTATAGAGTCCAATCCTGAGTCTTTTGTTGAATCTTCTCTTTCCGGTGAGGTTGCAGCTGACCTTGCCCCTCTTGATGTATTAGCCGATGAATTCAATAAAATGAGTACCTTTGCTTACGATGCGTGTCATTCCCCTAGCCCTGATCAATATTGCTTTGCTAATGATAAAAATGACAAAGACATAATAAAAGCAATGGAAGAACATGAAAATAAAACGGCAGTTATCGAAGATACAGAAACAGTTAATATTTCCAATGATACGACTGTTAAAGAAGTAAAAATTGGATTAACACTAAGTCAAGATGAACGCAAAGAGCTAATTAACTTGCTTAGTGAATTTGTTGATGTATTTGCTTGGTCATACCAAGATATGCCAGGAATTGACAAGGATATAGCTCAGCATACGATACCACTCATGTCAGGTATGAAGCTCGTCAAACAAAAGCTGCGTCGTATGAAACCGGATGTGGCTCTCAAAATCAAAGAAGAAATCAGAAAGCAGTTGGCCGCAGGTTTCATCAAAGTATCCAAGTATCCAGAATGGATAGCAAATGTGGTTCCAGTTCCAAAGAAGGATAGAAGGGTCAGAATGTGTGTTAATAACAGGGACCTCAATAAAGCAAGCCCGAAAGATGAGTTCCCTCTACCTCACATTGACATTCTGGTCGATAACACAGCAAACCATGCACTCCTATCATTCATGGACGACTACGCCGGATATAATCAAGTATTGATGGCTGAAGAAGATATTGAGAAAACCACATTAATCACACAATGGGGTACATATTGCTATACGGTAATGCCATTCGGGTTGAAAAACGCGGGTGCCACCTACCAAAGTGCAGCTACAGCATTGTTACATGATATGATGCACAAAGAGGTGGAGGTCTATGTCGATGATATGATCGTTAAGTCTGAAGATCGCCTAGGCCATATCATTGCACTTCGCAAGTTCTTTGAAAGACTCCGCAAGTACAACATGAGATTAAATCCAGCAAAGTGTGCATTCGAAGTCACGTCAGGCAAATTACTTGGATATGTGATCAGTTCTCGAGGGATTAAATAGATCCCACAAAAGTAAAAGCGATCATGGCCATGCCACCGCCCAAGAACGAGAAGGAGATTCGAGGTTTCATTGGAAGGCTGCAGTATATAAGTAGGTTCATATCAAAACTCACAGCGGTATGTGAACCTATATTCAAGAATCTTAAGAAAAATGTCCCAGTCACATGAGATGACAATTGCCAAAAAGCTTTCAACAAAATCAAAGAGTACCTGGCAAACCCACCCGTGCTAGCGCTAGCAATACCTGACTTTCCTCTTCGACTCTACCTTACGGTCACAAGAGAAACGATGGGGGCAATGCTAGCACAAGAGATTGAAAGCAAGGAGAATACAATCTACTACTTGAGTAAGAAGCTTCAAGGATATGAGACACGATACACACCACTTGAAAAGTTATGTCTCGCACTTGTGTGGGCCGCACAGAAACTAAGACATTACATGCTCACTCATACAGTGCATGTCGTGTCCAAAATGGATCCTCTCAAATACTTGTTCGAAAAAGCAACACTCAATGGCAGATTATCAAGGTGGATAGTCAATCTTGCTCAGTTCGACTTGAAATTTGTACCACAAAAAGCCATCAAAGGTTCTGCGGTTTCTGACTTCTTAGCAGATTTTCCGCTAGAAGAAGTTGAGAAAGAAGAAGATGAGTACGATTTCCCTGACGAAGATTTACTCATGACCGAAGATGATAGCTGGACGCTCTATTTCGATGGAGCTTCAAACCAAAAAGGTTGTGGTGTAGGAGTCTTGCTTGTATCACCCAATGAAGAGCACATCCCAATTTCCATGAAGCTCGACTTTGATGTCACCAACAATGCCGCGGAATATGAAGCATGTATTTTGGGGTTAGAAAAAGCTATCGCCTTGGGAATTAAGAAGCTCAGAATCTACGGTGATTCTTCACTAATCATTAACCAAATCTCCAAGAGATGGAAGGTGAGAAATGAAAGTCTCGCTACGTATCAAGTTCATTTAGAAACTCTCACGGAGCAACTAGATGAAGTGGAATATACGTATTTGCCGAGATAATAAAACCAATTCGCCGACGCACTAGCTAAATTAGCATTAATGGTGCGAATTCCAACGGATACAATCAGAATGCCATTGACCATAGAAAGAAGATATGAACCGGCTTATGTTCACGCACTCGACGATGAACAAGAATCACAAGAAGAAGATGAAGAGCCATGGTATACAGATATCCTTAATTATGTGACAAGAAGAGAATACCCTCCTAATACTGATAAAAGGGCACACCGTGCTTTGAGGCTCCTGGCCTCACAGTATGTGCTCATCAGGGGAGAACTCCACAAGAGAACTACAATGGGGAGAAATCTCTTATGCATAGCCAAGAAAGAAGCACACAGAACCATGGAAAACCTTCATGCTGGTATATGTGGAACACACATGAATGCGAAGATGTTAGTCCGAAAAATTCAACGACAAGGTTGTTATTGGACTACTATGGAGAGAGATTGTCACGAATACGTCAAGAAATGTATGAAGTGTCAAGTCTACGCAAATTTACAGCATGTTCCACCTTCGCTTCTCTACACATATACTTCTCCATGGCCTTTCTCCACTTGGGGCATCATCATCATTGGAAAAATAACGCCACCAGGACAAGGAGGGCATGAATTCATCCTCGTAGCGATCGACTATTTCACCAAATGGGTCGAAGCTGCCTCATATGCTAAGCTAACAGCGAAACATGTAGCTCAATTCATTGAGAAAAATATCATATGCCACTATGGGGTGCCTCATGAGATGATCAGCGATAATGGAACGCATTTCCAAGCCGAATGCACGGAATTATTACAGAAATATCATATCAAGCATCACAGATCATCACCTTACAGACCACAAACAAATGGTGCGGTCGAATCGGCCAACAAAAATGTGAAAACTATCATCGAAAAGATGACAGAAAATTACAAGGATTGGCCAAGTAAGCTACATTTCTCCCTTTGGGGTTATCGAACCTCTGTTCGTACATAAACGGGGGCTACCCCTTTCTCTTTGGTTTATGGAGTTGAAGTTGTACAACCAATAGAACTCGAAATCCCTTCTCTTCGAATCGCGTTGGAAAGCCAACTAGATGAAGTCGACTGGATTAGAGCAAGATATGATGAACTAGTCTTACTTGATGAAAAACGCTTGGCAGCTTTGCATCATGTCCAAACCTACCAACAGCGTATGGCGCGACATTTCAATAAAAAGGTCAAGACTAGGAACATCAAAGAAGATGACCTGGTGCTTAAGGAACTTCGCAAAAATGTGTTGGATCCAAGAGGAAAATTCAGACCAAATTGGTCAGGTCCGTACATTGTTAAAGCCATCTTTTCTGGCGGAGCGGCACAGTTAGTCGACATGGACGGTAACGGTTTCCACAATTTAACCAACTTGGATCAACTCAAGAAATTCTATGCCTAGTTGCATGGGTTCATGACCCAATAGAGCTACGTTTGGCATGATTCCTTTTTAAGGATACGTAGGCAACCCCTCAAGGGGGCCCGACCACTTTAAAAAATAAAATCCTCCCTCCATCGATCAAGTATACGCGTCAGTTCAGCATTGCGTCACGACAAAACAAAAAAAAAATAAAAAAAAAGGAGTTTTTGCCGCGACACGGGACTTTCCACCGTGTCACGGCACAGTCCACCGTGGCACGGTAGACCTGAGCAAAAAAAAAAGGAGATTTACCGCGACACGGGGTTTTCCACCGTGTCACGACATAGTCCACCGTGGCGCGGTGGAACTAAAAAAAAAATTGTCGTGACGCGAGAATTTTCAACGTGTCACGGAATTTTTCACCGTGGCACGATGGAATTTCAGATTTTTCTGATTTTTTAGTGACGCAGTCTTTGCGAATTCATTATTTGTTCGATTTTTTTTATTTCATTCTTCCATTGCGTCCGACTCCTTGACTCGGATATTAAAAAAAAAATCATTGTAATTTTTTTATTTAAGGCTAAAATAAATATGCTATTATTATTAAAATAAATGTGACTACAATTATTGGCATCATACGCCTTATTTTAGAAAATTATAAATCATAAAAGCAAAGCAATACTGATCTAATCCCTCTTCACTTTAGGAACCTCATTCTCTTTTTCAACTAGGTCGACCTTCACCATTAATGTGTCTTTTGTAGCCCGAACCGTCACACCCCTAGTCGAACTTTCACCCCTTTCACCTTTCTTAAAATTCTTCGGTTGTTTCTATCTATAGACCATCTTCTCTTTACCCTTCCCTTTCACATAATTCTTCCTTTTTGGCATTATAGGAGTCTTAAACTCAATCCCTTGTGTTCTTGGACCTAGACGATCTTTAGGAGGTGCTTTCTTATTTCCAAGACGGCTCTTCACATCAGATTTGCGTGATCCAACTCGTTCCCTCCTACTTCTAGGATTCAACCATGCCTTGTATGCACTAGATAAGGGAGGAGGAGCTTGGTTACTTGCAGAAACGGTCCACAAAGGTCTTCCAATCCAATAAGTCTCGTACTTGTGAACGTTACTTTCATGCAACGATACTTCACGAGGACTATCGTTATAGCGTGGAACTACTTGTTCAAGTCCATACTGCCGCATCAGTCGAGAAGGAAAATAAAAAGTCAGTCTTGAGATACTAGGAACACGGCAATACGGAGTATCATTCGTACCAACCATCCTAGTAAGCCTCCACCAAGGCACCACCCAACGAATGGAAAATTCTCTCTTTGCAAAGAAATTTTTCAGTCTTCATACGACATGTTCACAGAGTAATTCTTCTTCCTGCGGACTAGATCGTTAGGGCCATATTTTTCAATATCGTCGGGGGCTTCAAATAGTTCTAAACGCTCCATCAACCAAATCTGAAGAAAAAAAAACAGTCGAAAAAAAAAAGCATATTCCACCGTGACACGGCAGAGTTCACCGTGTCACGGCAAAGAGCCACCGTAACACGGTGCCTGTTTTGTGTCATGGGGGGCTACTCGGAGCGTATTTTTACCTGCAGCAGTACTAGAGAGCCCTTCCTGATGGCTTTCCGGCCAGCTTTTGCTTCGTCAAGGCCACGAAATGTTTCTCCAAGGCACGTAGGCATAGGAGACCTCCCAGATTCAACATGTTCAAGCACAGACGCAAGACAAGCATGTCCTACCCTACCGTTTGCAAATAAAAGCTTGCTAAACATGCAAAAAATATGTGCCCTTCTACGGTATACATGATAAAACTCAGAGATAGGGCGATTAAAATATAAATTTGCAAGTTTTTCTAAGTCTACCTCATTACCACACACAATTCTATTTAAATATGGATCTGTTAGATTCAGATGGCGCTCAAAGTCTTGGTAATAATACTCCTGTAGGGTAGGTATGGAAATAAGATTTATGGCATGAAATCCAAAGATGGCACCGAATTCCTCCGGCAGGGGACATATTTCATCGTAATCAAATTTAAAAGAATGTGTTTCTGGACTCCAATAGTCTAATGCTGCCGTAAGAAAATCATGTTCAATCGCTACATGCCTCAGGGCTAGTAAACCCCTGACATGAAACAATTCTAACTCTCTTTTGTCAGCATTTGTCAAAGAATAAGACCAGTCGCGCAATGTATTATCAAAATTCTGAGACATTATTATTGAAATATGAAATTCTAATTATTTTGTGTTTCGTAATTATGCATATCACGAATAAATTGGTCCTATTTTATAGCAAAAGCGCTCGGAACTACTCAGAAATTATCTTTCCATACGCGTAAACCACACTGTTGTAGTATACGCGCACCGTGACACGGGGAGTCCCACCGTGTCACGGGGAATTTGTGTCGCGACACGACAGATTTTGCCGTGACACGGTGTACAGTGCCGTGTCGCGGCGCCCACGCGTTTTCTTTTTTTATCTTTTCCTGGCCTGTATCTATCCGGATTTTTTTTAGTATTTTATCTTCACCGTTTATTTTTCTGTTTTTCGAGAGTTTCATTCCTAATAATATTCTCAACTTTTTTTAATTCTTTTATTTTTTTTATATTTTTTATTTTTATAATTTTATTATTTTATTTTTATTTATTTATTTATTTATTATTTTTTAGTATTTTATCCATTTTATTTCTATTTTTTTCTTTATTATTTATATATTTATTTATTCTATTTATTATTTTTTTCTTGTCTTTTTATTTCTTTTTCTTTTGGGGAAGGTCGGTACCCTCCACTTACTCCACTTACGTTTTTTTGTCGCGTCATTAATAAATACACAATCACACACAATGAGTCTCAAGCACACACTAACACACACTTATAAATACATAAACTGTGAATAATGTACAAAATGAGTCATAATAAATAAGCAGCGTCAAGTGTCATCACAGTATGTACAAATAAAGACCCTCGGTTAAAAATCTGCAGAACTAGAAGAGTTAGGATCAGTATCATCTCCAGCCTGTGAATATGGGAACGGTGACCCAAAGAGTCTCGCCATCATCCGAGTACAAGGAGTAGTATCCCTACTAGTCCCTGTAACTCCAGCAGCAGTCAAACTCAAAGAAGGACCCGTCCAACTGACAAACGGTGTAGACTGACTCAACGACATGGGAATCGTCGGTGGAGGCATCGTCCCATACACAAGAATTGAAAACAAGCCCGACACCGGTGGGAAATCCCAGACGAAGGAGCTGAAAATAAGCCAGGATCCACGGGAGTCAAAACTAGCCTAAACTCAGGCTGTGAAGGCTGTGAAAACGACTGTCGCTGCCTCTGACCCTGACCCTGAAAGCGCTGGGAAGACTAAGGCTGCTGCCACTAAGCCTCCTGAAACGGCTGAGGATCCTGCGGAGACTGAGAATGCCGATGAACCTCAGGAGATAGTCTACCACGACTAGGCTCCCCCTCGTCCGAGCCTCTATGCCTCGAGCGCGAGCGGGACCTCCGTTGCTCCTGAAAGATGAAAAATCAAAAGGCGTCAACAATGCAAAATAAAACAAATGGTAGAAATGGGAAAAAGTGAACATACCACAAGAACATCGCCAGAACTGCTCTGACAACTCGCAACACGCCGAAGCTTGATGATGCAGTACTTCAGAGCGTCGACCAGCTTCATGAATCCCATCATCTCCGGGCGGTTAGGCTGAGAACAAAACAAAAGAAAAATCAGTAATAAGCGGTGTTAAAAGGGATGAATAATGCATCAAAAGCTTACCGGCTAAAAAACCTCAGGCAGAGACTCCTGCGCCTGTCTGACGCGTCAGCAATATGGTCCTCGGTAATACCAATCGGCCCTGGGTAGCGGACAAATTGAGGCGGAATCTCAATCCTCCCCACGGGGCGAACAGTCGTCTGAAAATACGATCGAATAATCAAGTTATTCGACTATTTAAACAGAGACTAGCGACAAAAATCCTCAAAAGAAATCATACCTCAGGAAGGTGGGGTGGAGGAGCCAGAAAGGGGAGCAATTCCTACGCATAATCACCCTCCATGCGCACAAGCTCCTGCCAAGGAAAAGTGTAGCGTTCTCCCCTGTTTATCAACTCCCTAAGCAAGCGCGAGTCCAACATCGAATCCGGTGGAGATAAGGGCACCACAAAGCGATCACCACTGTGCTGACGAACGACACGCTCCCCCAAATACCAGACAAAGCGTCCGGTACCAACCAAAACAGTACGGTGCGCTGAAAGCTGCACGGCCTCGGGAAGATTAGTCATCCCAGCCCAAGGACGATACCGGACATCAATAGCAACCTGAAAACCATAAAAAGTTGCAATAAAGCACCGAAAATAACGTCAAGAGAGAAAATAACAGGATACAAAAGTAATTCTTACGCCAACAGAAGAAGTGCCTCGGCGTAGCAGCCCGCGCAGCGCAGAGACAGACTCCACCCGTGACTCTCCTCGGTCACGCCAGCTGGCCCCGACAAGGAAGTCATGAACCGCTCCACAACGCCGTCGAGGAGCCAATCCTGGGAAGTACTCGTAGAACCATAGCTACAATGAAAAGTAATCTTTGAGCACATGAGTCGAACAAATTAAAATAAAACAAGAAGAGGAAAGGATCGTCACCTCTGCGACTCTCCATAGACCGTAGACAGTGACAGGAGACTCGCCTTTCAGCTGCCTACAGCCATGACGTAACGACAAGAGAAGGTCGGCATATCCGAGGCTGGCCCAGCTAAAGGATCCTATCTCACTGATCCTGACTAAAGAAGGGAGGTAGCAAAGGAGTGCACGTGAACTCCTATCAAGAGAAAGAGTCATGGAAATGAGAATCAGAATGAAGATCCGCACTCGCTGCTCAGCTGATGTCTTCTCCATGTCAAAACCACGGGCTAGAACCAAAGCCAGCTCCGATCGCCCGCTCCTAGGACCACCTCGAGACACTGGCTGGGTCCTGATATGCTGAACGATCGGACCTAACAAATCGGCTGCCTCAGCTGCTCCCCAAGAAAGATCAGACATCTGTGCTACGACCCGGTCAATGAAGCGTAGACCGCTGATCATGCTAAATTCCAAAGGGGTCACTGTCATCTCCCCCTAAGCAAAGTGAAAGGTTTTGGTTGTATCCCAAAAATACTCCAACAACGCGCGAACGACTGTCGCACCACAACCCTGGGGGCTGCGAAACCCTACGACCGCCGAATAAAAGTCCACTAAACCAGCTGATTCCCATAAGGCGTTCGTAGCAGGATCCCTCGTGATAATCTGGTGAAGTCGAGGAATCAAATCTCCGGCTCCAGAACCGTGGTGGCGAAGCGTGCCGTCAACTATGCCGGCAAGTGGGCGATGAGAAACGTGGTTCTCACGACAGAAAATCAACTAGTCTGAGGTCCACGGGGGGTGGAACCCACCTACCTCTACTCGTAGAGACCCGAGGCTCAGACTCTAAGGCGTCGTCATCCATACCTTCGGGAATCGTGGGAGTGTCCTCCCAAAAAGCCTGACGCCGGCCATGAGTGGATAGATCGCGATCCCGTCGTCTAGGCATGCTATTATAAAAATAAAAATCTAAATGCTTAGCATCATTTCCTAAGACATTTAGTATTTATATCGAGTTGCATTTTGATAAAAAAATCTAAATGCTTAGCATCACTTCCTAAGTTATTTAGTAATTTATTGCATTATATGCTAAATTTTTACCTCAAGGCTAAAAATTGGCAAAATAATGGAATTATTTATAGTATTTAGTTTCTCCATGACGAACTAATACTATGTTCTCCTAATTGCATGATACTATGTTCTCCATGACAATGTAGTACATACACAATACAAAACATGTCTCAAAATTGCACAAAAACAATAGATAGACGCATCATAGCATATTTTACAAGATCTACAACCAACATGTCATCATTTCAAGTGCAAAAGAACAACATGAACAACAAGGAACACCATTTACCACAAGTAGTACCAAAAATGGTGATTTGCTCAATTCTTCACCAAATCATGCAATTTTTGTCTCAAATCGCTCACAAACACGCATACATACATATGCAAGTAAATTCATAGCAAGAATTTCAACATAAACCTCAAAATAAAAAAATCCCCAAATTGATTTTTAAGGGTTTTTCATGAAATTACTCATTTGAAGCAAATTCGAGGCAAAATCAAGGGAAACTTACATAGATCCTTGTAGAGAACCAAAAATGAAGAAAGTAGCAAAAAATTAGAGCAGGATTGATGAAGATTTGAGCTCCAAAAGCTCGAAAAACCGTGAAGACCAGAGCAGCCGCCGCGACGCGGTGAACAGATGACGTGTCACGAGGATAAAATTCTGTGTCACGGGGATTCCAGGGGTTAACGGAGCTCCGATCAGTACAACCGACCTCTGAACAGCAGCGCAACAATGAATAGCAGCAAAGCGGTACCAAAAAAATAAAAATAAAAAGAGGAAAAAACCGCAGCATCGCCGCGCCACGGATGAGAACTCCGTCTGACGAGAAACAACTCCGAGCGCTGGCGAAACCTTGTCGTGGCTCGGTAATTTGAGCAGAAGAAAAAAGAAAATGGAGAAGGGGAAGTGCGGAAATAGCAAAAAATGGAAGAGAGCAGCTTGAATTTAAAGCAAAAAAAAAGCATCCCGTTACATCCCGTTTCCCGTGCGACGGTTTCCATTACCATGTAACAGTAATATATTGACGTGGCGCACGTGGTTTGACTGGTCAAAGATGACAGTTGACTGATTTGCAGCCAATAGATTTCCCGCGTCACGGGAATTTGCTCCGCGTCACGGGGATCCTTGCCGTGTCACGGGAATCCTTTTTCGTGACACGGTGGTCCTGCGCCTGCCCTGCATATCCCTTGAAGCTATTTGCGAATATTCCTGGCATTTTGACCAAAATTGCACGATTTTTCGCGCAAATCGGACAGTTAATTTTTCAGTAAAATTACGCGGAAAATTCTGACTGACGGTTGAAGGGTACCAAAATTACTATTTTGCCCCTAGAAGCATTAAAGTCAATTTTTGTCGATATTTGAAGCACCTAATATGGTTGGATAATCGACTTGAAGGTGTGAATCATCTGTGGCCCACGTTCGGGGATAATCGAACCATCATGCACTTGCAAATTTCAGCGATTACATTAGTTGTCGGCTTTCCTCAAGCTTGGAAAGCGTTATGTGGATTTTTCTTCAAGTATAGAAAACCGCCAAGTCGGCTTTCCTCAAGCTTGGAAAGCGTTATCGGTGGATTTTTCTTCAAGTATAGAAAACCGCCAAGTCGGCTTTCCTCAAGCTTGGAAAGCGTTATCGGTGGATTTTTCTTCAAGTATAGAAAACCGCCAATTCGGCTTTCCTCAAGCATGGAAAGCGTTATCGGTGGATTTTTCTTCAAGTATAGAAAACCGCCAAGAAAGCGTTATCGGTGGATTTTTCTTCAAGCATAGAAAACCGCCAAAATCCTTTGTCGGCTTTCCTCAAGCATGGAAAGCATCATCGGTGGATTTCTTCAAGCATAGAATGACACCAAATTCATCAGTCGGCTTTCCTCAGGCATGGAAAGTATCATCCGGTAGGTTTCTTCAGGCTTAGAAAACTACCAAATTCCTCAGACAGCTTTCCTCAGGCATGGAAAGCGTTTCAACTAATGTCATCCGATGGATTCCTTCAAGCATAGGAAGTTGTCAAACTCATTTGTCACCGATACACTGGTGCCAGATACGTATTCTATCCTTTTACTCTTTTATCTGTGGAATTAACATTTTTCTGCAGGTATCGGCGTATACAGAGTGATTTAGGATCGCAGAACGTCTTAAATCATTCTCCGTCCCTATCGACTACTTTGACTATCGTTTTCGAAACTGACATTTCTACAAACTCGGTCAAAGTGGGGGCTTCTGTAGACACCTTAAAATGTCTCCCCAAAACCAAACCCGATGATGAACAACCTTTCACCGCTACTATTGGTCGGGTTCAGTATTTAATCCCAAGAGTGCTTAAAAAATCGTATTTGATAAAATTCGTATTTTTGAACAGTCCATGGATTAGTCTTGATGTTTAGTAAAAGCATAGTTTTAATTTCAGCCCAAACTTATTATTTAATTTTAGCCCAAACCTTTTTTATTTTATTGTTTTATTATTTATTTTTGGCCCAAACCTTTTATTTATTTTATTTGTTTATTTTCTTATTTTAGCCCAAATAATAACAAATCAGAAAAAGGCCCGAAATTATCAATCGGCACTTAAAATGCTGAACGAAATTAGGGTTAAAAATGTATTTAGACGGAAAAGCGAGCTGAAAATTCCCGCGCCACGGCAGGAATACACCGTGTCACGGGAATCATTCCCGTGGGACGGTAGGATTTCCCGTGACACGGGAAACTTGCTGTGACACGGGAATTTCCGTGTCCTTTCCCCGTAAACCCTTAACGTGTTTTCTTCCCCGTTTACTAAAAATTTTCCGCGTCACTCAAAAATTGCACCGTTTCACGGGAATGTTTCCCGTCTGACGATGGGACTTCCCGTGTCACGGTATAGTTTTCCGTGTCACGGGATACTTTTTTAGGTTTTTTATCATTTTAGGGTTCCGTGTGCTCGCTCAGCACATTTTCTCTATAAATACCCCCTCATTTCTGATGTACGGGGCATCAATTAATTCTCTAGTTTTTTCTCTTTTCTATGCTTTAGCCTAAACACTAGCCTACCCTTCTTATTTCAAAATTCCTTCTTCAAGTACTCAGAGGAATCCATACTTTACTCGTGGTTCTGTCCTTAAGCCAAGGCGTGAAAGGTAGAACTGTTTAAGGGTTTGGCCCCAAATCAACCCTACTTAATTTAATTTAATTTAATTATTGTTTTATTATTATTTCCTTGAAGTTACTAACTCGTTTATTATTTTGTAGTTGCAAACAAACAGAATCAAAGTAAGAATTATGTTCCTCTTATTTCTATTATTTTTCTAACGATTGTATATTGTTGGAATTATTGTTAAATTGTTTCCAATATTAATGTTTATTCTATTATTTTTATGATCACTATATTGCATGTTTAAAGGGAATATGTAATTGAAAATCACGCCTAATAAGATAATTTGGACAACCGGTTTAGGTTCCTTTTTAATCTTGTTTAAATCAAGTGATCACAAAAATTTTAGAATTATGTGTTGCATTAATATTCAACCAATTTAGCTTAATAATAGTTTGGAGCGAATTGAATATTTTGTTTGTATGCCTTTGAGATCGCAGGAATGTTTTTCACTATAAGAATCGAGTAGAGGCCAATACGGGCGAATGTGACTCCATGACTCACTTTGTACCATCATCCCCGATCCTCCTTTCGTGGTTCCGAACCATATGGAGTTAGTAATCTCATGGATTATGAATGGGTTGTAACCTTCACGGGTCAATCGTTGTTGCCTTCGTTGTCCCTTTATCGTGGTTGCCTTAAATGATCCGTGAACGGTTTACAAGTTCCTTACAAACTTGTTGGCGGCTCCCTACTTTATTTGTCCCTAATCGTATTATGTCAATTCCTACTTCCTAAGAGTGCCAAGCATATTCACCACATGCTTTAACATAGGCGCACTCCGAGCGACGCCTACAGTAACTAGAATAACAAGATTCAAGACAAATCAACGAATTCAATCAATATGCTAAACACTAGGGATATAGGTTCCACATGCAAGCTCAACGATTATGCTAATTGATAGATCACTCAATTGATTCAAACATTGCAAGGGACAAACAATAGTTGCAATCAAAGGAATTCAAAGGTTATCTCCTATAAACCAAGCTAGGGTTCACTATGAATGGCTAACAAGGAGAATCACAATCAAATTCAATCAATTAAAGCTATTCTCAAATCAAGGGTTCATGTCATTGAAATTTGCAATGCAATCTAGATTAATATTCTAGGTTGATCACTCCTAGTCTAATTAATCATATGCACAACTATATCAACCAATTTAATTGCAGCAATTCAATCAATTTATGATCATCAACTAGTAAAAATCATCAATCAAGCATGCTTCCCCTTTTCCCTAGCAACTAATCTAATCACTAATCATGGTGAAATTAAAAGACAAAACAAATTCAATCACAAACATGTTCATTTCAAACTAAATCAAAAGGAAAATCAATCAATCAACAAATTCTCAAAACTAAATCAAAATCCAAACCAAACATTCAAGCATTAAAGAAAATTGCAATTGAAGTAAATTCAAAGGAAAGAAATCTCACAAACTTTCATTGATGTTAAGAAGAAATCCAATCTTGATTGAAGAAGCAATGTTGTAATATAAATGAAATCCAAGAATTACAATCTCTACTTTCTCTCTAGTTTCTCTCTCTAAAAACTAAGCAAATGAAATATTATCTATAAGTTAGCCTTCAAAAGGATTTACAAGAGTATTTATAGACAAAGAAAAAAAAACTGAACGGTCGTGCCCTCTCCAGAACACCCCCCGGGCGCGGAAAAATGGGTACAGAACCCATAACTAACTCTGCGGGTAATCTGGGCAAGTCCCGCGCCCGCGGGCACTGTAGCTCGCGCCCGCGGCGAAGACACCTGCTCCCGCGACTCAGGGCGCGGTAGATTCCCTGTTCCAAGTGAAGACAGGGGGGTCGCGGTCTCTCCAACTAGAACGGTCCCTCCAGACTCTCCGCGCCCGCGGCTAGACATAAAAAATATCTCTCTAAAAAAACCTGAATATCCTTGTATTTTGTCTTAAACTTTCAAAGAAATTTCACTTTTACACCTTTTCTAAGGTGATTTTGGTGCAATTGTAAGTTTCAAGTTGCATGTCCCAAGTCTGAAAAAATACCATCTCTAAAGAACAAGGTAATGTTTACACCATGCTACTCGAACTCTTCATACTTCAAGTACTTACATTGGATCGATCCTCGGCAACCCAATATGGAATAATTTCATCAATTATCCAAGTCTATAGAATTAGACACTTACATTTTCCAGACACGAATCCCCAAGTATGATTAACAAGGATTATATATATAATTAAAACGGAGGACTTATATAAGTTAGAGGTACATTTGACACCCTTTAGCAGAGACCTGGGTATATTGTCATGCATAATGTTATGTTGCGTTGCGACAAAAGATTCTTTGAGTTTTGACCTCGAGTATAGTCTTTTTGTCTTGTTCCTCCTCTTACCTTTCTTAAGTGAAACTGAAGTTGCTTAGCATCACAATCCACTAACCTGAAATTCCATTTTCTAAAGAAGAGATATGTAAGAACAGTCATATATTAGTGCTAAGTTTGAGGATTGAAGATTAGATAGAAGACAAAGGCTAATTGTAATAAGAAATACAAATTACCAAATATATTAATGCAGTTAGATTTATGAAACCTTGTTTTATAATGCGCCATTTTATTTGCAGATTTTATGTTGCTGAAGTACTCCTTGCATTAGAGTACTCCACGTGGTTGGAGTCATCTATCGATATGTGAAGCCTGAAAACATTATTCTAGTCCAAGAAGATGGGCATATCATGATGTTAGATTTTGACCTTTCACTCCGATCTGCTGTTAGTCCGATTCTTTTGGTATCATCAACGATGTCAGAGACCTTTAGAAAGCTCTCCCGCCCATGTGTTGAGTCATGTTGTGTACATCCTCTCTGCATTGAACCTTCCTTTTTAATTAAAATGCTTTACTCGTAGGCTAGCTATTAGCCTTTTCCAAATCCTATAAATTGAGGAAAATGAATAATCTGATGTCGTTGCTGAGATGAGACCACTACTGTAGCTAGTAGCAGAGCCCACTATAGCACGGTCCAACTCTTTTGTTGGTACCCATGAATATTTTGCCCCTGAAATTATTAAAGGAGATCGATGGTCACGGGAGTGCTGTTGATTGGTGGACATATGGCATCTTCCTTTATGAACTGCTTTATGGTAGAACACCATTTAAGGGAGCTGAGAATGAAGAAATCTTGGCTAATGGTGTACTCCAAAGCTTGGAATTTCCGGAATGTCTACTCGTTAGCCTTCAAGCTAGGGATCTAACATCTCCCCTATTAGCAAAGGAGCCAGATAGTCGTTTAGGAACTGAAAGAGGTGTTGTTTAGATAAAGAAGCACTCATTCTTTAAGGGGCTGACTGGGCATTGATCCGATGTATTGTACCTTCTAAACTTCCTGAGTATCAAAGCTATGGGATGCCAAAAGTTGCATCACTAAAAAGAAAAAAATAACAAGTACGCGGAGTACAATTCTGGTTCTGGTTCAGCAAAGCATTTTGGAGTTTGAGGTGTGATAGAGTATAAAACATATTCCAAGGCCTCAACCTTCAGCTTAAACTTTTGGTTCAGATGATCTTTTATAATGGTAGGGGTGTTCAAAAAAACCCGACCCGATTTCCCAATGACCCGGTAAATACCCGATGGGATATTTGGGGAAAAAAAACTATTTTTTCAAGACGGGTACCCAACCCGGGAAAATTACATGTCATCCAGGTCGGGATATGGACCACATTTTTTAATACCCGGGTACCCGAATTCACGAAAATAAATTAATATTAAAAAAAAACCCTCAAACTTTAACCCAGCCCATTAGGGTTCTCATTCCTAAAAAAAAACCCATACATCTGTCGCTCTCTCTCTTCCTCTCTCTCTCCTCATAGATCTACTTCCTTTAATGGTGAATTTGGTCTCACTTCACCCTCATTACCTCCATCTTCTCTCTCCTTCCGCCATTGCTGAACCTTCCTTCATTTTCATCCGCCAATTTCAACGCCTAATTAATTAATTATCCCTTCTTCTGCTAACCCCTAAGTTTTGAAGCCGAATCGCCATAGATGAAGATGAATCAGCGACAGTTCTGGAGAAGAAGATGAAGCAACGACAGTTCATGGGTCTTCTACGCTGAACTCCACAAAGTTTTCAAGAGAAAGATTCCAATATTGTTCTCTTATTCTTGTAATTGAATTTTATTAAAAAATTATTAATTTACTGAGTATTTGTTTGATTGAGGTTATTTGATTCATTCTTTAGTTTTTAATTGGTGATGTTTATGATTATATTATGCTTGACTGCTTGTATGCGTGCTTTACTTGGTATTTGAGCTTTTTGAGAATGAGGGAATGCCAATTAGAGAATGAGAGAATGAGAAAATCCGATTACCCGATGTTCTGACCCGAATAATTCGGGTACCCGAGATATTCGTGTCGGGACATGGGACGAATTACCAACTACACCGAAACTCCGGGTACCCGGATTTGAACACCCCTATAAAATGGTATCAGAGCCAACGTGACACAAAACACACAGGTTCGAATCTTATCCACTCCCCACTTTCAAGTGGAATAATAAGCGCTGGGTATGAAGAGGCCCATGTTGTATCCACAATTCAAGCTTAATGGCTCTCGTGTGAGGGGGTCGTGATAGAGTATAAAACATAATCTTGAGCTTCACCATCAGTTTAAGCTTTTGGTTGAGATAATCCTTTAACAAGGTGTTTTAGTGGATCCTTTCCACATAATGTTCATATTTAAGTATAACCCTTATAATGTAAAGTTTTGCTATATGGTACAATTCATTTTTACAGCAAGACATTGAGAAAAGGTGGTTCTTGTGACATTTTATGACTCTTAAAGAACTGGTAAATTGCTTGAAGGTTACAATTGTTCAACTAGCAAGTACTTGATGCCTTGTTGAGATCATTCATTTTATTAGTGTATTCGAATATAGTATGGTAGAGGGGGTGTACCATGCACATGGTACACCTACACCCGGAAGTACATTTACATATAAATAAAAGAACATTGGGACAAATTTAATGTACTTTTATTTATATGTAATGTTTTTTTTAATAATAAAATTTACTACCTCTGGTTCGTATTATATGCAACTTTGGTGTATTATTTGTGAGATATAAAAAATTCCAAAGTTTCATATAATATGAACCGGAGGTAGTATATGTAATGTTCTTTATTTTATATGTAATGTTCATTTCACCCCTTCATCATCTCTCTCTCTTCGATACTCCCTCTCTCCTCTCCCTCTAACTTCTTTGTTCTTTCATTTTATTTCTTGAATTTTCTAGTTTTTATATGCTTAATTCATCACTCACAAACACATTTTTACTAGATTTAACACTTCAAAATCCAAATTTTCCAACAAAATTTTCAGATAATTCATGATTTGAGAATTTCGGGTATTTTTTATTTTGGCTAAAGATCTTGCAATTGAGTGTTCTACTAGCTTGATTTCCACTATTAATTCATTTTACAAGGGTCTCCTACTCATTTGAGGTATGATTTTTTTTTTTTTTTTGTTCGAGTTTGTTTTACATCATGAATATGAAACCTAGGTTTTGTTTCAATGGTGAACTCTTTTGCTTGTTCTATTTACCTATATTTTGTGTTTTGTGATGATGTTGGTTGTTTATATGAAGCGTTATTATCATGAAATTACTTGATAGTTTGAATTTTTGGCACTACCATTGTTGTTTATCATCTTCTTCCATGGGTTTGGGTAGTAGCATTTTTCCATTATTTATATGTAATGTTATTTATTTTATATGTAATGTTCTTTTTCAGAAAGGTAATGTTCTTTTTCAGAAAACATATATACTTTATGTTCGTTTGTAATGTATAATAATTATAACTTCGATTGTTTATTTATAGGTTATGTTCCCTAATTTATATGTAATGTTCTTTAATTTATAGGTAATGCAAGTATGTAATGTTCATTTATAAGTTAGGTTCTTTTATTTATAGGTAATGTTCTTTTATTTATAACTTTTGTTCCTTTATTTATAGTATAATGTTCTTCTGGGTGTACCATGCACATGGTACACCCGCCTGTACGAAACAATAATTGGTATCCCCTTTATATTTCTCTTAATTGTTGCAAGGAAAATATGCCAATTACTACTGCGTATCAAAGCCATAATGAAAATTACTATGGCAAAATAAAAAACTCTTGTGACTTACCACCACAAAAAAATTTCAAAAGTTTTATTTTACCACCAAGCTCCACTTCAACTCAATTGTGACGTCACTAACTCACGCTTGACCCCTGGTTAAGCAATTTAACAAAAAAAAAATCTAGCTAGCCTATGGTTTCCCCTTTAAACTAATTAAACCTCCCCTTTTCCATTCTTTCTTCTTCTTCACCAATTGTAAAAATCCCTCAAATTAAAGTTGTTTCTCTAAATTGACCACTAATTCTTCCTATCTATCCTCTAATCGATTTAGTTAAAAGTTGGATTTGTTTAATTTTCCTATCAAAAATTAAACTTTTATTGTTTTTTATTCTAGGGTTTAACGGTTTTTTACGGATTTTGTAATCTAGGGTTTTTTTTATTGCGATTTAGGCTGATTAACGTAGTGCTATTGTATTTTTCTTTGAATTAAACTATGAATTGAACATAATATGTGATGCAAGTTTGAATTTTTTTTTGTTTTTTTGTTTTTTTTTTGTTTTTTTTTTTTTTGTACTTCATACTTGTGACTGGAAGATGTTTAAGGGGATAAGGTCAATGGGTTGGAAATGTAAGGGTCTATTCTCTTCAACTTATTTTCAGTTTAGTTAAGTTCTTATCTTAATTTCCTTCTCTCATAAAATATTCAGTTAAGTTCAACTCTAATAAGTTCAGTTTAGTTCAGTTCAGCTGAGTCCAGTCAATTAGAACAAGCTCTAAGTGTGGGTTGAAGACTTAAATTATGAAGTCTTGGACCAAAGAAAATCCAGGAAGAAGGTTGATACCTTGTCCAGATTTTGATGTGGAAAATATTACAAAGGGACACTCTACTATAACATCATTCTTTTTACAAAGACTAGAATAGACTCGGTCTACAATAACTTATTGTAGACCCAACCTTCTTGTATATCATATGAATGTGATTATATCATACGAGATGTGATTATATTACTACAAAAGTGATTATCTCATTTTGAAACTGTTATACAAATGTATAACTCAAAAAGTGAATTTATCATTATAAAAAGTATCAAATAGTAAATTACATCATTTCAAAACATGATTTTAAAATTTTATCATCCTAAATATAATTATATAATCTCATTAAATGGTTTAATATGAGATTATATAATTCAAAAAATGACTCACAAAAAGATAATTATATCATCTAAAAAAGTGATTATATCATCCAAAATGTGATTATATTATTTAAAAGTGTCAAATTTTGGGTCTATAATAATTTATTGTAGACCGGGTCCATACAAAACCAATTGCATTCTTTTTGGGTCCTCCTCCTTCATTGCTCGCATCACTGTCTGCTTAATTTAGCAAAGAAAATATTTTTTTGCAGAGTAATTGTCACTTGCAAACTGTTCATCAGTGGAGTTCAAAGTCAGAGTATAGGAGAGAGAGAGAAAAATTGGGTTGGGTTAATGGGGTAACCATGGGTTAGATTAATTTTAATTTTCTTTCTAATTTGATGGTTAAATTGCTTAATTAGGGGTTAAACGTGAGTAAATGACGTCATATTTGAGTTAAGAGTGGAGATTTGGTAGTGGAATAAACATTTCAAAGTTTTAGGGGTAGTAAGTCACAAATTCTTTTTTTTATTTTATTTTATTTTTAATTTTTATTTTGCGGTAGTAATTTTCGAATTGGCTTTAATACATGGTAGTAATTGACCAATTTTCTTTGTTTTAATGATATTAGTGATGTCTTTAACACTTTAATGCTTTGTTTCGTAAAGGTTACATTACTACATTTGCTATTCATAATTAGCCTTTTTTTTTTTTAAAACAAATGCAAGAATATTTGGTAAAAAACAGAGGATTATTGGTCAAAGTTTATGTCAATACTCTCTCTATTTTTTTTAAAAGGGCTCCTTCAATATATATATATATATTTTTTAAATGCATCACTTGCATTTACACGGAGTTTTAGGTGAATTAATTTGCTTTAGTGATATTGTGCATGTGGTAAAATAGATGCTTAGTTTATTTGCTATAGGAGAATGGGTTGCTGGGTTCGGTGGCTGGTGGGCGGTGGGGATGAGGTGGCCAGGGTAGGAGGGTGGGGATGAGTTTCTGATTTTTTTTTGTTTTTTTTTTTTATAGTTTTTTCTTTTAATTATTTTAGTTTTTTAATAATTAAAAAAAATAATTTGACCTATTAATAGCTTACACGTGGCATATAACTTATAAAAATCGGTCATCAACAGGTAATGGATCTGTTAGAGAAGGTGGGGTATAAAAGTTGAATTTTTAAGGAATAAAACGAAGGTTGGATTTTTAGGAGGAAAAAGTACAAAGGTTGAATTTTTCTTTTCCATTTTTCCTTTTTTTTCCCTAAATGCATCATTTGCATTTACACAGAGTTTTAGGTGAATTAATTTGCTTTAGTTATATTGTGCATGTGGTAAAATAGATGCTTAGTTTATTTGAATAGAAATAAAAATACAATGGGACTCTAGATAGATACGAGTACCTCCGTGTTTTTAAATAAGTGAAACATTTAAGGGTGTGTTCGGCACAATATAGCTGTGAAGGTAGCTATAGCTGTGGAGATAACTGTTAGCTGTGTAGGTAGCTGTTAGCTGTGAAGATAAATAATTTAAATATGGGTGTTCGGTAAAGTAGCAGTTGACTAGCTGTTATGTATAAAAATCAATATTTTATTTTTAAAACTATAGATTAAAATTTTCAACAGCTATGTAAAAAGCTACCTCTAATTTCAAAAGCTAATCTTTCTAACTTTTCATAAAAGCTACCCCATCACTAAAAACTACCTTAACCACTACTTTGCCAAACACTCACATTACCACTAAAAGCTGCCTTAACCACTACTTTGCCAAACACTCACATTTTTTGTTAAGCAGTGGTTCACTAAAAACTACCTAAATGTACTCAAAAGCTGACGCCAAACACGTACACAGCTACAAGTATGATAAGCAAAGAATAAATGAATTCAAGATTTTACAGTTCCGAGTTTCGAGAAGCGGACGTTAGTAGTATTTGAGTTGGTGTTGAATGGCCGGCAATAACACCGTCGACGGAGAGCATGATTGGGTGGTTCTGGAATGCAGAGACCCCATTTTCTCCGACCATTCATCGGAAACCGCCGCCGAAATCTTCATTTCTACGGCTGATATTTCTTCCTGGAATTTGCCTTTTATTCTCACTCATCAAATTGTCAAAGTCAAGATCAATCGTTCTAGGTAACTCAATTATTACTCCAATTTTTATTTTTTTTGATTAAATTTCAGCTATAATTACGCTTTCTTTGCTAATTTTATTTCAGGTTAATTGAACATTCTTCTTATTTCCAGAGCTTACTTTGTGGAAGTTTTAGGTAATCAAGTTTTTATTTTTTTTTTTTGAAATTTGCTTGTATTTTTTTAACTTGCTTGTTTCTTTTTTCCTCTTTAATTATTCTCAGCTTTGGCTTTTTAGGAGATAGAATTATGTGTTTGTTTGCTCATTTTATTTATAATCGAGTTTTAGAAAGCTGATTAAACTAATGAATTCACTCTTTGTTAAGAAGTTTGAAGTAATTAATTATATAATGTGTTAAGTAGTTGTTACATTATTAGTTCAAATTACCCTATTAACGTAACTATCACTTTTTTTTTTTTTCGAATGAAAGCGTGAATATTACTTTGTGGAGGTTTGAGGCATCCTAATTTTATTAGACTTTTAGTAAAATATCAATGGAGGATATTGTCAATTTGAACTCACTGTGATTGTTCAATTTTGGGTAATGATGAGCAAGCCTATAGTCAAACCATCCATAATTTTCCGAGTTTTCTTTTACGTACTAATAAGTTAACAAGGAGTGGTAGATTTGTCCGTGATATAGAATTTACCGAATAAAATCTTTTTAGGTAAATGTATTGTATATTCTTAATATTTTAAGGCTTGAAACCAATTTGATACTGCAAATATATTGTATATTCTTCATTGTTTTCTGATTCTTTGGTTTCTTTCTCCTATTTAAAAACATTTCCTTTATGTGTATATCCTTGATCATCATGATTTTGTTTGACTTGCAGTGAATCATCCATGCTTTGCATTTCTATCCAATGGAACCGTGATACATTTCTACATATATTGAGGTTTATACATGGATGCCACACAGAAGTCACAATTTCTACTTTTCTTCCAATTTGTCATGTAAGCGTTTTTAATCCTGGAAAAGAGTAAAACGCAAAATTTAATGCTATTATTTATCATATACCAATTCACCTAGGCATACCCAATGGATATTGCATGTCAATTCGTTGCATAATAATTCAGTTTCTCGCATATACCAAGATACAAATCATGCAATTACCCCTTTCATTTTTGAGTAGCACATTTGATCTGATTACAAAACCGATATTATGGTCATATAACTTGTACTTGTAGTCTTAAACGTTATTTACTTATTAGTGATAGAGAAGTAAAAATGTTTAGTAGCCATCCTCTATATTTTTTGTTAAATAACACCTTATGCCCTTTTACTGGCATGAAAATAAAATGTGGATAGAATAAAGCGGTTGAGCCTCTTTGCTTGTACATATTTGTTCAGCTATCCGCAGTCCTATATTTACAAAATTGGGAAACAGTTGTGGTGTCACATAAGGAACTATTGACACTAGCTCATTGACATTGCAGTGCTTGACAAACAATAGCTATTACAAGTAATACCTCCAGATGTTGTATACTTGTATTTACTAATATTGTCAATCTCGCTTTTGCAATGACTTTCTGTTTTCTTCCCTGTCATGTGGCAGGCTGCACTTTACTTTGGATTGGAAAGGCTTGTTTCAGAGTGTAGAGATTGGTTTTCTGATATTTTAGTGATGGAAGGGCTTTCTTCTCAAGTAAAGTTGGATGATTTAATTCATTTTTGGGAATTTGGTTTGGAGCACGGTAAAACTTCCTCTTTATACTTCTGTATTTGAATAGCTTTATTTATTTATTTATTTTTATGATCATTTTTTGGCATTGAGCTTGATGTTAAGGTAAACATTTTATATTGCAGCTATCGATTGGATTTCGGGACTATGTATAAGCTTTGTTGTTAGGAATTTTGTATGTATCTAAATTTAAACTTATTTATTTAATATTTTTATTGAGTAGCCCATGTCACTTGCTATTCCGTTTGCTTATTAGTATATGGTCATAAGATAGACTGTATATGTTTTTCTCAGTCATCAGTGCTTCAGTTCTGAACTTGGCAATGTTTATTGTTATTTACATAATAATTGTATTTGGGATAGTAGTTTCAATTTAAGATTGCTCCTTGGATAAGCTTGTTCTGTGAACAGCCAGTCAGCCACCACACAAGGAAGTAGGAACGGCAACGGGTCGGATGTGGCTAAATCCGAATCCGATCCGTTTAGTAAACGGACCCTGGACTCGGATCCGAATCCGAGTCCGAATCCAAAAAATCCGAGTCCGAATCCGATCCGACTTGTAATTTTCGGATCCGAATCCGGTCCGTTTATTCGGACCTCCGAAATGGTCCGAATATTTTTTTTTTTTTATTTTTTTATTTTTTGTAATGTCATATACCTATAATTGCTTGTATTCTCATACCAATTAAAGTATAAACATAACATATTTAAATTATAAACTAAGTTACATAACAAATTTTTGCTACAAAACAAGCAAATAGTTGTCCCAAGTTATAGAGCATATGCTTATACTCTCGGATTCGTACTCGGATCGGACTCCGTCGGACTTTGCGTAGGGTCCAAGTCCGATCCACCTCCTATTCGGATTCAGATTTATTTTATCAGATTCGGATTCGGACTAATTTTAAATGGATTCGAATCGGATTTTTTTCCTTCGAATCGGATCGGATTTGAATCGAACTCGGATTAAATTGTCATCCCTACAAGGAAGGTTTCCTTAGCTTTTTGTCTATTGTCTATGCTAATTGTCATCAACTTTGGTCATCTACATTCCTTCAGTAAAAGTAATATGTTTGATTTATATGATACATTCTTTATTTCAGATGTGGGCTTGCTCCTGTGACACATTTGTAGACCTTCCATATGGTTTCCTTTCTACATGTGTAAAGCATCCTAATTTGACCGTAGACAGGTTAGTTCAATATGTCATTGTTCCCATTATTGGTAGTACCTTAGTAATAGTCTTAATGATTACAATTGACAGTGAAAGGCATCTCTGTGAAGCATTATTAGCATGGCTTCATGCAAACATGGAACCACATGGACAAACTAGTAGTGCTGATTCTGCTGAAGATGGTGGGAGTGACAAAGCAAAACAAATGGTTATGATTACCCATGATTGGACTAGTATCCTTGATGAGGTAATTGTGTAGGAAAGTATACTTTTTTCTCTTACCTTTATCTTTTTTGCCTTCCCTTTTCTGTGTTTTTGGGCTGATTGGCATTCCAAGAGCTTAGTTGCAGTATTTAATAGCACATCAACTGTATACTAATACATGCATGTTGAACTAACAATTGGCTGTTTAAAAAAAAATAGATTTATGGCAATAGCAACAATATTATTTTTAACAGTATAGTGACCTAATTGTTAATAACATGATTTTGCAAGAAAGTATTGTTTGATGACGATCCTCTTTGAAACTACACTATATTTTTGAACTAGGAAAACTTTCATTATCTTGAGCTTTATGCATCTACTTAGTAGTTGTAGTAACGGAAACCAAAGAGGGGGGCCACTCATGTGGGTAATTGGTTGGTAATTGGTTTTGAACATTGCTAAAAATTAGTGTTCAATGAAGTGAAATATTGTGTTTTGCATTTATGTAATGAATGCAAGCAATTTTTTTTTTTTTTTTTCATCTCACGTTTCCTCTTTTTTTAGTTCCAACACATTACCGCACGATTTGCAGTAATAGTGCTTCATGCTGTTTTCAATTCCAATTCCTAGACCTCAACCTCAGCCTTTGGGTCTTTTCCCATCGTTTCCCTGTTATTGGTTATTGGTTATTGCCTTTAGGTTGTTGTACCGTAGCTTCCGTTCCCATGGTTATGAGAATTACCTCCATTGTGATTGTTGTTCCTTTAATCTTCTTCTTTTCTCTATCCTCATTAATTTCCTTTTCCAGATCTCTCTATAGTGCCAATAGCTCTATTGCATACCTTTGTGAAGTTTGACATCCCATTACAAAGATGGGTTTTGAGTCTCAAAATTCAGTCTTCAAATAAACATTTCAGTTTCAGCTTGCTAATCGGGAACCATGGTAGGTGTAAACCTAGCTAATTCTAGTAATTTGAATGTAATAGACTAAGGCTGTAATTTAATAACAATGAAGAGAAGGACTGATTTCATTCAATGATCACAAAAGATCGGATACAAAGTAACTTGAGGTTACTACTCTCCAAGCAACTTGAGGCTGCTAGTCTCCAAGTTTTCCTCACAAATTTCTGAATGCCCTCTAAGTTGCACATACAAAATTACTTATACTAATGATCAGATTTGACCTTAGAAATTACATGTGAATACTAAGCTTAAAATAGAAAAACCATAATAAAACATACTAAAAGTTGCTTGCTTCTATTCCTTCTATTGCCTTGCTACATTGTTGGTGCCCGTGCTTGACTCTTCTAGTGTAGACTTTAATCGGTTGACCCGGTTGACTTGAGTTCATCACATGTTGACCCGGTTGACTTGAGTTCATCACATTGAAGTAATACTCCTGAATAGATATATTTTTTTACCATACCATAAGGTAGCAATTTCATCTAACTTTTGCATTTTAAGTATTTAACATTCTGTGGTCAGATAGTATGTGCTGTTAAAGCAGCTGTAGATGTCAACCAAATGTTTACTTCTCCTTGAAGGTAGTATGTAGCCATAGTTATTCTCTCATCTTCAGACATCCTATTTCCCCAAGCAGTCTTGGCTCTTATTGACCCTCAAAATAGGTGGATTCCTACCAGCAACCTTGTTATCATAGTCACATTGATGTAGATGTTGTTTGTTCAAATTTGTAGCACCATTGTCTGAGTATTGAGTTAGTTGTTGCAATTTCTTAGTCAATTCACCATCGGGGGTGCTAGGTGGGTGATGGCCTCTTTTAACATGTTTCATGCATTAAAGAATTGGTGCGGCCACCAATTATATACTATACTTATAAATTATACATCTATTCACTAAGTTAAGTAATACATCTTTGCACATTAAGTAAAGTATGTGGTAATCTCTTTTAATGTTCCAAACACTGGGTCATAACTAGACCTAGCAATCCTCATCCGACGCGAATGACCCGACCCGCAACCCAAAAGTTGACCCGAAATCATTGACCCGAACTAACCCAACCCGACCCGAAGTGGAGTTGACCCAAATGTGACCCGATGTCCGAAATGACCCAACTCGAATGACCTGAAACCCAAACTTGACCCGAAACCCGAATTTGACCCGACCCGATTTAAACACAAATTGATTGACCTAACCTGATTTTTTTTTTATTTTTTTTATTTTTTTTATTTTTTATTTATTTTATTATTTATTTTATGATTTTACTTTTTTTTTCTAACTATATTTTTTAAGTGAATATATTTTGATGACCCGACCCAAACTGACCCGACTTGAATGGACTTGACCCAAAATTGACCAGACTTAAAATTGACCCAAAAATTGGTCCTAAAAATTGACTCGACCTGAAGTGACACCACACAAACTTTGATCCCGATGTGTTGAACTAAATTTGTCCGAAACCTGAATTTATTCGGCCCTACTCAAATATTTTTTGACCTGAAATTGACCCGACGAAAGACCCGTTTGCCAGGTCTAATCATAACTGTACAAACAATGTTTGTATATAACATATATGTTTTGATGTCTATTCAATCTCATATGTTCTATATTGAATTTTAGATGTTGCACTTCTTCTTACACTGTAACCATAATATCAGCATCTTAATGTAGCCATCAGGTGATAGTGTCACTTTAATCTACTTAGCAACATCTGTGATTTAACATATACAATTTGTTGTTGAGTATACGGCAAATATTTTTTTTAAGTGATTATGACAATTTTGAACATATACTAGCATTTGTAAGCTGACGGGGAATATGTGGGCCCTACTGTTGTCAAGGCAGCCCTATGCTACCCTTTTATCTCATAAAAAACTAATTTCTCTATGTGTTTCATGTTAGGTAATTCTACAATTTCATGAAAGATGAAGGTTTTGAATCTTTTATTTGTTCTCTCTGGAGTTCTTTATTGTAATCTTCCTCAGGTCTTATTGGCTGAATTAACACATGAAGAAGATAACTATGGATTTTCAAGCGGTTTCAATTCTTGATTAGCTTTTACTTGTTTCAGCTTATTAGTTATACGATTTTAATGTTATTCTTTTAACAGGTACATGCCAACCTTTTACCCCTTTGGTTCCTTATGGGTATGTAATGTAATATCTTGTCACCTATTATTTGAAATATATACTTGTATTCAATTTCTCTTTCCTTATATCATTTGATGTATAACAACACGCCTGATAGTCTGAGTGTTTTGCAGGAAAATCTAGGTGTCATTATTATTCAGAAATTGCAAAGCAAGGTATTGCAGCAAGTATGACTTTGTTGAACAAATTGTCTGAGGATCTGAATCTAATTGTTGATGCCAGTGATTGGAGATGTATGAAAATTAGAATGACAAAGTATTCAAAGGTAATCTGCTAATTGGGCTTTTACATTATATTTCTTGGTAAAGATAGTTATGGTTGGGAAATTTTTCTCTCTCCTCGCCCCCTTTGCATTTTTTATGCATCATCACTGTCTTCTTTATTTTCCTCTTTTGTTAAATAATTTTCCTTTGTTTCTTTAATAGTCATGTAGGTTTTTAGGACTGTTGTTTGATATAATTATTTTGTATGGCTCATTGTGCTTTTGTATTATTTCTTGCTATTTGATTTATGTAGTGTGTCCGTGTGGTTAAAATTGGTTCAGATAATTTGCTGTTATCTTAGATTCAATTATAATCATCAGTTTCATATCCTTCTTGTGCATTATGTAGCAAGTTTGAAATTACCTTCACAAAGTTTGGCTTATAAAAGAGTTCCTTCATCATGGATTGTATTGTATCATCTTCATGCATATATGGAAATTAGTTATGATATAATCTCTCTATGAATTTAGAAATTACATATAGGTGGACGTGGAATCTATGGTATAATCTCTCTATGAAATTAGAAATTAGTTAACAAAACTATTTCTAGGTCTGTTGTTTGACTGCTACATTTGGACCACTTATATGCTCTGTTGAACTATATGGAAAGTGTGAACCCAATTCTGTCTACATTGAATAGCATGCAGCTTCTCAGGATTTTCTTTAACTTTTTCATTTTATTTTTTTATGTTGTGGTATTCTTCTGGATAGTAGTTGTTGATTGTTTGACTAGATTTTTGTTTATGCAGAAACTTGATCTCTCTGGATGCTCTCAAATAACGTCCTCAGTATTACTCCTTTCCATTCTTCATCAAACAACCTCAGTGAGTCCCTTTTTGTTGGAGAGTATAGGACAGAAATCAATGGATCTTGAATGTCCCAGATGGCTTTTGGGTTTATCTACTTTGTCTTTTGAAGGAATGGTGGAAGTTGATGTTTCCAAGTGTTCTCGGCTGCATCTTGGTGCTGCAATGGAATGCTTTCGGAAGTCATTTCCATTCTTAAGAACTGTGCGAATGGCTTACTTTTTGGATTTTGAAACAAAAAAGTTGTGCCAGTTAATAGAGAACTACTCTTCAGTCTGTGAAGTTGACTTGACTGTTGATTTTAGTCCTCTTACATTTCCAAATCTATCTGTTTTATTTTCTGAATCTGTTAGTAGACCTGCATTGAAAAGGTATTTTGATATGTCTCCATGTTCTGGAAGAAGTCCAATCGTATCAAATCTAACAAAGCTTACATTGGAAGGACGAAGTGATTTCTCAGGTGAGAACTTCATCTTTTGTACCATGGAGTTTCTATGCTTTAAAGAAAGAGGATGACCGAAACCATGGGTGAGTGTGGAGGGTGCATAGAGCTAGAGAAGGCAGATGTGATGAACCAACTTAAGGGAGGATTATTATGGGTAGTTTAGTATGTTAGTAGTAATCAATTGTAGTACATAAGATAAAATATGCAATGAACTAAGAGATGCCACCTGTGCACATGAGACAAAATCTCAGTCTATAATCATCTTAGGGATGGAGAATGTAAAAATATGAAAATGGAAGAGAGGTATTGGGAAGATGGGCATAAATTTGTATTGAAGGGAAACCTTAGAGAGTTATGGCCTCAAGCCATTGTTAGAGCGTGATAGCCTAAAGCTATTTTGAGAGTAATAGCCTAAAGTTATCAACCTATCTTTTGTAACCCTTTTGCCATATTCAAGCTTTAATCTTAATTACTTGCATTGTCAAATCTGAAATATAAAGCCAGAAAATCAGTCTAATACAGCAGAGCTAGTGAGGTAAGGGGAGGGGAAAGAGAGAATGAGTGCAAGTACCAGTCAAAATAAAAGGCAATGTCAGGTTTGCAAATGAGTTTTTTTCTTTGTTGAAGAACTTTGAAACTAGTAGCAGTTTCATAATCTGATGTTGCCAAACTAAGTCGATCGGCATGTAACAGATACTAATAATTTAATAGTTAGCATTAGTGAAAACAACTTTATGCAAGCTTATCATCTTGAATAACACTGAGCTCCATTCATTGGAAGTATGTCATTCTGTTTTTGGGATTGACGGCTTTTAGTTAGGTTTAAAATTGATGTTATATACTGACTTAAATTTTAATTTGTTGGCACCAGATCTGGTATTCAATCACATTGCAGAATTTTGCGTCTCTTTAAGTTTCTTGAACATTAGAGGTTGTGTATCAGTGTCAGATAGTGGTATTGCAAATCTCATACTCAGATGCAGGAACCTGCATTCAATTATAGCTACAGATACCGCATTTGGGAGAAATTCTGCTTCTGCTCTTTGCTCCAGAGATCTGGATAGTGGGTTTTCTAAGCTGGAGATGGATAATAAACATATAAAACTACCTGATCTTTATCTACAAGTGCTGCATATAGGTGGCTGTACTGGTGAGTAAAACTCTTTCTCAATTTCTCAAATTCTTCTATGTGGCTTATTATGGAGAACAAATACTACCTTTGTTTTTTTTTGGTTGACACGTTTTGACTTTAGCATTATTTACACACTTCTCTTTGACCATGTTATGTGATTTATACATAATAAATATATAGTTATGTGGGATCAATATATATTTTCAAAATTTTAACTTTTTATAATTTTTGCTTATCGTAAATTAAAGATATTAATGGTTGAATTTGTGCATTGGCAAGCATGACAAAAGAAACGTGTCAATTAAAAGCGGAGGAAGTTTTTAATTTGGCCTTTGGGTACTCAAGGGTAGCAAAAAGTTTTGTTACATGGACTCGAGAATGGGTGTCGGACACGGACACATGTCCAAGTGTCCAAGGTAAGTTCCAAAATTTTAGGACATGGGGACTCTGCCTGATATTTGGACACGGGTACGGGGACACGTCAATACCTCACTAAAATTTATATAAATAAATTATACTACCTCCGTTTTTTTTTATAAGTTGACACGTTTTGACTTTAGCACTACTCACACACTTCCCTTTGACCGTATTTTGTGATTTATATGTAATGAAAAGTATAGTGATGTAGGATCTTGTTAGAATCGTCACGATATATATTTTCTAAATATTAACTTTTTATAATTTTTGGTTATCGGAAATTATAGATATGAATGGTTGAATTAGTGCATTGGCAAACGGGATTAAAGAAACGTGTCAACTAAAAAGAAACGGAGGAAGTATATTCAAAAGCTTTAAATTTTTCATCATGTCTACCCCTATTTTTTTTATTATAATTCTTTCCTCAGTAAATTCTCCTAATAAATGGAAATCTTCTTCTCTCCATCTTCTCTATATTAATGGTGGTTTTCGAACAATGTTTTTCTTTCATGTTTCTTCTCTTTTTTCCTCCTCTTTCTTAATGGAAGTGTCCGAATGCATAGTGAAGGATCGGACACGTGTCATGTGTCCGTAAAGTGTCGTGTCGACATGGACACTTGGCGATATTAGCCGTGTCCGATTAACATAGGCAAAAACTTCCACTTTGGTGACCTTAATTTTTCATGTTATCATTTTGGGTGCCCAAGTCCAATTTTATCATCTTGATTACCTAGCCCAAAATTCCACCTTGGTGACAATGATCTTAATGTAGTCAACCTTCTGTGGCTCCATATAGATTGATAGTTGGACATCATTATCAATCTATCACAGTGACATGTTGAATTTTACTGATTAAAAAATAATGGTTACTCTTCCTTTTTTCTTCCCCTTCTTAGATAACCAACCTTCTTTCTGGCATGAATAACCATTTATAGTATAGCGCATAGGACATTGATTATAGTTACATTACTCATCATTCAGATGCCACATATAAGTATTATAGTAAAGTGTCCATCTCAACTTTTTAACAGAGTTTCCGTTGATAGAAAACTGAAACAAAATAGTGTAGGAGAGGGGTAAGGTAGATGAGTTTTACATTAACTATCTAATCAGCCTTGAAACTTGGCTCTTCTCTCTGTCTTTTTGTACTTGGGTTGGTTTGACAACCATGACTCCCTGCAGCCTTAGCCATTGTATTATGCAATTATTAATTTTACAAATTTGTCATCAACTCCTTTCTGAGTTGACAAGTGCAATGATAAATAGATTACTCTTTAATTCAAACAATAGCTTTATATTCAGGGGCAGGGTTATTGGTTTGGCTGCAGTCTGGGTTTGTTTGGAGGTTCTGCAACTGTTTGCTTGCTGCTTTAAATCCTCTTATGGTTTATTGTGGGTGTTAATATATTCCTTATTAGAACAATTCTATTGAGAGTCTGTGTGTAGATACAGGGTATGTAGTGATATGCTTTGTCTGTGTGAGATCTACTGATCTTTATATATTTTCTATGAAGGTGCTCCTATTGGAAATTGCAAAGTAATTGAACTCTAAATTTTGCTGACAGAGAATTTGATGGGCAACTTAGTCATGAAACAAATTAAGGGTCATCTGGGTTTCAGATAATATCTAATGGTGTTCTAGCCTACTGTTATACATTAGATGCTGTTACATGATTCAAGTAGCTGCAACACACTACAGTCTCAAAGCACAGCAAACTCACACAAAAGCAAGAAAAGAGATAACAAGAAAGGGCAAGTTGATTGATGTACACTTCATTACTAAATTTACTACATAACTACTACATCTTGTCTTCTTCCCTAAAAGCCAAAGTGGCAATTAATGAGCCAAACACAGCAGTTGCAGCTTTAGGATGGTGCTGCCCTATGTTGTGGAGTCTGGAGTGGTGGTATCTCCCTTAAGGTGTTATCCCTTGCTTCCCCTGCCTTGTGCTCTGCTGTAAGGGAAGCTTGGTTTATTGCAGTAGCACTGAATCACTGATGCTTTGGCATCTCCTATGGGCTGTTACATATGATGGTGACCATTACATTCCTTTTTTTAAAGCCTTTACTTAATAAGGGAACATTTCAAGAACACTAATGGGCCTGTTTGTTAGGCAATCATAAACAGTGGTACTAATGATAAAATTATACTTAGTAGTTCGTATATCACTCACATGACCCCCTATACAAAAAAAATTAAAAATAATACATTTCTTACAAGTGGAGAGGCAATACCATAGAAATTTTCTTAAGAGGTCTCATACAATTGTCAATTCTTCATGTATCATCACCTACCTTATGGACTTTATTAGTTTGCACAGCTTCATCATTTTTTAATAGGGTTCTTTTTAAAACTGCCATGATGTTATAATTTATGTTTTTCTGCTCTGAGAAGGATGGTTTTTGGTTGTAGCTTCTTACATCCCAAATTTTTACGAAGATTCATTGCAGGTGTTAGTGAAGCATCCCTTTGCGAAATATTGTCTAAGGGACGGATGCTCAAAAGTCTTTGCTTGAGGAATACATTCCTGGTGGACCACGCACTGTTTAGATTTCCTGGATCCTCATTGGAGATTCTTGATGTTTCTAACACCATGGTTAGTCTGCAATTCCGAAGTTGATATTCATTTCTGTCATAAGAATTGGTAGCTCTTTCGTTTAAAGTTTTCTGTATGCATTTTCTGTCTCTCTCTTTCTCTCCCTCTCTTGGAACTCATGCCAGTCTAAGACTAGCTGCATTGACCTGTAAGGCTGTAATTGGAGATCTGTGGGTGGAAACTAATACCTGTCTCTTATTCATAAAATTCTAGATTCAGCAACTTATTATAATGGAACTAGCATACTCTAATGGAAAAATACATTGATCTGGGTCTAACGGATTTTCTGTTTGAGTATTTTAAAGGGGTTTGTATCTTAGTGGTAGGGCAGGTGCTAAAATCTGTGTTATATTCTCTTATGAGGAAAATTAATAGAAAACAGAAAGAAATTTGACTACCTTTACTGAGGACTATACTTTATTTTTCTTAAAGGATCAAAAGATAATGTCTTAAATGTGAGTTTGAAAGAATCATAGTTTATATGATCCTATTAACTTCAGAACTTATATTTATTTATTGAATCACGAGAGTGATACCATGAACAAAAAGATGTTGCTTTTGGTTTCTGTAGCACATGTGATACATTCTTAATTCCCCAAAATGATATTTCTAGTGTTTTTATTTCCTTGCTGAAAAACAAAACCTATTTTTGATTGTATGCATCTCCATAATATCTTTTGGTTTCCTCTTCTAGATTTCAAGAGATGCTTTGTCGCATATGCTTAACAAAAATCCGGGCCTCAGATGTTTGGAAGCAAAGGGATGCAATAACTTATGTCCAAATCAAATGAAGAATGTTGAAAGCTCATTACCCTTTTCTCCTCATGGTAAATTGTTTAGTGTGCTGGGGCAAGACTGCAAGTTGGAGGAGCTTTCAGTTGGATGGGGATTTTCTTTTTTCTCTCTCAATTCCACAGGATCTGGATTAAGATTTTTAAAAGCTGTAAATCTGGGTTTAGGTGGATCATTAGGTCCGGAAGGGTTGACTCTGCTGTGTGCTCTATGTCCGCTGTTAGAATCTGTCACCATTTTATTTCAGGTATGATGTATCATCAACTACTAACGTGTCAAATGCCTATGACTATTATTCGACTTTGCCACTCGCTTAGATTTTACTATGAAGTGAACATGTCTCCTTGTTATACTAGTGGTTGGAGTCTTGGTGTTTCGGAGCTGGTGGTGGTGGTGGTGGTAGGAGGGGGGGTGTGGTGGTGGAGATGGGTAAGGGTTCTAAACTTTGGAGGTTACATGGACGACATGTTGATCATTATGGTGTAAATTAGCAAAGGGATTGTAACAACATTATCTCAGATGTTCTCACTCTTCAATTTTTGTTGTTATTGTAAGTGTCCTGTATCATTTTTTCTTGTTGTATCCCTTGCTCATAGAGATAACCTATTCTTGCTTCTGACCATATAGAAAATTGTTAGCAAGGAAGTAGGGTCCTTCAGTTCCATTTCATATGTGTGAATTTTTGTATTGTCGATGCTTTTTAATCTTATCCTTTGATGTCAATTATGTATGACGATTGAAAATTACCTTTATGTATGTACTTTTGTGTAAGGATCCAGTACTTTGTACAGAAAATATGGATTAATGTTTTAGATCATCTCAAGTTATAATACCATTTGGCATATACATACTCACAAGTACTCCTGTATGGGTAAGTTTCTTCTTTTGTGGATAAATGGAGGATGGTAGTGATAAGTGATTAGCCTTAAACCCGATGTGCTCATTGTTGAGACTTGATAGAAGGGGGGAGAGATAACAATGATGCACGGGTACGACAATGGAGTGTCGTTTTCCGTACCCGGAACGTATCGGGGACGGGTACGGTATGGGGACGCCTAGGATACGTCCCCAATCCGTCCCCATCAAAAGTGGTATGCCAAGTCATTTTGGGGACAGTTAGTGTCATGGTCGGAAACATTTCGGGTACGACAAATCCCAATTTCTGTCGTTTCCTATGAAGCCCAACCCAATTTTCTAAAATAAATCCAAATCAGTACAAAACTTACGTGAAAGTCGATTTCCCCCAATTCTCATTTTCGGGTATGTGGTTGTGGTTGTGGTTGTTGTTGTTGTTATTGTTGTTGTTGTTGTTGTTGTGGTTGTGGTTGTGGTTGTGGTTGTGGTTGTGGTTGTGGTTGTGGTTGTGGTTGTTGTTGTTGTTGTTGTTGTTGTTGTTGTTGTTGTTGTTGTTGTTGTTGTTGTTGTTGTGGTTGTTGTTGTTGTTGTGGTAGTGGGTCGGTTAATAAGTTGTGTTGTATGGATTTTTTTATATGGATTTATATTTTGCTGATTTTTTTTTTGCCGTATTCGAGCCGTACCCGTTTTTTTTTTTTTTTTTTTTTTTTTGCTGTATCCAGTCCCCGTGCCCGTACCCGTTTTAATCCCCGTATCTGTATTAGTGCAACCTAGGGAGAGAAAGTCAGAGAGAGGGAAGGGGGGGTATATATGTTTGAGATTTTTTTTTTATTTTTTTATTTGTGATCCAAAACATGAAAAGCAGACGAAGGTGAAGCTTATTTGGATTCAATATTCATCCACTTTTACCTTTTAAATTCAAAATATAACTGATTGAGCCTGTCTTTTGCAGGTGATATCTGATACTAGCATCATGAATCTGTTGGGAACACTGAGGAACCTACAGGCTTTGTCTATCTGCTGTTGTATTGGAGATGTATCTCCATTGTGTTTGAATCATAGTGTTCCAAATTTAAGAAAATTGAAACTGGAGAGGGTGACACCCTGGATGACCAATGATGACTTGACATTGCTGGTACAGAATTTTGCAAATTTGGTTGAACTTTCATTGGTAGGCTGCATTCATCTTGGTGTAGGTCAGTATGCAACTTTGACAGAATCACAAAGTACTTTAATTTATAATATTTTGTGGTTGTTATAGGGGATGGGGTAGAATCTTGGCTGTTTTCTGTCTGCAATATATTGTGCTATTCTGAAAGGGCCATCTATTTTTTTTTGGTCTTTTGCGTGGCTGCTATGGAAGTTGAAGACTTGAAGTCTTATGAAGTTGAACAAACTATATAAAGTTTCAAATCTGCCTGAATAGTTTATTTTTCTTGTAGATTCTCAACAGATCATCTCATCTGGTTGGCCAGGCTTAGTTTCTCTTCATCTGGAGGTACTTATGGGAATTTATGTTTCTATAATTCTCTTTTTGAACAAATACTACAATTTTATATCTGAATATGCCACTTAATCAAGGTAAGCACCCTTTCCACAGTTACATAAATGATTTCTATGATCTGTATTAGAAATTTAGAAGAATTGTAGACTATAGGCATGCCCCTTTCTGCAATATCGGCAGGAATTTTTTTCTAAAATCTATTCCAAGGTTTATGTGCCTATAAATGGGAGGCGCCATGATGCTAGTATGGATATATTGTGATGATTTATGGTTCAACGGGTGTTCAGTAGGTCTATAGGAAGGCAAATTCAATATAAGTTGACAAAGATGAGAAACGCACTAAAATGTTCTATGTGAAGCATGGCTTGAAATTAAGGTTTTGGTCTCGATCATAAGGACAATCATGGTGTTGTGGGACTGGAAATGATGCATTGATCACATACCATGTCATGTTTATGTGATATGAATTTGATTTCGAAGTATCTATAGGATTTTATATTAATTTTCCGCTATTAGAGTTGTTAAAATAGACTTTTAGAGGCTTAGAGCAAATATTTAGGAACTGTGGGAAATCTTTTGGATCTTTGAAAAGAAAGTATTGAGTTCAAACAAGCGATGTAACATTCAATTCGTACCGATTTGAGGTTAGTACATTTGATTTTGAAGAGAACACGGATTTTTAAAACACCCCTCATTGAACCAGAGAATTTAGGCTCAGTTAATTGAAAACCTTTACAATATGGCCCAACTGAAACTTTTAGTAGAGTATTAGTGGCTGATCTGGCTGTTTTGTTAAATTTTTTCTTTGATTTTGGTCGAGAATAGTGTCATTGTGTTTAACCCATGTCCAAGTGTCAAGGATTCAACACGGGTACTTAAGGTGAAATGAAGAGTTTAAGTTACTTAGCTCTTATGTACCCCATTGGAAAATCCTTTGGACGTGCTTTTTTTGGGGGGAGCTAGAGAGCAAGGGATGTTTTTGGAGCAAAATATTATTGATACCTGGGAATGTTTTGATGCTATTGAGTTCCCTATTAGTGAGCGTGGGATAATGGAACTGAGTAAGAGTCTATGAGAAGTCAAAATAGTACTTTGTGGTGTTTAGTTTAGTTTTATATTTTTATATTTGTTTCAAGATGTTAGTGTACAGTTTTGTGATATACAATTAGGCCATGCTTGGATTGGGGGTAATAGATTAAGGGAATAATAAAAGTCAAACTTGAAAAAACATAAGTAATTACAGGTGTTGTAAGAGGTATGGTGTTTACAAATGAAATAAGATAGTTGTTCCGTGAGGAAAAGAGAGAGATGGAGGAATTATTATCCTCATAATGAGGCTAATAGTTACACACCCTCCCCCTAGTGTAACTATTACCCCCAAAATGAGCCTCTTTCTTCACCTCATATCTCACCGTTACTACATAATTTTTATTACCCTAGTAATACATTTCCCTCAATCCAAGCATGCCCTTAACGGAATATTGTTTTCAGACTGTTTGTGTTGTCAGCATGTTTAGCTCTCAGATGCTTGTGCTTTATTTCATATTTTCTTCCTTCAATCTTATGATTATTATAGTGACATGTACTTTCTGTTCTTTCATTCATATTAGGATTGTGGAGCAGTAACTGCTGAAGGAACTAGTTTTCTCTTCAGTTGCAAGGCCCTGGAACACGTTCTGCTCCGCCATAATGTAAGCTTTTCCAACCCTATCATCATTTTTTTTTACCAGGACCTATCATCAAAATTAAAAGTACTAAAGAATTTGTTTCTTTAAATGGAAAACATATTCCGGCGAAGGTGTTTTTTTTTTCAATTTTATTTATTTGTTTATTTATTTATTTTTACCATGGAATACAATCTTAAGGAAAAAACACAATTATAAAATAAAATTTTCCTAACCTTGCTTGGTTACAAGAAAAATTATTGAGGAAGAAGACGGGAGTGAAGATAGAAGATGAATGGGAACATAGGAAAGGGATGTTAGGAGTAAGGAGGAAAGTATGGCATTTCTTTCTTTTAAAAAGAAAATGTTTCCACTATTGGGAAGACTTTTTTTCTTTTGAAAAATTGTTTCCCACTATTTACAAGCTAAATAATAGAAAATAAGTCAAAACAAACAGAGCCTAGAAAGAGGTTACTGCTATGATGAGGAAAGACTTGTTGCTTAGGCAGCTTGACATCTGCATTTAAAAAGTGGTTTATCCATAACACCTTGACTTGAAATACCCCCAATTGTTTGCTACTGCACAATAATGAAATAGCACATGTAAATTTGTGAGCTATAATGTCTTAGTCCATAATGACATGCATAAACCTGTTGAAACCATGATTATATATAAAACTGAGAAACCGCTTTTGAGTTTTCAGTCAAATAGGCCCTAAGTTATTTGATTTCTGGCATATCATCCCAAAACAAAGAGAAAAGTAATGCCTAGTGAGAGAAGCTTTGAGAGAATTTATGAGAATGAACTTGTGTGTAATTAAGGTGCGTGTGGGTGTGTATTATTGTAACACTTTTTTTTTTTATTTATTATTTAGTAAAAAATTTGCAATACATCCAGAGATATGAACACTTGCAACATTTCCCTAACACTGGTATTAGAGCGAAGTTGGTAAACATTCAACGTTCATAGATTAATCGTCACAAACTATCCAAAGAAGTCAGATTTTAAGTGGAAACAGTGGTCGTAGACAAAAGGAAATATTTATGATCGCAATAATCTTTATGAATATCTCTAGAGAATGAATTACACAATTTGGAAACCTATAGATAAGCCCTTGTTCAATTGAAATTATCGCCTAGGTTGCACTAATGTGGGTTGAGGACATATACGGAGAATAGGAATGAAAAGCATTACGCCTCGCATGCCAGTGCCCGCATGTATCCCGGTTGGGTTAGCAGTTGGTGTTACGAGACCACGCTGGTGAGCACTGGCTGGAGTGTCACACAGGGGTTGATGCGGGCTGTTGGGTGCAGAGGAAGGGCTGAGAGGTGTGGAGTGCAGTCCACTCCGCGGGGAGGGGGAGGGTGCGGCCTGGGAAGATTCACTGTAGCGAGCAGTCTGGTTGGCTGCATTCGGTGAGGTAGGGACGCCTAAAACATGGTTTCTAACCACGGGATTAATAAGAGGACTTTAATAAGAGGACTTGAGACATAATCTAAAAAATCGTACGTGTGAGGATTAGGAGTATGAATCTTAGAGAAAGGAAAGGACGACTCATCAAACAAAACATGCTTAGCAATAATAATTTTCCGAGATGATATATCAAAGCATTTGATAAGAACCAAATGGTCCTAGTGCAAGAGGAGGGCATCAAGGACAGGTGGAAGGGGTACTTCGATGAATTATTTAATGGAAGTAATGGAGTTGTGATAGGAGATACCTCTATGAGTGATGAAGAAATCAGCATGGAGTATGTGCGAAGGATTAGGAGAGTAGAGGTGGAGATTGCACTGAGGAAGATGAAATCTAAGAAGGCGGTTGGCCCTGATGGGGTACCGATAGAGGTGTGGAGGTGTTTGGGTAAGATTGGTATTGATTGGTTAACAAACCTTTTCAACAAGATATGGACGGCTACAAGGATCCCACAAGATTGGAGGAAGAGCACCTTGGTCCCGGTTTATAAAAACAAAGGAGACGCTCAAGATTGTTCTAACTATCGAGGAATTAAGCTTATGAGCCATACTATGAAGTTGTGGGAAAGGGTGATTGAACAAAGGTTGAGGGCATGCACAAGCATTTCAGATAACCAATTTGGTTTTATGCCTGGGAGATCTACTATGGAGGCAATCCATTTGATAAGACAAATGATGGAGTTTTATAGGGTAAAGAAGAAAGATCTTCATATGGTCTTTATTGATTTAGAGAAGGCATATGACAAGGTGCCAAGAGAGATACTTTGGTGGCCAATGTTGAAGAAAGGTATCCCACGAAGGTATGTAGACCTAGTTAAGGATATGTATCGGGATGTGTCAACAAATGTGAGGACATGCGGAGGGTTGACAAAAGATTTCCCTATTACAATCGGATTGCATCAAGGGTCTGCATTAAGCCCTTTTCTTTTTGCAACGGTTCTAGACGAATTAACTAGACCAATTCAAGATGAGGTTCCATGGTGTATGCTGTTCGCAGATGATATCGTTTTGGTGGATGAGACTAAGGATGGGGTTAATGTCAAGTTGGAGCAATGGAGGCAAAGGTTGGAATCTAGAGGGTTTAAGCTAAGTCGGAGTAAGACTGAATATTTGGTATGTCGTTTTGGCACTCAGAGGGGGACAAGCAATGAAGTGGTGAGTTTGGATGGAAAGGATTTGACCATGAGTGAATGTTTTAAGTACCTAGGGTCGATCATCCAGAAGAATGGTGACATTGATCAAGACGTGACCCACAGGATTAAGTCAGGGTGGCTTAAATGGAGAGCGGCCACGGGAGTGCTATGCGACCGCAGCATTCCCTTAAAGTTGAAGGGAAAATTCTACAGGACTGCCATAAGACCAGTGTTGCTCTATGGTACAGAATGTTGGGCTTCTAAGAAAGAGCATATTAAAAAGATGGAGGTTACGGAAATGCGCATGTTAAGGTGGATGTGTGGAAACACTTTAAGAGATAGAATCAGAAATGAGGTTATTCGCAAGAAAGTAGGTGTGGCGGGCATTGTAGATAAATTAAGGGAAAATCGTCTGCGTTGGTTTGGACATGTAAGACGGAGACCCGAGGGTGCACCGGTGCGAAGAGTGGAAGAGTGGGACCATGGAGGGATTAAACGAGGAAGAGGGAGACCAAAGATGACTTGGTTGGAAGGAGTGAGGAAGGATATGAAGTGCATGGATTTACGTGAGGATGAAGTTTTGGATCGTAAGGGATGGAGGAGAAAGATTTATGTTGATGACTACACGGAATAATCAAATTTGGTTCATGTTAGCCGACCCCACTTTTGGGATTAAGGCTTTGATTGATTGATTGATTGATTGATTGATATATCAAAGCATTTATACCCCCGATGATTGGACGGGTATCCAAGAAAAACACGAGGAGAAGATCGAGTTTGAAGCTTCTGAAGTTCGGAAAAAGGGAAAAGGGGATAGCACAAACAATCAAAGACTCGAAGATGAGAGTAGTCGGGTTGTTTTTGATATAAAATCTGAGTCGGAGAATTATAATTAAGAAGCTTTGTGGGCAAAATATTGTGAAGATAAGTGGCCATTTCAAGAGCATGATGCCAAAAAAGATGGTGGCATGGATGCATGACAGAGAAGAGTACAAACAATATCGTTGATCGTTTTAATTTTTCTTTCTGCCTTGCCATTTTGAGGAGAAGTATAAGGAAAAGAAAGACGGAAACTCATCTCATGTTGGTGACTAAATTTTTCAAATGGATCATTTTTAAATTCAGTACCATTGTCGCATTGGAAAGACTGAATTTCTCTCTCAAATTGAGTGTGAATATATGTTCGAACACGAATAAATAAATTAAAGACTTGTGACTTAGAGGAAATCGGAAAAGTTCGAAAAAAATTCGTGTAATTGTGAAGAAAGAGAACATAATATTTATAAACAAGAGAACTAAGAACAGGAGAGGTCCACGGATCACTGTGTATAATATCAAAAGGCATAGTAGTGTGAGACATAGAATCATAAAAAGTCGAATTTTTTAATTTACCAATTGGAAAGAATGACATACATGAGTGACCTTATTACATTGAATGAAATTACTACTACGCAATGAACTAAGAATTGCATTTCCCGAATAACCTAAACGGGAATGCCACACACTAGGAGAAATAACCGCAAAACCTCACAGAGTGGAGGATGAAAGGATGTGACGATCAGTGAAGAAGGGATAAAGATCGCCATTGCTATTACACCTCACTAGCTTGCTCCTCGTTTGCAAGTCCTTCACAGAATACCTAAAAGGGTCAAACTCAATGGAAACATTATTGTCAATAGTGAATTTCCTAACAGAGATGAGATTTTTGACTAATTTTGGAACTTGAAGAACATTTTTGAGGTGGAGTGTGTTTTGTTTCAAAGATTTGTGACCATAACCATTAACGGGAATTTTGCTACCATCATAAACATAATTGAATTATTATGACTATTGCTCAAAGGAAAATACGATGTCAAATTACCTTGAGAATTTGTCATATGAGACGTTGCACCGGCATCCATTTAATAGTTCGGATCGGTCAAAGTCATAGTGTGCATCGCATGTTCAATGTTGGTAGGCATGTAACCCGGAGATGGGGGAGGCAACACTTGTATGCTTGAGGTGGTTGTGGCCCAAGAACACCAGCTTGAGTATGCTGCTGCTGCTAGTTAGGGACCCAAGGTGGGGGGATGGCCCAAGGGCCTTGCTGCCGGTAACCCCAGGGTGGAGCATAAGCCAACCCGGCTGCTGGGGATTGCTGCTGCGATGAGGGACGGTGCTGGGGCTGCTGTGACTGCTGCTCGGAGCCACCCTTGCCCTTGCCGGAGCCACCCTTGCCCTGGTGTTTTTCCGGCCATTTCGCTGAGTTGTTCCACGAGATGATGATTGAGAATTTTCAGCAAGGTTTGGGGATGCCGTTTGGGTTTGCGTGAGGTGAGCCTCTTCATGAGACTCAATAGAGAAATCAGCGGCATTTTCTTGTTCTTCCAATTCAAGCATTGAACAAAGAGCATCAAAAGAGGGCAAAGGATTGAGATGACGAACGGACGTCTAAAAGGGTTTACATACCTTCGAGAGACCTTTCAATAGTTGATGAGCCATTTGATTGTCAGAAACCTTGTCTCCGTCATTTCTCAAATTATGAGCTAGGGTTTTGAGTTGAGTGCAATAAGACTTAACACCATCGAATTGTTCAAGCCGAGTGTTTGTAAATTGCGCATCAAATTGCAAAGCTCTCGCGAAATTGTTGTTGAGGAAAAAATTCTTCAACTGGTTCCAAGCATCAACCGCCAAGTCATCGGGATTAAGGATAAAATTGAGTAATTTACGAACAATGTCATCAAGTCTTGAAGGATCAACTAACGGAGGTATAATATGGTCAATCACCATATTGGCGCAGTTGAAAAAGCGTAGACCAGTTGTATTGCTTCCCTTCATAATCAAGGGTAATAGGTATGCAATCCTTGATGTTAGGAACAAGAGTAGTTGGATGAATTTTGCTAGTGTCGGCCATGGATGAGAAGAGGAAGAAGAGAAGCGGAAGCTAAGGTTTAGGAAAGGAGATAACCTAGAACTCGTGATACCATATAAGAATATTTGTCGTGGATATTATTAATCATTAAGGTTAGTTATATACAAACTATGAGCCTTGAATTAGGCAAAACTATAGGCTACTAATAAGGAACTAATTAATAGCCCTTTGGCTATAAGATATACAAGATAATTACAAAATAATTATAAGAGATTATTTATATAATCTAACAATGGACATAAACTAAACCTTGCTAACAAATTAACAATGACCTTGCAAGGTACATTAGTGCTCCAATTGCACTTATGTATGAAACCTCGGGAGCTAGAATTAGAATTTCTTTCATTATCCTGAGTTAGAAAGGATTTTTCTCTACATCAAGTGATCTTACAAATATAGGGCTGCGCAATGGATGTGCTTTATCCATAGAAAATCCCTTAAGGATTTTTTCTATGTATGTTAATTGATGCACAAAGATTCCATTCTCTAGGGAATATTTATAAAAAAACCAACCCTAATAGAGAAGAATCATCAACATATACTCCAATTATAACAAATCCTGATCCAAATGTCTTTATAAAAATATATGGGCCGATATGATCATTCTTATAAACTTCTTTTAACAAATACTCACTTAGATAATTATACCACATACGCTTAGATTGTTTCAATTCAGAAAGGATTTGTTTAATTTAATTTAGAAATGTTCTCGAGAACAAGATTTTTTTACTGCTTCTCACAGCTTAAATCCTTTCAGGAGCTTCATATAAATGTCATTATTTAGTGGGCCATACAAGTAAGTTGTGACTACATCCATCAAACATAGGTCAAGTCCTCTTATTCTCACACTAATCAGAAATCTAAAAATAGTTGCATCTACCTCAAGTCCACCATAGGAGAGTATCAATGCCAAGTCGAGAATCCTTGTGTAACTAATCGTGCTTTATATCTTACAACTTCACCCTTTTTATTTCTCTTTCGTGCAACGACTCATTTATATCCCATTAGCTTTACATCTTTTTTTCAATTGCTTCTTTCCATTTTTGCCAATTTTGTCTACATACTTCAATGGATTTTGGTTCATGATCCTCATTATTATCCATAACATTAACATCTAATGCTACATTGTATGCAAAAACATCATCAATGTAGATTTGATTTCGGTTCCATGTAATTCCAGACATGATATTATTTGTCGAAATTTCTTCATTATTGAGTACCTACATTTCTTCTTGTATCATGTCTAAAGTCTCTTTTGGACATTCTTCGGAAATTGTTTCTTCAATTTGACCATCATCAATAATTGCTCCTTTCCCAATACTAGGAGGAGAAATTATTAATCACCAATTGAAGAAATTATTAATCACAAGTTCTTCTTGTTGAATATTTGCTATGAATATTATTAATCACCAAGGTCAGTTATATACAAACTATGAGCCTAACTATGAGCCCTTTGACTATAAGATATACAAGATAATTACAAGAGATTATTTATATAATCTAACACTATTCATGAGTAATGCATGAATAAAAAAAAAATGTTGCATCACTAAAACAGAGTCATGATAATAAATTAAATCAGTAGCAATCGTGATAAAATATAGTAGAAGTTACTAGTGTACTCACAAGTGGTAATCAAATTATAAAGTACAATACGGGTCATTTTATATAAAGTCTAACATTCTCCTAATATATGAAGTCTAATACAAAGGAAATATGTTGTTTTCGGGAAAAGTGGCATTAAACTAAGTTGGGAAAACTCAAATATAAGTCTGACATAACAATATGTAGGAGTTTTATTATCAATAAAAGTCACTTATAATACTTATCGATTAACACAATATCATATGATATCAAAATCAACATTACATGGAATGTGGGACGTTGCGGAACTTGGTACGGGAACGGAACGTGGACTGTAGCCATTAGAGTTCCCGGAACGTATGGCCGTTTATTTTAATAGTGTTTTGTTAATTTTGAATTTTATAATTGATATTTACCGTAAATTAATTACACATACAATTCAAAAAAAAAAAAATTAAAAAAAAAAATTAGCTAGAAATTGTAATTAATGTATTGCTTAATTGCCCATGCTATACAGCTTTATAAGTAAGAAGAAAAAAGATTAGAAAGAGAAGGGAACATTGGGTCATGGGAGTCCATAATCTTTATTTATTGCTCTAGACTTGTTTTCTTATCACACTTTACGCATTTCTTCATCTCCCTCATCAATTCATGAAACCTTTAAAGTGTTTTAAGCTTTATTATACCTGAAATTCAGTTCCTGTCATCGATGAATCAGATCGTGAGCCACCGCGAATGGTACGGACATTTCGGTACGGGGAATGCACTATTGTCCCGCGTTCCGGGTAACAATAATCAAAATTACAAAAGATATTACGTGCTAACATACATATACATGATTATTACAAAAATAAAAAAATATAATTACGAATCAGTGTGTACGTGAATGTGTGATCAATAATATAAAATTTCACGATGTACATTATTTGTATATTATCTTAATCTAAAGAATATGAATATGTAATAAGTAAATGCATGGTCTATCAAAATTTGTAAGAACTTAGGTAAAATTGTTCTTAAAACTTTCATAGATGATTATGATTCCATGTTAAATTATTTAATGATGGATTCCTCCGATTTTGGATAACTAAAGCATTGGTTTTGATAACGTGTTACCAATGTATAAGAAAGCTCAAGTCGTGCTGAAGCGAGAAGGGTCATGCAGCGCCTAGGTGCACCTTAGTGCGCCTCTTTGTAGTGAGGCGCACTGTACAAGCAGTTAAAAATTTTGGCAGAAATGTCTCCAAGTGCACCTCACTTGTGCCTTTTGCGCTTTTGGTACGCCTCATGTGCCTAGGTTGCGCCTTACCAAAAAGCCCCGCCAGACCAAGTTAAGCGCTTACCCCATTTCGCCTTGCGCCTTAGCGCCTTTGGCGCGCTTTTTCAAACACTGTGTGTTACAAAATAAGGAATCAGTAAAAGGGAATATCGCCTTAAAAAAAAAGTAAAAGAAAGAAATTAGGCTCAAAGGAGCTATGTAGATAAGAATGTAGAAATAGAAAGAAAATTACGTAAAGAATTTTTTTGAAAGATTATTTTAAAAGATTACCTAAAGATTATTTTAAAAGCTCTAAATAACAAAAAAATATGCCTCAATCATATTTTCCAAACGTTTCGGTAATTGGTCTCAGGAGTGGGGGTTATATATGGGTGGGCGGTATTGGTTTCAGGGTAGGCAGATGTGATTTTCTATTGGGTAGAGGTGGCAGTGTTGGGGTGGTGCGGGTAAGGTGATTATGGGTGGAATTTTGGGTTGGGCGGTGATGTTGGTACATTAATGAAACAATGAAAGGGAATGGAAAACCATGTGGGGGTAGGGAATTAAAGTAGAGGAGTTTGGTAGTCGTGTAAAGAAATGATGAATAACTCAATAAGTCATAACAAACGACGACAAAGGAAATAAGTCTTGTTCATCCCCTTTTCATTTTCTAACTATCACAACCAACCCTTTGAAACTTTTATATATTGTTTAAATCAAATGAAAGTGTTAAGAACTTTAAACGAATGTAATATAAGGAATAATTTAAAAGATTCCCTCAAATTATGAGCTATTGCTAAGATTCTACACAGGAACGTATAAAAAAATAAAAAAAAAAAACCCAGAAGGGTTGCATATAATTTTGAGAACATATCATCCTCCCCCCCCCCCCCCCCCCAACACACACACCCCCATGCCCTAGGACTGTCCCTTTTCTGTCATTAGCTATTCATTTATCTTCAACTTTGCCACGGTTATGAGATGGAGTTAGGAGGGAGAGTGGGAAATTTTACAATCATATTTTGTTCATCAAGTTTTTATTCTATGCTCTGAGAGACTTGTTGAAGTAACATACGGAGGATATTTAACTATGAAATGCTGGTTGCAGGGTCCTGGAATCAAGAAAAGCTTTATACTTGATGCTGCTTCGCGAGTAAGTTTATTCCTGTAGTTTTGCCACCTTGGAGCCATAAATGCATCGCAAAAATTTTCTTCGCTGTAATACTAAAACATCCTTCTAAAGGAATTTTATGTTAAATTAGAATTAATATGAAATCCTTTTTCTTGATTGTAACAGCTGCCGATGCTTCGAAGCATTTCATTAGATTGGTGTGATGCAGGTGAAGGTGACTTTGATCTGCCACATGTGAGTGGCAAACCCAATATTACTTGCTTTATAATTAATCTCAGTGTTTAACATAATATGTTTGGTACTCTGATCTTATATTAATAAAATTCCCTGCCTGGTTTAATTAAATTAGTTGACAAGCATTTCATGCCCCTCTTTTGCGACTATTTGAACATTTTTTTAATTGTCATTGAAAATGTTAGTATATTATGCTGTTGTGTGACATCTTTGGCTGTGGCTACAGGTTATTCTGTTAAACCCCTATTAAAAGTATAATCTGCTGACTATATGTACTTGGTATGAATATTTCATTTGTGTTGCGAGAATATGTAGGTATTTCGTGGATGATATGCACATGGATCGCTATCAGTTGCTTTACTACTGCATAAATGTGGCCAAATGCATGACTTCTTGTTTGAACCATTGATTATTTATGATGCCCTCCAAAATGCTTCAATTTTTAATAGGCCACCACTTGTCTTAGAAAGAGGTTTCCAAAAGTAGGGGTGGGCAGTGTGAGATAACTGCACTATCTTAGTAATTTGCGTAACCAGGCCAGTAAATCAATTAGACCCTTTGTCACTGGTAGTTTTCCTTGATCTGTATAAATGGATTCATTCCTCACACAAGTTAATTTGTGAAGTAATTTAGAATCTACTGCTAACTAATTCCATCAAAAGTGGTCCATGTTTACGTATACTGGCAAATTATGTCTTAGCTTTATTTTTCGTTGTTTTAATGCAGTATAACTTTACTGGGAATCGCTTTTTCCCCTTAATAAATCAGAAGGGATTTCATATTTTCATGTGCTCATTCTTTTGTTGTTGTAGTTTGCTGACAAGTTTTCACTTAGCAATGTGAAAATTTCAAGATGCAAGCTGCGAAAATGCACATTAGACTTCCATCATGTAGGGGCTCAGAAGCGGCCTGTGCACAAGGAAACCCTAGTACTTGTGTGGAACAGCTCCAGCCTCCAGAGGACAGTCGTGAAAGAAAGAATCGCATAAACTACACTGTGAAATGATTTTCTTAGTCGGTGTGATTGATGAGTAAGCCAAAATAGAAAAGCTTCATGCTTGAGTTACCAAGATGAGCTATGGCTGCAGACGAAAGCCTTACATCATGCAAGAATCAATGCAGCGGCAGAGCTGCTTATTCTTCCACTGAGTTTTTTCTCTTTGAGCTTACTGAGTGTTTCATAGAATGTACTTTAGAAGGTAATTTGTGGGACGCAAGAAGGCAGAAGAAAACAGAAATCCTCAACATGCTTCCTGTGAAGCTTATTACCTGCATCGTGCTTCATTAGTTAAGCTTAACTTGATAGGATGTCATCTTCTTAACACAATCTAGAATCCATGAGTGAAAACTTGTGTTTCTATTGTTTGAAGTTACGGGATTTAATTCTCTATCAAGTCTGGTAGCCGCCGTAAATTAAATCAGTTGTAGAGTAATTTTCTGCTGTGGTAATATATTGTACATAACTCATTTTCCAACAGTTATGTAATGCAATCATGTTATAAAATTACAGTATATGCGTACCTTTAAATGTTGTTGAGACTTGATTCTCCGTGCAGAACTATAGCATTGATATTGTGTTATGAAGTAGAGGAGGACGAGGAAAAGAGGAGGCACAACCAGGCAATCAACCTGATTGACGAAATTTGTCGATCAGCCGCTGGTGTGGGCCGTACACCATGCTTGCAATTAATATTATATTCATTTGTTCGGGTTTTTTTTAACTGATGCAAAATTCCCGTTAGTGACGGTGGCAAGTAACGATCAGCTGATGGTGTGGGCCGTACACCGTACTTACAATTAATATTATATTCATTTGTTCGGGTTTTTTTTTTACCGAAGCAAAATTTCCGTTAGTGATGGTGGCAAGTAATGTAACAACAACCACCACCATCTTCTTCTCAGCCGCCATCACCATCACAATACATCGCAACCACCACCATCTTCGCGTCCATCACCATCACAGTCCATCGCTACCACCACCATCTTCGCGTCCATCACCATCACAGCCCTGTGATTCTCTTTGCAACAACGACCCCGAAGCGGCGGTTACAAAAAGACACTCTAGTAGCAAACGGTGTAAATTAGGGCCATATCAACCCCTTAGGGAAAAGCCTTACCATCGCAGCGGCATTTTGAACTGCCACAGGTGGTTGTATGATATCGTTGGTGTGCAGATTTACTGGCTTGGAGGAAGAAGGTGGATGGGAATTGGAGAGTGGAGGAAGAAAGATGAAAATACAAAAATACCCTCAATTAAATAACTGAAATGACATTAATACACCCTGATTTACATCCCATATAAATTGATGAATTTAGGGCATGTTCTCATTGACTGAATTGAACTAAACTTATTATTGCTGAACTGAATCGAACTCAACTGAACTGAACTGAACGGAACTTATTAGAGCTGAACTGAACTGAACTGAATTGAACTTATTAGAGCCGAGTTGAACTGAACTGAACTGAAATGAATATTTTATAAGAGAAGGAAATTAGGAGCTTAACTGAACTGAACTTATTAGAGTTGAATTGAACTGAACTGAATTATTAGAGTTGAATTGAACTGAACTAAAAATAATCTTATCTTAGATTTCTCCGAAAAAGAGAATTAGAAAAGACATTTCATATACTTTTCTCAGGGGCATGTATACCGGATACGAGAGAAGAGATTTGTCTAGGAACAAAACTTGTTACACACTAGAATATATAAGGAAACTAGAATTAATTTTTTTTTTTTTTTTTTTTTTTTCAATAGTACAATGCATATTGTGCGTCTAGCATGGAGGCCGTGTCTCAAAATACTACAAGCCGTAGGAAGAATTTTGTTTCTTTGTGTCAAAAAAAAAAAAAAAAAGTATTTTGTTTCTCAAGATGTAAAATTACAGGCAAAGTAGTGATTTAGTCAATCAACAATATAAAAATGCATTTATTACATATTTTTTTTCTCATGTTGAGAAACTTAAAAATTCTCTCTAATATGTATCAAAAGATATTGGAGACTCTAATTGATATAAGTCTCATACAAGAATTTTTAACAAGATGATATGAAGTATAAATTTTTTTTTTTTTTTTAAAAAGTTTTATATAAATTGACATTTTTTTTTTTAAATGATAAGTTGACAAGTTTTGACTTAAAAATATTATTTATATCACTTACTTTGACTTCCTTTTTTTTTTTTTTTTTTTTTTATATACTTAATCAAAATGTATTCATGTAGAGATGAAGGATCCTGTTACACTAGTTTTTATATGTACGTAATATGTTTTTTTTTTTTAAAGTATAATTGAAGTTATCAATGTTACAAATCAAGTCTTATCAAAGATGTTGTGAGGAATACATTTTTTTTTTCTCATACTTAGTTTATATCTTAAATAGTGTAAAAATGAAAATGCGTCAAATTATTAAAAAAATAAAAAATAAAAAAAATTCCTACATTTCTAGTATCCTAATAATGCATTTGTCATAAGTTGACATAAGAGGCTTCCTAGGGAATTTAATTGTCAAATTTGATAATGAAGAACATGTACATAAGTAGTGAATGCGAAAGTAAAATATGTCAACTTCTATTATTTAACAAAACAAGTGATAGAGAGAATTGAGTTTGTCAACTTAATTGAACGATGATATTGTATTTAAAGTGGAAAAAAAAAAAAAAAAAAAAAAAACCACTTCATAAAGAAATATTTATGGGGAAGAGGTTTTTCAACATTTGTATTTTAAAAAATAAGATTTGTCAACTTAATTCAGAATAACAAAATAATAATACTAAAGTAGGAAATGAAGAATTAATAGAGGAGGAGCATATCTTTGGAAGAATCCCTACAATTTCGGGGTGTTGCGTCCGTACACTCTGTCCATCTTACGTTACTCCATGCTACTCTCGCCAGTGATATTCATGGAACCTCCGACGTACCCGGCTACTTTTTTAATTATGTTGAATAATGCTGTTGCATCGTGTTCTCTGTCCACTTGTTGCTAAATTATTATTTTTCTGATCATCCATCGATCAATTGATCATAATGCAGTTCAGACCTGGTTATCGAACGGGATATCTGAATGTATATAACATTTTAATTAAGGTTAAAGGATTTTGAATGGATCAATGAGGTTTTAGTAATGAGCATGATCGTTATTGGCGAATGTCAAAATATTAATCCTAATAAATAGAATTTTAAAATAAATAAATTTTGGCTGATATAGGGTTATAATAGGAATTTTATTACAAAAAAATTAATAAACAAGGTTTTACAATTTATAAGAGTTGAGAAAAATGTCATCCAAGTAATCTCATTCTATGTATACACGTATATACATCATTGATCTTACATACTTGAATGTCAACCATTTGATTATCATATCCCATATCATGCCACAAAAGAGAGTAAGAGTCACAATGGCTATTAGATCAATCATGTCCTTTTTTTCAAAGGACCGGTACAAAATAATTCATGTATCTGATCTCCTATAAAAAAATATAGCCTTAGGGCCTGTTCTAATAGACTAAAATCTGCTGAACTGAACTGAGCTCAACTGAATTGAACTGAATTGAAATGAATATTTTATAAGAGAAGAAAATTAGGAGTTGAGCTGAACTAAGCTGAGCTGAACTGAACTGAAAATAAAAGTATGAGAACAGGCCCTTCAAAATATATGAGTTGGGGTTAGTTTTCATGAATTGTCATAAACTGACAAAAGACATCGAACGGTTTCTTATAGTTTAATGTTAGGTGATTTTAAATCATTTTGGGAATAAGGCATTGTTGTTTATACATAAATAATTAGAATTTAAAATGTAATAAGGTTATTTTTTTTTTCCCAAATATTATATTATTAGTAGATAGATTTCTAATAGAAACATTCTCTCAAAAAATTCCCGTTTCAAAAACAAAATATAGGAAAGACAAAAGAAAAAGGATGAAGGCCATATTTCTTATTAACTTTTTTTCAATGCTTTATTTTGGTTGATGTGAGTTTTAGTGGGATATAATTAAATTTTATAAATTTTAGGAAAATTTTTAAATTACCACCCAAAAATATAACCATTTTTGAACTAACCACCCGTTTAATTTTTTATTTTAAATTACCAGCCCTTAAATTAAATAAATGCTCAGATTACCACCCATTTCAAAAATCCGGTGGATTTTTCATCTGTGGGCCCGACCTAACGCTTATTTTGACCCTTTTGACTGATTTTTCCCCGATTTTTCTCTTTAAAAACGCTCTCTTAGCTTCAATTCACATTTTTCTCTTTGAACTTTGGTATAATTTTGTGAAGGAAATGAGAATTAAAGTTTACAGAGCGTTTCTAAAGCGAAAAATCGGGGAAAAAAATCAGTCAAAAGGGTCAAAATAAGTGTTAGGTGGGGCCTACCACTACAAGAAAAATCACTTTTCGTAGCGATTATTTCGTAGCGATTGTTCATTCGCTACAATATGCAAGTATGTGTGTGAAATAATTAAGGATGTTGTATCATTTTTACAATCGCCATGGTTTTCCCATATAAAATCGATACGGAAAGCATAATAATACATATACACACTATTTTTACACATTTATAAAATTTTGAGAAATCGTATCATTTACAATCGCCACTAAATCCTAAAAATCGATACGAAAAGCCTTTTCAACACTAGATATATAAATATTGTTTGACAAAGAATACATAAAATATGTCATAACTTATTGGTGAAACATTTAATATAAGAGTTTGAGGTTGCATGTTCGAATCTTGTAAAGATCATACGCATGTTTTTTTTTTTTTGAAGAAAATGAGTTGAACATTTATAGCGATTGTAATCGCTACAATAATCACCACGATTGGATGTAGTTTTTCGTATCGATTGTTGAGGCCAACCCCAATGATATTGAAAACCACTACTAAAGGCTAAGGCAACGGGGGATATTGTATCGAATGACCATTCGTTGGGAAAGCTTTTTGTTGCAATTACAATCGATACTAAAGGTTAAAATAATCGCTACGAAAAGGTTATTTTCTTGTAGTGTACAGACAGAAAATCCACCGGATTTTTGAAATGGGTGGTAATCTAAGCATTTATTTAATTTTAAGGGGTGGTAATTTAAAATAAAAAATTAAACGAGTGGTTAGTTTGAAAATGGTTACAAATTTTGGATGGTAATTTAAAAATTAATCTAAATTTTAAAGCAACAAAACAATTTTTCATTATTAACCCAAAATCATTTATGAATCAGCTAAATTTAGCCTTGAATTGTGTAGACATGATCCCAAATAACCTTGAATCATGTATGAATCAGCTAAAACTAAAATTATATTCTTAATTATCAAGGAGTATTTTTGTGATTATCCCGCTTGCCCTGGCTGCCAGGAGGCAAAACTCAATTTCAAGGAAAATGGCAAAAACCCAAGTGCTCGGGCAGACCGGGTAAGCTCGCCCAGTCGGGCGTGAGCAACATCATTTGGTTGAGCTTGCTCGACCGGTCAGGAGTGGCCATGCCTGGTAGGGCACGTGGGATTCCAAGTTTTGGAATGTCTCTTTGCCTTCTTCTTGGATTCCTTTCTTGTTCTCTTGTAACCCCCGCAATTTTTAAGAAGAAGATTAAGGTGATTAAAGCTTCATCTTCATCTTTCTGATTTATTCACCCCTCATTAATGCTTGAGATTCTTCAGTGATCTTCCATGTTCTTCCTTCCTTCTCTATAAATGGAAGATTAATTTTTTGATTATATACACTTGAACATAACCTTCAAACACTAGCTTAAACAAATACTCCATATTGGGCATAAGTTACTTGGCTCCAACCTTCCATCCAACAATGTCTTTGAGTGAAGTGGTGTGTTAACCTTAGGGAACGTGCCAGTGAATTCAATTGTGCACCCCAGTTGCGTCGGAATTTCGTTTTCAAGTCAGTAAATTTGCTTCACGACACAACGTACTTTTTTCATTGTCGTAAAATCATCTTTTCGATCTTATTGTAGCCTTGAAATACCTCATTATATTACAACAAAAACCTAAAACAACTAGGAAAAAAAAAATCCTAACTTAGTAACTTGTAAATATATGGTTTTGTAGATGTAATTTTTAAAAGTATTGTTGAGATCAGGGTAAAAGTTTACTTATAATTCTATAAATATGCCATAAAAGTTCTTCCATGCATAACAAAATAAGCATTGATAAACTAATTCTATAAAAACATGTATACTGTACTTCTTAAACATGGATGCATCTTAGTTTATTATTGCAATTATTGTGTGAATAGCTTAAAATATTATTGCAATTATCAAAGAGCAAATGAAGTACATGCATGCTTCAAAACCTGGATTTTAAAGATTAATAAATTAAAAAGGGTCAATGCCTACCGAAAACTAATTGGGTTTTTGTCACAACTCCCTAAGCTAGTTAGGGACAAAATTTGAATCCATTATATAAATTAAACATTAGTTTGTTCATATAAATCAATGAGATTAGTTACTCACCACCTTAGTCCAACACTATTAATATATTTATATATACAATCACAAAGCACAAAATTATCCACAATTATTACAATATATCTATCACATAATTACAATGAGATCGCCATCTTCTAAATTCAACAACTAAATCACATCCAAAGATTACATCACCTAATTGGCCATTTAGTTTGATATAGAGATCATTTGACTATTTGAGTGATATGGTACATACCGTAAGCCATGACATAAATAAGTACTCCTACGTTAGCTGGTACATAAGAGAACGACTCTACATATACCATACACATTTTAAAATAAATTTTACAACCTCAAAAATTTTAGCTTAATCAATCTTAGAATATGGTTGGGTAAAAATTGGTTGGCCTGGTTCGATTTATGATTTTATGTTACTTTCCAACTGCGTCAATTACAAGTCGAGTCATCAACACAGCGTATCTAATAAAAAAGGGGTTAAAAGTTACTACGAATTACTTATGTGTCAATTAATAGATGGATCATCAACACATCGTATCTAATAAAAGGGGTTACAGCCTTATAGGTCACCAAAGATTGGGTCAGCGACAATAGTGACAAGTTTTGTTGGATTAATTACAATCAATTTTGGGATCTAATTAATCCAGTGCTCGCGCTAGTTTGATTTGGGTCGATTGCCCATTAAAACTAACAAGCAATAAATCGAGTGTAAGTTCAAGTTCAGTTGTTTAATTATTAAGTATTGTTCCTGCAAGGCTCCGACAACCCGGTTCCAAAGTCCGAAGCTCGAGTATGCAACTCGTTAAGCTCCTATCGGCCAGATGAGAACCTACACAAAGAGAAGAGATTAGCTAACCCCGGGGTGATCCAGGGATAACCACTCCGATGACAAAGTTAGAAAGTGTTTAAGAAAGAGAAGTAAGAGAAATAAGAGAGAGAGAGAGTAATAGATGCTAACCTCATTAATGAGGCTTAACCTACTATTTATAATAATTCTTATCAGGTGGCTTCATGGCATGCAGGGCTTTCCTTGCCAAGTGTCAAGACGTTGCTGCCACGTGCCGAGTTCCGACAAGCCGATATGTCTGCTTTATGAAACATACCAGCCCATTTGACAGTCATACTGAGTCCATATCCACATTTTCTAAGATGTCGGCCCATTTTACATATCTCCCCATACAACTAGCCCCCCAAGTGCATCTATATTTTGCTTCTTGCACTCTGTCGAGCGCTTTTCTATGGTGCATCTATATTTCGTTTCTTGCACTATGTCAAGCGCTTTTTAATAGTTATGAAATGTAATATTTAGGATGACTTCTTGGAATTTTGAAAGGAAGATCTGATTGTAATTTCTTGGTATATATATTAGATTCGTTTTATGTATGGTTCTACTTTTATAAATTCTGGGAGCGAAAAGACTTCGTTTCACCCCCCCAAGTGACCTTGTGTGTCGTTGTGTGCGGTAAGCATACAAGGTCTACTTGAATAATCTGGGAGCGAAAAAAACTCCGTTTTCCCCCCTAAGTGACCTTGTGTGTCGTAAGCATACAAGGTCTACTTGAATAAACTGGGAGCGAAAAAACTCCGTTTTCCCCCCAAGTGACCTTGTGTGCCGTAAGCATACAAGGCCTACTTGAAAAAACTAGGAGCAAAAAAACTCCGTTTTACCCCCCAAGTGACCTTGTATGCCGTAAGCATACAAGGTCTACTTGAAAAAACTGGGAGCGAAAAAACTCCGTTTTCCCCCCAAATGACCTTGTGTGCCGTAAGCATACAAGGTCTACTTGAAAAAACTAGGAGCGAAAAAACTCCGTTCCCCCCCCCCAAGTGACCTTGTGTGCCGTAAGCATACAAGGCTTGGAAGCGAAAAAACTCCGTTTCCCCCCCAAGTGACCTTGTGTGCCGTAAGCATACAAGGTCTACTTGAAAAAACTGGGAGCGAAAAAACTCTGTTTCCCCCCCCTCCCCCAAGTGACCTTGTGTGCAGTAAGCATACAAGGTCTACTTGAAAAAACTGGGAGCAAAAAAAAAAAAACTCCGTTTTCCCCCCCAAGTGACCTTGTGTGCCGTAAGCATACAAGGTCTACTTGAAAAAACTGGGAGCGAAAAAACTCCGTTTTTCCCCCCAAGTGACCTTGTGTGTCGTAAGCATACAAGGTCTACTTGAAAAAACTGGGAGCAAAAAAAAAAACTCCGTTTTCCCCCCCAAGTGACCTTGTGTGCCGTAAGCATACAAGGTCTACTTGAAAAAACTGGGAGCGAAAAAACTCTGTTTCCCCCGCCAAGTGACCTTGTGTGCTGTAAGCATACAAGGTCTATTTGAATAAACTGGGAGCGAAAAAACTCCGTTCCCCTCCCCCCAAGTGACCCTGTGTGCCGTAAGCATACAAGGTCACTTAATTAATGCATCTAGAAAATGAATCGTTTATTAGGTTTTGAGGAAAAGAGCGGGAAATGCGCATTGAGGCAAGACACGTGTCACTAATCTAATGGTCTCATTTTAATTTTAAAACTACCCTAACCGTTAGATTTCTGACACAATTGTCACATCAATCGTCTCTTTTTTTAAAAACCTTTCCCCTTCATTTCTCTAGTTTCATTTTCATTTTCGAAAAGGAAAAAACGGTTTTTTGAGAGAGGATTCCAACAAAAAGGAAAACAGTCGCGCATCAGTTAGTGTCGTTTCTAAACGATTGCCTGTCTTTTTGTGTTTGTTTTCTAAGCGTAATCAATTTGTCGAAGCTCTCCGTTGTTGGCGAATAGTTTAAAGTATTTACAAAACCTTGATATTTAAATTTTCATGTTTATATGTCGCTTTCTTTTTATTTTTAAGTTTCTAGGTCAAAGAATTAGATGTCTAGTAGTAGTATTAGAACAACCTACCCTTAGCACTGCTAGGCGCCGCCTTATTAGACAATCTTTAGGAAAAGATCTCGGCCAAATCGGAGGAACTACTTCCTCCCTTTCTAACAATATTGACGATCCATTTCAGCCGTATCTATAGAAGAACAAAAGAAAGCCTTTTACCGTCACAAACTATTAGCCGATTGCGAAAAGGCAGTCCGTGCTACTAACCCTAGCATTCCGGAAGACACTGAAATCCTTGAGGTCGAACCGATTAGTGTCCGTTATCATTTGAGGAGTTTTGCTAATACTCAATTTGATCAATACGGTTCAAACATGGGTAATATAGGTGTAAACACTATGCCGAGAGTAAAGCGCACCAGTTACCAACCTGAGGTCGCCACCCGTGATGCCGCTGAAGAGGCTGAGTCAAGCAAGAAATTTGGGCAAGCTCAGGTTGTGAGTTCTTTTGAATCTGACGATATGGAGGTCCTTCCAAATCCCTAGGAAAATCAGCCTTCTCTTGTTCATGACTCTGCTCTTAACTCTGTTCTTGGCGATGATGATGCTCAAGAAGGTAGTGTTAATACTGATAGCAGGGATGATATTATTGATATGACGGCGAAGGTTATTCAGGAAGAGAGTCTAGATGAGGGGTATAACTTTGAGAAAGACGGTGCTGAATGCCGACAACCCCTTGTTTTGGCCGCTAAGGGCAAGGTCGCAGAAGCCAAAATAAGCAACAAGTTTAGGCAAATGGCATTGGAAAAATATTACTGCCAACGCGCCAAACATTTTTATAAGCTCCCTAGCGGGTATGAGCTTTCTCTTCCACCTTCCGGATCTTCGGTGCTGGACTGCCCCATTGGCCATGTCGCCATTTACGCAAAGCACATTGATTTCGGCCTTCGATTCCCTCTTCATCCTTTTGTGGCCAAAATTTTAAAGGCTTGGAACATATGCCTAGTGTAGCTAACTCCTCCCACTATCCGCGCCGTTATTGCTCTTGTTTGGGTTATGTTGCATAGAAATTACCCGTTAACCCTCAATGCGTTTAGACGACTGCTAACTTTAAAGAGAGATGGTCAGTCGGAAGGGTGGTGGTTTTTATATACCCAACCCTGTAAATATATTGTACATCCTAAGTTGTCAAGCTGCAAAGGCTGGCAAGATAAATTTTTCTTTATGTCGTTTCCTGAGGATTTTCCACTTAGGAGAACTTTTTTTAAACCTCATCCCAGGTTTGAATCTATTCCTGAGAGAGATCTCGGCAAACATGAGCGTAGAGCCGTCAACCATTTTGACATTATTGAATCTGATAATGGTGATGGCAGGGTCCGTATTACCCCTAAGGTGTGGGTGCCAAATGCAGGATATATTCTCGGCAACGCTCCTTTATCTCACGTCGGTCTTTGTTGGACTGACCGTTATGGTATTAATTCATTCATTTTTAATTAAATTCATGCCCTTGCACTGTTTTATACCTTTATTCATCCTTTTATAATCAATGAAATTTTAATTTTGGCTATGCGCACATTTCAGGTGTTGATAAGTTGGACAATAAACTGCTCGGGCTCTCAATTGACGGAAAGAAGGTTGTCAGGCGTTGTCCCAAAGCTACGAAGCCTTTGTACGACACCCTTGTCTCCTATTGTAGCTGTTCTCCTGCTGTCAAGGGTAAGAGAAAAGCTGAAAGAATGGCTGACGAAAACGCCAAGAAAAGAAGGCTGACATCTCAGGGGAATCGGCGTGGTGGCGGTGTTAGAGTTAACAGCCCAAGATAAACTGAAGGGCGCGTCTCAAAGAGAAATCAGGCCGACAACCAAGAAAAACCTCCTTCTCTAAAGCCAACTGAAGTTGAAGATAAGACGGTGGTTCAAAGCTCTGAGCCAGTCACTAAGAAGATGATGGGAGGGGTGGAGATTGAAGATCTCACCAATATTCCTGAATCTCCTCCAACCCAACTGTAGGGAATAGTTTCAAGCTTTTAAATCTCACTTGCTTAAACCCCACTGTGATCATACACTAAAGTACGGTGGCGTCCAAAAGGGAAGAAGATAGAGCAAAAGAGTCGCCAACAAGTTTTTTAGGAACTTGTAAATCGTTCATAGGATAAAGGTTACACCCCTTAACGATCCAAGAGATCGTCAACTCCATAAGGTCATGAACCAAATAAGGGTTCGGGGATGAAGGTACAAATCCAACCTAAAAGAGATTGAACCTGCCCTAATAATAGGCCTCTACTTTATTCTGATCGTATTCATGTGCACTTTCTGATTAACATGCAATCAATAAGATTAACCCTAAACCTGTTTATCTATGTTGGTTGAATTTAATGCACAAATAAACTATTATTGGCGATCACTTGAAATTATAATCACATTAACCCTAACAAGATTATTAATTATCTTATTAAGCGTGATTACAAGTACCAATTCCCTTTAAACATACATAAAAGGTGTGATCAAGCAATAAAGAATAAAATATCAAGCAACATAATAAATAATAATCATGAATAATAATTATAATAATCATAAATAAAATAATCATCATTAAAATAATAATAATAATAATAATAATAATAATAATAATAATATTCATAATCATTATAAATTATAACAATTATAATCATATTCATGTTAATATTAAAGCATAATAATAGTAGCAAGATCATAGACATGATACTAACAAGATTAATAACAAACCCTAGCATGTCACTAAGCAATAAAAATCAAATCTTTAACCCTAACATGATACTAACAAGCATAAATATTAGGAAGAACATAGGAAGCATCGTAACAATCATATTTAATATTAAAATTAACCTAGACATGATACTAGGAATATCATAATAATAATATAAACATGATTTCTACATCATAACATCAATAAATCAATTAAAGTACTTACTTACTTTGATGCTTCGTATCTCTTTCTAATAACAAAATACACACGTTAGTAACTTCAAGGAAAATAATAATCAAAACAACTAAATTAAATAATTGAAAGAGAGATTTGGGACCAAACCCTCAGAAATTAAACCTTTCATGTCTAGGGCGAAGGCAACTTCGAACATGGCTAGGTGTTTCTAGATCTTGTGAATGCGGAATTTTGTATGAAAACAAGTAAAAAAGAGTTGAATGAAAGATGAATGCTAAAGAATTAATGATTGTTGAAAACTGATTGTAGGTGAATGTAGATGATGAATTGGTGACTGAAAATGGAGTTTTTGATACGATATTTATAGAGAAAATCAGCCAGAAAAGATAATTTAACAAAACAAAGTTGGCGCCAACCCTGGCTAGCTGGCGCCAGCCACCAATGGCTAGCGCCTGGCGCCAAGCCTGGTTCCAGGCGCCAAGGCCTGGGGTTGGACGCCAGTCTTGATTTTAACGCGTTTTCGAAAATCCGATAAGTTTACCGTACTGGAGGATAAAATAATATAATTTCTTCGAAAATGCTATTTGATTTTGATTAAAACTCTGAAAAGTTAACAAAATCAACTTATCAATGCTAATTGAATTAGGAATGAAAAGAACCTTCTAGAAGATTCTAGAAGACTAAAACCATTCCTAATTGCATTAGGAATGATAAATCATATTAGGCCCTCCCCTAGATCATTGGGCCGTAAATAAAACTCAAACCGGGCCCAGTTCAGTAAATTGGCCATAACTTCCTCAATATTCATTGGAATTGGGCTTATAATATATCGTTGGAAAGGTCTTTGCAAGCCCCATCCAACTACACTACTATTGGACCCATATCATGGACCAACCAAACTGGATTGTCTGTTTTCTTTAAAATAAAGTTTTCAAAAACAGAGAGAAGAGAAAAGAATTAAAAACTATCCGCAACACTAGACTTTCCACACTTTCACTTCATTCGATTATGATTTGACGTGAAAGGTACTCATCACTGGGTTTGGTTTTGGGGAGACACAAATGGGTGTCTACAGAAGCCCCCACTTTGACTGAGTTTGGAGAAACGCAAGTTTCGAAAACAAAAGTCAAAGTATCGATAGGGACGGAGAATGATTCAGAACGTTCTGCGATCCTAAACCAATCTTGTAATGCCGATACCTGCAAAACTAGCGTTAGTTAAACAGATAAAAGAGTCAAGAAACGGGTATCTTGCACCGTCGAGCACACGTCTCTGAAAGTAACCAATTTGTTGCCGCTTTGCTGTTGTTTTGATGACCTTCTGCAAGCTAGAGAATGCCATCCCGCTTGAAAACTGCTACGCCCGTAATTGCTTCCAAATTAGAAGATTGCTTCGCCTGAAACTATCCTCCTCCGCAATGATAGTATTCCACATCCTAGGGAATACTATCGAAGATTGCTTCTCTTGAAACAATCTCCATCCGCATTGATAATATTCCGCGTCCAAGGGAATACTATCGAAGATTGCTTTCCTTGAAACAATCCTCAGTTGTTTGTGACAACTCTTTATAATCCAGGGAACGCCACCTTGCCGTTTCGATGTTCACTCGTCTCTGAACAAAGAGCTTCCTTTTGATATGTTCACGCGCCTCTGAACAAAGAGCCTTTTTTTTATATGATCTTCTGAATGATGTGTCCACGTATCTCTGAACAAAGAGTTTAATAATAGGATGCCCACGCGTCTCTGAGAAAAAAAGCTTGAAAATAGGAGATCTTTGATGATATGTTCACGCGTCTCTGAACAAAAGAGCTTTTGAATGATATGTCCACGCGTCTCTGGAGTAATAGAGCTTGAAAGAAATGTCCACGCGTCTCTGAACAAAAGAGCTTGAAAAGGATTGTCCACGCGTCTCTGAACAAAAGAGCTTGAAAAGGATTGTCCACGCGTCTCTGAGCAAAAGAGCTCGATTGATATGCTCACGCGTCTCTGGAGCAAAGAGCTTTGGTGGAAATGTTCACGCGTCTCTGAACAATAGAGCTTCAGTCTTGAATGTTTGTTGCGATAATGTTCTGAAGAAAAATTTCCGAAGACCAACGTTTGTCGATCTTTAAGGCTTGTCTGAATTTTATTTCTGCTAAAACCAGTATGTCAGTGTCTCCGTGATTAGGCGCTTTTAGCTAAGTGAGACGATCTTTCATCAGGTCGACCACTTATTGTGATTGTAATCAAATTGACTACTTAATCATGTCAAATTGCTTATAGGGGCTAACTGGCGCACCAAGGAACCCAAAACTGCTGTATGAAGTCGAAATCACCTTTCTAAGAGGCTTCGAGCTCTGTCGTTGCTGAGATATTTCTGGCGCCAAGAATTGATTCTGTCGCCGAACGCTGTGATAGGGTCTTCCCTCTGCTACACCTGTATTTATTTTGACTATAGAACTTTGCCAATCTCTTTAATTATCTTAGGGTTGACCTAAGGTTTAATGTTGCTTGACTCGTCGGCTTGACACGACTCAAGGTATAAACTTGACTCTCTGTGATTGATTGACTCGAGGTTGACTCGACTCAAAATGTTTGACACATGTGTTAGACTCAGATCAAAGTGATATGACACGACATGACTCAATGTGTACATGACTCGTGTGCGCATTGTAACGTGATCATGCGACTCGAAAATGCAAAAAGCAAAAAGCAAAAATTTCCGTCATTTTTATGGAGGGTACCGACTTTCTCCTGAAAAAGAAAGACGCGAAAAAAGAATCGAAGTGTTGAAGATGCATGTTGAATGAGCATAGTCAAATGTCATTGGATACTGTCTCTCAAGGTGCAAGGATTAATCCATCCTAAGCTATCTCAATGGTTGACTCAATGATGAAAGTATTTGGGTAACTTAGGCACGGAGGCTAAGCACTTCATACTTCGTGATGCAATGATAATTATGATGTGATGTTGATATGATAAGGTATTCTTCAGCATTACGATTTCATGACAAAGGGTTCCTAGGGGAAGTATATTTTGTCATGTATCCGTGCAGTGTGTGATAGTGGTTCTAAAGCTAAGCCACAACAGCTAAGTGTGGAAAAAATATTATTAAAAAGAGTCAAATGGTGGTGACTCTTAGGCTAGGTAAGCTAATTATGTAAGGATCAAGCCCCCAAGTCTAGCTCTAAATGAATAAGGATGAGCATAGGAATTCCCTTGATATGATCATGGTGCAAGTGTGTGAATGTGAATATGAATGCATGTTTACTACGGCCGCACCTCGATGTGAGGTTGCCTACGTATCCGTTAGGAATCAGGCCGAACGTAGCTCTAGCCGAACCTCGCACAAGTGTGCGTATACCTCAAAAAGGTCTTTTAAGGGTTGTAACGTGGTTAGGCTAAAGGTTTGAAGAAGAAGGGGATAAAGGCTCAAGACCCTAGATACGCCCCCAAGGTGTGCAACCTTGCTTTTGAATATTTGTATTTTTATGCTTGAGGTTTTCTACTCTTTTTTTTAGCTCTTTCTTTTGCTTTAGCATATATTTCATTTTTATAAGTGTGGGAAATCCCGATCATGCGGTCTATCACTCACCTGGCATTCATGTTTCTCAGGCACGGTACCGAGCACTCGATAAGAGACGCAATCTGAGACGTGTTCTTATCGAAGATATTTTCATATCAAAGACATTGGAACACTTGCCCTTTTGTACACTTTTATTTATTTTTTGCTTTTGCTTATTTCTTCTATTTTAATTTTTTGAAGCACTCAAGCCTTTTTAGAATTGCATAAGTTACACACCATCCGATCCCAAGGTTAGGTAGATGTAGGTTGAAAAAAGAAAGGTTTATCGTTAGACGAGGCTCAAAGTGGTTTATGAAGAAAGGATTGCATATTCGAAAGGTGAAAGGAGATATGATGTGGCTACAAGGGTTGCATTAAATCATTGGTATACCTTGTGTTTAATTCGACATTTTTTTTTTTGATGCAATATAATGAAATGATCATATGTAAGAAAATAAATGCTCATTTTTATTAAAAGAAAAGGAAAAAAGACTACAAAAATTAATCTAAAGGAAAAGAAAAGGTGCCTATGCTAGACTTATATAGGAAAGGAAAAATGAAAAAGAAATAGAAAAAGAGGTCATGAACTCTTGTCGTTGAAGCTCGTCTCTTGTCTTGTGTTGTTTCTTTTATCATCACTCGCTCTTCTTGTTAACTGGAGGTATGGGAAGCTTGTTATTATCAATCAAATGTTGGATAGCCTCCTTTAGCTTCCAACAGCTCTCAGTAGTATGACCCTTACCCTAGTGGTACTTGCAGTGTTCGTCTGGATTCCAACTAGGCAATCTTTTCTTAAGTGGGGGATCTTTAATAGGTCCTATGGGATGGGAGTAATGATTCCCTAAGCATGGAGTCGATCGAAAGCATCATCGTAGCTAGTTCCAATAGGGGTAAATTCCCTTTTCAGTTGCTTTCGATTTCCCATAGCTAGGATCTCACTAAGGTCGAAAGTACCAACGCTATTACTAGAGTAGGTGTTTTCGGAAGAAGAAGGATAGTCGTTCTTCTTCCCTTTACAGCCACTGATTCTATTGTTACTAATCTTCGCCTTCTTGTCATGCGGAGGAACATGAAGGGAAATGAGATCTTGAACACGATCTTTGAGAGCAAGGCATACTTCGGTGGTGTGACCATGACCTCTATGGTATCGACAATAAGAATTTGGATCCCAATTGGGAAACCGTTTTTCAGGTGGAGGGTCTTGACTGGGACCAATGGGGTGGATAAGATCTTGATTGTGAAGACAGTCAAAAGTTTCATTGTAAGTCATTCTTATTGGTGTGTATTCTTCAATGGTCCGTTTTGCTTGTGGCTTAGGAGCATTGAGTTCTTCATTAAACTCTTGGCAAGAATATTGTTCAATGGCCATCACCCGATTTGCTAATCCTTCTACCACATTCAAGAGCATGGCAATGACATCTTGCAGTTTTCGAATGTCCTCTTTTAGACTTGACGAGTCTTCCTTATCCTCCTCAATTATAGCCACTTCGTCGAGAGAGGTCATATAAGTTTTCTCGATCATAGGCTCTCCTAAAGGTGTGATAAGAAGTGATGGATCAAAGGATGCTTGGTCATCTTCGATGGCTAGAATCTCGGAAGTTTCATTGTTATCGATCAGATCTTGAATAGCTTCTTTGAGTTTCCAACACTCTACAGTGTCGTGACCCTTTCCTTGATGATATTTGCAGTGCTTATTAGGGTCCCACTTAGGTGGCCTAGCTTCTGGAACTGGATCTTTGATGGGCCCTATGGGCATGACTAGTCCTTTGTGATGTAGTTTCTCGAAAGCCGTTTCATAACTCATACCAAGTGGAGTGAACACCCTTTTTGATCTTTGGATTCGTGGTTTAGAGGTGTTTGTAGCATGTACCTCACTAGAGGAAGAAGAAGGATGGTCGCTCTTCTTTCCTCTCGCACTATTATCTTTCAGAAGGTCATCTTCAATGTCAATGCCTATATTATAAACAGCTTTGAAAGTATTCAAGTCATGTTGGTACTTTAAGTGCTTTGAATACTTCCCTTGGAGATTCTTGATAAACATCCTCACAGATTCTTTTTCGGTAGGAGCCTTGACCATATTAGCAGAAGTTTCCCTCCATTTATTGAAGAAAGTGAACCCTTCGTTTTCCTTTTGTTTTAACATCTCAAGTTGTCTGCGGTCTGTTTCGTCTTGGATGTTGCACTTATATCTATCTATGAAAGCGTTTGTTATCGACTCCCAAGAAGAGGTTTTTTCTTTCTCGAGAGAAAAGAACCATTGTTGACAAACGGTTTCGAGAGATAGTGGGAACAGAGAGGGGAAAACCTTCTTATCGATACCCTTAATGCTCATTATAGTTTCAAAAGCTCTTAGATGGAAGTAAGGGTTATCTGTTGCCTTGAATTTAGGGATGTCAGTGGCGTTGAACTTATGCGGAAGAAGTTCTTTGTCCAGCGAGACCCCTTACGAACTCATGCCCTGAAATTTATAGTCACTAGATAGCTTTCTTAGACTCTCTTGCATGAGGTTCATCTGTTGTTGCTTCACGGGGTCATCGACCCTAAGTGCGAGAAGTTTCAGTGTCTCAGTCACAGTAGCCAGTTGGTTCTTAAGATCATTGACTTCTTCGTGAGTTGCCATTATCTTCTTAGCCTTCCTCTTTTGACAAATCGGTTTATCAAAAAGCGAGACTTGAATAAAGAGGTTGTCCTTGATTAATCGCCCTTCTCTCCTTGACCAAGTACTGTGGGAAAGGAATTTGGGGATGCTTATTGTTAATTATTGACTCAAACTTTATTCAACATGCAATTGATAGAGGAAATGAAGAAAAATTGGAATAAAATGTGAAAGAAGATTTAGATGGAGGGATATGAAGAATTAGGAATAGAATGTACCCCCCAACTCAAATGACGAAAATACCGACTCATGCATGGACCTACGACATGGTCATGGCGATGTACTCAAAGTGTGTGCTAAGACTAGTGAGTATATGTGACATGTTAAGACTCGTGTCATGACCATGTGGCTAGACTATGTGACCAAGACTCGATTAATGACTTGACAAGATGTTATTGACAGCGAAAATTAACCGAATTAATTAGAAAACTGGTTAATTAGACCCTAGGTGATGACTCGACCAATAATCCAAACTGTCGGCCAAGCGACAGGACTGGCGTCACACTGTGGAGCTTGGCGCCAGACAACTTAGCTGTCGTTTGGCGCTACACACCATAGTGTGGCGCTACAGCTCAGACCTTGGCGCCAATAGTGGAGCTTCGGTCTGGGAATGTTTTCGGTATTATTAGTCAACTGGGTTAGCCTAAAGTCGTACTAGGTCAATTCCGATTGAAAAAATTAGACTTTATTGACTCAAATTAAATAATTAATTAATTAGGCAAAGTTTTTTTAAGTCATTAATTTATTTAGTCTCAACACAAGTTAACAAACGGTTAAGAGAAGCATAGAATATATATGCACAACAAATAATGCACAATTATTCAAGTAGGCACAATATGATGCAATGCGTTCGCAACCTAACCATGGCTCTAGTTCTCTAAAGTTCGAGATATGGTTTAGTCAATAGAGGGTCCATGGTTAATTATCCGGATGCACCGCGCGGAAGCCTAACCGTGAAGGGTTGGCGCGAGTGGATGGGACACCGCGAGTTTTAGAAAAACGCGCTTCCATGGTTTGGTGAATTCAACATCTCGGATGTACCCTTTGTTGCATAGAGCGTTCAATCAGGTAGATGGAGCATGAATTCCCAGAGGGTTATGTCCATATGTAGAACACATATGGGTTTCAAAAAAGTGAGAAAAAATTCAATCAGGAAGTAGGATCGAGCAAACAATACGAAAAACTGGTCGAAATTAGAACGCATATTTCTGGCTCGGTATTGGGGGAAATTGGCTCCAGCAAACAGAGACTGGCGCCAGCTTTTAACTGTAGCGCCTGGCGCCAATGCTGGCGTCTGGCGCTACAGCTAAAAGTCTGGCGCCAAGCTCTGGCCCCTGACGCTACTTCCCACATGCCTCAGTAGCTTACTGTGCTCGATAAAATCTTTCAGTTTTGCGCGGTGTTATTTCAGTCCTAGTTGTGAAAGATATTTCTTAAATTTCCTACGTGTAAAATCCTATGTTTTTGACTCATTACGGATGGTCTTTCCAATGAGATCCTTTCTATGCATATGACAATAATGTTAATCAAAATTACGCACATGAAATGCTTAGAACTTTTCGAGTCTCATCCACTCATTCTAAATCATTGCCGAAACAAATTAAGGAATTAAAATAGAAATCCTCCCCAGTGGAGTCGCCAAAAACTATAGGGAATAGTTTCAAGCTTTTAAATCCCACTAGCTTAAACCCCACTGTGATCATACACTAAAGTACGGTGGCGTCCAAAAGGGAAGAAGATAGAGCAAAAGAGTCGCCAACAAGTTTTTTAGGAACTTGTAAACCGTTCATAGGATGAAGGTTACACCCCTTAACGATCCAAGAGATCGTCAACTCCATAAGGTCATGAACCAAATAAGGGTTCGGGGATGAAGGTACAAATCCAACCTAAAAGAGATTGAACCTGCCCTAATAATAGGCCTCTACTTTATTCTGATCGTATTCATGTGTACTTTCTGATTAACATGCAATCAATAAGATTAACCCTAAACCTGTTTATCTATGTTGGTTGAATTTAATGCACAAATAAACTATTATTGGCGATCACTTGAAATTATAATCACATTAACCCTAACAAGATTATTAATTATCTTATTAAGCGTGATTACAAGTACCAATTCCCTTTAAACATACATAAAAGGTGTGATCAAACAATAAAGAATAAAATATCAAGCAACATAATAAATAATAATCATGAATAATAGTTATAATAATCATAAATAAAATAATCATCATTAAAATAATAATAATAATAATAATAATAATAATAATAATAATAATAATAATAATAATAATAATAATAATAATATTCATAATCATTATAAATTATAACAATTATAATCATATTCATGTTAATATTAAAGCATAATAATAGTAGCAAGATCATAGACATGATACTAACAAGATTAATAACAAACCCTAGCATGTCACTAAGCAATAAAAATCAAATCTTTAACCCTAACATGATACTAACAAGCATAAATATTAGGAAGAACATAGGAAGCATCGTAACAATCATATTTAATATTAAAATTAACCTAGACATGATACTAGGAATATCATAATAACAATATAAACATGATTTCTACATCATAACATCAATAAATCAATTAAAGTACTTACTTTGATGCTTCGTATCTCTTTCTAATAACAAAATACACACGTTAGTAACTTCAAGGAAAATAATAATCAAAACAACTAAATTAAATAATTGAAAGAGAGATTTGGGACCAAACCCTCAGAAATTAAACCTTTCACGTCTAGGGCGAAGGCAACTTCGAATATGGCTAGGTGTTTCTAGGTCTTGTGAATGCGGAATTTTGTATGAAAACAAGTAAAAAAGAGTTGAATGAAAGATGAATGCTAAAGAATTAATGATCGTTGAAAACTGATTGTAGGTGAATGTAGATGATGAATTGGTGACTGAAAACGGATTTTTTGATACGATAGTTATAGAGAAAATCAGCCAGAAAAGATAATTTAACAAAACAGAGTCTGACGCACGCAAAACAAGGTTGGCGCCAGCCACCAATGGCTAGCGCCAGGCGCCAATGGCTAGCGCCTGGTGCCAAGCCTGGTTCCAGGCGCCAAGGCCTGGGGTTGGACGCCAGTCTTGATTTTAACGCGTTTTCGAAAATCCGATAAGTTTACCGTACTGGAGGATAAAATAATATAATTTCTTCGAAAATGCTATTTGATTTTGATTAAAACTCTTAAAAGTCAACAAAGTCAACTTATCAATGCTAATTGAATTAGGAATGAAAAGAACCTTCTAGAAGATTCTAGAAGACTAAAACCATTCCTAATTGCATTAGGAATGATAAATCATATTAGGCCCTCCCCTAGATCATTGGGCCGTACATAAAGTTTAAACCGGGCCCAGTTCAGTAAATTGGCCATAACTTCCTCAATATTCATCGGAATTGGGCTTATAATATATCGTTGGAAAGGTCTTTGCAAGCCCCATTCAACTACACTACTATTGGACCCATATCATGGACCAACCAAACTGGATTGGCTGTTTTCTTTAAAATAAAGTTTTCAAAAACAGAGAGAAGAGAAAAGAATTAAAAACTATCCGCAACACTAAACTTTCCACACTTTCACTTCATTCGATTATGATTTGACGTGAAAGGTACTCATCACTGGGTTTGGTTTTGGGGAGACACAAATGGGTGTCTACACCAACCCAACGTAGTCGGCCAACCAATAGGTCAAAGCGAACCCACTACTACCATCGGTTCTAACACCATTGTCCCTGGGCTCATATACCGGTCTAATCAATGGATTGAGCGCCCTAATGGGAGGTTTCTTAAAGTAGTTTTAAGAGGGTTCTCTGTCCCTACTGGCCATTCTGGAGATCGGTGGCAACCTGATCTTGACGTGTACCGAAACGAATCACTCTTCACCAATGACCCCATGCAAGGTGGTAATCTTGGTTACCGTCTTCTGTGCAACCTGACTCCCCCCATGGACAGGCCTGTAGGTGAAATTGGTCCTCTTGCTACCGTTCATATGCACAATATGATGAAGGTACTCGATTTGCATATTATTTATTATTTTTTATCATTATCATCACTCTTCTTCTTTTTGTATGTTGTTTACTATACACCTCTTACAGACACGTTATGCTACATTTATGTTATTATTTATATTCTAATAATTAGATAATATATTCTTTTACGTAGGCTGTTATGTCTGGTACCGAGCTTGTTGAGATGTACCGCTACTATCAAGAGCAACATCATCAAGCTTCTGCCAACTAGAATGCCCTGCAAACGGCCTTAGACAATGCTAAAAGGGCTCTGAATTTGCTGAAAGAGGCTAAACAAAGAGATGATTTGGAGATGGAATCTCTCAAGGCTAAAGCTGTCAAACTAAGGGACTTGAAAGGGAAGTTCAACTGTTAAAGGATCAGATTGCTGAGAAGAACCAAGCTCTTGAGCGTCTTCCCTCCCTCGAGAAAAATCTCAATGATGCCAAGGATATAAGCCAAAACCTTGAAGAAAAGGTTCAGAAAATGGAGGCCGACAAGCCTGACATTCAGTAAAGGGCAGTTGGTCGTTATTTGGCCTCCAAGGAATTTTGTACACGACTCCAACACCGTTTTAACGGGGGGTGGACAGCTGCTCAAAGATGTATTGCCCATGCTGCTGGCTGGAAGAAGGAGGACTGGGCTAAGGTCAAAAAAGCTTTTACCGATGAAGCTTACAAGATACCTTCCTACTTTAAGCAACAATAATTTGCTGAAGAAGACCTTTTTAACTATGAGCCAATTTTTGATGATGGCCCTAAAGATCCCAGCATCCTAAATTCTCCAGTGCTTGAGAATAGACAAGCTTGAAGGGGCGAGCAGTCATCACCGGCATCTTCTTGTGGGTCTTGCATAGTTAGGCCTTATCAGCTTTAATTTGAAATGTATTATCATTTACTTTTGTTGAACTATTTTTTGACAATGTTGTTTTATTAGCATATACCCTTTTTTGTGGTGGTGTCTGTCGATTGTCATCTTTTATTAATGTGAACACGTAGCATTGTTCTTAAATTTCAATATTTTATGCTGCATCAACTTCATAACTATCAATTACATTTATCTTAGTTATCAGCAATTCTTGCCTTCCATCACAAATTTTATACTTAAATTATTGTATAAAAAATTTCAATGTTCCGTAATTTAACTAGTAAATTAATTCACAAGCTTGTAACATTATCGGTCTTAATTTAATTAAACACACAAGCTTATATCACTATCGGCCTCGCATTTCGAGTGATCCTATCAGTTGTTTATTTTCCCTGTTTTCATCCTATCCATATTATCTTATCTCTTGCCCCCGCAGTGCATATGTTTGTTATACAATTATATGCACTTGTTAATGGTTCACTGTACAATATTGATCACCCAATGCACTATTTTCATAGTCAGCTAAGTATCCTTTCGGCGATCGCACTCAAAGTTAAGCCTCATTTCGGCATATACCCGAGTCGATTTTGCCGGCATTATACTTTGAACCAACAACCTCGTGAGTTAATGATTACAACTGATCAGGTTATAAGCGCATTAACTTCACAGAAGTTGTTTTGAGTTGTCCGTCCCACTTAACGATGGTCTGTTAAGTGGAGGATGCCTATTTCTAACAATTTTTTTATAACTTTCCTGTATTCATTACTGATATTTTTCAGATTACATAGTAATATCAGCTTCATTGCTTACAACGTGTTTTTACATCACCTTGCTTACACAAAATATTTATTTAACACTGATGTATTCCAAACATTTTTCAATGGCTTTCCATCCATTGTCTCCAGGTAAAATGAACCTTGCGTTACCATATCTCTAATACGGATGGTCCTTCCTAGTTTGTCGTTAACTTTCCATCTTTATTGCCCCTTCCTGTTGCAACTGTTCTTCGCAACACTAGATCTTCCTTAGTCAATGGCCGATAACTCACCCGTCTGTTTTATGCCCTTGACATTCTATCTTTATAAGCAGCTGATTTAACTCCTGCTTTCTCTCGCACTTCCGGTAGGAAATCCAGTTGTTGCCGTAATAACAAATCATTTTTCGCTTCGCAGTAGTGCTGAATTCTGAATGTTGGCAACCTCACTTTTGCCGACACCACTGCCTCTGTTCCAAAGACCAATGTGAAGGGTGATTCACCTGTTGCTTCTTTGACCGTTGTCCTATTTGCCCACAATATCTCAGGTATCAAGTCTGCCCACAACCCTTTTGCATCTTCAATTTTCTTTTTTATCGCTGTTCGTTATGATTTGTTTATTTGTCGCTTCTGCCTGGCCGTTTGACTGCGGATGATAGACTGTCGCATAGGCAAACTTGACTTTGTACATTGACAAGAGTTCCTTTATCGGCTTATTATCAAACTGTGATCCATGATCAAATACCATTGCCATCGGTAGCCCGAACCTTGTGAAGATGTTTTTCCAAATGAACTTTCTCACTTCTGATGCTGATATCTTTGTTACTGGTTCAGCCTCTATCCACTTCGTGAAATAGTTAATGGACACTAGAAGAAATTTTCTTCCACCTATTGCAGACGAAAACGGCCCTACTATATCCATTCCCCACTAAGAAAATGGAAATAGATTAAGTATTGGCATCAAATCATTTGGCGGTAAGTTGATAGCAGGTGCGATTTTCTGACATTTTTCACATTTTTTCACATATCGAGGGGCATCTTCATTCATAGTTGGCCAATAGTACCCGGCCCCCTTCTCATTGCTTCTCGTGACAGAGCCCTTGGTCCGAGGTGGTAACCGCATGTGCCCTCATGTATTTCTTCAATTAACCTGGCCGATTAAAAATCAGTTATACATCTCTATAACGACAATGAAAAGCTTCTTTTATACAACTGTCCCTGATGCCTAATGAACCACACATTATCCTTTCGTAGCTTCCTCGATTCTCCCTTATCTTGTGGCAATGCCCCATATAGGAGAAACGCTAATATCTTATCATACCATTGGGTGTCGTTACTGATACAAAGTACTTGTTTTGACTCTTCATTTATGCTCTTCTGCTTCAAGAACTTCTACCATGATTGTTCTTTCCAAGTCATTAAAACTCGAGCTGGCCAACCTAGCCAGAGCGTCGGCCTGCGCATTATGTATTCTCGGTACAAGCCTAATCTCAAAGTATTACAGCTGCGCTGTTAATTGGTTCATCTTTTCAAGGTATTTAATCATTGTCGGCTCTCTTGTTTCATATTCTCCAGTATACTGACTAGACACCAGTTGAGAATCAGCCGTCAGAACTAGCCGTTTTGCTTCAGCCGCTACAGATAGTTGAATTTCGGCTACAGCTCCTTCATACTCATCCTCATTGTTGGTGGCCCTGAATTTAAACTTAATTGCATATTCAAAAAATCTTTCCATCTGGGGCCGTTATAACTATTCCTGCCCCCGACCCTGTTGATGTTGCGGAACCATCCACTGAAACCTGCCACGTTTTAAGATGATAATAAATATTTCATACCTTAAACATTTATTGCAAAATGCTATAAATATTAAAAATTTTAAATTGTTTTAAAATCGCAGATCTTAAACTATAAACCATTGAAAACCTGCCAAGTGCCCAATTCTTCTTCTTCGTCACTGTATGAGGTTTCTACAATGAAATCAGATAAGGCCTGTGCCTTTATTTAACAGGCGACCTGATGTATCCATCTTGTGCAGCGATTTTTCCAACGAATGGTTTGTCAGAACATCTATAGGATGAGCATCAAAATACGGTCTCAATTTTCTAGCCGCTATCACCACTGCCAATGCCATTTTTTCAATCACAGGATATCTGCGCTCAGTCGTATTAAGAACGTGACTAACAAAATATATCGGCATCTGCTTTTTCTTCCTCTTTACGAACAACACCGCAGCTACCGTCTTCGAAGAAGCTGAGATATACAATTGCAACAACTCTCCCCTTTCCGGCGTTGCCACCGTCAGAAGGGATTTCAAATGGTTCCTCACCACTTCTAGTGCATCGCTTTGTTCTTTTCCCATTCAAATGCTTTGTTCTGCCGTAAAACCACAAAAAATGGGAGTGCTTTATCAGCAGACTTGTTGATGAACCGCGTTAATCCCACCATTCTGCCAGTCAGCCTTTGTATATCTCGAATAGTTTTCGGTTGCTTCATCTCAAGTACCGTATTCACTTTGTCAGGATTTGCATCTATTCCTCGTTCACTAACCATGAAACCCATAAACTTCCCTGATCGAACCCCAAACACACACTTTTCTGGATTCAACTTCATCTGATACTTCCGCAATGTCTCAAATGTTTCTCTTAAATCATCTATGTGATCCTCCTTTTCTTTACTTTTAACAATCGTATCATCTACATACACCTCAACATTTTGTCCCTTTTGCTTCTCAAAAATCTTGTCAAACAACTTCTGGTAAGTCGCTCCGGCATTCTTCAACCCAAATGGCATTGCCTTATAACAATACACTCCAGCGTCTGTTATAAAGGCTGTTTTTTGAAGGAGTTATGTCTTCGCCATGTGTAATTACTAGATATATAAATGTATCAAATTATTGAGACAATTAAGTTCGTACATTTGGGTCGTCGTTTTGCCATAGCTAGAGGTACTAACGATCTTTGGACTAGTAAAATAGCCCAAAGCCCAATTGGACGGATCCTATAAGGTCAAACAAAGGGGCTAGATAGAGCATTAGAGGACGAGGCCCATCATGGGCCTCATCACTCTAGGTGGCCGGCCATATGGGGATTAGAAGTGGTTTTGGGCTTCGTGCCCTAGTCTAATTATAATGAGATTATAAATAGACTAGGTGCCTAGGTTTGCAAGCAAGCAATTAACTGATCAGTGTGATCAAACCCTAATTAGCAAACACGAAACTCAACCCAACTCAAAGTCCTCTCTCTCACGGCTCTCTCCTCCTCCTTGGCGCACGGTGGTGTCTCGTGGTGGTGGTGGTTCGTACGGTGGTCGGTTGTCCGTAAAGGTGGTGATCGCGGTTTTCCTCAATCACTCGACCAATCTAGTATTGGTGGACGGCTCGTTCAAATCTCGTGGACTAAGTAGAGGAGCAACGCTTGGGGCTCTATTCTCTCCCTAATTTGCCTGTCGAATAGCTTCGTGGAATTCACGCGTCAAAGGTATGATTATGTGTCTTGTGTGTTATGCATGTGATCTTGGGATTCACTACTAGAAAATTGTTGTTTTTCGACGGAAAAAATCCCTCGGAAACACCCTGTTTTCCGTCGGAAAACGTGTTTCCGACTGAATTTCGTCGGAAACTGTCATCAGAAAACCTTTTGTAGGAAAATAGACATTTTCCGATGAAATTTCCGTCGGAAGAAAGTTTTTGGCCCAGAAAAAAACCGTCGTAAATTTCCGACGGAATAGTACTCCGTCGTAAATTTCCGACGGAATTTCCGTCGGAAAATGTTTCAGCCAAGATAAAAAATAACACGCCGCACCACCCCTGGCACGGCGTGTCACCACCCTAACCCCCAGCAGACCACCACCACCACATCATCCACTACCAGCCCCTAACCCTAATCCAAACCACACCACCACCGCCACTACCCCCGCCCCTCACACCACCAGTCCACCACTCACCCCAAACTAACCCTAAGCCCAGATCAAAACTATCCCCACCCTTACCCGAACCACACTACCACTCACCTTAGCCCGAACCACACCACCAATCACCCTAGCCCAGACCACACCACCAATCAACCTAGCCCGAAAACCAGCCACCACAAATCACCCTAACCCGAAAAACACCACCACTCTCCCCAAACTCCTGACCAGATCTGCACCCATCGAAACTCCTAACCCGGATCTGCACCCACTGAAACCCATCGGAAACAACTCCAAAATCCAAAAAGTTCCAAAAAAAAAAAAAAAAAAAAACTCAGAAAAAATCGAAAAATAAAAACATACCTGAAATTGAAATATGCTTCAAATTTCACCACGGAAACGGTTTAACAAGGCCAAATTCGGCCATGAAAAGTCTAGATCTAGGCTTTTAATGGTCGAATTTGGCCTAAAAAACCTTTAAAATATGTAAAACAAAACCTTTAATGGTCGAATTCGTCGGCTTTTGTTGGTGTGGTTTGGGTTACTAGTCATTTAGTCAACCGTGGAAGAAAAACATCACATGATAATCTCGAGTCCTTAATAGAAAAAGGGAAAAAAAAGGAACGGGGAAAGAAGAGAGAAGAAAACAGAAGAGAGAGGAGGAGGAAGAAGGAGAAACAGTGAGAATGAGGGGAAACAAGAAGGGGCGGAGAACAAGAGAGGATGAGGAAGAAGGAGAACAGGAAGAATGAGGGGAGGATAGAGAAAGAGAGGAAAGAGAAATGAAGGGTAAAGGCAGCTGAGAAAATTTATTGAGTTAGAGAATTTTTTTAATTTTAAAAATCAAAATTCCGTCGGAAACACATTTTATTTCGTCGGAAATTTTCCGACGGACTTAATTTCGTCGAAAATCACTTAATTTTCGACGGATTAATCCGTAGCAAATTTCTTACGGAATAAAATCCGTCGGAAATTAAGTATTTTTCGACGGATTTAAATTTCGTCGGAATTTTCCGACGGAATTTCCAAATTCTTCGGAAATTTCTTACGAAAATTAAATCCGTCGGAAAAATAGTAATTTTCGATGGATTTTCGTGTCCGTCGGAAATGATCCGTCGGAATTTGACCTTTTTCTTGTAGTGATTGGTACTTGATTGAATATGATTCATATTATTTCCGTTGCGTAGTACTTATAAACTCCTATAGTGGTATCGGTTAGCCTCTTGCATGAACGCGCTAGATCATTATAATACGATTATTTAATGTCCACGTTAATTTTATAATCAATTAAGAGGGAGAAATTAATTTAATTATAGTTCAATTATTATTTTTAATGTGATTAAACTTTTGGAATCGATTAAATATGATTTAATTATGCTCAAAATAGCCATGAAAAGACTGATTTTAGCCCTAAAGTGTTCGAAATTTTCAAACACCCTAACCCTAATTTTTGAATTTTTCGAAATTTATAGCCCTAAAATATGATTTTTGTGCTTGATTTTGATTTAATTCGATTTATTTTATGAAGAACCCTAATTTTAAGATTGAATGTTGATTTAATTTTAATTTTTGGACTGATTTAATTTAATTTTAATAAATGTTATTTTAATTAAATTAAAAACACAAAAAAATTTATTTTGGTCAGCAACCGCGGCTGGGTGGCGCAGCCACGTTGGCTGCCGACCAGGTGGCAGTCCAAGAGGGAGGACAGGCGGTCGATGGTGGTTGTGGGCAGCAGCGTGCAAGTGTTGCACGGCTGCTGGCGCTGCTGCCCTTGCGGCAGTGGCTGCCGTCAAGGCAGTCAACCACTGTGGCTAGCTTCGGCTAGCCAACCACGGTGGCCGGTGGTGGCGGCTTGCGATTTCTCAAAAAAAAAATCTGTTTTGAAAAATTATTTCAAGATAATTATGAATTATTTTGGGATAAAATCAGTTTTATTTTGATAAAATATTTTGAAAATATGATATTTTATTTTAAAAGATAAAATTGGTTTTATTTGGATAAAAAATTTTATTTTAGGATAAAATCAAATATTCCAAAGTTGTTACATTTGATATTATCCATATTTAAAGTTGTTAAATTGGTAATTATCCTAATTAAAGTGGTTAATTTTGGATAAGAATGATTAGGATATTCTGTGCATATTCCAAAAGGGTAATAATTGATTTAAATAATGTGATTATCCCATTATTATATTAGGATATAATTTATTTTAAAATTATTTGATTGGCTAGTAATTAAGATAGAATCTCCTAAATTTGTTAGGATAATCATGGAAGATTAAATATGATTTATCTTTCTAGATTAAATATGATTTGATTCTATCTCATGACTAAATTAAATATATGATATTATAAACGGTCATGAATATGATATTATCTAATTATGATTAAATATGAGATATTTTAGGAAATGCATTGACTTTATTATGAACATTCGATGTTGTAGTTTAGACAATCATGTTGAGTGATTTATTATATGGCACTTTTATATAATATATGATATTATGTTACTATATATAGACTAGTATGGCCCATAGATTCTTAAATACGATCTGCGCATCGTGAAGTATTTTTGTAATCTAAATACGGTCTGTGAACCGTTAAGTTTTTTTTTGTAAATTTTATTTAAAGTAAATAGAATAGTTATATAAATAGTGTTCGTTCAAAGAAGCCCATGAAATGAAGGCCCAAAGGAGCAAGGTGGATGGAGATCCATGATGATTCAAGTGGAGCATTTTCATTTCTAGTTTTCTTAGGACTAAGGGGTCATACTATGTCATGCTTTATTTTATTGCATTAGCAGATTATGCATGCTAGATTTTAGTTATGTTGATTGATGATGCGCTAGAGTTCACTAAATAATCACAACATAATGAATCTAGGTCCCAATAATATTGAGATAACTTTTCCAATTAAAAACCCGATGAAACCTTTGATATTTTATGATGGGTCATGCCTCAGCTGGGTGTCATATTATATCTTTGGGGAGTTGGGGTAAATCACGCTTTACACTTTTAATTGGTTATACTCAACAAGGTTACCTAAAGGGTTTAGAACCTTGAAGCTAAGGGTAATAATTAAGCATGTGATGATTAATTATTCAACCAAGAGTTACAAGAGTTGTAATCAGTAAAGAGTTTACTCACCTTGAAAATGTAATGGTTGATGGTAGGGCCTCAGTCCGATCAATTATTGCATAAATAAAGGATCTTGGAATCACTTAAAATTCAATTGGGATTAATTAATTATTGAATAAAGTACTTTAAAGTTACCTAACGAATGCGTTTATGGTACTTTAATTATTTAATTGAACATAATTATTAAACTTTGCCTTATTTTAACATAGATGGGTAGCCGTAATCACAATGACAACAACGTTTACAATCTTCGACCATTCCTTGAGAAGGATAGGTTGACAAGGGATAACTTTTCCAACTGGGAAAGAATGCTATGGCTTGTTCTGAAATCTAAAGGTAGAGAGGATGTCATTGACACCCCATTGTCAGGACCTCTGCCAGAAAATCCAACTGCGACAGAGATCAAGAAGCACAAGGAAGCTCATGACAGAGCTATACCTATCACTTGCTTAATGATTGCTACCATGGAGCCTAGTCTTCAAAAGCGTTTTGAGGACCAGGATGCCTACTCAATCATGCAAGAACTCAAAGCTTTGTTTAATAAACAAGATAGAGTTGAAAGGTATGAGCTCCATCGTGAGATTCTGGATTGTAGGATGGAGAAGGGCGCCATAGTTCATGATCATGTTTTCAAAATGATCGGCCTAATTCAAAGTATGGAGAAACTGGGGCACCCATATAGTAATGATTTGGAAATAGACATCATTCTCCATTCACTACCAGAAAGTTTCAACCAGTTTATCATGAATTTTAACATGACTGCCACTGCAAAGACTATGAATCAATTGCATGCAATGCTGGTTAGTGCTGAGAAACAAATCCCTAAGGAACCTAAGAAGGAAGTTCTTATGATTCAAAAGGGAAAGGGGTTCAAGAAGAAGGAGAAAAAGGCTAATGCCAAGAGGAAGGGCAAGCAAGTTGCTAAGGCTCCTAAAAAGCCTAAGACGACTCCAAAGCCCAAGGCTGCAAGTGAAAGTGAATGCTTTTACTGCAAGAAGAAGGGGCATTGGAAGCGAAATTGCCAGAAATACTTCGACTTCCTCAAGAAGAATGGAGCATCAACCTCAGGTATTATGTTATAAACATTTTAACTTTCACTTAGTTATGTGATACCAAGCTGCAGTGCTGAACATTGTGATATTGCGCAGGAACTGCAAATAAGTGAAACTAGCAAGGAAATGGAGCTTGAAGGTGCACTAGAAGTATTTGAGTGGCCAAAAATAGCTTCATAGTTTTAAATTTTGATTAGTTTATCATGATTTTAGAACAATTTCCAGTTTTGATGAGACAATATTTCAGTTTTGTTAGAATACTGATTTGGTTTACTTGGCTTGGACAAGTGTTGATCCATGACAAAGGTAATAAATTGCTTTCATTTTGCTAGATATGAGTTAATTTTGTCTTATGGAATTGATATAAGTAGATCACAAAAGTAAAATTTAGATTATCCAAAGTACACTTACTTATAACAAGTAAGGTTAGGTCACATTAACCATTTGCACATCCAAAGTTTTGGATGGACTCTTATTCTTATATGATTATGAATCACTTGAGAATTAGAAGTCATGCTTTATAAGTTAGAATGACCAAGTTGCCTTTTAGTATAAGGGTAAAAGAAGATAAAATGACCTTTTGGTACTTATACATATGATGTATGTGGACCAATAAGTTCAAAATAAGCAAAGAGATTTAACTATTTCATTGCTTTTACTAACGATTTAAGTAAATATATCAATAATTACTTAATGAAGTAAAGCTTGGAAACATTGAAATGTTCAAAATTCCAAAATGAAATGTAAAATCAGTTTGAGATAAACAATTTAACACCACAATATGATTGTTGTGATAAATATTTAACTCAAAATGAATGATCATCTAAAGGGAATTGTTGAATTAATTTATAATCCAGAAACATTACAATTAAAGTGTATGTTTATGAAGAAGGAATGAAACTTTGCTTGCCATTGTTCGATCCAAGATTTAGTGATTTACAAATATCGTTTTGAGGATATACATTACAATAACAATTGCGAATATACTAAACAGAAAATTTAACCAAAGCATTAGAAAAGGTGTCATAAGTGTTATGATTTGGAAATGTTCCAAAAGTTATCTTTTCTAAACAGGATTAAGGGTTATGAAATCAATGTAAAATGTTTACAAAGATGACATAATGCACCCTAAATCAGAAAAAAAGTTCTTCATGGGTTTTCTCATGGAAACTAAGAGGTATTATTCCTACAATCACGTAGAAACAACATGTTTGTTACTCGCGATAGTGTCTTTATAGAAAGATTGTCTTCCTACAAAGCCAAGTGGGAGTAAAGTTAGATCTCGATGAGATTTGAGACCTACAACAAATGGATGTGGATAACACTACATCAGAGACGAAGGCATATGAAATCAACTAATTTGTTAAACCATGTGTCGAAGCAAGCTAATTCAACTAGCGAGACTTCTATCGTCTCACAAGAATGAAAGGCTTCAAAGATTTGAAGAAAATAATTCTATTGTTGCTCATACCTATCGTAGGTTACTTGGGATCAAAACAAACGGTTTGTTGAAATTCTAAGAAAAGGTGGATTCTAAAATTTTCTTATTAGAATGGTTAGAATCCATGCCCTACAAGCAAGCTTTGGATAAGTGCCAACTCAGGAAATGGCTTACGACCATGAAATCCAGTATGGACTCCATGTTTGTAAAGATGTTTTAGTCCATAATAGTCTTACAAATAGGATCAAACCTATTAGATGAGTAAGCCTATTTGGATTCTTCTAGTGATTGCTGATTTTGATTACAAAGTTTAGCATTGGACATCAAAATCACCTTCATGAAATGTTCTAGATGGATGGTATGTATATGATACATCCTAAGGTTTTGAAATCCAGAAATCCTAGAAAGCTTTGCAAACTTCAGAAATTCATTTATGGATTGAAGTAAGCATTAGGGAGTTGGAACATTCGTTTTGATTAGGAAATCAAACAATTTGATTTCTTTAGTAGAACGAAAAGGAATCTTGTAGAGACAAGAAGTTTAGTGGGAGTAATTGGTCTCCTTAGTCTAGTGTGTAGTTGACACACAGTTCATATGAAATGATATATCAATGCTTGAGTAAGTCAAGCAGTGGTTAGAAAGATTGTTTTCAATATGATAGACTTAGGAGATGTTGAGTACATATTGGGAATTAAGATCCATGAAGTGAATCTTAAAGAATGATTGGAATGAATCGAGAGACTTATGTTGATAAGGATCTTGACAAGTTCATGAAGCAAGACTCTAAGAGAAGATGTGTTCCCATGTTTCATGGTATTATACTCAGTAAGACTCAGTGCCTTCAAAAGCTAATAGAGTTGAGTTGTATAAGTAGTGTACCTTATGCTTCTGCAAAAGGATCCATTACATGATCCATGAAATGTACAAAGCAAGATGTTGCATATGACTTGTGCATGTGTAGCAAGTTTCAAGCAAACTCAGAATAAGCATACAGAGAATTACCAATAATAGATCCTTGAGTACTTGAGAAGTACTAAGAGAAATTCTTCTAGCTATTGTGTTAAATGGTAATTTAAGCAAGTTGTCAAAATATTACACAAATGCAAGTTTTCCAAACAGGCAAGATGATTCTAGATGGTGATCTAAATGCATATTTGTGTCTGGATGGAGAAGGACAGTGAACTTGAAGAGTTCAAAGCAGAGCACTGTTGCATACTCAATATCAGAATATGTGTATTAAACTATAGTAAGATAGTTAGAGAGGAAATTCGAATTAAAATGTCATGTGACTAACAGGTCACCTTTGCACAAGAACAAAGGAGCCAGAGTCACATCACAAAACCAAACAAAAGGATATGAGATATCACCTCAATTATGAGATCATTGACCAGCGGAAGGTCATGTTCTGCAAAGTTTTATTATGAGTGAGAAATCACTAAACCCCTTCCATAGACTAAGGTATGAGAGTCATATTAAAGTCTTAGGATTGAAGCAAGTTATGTAATTTAAGTTGTATATGTTTTGAGAAAGCACATTACATGAGAAATACATCAATTTGCATAATTATGTTTAAAATAGAAATTATTATTTCTCTTATTTAATTATGGTTTTGGAAATTAAATAAAATGTCCAAAATAATTATGAATTGATGGGCTCATCAGGTTAATGACCTGGTGAATTGAAACCCCACATGTGAACAAAATTCATATATTATTTGAGTTCCTAGTTCGAGATCATTAAAGTGGACATAAATGATTTCAATAAATGAACTAGCATGTAAGATTGATTGGATAGCGCAGTTTCATGGCCTATAAGGGCATAGTGATGCTCGATCAATCACTTGGATATGCATGAATGATGCATGATCGAACTATTGACCTACTTTAAATTTCAAGTATAGAGTTTCCGTATATATTAGTGGATTCCTTTGACATGAGTGGAACATTGATTTCATTCAATGGATGTTGTGACTGTGGTACACTCAAACGTCTAGCCGTAACTGGAGATTATAAAGGGTGTTTCCCGGTTATTTCAGAAGTTGAGTGGGAGTCATCTTACCACAAGATTGGATATAGTCTACCTATTAAATTAGGAAATGTGTCATGGCCGCTTGAAGAGGGAGAATTCACAAAATACGTGGTCGCGTTCAAATGCATTACACAGTAATCATTTGGTTTTGTAATTCTAACTCAGATTTCAAGAAACGATTTGTAGATTAATATGATCACGACATGTGATGCAATCATATTATCAAATCGACACATACATTGACTTAAGGAATTTGAATATTGCACCCTTGTCTCAGACAAGTGGGAGATTGTCTTCGTCATGTGCAATTACTAGATATATAAATGGATCAAATTATGGAGATAATTAAGTTCGTACATTTGGTTCGTCGTTTTGTCATAGCTAGAGGTACTAACGATCTTTGGACTAGTAAAATAGCCCAAATTCCAATTGGACGGATCCTATAAGGTCACACAAAGGGGCTAGATCGAGCATTAGAGGACGAGGCCCATCATGGGCCTCATCACTCTAGGTGGCCGGCCATACGGGGATTAGAAGTGGTTTTGGGCTTCGTGCCCTAGTCTAATTATAATGAGATTATAAATAGACTAGGTGCCTAAGTTTGCAAGCAAGCAATTAACTGATCAGTGTGATCAAACCCTAATTAGCAAACATGAAACCCAATCCCTCTCAAAGTCCTCTTTCTCACGGCTCTCTCCTCCTCCTTGGCGCACGGTGGTGTCTTGTGGTGGTGGTGGTTCGTGCGGTGGTCGGTTGTCCGTGAAGGTGGTGATTGCGGTTTTCCTCAATCACTCGACCAATCTAGTATTGGTGGACGGCTCGTTCGAATCTCGTGGACTAAGTAGAGGAGCAACGCTTGGGGCTCTATTCTCTCCCTGATTTGCCTGTCAAATAGCTTTGTGGAATTCACGCGTCAAAGGTATGATTATGTGTCTTGTGTGTTATGCATGTGATCTTGGGATAGGTACTTGATTGAATATGATTCATATTATTTTCGTTGCGTAGTACCTATAAACTCCTACATTTTTTCCCTGTCGGCCTTATGAAGACTGACTTGGTGATACCCCGAAAATGCATCTAAAAAATTGAGCATAGCATGGCCGGAAGTGGAGTCCACCAATCTATCTATTCGAGGCAACGGATAACAATCCTTGGGACAATCTTTGTTCAAATTGGTGAAGTGCACACACATCCGCCATTTTCCTGTCGGCTTTCTCACCATTACAACATTTGCCAACCATTACGGATATGTGCATGGCTCAATAAACCCTGCTGCTAGGAGTTTATTAACCTCAGCTTGTATGGCCTCTATCTTCTCAGTCGAGAAATTATGCTTTTTCTGCCTTATCGGCCTGAACCGTCTGTTTACATTCAATTTATGTTCCATCACCTCAGGGTGAATCCCTAGCATCTCACTAGCCGAGAGGGCAAAAACATCCGCGTTCTCACGCAACAAACTTATCAAATGGCATCTCATATCAACATCCATATCTGCCCCAACCTTGACTGTCCGACTTGAATCACCTGGATGCAACTCAACTTGCACTGTCTCTCCACCTGGCAACGGCCTTGGAGTTGCTTCCGGCTTCGTATCAAAATTGCTCATGGCCAAATCCCGTACCGTTGGCTCTAATTCCTTTTTAGGATTACTCGGCACCGGTCCATTCCCAACCGGATTTTTCAAAGTTGTTACATAACAAGACTTTGCCATTACCTGCCCTACGTGAACCTTTTCTACAGCTCCCAAATTCGACACATAAGCTATCGTCAGGTGATATATCGACACTACTGCCTGCACATCATGAATTATCGGCCTACTGATAATTGCATTATAAGCTGGCGGTACATTCACTACTAGGAATTCTGCCATCACGTTTCTCGTCGTCGGCCTATCACCTAGTCGCAGCCAATCACCTAGTCGCACCGGTAGAACAATACTTCCTTCCGGTCTCACCGTTGATCCATTGAACCCAATAATTGGAAAAGGAACCTGCATAAGATATTGCCTTCCAATCATCTCATTGAAAGCTTTCATGAACAAAACATTTGCAGAGCTGCCCCCATCCACTAGGACTCTTTTGATGTCAGCCCCATTAATCTTTGTTATCAGTACCAACGGATCATCATGGGGGAAAACAATTCCCCTTGCATCCTCCTCCGTAAACACTACGTCAGAAATTGAAGTCAATCGAGGACGTTTATCGGCATCTAGGGCATTCACTATATGACGATGCTCGGACAGGTGCTTCTTAGCCCCACTGATGGTTCCTCCATGCACCGGCCCTCCCGTTATCACATCTACCCCTCTTCTTGTTGATAACGGTGGCATTACTCCACCTCCTTGTCGGACCATTCCACCCTGCGGCCTCTCTGTCCTTGCTTCTAGTTGTTGCCTTTCAATCTGCCGGGGCGGCGGCTGGATTTCTCCTGCACCCAACCGATACTGAGTTAAGTGCCCTTTTCTTATCAACTCTTCTATATTATCCTTTAATTGCGTGCATTCTTCGGTATAATGACCCACATCCCTATGAAACATATAGTACTTCTTGGCATCTCTCGGCTTTGCTTTTATTGGGATTGGTCTCACCCATCCTTCTCTATTCTGATTTACAGAATAAATTGCTGCTCTCGGAGTGTTGAGGGGTGTATAAGAGCTATATCGCATCGGTGGCCTTGCTGCCCTAACTTCCTTCCGATTTCCTCCCCTACCTGGGGCCAGAGCTCTCGGCCTTGCACTTCCGGAGGCTGCACCTTCAGACTAATATTGCCCCTTACCGGTAGACACATTCTTGTTACTTGTTTTCATCAATCCTTCACTTTTGATGTAATCATGCGCTTTGTTAAAAGCGGCTGCTAATGTCGGAAAATTATATCTTATGAGGTAGCGCTTGAATTCAGAGTCATTCAAGCCATTCATCAAAGCCATTACAGCTATCTCCTACTGCAACCTCGGAATTGTGTTTGCTTCATTGTTAAACCGTTTGATATAATCCCTCAAAGACTCATCCGGCCTTTGCTCTACCTCCATCAACTCCCCTGAAGTTCTCTGTCACACGTTGTTGCTGATGTATTGCCCAACAAACATTTCTGTTAGCTTCTCAAAGCTGTCTACTGTTCCATTTCCTAGGTTGTTAAACCAATCTGCTGCAGACCCAGTCAAAGTGGTTGGAAAAACCTTACACCATACGGCATCTGAATTGGTGTACAGAATCATATGCCCCTCATAGGAAGTTATGTACCGGCTAGGATCTCCTCTTCCATCGTACCGACATGTCGGCATTTTAATTTTCTCCATAGGCTAATCTAGGATGCTTTGCGCAAACGGTGACGCCCTCAACTGGACTACTGTTCGCACTGCACCTTGTTGCTGAGTCCCTGTACTCACAGCAGGACCTGAGGATTGAGCTTCTGATTCCCAGCGAATTGACTGTGATCTTATCGGCGACCTTTCATGTCGACGTCTTTGTGAACTTCCAGCCCGATTAAACTGGTTGTCGTGATCTGTGATTGGCACCCCTCCTCCATCTTGGGTTGCCCCTGCCTCCTTCCTTTTCTTGCTCATGGCACTCATTACCCTTGCTGTCGTTTCTAAATCTTCCTGCGTGAACTTAGCCATGGGATCTGGGTCCTCCCCACCTTGCCCTTCCGGGGTTAACGGCATATGAAACTGGTTACCTTCTAAAGTATGGGTTTCGTCCTCAATCTCAATTTCTGGGTTCGGCACCCCAGCCCCCACTCTGACCTTCTGGTTAATTACCTTTTCAGCTATCGGTGTGCTCTGATTTTCAGGCATTTTTTTTTTGAATTGAAGGATGTGAGGTTCTTAGGCGATAGAAGCAATTATGTAGCTTCCCCTCCTTCTAGCGCCAATTGTTCCTGCAAGGATCTGACAACCCGGCTCCAAAGTCCGAAGCTCAAGTATGCAACCCGTTAAGCTACTATCGGCCAGACGAGAACCTACACAAAGAGAAGAGATTAGCTAACCCCGGGGTGATCCGGGGATAACCACTCCGATGACAAAGTCAGAAAGTGTTTAAGAAAGAGAAGTAAGAGAAATAAGAGAGAGAAAGAGAGAGAGAGAGAGAGAGAGAGAGAGAGAGAGAGAGAGAGAGAGAGAGAGAGAGAGTAATAAATGCTAACCTCATTAATGAGGCTTAACCTACTATTTAAAATAATCCTTATGAAAGGTGGCTTCATGGCATGCAGGGCTTTCCTCGCCAAGTGTCAAGACGTTGTTGGCACGTGCCGAGTTCCGACAAGCCGATACGTCTGCTTTATGAAACATACCAGCCCATTTGACAGTCATACTGAGTCCATATCCACATTTTCTAAGATGTCGGCCCATTTTACATATCTCCCAATACAAGTATTAAGTCAAAGTAGTTGTTGATTAAGATTTTTTCGGGTTTGATTCAAGAATCTAAATTCACTCAATATTCGAGTACGGGCCAAATACAAGTTATTACATGTTCAATCTTATTATTTAAAACCGGATTAATTTTTTTTTCAGGGGGCGTACAGAACGAAGGGCGGTGCAAGTTGAGCGACCGTGCATGGCCTCCTAAATGTTGGAGCCTCGAAATAAGATAAATAGTTTTTTTTTTTATGAGTATACAATGAATTAGAAATCTCCTTGGTTTGCTAATTAAATTAGGAGCAATCAGTTTCAAAATGGTAGTCAATGGTTCAACCCCCCCTACTTTTTTTTTTCCTTTCTCTTTCTACACTTATCTCTAGCTTTATTATCTTTAATTTATTATATAAAACTACACATAATTTTCTATTTCTCAAATTCACTAGTACAATCAATGATTAATTAATTGGTTTTTTTTTCCTACAATCTATCGTATCTTGTTTATGAACTAAATTACCAAAGTTTTTAGATATACAACACTTGCTTCAAAAGTTTTTATAATAATGTCTTTTTCTATATACTTGAATTATCGAGACAATTGGCTTGGCCTTGAAATTACTCGTAAGATGTGATGGTTTTATTTCTTGTCATTTTACATTATTTAATGTCACAGTTGAATTTAATATTTACAAAGTACTTCCTTCGTCCCTAAAAAAATGACCCTTTTGGTCAAATTTTAGTCCCAAAATATTCATCCTATTTTTACATTAAATACCCTCCTATTAGCATTAATATTTGTGCAAAATCAGCTTTCCCATGTAAATTTTTCTTTTTCTATGTACTTTTATTACTTTCTCTTTCTACATTTTTGCAAACCCTATATAAATTTATTTTTTCAATGTACTTTTATTAGCTTCTCCATTCATTTATACTTCCAACTAAAGTTTCTTAATACCGTGAAAACTCTTTAAAAGAATTATTCATTTAGGGACGGAGAGAGTATCATTTAACTAAAACCTTCTTTTAAATTATGAAAAAAGACCGAGAGTCCAAGTTTCAAAATCACATAGGGCCCTGAAATTCTTTGCCCCGTCCCTAATTATTTTACTACTATAGCTACAAACACTCTATTATATAAAATCGACAAGTTGCAAATCTCCTTTTAATGGAAAGATTGCGAAAAGAATAAAATGGGACTCTAGATTTATACATACGACTTTATGTATGATATTGTAGCAGAGTTGTAGCTGGTCGGTCGGTCGCTCGAAATCCCAAAAGTGCTCCATTGTCTATGGCTTATGATATTTTGCCTTTAAAACGAAAGTGTACTAAAATAATACTCTGTAAGTCTTTATCTTTAGTGTTTCACCTTCAAAATGACAAAGTATAACCATATAAGCTACGATAAACACAAATTCTTATATAAAGCTGACCAGAGTTATTTCGTTAGTATTATATGTATTACTTGGTCATTATCAGATGGGTTATTTCGTTAGTATTATAGGAGTTACTCGGTCAGTGATAAATGAGTTACTCGATCAGTGTTACAAAAATTACATTGTTATTTTACAAGCGACCGCACAATATGAAGAGTATGAACATCCACACACAAGACTAGTTGAATAATCCTAGTACGTATTATATTATATACTACCTCCGATTATTCTTAGTTGCAACTTTGAGGTATTATTTGAGAGATATAAAATATTCCAAAATTACAACTAAAAAAAAACCAGAGGTAGTATATTTAATCGTGAATTCTTCAGTTATGAGTCTTATGACTCTCATGAGCGAGTGGGTGGGGCGAGTTGTACAAGCAACAGCCTTTGCCGCCTCACAAATTTTGGCTCGCAACTTGACAAACCCCGTACCAAACTCTATGGGATACTACCATACTAGCATCTTTGACCTTAAATCAAACCACAAATCTTCTACAAATCCACAATCCCATTGAAAATGGATCACATTGACAACGGTAAACTAATTATTTAATTTGAAATTAAAAATATATAAGTATAAATTTAATAGCTCACTTCCTATTTACGTAAAACACTTAAATTTTTTAACTACTTGTAATAGTTTTTTTATTTTCTATGAGATCACTTTTTCACTAATGTTTTATTGATCTGTAAAGTGTACACAATATACAACATTTTTAATCATCAGGGTCTAAAAGAGATTTAGAGATCAAGAGAATGCCTCTTCATATCGATATTATCATAAAATCCTGTAGAATATTATATTCTGTGAACATATTTGATATTATATTTTGTAATCACTTATTATCTTATTTGATTCTGAATCATAAAAACATTTTTTTTGTACAAATTTTTTTATGTGGCTGGCCACATGGTGCGGCAAGGGTTACTTATAGGGTGTTACTGGTTTTGTCAGGGGTTACTTGTAGGTGTTACTTGTATTCTGGGGTTACTTGAATGAGTGTTACTGGTTTTTGAAGGAAATGTGTCCTCGACTTTAGTGCAATTACTTAATATAATTATGGATCGTATTATGGAGATAGTAATTCGTTTATTTGGGTCGTCTAAACGTCTTGCTAGAGAATGCTATAGAACTTTGGGTTAGTAAGTAACAAACCCGAAGCCCGCCTAAACGGATCCTACAAGGTCACACATTAGGATTGGATCAATAAAGAAACCCGAAGCCCAAAGTGGGCCTTAGGGTGACCGGCCAAATAGGGAAAGGGGAGAGAAAACCCTAACCTAATTAATAATAATATGATTATATATTAATTAGTTAGGGATAATTAAAATACACAGTATTCAGTTTTCTGAAAAACAACGTAAGTTTTCTCTCAATATTTTCTCTCTAAAATTGGTTCTAAACTCCAAGAAAGGTGAAAGGTTTTTCCCGTCCAACTAGCATTGGTGGAGTGTTGATTCAATCCGGTGGACCGAATAGAGGAGTTACAATTGAGGCTCTTTATCTCCGGTAGAGAAGAAGATTGCTAAGAGGATTCACGCTTCAAAGGTTAATTCTAAACTGTTATGTGATCTTTATTTGTATATGCATGAGATCCTATTTAGGTGCGTATGAATGTGATTCATGAAATTCCGCTTAGAGTACCTAAAACCCTACAGTTTTGGTCGGGGTTACTTATAGGGTGTTACTGTTTTTGTCAGGGCTTACTTGTAGGTGTTACTTGTATTTTGGGGTTATTTATATGGGTGTTACTGGTTTTGGTCGGGGTTACTTGTAGGGTGTTACTGGTTTTGTCAGGTGTTACTTGTATTCTAGGGTTACTTGTATGGCTGTTATTGGTTTTGATTAGGGGTTACTTGTAGGGTGTTACTGGTTTGGTATGAGATTACCCCACGATACAAGTAACCCATACAAGTAACACCCTACAAGTATCCCATACAAGTAACCCTAAAATACAAGTAACCGTGCCGCACCATGTGGCTTGCCGCACTTAAAAACCTCTGTTTTTTTTTGAAAGACTGAATCATAGAGGTTAATTATACCAGGATTATTCATTCTTTTGTAACACTATAAATAGTTATATCATTTCATCAATATAATTATGCTTTCTCAGTCTTCTCAAAGCTTTCTCTTATACGCTATCATGGTCAACCTCAAAATCACATATTGTGTATTATAACTATTGAAAAAAATCATCATCTTTTTTGAAGTACTCGCGCACTAGATATAGTATGAAATACGGACTAGATATATGCTTATTAAGAACATTTTTATAATCCATTTGGTCTATGATGACACACAAACACATTAGTATGAATAAAAATAATGCATATAAACTATGACACACAAACACACAATCATATGCACATGATCCTTCTATCCCCCATAATTAGATAATAATGTTCTCCCTGTTTTGGGAAACCACAACATCACATTATATGAGTTATGATCACCTCTCTATTCTAACCAACTTTGACGCATTAATTAATGCATTACCACACTCATTTGCTGTAGATTCCATCCCTTGGAAAACAGCTAATTAATTCATTTTATTTTACTTAATTACTTCTTCTAATTAAAAAAAAAAAATCTTGCTAACATACGTCTAGAGACGTTAAATAAGCATTTAAAATAATATTATCTAAAGTGGTACTCCGATCCGTAATAATTTGAAAATTCATGACAAAATCACGCATCAATTTATATAAATAGTGTTTATTTAAATTTAATATTTCTACTTTTAGCTATCTTATTTAGTGCCCCCAGACGTTCGTTAGCTTTTGTCTTTAAAAAACAAACAATAAATCTGATCTACTATACACTATAAATACTCGTTATAGCCCCTTTTCCGAGATTTGAAGAAAAGTTATTCTAGGAAATTAAACACATACTTTGTACGTGGGCACTAGACATATCACGTAACTTACAAATACCTCAAAAGATACTATTACTTCAAACAACTAACTTTCAAATTTCAGCATTATTATTATCTCATATTTCATTGCCCAAGAGATTATTACGGAGTACATAACATCAAAACTTGGGTCAATGGTTCCGGATGATATGGGCAGTGGCAGCAGCCGGAGGAGCTGGCCGGGGCCGGCTGCGCCGAGCTTTCGGGATGTCCTAACAGCTGCTCCTGGTGATGTTTTCAGTAGCCGGAGATGGGAGGAGGAGCAGGAGGAGGAGGAGGAGCTGAGATGGGCCGCCATCGAACGGCTTCCTACCTTTGAAAGGCTAAGGAAAGGAGTGTTAAAAAGAGTGCTTGAAGATGGGAAAATGGTGAGGAATGAGATTGATCTTCATAATATGGGAAGGCAAGATAGAAAGGTGTTAGTTGATACTATTCTTAAAGTTGTTGATGAAGATAATGAAAAGTTTCTTAGGAGATTAAGAGACAGAATGGATAAGTAAGTTTACTATAATCTTTGTTTGGTTTTTTCAGGGGTGGTTTTCAAATTTTTATCATTTATGTGATGTTATGTTCAATTGATTGTCATTAAATTGAGAAGGTATTTATCAATCTTAATGATGGATAATAAGTATTGATTTTTAGTTTTTTACAGATTAAAACTAATTTTTGTTAACTTTGATGTAATTTTGATGATTTACTAGTATTGAGCAGAATTGATTGTTATGATTAAAAGTGATGCATTTTGAAATTGCGTTTATAAATTGAAGAAAGTATGATCTTATTAGTAATTTTGACTACTAACACCATTTTAAGTACGTGATACAGATGTTAATTATAAATACTTATATTTGAGAGAGTTTGATTGAAGCTAGGTAGATAAAGTAAGAGAAATAAAGTAAAAAAAAAAGTAACAAATTTAAGAGCCTATTCTCTTCATCTTATTTTCAGTTCAGTTCAGGTTCAATAAATTCAGTTCAATTCTTAATTTCCTTCATTCATTAAATATTCAGTTCAATTCAGTTCAGTGAATCACAACAGACCCTAAGGGCCTGTTTTGATTGACTGAACTCAGCTGAACTGAACTGAAGTGAACTGAACTGAACTGAACTGAGCTGAACTGAACTGAACTTATTAATTAGTGATTTTTAACTACGGATTAGTGATCTTTGATTATTTATTGATTATTTATTACTATACATATGTGTATATACAAATGTACATATTAAAATATTTACGAAAAATATACAATATAATTATAAAATTTATGGAAAATATATTAAAAACTTGAAACGTCTAAACATATTAAACACATATTTATTATTATTATTATTATTATTATTATTATTATTTATTGATTATTATTATTATTATTATTATTATTGTTATTATTATTATTATTTATTGATGATTATTATTATTATTATTTATTGATTATTATTATTAGTATTATTTTTAGTATTATTATTGTTATTGTTATTGTTATTATTATTTATTGATGATTATTATTATTATTATTATTATTATTTATTATTATTACTTATTGATTATTATTTTTTATTATTATTATTGTTGTTGTTGTTGTTGTTGTTGTTGTAATAAGAGCTTAAAAGAATGAAATTTGGATGTATATCATTAGCAATATCATTAGACATAAATTAAGAGCTGAATTGAACTGAACTGAACTGAGCTGAACTGAACTGAACTGAACTGAATTTCAACGGAAGAGAACATGCCCTAAATGAGTGTAAGAAAGACTGTGAAAATTCAATTGCTAATAAAGTGGTTTTTTTTTACAAAGTGCTAATAGGTGTTTGGTGTACTTATGGGTAAGATGTAGATATGTGCTAAAACTAATTTAAAGTGAGACATAAAAAAAAAAAAAAAAAAGGGTTAGAGATTAGGACAAAAACAAAGAGTCTAAAACTAACATTTTCATGTCATCAACCAAATTTATTTTTTTTGAATTTTTTTTAATAATGAATCTATTTATTTATTTGTAGAGTTATTTAAATTATTTGATTACACGGGCTATATATGTTCGATTATTGTCCTTTCTTAGCTTTACTTTGTTTTATGTTAGGTGTAATTTCGTCTTATTAGCTAGACTAAAGCTAATCTATGCCAATGGTATGATATGGTAATTAGGTCGACAATACAATACAATCCAATGAACTGAATGATTCATTGATCACAATTAAGATGTATATATTCTGTCAATTAAGTGGGATTTGATTCTCATTAGTCATTAATTAATTTAATTTAATTTAATTTAATTTAATTTATTGATAAATAATTATAGAGTGGGACTTGAGATACCAAAGATTGAAGTGAGATACGAGCATCTTTTCGTGGAAGGGGATGTGCATGTGGGCAGTAGAGCTTTGCCAACTTTGCTTAATTCTACAATGAACTCCATCGAGGTATTTCTTATCCCCTTCCTAATCTATCTATTTATGTACTTGAAAGTATTAAAATCGATATTAGTAATGGTGAACTAATTAATGTAATGTGTTGTCTCCTACTGTAAATTAAGTCACCAAATACGTAGTAATAAAAACAAAATGTTGCGATATCATAAGTTCTATGTGTGGTCACAATGTCACATTTGTTTATAATAGTAGTAACCCTTAGTTAATAATATTAGGTAATATACTGTTCACAAAAAAAAAAAAAAAAAAAAAAAGTCATACTCTCTACACCCTATAAAATTAATATGGATTTAGTAAAAATAATTTCAATTTAGTAAAAATAAGGTCAATTCAAAAAAATTATTTTTAATCAGTATAAATTAGTAACTTTAAAGAACAAAAGTAGTGAACAAGGTTAGGTCCCATCCCATGTACGGTGAAATTCAATTAACTGATTTAAAAAAATGACAAAATCAAGAAATGATAAAAATATTTTTTGTTGATTTAATATTCACATTTCATTATAAGCCTGTAGCTTCTATATATTACATAATTAAAAAAAAAAAATCAAGAAAATAATACATAGTATATACTCCCTCCGTCCCTAAATTACATTCCTCTTTCTCTCTATTATGTGAGGAATAAATGCAAGAAAGAGGAATGCAATTTAGGGACGGAGGGAGTAATCTTTTTGTAATAAACCTATGTAGTACATAATACTCCCTCCGTTTTTAAATATTTGCTTCATTTCTCCATGCGCAGAGTTTTAGAAGAAATAGGAGAAAATAATAATATATGGAGGTAGTGGGGTATGTGAAAGAATTAAAAAAATTGTAAAAAGCAAAAGTAATGGAGAGGATTGGAGGAGAGAAAATATGTGATGGGTCCATATGTCCATTAGGTGAGAGAAATTAGTTAAATATTATAAAAGTTTTCCAAATAAGAAATGGAGCAAGTATTTAAAAACGGTCAAAAAAGAAAAGTGGAGTATTTAAAAACGGAGGGAGCACGTCTTTCCTAAAAAATAGTCCACATGTCACAAAATATGTTAAGAATTTTATTTTATTTTATTATGTTTTTTAATAGTTGTCAATATGTTATTTTGGAAATCTAATTCAATCTTCTATTATATTTCATATGTAGTTACACTTATTGCTTATATGTAGAAAGATTTTTTCCTTATATACTACGTATAATAAGTTTTTTTTTTCAAAAAAAAAAAAAAAAAAAAAAAGCCTGAAGACACACTAGGAGATGACATATGTCATTGCTGGTGTGTCTTTACTCTTTAATATATAGTTATTGATTGATTGATTGATAATTGATTAGTAAAAATAAGTTTTAATCAATAAAATTTATTTCAATTCATTAAAATTTATTTCAGTTTAGTATAAATGATTTAAATTCACCAAAAAAAAAAAAATCAATTCATTAATATAAATTGTTTCAGTTTAGCAAAAAAAGTTACCCTTATTTTTTCATAAGAGTACAAAGCAACGCCAGACCATTTCTTCATAATGGTAATTTTTTTTTGGGTACTCTTTAAAGAAAAACTCCATTTATTAATAAGAGTAACCTATTTTTCTGATAGAGTATAAAACATATTCCTGGGCCTCGACCAAAAGCTATCACGCCCTTTCACACGAGAGTCCGTTTGGGCTAGAAGTGTGGATGCAGCATGGGCCATCCTCATACCCAGCACTTAATATTGCACTTGAAAGTGGGAGGTGTATGAGATTCAAACCCGTGACCTTTTATGTCACACTGGCTCTGATACTATGTCGAAGGACCATCTCAATCAAATGCTTAAACCGATGGTTGAGGCCCAGGAATACATTTTATACTCTATCATTTTCCATCACACGGAAACCCTCACAGATAGTAATTGCATCGTAATCTTTATTGCACAATTAATTGTTTAATTGTAAAGTTGTGAAGTGATGACCAAACCATCATCTGTGACTAGCTACACATAAAAAAATTGTGATATAAATTATTATTTATCAATATCTTTCAAGAAATTTTAAATACTTTATCTATATTTATTTTACTTCCTCTTGAAGTATGTACAAGTACTTTTTTTTTGGGTTAATAAGATAAACTAGCCTGAAAAGTTGAAACGATTTGAATAGGACCATTTTTGTTGTTAGGCTCTATTAATTTTACGTTAAATTATTTTTTTATATTTATAAGTTAAATTTTTTTTTTAATGAAATTAAATAAAAAGAAGTTAAATTTAGTAAAAAAATAAGTGTCAATCAATAAATTTTAGTAACTTAAAAAAATGGTACAACAAATAAGAAGTAAAACACAAATTTTCATACATGGCTGGCCATAGTGTGGCCGGGTTTACTTATTCTAGGGTTACCTATTCATAGTTTAATTTAATTGGTCGATCATGGGTTATTCGGTCAGTCAGGGTTACTATCACGCAGAAAACGCGCTAATTGACTAAATAAGTAACTCTTAACCAATTGAGTAACTTCAAAATAAGTAATCTCAAAGTAAGTAAAAGTAACCCCTAATCGACTATATATGTAATCTGATTACGTAGTGTGACTAGTCAAAAAAAAAAAAAACCATAAAATAATAAGTTTTAATTATATCAATTCAAAAACAAAATAGAACATAGGAGGTTGAAGTCATTACTTTGTGTTTAGTTTAAACCCAAAAATAAAACGGAGTATAATCTGCTGTGTAGCTCAGGAAATCGTTGAAATGAGGTAAGAAATGCTTTGTGCTTATTGCTTAAGATTGAAATCACCCTTGATTATGGCAGGCAATTCTAGGAATGGTGGGTTTATCCCCATCAAAGAAGAGAACCCTCAAGATCCTTCAAAATGTCACTGGGATTGTCAAACCCTCCAGGTACTAATTTTCATGCCCAATTGCAAAAAAATTGTTCATTTTCTCTACAATAATGTTAATGGGTGTCTGAAAAAATGATGCATGCAATCAAATATATAGAGTTTCTTTATGTTTGTGTTTTCAATTAATCAAGTTCACAATCATTAGTAGACTTCCAAAATTCACTGTTGTTAGTTGTTTGAATGAGTGTGGTTGGAATGATGTGTGAATTAGTTGTTGCACGGGTCGTATCGATAGAACGGAGGGAGAAGGATGATAAAAGGAGGGAAACAAAAAATTAAATTTAGGGAAAGAGATGAAGTATGACTGTAAGAGAGGGGATAAATTGAATAATGAATGTGTGTGTGTTTTTATGTTGTATATACTAGGTAGACAGGTAGTAAGTATATATTCCTTATAAACGAAATTGAACCTTAGGCAGTGGGAATAGACGCCTCTATTGTCATATGTTGCTCACTTGTTCATATTTTGTAAGGTATTTAATTATAGCCCTGTAATATATAAATTTTGGGTTGTAGTAATGCAAGACATTAGCTGGGATTTTCCGGCCAGTAAATAATAAAATAAAGTTGCATTATGTGTTCTTCCTTCTATGTTTTATGTATTGGTGCTGAAGATTGTTTCTCCATTGTGCAATGGTATGTTAATTGTCAGGATGACATTACTTTTGGGGCCTCCAGGTGCAGGGAAAACAACTTTTTTACTGGCACTTGCAGGAAAGCTGGATAAAAACCTCAAGGTGATCTTTTTTTCACACTTTATTTATAAAATTAGATATACGTCAAGTTGTCAATGCTTCGATACAAAATTAAAGCATTGGCAACTTTGCTCATTACCCAATGGATTCGGTTAAATTATGATTAATGTTATTGTATCCTTTTTGGCTATAAGCAGGTAACCGGCAAGGTGACATATTGTGGCCATGAGTTAACGGAATTTGTTCCCCAGAGGACCTGTGCTTATATTAGTCAAGATGACCTTCATAATGGAGAGTTGACTGTTAGAGAGACGTTAGATTTTTCAGGGCGATGCTTAGGGGTTGGGACTAGGTATGAGGTGTTGGCAGAGCTCTCTAGAAGAGAGAAGCAAGCAGGAATCAAGCCAGACCCTGAAATTGATGCCTTCATGAAGGCTATAGCAATGTCAGGCCAACAAACTAGTCTTGTTACTGATTATGTTCTTAAGGTTTGTGATACACAAATGGGTTATATCATGATTACTTAACAGAGATAGGAAGCACTTATACTGCAGTTTCTTAACTTTTGATAGATACTTGGATTGGATATATGCGCCGATATCATAGTTGGGAATGAAATGTCAAGGGGCATCTCTGGTGGCCAAAAGAAGCGTGTAACAACTGGTATTTATCTCGGGTGAATCTGCTATTGCTTATATAACATGGAATTTCTTGGTTTGTATAAGTGATTTAAGTTTTTATTTAATTTCATAATTCATTGTTCATTTTAACATAATGCAGGTGAAATGTTGGTTGGTCCAGCAAAAGTACTACTGATGGACGAAATATCAACAGGATTGGATAGTTCCACCACTTTTCAAATATGCAAGTATATGAGGCAAATGGTTCATATAATGGATGTTACAATGGTCATCTCTCTCCTACAACCAGCTCCGGAAACTTATGAACTCTTTGATGATGTTATCCTTCTTTCTGAAGCTCAGGTTGTTTATCAAGGTCCTCGTGAAGAAATTGTCGAATTTTTTGAATACATGGGCTTCAAATGCCCAGAGAGGAAAGGAATAGCTGATTTTCTCCAAGAAGTGACTTCCAAGAAAGATCAAGAACAGTATTGGTTTAGGAAGGACCAACCTTATAGTTACATTTCAGTTTCTGAATTCACTCAGGGCTTCCAATCTTTCCGAACTGGGCAAAAGCTAGCATCCGATCTTGTAGTTCCTTTTGATAAATCCAAAGCTCACCCAGCTGCTTTGGTCAAAGAAAAATATGGTATCTCTAATTGGGAGCTTTTTAAGGCTTGTTTCTGGAGGGAGTGGTTGCTAATGAAACGAAACTCTTTTATATACATCTTCAAGACTACACAAATAACAATCATGTCATTAATTACAATGACTGTTTTCCTTAGGACGACAATGGATCATAAAACAATCAATGATGGCAACAAATACCTTGGGGCCCTATTTTTCAGTCTCATTAATATTATGTTTAATGGATTTGCTGAACTGTCCTTGACAGTTCTTCGCCTACCAATCTTCTATAAGCAGAGGGACTTCATGTTCTACCCTGCATGGGCTTATGCATTACCAGGTTGGGTCCTTAGAATCCCATTATCATTCATGGAATCAGCAATATGGACCATTCTCACCTATTACACAATTGGTTTTGCTCCATCTGCTAGTAGGTGAGACTGACAAAAAATATTATAAGTGTATTATATGCATTCCTTAAAATAAGATCACTTTGTTTATACTATTGTGCTTTTGTTTTCTCCTCTTATGAATGTGTCTTATTCAATTAGGTTTTTCTGCCAGTTGCTGGCATACTTCTGTATTCATCAGATGGCTTTGTCCCTCTTTCGGTTCATTGGAGCTGCAGGGAGAATCATGGTGGTCGCTAACAATGTTGCTATATTCGGATTGCTGTTAGTTTTTGTCCTTGGAGGTTTTATAATTGCAAAAGGTATCCCTTATACCTCTAGCTGTTGACTAGTATCAAAAATTGATAATCTGTACATCTGGCATCATCTGATATTAAAATGTTATCTGATTGCCTCGTTATTTGTGGGTTTATGTAGGTGATATTGGTCCTTGGATGATATGGGGCTACTACATTTCACCTATGATGTATGGACAGAATGCTTTAGTTATTAATGAGTTTCTTGATGAGCGATGGAACACTGTAATTTCTTTACTTTTCCAATCTCTTTTTTTTTTCTTCCTTTCACATTCGTTTGAATTTAAATGTTTGTGTTTATTAATTCATATACTAATGCAGCCTAATACAGACCCCGGAATTCCTGAGCCTACCATTGGTAAAGTCCTCCTTGCATCTAGAGGCTTCTTTAAAGAGCAATATTGGTTTTGGATCAGTATTGTTGCTCTTTTGGGGTTTTCTCTCCTGTTCAACCTGTTATATATTCTATCATTGACATTCTTAAGTCGTAAGTCTTCCACTTCTATTTTTATTTTGGCTACAGGAAGACTCAATCTCGAAGGAAGCTAATGACAATATCTCTCTCTCTCTCTCTCTCTGTTTGTTTGCTTTTTTTTTTTTTAACAGCTTTTAGCGATTCGAAAACCGTATTATTGAATGATGATGATGATGATAACAAAATGAATAAGAAGCCATCCAAGGAAAGACTTAATAATCTGGATGCAGATATGAATTTGCATTTAGGGAGTATTAATTCACATGTTGAAGGTCCCAGAAGGGGTATGGTTATGCCTTTCCAACCTCTTTCACTTGCATTCAACCATGTCAGTTACTATGTGGATATGCCTGCTGTAAGTTTTCTATCTTATCTTTATAGAGATAGCATATAACATTGCAATAGCAGTAGGCATTAGGCAACATACCAATTTTTGTGTGATCGTTTTCTATTGGTACTGTGTGTGACTAAGACTGAGGTAGAAACTTTGGTTTTTCTATATCAGGAAATGAAAAACCGAGGTTATGAAGAAGATCGCCTTCAACTACTACAAGGTGTCAGTGGTGCTTTTAGGCCTGGTGTATTGACAGCACTAGTGGGAGTGAGTGGTGCTGGAAAGACCACACTAATGGATGTGCTGGCTGGAAGGAAGACTGGTGGCTATATTGAAGGCAGCATTAGCATATCTGGTTACCCAAAGAACCAATCAACCTTCGCTCGGATATGTGGCTACTGTGAACAAACTGACATTCATTCACCACATGTTACTGTCTTTGAATCTCTCATGTACTCAGCTTGGCTTCGTCTTTCTTCTGATGTGGATGCAAATACACGTCAGGTTTATTACATCCTTCGATAGGCAATTACATGCTATGTTGTTCAGTCATCTTTTACGGACAACTATTATTATTTTTACAGGCGACTGATTTTTTTTATTTTTTTATTTTTTATTTTTTTTTTCCCCATTTGTATCGTAGATATTTATTGAGGAAGTAATGGATTTGATTGAGTTTAAACCATTAAGAGATTCTCTGGTTGGCCTTCCTGGCGTTAATGGACTGTCAACAGAGCAAAGGAAGAGATTGACAATTGCTGTAGAGTTAGTTGCTAATCCTTCCATTATCTTTATGGATGAGCCAACATCTGGGCTTGATGCCAGAGCTGCTGCCATTGTAATGCGCACAGTGAGAAATACAGTGGACACTGGTAGAACTGTTGTCTGCACCATTCATCAGCCAAGCATAGATATATTTGAGGCTTTTGATGAGGTATGCCACAAAGATATGATATTTATTTTCCACTGCCTTGTTATATATTATCTTTACTCTTCATTTAACCTTTGTTTCATAATATGTTATCGCAGCTTTTATTGATGAAGCGGGGAGGACAAGTTATTTATGCAGGTCCCCTTGGCCATCATTCCCATGAACTGATTGAATACTTTGAAGTGAGTTATGATTATGATCCAATTGTCTTATATGTTTTCATGTAATAAAAAAACTATGTAGTTGCATATACAAGTAAAAAAGACCTCTAGACAACTTAAGCAAAAGGAAGTGATTATACATGGTTAGAAGAAAGAGACACAGACAAAAAAGACAAGTAATTGCTCTTGAAGCATTTTATTATAGGAATTGTATAAGGCATTTCCTTTTTAGGATGTGATACATTACATGACTACAAGTTGGACCAAACAATTCTCGCTCAGAGAGTCCTTCCTTGCAGCGTATAAAGTTTGCATGTATAATAATTTTGAAAAAGAAAAAGAAAGACCATCTTCTATGATGGCATGGCAAACAAAATTCTAAGAAGGGTGAGCCATTTGAGAAACCTGAGTGAGAAAGAGAGATTATGTAGATTTTCAAGATACTTCCTCCGTTGCACATTATGAGTGCAACTTATGGGTATTATTTATAAAATATAAAAAATTCAAATGTTGCACATGATATGTGACGAAGGTAGTTAGGTAGTATTATTTCAGAGAAATTTCAGGTGTTTACTAAAGTTTGACGTCTCTACTTATGCTTTTAGTTTAGGAAAAAAATGTTATGCACTTAATATTCATTTTAGTTCTATACTTCTAGTAGAAGTTTTATTTGTTGATCACTTAAAGTGATGATCTTTTGCAGGCTATTCCTGGAGTGCCTAAGATCAAGGCTGGCTATAATCCAGCCACATGGATGCTAGACATTAGTACTCCTCAAGTAGAGACTCAATTGGATATGGATTTTGCTAATTATTATGCTACTTCCTCTCGTTATCAGTATGTGTTCCTCTTTTATTTTCGTCACAAATTGATATATTGCAATCACATGATATATGGAGTACTTTTTTATTTTTTCCTTAAAATTTTCTAAGAGATGAATATTTTGACATATTTTTTTAGGAAGAATCAAGATCTCGTTGAAGAGCTCAGCATTCCGTCACCAGGCTCCAGTGATCTCTACTTCCCAGCTAAATACTCTCAACCATCCTTTGTTCAATTTAAGGCTTGTTTTTGGAAGCAATATTGGTCATATTGGAGGAATCCACAGTACAACCTTGTTCGATTTGCTTTAACCATAGCTGTCGGTCTCATCTTTGGTGTAATATTCTGGAACAAGGGACGTAAAATGTAAGATCTGATTGCATTACTTGTTTAAGGACTCATTTCTCATTGTCTAACAAGATCTAGATAATCGTTATTTGCTTGCTTGAACGCCTTAGTCCCATAAGTGGGGTTGGCTACATGAACTAAGATGTCACCCATCCTAGTTTTACTCTCAATCATTGTTGCTCATGTCATGTGATGTGACAAAGTTTTACACTTGCTATCACTGGCCTACCGTAACCCTCCTCTTTTATCTAGGCTTGGGACTGGCAATAACACTGCTAGTTTCACATTATAATATTAGAGAGCCTGAATATCTGTATAGATCTTGAATCAATAAGTTGAGTAATTATACCTGCTTCAGCAAGTGATTAGAATCAGTTTGTCTATGCATCACTGCATCAGTACTTACCCAGAAAAAATAAATATGAATGTGTAACTATAAATTTTTGTAAAAATATTGGGTATGTTTTGTACAGTTTAGATCTACTAATATCAGGAGTTCCTCTTTTATCAACAAAGAGAGCCGAGAGTCTATATATTGTTCTACAGAATTGTTTAGGCACTCGTTAATGACAGTAGTGATGTGACATAATTAACAACTATGAAAGATGTTAGTTGTGTATATGAATTTCCAAATTCCAATATTTAGGAAAGAATGCTAGCCTATGGTTAATGGTTTACAGTTATTATGGTGAAATGAGAGTTGTGAACAATGCTATTTTGTGCATATTTATTACTGAAAAATAGAGGTTAGGTGTAGATCTTTTATTAATTCAACTTCTCACGTAAACTGAGCTTGTTTAGCAAATTAAGTGAATGGGATAAGTCAGATAACATTGAATTAGTTTCATATAGGATGAAGCTCCAATTCTTGACTTTATTTTCAATTCTTATTGTCTTTCTTATTCCACCATTGATTTAGTTTTTAGTGGTAGATTGTAAATGTAGGTTATGTCTTACCATATTTGTCAGTATCTTACTTCTGAATTTGCTAACAGATCCAAAGTACAAGACCTAATGAACTTTTTAGGAGCTATGTATTCCGCTTTACTTTTTCTTGGAGCCACTAACGCTTCAGCTGTGCAAGCTGTTGTTGCCATTGAGAGGACAGTATTCTATCGTGAAAAAGCAGCAGGGATGTATTCAGCATTGCCCTATGCATTGGCTCAGGTAACCAAATCAGGAAGTTGAACAAGGTTCTGAATGTTAAATCCAAAAAGACTGCTTTCTAATCTGTTTCCTTTCTTTTGCACTGCCCCCATCATGCTACAGGTGGCAATAGAAACAATCTACACTGTGATACAGACAGTTCTCTACACCCTTCTCCTCTACTCAATGATTGGATTTGAGTGGAACTTCGGAAAATTCATTTATTTCTGCTACTTTATAACAACATGCTTCATGTACTTTGGAATGTATGGAATGATGCTTGTCTCTCTTACACCCGGTCCTCAAGTTGCAGGCATTGTGATGGGTTTCTTCCTCAGTCTCTGGAATCTTTTTGCTGGTTTTCTGATACCCCGACCGGTATGATGCCTACAGCTTATTTATATTCAAACTATGCCTAACTTGGGAACGCTTTGTCTATCACTTGTGGATTCTCATAATGATCACACTTTAATATCATATGCTTTTATATATGTTATAAATTTTTAATGTCAGATGCACGGTACATTTAAGAAATAATCATTATCTCAGACATAAATGTTCTGTTTTTTTGTTGCTTAAACCTTGATAATCATAGTCCTATGACACTTAAACTATTAGAAAACCTTTTGGAAAAAAAAAGGATTTATAAACTAATTGTAACATCACCATTATAACACAGTGACTTGTAGCGATAAATTACTAGCTTTTAGATTATTTGTATATTAAGATAAGCTGCTAGCCTGCTACACACTAGCAATTACAAACTGATTTAGTTGCTAGGAATGCTGGGTTTTAGAGATATTTACCAAAAAAAAAAAAAAAAAAAAAAAAAATTGCTGGGTTTTAGAGATAGATTGACCTGTAGGAGTATTTAGGAATGTTGAAGTCGCATTGGGTATTGTCAGATCGTACAAACCCATGTGGGTCATGGCAAATGACCATAAACCCTTGTCAAATAGACTGAGAAATTGAGAATGATGTTAGACACAGCTATGTAAGATAGGGTATATTGATTATTTGGTCTCTTTTTTTTTTTTTTTTTTTTTTTAATTTTTTTATTTCTTCCCAGAAGTGCAGTTAATCTAGCTAGGCTTTGGAAACTAGTTATACTTATAATATAAAAAGGAATTAACCTTAGATTTGAGAACCCTAAGAGAAGAATTTGACTTTAGCCTTAGATTGAGAAATCTTGTGTTGAAGTGTAAACTTCCCAAATAACACATGTTGGTGTCCCACATTGTAGAAAGAAAAGAGAGTTAAATACTTTATAAGGCTAAAGAGCTACTCTTTTTTATTGTCATATGGTTTTAGGATGGAACTTCTTTGGACTTATGAAGTAGACTTTGACAAATGCCCCCGTATTTACCATGGTATCTGTTATGTTCATGACTCACTACTAACACTAGTAGGATAGCTTGTAGATTAAGACAAGCAATTAGTAGTGTGTTGAGTAAGCCAAGTATTGACTTGGTTGCTTTTGTAGTAATGTGCTTTGTACACTTTGTAGTTGGCTTGTAGAATAAGCCAAATTTGGTAGTGTGCTATATAAGTTTTAGCATACTACTTGTATAAATAGCACAAGTAGGAGTGGGAGAATTATAGTGAGGTACTTACTCTAAGGTTTTGAGTGAAAACATAAGAGAGTGAGTAGTTGTTAGTAGCTTGTGAGTACAAATACTAGAGAGTTTGTGAGCTCATTTAGAGTGTTTGTAATTGTGGTTTTGTAGCTCAAATTGAATAGTGAGATTGTCTTTGAGAAGGGTAACAAAGTTACCCATAAATTGCTTGTGTTGTTTTTATTGTTCTTTGGCATTGTTGTTTATTATTGCTTGTTTTTCGATCCCGAATTCCTAACAAATTGTTTCGGGGGCGATTTGAAGGCCAAAGACATATTCTTTGAGGTAGAGAAGGTGTAGAAAAGTTGTGGTAAACTTAGGTATTGAAAAATGGGTGATTTGTCAAAGATTTTAATTCCTTTGTTTGGTGGAAAGATGAACTTTCAAGTGTGGAAAAGTTCGGTTGAAGACTTGTTGCTGCAACAAGGTCTTGATGATGCTCTTGAAGAAGAGAAGCCCACTAACATGGAGGATGCCAAGTGGGCATCAAAGAAGAAGAAGGCAGTGAGTACAATCCGACTTGCGATTGCGCCGGAAATCAAGTACAACTACCTTAGTGAGACGAATCCTAAGGCGTTGTTGGAAAAGCTACAAGCGGTGTATGCTTCGAAGTCTTTGACAAACAAGCTTTGTCTAAGGTGGGAGTTGTATCAACTCATGAAGGAGGAGGATACAAGTATGCAAGATCACAATAATATGTTTAATCAATTAGTGTGTCAATTGTTGAATGCCGATGAGAAGATTTCGGATCAAGAGCAAACTTTGCTGTTGTTAGCATCTCTTCCTAAAGAGTATAGAACAATTGTTCAAACTATGCTAGTTGGAAGAAGTGAGATTAATCTTGATCAAGCTTTGGCGGTGTTAAGAGAAAATGAGAGGTTGATGACCAAAATTGATGGTGAGAAGAAGTCATCGGAGTTTGGACTAGTTGCGGAAGGTTCTTATCGGGGAAGAGCTCAAGAGAGGAACAAGGATGGCCAACAAGGAAGGTCTAAATCTCAACCAAGGAAAGACTATAGTGACTTGGAGTGTTACTATTGTCACAAGAAGGGCCACATTCAATTTTCTTGCAAGGCCATGAAGGAAGACCTCAAGAAATTGAAATCTTTGAAGATGAAGGAGACCGAGAAGGAGGGGGAGGCATCTTTTGCTCATAGCGATGGGGAAGATGATGATCAAATCTTCTTGCTAGATGAAGAGGGGAGTTTTAATGAAGGAAAATGGATCATGGATACAGGTTGCTCATACCATGTATGCCATAACAAGAAGAAGTTCAAGAAGTTTGAAGCTTGTGAGGATGTTTTGGTGCTTCTAAATGAAGAGAAGGTGCAAGTTGAAGGCATTGGAGAGGTGGAGGTTGTGACACATGATGGTGTCAAAAGAAAGCTTGGATGTGTGAGGTATGCTCTTAAGGTTGGTAGGAACTTGATCTCACATGGTAGGCTTGAGGCAAGAGGTTGTTCCATCAAAGCAATTGATGGACAAATGAAGATTGGTAGAGGAAATTTAGTGGTCATGAGAGGATCACGAAATAGAAGGAACTTGTATGAATTGCAAGAGTGGAATAGGAAGACTATGTCCAACCATGAAATTGAAGTGAAGAAGTCATCAAAGAGGGTGACATTCATGAAAGGTTCATCATAGAGAAAAGTGGTTTTGGTAGTGGTCTTGAGGGGGAGATTTGTTGTGTTCAAGACTCACTACTAACACTAGTAGGATAGCTTGTAGAATAAGACAAGCAATTAGTAGTGTGTTGAGTAAGCCAAGTGTTGACTTGGTTGCTTTTGTAGTAGTGTGCTTTGTACACTTTGTAGTTGGCTTGTAGAATAAGCCAAGTTTGGTAGTGTGTTATATAAGTTTGTGAGCTCATTTAGAGTGTTTGTAATTGTGGTTTTGTAGCTCAAATTCAATAGTGAGATTGTCTTTGAGAAGGGTAACAAAGTTACCCTTAAATTGCTTGTGTTGTTTTTATTGTTCTTTGGCATTGTTGTTTATTATTGCTTGTTTTTCGATTCCGAATTCCTAACAGTATCAGGCAGACCCACAGTTTGGGACCTTTAATGGCTCGAGTAATGAGTATACTGGCCAACTTATCCATGAGAGGGGTAGTTAAAAAAATGCACTATGGCCCCATGAAACATGACATGTGACAGAATTTAAAGACCATACATATGAGAGGGAGTGTTGAAGTGTAAACTTCCCAAACAATACATATAAATGTCCCACATTGAGGAAAAAACAAGAGTAAAACCCTTTATAAGGTTAAGGGATTACTCCTATTGCTGAGGAAAAAAAGAAGAGTAAAACGCTTTATAAGGTTAAGGGGTTACTCCTATTGCCGTATGATTTTAGGATGGAACTTCCTTAGACTTATAAAGTAGACTCTCTATCCTGGTGACGGGCGTGGCCCGTATATTACATCTCGAGTTATCATTTTATAATTTTCGTATTATCATAATATTGATTGCATGATCTGTGTTCCCCTGATCCTAGCAAGGAAAGCATGTTGATTCAGGTTAATGAGCTTATTATTGCTAATGTAACTTCTCGTGTCTCTTTATGCTAGTTGATAGAATGTATACTGCATTGATTATAATGATTCAAATTCTCTCATTTCAAATTTTGTCTTAAAATCTTACTCAAATCATTACATTTTAGCATCAAATTTTGTTATAATTTCCGGTCAAATCAAGTTTTAATCAACTTTAGTCAATTTTGTATATGGTTCAAATTACTTTCAGTTCAATTTATTGAATGGAATCATGCATGCTTGAAAGTAACCCACATTTCTCCAGGTTGGTCTTCTTCTAGGCTGAACCAAGTTTTGCTAGCTTTAAATGGAAAACATGTGGATATTTAGCCATAGTTGTAACTTGTGACACAAGTATTTACTTATATCCCTGAAAATCTGGTTTAATCAGTGACAGAAGTTTTGCTTATTTACACACACCAGGAACTGATTCATTGCCGCAGATGCAAAACAATTTTGACTTGTGATACCTTCTTACCCTTTTGGTACTTCTTTTATTTGATTGCAGCAAATACCGATATGGTGGAGATGGTACTACTGGGCTTCCCCGGTTTCATGGACGTTGTATGGCCTTGTGACCTCGCAAGTAGGTGATAAGACTTCACTTATTGAAATACCTGGATCCAGCAGTAAGTCTGTGCAGGCTTTCCTCAAAGATTACTTGGGTTATGAATACGATTTTCTGCCAATTATTGTTATTGGACATCTTGGTTGGGTCTTCCTCTTCTTCTTTGTCTTTGCCTATGGCATCAAGTACCTTAACTTCCAAAAGAGATAAATAAAAATAAATAATAAAGTAGGGAAATCTTACAATACTTCCTCCATTTTGGATTAATTGTTGATTTTGCTTTTCGAGATGGAACTTTAAACATTTACTTGTATAAATCATGGAAATATGAAATTTGATAAAATATTGTTATTTTATGAAGCTTCAATATGATAAAAGACAAAGTCGTTCTCGAAAAGCAAAAGCTACAACTAATATAGAATAGAGGGCGTAGTATTTTAGCAAACCTAAATGGTATTGTTGTAATAAAGTTAGAATAGGAAGTATATTGTGTGATTAATCAGAAGTAATTAGGTAAAGAATACAGATGAAAAATCTTAGTTTTTTTTTCCTCGTATTTTTTATTTTTTTTTGTTTGAAATATCACTGTAATTTTCATTTATTTTATTTTTTGATTGATATTGAGGCAAGTTGCAGCCTGTATCTGTAATCCAGTACACAATAATTAAAGAAATGGTGTAAAGTTTACTTAATTCATTACTAATCCTGCTATTCACTTGGTTACATGAGCAAGCTATATAGTATACTCTCTCGTCACACAATATATACTCTCTCTGCGTTTTTTAAGTGATATAGTTTGACTTTTTTCAGTATTCACATAATGGTTTTGACTTGATTAATATACTAATTTATAAAAATCAAATGTTTTGTATAATACATTATTGGATTCGTTATAATGTATACTTTCATAATATCAATTTTCCTATGAATTTACTAACATATAATTAGATAAATTAATAGTCAAAGTTGTGTCTCGATATGCGTTTTTGGTCAAACTGTAATACTTATTAAAACACGGAGGGAGTAGTGCTTATTTTTATTTCATGATTAAACCTTAAAAATAAATTATAAATTTCCCTCGATTTTTGTTTCCATGAAATTAAAGTTGGACTCCCCTTTAATTGTGCTTTTCAACCTATATATTATTAGGGATTATAGACGTATAGTAGGGATATTATCACTATAGTTAGTGATTTTTGCTCAAATTTTGTTAACATAACCCCTTTTAATTAAATGATTAATTAATTAATATATACTTATTTATTTTATTTTTTACGAGGAGCATATGGGCATTTCATGGGGTCATGGGGACATTGCTCCATTTCTCCGACTTATATAATACAGATAATATACGAACACCAACTCTCTCATCTAACATGAGTTGATTTTGCCATAATTATTCTAATACGGAGTAATAATTATAAAAATAATAATCCCTCCCTACCTTATAAAAAGTAGAAAACTACTCTTATGAATAGTGTAATGCCAATTATACCCTTCAAAATGTGTATTTACATACATAACCTCATTAATATGTACAAGCTACTTTTAATGATTAGTGTTTAGACAAGTATACCCTCTAAAATATTTATTTACTTTTATGCTTTCATTAATGTTAATTATCTTGAACATTTATACTATCCACATAGTTGTTTATATATTTTCTCTTATAGTTAATTTAACTAAATTTGTGATTTAAAAGCCAAACTAAAAAAAAACCTTCTAGATATGGCTAGCTATGACGCGCGCATCTGCCCAAGTAATAATAAAAAATAAAAACAAATAGTTGAAGTACTGGAAAAATGATTATAGTGGACCTATTGAAACTACATACTGTATTTATGTTGTGCACTATGCATTGTGTCGTTTCATAAGCAAATGTTGAATGAGTTGAGGGGTTATGTAATGTGATGAATATTTAATAGTGATGCACCGTTAACGTGTTTATATTATTTAATAAAAATCAAACAAAAATAGATGAAATATTACATAATACATAATTACATACCATGCAACTTCATTCAACCTGCATATTGTACTAATTAAGGTAATAATTACGATAATTGATATTCAATTCTACAGTATTCGTTTTGTGCATACATGTTCTCTACACAACTACATGCCATATCTTTAGAAGATCTTCTCTTCTCCCACCAAAGCGTATGAAGGTAATGAAGGCTCATCAAAGCAAGTACAAAATATGTTATCGGAAAATATATTCCCTTCATTTTTTTTGTAGCCTTGTTTGGAATCTTTAGATTTCAATGCAAACGAAATCTAATAATTTAACAATGTATTTGTAATTCTAAACAAGTTTTTTTTTTTTTTTTTTTTTTTTTTTTTTTTTTTTTTTTTTTTGTTTTGTTTTGTTTTTTGAAAGAATTCTAAACATGCATATTCTTGTGAGATATTTCCGGATTTTTTGCGCTTTCACAAATTTTTATATGTAGCTAGTCACACCGTGTGGACAATCATTATGGGGATTTCTTTGTTAATGCTATAGGGATTACTCACTCGGTCAGGGGTTACTTGGTCGGTCAAGGTTACTCACTCGGTTAGGGGTTACTTGGTCGGCCAGAGATTACTCACTTGGTCAAGGATTACTAAGGCCCCGTTCTTTAGAGCTGCTCTGCTCTGCTTTGCTCTGCTCTGCTCAAATCAAATATTCTTCGCTCTGCTCTGCTCAAAAGAAATTTGCTCTGCTCTGCTTTACTTAATTATCAAATAATAATTAATTATAACAACAATAATAATTAATATTGTATTGATGATAATAATTTATTAATTATTTTAAATAATTATAATAATTATTAATATTAAAAATAATTTTAATAATAATAATAACAACAACAACAACAACAACAACAACAACAACAACAACAACAACAACAACAATAATAACATTAATAATAGTATTAATAATGATGTTGAAATCTGCTCGGTTCTGCTCTGCTATCCTGAAATCTGCTATGCCCTGCTGAAATTTAATCTGCTGTGCTCTGTTGACCCCTGCCGTGCTCTGCTTTGCTCTGCCTAGAAGCTCAAAAGAATAGGCCCCGTTCTTTAGAGCTGCTCTGCTCTGCTTTGCTTTGCTCTGCTCTGCTCTATAATAATTAATAATAACAATAATAATTAATATTCAATAATAATAATAATTAATATTGTATTGTTGATAACAATTTATTATTTTGAATAATTATAATAATTATTAATATTAAAAATAATTTTAATAATTATTAATATTAATAATAATTAATATTTATTAATCGTAATAATAATTAATAATAATAGTTATCATTATTAATATTTAATAAATCAAACTATTAAGAATTAATATTTAATAATATTATTAATTAATAATTTCTAATAATTATAACAATTCTTTCAAATAAATAAATAATAATAATAACAATTTCTCTTATAAACATTTGATATTAGATTCACAATGTGTAGAAACATTATATGTATGTGGGTATTGATTGTTAGTTAATTGAGTTGAATTATTTTTCAAATCTTTCTATACAATTTAAGAATTAAAAACAAGAGGTTGTTTTCAAGTAGTACTTTGTATATCATTATTATTTTTATGGTTAAAAATATATTATTAAGACAAATTTATAAGTAAAATCATTATTACTGATTAAATAATAACAACAACATTAATAATAATAACAATGATAATAGTATTAATAATAATAATAATAATAATAATAATAATAATAATAATAATAATAATAATAATAATAATAATAATAATAATAATAATAATAATAATGATAATAATAATAATAATAATAATAGTAATAGTAATAATAATAATAATAACAACAACAACATTAATAATAGTAATAATAATAATAATAATAATAATAATAATAATAATAATAATAATAATAATAATAATAATAATAATAATAATAATAATAATAATAATAATAATAATAATAATAATAATGTTGAAATCTGCTCGGCTCGGCTCGGCTCTGCTCTGCTATCCTGAAATCTGCTTTGCTCCGCTCTGCTGAAATATAATCTGCTCTGCTCTGCTGACCCCTGCTCTGCTATGCTCTGCTCTGCCCAAAAGCTAAAAAAAAAAAACACGGCCTTAGTTGGTTAGGGGTTACTCGGTCGGTCAGAGGTTATTCAGTCACATTGCATGTTACTCATCGATCAAGGGTTACTTGGTGTGTGTCAGCTGATCACACACAAAAGTTGTTAACGTTCAACGCATTTTATGTGTAGTTGGCTACACCATGTGACAAATTATAATAGAACAAAATAACTTTTATAACACTAAGTGACCCTTGTAATAATACTAATCAACTAACCCTTATAACACTCACAAGCTAAGTAACCCTTATAACACTAACTAACTCCCGTGACACACTGAACGAGTAATCCCTATAACACTAACGATGTAACTTTTATGATAGTTGGTCACAGTAATTGGCCAACAACATATAAGAATTTGTGTTTTTATATATATATATATATATATATATATATATATATATATATATATATATATATATATATATATATATATTAAACAACTACTCCATCTGTCCGTATTTATTTCCCCTATATTCCAGTTTTAGATGTCCCTTTAAAGATTGTTGAATTTCCTTATATGATTCTATGTGTCCACCAGCAACCCCACTTGCTCACTGTCATCATAAAACTGTAAAAGACAAAGACACCCTCACCTATTTGCAAACTTTGACTCAATCCTTAATACACCGTAGCTAGATTGGTTATAGTTCCAAACGTAAAAGAGAAAATGCCAAAAAAGCTAGAATACTTTTTTTTTTTTTGAAAGCCAAAAAAAAAAAAAAAAAAAAAAAAAAAAGAAGCTAGAATACTTAAATAAGTATAACATACGAATATAAGTGGTAAATTATTTAACTTTATACGTTCCAATAAATAATTTTTCATATTACCTCTGTTTCTTATTAACTGCAACAAAAGGGTATTTATTTGTGAAATAAAATTTTCCTTTGTTGCAGATAATAAGAAATAAATGTAATTTGTTTATTCTTTAAACCTCCTTCCACCTTTGTCTTTTTGTAAATCGTAATGTCAAGAGTTTCATGCTTGTCAATACGTACTTAATATTGTTGATAACTTGATGTCGGCTACAATATATAAAGAGAGCCACACAAGGGTGGGTGATGAGTTTCGATCCCAGTATCACCTGAAATTGGGAGGGGAGCTCTAACCACTTGAGTTATCCCTCACACTCATATCGGCTACAATTATAACTATGTAAATAAACCATCATAAACCATCATATCGGCTACAATTACACTCACTATGATTGCATGTTGATCAAATCTACCCTAGCTAATTACATTCGGGCTTAGTTACACACGTTATTAGTAAAATTTTTATAAATTATTTCAATTTTTCCTCAATCATCGAAGACTTCATAATGCAAGGCATGTCATTACTAATCTTAAAGCATCAATTAACACAATTATTAATTGTAATAATGCTCTGAAAATTAATCTTCCCACAATTTTGAATTTCTTATTGCTCGATCTTCATGTTCCCCTTAATTACGTTAACCATCTATAGATGAAGATCGCTAGGATGCCCCATATCTTTTTTGACACAAGGATGCCCCATATCAATTAACTCATTAAAATCCAACTATCATGTTTCTTTCACTACAAGATATTATATCAAAGAGGGCAATTTAAATCGCCCTCTTAGGTTCAAATTTCGCCCTATTAGGCAGAGAGGGCGATTTTAAAATCGCCCTCAAGTTGCCCTGTTAGCTTCGTCCTATTTGCTTCAAAGGGCATACAAAATTTTCGCCCTATTTGTTAAATATCAAAGAAGGCAAAAAATTTCGCCCTCTTTGATCGAAATCAAATAGGGAAAAATTTTCGCCCTCTTTGATTGAATCAAGCAAGACGAAATTTTTTTTGCCCTGTGTAATCAACTCAAACAAGTCAATTCATATTGCCCTCCTTGCTCAAAATTTGCCCTATTTGATCATATTTTTAAAGGGCAAAATCAAAGTCGCCCTCTTTGTTCAATTTTTCGTTTTAAAAAAAAAAAAATAATTCTAGGTGCTAATAGGCATAAATTTTCTATAATATGTGCTAATTAATGCTATAGGCATAAATTTTTAATTTTGTATATACAAAAGTATTAACCAAGTTTTCTATAATAGCAAATATATACAAAAGTATTAACCAAGTTGTCTATCAAACATTCTTCTCATCCTTGCAACTAGCCTTTTGGTGTCCTCCATCCCCAAAACATCGACTTGATCTCCTAACTGCAAACTTGACAAAAACAGGACCAAAAGTGTTTTGGGTGTTTTTGTCGCTCGGGAGAGTTACAACACGAAGACTGATCCGGGGTGAGCTGTAACTGCAAAATAAACGGAGACACCAGTTGGGTGGTGCTCCGCCTCCGACGCACAAGTTAGAAACTTGAAGGGAGAAAAAGGTGCGGAAATTTAGGTAGGGATCTGCTCGGATTCCAAACTCAGGTGTTTCTCTGATGTAAGAGAATGCAAGTGTAATAAATGGTAAAACGTGCCCTCAAAATGAGGGATATCTCCCTATTTATAGGGTCTTTGGAAATTGTGCCCCTGATTAGGTCACGGAACCCTAATCATTGGTGGGTTGTGCGTTTTGCGGCGTTCTCGGGATTTGGGGCCTGAAGGTCGCCATTTTTCCCTTTATTTCTGGAGTGACACGTGTCAAGCAGGGATTGGTCCACTCTGGACCATTCTGAGGCTGACACGTGTCATCCTCTGATTGGGCCACGTGGCAGGGTAAAATTACCCTAAACATTTGCCCCTCACAGATGTGACGTGGCACGCCACATGGCATCTGTGACACATGTCACACTCCGGTTGGCGGTAATTTTACCGTTAAAGAGTAACCGTTCACCTTCCGAGTAAATTACGGAAATGCCCCTGTATTTACCCTCTATATATAGCCGTTTTACCCTCATGATTTTGTACGTTTACAAAAACTTTCTAGAGAGAAAACTTTGAGAGAGCAGAAGTCATCCGTTTGAGTCAGGCGCAAGCAAGAAAGTTTGTTCTCCATCAACCCAGCCGGATCCGCCTTCCTTCAGATATCACATCCAAAGGTACCGTCTCTGTCACTCTCAGCTCTTTTTCTTTTTTCACCGCTTGTACATATTTCTTGCAATAAATGGATGCATCACCAACACACACGGCACAACCTAGGTTAGAGTCCAGCCGGTCACCAGGGACGGCTGAGTCTAGGACTGGGAGTGCCGTCTCGGGGTGTTGGGACCACCCTTTGCCTTGGATTCCGACAACTTATGTGTCTCTGCAGGACACCATGGCTCGGACAATGCAGACGACAACTGATCCAAATTACAAAAACGAAGGCTCAGGCGGCCAAACGCCTGAGGGAGAAACGTCTGGTCAGGGAGGCCAGACGGCTCTGGAGAGATCCCCTCCGCGTGCCCCTTCAACTCCTGCTGATTCCTTCTTGGAGCAATGTGACCAAGGCGGCGACGAGGCCGCCTCTGCCCCCTTGAATCAAAGTGAGGAGGAGACGGAGAGCGACAGCTCCGCCTCTACCTCTGAGAGAAGTGACGACTTACCCCCGCTTCCGGATAGTGAGGAGGAAGAAAAGAAAAAGTGGAACGAGAAGGATGATCCCTTCAACATCCACGTCTCCTCCAAGGACCGGATTCAAATGGAGGAAAACTTAAAGAATTTTACTCAAATGCACCCGCTAGGAGACGGGTATAGGATCCGGGTGCCGCCTGAGAATGGCACCATCGCCTGGGAGAACGATGAACAGAACGCCAACAGCTATTTTGGCTGTTATGAGGCGGCGTTCAAGGCTGGTCTCCGCTTTCCCCTTCACCAGGCGGTGAAGGCAATTTTGAGAGGCTACGGCCTCGGAATCTGGCAACCTACCCCCAACTCTTGGACAAACATTTTGGGGTATGTTGCCGCCTGTGAGTTCTAGGGGCTTAACCCCGGCTGGGAGGCTTTTGCTAGTATGCACTATCTTAGCAGAAGCCCAGGCGGCTGGGGGGCGTGGTACACTCTAACCACGCAACCTCAGTATATGATGACCTTGGACAAGGTCTCCAAGTTCGATGGCTGGAAGCACAGGTTCTACCTGATTTCAGCCCCAACCAGACGGGAGAATTATGAATTCCGTCTGTACAATAAGAAGCCCGACTTGTTGGGCAGGAAGTGCGCTCTTCCCCGGATCCCAGAGGAAGATTTTGACAAGATAATTGAGGCAGACTTTTTCGGCCTCACAGACGCAACTCTGTCAACCGGGGAAACAATAAAAGTCCCCAAGAACTGGATCCCCAAGAGCGCCTGGTTCAGGGATGAGTGTTTCCTAGCCGCCTGCGGGCTAGGGCACATGTTTACAAAACGTATGCGCCTGAATTTATATCCGTCTGTAGTATTTTTCTATCGAAATTGATTTATGATATTGACCAATTTCTTTCTTTTTGCAGAAGAAGCATTAAACATGTTGCAGTCGGAGAAAACTCCCAAACGGTCTTCTGCAACCATCTGCAAAGATCTTGCGGAGAAAGCTGCGGCTGAGGTCAAGGCCAAGGTAACAAACGCCTGACCCTTTCATAAGTTGATCCTTTAAAATCATTTTTCCCGGATGCTAACCTTAACTTTGGTTAATTTTGCAGGGAGGAGAGGTTGGAAAGTCGTTTGAGAAACAACTCAAACGGGCTAGGGAGGAGAACCCCGCCGTTCTTAACAAAATTAAAAAAGCCACCTCTGCGTCAACTCCTGGCGCCTCAGCCGGGCATCAGCAGATGCGGATAGCGGGGCGCAACGAGAAGATAGGCGGCAACTTGTGCCTTGATCTCGTCAACCCCTTATCAGCAGCCGCGGGGTTCACCACGCCTGCAAGCGGTTCCCGCTTGGCCGGCTCTGAAGGTAAGAACCCTTTTGAATCCCCGCTTGAGCTGGGGTGGCCTTTACGGGTGAAATCCCACTCTCAACAGACGTCATCCTTAGACGGTCGGCAACAAATAGGTGCTGCCTTAGTTTCGCACTCATCACGCATTGATTGTGGTGCAGATCAATCTCCCCGCTGGCCAAACGTCCAGAAGCATGCCAAGGCCATGCTGGAAGCCGTCCGGAAGAAGGATAAGGACAATATCCCTGGGATAGAGACGTTCAATCTTGAACGCATTCTATCCCTTCTGGCTGAGGTAAGAAACTTGTCAATTCAATTTTATTTTTTCAAGTGTCTTATCCCGCCTGCAATACTTATGCCGCCTGACTTTTTACAGGCCATGCTGCGGGTGGACGGGCTCAAACGTCCTTATTCTCGCAAACGGGAAGAAGTAAAAAGGGCCAAGAAGTCCGCCATAGACGCTGATAATATTGCTTTACACTCGACTATCGTAAATGAACTTGAAACTAAAGCAATAATTATGATAAGGCGTCTAGAATCCAGCAGCTGGAGTCAGATCTGAAGACGGCCAATCAGCGGGCGACGGATGCTGAGACGGCTAAGAAGGAGGCGGAGAAAGCCCAGAAGAAGGCGGACGAGAGCGCCAAGAAGGCTGATGAGGCGCTCAAGAAGGCCCAGACGGACCTTGGCACACTTAAAGGTGTTTCCGAAGAGAACACCAAACTGAAGACCAAGGTTCAAAGGCTGGAGAAGGAGGCTGCTCAGGCTCAGATAAACTTTGCAGCAACCCTGGAGGCGGAGCAAAACCGCCTTGTTGCTGAGAGTGACGCTGACAATGACGCCCGTATGAAGATTGCCTGGGCTGCCTTGTACCTAGACGCGGATTATAGCATCTGGGCACTGGCGCACAGCTATGCCGAGTACGTGGTGTACTTGAGAGAACAAGGCGAGCCAGAGCCTGCCTCTTTCGAAGCCTGGGTCAACTCCAACAACGAGCCGTCCGCGCCTGAGCTTCCTGGTCCTGGTGAAGCACAGGAGATACCCTCAGATGATGAGGAGAAGGAGGAGGACCAGGAGGCACCGTCTGCAGGCCAGAAGTGACCATTCAGCGGCAGTATGCCAATCTCTGCTTTTTTATTTTTTCTTTTATTCAGCGGCTGTATGCCAAAACTTTCTTTTTCCGGCCTGCGTGCCGAGTATCCTTGTATTTACCGGCTAAGGAGCCGAGTTAATGAACAATTTCTTTCTCCCGGATGGGGTTCGGTTAACATTTGATCCACTACAACCGTTTAGTTGGGTGGACTTTTATGAAATGCACCGACTGAGTCGGTTTTGATCATTTCGCATTTGAATTTTTATTTTGTGCAAATTTTAATTTTTCATTTTTGCCTAACTTATCCAAAGCATGCGGTGATTTTTTGCCTAACTAGTCAATAGTCTGGCTGTCCTTGCCCCTGGACGGCTGTGTGATTGGTTTCAAGTGGAGTTGGTTGATTGACTTGAAAACGTGTGATGCTGCAAAGAGCATGATATGTTTGTAAGTCAATCAATCACAGTAGTGATTGCCCCAAACCAAGTGCACAGCCGTACACAAACAGGCGTTCCAGTCACTACCCAGACGGCGTTTGTCCGTCTAGGTAGAGATTTCATAGCCATTGAACAACTCTTTTGCCCCAATTGGGGTGGGAAGTGCAATTTTGGAATAGATAACCTAAGTGAGACCTTCAGCCGGTGACTGACTGATGCCCCATGGCATCCGATATTCGGCAACTTGATCATTCTTCACAGGTCATTTTGGTCAGACGGCTATGAGTTGACCAATTAGGTCGTTCAATCTTTGTCGTCTGCATGGGTACGTAGAACCGACAAATAGTCTGTTCTCTGCGACGATTGCACCCAGAGGGGTGTCGCCGGACGCCTTTGTCCATGTTGGGACAGGCGATTTTATAAAATGAGCAACCATCCGGCCATTTTAGCCTCTAGTCTTTTTTAAGACCGGTTGTATAGCCACTAAACGTTTTTGTGCTTAGTTTTTAGTCGAAGTATTGAATTTACACTAAGTATCGAACTTAGTTGTTTAAACGAACGAGTCTGTCTGGGTATTACCCGGACGGACAGACAATTATTTAATCTTACCAGGTATCAAACTTGATTATGTAAAAGAAAAATCCGTCTGAGTATTACCCAGGCGGATAATCAGACTTAGTTAAATGAACAAAGTATCAAACTTAAATAAACAAGAGATCCGAATATCCGAGTATTACCCAGGCGGTCAAACAAAGGTAACCTTTACTAAGTATCGAACTTAGTTAGGTAAATGAAAAATCCGTCTGGGTATTACCCGGATGGGTAATCAAACAATAACTCAATTTTGCAAACAAAGTCTGAATCTTCATTAATTGACTCATTGTTTACAAAAAGTTTACATTCTCAGAAGTATTACTTTTTTAGATTGTCTACATTCCAAGTTCTAGGCAGACGCCTGCCGTCTAGAGTTTCCAAGCGATAGGTGCCATCCCTTACTTCTTCATAGATCCGGTAGGGGCCTTCCCAATTTGGGGTTAGCTTCCCCAGCTCATTGGCCCTACCAGTTTCCTCCATTTTTCGTAACACTAAGTCGTCAACTTTCAAAGGACGCTTGTGTACTTTTTTGTTGTAGGCTCTAGTCATTCTCAGACGGTAAATCTCATGACGCAAGGCGGCATTGCCCCTGCGTTCTGGGAGTGAATCCAATGCCAGGCGCATTGCTTCCCAGTTCGCCTCTTCATCATATAACATGACTCTGAGAGTCGGCTCGTAATGTTCGATGGGCAAGACGGCTTCAGCACCGTAAACCATGAGAAATGGGGTTTCACCAGTTGCCCCTTTTGCTGTTGTCCGGATGGCCCATAGGACATGGATTAGTTCTTCTGCCCATAAGCCACCGGCTCTTTCTATTTTCTTCTTAATGCCGTCTGAGATGAGTTTATTGAAGGCTTCAACTTGGCCGTTTGCTTGGGGCCGGCCAACAGATGCAAAATAGCTTGAAATCCCCTGATCTCCCAACCAAGTTTTTAGCTGAGGCGTCTCAAACTGAGGACCATTATCAAACACCATAGACATAGGTACCCCATACCGGGTGATAATGTTCTTCCAAATAAAGGAAATTACGTCTGAGGTCTTGATGTTTTTAACCGCCTCAGCCTCCACCCACTTGGTGAAATAATCCATAGCCACCAAGATGTAACGCTTTCCGCCTGGAGCAGGCGTGTAAGGACCTAGAATGTCCATGCCCCATTTTGCAAACGGGATTGGGCTGTGGATGGCCGTCAGATCAGTAGCCGGACGGTGAATGAGTTTGCCAAATTTTTGGCACTTGTCACATTTCTTCACCAATTTCTTGGCGTCTGCCTCAAGAGTGGGCCAAAAATAATGTCGTCTGGCTCTGACGGCTAGGGACCTGCCGCCTATATGAGAGGCGCAGAATCCCGAGTGCAAGTCTTCGAGAACTTCTTTTCCCTTCTCTGGGGTGACACACTTCAACAAAGGCTTCAGAAACCCTGCCTTGAAGAGTTCTCCATTTTTCAACTCGAAGCTTGCAGCTCGCTTTTTCAGGACGGCTGCTTCCTGTGGCGAATCAGGAAATGTACCGTCTGAAGGGTAAGCCCGGATGCCATCCATCCAGGTAAAACTTCGGTCTAGAATTCCAATGGGATCTTCATAGATGCTTCTCTTTTCAAGAACTTCCCAAAAGACAGACCGAGGCGCATCATGGCAGGCGGAAGACGCCAGTTTTGACAATGCATCCGCCTGGTTGTTTTCCGACCTAGGCACTTGACTCAGACAGAATTCCTCAAGTGCCTTGGTCTCTTCTTTGACTGCCTGAAGATATTTAATCATAGCCGGATGAGTAGCCTCGTAGCTTCCCTCATACTGGCTTACGACCAATTGAGAATCAGAGTAGGCGTCAATTTTCATGGCCCCTGCCGCCTTACACATGCGAATGCCGGCTAGCAGGGCTTCATATTCCGCCTCATTGTTAGAGGCTTGAAATTTGAAGCGTAGTGCATACTCAAATATGTCCCCTTCAGGAGACTCGTAAATTACTCCTGCACCACAGCCGTTCTTAGTAGAGCTCCCGTCTACATACACTTTCCAAACCTGATCAAGATTATCCGGAGCTACCGGACGGGTCATTTCAACAATGAAGTCGGAAAACGCCTGACCTTTCACTGCCTTCTTGGTTCGTAAGTGATTTCAAGACTTTGCATTTCAATAGCCCATTTCAACATTCTCCCGGATGAGTCCAAGGTAGACATTGGCCGCTTGAGTGGCTGGTCGGTGTAAATCACCACCGGGTGTGCCAGAAAGTAGGGCTTCAATTTTTTGAAAGCCATATACAGAGCAAGGCCAAAATTTTCAACCATGGGATACCGGAGTTCGGAATTTTTAAGAACATGGCTAATGAAGTAAACCGGGAGCTGCACGCCGTCTCGCTCAGCAAGGAGAACGACACTGAGGGCATGATATGAGATGGCTAAGTACATGTACAACGTCTCCCTAGGTAAAGGACTGACCAACCTAGGTAGAGAATGTAAATGCTCTTTCAACCTCTGGAATGCCGCCTCAGCATCCTCCCCCCATTCAAATCTGGTTTTCTTCCTGATTGCTTAGAAGAAGTAGAGGCACTTGTCGCCTGACCGACTGAGGAACCTCCCCAGGGCGGCCAGGCAGCCGGTGAGCCTCTGCACTTCCTTGACAGAACGGGGTGACTTCATGTCTATCACCGCCTGTATCTTTTCAGGGTTAGCCTCTATCCCCCTTTGATCAATCAGGAATCCGAGAAACTTCCCAGACTCAACACCAAAGACGCATTTCTTAGGATTTAACATAACCCTATGCCGCCTGAGGGTGGTGAATGTTTCTCGGAGATCAGCAAGGTGATCCGTCTGTAGCTTGGATTTGACTATCATGTCATCAATGTACGCCTCCACATTCCTCCCAATCTGATTAATGAAGACCGTATTAATCATCCGTTGGAAAGTGGCAGGCGTATTTTTCAAGCCAAACGGCATCACAGTGTAACAGAATAACCCCTGATTAGTGACGAAGGCCGTCTTCTCTTGATCTTTCTTCCTCAGGGGTATCTGATGGAAGCCGGAGTAGGCATCCATAAAGCCCATCAAGGCGTGACCGGCTGTAGAGTCGACCAGACTGTCGATCTTTGGAAGCGGGTAACTGTCCTTTGGACACGCCTTGTTGAGGTCTCTGTAATCAACACACATGCGCCAGGTCCCATTCGGTTTCTTAACAAGGACCACATTGGCCACCCAGTCGGGAAAATTACAGGGCCGGATGAACCTGGCATCTAGCAGCTTTTTGACTTCGGCAGCTGCCGCCTAACTTCTTTCCTCGCCGTGGTTTCTTTTCTTTTGCCGGATGGGCTTCTTTTTGGGGTCCACGGCGAGTTTGTGGACAACGAGATCCGGGCTGATGCCTGGCATCTCTTCCACTTCAAAGGCAAAAATGTCTTTGAATTCCTTCAGCAGAAGGTGCAAGCTTGCACCCAAAGTAGCATGAGCAACCGTCCCAACCTTCACAGTATGTTCTGGACGGCTTTCATCCAGAACGAGATCAATACTTTCACCAGCCGGTTGAGGGCGGAGCTCATCTGACCGTTCATCGGTCAGTGATTGCTATTTTTTCTCTTTCTTCACCTCCACCAGCAGAGGTGCCTTTCTTTTCTTCCCGGCTGCTAGTAGGACAGGCACAGGGTCGGCATCCTTGACATTGTCAAGGTCTATTGGTTCTTGGCCGTCTGGGGCCACAATGTCTCTAACGGCTGAGAGATAACACTCTCGGGCCGTCTTCTGATCCCCTTTCAGGGAACCCACAGTGCCGTCATCCCTCTTATACTTAATGAGCATGAGAGATGGGATGATTACTTCCTTGGCTACGTTGAGGGTCGGCCGGCCAAGGATAATGTTGTAGGCGGTCAACTCCTCAAAGAACAAGAATCTGACGACAATATGTCGTCCTTGGCCCTTCTCTCCCAGCCGGATGGGTAAGTCAATTCTTCCGACTGGGTAGACCATCCCACCCCCGAAACCAACCAAGGGGTGGGTGACCGGATGCATGCTCCTGACGTTATATTTTAGCTTTTGCAAGCACCGGAGGCTGATGATGTCTGATGAGCTGCCGGTGTCAATAAGGATTCGTCCAACCAACTGGTTGGCAACCTTACATTCAATGACAACCGGGTCATCATGCGGACGGCGGACGCTGCCCCTATCCTTCTCAGTAATCAAGACGTTTGGGAAGGAGGTACTTGCAGACGCCTGCTCGTCATCATCCTTGTCCATCTTTCGAAGATGGCTCTTGGTGCCCCGGATGGTAGGGCCACCACAAGAGAACCCGCCTGCTATTGTGTAGACCGGCTCCTTATCGGTATCCGAGCTACTAGCAGGCTGGGGGGTAGTCTTGGAGGAGTGACCCTTGTTTTTCTTTTTTGCTCTGGCTGGGGACTTAGAAATGTAGGACTTCAACAGCCCTTTGTCAGCCAGACGGTCCAACGCCCGCTGAAGACTGAAGCAGTCGTTGGTGTCATGGCCGACCTCCTCATGGAACTGACAGAATTTATTTTTGTTCCGCGACTGGACAAAACTCTTCATAGGATTCGGCTTCTCAATGGACAGCCGGTCCTTTACCTCCATGAGGATGGAGTTGCAGTCTTTATTAAACTCGTACTTGGGGACGTACGGTTTAAACTCTTTCTTTTTTTTCTGGGACGGCTGGTCAGAGTCAGTAACCGCCCAGACTTCTTTTCTTTTCTTGCTCTCTTCTTTGTTTTTCGCCGGCTGAGCAGACCAGTTGTCTTTCTGTTTGTCGGACTTCTTGGAGTCCGACTGGTTACCAGGCGAGCAGAGGTCGGTAGCTTGGATGTAGCTTTCCGCCTCCCTCAGGGCCGCCTGTAAGGTGAAAGCCCCTTTTCCGACTAGGTCGAACTTAAAGGTCGACCCGTCTCTCAGACCTTTGAAAAAGTCTGTAAAAGCTACCTCGTCAGACAGTCCTTGAATCTGAATTCTTATCAGATTGAACCGCCTGACATATGAGCGCAGCCCTTCTCTCTCTCCCTGCTTAAAAGTGCTCAAATCAAGGCTTGTTTTCTTAGCAGGGATGTTCATTGAGAAGTTGGAAGCAAACAGGAAGGCGAGCTGCCTGAAGCTATCGATGGACCCGGCTGGCAAATTGCCAAACCATTATTGGGCAATGCCCTTCAATGTAGCCGGGAAGCACCGACACCAAGTGGCATCATCCAACCCCTGCAGATACATGAGTTTGGTGTATGCCATGAGGTGATCTTCCGGATTGGTGGTACCATCATAGGTACCAACCAATACATTCTTAACCTTGGCCGGCTGGGCCGCCTCGGTTATCTCCCGGGTGAACGCAGAAGGTTGTTCACCCAGGCGCAGCAGACGAAGCTGCCAGTCCAATGGCTGGACATTTGGATATGCCGCCTGACCTCCAAAGAAGGCCGACTGCATGAAGTGAGAAGGATACTGTCCGTAAGCCTGAGTAGGCACATACGGTACAGCTCCAATCATGTGAGGGCCAGAATGGACGGTATTACCGCCTGTCTGGCTCTCATGCAAGGAGGGTGAACTCCCTGCAGAAATATTGTTGAAGCTGTCTGGAAAGTTCGACGTTGAAGCCGACTTAGACAGCGATTGGTTTCTCTTCCGGTTTATGATCTCCCGGGCATCAAGAGTTGATTTTTTACTTCTCACCGGCTGCTGAGTCCGGCGAGTGTTATTGGTGTTCTTCCCAAGAAGGAGAATTTTTGACCAATCAATGGTCTCGGCTGCCTTCTCCTTTGGATGAGGAGTGGGCTGCCGGTTTCTGACCGACTTCCCCTTCTCTGGAGGAGTCTTCTTCGCCGACTGACCTTTACTTGGGCCAGCCCGGCTTTTGGTGATCAGCTCTTTAATTTCACCCTTGAAACTTGTCATGAATCTCATGAGTTCGTCTCGGGTGACAAGGGCTGATCTAGCGGCTGTTTGGGTTTCCCCTTCCGGCTGCCCAGTGGGTCTGCTCGGACCCGCCTGGGAGGCACCCCGCTCCAGAGTCTCTCTGGGCCGGATGCGCTTGATTCTGAGAGAGTCGTCTTCGGCTGTAAAGGTTTCAACCTGAGGATCCTCATCCTCCTGATCTGTAAAAACTTCGCCCAGACGGTTAGGGGATGGTACAGACTCTTGAACCATCTTCGAGGTACTCTCCCCACAGACGGCGCCAAATGTTTTGGGTGTTTTTGTCCCTCGGGAGAGTTACAACACGAAGACTGATCCGGGGTGAGCTGTACCTGCAAAATAAACGGAGACACCAGTTGGGTGGTGCTCCGCCTCCGACGCACAAGTTAGAAACTTGAAGGGAGAAAAAAGGTGCGGAAATTTAGGTAGGGATCTGCTCGGATTCCAAGCTCAGGTGTTTCTCTGATGTAAGAGAATGCAAGTGTAGTAAATGGTAAAACGTGCCCTCAAAATGAGGGACATCTCCCTATTTATAGGGTCTTTGGAAATTGTGCCCCTGATTAGGTCACGGAACCCTAATCATTGGTGGGCTGTGCGTTTTGCGGCGTTCTCGGGATTTGGGGCCTGAAGGTCGCCATTTTTCCCTTTATTTCTGGAGTGACACGTGTCAAGCAGGGATTGGTCCACTCTGGACCATTCTTAGGCTGACACGTGTCATCCTCTGATTGGGCCACGTGGCAGGGTAAAATTACCGTAAACAAAAAGTATTACAATAGATGGTAGTTAATAAAGAAACACTAGAGTATTACAACAGATGGTAGTTGAAGACAAACATTTATAACAACAATATTATTCTACAATATTCATAATAAGAGTATTATCTACAAAAACACAATATACATTGCTATTCATAACAAAAGTATTATCCTAACTCCAACCACAAGTCACTCTTAAACTTCTTTCAAATTTACCAATTTAAGTGCTCATATCTCATAATAGTATCAATAGCATCATTCTTCAAGGATCCACATACTCTGCTTTTTAAATCAAGCAGTGTGTACACCTAGTAACCTCAATAAAATAAGACAATACCCAATATCCAAGACCACTCAAAGCGATTTGACATAGACAGAATTAAGGAAAGGGGGGCCAAAAAATATATGAAAATAAACCAAAAATCTTACTTGTTCCTACACTACTCTTGTCAAAAAGTCCCAACCAAAAATTCGATAATTTAAAGCTAATATTTCTACTTGAGGACTACAAGAGAAAGAGAAAGAGAGCTTAATAACTTCAAAGACACCCTAGTCATCCTAGAAATTTTAACAAAATATATAAGCAAACAGAATTTTAGGAGGGGTACCAGTTATGTTGCTATCCCTTGGTACATCAACCAGAAGGGCATAACCTGTAATAAAAAACAAACAGCAACAATAAGCAATTAAATGATCAACAATATCTAATAATTAATAAAGAAATATATTAGTATATAGAACATATCTCAAAGCAAGTAGATAATTCATAAGTGTAGATAATTCGTATAAAATATTACCTCTATTAAGCATCAAGGCCAATCTTCTCCATGATTAACCGAAGCTTTTGTTCTAGGTCTTCTTGTTTCTTCTTAGACGCTTCCAATTCAGCTCGCATAATATTATTTTCATTTTGTAGTTTTTCAACATTATGTTCCAGCTCAGCTCTTCCTATCTTTCCATCTTTAGACGACACCGGGTGCCCTTTGCCTAAACCACGGGCATAACCTGAACGATGTCCAAGAACCTTCACATAAGCTTCTTCAAGAGTAAGATTATCAACCCCCTTTTCACCAATTTATTTCTCATGCAACTCCCTTAATTCCTTGAACTTCTCCTCGGCCTCATCGTCAAACTTCCCATTTTTATGCCTTACAAGATAAAACAAAGTCAGAATTTTAAAATAAAGAAAAACAAAGTGTTCGTGCATTAGACAAATATTCAATATACCTCTTTGACTTCTCCCATAACTTTAAATACATGGGATCATCATTAGCTTGGGATGCAGTGGTTACATTTGAACTAGAACCATTGATTTCGGTGACCTCATTCTCATTTTCACAAGCTTGTGCCTCAAGTTCCTATCAAATCATATACATACACTTATTAATTTAAGCAAGATGAATCCATTTAGGAAACAATAATAATCAGAGCAACAGAACAAGAAATGTGAGCCAGAAGATCATCTGATGTAACCACAATGAAAATTCCACCAACAGACTGTGTTACTCATTGATATCAAAATTAAAGGGAAACAGAACCAGAAATTAAGATTCAGATTAGGATGGTCAGAAACAGAAACAGAACCAAAAGATCATCTAAATGATGCAGATTAATTTTAACATTTATACTCACCAATTCATAAATTATGCGAGCTGTTGATTTCGCACCACGTGCCGACTTGATCTTCTTTGCAAGAGCATTAGCCCGATTCTTCTCACTCCTTTCCTAAAGGTTACAAAATAGCATATAGGATTAGTAAAGGGGAAGAAATGCAAATTGTAGAATTTTGATTACAAGAGCATTCCTATTACTTACCTTCTGCTTAGGAGAGCTCCAATAGTTATATACAAGCCACTTCCATTGTTCAAGTTTTATTGAAGGTGGGCAAGCACGCATTGTCGCTCGGTCATGGTCAAAGTAATTTAGACAATTCAAACAAGGACACCTCTTCTTATCCCCAGAATTAGGGTTAGTGTCCTTGAAAGCAAAATCAAGAAAGTATTTAACACCATTTCGGTAACTTGGTTGAAGCTTACCATTCAACCCTTGAACATGCATCCAACTTCTATCATTATCCATTCTATATTACATAAAACAATATATAAGTATACCACACTGTTATAAAAAAAAGGTGAATACATGTATCTTTTTAATCATCCATGTTTAAAAAACATCACACTTTCTATCAAACTTAAATTCATTAGTGAGTACTACATTTTCATTTTTCATTTTTTTTAATGAGAATCCAATACTAATAATAATACTAATTGCATTGCTTTGGAGTTTTAAAAGAAGGCCCATTATATTTTATATATTATGAATATATAATAAGTTGATAAAAAAAATTTATGAACACAAGTCATTATGGAGAGATCAAATTAGTATTAACATATACAAACCATAACCTTAATCTTAACCTTAACATAATAAGTTGATACACATGGTTTTTATGCTAGACAAAAAACCTGCTCACCACAAGAAGTAACATACACTTGTCATGAACTTAAATACTACTTCCTCAGGTATTATTCTGTTTAAGAGAATATATTTGTAACTACCCTGTGAGTATTAGGTTTGCTCTAGGACTCTTGTAATATGAGGTAATACACAACTCATAACCAGCGTAGTATTGTATACATTCTAACATGGTGTCACAGCCTGGACTAAAACCTTAAAATTCCCCTCTTTCTCTTCCCTCTCCCATTCACCACCCTCGCCCACCTCTTCTGCTGTCATTTACATTTACCACTCTAACTTTGATATACTCACACAGTCAAACGACAGTAGACGTACTAGTACACACATTACATTTACCACTCCAACTTTACTCATTTGCATAAAATAATCACTACTCTAATTGGTTGGTAAGTTCAACAAGAAGTACCACTTAAATCCACCAATTAAATAAGTGGTTGCTTTAATATTTTTTTAAAAAATGAAGTATAAGATTGACAAATTTTAAGTGTCTGTCACAAATTCATTGACTTATCATATACTGTATTATAAGCCCTACCATTTGTTCATATACAAATTCATCTTACTGTATTGTAAGTTAAAGTCCAATTTAATATGAAGTATTAGATTAATTAGGAAAACAGAAATTACTAAGAACGATTGTATTTCAATTATACAAAGGACTAAATTAGGAGTAGAAATCCCAAAAATTACAGCAATTGTGATCAAGATATAACAAAATTTTTTGGTTTTCACACAATTTCAAAGTATATTCTGACCAAAATTTTTAAAAAATCGGAAGAGCATAAAATAATCCAAATTAAATATCATAAGATAATCCAAATTAAATATCCTTTTATCAAAATTATCACAATTCATGGTAATCAATAGCTCATACAATTAAGAAATTAAGCAATTAATTCGATAAACAGTTTGAATAATCTCAAATGTAACATGCAATACCTGAAACTTTCAATTCGAGCAGATTCGATCCAAATTCGAGCAAGTGATTCTAGCAGAAGAGTGGAGCAAATGATTCGAGCGATTTGAACCGAAGATTCGAGCAAATGATTGAGCAGAATAAGATTCGAGCAAGAGATTAAGGTTAAGATTTGAGCAAATGATTCGAGCAGAAGAAAATTGAAGCAATCAGTTTGGGGGTTTAGGGTTCATCATTTTTTAGAGGAGAGAGAATGAACCTTATTCTGTTTTGGGGGTTTAGTAATTATTTTATGTAACTTTTGTCTTTAGGCGTATTATTTTATTACTAGTAGTACTTTCAACGAGGGCAAAATAAAATTTCGCCCTCTTTGCTCTAAAATTAGAGGGCAAAACTACAATTTCGCCCTCTTTGTTCTGAAATAGAGGACGAAAATGGAATTCGCCCTCTTTGCTCTGATATACAGGACGAAAACTAAATTCGCCCTCCTTGCTTTGAAATAGAAAGACGAAAGTAAATTTCGCCCTCTTTGATCTACAATAAAAGGGCAATTATAATTGTGCCCTCCTTGATAGCAACTACCAAGGCAAACTATAACTTGCCCTCCTTAACCGATTAAAGTCGCCCTCTTTGATGTTTTTTCTTGTAGTGTTTAATTATAATTAAGGAAAATCACAAATCTCGTGAATAAATGATGAATTGTTCTTAAAATGGTGGATCATGTATATAACGCTACAATAATAATGACAAAATATTATTATTAATTAGAATGTGTAACAACCAACTAATGTTGTATATTCCTCAAAAAAATATATAAAATATAAAATATAAATTAAAAAAATAAAATAAAAACAAAATAAATAATAAATAAATAAAATAAAACAACTAATGTTGTAATGCAAGCTTGATAGAGATTGACTCTAAGATATGATTCTTAATTTTGATGGAATTAAAACTAAGGTATAACATGTGTGCTTGTGTCAATTTGGGTATCTAAATTAAATTTGGTGAGTTTGGGTCTATTTCACATTTGAATAAAGCTAGAATTTTATATATGTTCACATAAGTTGAAATTTATGTCAGTTTTAGATTGAGTTGGTTGATGACAATCGGATTGATTTTTGATACTTCTACGTGTTGTGCGCATGTGACTTGTTTCCCTTTAAACTCGTATATAACTTCAGTGAATATTAATCAATTCTTTGTCATTTTTTTTACCATGAAGACATATTATTTCCAATTGAACAATGGTAGACTATTACAAGTTTGGTGGGTAATACCAAAATTTCTGAAAATCGTTCGAATAATAAGCTTGATGATACCTCTTGGATTATTGATACTGGAGCCATGCATCATGTTACAGGAGAAAAATCTTGGCACTTTGACACAAAGAGTTTTAAATGTCTTGTAGGGATACTGAGCGGTGATACAGTGTTGACTTCTCTTATTGGTTCTGTTCGTTTGTCAGACAAATTACTCTAACTGGGGTGCTCTATGTCCCTAATTTGAGTTGTAATTTTCCTTATGTTTCACAGCTTAATGACGAGCTTAATTGTATTGTCCAATATAACTCTTATATGTGCGCTATATAGGATCAAACGAAGGAGTTGATTGGAACAGGAGCTAGGAGAGACGGATTGTACTATTTTAGCAAATCAGATTCCGTGCAACGTGTGGGTGCTATTGACGCAAGGTCTAATTTGGAGCTATGGCATCGTCATATGGGTCATCATTCCGAGAAAGTAGTGTGTTTTTTTTTTTTTTTTTTTTTTTTGGAGAAAGATGAACTATATTAGATAAACTTTAGCATTAGCAACATGTTTACAAGGCCAGACCCTATTACAAATAACACCACCATCATCTAAGGTGGGTTCAAAAGTGGTGACTGATCACCCAAAGTTACAGTTTGATTAGAGGACATAACAAGTTTGTTCCCAAAAGATATAGTACTATTGTTGCAAAATACATCTGATGCAGCAGGGGGTACAATCAGCACACAGATATCTAGAATGGTCTCAAAGCTCCATTCATCCCTGGTGGAGGGTGTTAGATGTAGCATAGCTTGCCTGGCCACCACATCTGCTTCCTTGACTTGATCCCTGGGCCCCTTGGATAGCTTTTCCCTTGCCATCTTTTTTAGTAGGTCCTTGCAAAACAGATAATGGTTCCCCATTTCATCAAAGCCCTTGTCTTGTTGATTTTTTCTCCTTACAACTCTCTGACAGTCTGAAATTATGTGGACTTCCTGCCACCGTTCTCTCACTGCCCACGCTGTGGCAGCAGTTATTGCTATGGTTTCCGCCATAAGTGCTGAATTAGAAGTGGTGTGGAGGGAAATTCCCTTGATCCACTGACTTTGCTGGTCCCTGGAGATACAAGAAATACTAGTAGCATAGCCCTGTTCTTCAAAGGAAGCATCCACCATTATGTGCAGGCTGGAACTTAAACTAATGTGTTGGTAAGGGGTTTGAGGATGGGAGCTTTAGTTAGACTTAGGGCCTAGGAGGGTAAGCTCAATTGCCCAAGACTTGGCAACATTAATATGAGAGGATAAAGGGAGTGATTTCTGATTGAAAACCCACTCATTCCTTCTTAGCCACATTCTCCAAATAATCATTCCAAAGGTTTGATTCCAAGGGAGGTTGAAAAGGTTGTGGTTGGAGGTGAGGTCATGGTTTTCACAAAGCCATGTGACAGGGTCAGCAAGTTGGTTAGAGATTGAAGGGTGAACAATATCCCAGAATTATTTTGCTTTATTGCAGTCTCTGAATACATGAGTGATGGTTTCAGGGGTGACAGGGCAGAAGCTGCAAGATCTATTGGTTATGATATGTCTAGAGTGGAGGTGGTCTGCAGTAGGTAACTTATTCCACAAGCTTAACCAAAGGAAGAATTTGACTGAGGGGGGATATTGAGGTTCCATATCCTATTGAACTTAGGCATTTGGGGCTGACTGTGCTATTGGTTCCACAGGGTAAGATAGGCAGAATTAGCATCAAAGTAGTCCCCTTTCCCTAGAGAAGAAAAAACCTGATCTTGACCATAGCAAGGCAATACAAGCTAGGGTATGGATGTGGTTTGTGATGTGAGGGGGGAGCAGATGGGTATTGAGTGAGAGATTGAATTTCCCATTGGAAATAATGGTGCTAACAGGTTGGTTCTCCTCTCCTTCTTAAAGGGGACCCTGGATGAGGGATCTCAGGCTTCCCAAACCTGTCCAGTTATCAAGCTAGAGGGAACACTGGTTCCCATCTACAATTGCCCATTGGGAGAAGGAAGTTAGAATGTCCCACCCTTTTCCAATGTCCTGCCATATATGGGAGCCATTCTTGAAGAGGGTAGGGGTTGATCTAGCACAATATTTCTCCCTAAGAAGAGTTGTAGAAAGATTGTTTGAGTTTTGCATTTTCCATCCCAACTTTGCCATAGACACAACATTATTCAAATGGGTAGTCCTAAATCCCAGCCCCCCACTACTTTTGGGACAACATATTTTGTTCCAGGAAATAAGGGATGTTTTCCTTTTTTCAGAGGTGGAGTCCCAGAAGAATCTATTGCAGATTTGATTAATGGAGGAAGCAAGTTTCTTGGGGAGCATGATAGTCTGCATGGTGTAGTATGGGATAGCAGCCAGAGTTGGTTTGATGAGAACTGCTCTGCTTGCTTTGGAGAGGTGCTTGGCTTTCCAGGAATTGAGTTTGGAGTTAAGCTTTTTGGTAATGTGACTGAGCTGAGATATGGAGGGCCTTTTATCAGTGAGGGGGAATCCCAAGTAGTTCCCTAGATCATCACTCTCACTGATATTGAGGGAGGAAGTGAAGAGGTCTCTAGTAAATGGAGAGGCATTAGAGGAGAAGTAGAGTTTACTCTTGCTAGGATTCATGCATTGGCCAGAGACATCCCAGAAGTAGAAGAGGGTTTATGGAACACTGAGTAAAGTGGAGGGGCGAGCTTCACTAAATAATAGAAGATCATCAGCAAACATAAGATGGGATATGTGGGTTTTGTTGTTCCTAATCCTAAAGGGTGTCCAGCTTCCTTCTTGGCAAGCACTCTCAATGAGAAAAGAGAGGTAATTCATACAAATTATGAAAATATAGGGGGACAAAGGATCTCCCTATCTTATCCCTCTAGAGGCAGGGAAACTATCAGAGTTAATCCCATTCACCTTGATATGGAACAAAGGGTTGGAGATACAATGCATAATAAGCTGGACAGAATCACTATCAAACCCTGTCCTGACCAGATGGATGAAATCCCATTCCAATATGTCATAGTCCTTTTCAAGGTCTATTTTAAAAGTGAACCAAGCTCTCTACCCAGATTTTTTCTTCATGGAATGGATCGGAGAATTTTAGATGTTGCAACATAGTTGTTCTCACACCCCCTCCTTGGAAGAAAACTACTCTGATTGGGAGATATGACAGAGTGGAGGTAGGGCCTGATTCTTTGGACAAGGATTTTGGTGATGATCTTGTAGGAGGTGTTGCATGGGCTTATAGGTATAAATTTCTTGATTGATTCAGGTTGTTGCACTTTGGGAATCAAGGTGATGCTAGTATTATTTGAACCAGGGGGAAGAGACTTGGAGGAAAAACACTCATGGCAGAAAGAGAGGAGGTCAGGCCAGATGGTGGCCTAGTGTTGTTGAAAGAAGAATGGGTGAAACCCAGGCCATCAGGCCTAGGGGCCTTAAACTTACCCATAGAGAAGACATCATGGAATATTTCTCCCACATTAGGAGTCATAGCTATGCTCAAGGTAGGTAAGGGGGATGATCCTCAGGAATAAAGCAGCCTTGGCTAGAGAAAAGATGGGAGAAATAGGAGGAGATGTGGTTAGTAAGAAGATGCTCAGGAATATCCTCACCAGCCTGGTTTTTAAGGTCCTTGATTTTGTTCCTTATTCTCCTAATCATGACAGAATTATGGAAGAAACTAGTATTCCTATATCCCCCTCATTCAACCAGTTGATTCTAGATCTGATAGCCCAAAAGTCTTGTTCATCTTTATAATCTCTAGCTAGGTCAACACAGAGAGAATGGTCAAGGTTATGCAAAAATTGGTTATGGGGTTTACTCTCTAAAGATTTCTGAACACCTTCCATTCTTTTGAGGGTAGACCTAATAGTTAAGTTGTTTCCTACTATTGATTGCAAAAATAGTCTTGATAATGGGTGTGAAGTATGTATGCGTGCTAAACATCCTAGAGATAGTTTTCATTTGAGTGAAAATAAAGTGTCTAGAATATTTGAGAAAAATCATTGTGATTTATGGCTGGGGTCCATATCGTCGTGTAGAGCTCGTTATTTTTTGACAATTGTTGATGATTATTCTAGAGTAGGTTAAATATTGGGACCGTTCACAAAATACTCCCCTTATCGGTGGGTTGAAAAATTGTTGACTTGAATGAACAATACAAGAGGGGGGGTGAATTGTATTGTAGAGGAACTAAGGTAATTTTTGCGGAATTTATAAAGGAACTCGAATAAAAACTAAAAGTGCAAAGAGAGATTTTACGTGGAAAACTTCTTGGCCCTAATCAAGAAGAAAAACCATGACCACATGGGATTTTAAACTCAACTCTTAATAATAATAGGGCAAACAACCTATTACAAATTAAGACTCTAAACTCAAGTTCCTCAATGAACTTAAGATCCCTTTAACTGATCCCTCAATCAGTCGAACTCTCTAACTCTCTCTTTTTCCTTGCTTCACTCAAAGCAATAAAACACTCTTAGAGTTTCCCCAAACTGTAACCCAATACAACTCAAGGTTAATCTCTAAATTGCTAAGTACAAAGACACTCAAGAACTCAAGTGGATTCTGACTCTTTTTTTTACAAAAACTTAAAGACTGTAATGCTCAAGTGTGTTTTTCCAACTGAAAACCGAGGCTATTTATAGAAGATTTAGGCAGTTGAAATAATCGTTGCCACAATAACCACTCATCCACAACTTCCTTGAAACTAGGAAGTGTAAGGAGTGGGATCTTGGGCAGCAAGTAAATCGAAATACTAGGAAATCAGTTTTGCTGCTTACTAACATATCTCAACCGATTTTGACATAGTAAAACGCACGTTAAAAGAATATTTTCTAAAACAGATTTTCCAAAGAATAAGATAAAATCAAACCAGAAAATCTTTTCCCAAAAGATATTTTAACTTAGAAGATATTTTCGAAAAATTAACAAGTTAAAATATGGAAAATAAAATCTTTTATCATAAATAAATTTAAATCCACTTAAACCTTAAATTATCATTGTACTTAGCATAAATACAAGATGCCTAACATAAAGATAAAATATATAAGACTCCTTGATACTCTGAGAAGCCTCGACTCTGAAGCTTCAGTTCCTTACTAAAGGAACACGAATTGAGATTGACTTCTTTATCCTTCCATAGCTGACTTTAATCTTGTTCCATGCTCCCTTCTTACTCAAGAACTTCATAGCATAAACCTGTCATAAATCAAAGCTAAAGGCAAAATTTAAACGTATATGGGTTTGCTTAGGTTCCTTGAGTCATCATCAAAACATAAGGTCAACAAAAATTAAACTCACCAGGGAGATACATAAATTTTACTAAAAAAATTCAGTTGTGAAACTTTTTCTTTGTTGGTATGCGTGATTAATCCATCATATATGATGGCATGTGATTTTTTTTTGGAGTATGTGAGTGAACTTCTCCTGTACTACATCTACATGGAGATGAAAAGCCACGTTTGGCACAATTTTTTATGAAAAAAAAATCGGCTCTCTTGTGTTGTGAGACAAGATATATTGGTTCTTCTTGACTTCTTGTGCCGTGAGACAAGGGTTTTAACTGTTTTGAGTGTGGTTTGCTCTGAAAAACCAAAATATGTGTTTGGAGCTCGGGTTTCCTCAGTGAAAAACCAAAATATGACGAGTTTGAAAAGAATGGCATTTTAGTTTGGTTGATAATTGATGGGTTTGAAAAGCTGAACGTTCTCATCATTAAAAAAAAAGGAAAAAAAAAAAGAAGGCGACATCACCACAATAGTGCATCTGGGCTTCAACAAAGTGAAGAATTTCCAATCGCAATATTCGTGTTACTGCCGTTACGATTGCAGGAGGGTGTTAGGAATATAAGAAAATATATTATTGTGATATATTTTCCACAAATCTTATGATATTATTTAGGAAAAAATAATAAATCTTTGTGATTTTTTAAGATGAAATTAGGTTAAGTATTGATAATTATCTTATAAGGAAGTTTAGGTTTAGTATTTAGGAAAAATTAGAAATAATAATCCCAACTTTCATCAATTTTGCTAGAATAATCTCAACTTTAGATTATTCTGGAATAATCCGAACTTTGGGGGGGGGGTTTCTTTTTCTTCAATCCCAAATACCGGTTACCGGTTGAATGGGTTAATTTTTTTTTGTTAAAGTGACACGTGTCACAATTTAATTGGTTAAAAATATTTATAAAAAAACCCAACCAGCCAAAGCCATAACCACCCGGCCAATCCAGCAACCCGCCCAACCAAACACCTCCCTTGTCGGACCTCCGGCCCTCCCCAACCACTAGAGTCGCCGCTCCGTCCACTACCCTCTAAACAACCATCCCCGCTCCCTGAAACCCAATCCCAACCACCAATTATAACCACTTCCAATTTCGGCCACCAACCAAACCCCAAAAACCACAGACATAACCCCAAATTCCGGCTGCTACTATATTCCCCTCCCCCTGCGCCACTTATTCCTCTCCCCCTACGCCGTTTTTCTCCTCCCCTCGCGACGGTGCTGCGACCCACCCCCACCCCTTAAATCTCCCTTTCCCTTCCCTACTTTGAGATCACCCGCTGGCGGGATGAAATCGGTGTTGTTGGGGTCGGGGTTGTGATGGGAAAATATTTTGTGGTGGGCTGTGTTGGTCGAATTTGGCTGCGATTTGGGGTTTTTGGGAGTAGGGGATGTATTACTTTGGTGGTTGCGTGAGGTGGTTATGTTGCGTGGAATGGAGGTGACGCGGCGCTCCGGCGATCTGGGTAGTGGTGGTGGAGGTAAGGGTGGGCTGGTGGAGTGGTGGTGTAAGGGAAGTGGTGGTGGAAGGGCAGTGGTGGTGGAGGTTAAATTAGCAGTGGCTTTTCTGATTTTTTTTGTTTTTTTTAATAATTAAAAAATATTTGGACCACTCAGACTTGACACGTGTCAAGTGACCTGATATAATAGGTCATTGACTTTTGTGGACCGGTTTGGGATTAAAGAAAAAGAAGAACCCCCAAAGTTCGGATTATTCTGTAATAATCCAAAGTTGGGATTATTATTTTACTTTTTCCTAGTGTTGATGAATGTTATGTTGCTATTATATAAATAGCCGATTGATGATGATCAATAAGAACAAGCCATTCAATTTTCTCTTTACCCCTTAATTTGTCATGGTATCAGAGCCAGATTCACGATATGTGATCTTAAATGGTTAAAGTTCACTGGGTCAAGAGTAGGTCTATGTGATGGGGAGTGAAGAAGCACTCTAGCCAAAAAATCACATGAGACAAATGTGAGAGAAAGTGTTGAAGAACAGACCTCCTAATATCACTACATGTATGTAAGTGTCCCACATTAGTTGAAGAAAAAAGAGTTAGTCACTTTACAAGGCTAAGGGGCTCCTCCTCCTATTGCCATATGATTTTGGGATGAAAGCTCATTAGACTTGTAAAATAGACTATCTCTCTTGATTTGCAGGTGCGACCCACACCCGTAATTACAAAAAAAACATACATTTATGTCGATTGAGGGAAAATGACCTCTATTATATTCTTTTTGTCTTATTAAATTAATTGCTAATGAAAGATACCTCCATTCTTTTTGTCTTTTTCTAGCTACTTAATAAATTATTACAAATCTGTACTCCGTAGAAATTAATTAATTAAAAAGTTTCCATACCCAACTGTCACATTTGGTACGTAAAGTTTAAGGGCATATAATTATCTCAACTCCAATTAGTTCACCTATTATTACTGATGCAAGAAAGGTTAAAGAAATCAACAAACAAAAACATAGAATTTACTTGATTCACTACTTCAGTAACGATGAGTACTATTAATTAGCTACTACCACCCCGAACATACGAGAAAAGTGTTTTTATTGTTCTCGGGGGAATTACAGATTACATAATCCCTAATGGTGTGTTTGGATTCTAGAATTTCATTTGAAATTCCGGAATTGGGACAATTATAGTGTTTGGATGTCCAAGAATTTCAAATGAGGAATTTGCCCAAATTATACAATTACCAAGTAATAACCCATGAAGGTAAGGATTTCAAATGACAAGGTAAACCATGTCATTTGAAATACTCAAATTCAATAATTCAAATGATGCATTTGAAATAAAATCTATCTTCCCAAACACAACCTAAGGGCATTATATAGAAATCCCAAAAATCTAAAACAGCTAAAAATAGGCGGAAAAAATAATCATAATTTGCATAACAGAAAATAAATAACACATAGTCGTTTAAAGAGGGAAAACTGATTCAAGGCATATTCTAACATCACCGGTGTCAATTAAGAATCTAGAAACTACCATTGCCAAAAATCGATTACACGGGACCGCCATGGACAACATTCCAAGGGCCAGTCACTATAACAATTAACTAATAGCAACAGGTTACACGCAATATTGATAAAATGATAAATAATAAATTAATAACTATAACTAACAAGATCGATCATATATTCTAAGAATTGTTGGTTTGTACATTTGACTTTGTCCAAAAAACTGCAAAGGGAATTTATTGATAACCCTTCTATTTCCCGTAAACACGTTCATTAAATATGACCCATCTTTAGAATATACATATAAATATAATCAATAATCAATAAAATAATATAATATAATATAATATAATATACAAATTGATAAATGCATGTATAGGCATCATACAATAATATAGATATTGTCGTTCAATGGGTCCAAATAAAGATGAGTGCATATGAAATGGAGAAAGAGGAGGAGAAGTTAAACATACATGACAAGAAAATTGATGTTCAGAAGATGGGGAGGCAAGAAATGAAGATGTTGGTTGATAATTTACTAGCTAAGGATGATCATCAAAACTTCCTAAGACGAATTAGAGACCGTTTTGATAGGTGAGTTGCATAAATAATTTCATGTATGCTTGTGTTCATGTATGTTTCTGTAAGTGCTCGCGTGTCTATGTGTGCGCGAGCACATATATGCATCCATAGAAGTTTATCGTGTATGCATTATATTGCATCCTCTAAATACCAACATATTTTGATGTATATACTAACGTTGTACAAAATATTGTGTTAGAGATATGATATCATCTATATATTGGAAAATAGTCTATATATGCTAACATAAATTGTTTGATTATGTAGGGTTGGAGTTGAGATACCGAAAATTGACGTGAGATTTGAGAATTTATCAGTTAAAGGTGATGTGCATGTTGGTAGCAGAGCTCTACCCACCTTACTTAACTCTACCATAAACTCCTTAGAGGTAAACTTATGCTTAGAGTTTTGCAACAGTATGAATTTTTATATCAAAATTGTTATTCAAAAATGAATATGCAAGTAAATGTTAATATGTTATGAATCTTATGATCTATTTCATACTTTTGGAGCAATAATTCTTGATCTCATATTATTTATTGACGTAATAAGTATAGGAAAAATAAAAAACAAACTTATATTAATTTCAAATAGATATGGTTAAACAAAGTATGCTGAATTAATGTCTTAAATAAAATAAAATAAAAATATGCTGAATTAATAAAGTTTCTCAATGCGAGTGAAAAAGAATTGAAGACAGTCCACATCACATTGTTTGTACCTTAAGTAGACTCTAGCTTATACTTCCCTCAAAAAAAAAAAAAAAAAAAAAAAAAGTAGATTCTTATACCCTCTCTATTCCTTAATTAGATTTCTATTTCTAACATTTATTCCTCACATAATAGAAAAGTATGAATTTAATTAAGGAATGGAGGGAGTACCCTATATCCAATACAGGTAACAATTACAAAGTAACAAGGGTTTTGTTATTGTGCAACACAAAGAAGAGTACTAGAAAAGAAAATTGTTCGTGCATGGACATGCATTTAATTTATCACCTTATTCTGTCCATATCGTTTTTTCTTCATTACATTGACTTTTGTTGTCAATATTGTCTTTTTCCGTCTATAAATTTTCTATACTTTCTCCGTTCCTTTTTAATCTTTATATATTAATTTTTATGGTCAAATTTTTAAAGCTTCGATCATAAATATTCACCATACAAAAACGTCAATCTGAACTATATAATGTGAAATCCTTGTTACATTTGACTGAAAAGTGTGAATCTAATCTTATACATTCAATCTTGTCTTACTTTTGTGTAAGACAACATTTATTTGACTTAACGGGAATATATGAAAATAATTATGGATGCATGATGTACCCAATAGTAATTTTTCATCATTTAATGGATAAACGAGTAATAATCATCAAAATAAGCAAATAATAATACCTTTAGGTACAACATATATCCGAGGATATATAACAGTCTTTGCTAATATAAACGCTAAAGCATTATTATTTTTCTTTTGGCTTCTAGCCGCATAAAAGAAAAGGCAAAAGCATTTTACACATTTTGTATTATATACTCGTAAATTGATTTGTAAGCTTTGTTTAATAAAGTAGAAGTGTTTTGAAGTTAGTGTTTTGAAATTTCCACTCACTTCTCAGCGCGAGAGAAGGAATTGGTGTGATCATTAATTTGGGCTCAAAAAAAAATGTGTGTGATTTGGTGTTTGAATTAACGTGCAAAAATATGACCATGACAGGCAATTTTGGAGTTAGTTCGTGTGGCACCATCTAACAAGAAGACCCTGAATATACTCCATCAAGTCAACGGATTAATTAGACCCTCCAGGTATTTATAAGATCCCATCAAAATAATACTCGTATAATTCTTTCTTTATTTACTGGAGTATGTATATATTTTTTTTAGTAGAAATTCTTTATTTGTTTACATATAATATTCAAATTAGAGTTTTAATTTTGAACATATACTTCTTTATTGTCAACACCATAACATGTAGAGATATTACTCCGTATTGTGTTTGGTAGGGTAGGGTGGATGTTGCAGTGTTGGCTGTGTTGCCCTCAGTACAACTTGAAATTTTTATGGTATTCATTCTTAAGATGATTATCACTATACTAATTTTTTATTGGCTATTTTTTACAGTATTTATTTTTTATGTCAAATTTAATTCAAATAGTTTTTTATTTTTCTATTTTATATTTTCATAATTAATTTACGAACCATTTTATAATTTCAGTGTTAATAAAAACTGAATTGGTTAAATTAATTAGGAAAATTATAAAATAATTCAAAAATTATTTTTAAATTAATTTTTTTTGAGGAAAAATTAATAAATTTTTTTTAAAATTAGATAAATGATTTATAATTAATTTTTCCATTAAAAAAATTAACCAATATTAAATTAGTATAATGGTAGTCCATTTAATTAAGGATGACTGCCATAGAATCATCCCATCCTGATCTCTGCTGCCCAACATATTCAAACCCATATTCTCAAGCTATCCTTATTCTCAAGCTAACTGGAACAAATTAAATTTTTTCTCTATATCGACCACATGAATATCTACACCCATTTAATCCCCACCTGAAAAAAATATCTTCAAGTAGCCCTATAAAGTGACAATTGTACATCTAGTAATAAATAAATGACCAAAAATTAAAAAAACAATTCTTTTTTTTTTTTTTTTTTTTTTGAAAGAAAAAACAATTCACTTTATATTACATAATAATCATCTAAACTCAAAAATCATACTAAAAAAATATATATTATATTATATGTAATACTTATTTTATGCCCATGTTACAATAATATATATACTATCTCCGTTTCATATATATTTTTTGCAACTTTGGAATATTTTATATCTTACAAATAATACCCCAAATTTGCAAAAAATATGAAATGAAGGTATATATAAGGAAAAATTGTAAATAACTACTCACTTAACAAGTCAAATCTTGAACCACTACTCGCTAAAAAGTTTTTTCAAAAAAATTACCCTATAAATTTAAAAAGTTTGGGTAGCACTACCATTTTACATTTTCTGGCAATTGAATCGGGGGAGTTGGGCCCATTTGTTACTTTTACTCTAAAGTAAAATCCTAACCTTCCTTTATATTAACCTACCTTCCTCGTTTTTGCAAAGAATCAATCTTAAAAACCAAGTATTTGTGCAAATCACCAATTAAAGAAGGAAAATCAATTTGATTTTTACAAAGATTTGGTTTTTTGGATTGAGTTTTGCAAAGAAGAGGAGGGTTGGTTAATATATACGAGGAAAAAAAAAATACGAAGGAAAAATAACATATATGCCCTACTCGCCGGAATTAGTTGCCGGAAAATGAAAAAGGTAGTGCTACCCAAACTTTTTAAATTTAAGGGGTAGTTTTTTTTATAAAACTTTTGACTGATTAGTTATTCACAAATTGACTTGTAAAGCAAGCTAGTAGTTCTTAACAATTTTTCATATATATATAATTCAATAATTGCATATTCATTCACTTATTTTGGTTTCAATATCAATTTCTTCCTCTAATCCTGGCTCCTGGCCTACTAGTTTAGCAAATTTATCTTGCTTGCACAAGTATACATTTTTAACAAAGTATAAGGGTATGGGGCATGGAAGGGTCGGCAGTACAACTCGACCTAATATCCACCCGCCCAATCACTCATGGCAAGTATTGTTTTCATCCCATCACCACCCACTGTAAAATAATGTAGAACCATACTCGCCCTAGTGGATGGGTCTTTTGGTTCTATTTGACCTGTCTCATTGACATTCCTGATTGCATATTTGATTTATATATCTTCTATCATGGATAACAAACTAGAGGACACTTTCTTTCACTATATATTATAAAGGATAATCTCAACCAAAAGCTTAATTAAGATAATGGTGGACGTCAAGGTCAATTTAATTTGTATATATATCTACTCTCATTGTTGAATATCTAAACTTAAAATGATATTTCAATCATATAAAGAAGTAAGGTTTTCGGGGATCTAGATATATAAGTAATTCCCAACCCACAGGTTTGGATGCCAGTAGTGGAAAAAGCCTATTCATAACGAGCAAAAACAAGCTTTTCGTAACGGATATTGGGCGTTACGTATACAACCGTTATGGATAAAAATATTTTTTGTAACAGGTAGGTAAATAAAGTTTTCATTACAAATAGCTAGGTATTTGTAACGGAAACTTTGACTGCCCGTTACAAATAACTAGGTATTTGCTACGGACACTTTGATTGCTCTTTACAAATAGCCAGATATTTGTAACAGACACTTTGGCTGCCCGTTACAAACATGTCTATAAGAATCAAAATATTTGGGGTATTTGTACCAGGCACAACATGTGCCTATTACAAATATCCCTTTTCTTTTTCCATTCACCACTTAAATAATCGTTTATAATATTTAACGTATAACAAATCTTAGATATTGGTTTTCATGCCACAAAGGCACAAATATATTATCAAAACATGGCACACCAAATTTTAAATTTTCATCTCAAAAAATCCTTATAATATTGTAAAATTAAAAATGTTAATAATTATAATTATTAGTACAAAACGGAATACAAAAACAACAGCAGCAACCAAGAGCAGTAGAATTAGTAATAGCAGCAACAACAATGTTTGGAGGAAGTAACATCAAGTCATCCACAGCAACGCCGACTTATTAAAAGCTGCCCAAAGGGGGGGGGGGGGGGGGGGGGGGGGGGGGTTCAAATAAGTTCTTAAAATCAGTTTGTTGAATTCACAAGAATAAATTACAAATTCAACAACATAAACTTTATCACAAGGAACATTAAGAGTGCTCTAATACGAAATTCTGTCAATCTTAAATCCTACCAAATCAAATTTGAGTTGTTGCATCCATGATTGTTACTATATCATCAATTTGGGTTTTTATTATAGAATCCTAATGTGATGTACCTTTTGATTCTTCATTGATTATCAGAATGACATTATTATTGGGGCCTCCAAGTTCAGGAAAAACAACATTGCTACTAGCTCTTGCAGGAAAGCTTGATAAAGATCTAAAGGTTCATTTTCCTCTTGTTTTTTCTGATGCATGCAATGAAGTAATAATACTCTTTGACGTTCCATTTTTACATTCCTTTTTTAAGTTCTACACCGATTAATTATTTAAGATGATTGCTAAATAAACACAGTCATATGGAGTCTTGTTTGATTCATCTCTATGACTAATTTAAGATTGTAAAATATGTTTTGTGAGTCCATACTTACAACAAGTGATGTAGTTTAATAAACTTGAAATTGTCTCTTTCTTTTAAAGCTTTGTTATTCTATGCAATGCCATGAAAAATGATTTGGACCCTTACCTTTTGTTCCATTTGGTGTTAGATTGTATGCATGCATTCCTAGATTCAACATGATTTGCAAAAGATGATATGATGAAGAATTTTCAATGGAATTCCCCTTAATTTGGATTTGGTTTTACTCCTTTTGTTTGTGTTTGAGCTAGAAAATCGACATAGGTTTTTGAAGATGGTGGTATATATACTTAAAGGAGATTAATTATATGATGAAAAATACCCACAATTCTTCACACCCTGAGAAATAAAATAAGGACATAGATAATGTTCATACTCCTAATTAAATAGGTTGGAATGTTTGCTTCAAATTTTCCAATGGTTAGTTTGTGTTAGTGGAGGCTTAAGATTAGTGGGTTAATAATGCTAGCGCTAGAAATGATCTAATGACCAAGGGATCATATATGTTTCTTACTTTTAGCTTAATTTTGTACTATATATGTTGCTATATCTACGTTTTTCAATGGACTAAATACATGTTTGATTTCTTTCACCTTTCTCTTCTCTTTATGTATTTAAATTTCAACAAAATACATACATATTGTCATACATATAATTGGATTTGTGAATAGGTAAATGGAAAGATAACATATTGTGGCCATGATCTTAACGAATTTGTTCCAAAGAAGACGTGCACATATGTTAGTCAAAATGATCTTCACTATGGAGAGATGACAGTACGAGAAACACTAGACTTTTCAGGGAAATGCTTAGGGGTAGGGGCTAAGTATGAGCTACTACAACAACTTTTGAAAAACGAAAGCGAAGCAGGATTCAAGTTGAATCCCGAGCTTGATGCTTTCATGATGGGAATGGCTCTCCAAGGCCATGAAACAAGCCTTGTAACTGAATATTTACTCAAGGTTAGTGATTGACACTCATTATTAACATGTTTAATAACTTGTATGCACATACAATTGAACAAAATAAAACTCGAGCATTAAATTACATTGTTTTTCTTTGATAGATACTTGGCTTGGATAGATGTGCTAATACCGTTGTGGGTGATGATATGAGAAGAGGTATTTCTGGAGGTGAAAGAAAGCGTCTCACTATTGGTAATATATTCATTCCTTGTAATAACAAAGAAATGTTCAAATATATATATTACTCCATCCGTTCCACAATGATGTTCTTGTTTGGAATCTTTGACTTTTTTAAAAAAGAGAATTTTCTAAATTTCTCTTAATCTATAAGAACAAATATAGTCATGTGGGATCTAATTTGATTCATCTTGATTGGTAGATTATTAATATCTAACTTTTATAATTTTTGCTAGTGTGAAATTATAGATATTTACGGTACAAAATGGATAAAAATTTACATCGATTTACGAAACAGGAACATCATTCTGAAACGGAGGGAGTAGAGTTCAACATTTTGTCTCGATATATAACTTACATATTGATATGATTTATATATAGGTGAAATGTTAGCAGGACCTGCAAAAGTTCTTCTAATGGATGAAATTTCAACTGGATTGGATAGCTCAACTACGTACCAAATATGCAAGCACATAAGTGAAATAGTTCATATAATGGACATGACAACAATTATATCCTTGTTGCAACCTACACCTCAAGTATATGAGCTATTCGATGATATTATCCTCATCTCGAATGGCCAGATTGTTTACCAAGGACCGCGTGAGTATGTCCTAGACTTCTTTGAATATGTTGGGTTCAAGTGTCCTGAAAGGAAAGAGGTAGCAAGTTTTCTACAAGAAGTGACATCCAAAAAGGATCAACCACAATACTGGTTTAAGGACCAAAAGTATCACTATGTTTCCATTCCCGAGCTTGTTGAGGCTTTTCAATCTTTCCATGTTGGACAAAAGCTCGCGTTAGATCTAAGGGTTCCTTATCTTAGAGAAAGAACTCACCCTTTAGCCTTGGTCAAAGAAAACTATAGTATCTCTAACATTGAGATACTTAAGGCATGTTTCTCAAGGGAATGGTTGCTAATGAAGCGAAATTCTTTTCTTTACATCTTCAAGAGTGTGCACGTGATAATTTTATCAGTGGTTACCATGACTGCATTTTTTAGGACGACAATGCATCATGCTACAGTGACAGATGGTGAAAAATACTTAGGTGTGATATTTTTGAGTATGTCAAATTTCGTGTTGAATGGAATGGCAGAAACTACGCTAACAGTTATGGGGCTCCCAATTTTCTACAAACAAAGAGATTCCTTATTCTACCCTTCATGGGGCTATGCTCTACCAATTTGGGTCCTTCGTATTCCCGTGTCATTCTTTGAATCAATATTATGGACTATTCTTACTTATTATACCATTGGCTATGCTCCGGGTGCCACTAGGTATGACCCTAGATACTTAATATCTTTACTACTACCTCCGTTAATTATTATTTGCAACAATGAAATATTTTATATCTCACAAATAATACCTTTTGTTGCAAATAATAGTTAACGGAGGTAGTATATTTTCTTAATCGCCATTGTTTTGACAATTGACAACAAAATCCATAATTAGTTTTACTTATTTCCATAGTTTTTTCAAAACCATGAAAAACATAAAATATAAAAGCTTATCCAATTTAGGTATTCTATTATTATAGAGACAATTTAACTGCTATATTGTACTAATATATGTTTTTACCTAGAGGCAAAATTTGAGTTCTTGTTATTGTCTTTTAACATTGGTTTCTTATTTGCTTACTTTAATCATAATAATTTCTATTTATATCGTTAATCAGGTTCTTTTACCAATGGCTAGCTTACTTCTCTATCCATCAAATGGCTTTGTCATTCTTTCGCTCCATTAGTGCTATTGGAAGAACCATTGTGATTGCTACCACATCTTGTATGATTCTATTGCTACTTATGTTTGTGCTTAGTGGATTTGTTATTGCAAAAGGTATGTTTCCAATCAAATTCAATGATTTTATAAACTATCATTTTAAGTTAAGTAAAATTTATTAATGTCATTAAAATGTATTGCTCCATATAGGTGATATAAGCCCTTGGATGTTATGGGCTTACTACGTTTCTCCTATGATGTATGGACAACATGCTCTCGTTATCAATGAATTCCTTGATAAAAGATGGAACATTGTAATGGTTCTTACTTTCATTTTCACCCTCAATTTTAATATCTACATATCTATTATCCGTTACAACTAGCAAATAAATAACACATTGTATGTACTACTCTAGTCGATTAGAGAGCCAAGATTCAAAGATGCAACAATCGGTAAAATCATCCTTGCATCAAGAGGCCTATTTGATCATTCATATTGGTTTTGGATAAGTATTGGAGCTCTACTCGGATTTTCTTTTCTCTTCAACATCTTATATATCATGGCTTTAACATACCTAAATCGTATGTATTTTAACCCTTAACTTACATACCCTTGAATTTTTATGAATAATCAATGAACTACTAGCTCATAGTAGCTTAATACATTGTTGTTGTTTCCATTGTTGATGTTATAGCTTTTAGTTATTCAAAAGTCGTGGAGCAAGATCATGATGAAGCTAGAATGATAAGCGCGCTAAATCAATCAAAATGTACTGAAACAAGGATGGTGTTGCCTTTTCAACCTCTTTCAATAGCTTTTAATCATATCAACTACTATGTGGATACCCCATCGGTAAATCACTTCGCTTTACAAATTGTTTTGTTAATTTGTTACGTAGTAATTCAATAAATATAATTTCCATCTTATTTTAAACGGGAAATTCCTTGTTTCTCATGGTTTCTCATTGTGAGAAACGAAATTTGTTTCTCATGGGGGCATTTTCGTGAATAAATCAACAATTTTTTCATTATTGTGGGCTCCACAATTGAATAAAATTGAATCAAGTTGTTGGTTTATTTACGAAAATGCCATGTGAGAAAGTGGGGCATCCTCATTTTAAACCTTCAACATACTACATGCTACATGTCATTTAAATGTATCTATTTTTTTTACAACAAAGATGAATTTATAACTTTAAATAACTACAATTTAAGCAATAGATTATTGATTTTATGTGCCAATGTAAATGTTGTAACTTTTTTTTCTATACACACCAGGAAATGAGAAGTTTAGGCTATGAAGGAGATCGCTTGCAATTACTACAAGATGTAAGTGGTGCTTTTCGACCAGGAGTATTGACGGCCTTAATAGGTGTAACGGGTGCTGGGAAGACCACATTGATGGATGTGCTAGCAGGAAAAAAGACTAGAGGCTATATAGAAGGTAGCATATATGTTTCTGGTTATCCAAAGAACCAAGAAACGTTTGCGAGGATAAGTGGTTATTGTGAACAAGTTGACATCCATTCACCGCATCTCACTATATACGAGTCCCTTCTATATTCTGCTTGGCTTCGTTTATCGCCAAACATTAACCAAAACACACGAATGGTAAGTAACCGGGGAGTCCAGATTCTCCGAAATTAACATTATTCCAGTTTATCTCCTCTCACAACTTTATGCATTGATTTTTTGTGTCACTCTAATATTTCACCTTTATTATTTAAAAAATTTAAAAAAACATTATATTGTGAGAGGAAATATATTTATAAATTTATCTCAGAGTTGAACTTATATTTTCCCGTAAGTAACATGTTTTAATAAACTTTGCAGTTTTTTTTTTTTTTTTTTTTTTTTTTTTTTTTTTTTTTTAACATTATTCACGCATGTTAATTATTAGAGAAAATTGTGAAAAAGGACCTTTTAAGTGGTCGACTTTTTGAAAAATGACCTTTTAAGTGAAAACTTGTGAAAAAGGACCTTTTAATTTGCATTTTGCTTGTATGGGGTACTTGGGTGACCTTCCGTGGTGGTATATGCTGGAGCTCCGGCGTTGACTATCACGTGTTAGTCACGTGACTTTTTTTTTTAAAAAAAAGACAAAAATAACTCCAAATTTCCCTCCTTTCCCGACCTAACTCTTTCATTGGTTAGGTCGGGAAAGGAGGGAAATTTTGGTTTTTTTTTTAAAAAAATAAGTCACGTGACTAACACGTGATAGTCAACGTCTGAGGTCCGGCATTGACCACCACGTAAGGTCGCAAGCTCACCCAAGTACCTCATATAAACAAAATGCAACTTAAAAGGTCTTTTTTACAAGTTTTAACTTAAAAGGTCCTTTTTCAAAAAGTCGACCTCTTAAAAGGTCATTTTTCACAATTTTCTCTAATTATTATATGTTTTGATGAATCAACAGGGATTTATTGAAGAAGTTATGAGATTGATAGAACTCGAGCCATTAAGGGATGCCATTGTTGGCCTACCGGGTATAAATGGTCTTTCAATTGAACAACGGAAGAGATTGACTATAGCCGTGGAATTAGTAGCTAACCCTTCCATCCTATTCATGGATGAACCAACATCTGGTCTTGATGCTAGAGCAGCTGCTATTGTCATGCGCACTATGAAAAGTATCAAAGACACTGGAAGAACAATTGTTTGCACGATTCATCAGCCGAGTATAGACATCTTTGAAGCATTTGATGAGGTACATCTTTACTAATTTTCTCATTAAATACATAATTGTGCATTTAATTGCTTATCGAGTTTTTGTGAACGTCGCAGCTTCTATTGATGAAGAGAGGAGGGCAAATTATTTATTCGGGACCCCTTGGTGACAATTCATATAAACTTATTGAATACTTTGAAGTAGGTGACAAATTATATATACCATGTACATTTTTATCGATAGATGAACGAATACGCTCATGGAGTTTAATCTCTCACAGGACATACCGGGAGTTCCGAAAATTAGAGGTGGTTACAATCCTGCTACATGGGTGCTTGATATTACTAGCCCACAAGAAGAGTCTAAAATGGGTTTGGATTTTGCACAAATCTATTCAAAATCAGAACTTTATCAGTACGTACGCAAAAATCTTTGTATAGTTTTAGGCCTTTTAGATGTATTTAGATAATTCTTACTCCCTCCGTATTTTTTTAAGTGTTACAGTTTGACCGACACATAGTTTTAGACAATTTAATTAAGTTAAATAAAGTAAGAGGTAAGTGGGGTAGTAAGGGTATTAAAAAATTGTAAAAGAAAGATAGTGGGGTTAATAGTTTATTGAAAAGTAATGAATGTGAGAGAACAGATATAATAATAAAAAAAAGTAGTAGTGAGTTTGGGTGGGGACAATGAGAGGAGAGAGATATATTATTTTAATGTAGTTTTTTTGCAGAAAAAAAAAGTGTAACACTTAAAAAAACACGGAGGGAGTAATGATTACTAACAAATGCATTTTGGATAAATATTTTTAGGATGAATCAGAAAATTATCAAAGAGCGTAGTAGTCCACCACAAGATTCTAAGGATCTCTTCTTTGAAACAAAGAACTCCCAATCGTTCATTGTTCAGTTTCAAGCCTGTTTTTGGAAACAATATAGATCTTATTGGCAAAATCCATCATACACCGGTGTTCGATTATTCATGACAGTGTTCATGGGTGCTTTGCTTGGACTTATATTTTGGAACAAAGGAGGCAAATTGTAAGTTTTTCTTTCGTTTACACTTTGATTATTGTTATCCATTAACGGCAACCATATATAGTTTTTACTTGTATTACTCTGTTCATCTCTATTTATTTGACAAGCTTTTGCAAATGACGTGCATTGTTGCACAACTTTATTTATAAGAAGGTTTTTTGTCAGAAACGGGAAATTCCCCTTTTCTCATGGTGAGAAACAAATTTGTTTCGCATGGGGGCATTTTCGTGAATAAATCAACAACTTTTTTATTATTGTGGGCTCCACAGTTGAATAAAATTGTTGGTTTATTTACAAAAATGTCATGTGAGAAACAAATTTTGTTTCTCACCGTGAGAAAATGGGGCATCCTCATCAGAAACTACCTAATAAAATCATATTATGAGAGAAACTACATAATTAAGAAAGTGTTGTGATAAACTATCTAATAAAAAGTAAAATATTGTAAGAAACTATCTAATAAAAGGCATAATGTTATAAAATATGCTGAATTTCAACCGTTGACGAACCTTAAAAAACACCCGAAACCACTGCTTTCATCCCAAAACCAACACAACCTACTTGAAATAACCTCTATCACGCCGAAACCACCCTCTAACCCCAAAACCACCGCTTCTAATCCCAAAAACCACCATCCCAAAGCATGAAAATGCTCTCACCAAATCGGAATATCCTCCAACCAACTTGTTATTACCTTACTACCTTGAAAACCAACCCCCTGCGGTGGTTTCGATGGTGTTTTGAGGTGGTTAGTGCCGTAAAATTAGGTTAACTGTGGGAATTCGGCCAAGGGTAGTACATAAGTTTTTATTAGGTAGTTTCTCACAAAATTTAGATTTTGTTAGATAGTTTTTGAAAAAAAAAAACAAAAAACCGTCGTCAATTACATATAACTTAAGATTAGAGACCATATGATACTAATAACAAGATACCACATTATTCTTTTCGTTTCTTAAATGTTTATATAAAATTAATAAACAATATTTTAAAGCTTTCGAACTTTGACCATAGCTAAAAATAAAGCACCAAATGGAACTATAATTTTGGACAGATGAAGTATGTTATCGTGTTAAGGCTCGATACCTAGATTATGATGAAGCTCTACACTACTACTTCCTCTGTTCTTTTTTATTTGATCTGTTTAACGATCAATAACTTAAATTTTCCATAAGTAAAAATTATAAAAGTTATATATTATTATAGTACTTATTGAGATGAATAAAAAAAGATCATACATAAATATATTTTTCCTTACATATTATTCACAAAAGACGGTCAAAGGACGGAGGGGTAATGAATAGTGTAAAAGTTAAAACGGGTCAAATAATAAAGAACGGAGGAAGTAATATTTATTTATGAACAAAAGTAACTAAGGATCTTAATTACAAATTGAAATTTTGTCAAACAGTTCCAAATTGCAAGACTTGAAGAATCTTCTTGGAATAATCTATTCAGCTATAGTTTTTCTGGCAGCAAGTAATGCTTTAAATGTCCAAGCAGTTTTTGCGAGTGAAAGAACTGTATTCTATCGTGAACGAGCAGCAAAAATGTATTCATCTTTACCATTTGCATTAGCTCAGGTAACATACTTTAAAATAATATCATATTTCATCAATTTTATCATACTTGAAAACAATGCTCTAATTATGCTATTATTCTTCTCATTTTTTGTAGTTGGCTATTGAGACAATCTACCTTGCAATTGTAAATTGTATCTATGCTCTTATCTTATACTCCATGATCGGATTCGAGTGGACGGCTATGAAATTCTTCTACTTCTACTACTTCATATTCATGTGCTTCACATATCACACATTGCTTGGACTCATGCTTGTCTCGCTAACACCACGCCATGAATTTGCTTCCATTTTCATGACGTTCTTTGCTACCTTCTGGAATATTTTTGCTGGATTTTTCCTTCCTAGACCGGTATGTGACCCCTTCCACGTTTACTTCGTACTAACAGTGTTCTCTCTCTTTTTCTATATATATATATGGTTTTCAATAAATAAATATATATATATATATATATATATATATATATATATATATATATATATATATATATTCTGACAAATTACTTATGAGAGAATGAGTTGAATTGTATTGACGATCTTGGCTAATATTTATAGCATACAAAAGATAACCTACGCAATATAAAACTCTATCATATGAAATTCCATAAATCTATCTTAGAATATCACTAAGATATATTATTATCCTAAATATAATATCATAAGATCTATATAGAAAATATATCACAATAATATATTTTCCTATATTCCTAACACCCTCCCGCAATCGTAACGGTAGTAACACAAACGTTACGATTGGAATTCGCACTTTGTTGAAGTCGATTGAGTTGATGTTGATGTCGCGTTCAATTTTTTTATTTTTTAAAAAACAAACTTTTGCAACCACAACCCTTTGCTGGTGTCTATGGTCTTTTGCCACAACCCTTTGCTGGTGTCTGTGGTCTTCTGTCACAGCCCCTTGCTGATGTCCGTGGTCTTCTGTCATGGCCCTTTACTGGTGTCCGTGGTCTTCTCTGCCATGACCCTTTGCTTGTGTCCGTGATCTTCTTTGCCATGGCCCTTTGCTGGTGTCCGTAGTCTTCTTCTGCCACAACCCTTTGTTGGTGTCCGTGATCTTCTTTTGTCATGGTCCTTTGCTGGTGTCCGTGGTCTTCTACAAAACTTTTTTTTTCTTTTAATAAAAAATACGCCAAACGTGGTTTTTCTTCATCTCCATAGAAATGTAGTACGGGAGAAGTTCAGACACAAACTCCAACAAAAAACCCATACCATCATGCATTCAAATAAGATGGATTAATGACGTATACCAACCAAAAAATTGCACAGCAGGGGAATTTTTGTGAACGGTCCCAAGATTTTGACCAGTTCTTGATACCATAACAATTTATGTATGAGAGAATGAGTTGAATTGTATTATGATCTTGGCTAATAATTATAGCCTACAAAAGATAACCTACACAATATAAAACTCTATCATATAAATTTCCATAAATCTATCTTAGTATATCACTAAGATATATTATTATCCTAAATATAATATCATAAGATCTATATGGAAAATATATCACAATAATATATTTTCCTATATTCCAAATATTTTCTGGAAAATTTGTCTAAGATATCCTTTTAAAAGACATTTTTTGTCTGGGATAATTTTAAAATTTTTTTTTGTTAAGGACGACCAACCCCCACTTTCAGGCCATTGACCACCAAAGTCTGGCGTAGACTCGCACGTGACTTGCACATGGTCCTTCTAGCAACTGGAAATCCACACCCACATCTCTTGTCTTCAAATCGATCCATATTTGGCAAGAAATTTCTATACAATCAAACCCAAGTCAATTCCAAAATCAAAATCCTAATTTTACAATTTGACAGAATTCAAACAATTGGGGAGAAATTACAGACCTTAAATGCAAACAAGATCGTTCCCACCAATCCTAAACTGACGAATACCCCTATCAAACCCTAAATTGGGGAGAATTTTTGGTTATAGATTCAATTGAAGAAGAAAAGGGTTTTTATGTGACGAAATTGGAGGGAAAAGGGGTGCAAATAGGATAAATAAGGACCATGTGCAAGTCACGTGCGAGTCAAGGCTGGATTCCGATGGTTAATGGCCTGAAAGTGGGGGTTGGTTGTCCTTCACAAAAAAAAAAAAAAAAAAAAAAATAAAAAATAAACAGGTTTGAATTTGCCAAAAAAATTGAAAAGGTTGTGCCTGACAAAAAATGTCTTTTAAAAGGTTGTCTTAGACAAATTTGATTTTTGCATAGTCTTCAATCTTTATATACTACGTATATTAGTTCTCTCTCTCTTTTTTAGTTGTATTATATTATTTTTACGGATTCCTACATAATTTTTGGAGTAGAAAGAATTAGTGAATAAAAAAATGGGGCCCATGTGGTAGGAGAGAGAAAGAAAGAATTTATTAGTTGAAAAGGAAAGAGATGCAACTAATTTAAGCTTAAGACCGTCCAAAAGAAAATAGGTGGTACAATATTAAACAATTACTTAGGCCCTGTTCAATTCACCTTAAAAAAAATAATATCAAGTAGAATTCATTCCAGTTAAAAATAAGTTCAGTTCAGAAAAATTAGTTTTAGTTTAGTAAAAATAATTTCAGTTCTGTAAAATTGAGTTATCTTAAAGAACAATTATAATAGAAAATCAGTAAAAATAATCTCAGTTCAGCAAAAATAACTTTAGTTCAGTAAAAATAATTTAAGTTCAACAAATATAATTTTGTCTAATAAAAATAATTTCAGATCAGCAAAAATAAAGTGAAGTGAACGGAGCCTAACAAGACTAAATAATAAGTAATTAAATACACTAGTAATTAGTAGTTTTTAAGATAACATAATGGAATCATGTCAAAAATTGAATTTATTATTTTATCTTTGTTTAAAAAATCAAAATAAATTTAATTATGCATAGAAAAATTGCTATTTTATTTTGTTATCTAATTTATTTATTACAATTCACAGCAAATACCAATATGGTGGAGGTGGTGTTATTGGGCTTCTCCAGTTTCCTGGACAATGTATGGAATGGTCACTTCTCAAATTGGTGATAAGAGCTCTCCTATTGAAATTCTCGGAACTAATACAGTGCCTTTGAATATTTTACTAAAAGGTTTCTTAGGTTATGAGTTCAATTTTTTGCCTATTGTTGTTGTGGCACATCTTTTATGGGTTGTTTTCTTCTTATTAGTTTTCACTTGTGGTATCAAATTCTTAAACTTTCAAAAACGATGAATCACAAATGGTATATATATATATATATATATATAGGTTTCCTATATGTATATTATACATTTTATACAAGTATGTTTTTTTTTTTTCTTCTTCTTCACAACTTATGTAATTTATTCCTTAATGCTATATGTAAAGAAGATACTTGTATAAAGACAATATAGTAGCTTATATTCTATACAGAATTGAATGACAAACACCAAAGAAATATTGTCTGAAGTAAAAAAAAAAATAAAAAAAATAAAAAATAATCTCACACGTCATTTGTTGCGTAATTTTTTTTATTATAATAGTTTCCTTGTACTGTGTAAAAAATTTCTTTCTTAATACTCCATAGTTTATACAAGGAAATTTTTTTAAAAAACCACCTTTTATAAGAAATTTTTTACAAGAAACCATCTTATAATTTTTTTTTTTTTTTTGCAAAAACATACCTTAGTCAATTTTTTTTTTTTACAAATCAATACCTTTATGCCGGAAAATGAGGTTTGACCCCATTTTCTGGAGTTGAATACCCCAATCCACCCACGAAACCACCTTTCTCCCTAGCCCCACCCACGAAACCATCTCCCTCCCCAGCCCTAAGCTACCTACAAAACCACCCTTTTCCTGGCGTTGACCACCCTAAACACATCACTTTAACGGCGTTGACCACCCTAGACCCTCCTCTATAGCCCTAGCCACCCTTCTCTCCTCCACTGTCAGTGCCGACACCCATAGCCGCGCTCCCCCAACCCTAAATTAACCCACTCGAACCACCCTTAACCTAGTTTTGCGGGGTAGTGGAAAGAAGAGAATTCGATTTAGTTGGTGGGGATGAGGAGGGGAGGCGGTTTTGTGGGTGGAGCTAAGGAGGGAGTGATTTCGTGAATAGGGATGGGAAGGGGGATATTTCATGGGTGGGGTTAGTGTAGTAACTATTTTTCGACATAAAGGTATGATTTTGCAAAAAGAAATGAATTATATATATATATATATATATATATATATATATATATATATATATATATATATATATATATATATATATATATAAACCTCTTATAAAAGGTGGTTTTTTACAAAAATTTCCTTTACACTAATATCTTATTAGTCCTATTTTATCTTCAAAAAATAAATTTAAAAAAACATCTTATTTGTCATATGAAATTTTAAAAAAAGAATGCAAATCACGTCAAAAATGCAAATAAAAGGTGGAGATTGAAAATGTATCGAAAACAGAGGTGAAAATAGGTTAATTGGATATTTTGACTTTTACCACAAAAACAAATCCAAAAATTGTTTTTTTTTTTTACCACCAAAACTTTTAAGTGTTTTATTTTACCACCAAACAAAAAATTAAAAATTATTTTTTACCACATGGCTTCAAAAACCTAACAGAATTTTTTAAATTCTTCGATTTTCATGAGCAAAACATGTTCTTCAAAAGTTCAAGGGGGCATATTGATCAAAATGGTCCAATTTGAGGTCAGAATTGACAAAAAATGATCGAAAATGCCTCGTTTTGCGTGTTTAAACATACCTCGATTTGCGTTAACACACAAAATGAGATATATTTTCAATCATTTTTTGTCAATTCTGACCTCAAATTGGAGCCTATGGATTAATATGCCCCCCTAAATCTTGGAAGAATATGTTTTGCACACTAAAATCGAAGAATATTTTTTTAAAAAACAGTTAGATTTAACAGTTTTGTTAACGATAGGTGGTTAAAAACATTTTTTTTGTGGTAAAATAAAACTTTTAAAAGTTTTGGTGGTAAAAAACAATTTGTTGATTTTTTGGGTGTTAAAAGTAAAAAAAATCCAAATATCAAAGGTTGAACATAAAATAATATGATGTTTAATTCAACTATATATATATATATATATATATATATATATATATATATATATATATATATATATATATATATATATAGACTTATTAACCAAGCAAACGGGTCGTCCGGGTCGTCGGGTATGGGTCGGGTCAGTTTGAGGTCGGTAATTTCGGATCAGTTAAAATTCTGCTTCCCTGCAACTGTGGCCATTGCTACTGCTGCTTTGTATAGCCATTATGTAGTGCTTCTGCTGTTTTACACTGCAACTATGCTTTGATGCTTGATGGAATGCTGCTGCTGCTACTACTTCTGCTTTAATTTACTTGATTTGTCGCTCTATACATACATATATACTACCTCCGGTCCAAATTAGTCGCAACTTTGGGGTATTATTTGTGAGATATAAAATATTCCAAAGTTGCGAGTAATTTGGACCAGAGATAATATATATATATATATGGAAAAATTGATTCTAATAATCCCACCTTTGGCCGGTTCGCCGTAAATAATCCCACCTTTATAGGGGATTTCTTCTATTGGTCCTTGACTTGTTAGTAACCGGTTTTAATAGGTTACAGCGCCATATGTCACTTTGTGATTAGTTGTAAAATTAAAAAAAAATAAACTAAATAAATTCAAAGTAAAAAAAAAAAAAAAAAAGCCAACCCAACCCCCACACCACTCCATCCCCACCTCCCATTCACTCTTCGGCGTCCCCCACCACCACCACCGTAGTACCTCCCTCCCCATACCCACCCAACGAACTGCCTTCCCTTCCCCTAAAACCACCATGACTAACGCCCCCTTTCCCTAAAACCACCACGACTAACGCCCCCTTCCCCTATAACCACCAAGACTACCGCCCGCCGTAAATAATCCACCACCATATTGCTTTCTGGTTTTAATTAAATCTTCCTATTTTTCAAAATCTCAATTATTTCATCTAAATATCAACCAAATTTGATCAGTGTTTTTCGTCAATCAAATGGGTTCCAACTTCCAACCCAATCAAGGTTTCACCTTTAGATCTAATGAGTGCTAGTTTTAAGGGTAATTTCGAGCACTAAAACACGTCATATGAAGACTCTTTTGATGTTGCGATCATCGTTGAAAATTGTGAAGTTGTCCTGTTTGTTACAACCTCCATTGCTATACTCACTGGTGTTGCTTTCGGCGCCGGGGAAGGGGAAAGGGGTGTTTATGGGGTGGGAGGTGGGAATTGTGGTGGCTAAATTTTAGGGGAAGGGTTAAAGAAGAATGGTGGCGTTCGGTGTTTGGGGTGGCTGATTTTGTTTTTTTAATTTTTGAAAATTTTAATTTTTTTTTTTTTTTTTTTTTTTTTTTTACCATTTATGTAGTGACACGTAATACTTAAATCACACACAAAAATAATTAACCTAATGTACAGGTTACCGGTCACAAGGGACCAATAGAAGAGAATGACCCATAAAGGTAGGATTATTAAATAATAATCTAAAGGTGGGATTATTAATGGTGAAACGACAAAAGGTGGGATTATTAGAATCAATTTTTCATATATTTTTTAAATACTTGCTCCATTTCTATTTTTTGCACTATTCATTTGTCTTACTTTGACTAATGTTTGTGATTTATACATAATAAAAAATATATTCTTGTGGGTACTTATTGGAATCATCTCAATTGTTAGAATTTATACTTATTGGTAATTAAAGATATTAGTGATCAAAGATTAGCATTGACATGCGTGTCCAAGAGAAATGGAGCAAGTATTTAAAAACGGATGGAGTATATATATATAATGGAGGGAATAATGAAAATCATTTGTGTATAAAAAATATGAACAATTTTTTAATATGCATCTTTCATTATTCCCTCCATTTTTAAATACTTGCTCTATTTCTCTATGTACGGAGTTTTAGGAGAAAATAATAAAATATGGAGGTGGTGGGGTTGGTGGAAGAATAAAAAATTGTAAAAAACCAAAAGTAGTGGAGAGAATTCGAAGAGAGAGAGAATATGAAATTAATATTGTTGGGTCCACTTGGTGAGAGAAATTAATTAAATATTGTAAGAGCTTTCCAAATAAGGAAATGGAGCAAGTATTTAAAAACGGTCGAAAAAGAAAAGCGGAGCAAGTATTTAAAAACGGAGGGAGTAAAAAGTAAAGACAATGCATGAAAAAAAAAACTTAAAAACTAAGATTCTTGGTTGCTTGTTGATTTGGTGACATAATTTCTCTAAAATCTATCTTCTCAACCTCTAATTACGTAGTATATTACTAATCTAATACTTCCTCCGTTCTGTTAATATTGCAACAAGGAGGAAATTACGCATCCCAAAACACATTTTATATGCTAAATATCTATAATTGTGTAACAGTAAAAATTATAAAAAGTTGATATAATGAAAGTATTATATGAGACGAATCCAACAAGATCCCACATGACTATATTTTGCTTAACGTATAACTCATATTATATGGTCAAACAAGAGTGATGAATAATGTAAAAAGTCCATTGTTGCAATATTAATAGAACGGAGGAAATATATCTAATAAAGTGGTTTATTTTAATAATAGTATGTCTATAAAATAAAACGGGTCCATGGGTCGGGTCTGGGTCTACACCCTGACCCAAATCCATCGGGTCTAAAATTTAAGGACCCAGACCCTAAAATATGGGTCGGGTCCAACCGGGTCTAGGACTCACTGCCATCTCTAATTACCAGCACTATAAGTCTAAATTATTCTACCAGAATCGCGGGCAGACGCTTAGTTCAATAAGTAGCCTGCTTTAGCTTCATACAAAGTAGTTTCATTGCCATATTCACAAAAATCCACAATGATACAATTTCTCAAAAAAATTTCAAACCTTTCTTCAATTTCAAAGTAATGTAAGCCAAATGCTTGAGTGAAGGGTTGACATGACCCTGCTCCAAGGGTTGGCTAATTTTCTTGATTTGACAAACTGTTGTGCTCATGAGCCGTGGTTGGGAGGCAAAAGATACAAGATTTGACACCGGTATTGGTTTTATACTGGGATAACAACCTAATAGGTATTGCTTAAAAGAGAGAAACAAGGAATCACAATCTACAACTATACATTAGGAAACGACTAATAACATACACCCAAACCCACTCATACTTTGCTACTAGCACAAAAACCAAACATTTTGCTGGCAAATAAAGGCATGAAGTGATAAATTTAATACTTTATTAGCGGAAAGTTGAGCTCAATTGAAAATGTAACTCAACTTACATAAGTGCTTAGTCCAGCAGGATTGACACATATATAGGTTGTATCAGATGAACCAAAAGGACCTGCACCAATTCCCAAAAGCAGCAGAATGAGTACTTAGCTTCTCGATTGTATGTGTCAAAGCATAAAAGGGCAAAAGGGCAAAAGATGTTTGGTTTGTACTCAAATAAGCTCAGAGCATCACCAGCCTTTTCGAATAAATCGATCAATTGTCGAGCATCAATAAGATGTTTTTTGTACTCAATTTCGTCACTGCCCATGTCACATTCAGAAAATAAATCGATCTCACTAGTTAAGTATGTGAGATAAAAGTTAATTGTGCAATGTATAAACTATATTAAGATAAGTAAAATTAAGAAAAACTAATAATAAAATAGTAAAACCTAAATAAAATGTAAAGCATATAATGCTCCTAAGTTTTCTACCACAATTTATTTAGGATGAGTTTTTCCTATATAAACTGTAATTGATATCATTTTCAATATAAGAGAATATAATAAAAGAAAACATATTCTTCAGTATTATTTCATTTTCAAGAATAAATATAAGTAGGTGCAGCAGCTCTACTCATTTCTCATATAGTTTATAAATATTTCTTATTAATCTCATCTAATCACCCATTATACTTCCGCTGTCTCCAACAAATTTGGTATCAGAGCCGGAATAATTATATCATGGCTTCCAGTACATCAACACCATTTTTCTCTTATTCCCAACCGACACTTCCTATCTTTGATGGAGAACATTATTACTATTGGAGTAGTCAAATGCAAACATTCTTTATATCCCAAGATTTATGGGAGCTCGTAGAAGGAGGCTATGAAGACCTTCTAGAAAATCCTAATGAAGGACAAAAAAAAACTACACAAGGAAAACAAGAAAAAAGATGCACTTACATTACGATACATTCATGCAGCAGTGAGTAAAACTATATTTCCCCGCTTATATGGATTGAAAAAATCCAAAGAAGCTTGGGATACATTAAAACAAGGAATTCTAGTAAATGAAAAAGTTGTTGTTGTTAGATTCCAAAATATATGGAGAGATTTTGATAACCTGGAAATGCAAAAGACAGAAAATATCCAAGTTTATTTTTCACGACTCACAGAAATAGTTAATCAAATAAGAAATCTCGGTGATACATTAGAAGAAAAAAGAGTTGTTCGAAAAGTATTAAGAAGTATGACAGAAAAATATAATTCTGCCACATTTATAATAGAAGAGTCTAAGGACTTGTCAACACTCACAATGCATGAGTTGATGGGATCTTTGGAATCACATGAGCAAAAATTGAAAAGAAATGCAAATACCGATCAACTTGTAGATCAAGCATTTCAATCCCAACTTAACATATCAAACAAACAATATCAAGGAGAGTCAGAGAAAAGAGGGGGAAACCAAAGAGGACATCAATATGGTAGAGGCCGTGGTACCCAAAATTTTAGCCGTGGCCGAGGACAAAGTAGAGGAAGAGGTCGCGGACAATATCAAAATTATCAACAAAGGTCTAATAATTCTTGTCATATTTGTGGTAAGTCTAACCATCAATCATCTGAATGTTATTTTAAATGTAAGAGATGTCGTAATTCAAATCATTCTCTAAAAGATTGTTGGCATCAAAATGGAAATATTACAAATGAAGCGAATTTCACCGCTAACGCTGAAGGTGAACAATTATTTCTTACGTGCATGGATGCACAAAATAAGTCTAGCAATTTATGGTTTCTCGATAGTGGTTGTAGCAACCACATGACAGGAGATAAGGACATGTTCATCAAGTTAGATATGGGTGTAGCAAATCAAGTCACCTTAGGTGATGGTAAAAAGGCAAATGTCGAAGGACGAGGAGTCATTGCCGTTAATAGCAAAACAAATGACATAAAATACATACATGATGTTCTTTATGTGCCTAATTTGACACATAATCTCCTAAGTGTTGGGCAACTTGTTCAACGAGGATATTCAACAAATTTTGACAATGGGGAATGCATTGTTACGGACAAAAAATCTGGTACTATATTGGCAAAAGTATAAATGGATGATAATAAAGTTTTCCCGCTTCATATGCCACAAAATAAGCTGGCATTGCAAGCAAATGTTATGGATGAATCTTATCTATGGCACTTACGATATGGACACTTGAACCAAAAAGGATTACAATTATTGAAACAAAAAGACATGGTTGTGGGATTACCATACATTGATAGAAATATTCAAGTTTGTGAAGGATGTATATATGGAAAAATGCATCGTCTTCCATTCCCAAAAACTTCATGGAGAGCTAAAGCTCCTCTTGAATTAGTACATGCAGATATATTTGGTCCCACAAGAAATCCTTCTCTACAAAATAAGAGGTATTTTCTATTATTTGTAGATTATTTCACTTGTATGATGTGGATATATTTTATTGATTAAAAGTCAAATGCTTTCAATGTATTTCTCCAATTTAAAGCATTAGTTGAAAGACAAAGTGGTTATATGATAAAGACATTGAGAACTGATAGAGGGGGTGAATTTATATATAACCCTTTTATGGAGCATTGTAGAAATGAAGGAATAAAAAGACAATTGACAGTCTCACGAACACCTCAGCAGAATGGTGTAGCAGAGAGAAAGAATCGCACAATTGTAGAAATGGCAAGAAGCATGATGGAAGAAAAGGCTCTTCCTAAAACATTATGGGCTGAAGCTGTAAATACAACTATTTACATACTTAACCGTTCACCAACTAAAGCAATTCGTAACAAGACTCCTTATGAAGCTTGGAATGGTAGAAAACCGGTTGTTAGTCATTTAAAAGTTTTTGGATGTATTGCATATGCCTTAAATAAAGATCAAGGTAAAGACAAGTTTGATCCCAAAGGGAGAAAGTATCTTTTTGTGGGATATAGTGATGAATCAAAAGGCTATCGTCTCTTAGACCCTCAAGCTAAGAAGATAATAGTCTCCAGAGACGTTGTATTTGAAGAATCAGCAAAATGGAAATGGGATGATAAAATAGTTCATTTTCCTGTGTAAGAAGAAGCTATAAATTCTCGTAGCCCAGCTCCAACAACAATAAATAATGCAGCAAATAGTCCGCATAGATTTCCTAATAATGTGTCAAATACACAAACACAAGAAACCTCATCTTCTCCGGGGAAGAATTAGAAAAAGGCCTTCTTATTTGGATGATTACGAGTGCTATTTATCTAAAGCAAATGACACGGAAACATTAGCTTTATTTGCAAGTGAGCCTTCTAGCTATAAAGAAGCATCAAATGACGATGTTTGGATAAAAGCAATGGATAAAGAAATTGTTATGATTGAGAAAAACAAGACATGGAAGCTTGTTGATTACCCTGAAGGTAAAGATATTATTGGTCTAAAATGGGTTTATAAAACAAAACTAGACCAAGATGAAAATATTCAAAAAGACAAAGCAAGGCTTGTTGTCAAAGGATATGCTCAAAAACCCGGAGTTGATTTCAATGAAACATTTGCTCCAGTAGCTCGTATTGAAACCATTAGGACAGTGTTAGCCATAGCTGCACAGAAAGAATTATATGTTCATCAGCTTGATGTGAAATTCGCATTTCTGAATGGTGTATTAGAAGAAGAAGTGTATGTGGAGCAACCACAAGGTTATGAAATTCAAGGGCAAGAAGATAAAGTTTATCGTTTGCATAAAGCACTCTATGGGCTTAAGCAAGCGCCAAGAGCTTAGAATAGTAGAATTGACAAATATTTTATGAATAACGGATTCAAAAAGAGTCCAAGTGAACCATCACTTTACATTAAAGAAAACAATGATGGGCATTTTCTCATTGTTTGTCTTTATGTTGATGATCTAATCTACACTGAAAATGATATGAAACTCATTAATGAGTTCAAAGAGTCTATGATGCAAGAATTTGAAATGACAGACTTAGGACTCATGAAATATTTTCTTGGAATTCAAGTTACGCAAACCAAGGGAGGAATTTTCTTTAATCAAGAAAAATATACTGTGGATCTCCTAAAGAAATTTCATATGGAAAATTGCAAACCAGTGAATACTCCTATGGAATTGAATGAAAAATTAAGTCAAGATGATGGAGCTAGTAAGGTTGATGCTAATGTATACAGAAGTTTGGTAGGTTCTTTACTATACTTAACTCATACGAGACCTGACATAGCTCAAGCAGTGAATATGGTATCAAGATTTATGAATAATCCTAGCAAACTACATTTTGCTGCCGCAAAAAGGATATTACGATATCTTCAAGGTACTAAGAAAGTAGGTCTAAGATACCAGAGTGAAGTTGATGAAGAATTGATTGGTTATACAGACAGTGATTGGGCTGGTTCCATTGATGATCATAAGAGTACATCAGTCTACATTTTCTGTTCAGGCACTAAGATAATATCATGGAATTCAAAGAAACAACAAACAGTAGCACTTTCTTCTGCAGAAGCAGAATACATGTCTGCTACTGAAGCAGCATGCATGTGAAGCAGTTTGGGTACGAAGAATTTTAAAAGACTTGGGTCTTCAGCAAGAAAGCCCCACTATGATATTTTGTGACAATATGTCTGCTATTGCTATGACAAAGAATCCGGTGTTTCATGCAAGAAGTAAACACATTGAGATTTGACATCATTTTATACGTGAATTAGTCAATGAAGAAGAAATACAGCTCGAGTTCATTAACACTAATGATTAGCCAGCATATATGCTTACCAAAGCTATAACAACAGAAAAGTTCGAGAAATTTAAAACATTATTAAACATTGCAAATTAAGAAGGGGAATTTGTGAGATAAAAGTTAATTGTGCAATGTATAAACTATATTAAGATAAGTAAAATTAAGAAAAACTAATAATAAAATAGTAAAACCTAAATAAAATGTAAAGCATATAATGCTCCTAAGTTTTCTACCACAATTTATTTAGGATGAGTTTTTCCTATATAAACTGTAATTGATATCATTTTCAATATAAGAGAATATAATAAAAGAAAACATATTCTTCAGTATTATTTCATTTTCAAGAATAAATATAAGTGGGTGCAGCAGCTCTACTCATTTCTCATATAGTTTATAAATATTTCTTATTAATCTCATCCAATCACCCATTATACTTCCGCTGTCTCCAACAAAGTATTGGCGTATCGTCAAGCCTACAAAGCATAACATGATTATCACAACAAAAACTCATCTAAGATTGGACACCATGTTCACCAACCATGCTATGGTTCAAAGAATATGCATTTAGACTAAAAGAGGCAATGTACAAAATACCTGACCCAAACGGAGCCATAACCTTTTCACGTGCAACCAGAAGCAGAGCCCCAAATTGTTTCAGTGCTCCAAACTTCACAAAAGTCCAAGCAACATCGTTGACAAAATCAGTGTATTGAGCAAGCAACCGTGTAGAGTCCAATATTGGTTTCTACATCAAATTCCGTAGAAAACAAATGTTAGATAACAATACATGTATGGAAACACAACCATTATGACAAGACAAGTTCAGAACAGAACCTTAAAACTGACAATGTAAACCAAAATCCAATCATACGGGTATGAATAGACACAAGCCAAACTCCAAAGTAACTCTCCAATGACTCATTAAGCTCAATTTGTTGATTAGATACTTGCTATTTATAGAAGCCAGTCTCGCAAGATTAAATTAATATACAAGGTTCAACTAAGGAATCAACTCCAGTTTGACTCAAGTCTAGAGCTTTACAGTCAAGTTGATAAAGCAAGAACAGTTGCAGCATTAACTTTGTTTACAACATGGCCAAAAAACAAACATGTGAAGTGAAGAAGAGTGAGAAAAAACAAACCGTTTTCCACTGGCATAGTAAAATAACGAGTTTGATGAGGGACTCGCCTCGACCCCATGGAAACAAATGTTCTACATAACTACAACCATTAGGAAAAGTTAGAGAACAGCAGTCCAGCACAAGGAGGAGCAAAACTACCTCAGATGAACAAGGGCAAAATGAATTGGAAGGCCGTCTACTGAAAAAATAGTGCAAATGACATTGACGAGAGGAATAACATTATATCTGTTGAGCATTAGGTCAATAATCTGAGGATCAAGGCAAGAATGAGTTACATAGGCAAGAGCTGTAACACCAGTGTAAGTGTCAGGTAAGTGAGGATCAAATGAAGGAGGAGTTCGCCTAGTTCCCCGTTGAGCAACGCAAGCAAACACTTTTTGGCACCGAATTTTGCACACTTTATAACCAATGATAATGTTATCTCGGCTGGGTGACCTTGAACCAGTTTCACGAAACGTGCTTTACTGTCCCTGACAATGATCCTTTCCAGCCTTTCAGAAAATCCTTTTCCATTCCTCGCCATTCCTTCACTGGACATCTACAACATAGATTCTAACACTGCACATAATAGAACTGAAGGCTAATACTACCTCCAGTTCTATTAGTCGCAACAATTTCCATTTTGGGGTGGTTCAAATTACTTGCAACAAAATTTTTTTTTTTTCCATATTTGGTAACTTTTAGCCCGTAAAATGACATATATACCCTTACTTTTTTTTCTTAAACACCCTTATTAAATTACAAATCTGATTTCATTAAATTAAACCCCAATCTTAATTAATTAAACTCTCCTCCTATTGAATATTCTCTCTACTCCTCCAACCACATTTTCATGGTGGTTCCATGGTGTTACGAGCGGCGGGGGTTGTAGATCGGCGACGGCGTGGGTTTGGTTTTGTGGGTTTGATTCGCGGTTTTCGGCGGTTTGGTTTATGGGTTTGATTTGTGGGTTTGAAATCGGCAGATCGGGGGTTGTAGATCGGCGGCGATAGTGGTTTGTGGGTTTGGTTTTCTGGGTTGATTTCGTGGTAATTGATTTCATGGGTTTGAAATCGGCGGCTGGGTTGATTTCATGGGTTTTCTGGGTTGATTTCGTGGTAATTGATTTCGTAGGTTTGAAATCGGCTGGGTGCATGGGATGGTGCCGTGGTGGTGGTGGGGTCGTGGTAGTGGTAGTGGCTGGGTTTGTGGTAGTGGCTGGGTTCGTGGGTGGCTGGGTGCGTGGGGTGGTGGTGGTGGGACGACGGGTTGCTGGGTGCGTGGGGTAGTGGTGGTGCGTTGGCGGTGTTAGGTTCGATACTGGGTAGTTTCGATGATGCTGGGTGGTGGTGGTGGTGGGTGGTTTGGGTGATGCTTGGTGGTGTCAATAGTGGTGGTGGTGGTGGGTTATTATTTTAATTTAATTAAGGTTTTTTTTTTGGCTGGATTAATTGTTAAGCATGTACCCTTATTTTTCCATAATCATGCTTTCAATCTTTTGCCTAGGTTTGCGTAAAATTGTCCTTTATTGCGACTAAAATGAACCGGAGGTAGTATATATTACACCTTTTTTTTTATGAAACTATATCATTATACCAATATTCACATATTTGCATATTTGAGAAAACAGAAAGAATTCATCTTTTGACATATATCGTCGGATCTAGTAACCAGAAGGAATTAATTATAAGATTTTTTACGAATTAAAAGGCAAACCAAAAGTGATTGCAATAACAAAAATGAAGAGAAGATTCAATTTTTCACAATCTAAAAGGCAAATCAAAAATGATTTCGGTAAAAAAAAAAAAAAAAAAAAAGTGAAAAGAAGGTTCAAAAGTGATCATAGAGATGGAATTTGAAATTTATACTTGGAGTTGGAACTCTGCAAAATTGGTAGGGCGAAAAGAGACGAATGAAGAGAAGGAGTCCGGCTGTCCGGATACTTGCAAAATGGTGTGTGTCTGTAACCCCTTTTTTAGAGTTCCTTATATCATAGCCATTCATTGAATCATTGTAATCTATGGTTAGGATGGCAAAAATACGTAGTAAGTAAATAAATAAATCCCTACCTTATAAAAAGTAGAAACATACTCTTATGAATAATGTAATGCCAATTATACCCTTCAAAATGTGTATTTACATACATACCCTTATTAATATATAGATGCTATTTTAATGAATAGTGTTTAGACAACTATTTATGTACTTTTATGCTTTCATAAATGTTAGTTGTCTTGAACATTTATACCACCTAAATATAGTTGATTACATATTTTCTCTTATTGTTTTTTTTAGGAAAAATTTCTCTTATTGTTAATTTAACTAATTTTGTGATTTAAAAGCCAAACCAAAAAAACCTTCAAGATATGGCTAGCTATGACGCGCGCATCGCGCGCGTTAGCTGCCCTAGTAAATAATAAAAGAGGCAATGAAACACATGGTTATTATAAAAGTATAAAACTACTGAAAATATGTAGTTCCTCCGTTCTTTTTTACTTGACATGTTTCTTTTATCACGCTTGTCAATGCAAAACTTTAACAGTCAATAACTTTAATTCTCCATAATTAAAAAATATTATAGTTATATATTATAATAGTATTTATTGAGACGAATTCAAAATGATCCAACATAAATATGTTTTTCCTTACATATTATTCACAAAACACGGTCAAAGGAGGGGTGGTGAATAGTGTAAAAGTCAAAGCGGGTCTAGTAAAAAAGAACGGAGGAAGTAGTAGGTTAAGGGCATGTTTTGATTTACTGAATTGAGCTGAAATGAAATGAACTGAACTGAATATTTTATGAGAGAAGGAAATTAAGAACTGAACTGAACTAAACTAAACTTAAGCTGAAGAGAACAAGCCCTAAGGGTATGTTATGTTCAGCTTAATTTCAGTTCAGTTCAGTTCAGTTCAGTTCAGCTCTAATCAATTCATTTCCTAATTTCCTTATCTCATAACCAATTCATTTTAGCACTATTCAGTTCAGTGTAGCCCCATTTAGTTCAGTAAATCGGAACATACCCTAACTAGCAATATTTACTAATAAATAATAATTTTTAAAAAAATATATGTAACATCCCAACCCTTAATTAGGGTTTAGCCTATTGTCACACAAACTGCGCATATAAGACTAAAGAGTAACAACTGTCCTCACAAACCCACACAGCTAACGCCTGTGATCAATCATAAGATTAGCATCCTCACAGACCAACACAAATTCTTTTGGTGCATTTTGTCCTCACTCATGCGCACTCTAGGAAAACTTCTCAGGATGTCACCGACCTTAAGACTACTCTCAGCCAAACACGTTTAACTATGAAGTATCTTAGCATAAGATCTCCCTAAAATAAAGGTGCACCTTGTTAATGTGACTACTGAGTAGTACATCAAATTCTTTTTCAAGCAAAGCAGGGGTATTACAAATTAAACATGAATATTATTGTTGTTTCTCACTTTTGTATAATCTCTTAAAGTTAATTGTGAAATATTATTCTTTTAGTGGTAATTTTGACCTTTTATACGGGTTTTTGATATTCCCATTTGTTTGTTTCCCTATAGTTGTGGTTTACTTTTTTTGTTTATAATATTGTTTCCTTACGGTTTTTTTTTTTTTTTTTTTTTTTTTAATATATATCAGTGTTTTCTGGTTTAATTAAATACTCCAATGTGCTACATGCTCTTGTTGTCTTTAAAATTTTCACGATATTTGTCATTTCCTTCTAGTTTGTTTACCTCTTATTAGTTTTTTTTTTTTTTTTTTTTTTTTTTTTTTTTTTTTTTTGAGCAAAGGAAGTAGTTAATTAAGTAGCAGTTAAATTACAAGCAAGTTCAACTGGGACATCACCAGTGCGAATATTAAAAGAGTTCTCACTACTTAGAGTTAAGTCTCTAAAGCTTCATTACATATCATAGGAGGATGTTGCAAAATACATGTTTCATTCACGCTTTGTAGGTTCTTCCTCGCATCCTTTGCTAGTACATCCGCTACAGCATTAGTATCCCTTGGCTCATAGCGCATATCCAGACGGAGTTCCATTTGCAAGTCCCTACAGATTTTAGTTAAAGGTGGAGGATTGGGCAGATTATCATGTGATTTGATCTCTTCTACTGCTCTCTTTGCATCAGAGCAGAGAATGATGTTGTTCCATCTATTGTTTTTTACTAGTCTCATAGCTAATTCAATTGCCTTCAGCTCTGCATCGTGGCTACTTGGGAGATAGCCTTTTCATACTAGGTCAGTCACCCAAACACCCAAATTGTTTCGATTAACAACCGCACACCCCGCTTCTCTTGTAGAAGCTACAAAGGAATGAAGCATCACAGTTAAATTTTAGAGAGGTAGGAGGGGGAGGAGACCAGTGTTTGGAAATGGGATTTTGACTTTCAAAGTATGGCTTACAAAAGTGGTATTCTGAAGCAGCCTAACGACACTGTTGGATTGTAGAGGCAAGGGGGGTGTTTATTCTCAACCAAATGTGCCATATAGCAAAGCAAAACACCACATTCCAGGGGATACCCCAAGTAGTCACCGAAGTTAGGCACATATTTTGGGAGACCCACTTGACCCAGTTTTCTTGAGGTGGGAGAGATGTGGGGCAGGGAATAAGATTCCAAATCACTTTAGCCCTTGAGCAATGAATGAATAAATGAGGTGATGTTTCGTCCTCGTATGGGCAGAAGGCACACTTTGGGGAGATAGCCTGAATTCTTTTGTGGAGATTCAATTTATGGGGTATCCTATCCCAAGCTAAAAGCCAAAGAAAGGACTTGATTTTTGGGTGGGTTTGGGATTTCCAGACTAGCTCCCAGTCGAAGGAAGGCGAAGAGTCGATGTTATTGGAGTCAAAGAGAGCTGATTTTGATTTTTGGGAGTCAAATTTTGATTTGTGAGTCCAGGTAGAGAAATGCGTGTCTTTATTGCTGGTGAAAATAATAAACTGAAGGAGATCGAAGAGGTGATCATTAATTTGGAATGAAAGAACTTGTTCCAGTTGGTGTCTACTAACATCTTTGATGGTGTCAAGGGTTATGGAAGTAGCATGGATATTTAGGGGACCAGGAATAAAGGCCATGCTCTCCCCATCCCACTCCAAATGAATGAGCCTTTATTAAACAGAGTTGGGCTTGATTTATTGTCAATGTACCTCTCTCTAATGATTTTGGCAGCTAGCCCACCCCTTGCAGTTATAGATTGACCAACAGAGTTTTTTAAAGAGATAAGGTTGATTTGATTATGAGTAAGGAATCCCAATCCTCCTTGAGCTTTTGGTTTGCAAATTATCCCAAGAAAGCCACGAAATTTTCCTGTCTTGCCCATTGGTCCCTCAAAAGAAATTCGAACAAATGGAATCGAGGTTGGAACAAATATATTTTGGGATGGAAATAGTTTTCATGAAATATCTCGGGATGGAGTGGAGAGTAGATTGGACGAGAATTTGCTTCCCTGCCTTCGTAATAGTTTTACTCTTCCAAGAGGCCATTTTAGCACCTACTTTATCCACAAGGAGCTGAAGGTTTCTTTTACTCGGTTTTTTAGGTGATAGGGGAAAGCCTAAGTAATTAGCGACGTCAGAAGTTGTTGTAACATTGAGCTCCTGCTCAAATTCATCTACCATAGAATGAGAGTGTTCGAGGAGAAGAAGATTGAGCTCTTTTGTTCATTCATTTTATGGCCAGAAATTTTGAAAAGCTGGTGAGGGTGTTGGCCATTGTGAGCAGTGTTTTCTTATTTTTTTTTGGCCAAAGAGGATGACGTCATCCGCAAACAAGAGGTGAGAAATCGTGGTTTTCCCTCCTCTAAAGCGAAAGGGGTTCCACTTTTTCCCTTCACAATCTGTATGGATCATCCTAGAGAGATATTCCATGCAAATAATAAAGAGATAGGGTGAGAGAGGGTCTCCTTGACGTAACCCCCGCGAAGGATTGAATGACTTAGAAAGCCGACCATTAATGAGAATGGAGGATGAAACGGAAGTAACACAGCTCATAATCAGCTCGATTGAGTCATTGGAAAATTGGAAGAAGTGAAGGCAGTGGCGGATGAACGACCATTCTAGTCGACCATACGCTTTTCGAGATCAATTTTAAGAGCAAAAGTACCCTTTCTCCCCTTCTTTTTCTTTCCCATGGAATGGATTATTTCCGAAGCAATGATAAAATAAATATCAGTGCCTCTTCCCGGAAGGAAACTATTTTGATTTGGAGAGATAATCGAATTGAGATGAGGTCGAATTCGATTAACTAAGATATTTGACACAAATTTGTAACACGAGTTCACTAGGCTTATTGGGCGAAAGCTGGTGATTTTGGTTGGGTTTTGTATTTTTGGGATTAGACATATGACTGTTTTATTGAGGGAAGGAGGGATAACTTTGGTTTGGAAGATGGAGGAGATAAGGCTAAAACAATCATTCTTTATGGATTCCCAAAATTTTTGGTAGAATAGGGCATGAAATCCATCCTCCCCCGGAGCCTTTAATGCCCAAGTTGCAAAGATTGTCTGTTTCACCTCATGAAGGCAGGGGGTTTCAGCACAGTTGATGATTTCAGAGGAGGTAACAAGGGCTGGGGGATCAGTGATTTTAGAATTGAATAAGGAAGAGAAATTGGGAAATGATGTGATCATGGATTTGGGTAGGGTCCGTCATCCAGGATCCGACGTCATTCTTTAATGATGTTATTCTGTTTCCTTTTTTCCAAATGGTAGAGCTGAGATGGAAGAACTGAGTGTTCTTATCTCCATTGATAATCCATTCAGTTCTCGCTCTAGCTGCCCAGTACATCTCTTCTTGTTCAAGAAGAAGATGTAGCTCCTTACTTAGTGATTCTTCCAAATCAAAAAGGAACATATTTAATGGATTATTTTGAAAAGCTAACTGGGCCCCATCCAATCTTGCTTTAACTCTTCAGATTTTTTTTAAGAGATCCGAAATTGGTAGAGGCCCAGTCCGTAATTGATTTGGAAATATCCTCAAGTTTGGGCGTTAGAACGGAAGGGATCATAGCCCATTGGTTGGTAATAAACTCCGGGTCCGAAAGCCACATGGGCTCAAAACGAAACAATTTTTTGCCCGGAGTTTGAACCCGTTTTTCCAACGATAACAACAACGGGTTATGGTCTGAAGACATTCTGGCCAAGTTTTGGACCACCGCGTCTTGGAATATTTGTATCCAATCCGGAGTAGCCCAAAACCTATCCAAGCGTTCGAAAATGGGAGATTTCCTCCTTTTGTTGAACCATGTGAACTTATGGCCTATATATCCAAGGTCCATAAGATTACATTTGTCCATGGTGTTTCTATATGCTCTCATTTGAGAGGTGGGGTAAGGATTTCCCCCCCCATTTCTCATGAGCGAAGCAAATTTCATTAAAATCGCCGCAAACTAGCCATGGGAGGGAAATAGAGTGAGCTAATTTAGTAAGATCTTCCCACATTTCTAAACGAGCTTTAAAGCATGTACTCGCATAGAGAACAGAAATAAAAAGGGTGGGTGGTTTATTACCTGAACGACGGCGTGAATAAAACGTCGGTCTTTAGTGAAGGTAGTGATAGAGTTTACCCCAGAATTCCAGAGAATCAGAATTCTCCCGGAGAGGCCGACTAGGTCTACCACCTCGAAGGAGTTAAAGGGGAGGTTTCGAATCAGCTCCTCCACCCCGATTTTTTGACCTTTGTCTCTGTAAGGATCACAATTTCAGGGTCATGGTCCTTCAAGAGCTGTCGAAAATTCTTTTTGAATCCCCGGCGAGCTATTCTTCTAGAGTTCCACAACAACATCGAAAGACCCGGCTTCATCTCTGCATATTTTGTCATTTCCGCCTTGGTCTCGTAGGCCATGTCGTTGTTCACCGTGACATAGTGGCCTAAGTAGTGGTTGTACTTCTCCAACGTGTTCTTTTTCACTTTGATTCCAGACATTTCCAGGTTCGAATTCTTCTTCGTGCCCCACCCGCAATGGAGCTGAATTTGAGTTGCTTCCCTCGTGAGGTGGAGCCACTTGACATTGTTGGTTCTAGCGACGGATTGAACCACTAGCCAGTCGCTTGTAATCGACAGTGCCTTTCGTTCTTTTGGAAGAACGGGCTCCGGGTCGGAGAGGAGTTGTAGCTCCCACGGCATCACTAGGCCTGAATAGTTCTTCTGAAGCTCGTTTATCCTCCATTTGAGGAGGATTCCCAGTGGTTTGCACATGAGAGTCACATCCGCCAGTGATGGGACGTGAGCTGATACAAGCACCCTCGGGTCGGTCGGATCGCCGACTTTCAGGTTGGTGAACATCGGAGCGATAGACGCCGGTTCTAGGAGATTCTCGGGGTGAGCGCATTCCATGTGCCCAGGATCCCCTGGACATAGAAGGTTTGGAGGTTGAATAGCCCTTCGGCTTGAGTGAATTGAGGTTTGGTATACGTGATTATGTTCCTCTCCGGCGAGAGAATCACCTTCACTGGGTTGTTTTGAGGGCGTCTCTGTTGAATCGCTCTGATTAGGGCCTGGGTTTTTTCCCCCTTTTGGTTTCTGTTTTCCATGGTTTTTGAGTGGTGAAGGAGAGATAGGGGGGTTTGGAGAGGGATGAGTGAAATCTGTAGGGAGGAAGGGTGTATGAGTAGAAAGGCTTTGGTTTTGAATTTTGCCGGATATCGGGAAGGGATTTTGGGGCATGGCAAATAGACATTGGATGAGACAGAACGGGTTCAGGCGGCTGAATTCTGAAAAGAGCTTTGGAACAATGAAAAGTGGATTTTGGAAGGATTTTTTTCTGAGAGAAGTAAGGGTTGAAGCAGAATGGGTGGGACTTGCGAGGGTCCCAGTCTCTTCCTCATCCAATTGTAGCAATTGAAATTTATTTGTCGTATTGACACTAGGAAAAGTATAAGAATTTTCCTGGTGGGCCACCCTTTGCTTAGGAGTATACTCAACGGTTAACAAAGATAAAGCGTTGCTTTTTCTTTCTATTAACTGCCAGTTAGTACTCAATTTTGGCAGATGTTTTATCTTATGTGTAATTTTGCTACGAACAGGGCCATCGGTGGAGGAGGTATTGGTTGGGTCAAACAGGTGAGAAGAAGGATTAGAAGAAGAAGGAATTTTGGTATTTGTAGGAGTAGGTTTTTTGTGAAGGGGTTCTTTATACCAGATATCTTGTTTTACTCTGCCTAGCCAAATGTGCTTCTTTCTGGGTTGGTCTTCTGAAATCAGGACTAGAATTCTGGCCGTTGTAAAGGAGTTAACACCTCGAGATACGTCTAATTTCACAAATGAGCCAATTGAATTACCTATCTTGGCTAACATAGAGGGGTTATGAAAGTCCGCTGGGAGTTCAACCCAGGCTGCCACTCTGTTCGGGGGAGCAGATGAAGGTTTAAAGCCAGGTTTCCAACGTTCTACTGATAGAATTGTTCCATTGAGGAACTAGGGACCCGATTGTAGAACTCTGTCACAATCCTCTTGGTGCTTGAACTTTGTGATGAAAAAACCCTTACCAATCGGATAGGAGTTGGTAGTGGCATTTGGTTTCCATAATTTGGTAAGACTTTGTATATAGAACTCAGTAGAGAACAATTTCCCACAGAGTTTGGATATGATTGACGAGAGCCAGTCGTCACAGAGAGCTTCATACTCACTTTCCTGAATTGGAATAAACACCTTTGTTTCAACATTGAAGGATTCTGGTGGACTAAAGGCTGCTTGGTAGCCAGTCAGGGGGGTTTGTTTACTTTTCTTTACTGCATTTAGGAAGGAAAGGGAGGAGGAGGTAGACGGGATAGACGGAGGTTGAGATAGAAGCGTAGAGACATTGGAAGGTGGAACAGTGGTGAGAGTAGCAGAGGTGGCTGGATTGGGAAGGAGGGGAGGAGCAGGGTGAGAAGGGGGTGGAGTGGGAGGCTGTTGTTTGGATGGTGAGGGGGACTCTCTCTCACTAGGTTTCTCTCTCATGGTGCCACAAGTTTTTGGGTCACTATTACTTGATATGGCCTAATATGGGCCAAACTATTACCTCTTATTAGTTATTACCCCATAATGTTGCGTGTTATTGCCCCATAATGTTGGGTGTTTATGCTCTTGCTTTTTTTTTTTTTTTCCTCTTTTGTTTATATATATGGCAATACAATGCTCTTGTTTTTTTTTACTTGTGTGTGTAAAAACGAAAACAATAAAAATTATATTGCATTGTTTCAATCTCCTGGAATCGAGTGTTTATCAATCGTTGTGGAAATTTGGTGGCTATAAAGCTCTATTCTTTAGTTTTACATTTGGTAATTATTCTTTCACCCGTTATTTTATTTTGCTGCTATTCTACAGGGATACAATAAGAATTTTCTTTACTTGGTTTGTGTTTTTTTTTTTTCAAATATAAAATAACTATTTTTCCTATGTCCTTTATGTTGGGTTAATCTCCTCAAATCTCAATTAGTTAGGTAGTATTTTATTATTATTATTATTATTATTATTGTTGTTGTTGTTGTTGTTGTTGTTGTTGTTGTTGTTGTTGTTGTTGTTGTTGTTGTTGTTGTTGTTGTTATTGTTATTAGTAATAATAATTATTGTAGCAAAGGAAGAAAAAGGAGGAAATGATTCTTATCTTCTACCGACACTCATGACTCAGCAAGTTCATAAGAACCATTGCTTTTTACAAAGATATTTTACAAAAGAAATACAGAAGATAAAAGGGTGGCTACAGTAGCTTGCATAATAATTTTTGTGGGCTCAGAAATCCATTATCTCGTCCATCATTATGTCCTATATATAGGCCACCTTCACTATCTTTGTTGTCTTCATAATGGACATACATATGATTCTCTCCTTCTATTCCAAAGTCTATAACACATTTGGCTACATATGATTCATCCCATGTTATGAGCTTCAACCAAATACTCATGGCCTTCAAATGGAAGAAACTTCCCACTTTCAACATCTTCTAAATATTTGTAGACTGACTCAGTGTTGTTTATGCCATTTAATTACTAAATATTCTTTCATCTCGTTTGGTGCCACAATTGTTGTATTACCAACACGAAATATAACAAAAGGATTTTCTTTTCTTTTTATAAAATTGTTAAGATATTGTGAAATGTAAAAGAATTCCAACGCCCTTGCTTCAGTAGGATTTTTAAAAGTCTTTTAACGAACTGGTATATGATCTTGACAACTAAATTCCATTTCCCCAAACATTATTAAATAATGCGGTGGGCTGACTTTTCCTTCTACAACTTCAATATTGGCACACTACACCCTTGCTTCTAGCTGAAAATCTTCTTTTTTGTCATCACAATACTTTTAAACTTTATTGAATGTGTATTATTGGAACTTTGTAAGATTTGGAAAGAATGAGCCATTGGGAGTAGGGAATTCATGAAAGGCATGTACCATTCCATAATCCCAAGCTTTATAATGTATCCTAATGAATGGAGCATCCCAATTAAGAGGATATGGATTGATGCGTAATGTTGCTAATTTAGAATTTTTAGGAAACTCTACTCGTTCTCCCCATAGTTCTCGAACATCAAGGAATCTACTGGATTTTGTCACCCCTAGCTTAGCTCGTACCATGCTCTAAAATCATTATCTCTTATTTTATTAAGTATTATATTTCATAAATCAGGGATGAGTTGAAATAACATAATTGTTACTTCAAACATCAATAGCCTTTGGACTGCTCGATGGCAACCCTTAATTAAACCATCTCGTGAACGTTGTTTTGTTGAAATGATCAAGCCTTGCATTAAGGCCCAACTGAAGGGTGAAACCCGCTCCATTGCTTTTTCCGTTTCATCAATGATAGTTTAATTTACCTTTCTGCATCCATTTTTTAAAGTTGATATGCGGGAGGTTTTTGAGTTGTCTTGAGTTTCTTTGACATTGGCTAATTCTCTGGTCAAGATGTCCGCCAAAGAATTCTTTGATCCTTGTATACGTTCAATAGTAAAAGAGAATTGGTTAAGCCATAATTGCCAATGCAGGAGTCTCCCTTGCGCTTGTATATTAGACAAATTATTTTTAACAAAGCCAAGTATGCCTTTGTAATCGGTTCTTATTAAGACTTGTTTAGGGGCTAAGAAGACCAATAACTTCTTGATCCCTCTAATGACTGCAAGGATTTCCTTTTGCATGGTAGTATAATTTAACTCAACTTCATTAAAACTTCTACTATTATATCCGCATAGTCATTCTCCTTCTTTGATTTTTAACACAGTACTCCAGTGTTCATTACTAGCATCTGTTTCAAAGATTAAATCATCTTCACTAGTAGGTAGTGTTAGTACAAGAAGATCTTTACGCCTAGCTTCTAAATCATTGAACAATTTTGGAATCACTTTTCTTCCAGTTCCAAGTTATTTCTTTCTTGAGTTTTTGTTGTAATGGTTTTCTTAATAGAGCAAGATTTTCTATGAAATCAGAAGCATAGGAAACGTCCTAGAAATCTTTTTAGTTGTTTTTTATCTTCAATTTTATCTGGGAAATTTTCAATCTTTTCAAGAATATATTTTTGTATATTATTTGTCCTGCTTTAATCTCTAATCTTAGAAACTCAATTTCTTGTTTAGCATGAACACATTTATCTTTTCCAAGGATTATATACCATGCTCTGCACATGTTTAAGTTACTGCTTTAAGATCATTATTATGTTGTTCTAAATCTTTTGAGAATATTAGGATATCATCTATATAGACCAAACAACAATGATTAAGTTCTCTAAAAATATTATCCATTCTTCTCTGAAATATTTGTGGAGCATTTTTTAATCCAAAAGGCATTACTAGCCATTCATAATGCCCTTGAGGGGCACTAAATGCAGTTAATGGAATGCTTTCTTCTTCCATTTTAATTTGCCAGTAGCCACTCTTACAATCCATTTTAGAAAACCATGTGGCTCCTTGTATTCTATTAAATAACACAGTTTTATTAGGAATGTAATAGTCATTAAAAACAGTATTGTCATTTAACTGTTTATAATTAATGATCATTCTAGCTTTACCTCTTTTTTCTTCTGCATGATTTCTTACCATGAATGCTGGACTATTATGACGACTTTTGCTATTCCTAATCAACATTTTATTAAGAAATTCTTTTATTTGTTCATCAAATTCCTGAATATCTTGGTAGGTATAGACCATTTGTCTTACTCTAATAATCTTATTAGATTTGTTAGAGTTATCTTAACAAATGCCTTATCCTTTTCCCAATGTTCTAAAGTATTTGTTGAATATAAATTTTCACATAACTTTTCTTGCTGCTTATTTATCTGATCCATTAATGATGAATCACACTCAGAAATTCTAAGTGCAACCTCTCGTTGTGTAGGAGTAACCCTATCACCACGCTGGCTGCGCGTAAATTCCATAGTCTGATGAGTATAAGCCTTTGTGATTTTTTGTATAGGAACAGAATGATCATTAATAGTAAAGATTATTTGATCAATAGTTTGAGTGTAAGGAGAGTATAATCTTTGAAAATTATTTCCTATTATCATCATGACTAGGTTGATTAGTTGCCCATAAAATAGGAATAACACATTGAACTCCTCTAATTTCTATTGGTAATTCTTCAATTATTTCATAATTCATCATGCCACTATTATTAGCAATTCTAACTTGCATAGGATTTTTAGCCTTTTTCCACAAGAATTCTGGAAATAACGTCCTCTTTCCAAAACATGTAGAACAACCACTATCACTATATGCACATAATTTATATTTATTATAATCCTCAATGCATATATCAATTGGAGTATAAGTGCTATAAGGATTAATACTAGATATTTCATTATAAACTTCCATTTGCATATTAACTTCATCTTCATATACTAGTTCACTTACGATTTTGGTTTTATATCCAATTACCTTTCTAATAGGATTATTTGGATCTTCATTTAACTCTAAATTAGAACATGACCCCATATCAATGCTATGCCTTGCCGGTTGTTTTAAGGCTTTTTTACTTTCATATTTTTCATTTAGTTTCTTTAGTAGAACTAATATTTCTTCTTCATCCTCTTATGGCTTTTCATCACCTTGTTTTTTCATTCTTATTATTGTTGAATTTTGTCTACTTAGACTTAGTGTTCTAAGACTAAGATTTCTCTGTATTTTAGGTTTTGTATTCATTCCAATATGAAGTAATCCCGATTCATCAATTAACATCTTACTTGATATATTACTAACTGCAGGATTCATAAAGAATTCCTCCCAAGTTTTTTCAATTTCAATTTCATTAGGTTTTACTTTTATAGGTGTAATTTTCTTCTTAGGACCTTCTCCTTGCTCATATATCTGAGCATCGACTATTTGTTCCTTAAAAGATGAGTCTATAGTGTTTACCAACTTGTAAACCACCTTCCATCTTAATTGTATGGGTTGCGTTCCTTTATGCATTTTCACTCCTTCTGTTAATAACCTATTAACTAAAAACTTTGACGCAAAGGAATCCTCTAGGCCTACATAATATCTAGGTTCACATATATAGCTTACCGTTCCTTTACTTAAGTTACATGTGATACCACTAATTATTTGGTCATAAAATTTTTTATGCCTAATATCACACATAAAACTCAAGTATTTAACATCTTTGCCAAAATCTTGTAAAGGAGTTTTGTATACTTATATTGCACCAATACAAATATAGCTATAATTTCCTTTTTCTGTGTGTTTTTTAATACTTTTCCAGTTTATGATATTAATTTCAGCTGCTTTTTGTTCATAATCTTCGATTACTATGCTTCCTTCCATTTCTTCATATACATATTTAGTTCTAGTTTTAAAGAAAGAAGTTTTAAATATTTTATCCTTAGTAATCTGGGGAAAATTTCAGCTTTCTTTGTTTACTTGATCTAGGTCATTATCTTCAAATGAATACTCAACTCTTTTTAGTTGACCTATAGTCATTTTGCTTTTATCTTCCTCATTGTCATCTAATTCTGAATTTTCTAATTCTTCTCCTTCCATCATATTATTTATTTCTTCATAATTTTCATCTTCAAACTCATCACTAACTTCAGGCTCTTCATTATATTCATATTCCTCTTCTATGATTTCTACTATTCCTTTATTATTACTTAAAGCCAATTCTAAAGCCTCGTCTTCTGGTATTTCTATGTAGTCCATTAATTTATGATTAGCTTTCTTACATTCATTAGCATAATGTCCTAATTCTCCACGAGACCAACACTTGTATGTCTTCTTTTTCTCAGGACAATATGTTGCCTTTCTAAAAAACCTACTTGGTTTTCTATATTTATGTTTATAGTATTTTTTCTTATAGGTTTCTCCTCTTGATCGGTCAAATTTATTTTTCTTGTAATTTCTTCTCTTGTTGTAGTTTTTTCTTTCACATCCATAGTTATTTGGGAAAACCCAACAAATGAGAAATTGTCTCTTCATTTGTTGAGTTCCTGCAACCTATCTACGTTTCTTTTCAATCCACTTTCTTAGGAAAGCAATTCTATTACCTAGGGCATCCCTAGCTAAGAATTTCTCTCTCCATTCTTAATATTTTTCAGTAATTTCTTCATTAAGAGGACTGGGTAATTTGTCACATAACATTCCAAGATTTTTTTTCTCATTTTCACCAATCACTACTAAAATTTGGCTAAATTGCGACCGTCTCTAATGATGTTAAAAATAGCAAAAACGGTCGCTAAAAATAATTGCGACCGTCAATGGTCGTAACGTGGTAGTCGTTATTCACTTGGTCACAAAAAGTCAAAATTGCGACTGATTGACGGTCGCAATTTATTTGCGACCGTTTCCGTTATTTTCATTGACCGTTACGTTGTCGATCGTTATTTATAATTATTGCGACTGGTACAGTAGCGGTCGCAAAAATGTTTATTTGCGACGGCCTAAAGCGGTCGCTAAAATTTGAAAAAAAAATTAAAAAAATAAAATCAGAAACAAACGAAACAAAAAATAAATAAGCTAAAATCAAGAAATCAAAGTAAACAAAAAATAAACATAAATCAACTTCAATCAGAAACAAACCATAAAATCCAAATTACAAGCAAAAACCATAAAAATCAATTAATTGTTTTTAACCCACCAGAAAATAACTCAAAATTAAAAGCAAAAAAACACGTAAATATTAAACAAAAAATCAAAAAATTACCAAAAATCAAACACGAATTCAAAACGAAAATCAAATCCAAAATTAACAAAAATCAAACTGAAAAATGAAGAAAAATTCGACCAAAAAAATCAACATACCTTTAACAAACATCAAATTGAAATAAACGAAAAAGCACCAAACCCGGAATGAAGAACAACTCGACCAAAAAAATAAATCAAACCCCAATTAACGAAAAGCACCAAACCCTGAAGAACAATTCGACCAAAAAAACGACCTGAAATTAGATCTAAAAATTTGACAAAGAAATCAAACAAAAAAAAGGATTAAAACCCACATAAATTTAAAATAATCAAAAACAAACAAAAAATTAAACCAACATAAGTAAAATCAAACAATTATTAAATCTACATATACAAATTCGAACAAGTATCAAAACCACATTAATAAAATTGAATTAAATAAAACCCACATAAATTAAATTGCAAAAATTAATTATATTCACAGAAATTAGACCAAATTCGGCCAACAAATCGAACAAAAAACGAATTAAACCCAAAAAAATCGAAAATAAACAAAATTTCAAGAAAATACATACCTTGTACAATATATCTTCCTCTTTGGGTTTATATGGTCAAATTTGACCATGAAAACTCCAGATCTGGAATTTTTATGGTCGAATTTGACCATTTACACCATAATCCAAACAAGAACAAAGAAAGATTAAGAAGAAAAAGAGAATAGAAGGAGGAGGACAGTCGTAAAGATGGTGGTGGAAGAAACAAGAGAAAGGAAAATGAAAGATGGAGGAGGAGGAAAGTGAAAGATGGAGGAAAAGAAGAAAGAGAAGAGAGGAAAGGAGAGAGCGGCGTGAGGTTTGTTAGGGTTAGGATGAAGTGGGTTCCGTTTTATACCCGATCTTTTAATAAATGAAAAGCCTTTTGCGATCGCCAAAAACGGTCGCAAAATACACAAATTACGACCGTTTCTGAAACGATCACAAATTACACAAATTACGACCGTTTCTGAAATGGTCGCAAATTACACAAATTACGACCGTTTTGGAAACGGTCGCAAATTACACAAATTACAACCGTTTCGGAAACGGTCGCAAATTACACAAATTACAACCGTTTCTGAAACGGTCGCAAAATTGCGACTGCCAAAACGGTCACAATTTACACAGATTATGACCGTTTCTGAAACGGTCGTAAATTTACGACCGTTTTGATGGTCGCAAAAGGGTATTTTTAATTTTGACTTATTTTAAAATCATTGAAATACACTTGCAACGGTTTAAAAGGGTAAAAACGGTCGCAAATCTGTGACCGCTTTAAAAAACGGTCGCAATATTGCGACCGTCTTGAAAACGGTCGCAGATGTCATATTTTGCAACCGTTTAAATGACGGTCGTAGAAAAACGGTCGCAATTTAGCCGAATTTTAGTATTGAATTTTATAATAATATGTTTCAAATTCCATAATGTAATTATCAACATATTTCATATTACAGATGGACAAATTACTTAACTTCCTTTGATATTCAATTTGTTTTTCATTAGGATCGGCTCTAGGTACAATGAATTCTAACTCAATGTATTGACATAATTGCCTGAACATTCAAGTAGGTGATTCACTAGCTCTTAATGCAGTTTTGACTTCTTCATCTATTCCATCGTACCAGTCTTCTACACAGCCATAAAGACTATGTTCGATATAGTTTAAGAAATTTTCTGAAGTCCAGTCAGTGTTTAAATTAAGTACACTACTCATACTCTTCTTCCACTGATCTAAAACATCTTGTTTATCTCTCACACTGTCTAGCTTAAGTTTATAAGTAGTTTGCCTTATAGGTTCAAGAGTCACTTCTTCTTGTTTAGGTATATGATTAGGCATAACCTTGACACTAAACCGGGTAGTCTTCCCTGGTATGTATCTTGGTCGTGTGCAACTTCCTTCTCCTTGATACCTAGGTCTTTGGATAAATTGTTTACGTTAATGTTTTCATTAATAATTTCCTCTCCAACATCATTATTATCCATTACTCTTTTTCCTAGTTTATTTTCAATCTTTTGTCGAACAACTTCTGTGGGTAGAAAGTCTAGATCCTTTAACTTCATTAATCCCATTTGTTGATATAAATCTTCCTCTAAAGTAACGTAATTACTTTCCTCTATTTCATTATCAGAAGCAATCCCTTTTTCAGAAATTAAGTTCATGATTTCCTTAAGCTTATTAGGGTCTTCTTCTTTATCGAATAGGGCTTGTAATTCGTTAAGTGTTTTCTCCTGAAGATAAGGGTTCATCTTTAGTGTCTTTATTCTTTTCTTGGTTACTAGTAGGTCTTTTAGGGAGTAATACATCAAACTTTTTATTTTTATCTAGATTTTGAAAAGGATACTTATATTTATACGGGACAATTTTCTCTTTATTTGGTGATACTTCTTTTCCGAATTGATGCCTAACTTCGTTTGTTATAGCAAGTTGAACTTGTTTAACCTGTTCTTTTAGATCGCTTACTTTTTTTTATTAATATCGGTTGTGGTTATTGATATCTTATTCTCGATATTAATACAACGAGCATGTATGTTATCAACTTCCGATCTTAATTCACCAATTTAATCTACTATATAATTAAGGACTGAGCCAAAATTACTAGTATTTTCAGGAATATGATAATAATAATGCTTAAAATCAAGTTTCTTACACTCAGTAGAAGGTCTAGTATTCTCTAGTTTTACTTAATTATTAAATTAACAACTTAATTTATCTTTTAACTGTATGACTCTGATACCAAATCACGCAGCTTAACAGTTTCTAATTTATAATAACTGTATTGTCTTCCTTAATAACATATTTTACTTATATAATAACAGTATACAAATATAATACTTAATTTCTAACACAAATACTTATCCTTTTAATATATAAGTACTACTGACAAGAGCAAATTAACACCTCGTAAACAATATTGAAGAAACATATAACAGTATTAAATTTTTTTTAATAGGCTCGAACTTAAAATATCAGTATTAAAATAGGAAATGACGTTTTTCCAACACTTAGCGAAATTTTTTTTTCAACGTTGGTATGGACATTCCTGGTCCCTACCTGGTAGTGGGCAATACTTTCTCGTAGAATTAGTAATAGCAGCAGCAACAATGTTTGGAGGAAGTAACATCCAGTCATCCACAACAACGTCGACTTATTAAAAGCTGCCCAAAAAAGGGGGGGGGGGGGGGGTTCAAATAAGTTCTCAAAATCATTTTGTTGAATTCACAAAAATAAATTACAAAATTAACAACACAAACTTTATCACAAGGAACGTTAAGAGTGCTGTAATACGAAATTCTGTCAATCTCATAGGCGATAAATCCTAGCAAATAAAATTTGAGTTGTTGCATCCCTGATTGTTACTATATCATCAATTTGGATTTTTATTATAGAATCGATCCTAATGTGATGTGCCTTTTGATTCTTCGTTTATTATTAGAATGACATTATTATTGGGGCCTCCAAGTTCTGGAAAAACAACATTGCTGCTAGCTCTTGCAGGGAAGCTCAAACATGGGCAACGGGCCGTGCCGTTCCTGGCCGTGCTGCGGTGGGGGCACACCCCAGCCCACGGCACGGCATGGCCTACGTGCCTTGCGGGCCGTGCCGTGCCGGGCCGCGGGCCAAACCGTGCCACTTTAATTTTATTTTTTAGTACAACTTAATTTTATATAAATAATGTGGTTAATTTATGTTTATGTTATTGTTAATATATTTTGTTTTGATTTTTTGAAAACCTTTATTTTAATTTAGGTTATATAAATTATTTATCTAATTATGTTTAAGTTTATAGAATAATTTATTTTATTATATGTCGGTAGCCGGTACGATAAATCAATAATACAAAATAATTAATGATAATTAAAAATCGTACAATAGTGTATGAATAACTTCATTTATTATACGGAATACAAAGTTCGATAATACAAAAATTATACAATAGTGTATAATGTAAATATATATGTAATAATGTAATTATTATTGGCCGTCTTCGTCTTAGTCTTTGGCCATTTTGGGTAATTGGCTTTTCAATGGCTTTTTGGTTAGGTTTTGGCTTTTGGCTTTTTTAGGTGGTCAAACAGCCAAAAAATGTGTTTGGTAATTGGCTTTTTAGCCAGTGAAAAAGCTGGCTTTTAAGCCAAAATGAAAAAGCTGCTTTGAGTAGCTTTTTTGATGGCTTTTGGCTTGTTGGCCCACAAATTATCTAATAAACAGCCAACAACCAACAATTAATTTACCAACCACTTTTATAAACAACCAGCTTAAACAGCCAATTTCAAAAGCCATTATAAATAGCCAAACATTCCAGCTGGTCAAACAAGCCAAGTGAACCAGCAAACAGCCAACCGCCAACAGCCATTTGCCAAACAAGGCCTTTGTCTTCGTCTCCTTGTGGTTCAAGTTCATCAGTCAATTGAGTTGATTGAGAAGTATGAGAACTAAAAGAAGTCGATGTTCCTTCATCGTCGTCGTCGTTTTGTGCATAAGTACGATCTTGAGAACGAGCTTCGGCATCAAACCAATCCTTGAAGCAAACACACATTTCAAGTGTTTCGGGTTTTAGTCTTGTTATTCTATCGTCTAAAACTCGTCGCGACGCACTAAAAGCTCTTTCAGAGGCAACGGAGGAGACTTGGATAACAAAAATATCACGAGCCATTGCCGACAAAATTGGATGTTTCACGGTTTGTGTTTTCCACCAATCAAGGATGTCGAGGCCAAAATTCTCTTCATCGTCCAGGTCTTTCATGAAGTCGTAACTTTGCAACTTCGAAACATCGCTTTGTGTTCTCTTAGTTGATGATGATTCCATACCTGAAAACTTGGACATCATGTTAGCAGCTTGTGCAAATAAACCTTTGGCCCGTTTACTTACATTTTTGGATGTTTGAGAAGGGGCAAATCTTGACATGGTTCCATATTTACTTTCATAAACTCTATATAAAGAGAAAAACTCATTAGTCACCTTATTTTTTTTAAAAGTTTCAACATCATCTTCAAAATTCATGTTACTATAATAAATATCAATTAATAAAAAAGTGCCATCATATTTTTGCCTATGATCTAAAATTGAAGAAAAAATATAATCATAGGAATATCAGTGTAATATTTACGCCATTTTTCCTCCATGGATGGAAGATATCCACGATAATCATGTTGTGATCGGTGTTCGGCAGAAAGTTGTGCAAGTAAACATGCATTGCTAAGAAAAGAATGAGAACAAGGATTATATACAAAAGAAAAACGATGTGTCATACTATATAGTAATTTTAAAAATTGCATATATTTTTCACAATTAACCCAATCATCTTCTAGTAAAGCACATTCACTACTACAAAAAGCGTGTTTTTTGGACGCTTTTTAGGTCTTTTTTCGACGCTAAAAAGCGTCGAAAAAAAATTTCTCGACGCTGCTAAAAAGCGTCGAGAATCCGTGAGTCGAGAATTTTTAGGGACTCAAAAAAGCGTCGAGAATTTCGACGCTTTTTTGTGTCTAAAATAATATACGAAGTGTCGGAAAACACTAATTTCGCGCATTTTCCCAACTTTGTTTAGTTTTTTTGTGACGCTTTTACATGTCCACATACTCAAATTTAGTGACGCTTTTTGTTGTCTTGCGTTTATTCGTGTCAACCTATGGTATGGCGGGAACTTTTGAAATGTGAAAATATGTAGACATCAAAAAGCGTCTAGAATTTTTTTAAGCTTTTTATTATTATTATTATTATTTTTTTCCTTTCATTAAATTATTACCATCATACAGACATTATAGTTATTTAAATTTATCATAAATTAAATTAATAACATTTACATTAAAGTAAACAAATATTCTTATAACTAAATCAGATTAAAAAAAAAACAATAATTTATCAACAATAATAAGAGTACGTAGTTGATTAAATTACCAAATTTATAAACGAAAATATCAACACAGTTAATTTTTTTATTAAAAAAAACGTCGCATATTATCGTAGCTTGTCCCTAATAAATACATCACTAATAATTAAGACTAATAACAAAAATAGATAGATGATGGCGTTATAGACGATGTAGTCGCTTGTTTTGATGATCAAGTATCCCGGTCTATTCTGTTGTTGCACCTACATTGCCTTTTCCAATCTTAAAAAAAAAAATACAAAGTATAAATTAGTACATTACACAATATAGGCTTATACACACACACACAAGCTTATAATAACGAGGATCACCTTTTGGTAAATCAATCCAACTAGTATCCATGTCTACAAAGAAATATATTGTCAATTACAAATTATATATATGTACATTATAAATATTATTTTACAAGCATTCTTTCTTAATATCTTTCTTAAATTCTTAATATCTACCTCCTAGCTAGCATAGATGCCCTATGCTAAGATAGATAAAAATGCCCCTTAAAAAAAGAGAAAAAACAAAAAAGATAGATTTTAATGTGTCCTTCGATGTTAACCAAGGACACATAGATTGATACACATGAAGCTTGTCAACTAGTTAAAATTCTCAAGCAAAAATAAATTAAACCAAATTCACCATCAACCTTTTTCTCAGGCATCCTAATACCCATAATGCGACTAATTTACCAACCAAAGTAAATGAGTATTGAGTAATTGCAGAAAGCAAACAAAACCCAAGAAACAGTCCAAGAAAACAAAATTGAACCAAACCAACTCAAAGATAATCCATGAAACAAAAACTAATCACATCGAGAATGTGTCACTTTCATACATATAATTCTATTGTGATTCTAATAATGCTGGAAAGAAGGAATTATTCAAATAAAAGTTTCAACCTCGTATAGTACAATTGCACCACCAAGGCTATCAAGAGGTTGTATTAAATTAAACTCTCATATTTCAGGTTTCGAAACATTTCATTTTAAAACAGAAACATCAGCGATAGTGTATTAATGAATAAATTCACACATATATAAGCAGAGAATAATATTAATGAATTAAACACCCATTATATACACAACAAAATACACTAAACATTGATTCATATATTAAATACAGCCAAACAAATTCACTATTGATGAGAAATTGCTTTACAAAATATAAAGTATATATTATCTCAAACATGCTGTAAACATACCAAATTGTCCTCTATCTCTTGGCCTCTTTCTTCTTGAAACGAAGTTCTTCAAAGTGCTGCTTACAAAGACAACAAATAATAAAATTCAATTATAGATGAAATTGAGAGAAAAACAAGCTTATTATAGGGAGAGGAACTTTCCAGACAATGTTTTGACTTTAAAGACCTCTATGGAATGTTCATAGACCAAACTTCCAAATAAATCCAAACCTTCAAAGAGTTTCTAAATTCAAATTTTGACTACTCAAAATGTTCTATTTATCCCTCTATATTAGCTAGATCTATTGTGTTACTCTGAGTTTATTTTTCAGACAGACTTAAGAATTATTAATTTCAATTGCATGTGTAATACCAACGTTCAGCCTTTACTTCAGAGAGTAGTGTTTGAAATCCATGGGTGCAAAAATAAATGCAAGTATTATAATGGTAAAAAATACAGTAGGAATTAGGCAGTATAAATCAAATTGGTAAAAATACAGTAGGAATTAGGTAGTATAGGATTAGGCAGTATAGATTTAGCCACGAAATTTCAACAAAATTAAGCAGAACAAAATCGAAATTGGAGAACAAGCATATAATAATGAGAAATTGACAAAACCCAAAACATTTTTATTAAATCGGTTCCCTGAGTTATAGCGAATCTATTGAAAATTAGGCAAAATTATTAAGCTATACTGAACAAAAACTGATGAAAACTTTACCTTAGGCTGAAAAAATTCAGAAAATCCAAACAAAAAACCCATAAAAATCACCATAAATTTCAGAACTACTCACGACCCATTTTTATAAATTAAAAAAAGGAAAAATTGAGGAACAACAAATTTGGAAATTGAAAGCGCAAATTATGAACTGAAAAACGTTTAAGTAATTGTATCTAATTAAGTGCAGAAAATTACTTGATGCACCGTCAATGAATTCTTCGAAGTATCGCGCGATTCTTGTTCTCCTTCAATTCAAAACCGTATAAGGGCAAAGATGTTTCGATTTCAGCCAGAGATTAAACAAAAAACATGAGAAATCGAACATTATACTATACCCTAGATGAAATTCGAACCAGATATTAAGGAAAAGCAAGTTTTACCTCTATAAATCGATGAATTTGACAGGTTGAAGAAGTAAATTCCCACAATTTCCAGAACGAATTGGGTGAAGAATTTGAGTGGAGACGATGGATGTAGCAATTCGCAATCGCATGCAATTCGCAATACTGACCTAGCTTTTTTTTTTTTCTCTGAAACTAATTAATTATAGGCGGTTTTGTATTTCTTCTAACCCCGCTTTTTTTTCGCCTAAAAATTGAAATCGCGGGCAACCAAAAATAGTCACGTGCGGGTCATGTGACTATTTTCGACGCTTTTTAGTGTCCAAAGATGAATTCGACTTGAAAAAGCGTCGACAATAAGCGGAATATAAATCCATATACAATGACACTAGTAACACAGCGTCGAGAGAAAAGCGTCCAAAAATACGGAAATTTTAGTAGTGATTGTGGAAATTTCATATTATAAAAAAGTGTTAAATGAACCTTGTACTCGATTGCTAGACTCAACATTTCATTGGTGGAGTTCCACCTAGTTGGACAATCCGGTGCTATTTTTATGGTCTTTATCCTTTGTTGCCTGCAAAAACCTTTCCATTCTTGATATCTCAAGTTAGAGCTATTAATAGACATAATAGCATTCCTTATTTTGTGATAAAATGGACCAATTGCTAGTGTTCCATCCTTCACATATAAGTTAAGAACATGAAAAATGCATCTAACATGAAGTGCATCTCCATCTTATATAACATCGGTCAATTGGGATTTAACCAAATTCGCACTATATGTCATAGATGTTACATTATCGAAAGTCATAGACATGATTTTATCCCTAAGACTATATGCATCATTGGCTTCCATTAAATGATGTGAAATGTTAAGACCGGTATGAGGGTATTCAAGCATTTTGAAATGAATGATGCGTTTTTGTAACAACCAATTATTATCCAACCAATGACAAGTAACACATAAATAGTGAAGTCCGTATCCACCATCCCATGCATCGGCAGTTAAAGAAACTCTACTAGGAAGATTAGCCAATTCATTTACTAATTTCAATTTATACTCTAGATAATTCTTCATGGAAGCAGATCGAACGGTTTTTCGGGAGATTTTTTTGTGTTTGGGTTATAGTGCTCGGCTAATGTAGTTGTTAAAGGCATCATTTTCGGCGAAAAGAAAAGGTTGTTCGGCATGTAAAATCATTCTCCCAAGTTCATCCCTATCTCTCTCATAATTGTAAATGAAGCCTTGTGGATGGAAATGAGAAATTTTGGGTTGGGTTGGATCATTAGATGGTCCACCACATTTTTTTGAATGTCTACTAAGGTGTCCCGTCCCTCCCTTGGTATCGGCCGAGAAAATTTTACCACAAGTCCGACACCGGGATTTGGTTCCATTTTTACTCAATTGATAATGTGCCCAAACCTCACTCTTTTGGTTGGTTTGAGCAAATTCCTCTTCGGTACACCACTCTAATATGTTAGGATTTTGGGTTTTAGGCATTTGGGTGGATTGTTCACTCGACCCGGAGGCTTGTGTTTGGCTACCTTGGGTATTAGGAATAGAAAATTCATGTTATGATCCGTATAAATGATGTGAGAATTGAGTTTGTTGAAATCCCGAACTAGGCATAGTCCAATGAGCCATATCATCCATTTGTTCGTACCCTCCCGTGATTTGAGGATGAAAAAAAGGGGTGGAAGTGTTTGCAAAGGGCATGTTAGGGGAGTGAAAGGGCATGTTAGGCACGGGAACGGTGTTAGGGGGGCATTGAAGTGTTTGGGTTTGATGATTCCCTACGTTTTGACTTTGCTTTTCTAGAGGAGGAGGAAGTGTTCGGGTTTGATGCCATGATATTTAATAATAATAATAAGAACAACAATAATAATACAAATAACAATAACAAATTAACAATAACAATAATAATAACAATTAACAAGAATAATAATAACAATAGCATGCGCAATAAGAATTAGTTAGTAATTTAATATAAATTAAGTTTTCAAAAATAATTATAATAATAGTAGATTACTTAGGTCAATGAGATCCCAGGTAGGAGAGGTTAGGAACGATATTGTCCAGAGCCCAAGTCTCGCCTTTGACAAATTTCACTAACAATCATATAATTAAGTTGTTCCAAGAAAACAATAATAACAATAATAATAATAATAATAATAATAATAATAATAATAATATATAATAATAATAATAATAATAATAATAATAATAATAATAACAATAACAATAACAATAACAATAACAATAACAATAACAATAACAATAACAATAACAATAACAATAACAATAACAATAACAATAACAATAAAGTTGAGTTAGATCTTACATTGACGCTTCAATGCTTTAGATCTTACATTGACGCTTCAATGCTTTCCCAAATTTATAATTTCCCGAACTTATAATTTCCCGAATTTATAATTTCCCGAATGTAAATATAACATTTTTTTTTGTAGTAGACTAATAAAAGTAATAATAGTAAAAATGTAAAATTTATAAGAGAGTATGATTTTTTTTTCTTTTCACAAAAGAGAGTAAGATTGTAGGAATTAGAGAGTAAGAAAATTAGAAATAAGAGAGAAGAGATGAGTTGATGAATTGTGAAAATTTTGGAGGAAGAAATGGGGTATTTATAGGGAATTTAGGTGGGAAAACTTGCCTAAACTAGACGTTAATATGGCTGTTGGAAAACAGCTCTAAACGGCTAGTTTTCCAACGGCTAGTTGGCACGGGCAGTGCCGTGCCTGGCGGGCCTCGTGTCGTGCCGTGCCCGGCGTGCCGGCTTACGTGCCAGCCATCGTGCCGCCTGCCGGACCTCGTGTCATGCCCGTGCCGAATCCCAGAATTTTGTTCACGGCACGCACGTCGGCCCACAGGTGGGCTGACGTGCCGTGCCGTGCCAGAATCGTGCGGGGCCCGTGCCGCCCGCGTGCCGGCACGGCCCGTGCCCATCTTTCCCCGGAAGCTTGATAAAGATCTAAAGGTTCATCACTACGTGAAAAAATGTATTTGGCACCGGTTCAAACCCGGCCTAAGGCACCGGTTTGGACCGGTGCTAATTTGGGGGGTGCCAAAAAGGGGTTAAAAAGGCACCGGTTCAAACCGGTGCCAAAACTTGAAATTGGCACCGGTTAACCGGTGCCAAAAATGGGTTTAAAAAAATGTGGAATTGTTTTTGGCACCGGTTAACCGGTGCCAAAAGTGCCAAATATTAAATTTTTATTTTTATTTTTATTTATTTTTATTTTTTTTTAGAACAACAAACAATTAAAAATCGACTTAAATTATTTAGAACATCAAAATATAGATCGAATTTCAATCAACATAATAAAAAATTTACAATATATAATCAAAACAATTTTACAATATAGATCAATACAGTAGTAATTACAACATATAAAAAAAAAATTTTGAACGATTAATATAATTAAGCTTCCATCTTGCTCAATATAAAAAAAAATTTCGAACGATTAATATAATTACAACATATAAAAAAATTACAATATAAATAAAAAAATAAACTCAATATTCTTGCATCTTGCTTCTTCCATTTAAGATCTAACTCAAGATACCTGCACCAATTAAAGCAAAAAAAAACGATTAATATAAATAAGCTTCCAAAAAAATTAAACCCAGAAAAAATAAAAAATAAAATCGAATAAAATAAATATAAAAAATAAAATCGAATAAAATAAAAAAAAATCGAAAAATAAAAAAGAAAATCAGTTGGTAAGAAAAAAAAACCCAGAACATAATTTAAAAACCAAAATTGAACCCAGAAATTAAAAACCAAAATCGAAAATCTGGAAAAAAAAAACTCAGAAAATAAAAAAATTTCGAATTTAAATAAAAAATTAAAAAAGAAAATCCCAAAACAAACCCAGAACAAATCTTGCATCTTTAACGGATCTAAATCAAGTAAAAAAAAAATCAACAAACCCAAAAACGCATGCATTAACCCAGAAATCGAAAAAAAAATCAAAATAAAAAAAAACAATCGAAATAAAAAAAAAAACCCAGAAATAGAAAAAAAAAATCAAAATCGAAATCAAAAAAATTAACCCAGAAAAATTCACAAATCGAAAACACCCAGAAATCGAAATAGTTGAACTCGGGAAAAAATTGAAATCGAAAGAAAAATAAAAAACCCAGAAAAAAAAAATTTTAAATCGTAACAAAAAAAAACCGAGAAATCGTTGAAAAAAAAATCAAAATCAATTGAAAGAAGAGTTTGAAATTAAAAAAATCAAAATCGAAAAAAAAACTATTAAATTCGATTGAAAAACCTCAAAATCGATTGAAAAACCTCAAAATCCGTGTTGCGTGTTGTTGTCTTCGAATTTGTTGGTGGTTTTCGAGTGATGATAGAAAGGAGGAGGAGATCCAGAAAGATAAATGAAGGAGAGGAGAGGAGAACGGCGACGCAAAAGAGGAGGAGGAGGAGACAGAACGGCCGAAACATTTAGGGTTTGGGGTAGTTATAAGGGCGGTTTTTTTTTAATATGTAAATGAACCGGTTCGTAAAGGCACCGGTTCAAACCGGTGCCCTTTTTATTATTGGCACCGGTTTGGGCTGAACCGGTGCCTTTTCTATTTGTTTAAAAACCCGCCCAATTTTGGGCCGATTTTTGGCACCGGTTTGGCCTGAACCGGTGCCATATGGGGGGTGCCTAATGCTATTTTTCTACTAGTGCATTTTCCTCTTGTTTTTTCTGATGCATGCATGCAATGAAGTAATACTCTTTGCCTATCAATTATTTAAGATAATTGTTAAATAAACGCAGTCGTATGGAACCTTGTTTGATTCATCGATCTCTATGTCTAATTTAATTAAAATTGTAAATTATGTATTGTGAGTCCATAGTTACAAAAAGTGAGGTACTTTAATATACTACCTCCGTTAACAGTTATTTGCAACAAAGAGGGTTAGTGCAGACTCCTAGGTAAAAGTTTTTAAACATGATTATTGAAATGTAAGGGTAGTACTTAAGTATTAATCCAATTTTTTTAAAAACAATTAATCATAATCACAACCACATAACCCAGAAACACCACCACCACCACTAACGAAACCCAAAAACCACCACCACCACCACTAACGAAACCCATAAACCACCACCACCACCACTAACGAAACCCAAAAACCACCACCACCACCACCGAACCCACTGAAAACCACCATCACCACCACCAAACCCACCGAAAACCACCACCACCACAAACCCAGAACCAACTGAAAACCATCAACACCCACAAATCAACTGAAAACCACCACCAAAACCCCCTCAAACCACCAAAATCCACCGAAAATCACCACCAAATCTGTCAAAAACAGCCACCAAAACCCACCGAAAACAATCACCACCCCCACGAATTGTATTAATCTTGATTAATCCACTACCACCACGAAACCCAACACCACCTAGACCACCCACAAAACCCACAAAACCTAAACCACCCATGAAATCCACAAAACCTTGACCACCACCTAGACCCCCGACACCTAGATCCACCCACGAAACCCACAAAACTAAGACCACCATCTACGAAACTCGTGCCGTCCAGAACCACCACACCCATGAAACCCACAGGCGACCACCTCCTGGACCGAAGATAAGGAAGATGAAGGAGAAGAGAGATTTTTATGATGGAGGAAATTTTGATGATGAACATGAAGGAGGAGAGAGAAATTTTGATTTTTGATGACCGATGAACATGAAGGAGGAGAGAGAAATTTTGATGATGAAGGTGAGTGAGAAATTTTATGAACAAGATGAAGACTTACAAGAGATTTGGTTTATTTTCAAATTTGATTTTTTATTTTGAAGATTAGATGAATAAAGTTAGTGTTATAATTGCCTAAAAAAAGAAAGTTAGTGTTATAATTAAGTATGGTTAGTGAAATGATTATGGTAGTAAGTTGGTTAAGTAAGGGCAATTTGGTCATTTCTTACATAAAAACTTACTAAAAGAGGGAATTTAATTATTTGTTGCACATAATAGATAGCACCGTTTATGGCAAATGTTGCAAATAACTGTTAACGAAGGTAGTACTTGAAATTGTCTATTTTTTTAAAGCTTTGTTATTCTATGCAAAGCAATGAAAATGATTTGGACCCTTGCCTTTTGGTCCATTTGGTGTTAGATGATATGCATGCATTCCTAGATTCAACATGATTTGCAAAAGATTATATGATGAAGAATTTTCAATTAATTTGGATTTGGTTTTACTCCTTTTGTTTGTGTTTGAGCTAGAGAATCGACATAGGTTTTTGAAGATGGTGGTATATATGCTTAAAGGAGATTAATTATATGATGAAATATACCCACAATTCTTCACACCCTCAGAAATAAAATAAGGACATAAATAATGTTCATATTCCTAATTAAATATGTTGGAATGTTTGCTTAAAATTTTCCAATGGTTAGTTCGTGTTAGTGGAGGCTTAATATTAGTGGGTTAATAATGCTAGCGCTAGAAATGATCTAATGATCAAGGGATCATATATGTTTCTCACACTTTTAGCTTAATTTTGCACTATATATGTTGCTATATCTACGTTTTTTAATTAATGGACGATTGAATACATGTTTGATTTCTTTCCCTCTTCTTTTCTCTCTATGTATTTAAATTTCAACAAAATATATATATATTGTAATACATATAATTGGATTTGTGAATAGGTAAATGAAAAGATAACATATTGTGGCCATGATCTTAACGAATTTGTTCCAAAGAAGACATGCACATACGTTAGTCAAAATGATCTTCACTATCAGGGGCGGATCTACATTGGTACACAGTGGTGTATGTGACTCAGCAGTAAAAAAAAAAGTTTAATTAAAAAAAACTAAAACGCTTGAAGTGACGAAGCAAACCACTAAGTCAATGAATTTTCTTGGACTCAATTGCATGAATTCGCAATTTTTTTTTCTTGGACTCCATTGAAATACAGAGAGATTAAAGAGAAGAGGAGAGAGAGTAGCAAGAAGAAGAAGAAAGAGAAACGCTGTGAGATGGTAAGTGATATTTTAAGTGGGGTGTGAGGTGTCAGGAAGGTGGGGGTAAGGGAAATAGGTATAGGACAATAGGACATGTGTCTTTTTATACACCATTAGTTTTTTTTTTTTTTTTTTACTTTTTGACTTTACTACTACTAACTGATTAGTTTGTACTATTTTTTTACTATATCAAATCAATACGGAGTAGTATTTAAAATTTTAAAGTTAAAAAAAATAAACTTTTTACTATCTGAAAATGAAAAAAATTAATATCTAAAACTCACGAGTAATTATACTACATATTATTATTTTCGTTTCATATTTTTTGGAACTTTGGAATATTATTTGAGACATATAAAATATTCTAAAGTTGTAAAAAATATGAAAAGGTGGTAGTAATAAATATAAAAAATTATAAAACTAAAATTTGGTCATCAATCATCATATTCACAATAACCGCATCAATTCCGTTACGTAACACCGTAATCATTATTGCAATCTAATTGAAATTGTGTCCGAAACCTAGATCAATAATTAAGGGTGACTCACAGGCTCGAAAATCCTGGATCCGCCACTGTTCACTATGGAAAGATGACAGTACGAGAAACACTAGACTTTTCAGGGAAATGCTTAGGGGCAGGGGCTAAGTATGAGCTACTACAACAACTTTTGAAAAAAGAAAGCAAAGTAGGATTCAATTCGAATCCCGAGCTTGATGTGTTCATGATGGGAATGGCTCTCCAAGGCCATGAAACAAGCCTTGTAACTGAAAATTTTTCCTCAAGGTTAGTGATTGACACTCATTATTAACATGTTTAATAACTTGTATGCACATACAATTGAACAAAATAAACTCGGGCATTACATTACATTATTTTTCTTTGATGGATACTTGGCTTGGATAGATGTGCTAATACCGTTGTGGGTGATGATATGAGAAGAGGTATTTCTGGAGGTGAAAGAAAGCCTCTCACTATTGGTAATATATTCATTCCTTGTAATAACAAAGAAATGTTAAAATATATTACTCCATCCGTTCCACGTTCTTATTTGGAATCTTTGACTTTTTAAAAAAAGAGAATCTTCTAGATTTCTCTTAATTTATAAGAACAAATATAGTCATGTGAGATCTAATTTGATTCATTTTGATGGGTAGATTATTAATATCTAACTTTATAATTTTTGTTAGTGTGAAATTAAAGATATTTGCGGTCAAAGATGGGTAAAATTTTACATTGATTTACGAAACAGGAACATCATTCTTAAACGGAGGGAGTAGAGTTCAACATTTTGTCTCTATATATAACTTATATATTGATTGGATTTATATATAGGTGAAATGTTAGCAGGACCTGCAAAAGTTCTTCTAATGGATGAAATTTCAACTGGATTGGATAGCTCAACTATGTACCAAATATGCAAGTACATAAGTGAAATAGTACATATAATGGATATGACAACAATAATATCCTTGTTGCAACCTACGCCTCAAGTATATGAGCTCTTTGATGATATTATCCTCATCTCGGATGGCCAGATTGTTTCCAAGGACCGCGTGAGTGTGTCCTAGACTTCTTTGAATATGTTGGGTTCAAGTGTCCTGAAAGAAAAGAGGTAGCTAGTTTTCTACAAGAAGTGACATCCAAAAAGAACCAACCACAATACTGGTTTGTGTTTCTGATTTGTTCTACAAACATCTTGTTCACTAGTCTCTGGTATGTTGCTCTTGCATTCTTCAATCCGAAAGGCATTACTTCATAGCAGTAGATTTCTTAGCTGGTGATGAAGGCGGTTTTTTCCTGGTCGTCCTTGTGCATGAAGATCTGATTGTACCCACTGTATGCATCCATGAAGGAGAGTAACTCATGCCCTGCTGTGGCGTCTACCATGGCATTAATATCAGGTAGTGGGAACGGACCTTTTAGACAGGCCTTGTTGATGCCTGTAAAGTTGATGCATATTCTCCACTTCCCATTTTTCTTATTAACTACTACAACGTTGGCAAGCCATTCAGGGTATTTTACTTCTCTAATCTTTCCTGTCTTGAGCAAATTCTGAACCTCTTCAGTAATGATTTTGTTCCTTTCTGGTGCGAACTTTCTTCATTTTTATTTTACTAGTGAAGGCCTTGGGTCTACGTTCAGCTTGTGGGTAATTATACCTTCAGAGATTCCTTTCATGTCTTCATGTGTCCATGCAAACACATCCTTTTCTGTTTCTAAAACTTTGAGATTTGTTGACGGAGATTTGTACTCAGCTCTGATCCTATTCTTACTTTTTGATCAAGATGGTTTGGGTTTAGCCGGACCTCTATTGCTTCTTATTCTTCTACTATACTGAGTTTCTCTTGGCCCAACTGAACCTCTAGTTGCTATGCTGAACTCTTCTCTGTAGATGTTGCTTTCAAGGCTATCTTGTAACATTCTTTGGCTACCTTTAGATCCCCTTTAATCTCCTGGATTCCTCACCTTGTAGGAAACTTGATAACTTAATGATAAATAGAGAGGATAGCTTTCATGTATCACTAGTAGAAAAAAGCAAAAAGGCACCCCTTAATTGCCACCGGTTCAGTCCAAACCGGTGGCAAAAATAGGCTAAAAAATGGGCGGGCAAATGAACCAGGACTAATGGCACCGGTTCGGTTCAAACCGGTGGAAAAAACATATAGACCACAGGTTTGAACCGGTGCCAATGTAAACCGGTGGGTTATCAATTAAAAAAAGAACCGCCCCTTTTATTCCCCCAAACCCTAACCCTCCTCTCATTCTCAGCCGCTCTCTTTCTCTCTCCTCTCCTCCTCTTTCCTTCTCCTGCTCTCCCCATCTCCTGTTCTCCCTTCTCTTTCTCATCTCCTTCTTCTCTTTCTCATCTCGATCTCCTTCTCCCTCGTCTCCCTTCAATCTCCTTCTCCCTCGTCTCCTTCTCCTTCTCTTTCATTCAAAGATCACCATGAAGACCACCACGAACACATGCAACATCGATTTTGGTGTTTTATGAGGATTTTAATTCGATTTTTTTTTATTTTAATCGATTTGAATTCGATTTTAATTTTGGATTTTTTTTTCCGAGGTCTTGAATTCGATTTCAATTTTTGGTTTTTTTTTCGAGTTCTTGAATTCGATTTGAATTTCTGGTTTTTTTTTCTTGGTTTTTTTTTTGAATTCGATTTAAATTTTTGTGTTCGATTTGAATTTCTGGGTTTGATTTTAATTTCTGTGTTTTTCTGTTTTTTTTTTAAAATATTTTTTTTCGCAACTTATTTATTTTAATCGATTTATTTCTTTTTTTGTTTTAATTGGTGCAGGTATACAGAGTTAGTTCTTAAATCGAAGAATCAAGATGCAAGAATATTGATTTAGATGTTGTATGGGGTTTTTTTATGTGTAATTTTTTTTTTGGATTTATATTGTATTTTTTTTTATTTATATGTTGTAATTGATCTATTTTATTGATCTATGTTGTAAATTTTATTTGATTATATATTGTAAATTTTCGATAATATTGATTGATATTCGATTTATATTTTGATGTTCTTATTTAATTTAGTCGATTTAAGTTTTAAGTGAAAAAAGACCAAAAGAAAAGAAAAAAAAAATTTTTTGGGCACTTTTGGCACTGGTTAACCGGTGCCAAAAAGAATGAATTAATTTATTTGGGCATTTTTGGCACCGGTTAACCGATGCCAATAACAAGTTTTCCCACCGGTTTGAACCGGTGGCTTTTCATGCAATTTTTGGCACCCCCATAAATACTCACCGGTTCAAAATCGGTGGCATTGAGGGGTTTTGAACCGGTGCCAATTTCGTTTTTGCACCTAGCGTATCCATGGTCTGCCGAGAATCATGTTGTATGACGATAGTGTATCGATCACTAAGAACTTGACTTGTAGATTGATCCCTTTTGCATAAGTGGCCAATGTAATTTCTCCGATCGTTTTCTTAGTCTCTCCACTGAAACCCACTAGCATTATTGACTTGTTGATAATGCTTTTCTCGTCAATGTTCATATTTTTCAATGTATCAAGCATAATGATGTTTGTTGAACTTCCATTGTCAATAAGGATTCTCTTTATCATACAATTTCCTACTGGGAGTGATATCACTAGACCGTCATGATGGCCTTCCACTACATCGCTCTCTTCAAACATGATAGGGATGTCTATCTTTGATCGTGCCTTTATGTCGGGTTGATACATACTACTTTCGGTAGCATGACGCTTTGCTGCTGAGTACGTCAATTCGCACAAATCTGATCCTCCTGATATGAAGCAAATGGTCTTGACTATTGGAGGAGGAGGTGGGGGGGCACCTTGCTTGGACTCTTTCTCTTTTCTTGAAGCTTTGGACCGGTTCGTCAAGAGTTCTTTGAGATAATCTTTCTTCAACAGCTATGCAACTTCCTTCCTGAGCGCGACGCATTCATCGGTTGTATGGCCAATATCTGAATGGAAATCGCACCATATTGACGAATCCTTCTTTTCTCCTCGCCTATCACTCTTTCTGGACCACTTCATAATATCTCCCATCTTGTAAAAGGTCCTAATCACACCTGCAGGGTTAACATTGAAACAATATTCATGCAATTTAGGTGGAACTTCAAGATCTTCCCTCCAATCTGAGAATTCTTCCTCAACAGCATTGACTGATCTTTCGTTGAAGCGAGACCTCCGATAGGGCTTGTATCGACGATCTCTCTTGGGGAAGTTGTTGTTCCTTCTTGATGAGCGATCTGGCTCAGGAGTCTTTCTTACATACAGGTCCTCCTCGAATCTGATTTGAGCCATTGCCTTGGCTTGCACGTCTTCAAAGGTTGCGCAGGGGTACTTTGTTAACTCCTTATAGAGCTCGCTATGGTATAGTAAGCCCTTTCTGAAGGCCTCAATAGTTGTGGGAGCATCGCAGTTATGTATCTCGATCTTCTCCGTGTTGAACCTGTTGAGGTAATCTCTCAAGGATTCTCCATGCCTTTGTACAACACGGTATAGGTCTGAACATTGCTTCTCGATCTTCCTGCTGCAAGTGAACTGAATCTTGAATAGGTTCACCATTCCTGCAAAAGATCAAATAGTCCCATTATCTAAATTAATGAACCAAGTTAGGTCTGGACCTGACAGAGTGGCTCCAAAGCCTTTGCACATGATAGCCTTCCTGATGTCTCTAGGGATTGAACTGGTCATCATTTTCTGTTTCTAGAGGGACACGTGCTCATCAAGGTATGTTTTTCCGTCGTAGATGGCCATATTAGGTGTGCTGAACCTCTTAGGCACTTCCACCATAGCAATCTCTTCTGAGAAGGGTGACTCTATGTAGCCATTTGCAGCCTCTTCCTCCACGGGCTTTGGCACTCCTGGGGTTTTTGCAATCTTGGCCACGAGTGCTTTGAGGTATTCTTTGACTACCTTCTCTATCTTTCCCTCCTCATTAGTTTCTTCCTGCTTGCTTTTCTTAAAAGTTCATGTATTAATAAAGTCTACATCTAGGGATCATTCCTGATGTTAGAACCTTTTTCCCGGTTAGTAGGGATAATGTAGGCGTCGCTCGAAGTGCGCCTACGTTAAAGCATGTGTGAATATGCTTGGCATTCTTAGGAAGTGGGAATTGACATATACGATTAGGGACAAGGAAAGTAGGGAGCCGCCAATAAGTTTTTTTTAGGAACTTGTAAACTGTTCACGGATCATAAAAGGCAACCACGAATAAGGGACAACGAAGGCAACAACGATTGACCCGTGAAGGTTACACCCCATTCATAATCCATGAGATTACTAACTCCATATGGTTCGGAACCACGAAAGGAGGATCGGGGATGATGGTACGAAGTGAATCATGGAGTCACATTCGCCCGTATTGGCCTCTACTCGATTCTTATAGTGAAAAATGATTCCTGGGATCTCAAAGGCATACAAACAAAAATTCAATTTGCTCCAAACTATTATTAAGCTAAATTGGTTGAATATTAATGCAACACATAATTCTATAATATTAGTGATCACTTAATTAAACGATAAGATTAAAAAGGAACCTAAACTGGTTGTCCAAATTATCTTATTAGGCATGATTTTCAATTACATATTCCCTTTAAACAAGAAATATGGCTATCATAACAATAATAGAATAAACATCAATATTTGAAGAAATTTAACAATAATTCTAACAATAATATAAAATTGTTAGAAAAATAATAGAAATAAAAGGAACATAATTCTTACTTTGATTCTGTTTGCTTTCAACTACAAAATAATAAACGAGTTAGTAACTTCAAGGAAATGATAATAAAACAATAATTAAATTAAGTAGAGTTGATTTGGGGCCAAACCCTCAAACAATTCTACCTTTCATGCCTTGGCTTAAGGACAGAACCACGAGTAAAGTATGGACTCCTAGGAGTGCTTGAAGAAGGAATTTTGAAAGAATAAGGGTAGGCTAGTGTTTATGCTAGAGCATAGAAGAGAGAAAAATAAAGAATTAATTGATGCCTCGTACATCAGAAATGAGGGGGTATTTATAGAAAAAATGTGTTGAGGGAACACTCGGAACCCTAAAATGATAAAAACCCTAAAAAAGTATACCGCGACACGACAAAGTGTACCGTGACACGGGAAATCCCACCGTCAGACGGGAAATATTCTCGTGACACGGTGTACTTTTGTGTGACGCGGGAAATATTTGCTGAACTGGAGAGAAAACGCGTCAAGGGTTTACGCGGAAAGGACACGGAAACCCCCGTGTCACAGCAGGTGTCCCGTGTCATGGGGAACCCCACCGTCAGACGGGAAAGTTTCCCGTGACACAGTGGACTGTTGCCGTGACGCGGGAATTTTTAGTCTGTTTTTCCGTCTAAATTCATTTTTAACCTTAATTTCGTTCAGCATTTTAAGTGCCGATTGATAATTTCGAGCCATTTTATGATTTTATTACTATTTAGGCTAAAATAAATAAAATAAATAAAAAGTTTGGGCCAAAATAAATAGTAAAACAATAAAATAAAAAAGGTTTGGGCTAAAATTAAATAATAATTTTGGGCTGAAATTAAAACTATGCTTTGACCAAACATCAAGACTGATCCATGGACTATTCAAAAATTGAATTTAATTAAATACGATTTTTTAAGCACTCTCGGGATTAAATACTGAATCCGACCAATAGTGGCGGTGAAAGATCGTTCATCATCGGGTTTGGTTTTGGGGAGACATTTTTAGGTGTCTACAGAAGCCCCCACTTTGACTGAGTTTGTAAAAACGTTAGTTTCGAAAACGATATTCAAAGTAGCCGATAGGGACGAAGAATGATTTAAGACGTTCTGCGATCCTAAATCACTCTGTATACGGCGATACCTTTAGAAAAATGTTAATTCCACAGATAAAAGAGTAAAAGGATATAATACGTATCTAGCACCAGTGTATCGATGACAAATGAGTTTGGCAGCTTCCTATGCTTGAAGGAATCCACCGGATGACGTTTGTTGAAACGCTTTCCATGCATGAGGAAAGCCGCCTGAGGAATTTGGTAGCTTTCTAAGCCTGAAGAAACCTACCGGATGATACTTTCCATGCCTGAGGAAAGTCGACGTATGAATTGGTGTCATTCTATGCTTGAAGAAATCCACCGATAACGCTTTCCATGCTTGAGGAAAGCCGACTTGGCGGTTTTCTATACTTGAAGAAAAATCCACCGATAATGCTTTCCATGCTCGAGGAAAGCCGACTTGGTGGTTTTCTATACTTGAAGAAAAATCCACTGATAACGCTTTCCATGCTTGAGGAAAGCCGACTTGGCGGTTTTCTATACTTGAAGAAAAATCCACCGATAACACTTTCCATGCTTGAGGAAAGCCGACAACTACTGTAATCGCTGAAATTTGCAAGTGTATGATGGTTCGATTATCCCCGAACGTGGGCCGCAGATTATTCACACCTTCAAGTCGACTATCCGACCATATTAGGTGTTTAAAACATCGACAAAATTGACTTTGACGCTTCCTAGGGGCAAAATAGTAATTTTGATACCCTTCAACCGTCAATTAGAATTTTCCGCGTAATTTTACTAAAAAATTAACTGTCCAATTTGCGCGGAAAATCGTGCAATTTTGGTCAAAATGCCAGGAATATTCGCTATCAGCTTCGAAAAGTGTGCAGGACAGAAGCCTGAACTCCGTGCCACGTGGATCAATCCCGCGACACGGTGCTCAATTGCCGTCAGACGGGAGGAATTCCCGTATCGCGGGATTCCTTTTGGCACAAAAATCCCACGCGCCCCGTACCACGCGCCTGAACACCGTTACTCAGTAACGGGAAACGTGGAACGGTAACGGGGTCGTGTAACAGTCATTTTTTTGTCTTTAAATATCATACATTGCTCCCATTTTTTTTTCATTCACCATTTCTCTTTCTTCTTCTGCTCTCACTTCTCCTTTCTATTTTTGCTCAAATTCCCGTGCCACGGCGAGGCTGCACCGGCGTAATGCCGTTTACACCGTGTCACGAATCCTCTCACCGTGACACGGCGGCACTGCTGGGTTTCTCTTTTTTTTTTCGCTACTGCTCGTTGCTGGTGCTGCCGGTCAGAGTTCGTTGCTGCTGATCGGAGCTCTGTCAACTCCTAGAATCACCGTGACACGGAATCCGACTACCGTGACACGGGACCTGATCACCGTGTCGCGGCGGCCTGCTCTGCTGTCTTCACGGTTTTTTCGAGTTTTGGAGCTCAAATTTTCATCAATTTTGCTCTAAATTTTTGCTACTTTCTTCATTTTTTTTTCTCCACAAGGATCTATGTATGTTTCCTTTGACTTTGTCTCGAATTTTCTTCAAATGAGTAATTTCATGTAAAAACCCTTAAAAATCAATTTGGGGATTTTTTGATTTTGAGGTTTATGTTGAAATTCTTGCCATGAATTTACTTGTATATGTATGTGTGTGTGTTTGTGAGCGATTTGAGACAAAAATTGCATGATTTGGTGAAGAATTGAGCAAATCACCATTCTTGGTAATATTTGTGGAAATGGTGTTCTTGTTGTTCATGTTGTTCTTTTGCACTTGAAATGATGACATATTGGTTGTAGATCTTGTAAAATATGCCATGATGCGTCGATCTATCGTTTTCGTGCAATTTTGAAACATATTTTGTGCTGTGTATGTACTACATTGTCATGGAGAACATAGTATCATGCAAATTAGGAGAACATAATATTAGTTCGCCATAGAGAAACTAAATACTATAAATAAATCCATTATTTTACTAATTTTTAGCCTTGAGGTAAAAATTTAACGTATAATAGAAAACGTAATAAATAACTAAATAACTTAGGAAATGATGCTAAGCATTTAGGTTTTTATTAAAATGCAACTCAATATAAATAACTAAATATCTTAGGAAATGATGCTAAGCATTTAGATTTTTATTTTTATAATAGCATGCCTAGACGACGGGATCGCGATCTTTCCACTCATGGCCGGTGTCAGGCTTTTCGGGAGGACACTCCCATGATTCCCGAGGGTATGGATGATGACGTCTTAGAGTCTGAGCCTCGACCCTCTATGGGTAGAGGTAGGTGGGCTCCACTTCCGTGGACACCAGACCAATTGGTTTTCTATCGTGAGAACCACATTTCTCATCATCCACTTGCCGGCATAGTTGACGGCACGCTTCGCCATCACGGTTCTGGAGCCGGAGATTTGATTCCTCGACTTCATTAGATTATCACGAGGGATCCTGCTACGAACGCCTTATGGGAATCAGCTGGTCTAGTAGACTTTTATTCGGCGATCGTAGGGTTTCGCAGCCCCCGGGGTTGCGGTGCGACAGTCGTTCGCGCGTTGTTGGAGTATTTTTGGGATACTACCAACACTTTTCACTTTGCTTGGGGGGATATGAAAGTGACCCCTCTGGACTTTAGCCTGATCAGTGGTCTACGCTTCACTGACCGGGCTGTAGCACAGATGTCTGATCTTTCTTGGGGAGCGGCTGAGGCAGCCGATTTGTTAGGTCCGGTCGTTCAGCATATCAGGACTCAACCGGTGTCTTGAGGTGGTCCTAGGAGCGGGCGATCGAAGTTGGCTTCGGTTCTGGCCCGTGGTTTAGACATGGAGGAGACATTACCTGAGTAGCGAGTGCGGATCTTCATTTTGATTCTCATTTCCATGACTCTTTCTCCTGATAGGAGTTCGCGTGCGCTCGTTTTCTATCTTCCTTCTTTAGTCAAGATCAGTGAGATAGGATCCTTTAGCTGGGCCAGCCTCGGATATGCCGACCTTCTCTTGTCGTTACGTCATGGATGTAGGCAGCTGAACAACGAGTCCCCTGTCACTATCTACGGTTTATGGAGAGTCGTAGAGGTGACGATCCTTTCCTCTCTTGTTTTATTTTAATTTGTTCGACTCATGTGCTCAAAGATTACTTTTCATCGCAGTTATGGTTCTACGAGTACTTTCCAGGATTGGCCCCTCGACGGTGTCGCAGAGCGGTTCATGACTTCCCTGTTGGGCCAGCTGGCGTGACCGAGGAAAGTCACGGGTGGAGTCTGTCTCTGCGCTGCGCGGGCTGCTACGCCGAGGCACCTCTTCTGTTGGTGTAAGAATTACTTTTGTAGCCTTTTATTTTCTATCTTGACGTTATTTCCGGTGCTTTATTGCAACTTTTTATGGTTTTCAGGTTGCTATTGATGTCCAGTATCGTCCTTGGGCTTGGATGACTAATCTTCCCGAGGCCTTGCAGTTTTCAGCGTACCGCACTGTTTTTGTTGGTATCGGACGCTTTGTCTGGTATCTGGGGGAAAGTATCGTTTGTCAGCACAGTGGTGATCGCTTTGTGGTGCCCTTGTCTCCACCGGAGTCGATGTTGGACTCGCGCTTGCTTAGGGAGTTGATAAACAGGGGAGAGCGCTACACTTTTCCTTGGTAGGAGCTTGTGCGCATGGAGGGTGATTATGTGCAGGATTTACTTCCCTCTCTGGATCCTCCATCCCGTCTTCCTGAGGTATGATTTCTTTTGAGGAGTTTGACGCTAGTCTCTGTTTAAATAGTCGAATAACTTGATTATTCGATCGTATTTTCAGACGACTGTTCGGCGTGTGGGGAGGATTGAGATTCCGCCTTAATCTGTCCGCTACCCAAGGCCGATTGGTATTAGTGAGGACCATATTGCTGACGCGCCAGAGGGTTTTAGACAGGCGCAGGAGTCTCTGCATGATGTTTTTGAGCCGGTAAGCTTTTGATACATTATTCATCCTTTTTAATACCGCTTGTTACTGATTTTTATCTGTTTTGTTCTCATGAAGCTGGTTTATGCTTGTTGGGAAAATTTCAAGCATTACCCCTAACTCGAACCCCACTGTGATCATACACTAAAGTACGGTGGCGTCCAAAGGGAAAGAAGATAGAGCAAAAGAGTCGCCAACAAGTTTTAGGAACTTGTAAACCGTTCACAGGGTGAAGGTTACACCCCTTAACGATCCAAGAGATCGTCAACTCCAATAAGTCTTGAACCATGACTGGTAGTTCGGGGATGAAGGTACAAATCCAACCTAAAAGAGATTGAACCTGCCCTAATAATAGACCTCTACTTTATTCTGATCGTATTCATGTGCGCTTTCTGACTAACATGCAATCAATACACTACGTGAAAAATTGAATTTGGCACCGGTTCAAACCCGGCCTAAGGCACCGGTTTGAACCAGTGCCAATGTGGGGGGGTGCCAAAAAGGGGTATAAAAAGGCACCGGTTCAAACCGGTGCCAAAACTTTAAATTGGCACCGGTTAACCGGTGCCAAAAAGTACCTACAAAATTTAATTCACCACTTTTGGCACCGGTTAACTGGTGCCAAAAGTGCCAAAAAAATATTTTTTTTTCTTCTTAAAAATTAAATAAACTACAATTTAATGAAAATACACAATATAAATCGAACATCACAACATATAAATCAAATATGTTCAATATATATAATATCAAAAAAAATTTACAAAATAGATCAATAAAAAAAATTACATAATATAAATCAAAATAAAAAAATTACAACATATGAATAAAAAAAAAATACAATATAAATCGAAATAAAAATTTACAACTTTACAATAAAAAAAAAAACCCATACAACATCTAAATCAATATACTTGCATCTTGATTCTTCCATTTAAGATCTAAGTACCTGCACCAATTAAAACAACCAAAATAAATTGATTAAAAAGATTTAATTAAGCTGCAAAAATAATTTAAAAAAAATGTCCAGAAAATCGAAAAAAAAAAAAGAAAAGCAGTTGAAAAGAAAAAAAAACACCCAGAATATCAGTTAAAAAGAAAATCGAAAAATAAAAATATTAAAAAAAACCAGAAAAAAATCGAATAAAATCAAAATCAAAATCGAAAATCATAAAAAAAAAAACGAAAAAACCCAGAAAATAAATATAATTAAATTTGATTAAAAAATAACCCAGAAAATAAATATAAAAAAATTAAAATCTAGAAAATAAATAAAAAAACCCAGTATTCGAAACCCAGAAAACAAAAAATTTAAAATCGAAAAAAAAAATTGAAATCTGGAAAAAAAAATAAACCCAGAGATCGAAAAAAAAAATGAAATCGAAAATAAAATAAACCCAGAGATCCAAAATCAAAAATGAAAATCGAAAAAAAAACCCAATTAGAAGAGAATTGAAATGGGAAAAAAAACCCAGGAAAAAAACCTAAAAATCACGAAAATAAAAACCCCAAAACCGCATGCATTAACCCAAAATAATCAATTATTTTAACAGAAAATTAACCCAGAAATCGAAATTGAAATCGAATAAAACACAATATAAAAAAATCGAAAAGAAAAACCCAAAAATAGAAAAAAAAAATCGAAAAAAGAATTATAAAAACCCAGAAATAGAAATTGAAAAAATCAAAATCGAAAAAAAAACTATTAAATTCGAATTATAAAAAACCAGAAATCGGAATAAACAATCAAAATCGAAATAATTGAAAAAATAAAAAAAAATCGAAATCAAAATCGAAAAACCCAGAAATCGTTTGAAATGGAAAAAAAACAAGAAATCGATTGAAAAACCTCAAAATCGCTGTTGCATGTTGTTGTCTTCGATTTGTTGTTGGTTTTTGAGTGATGATAGAAAGGAGGAGGTAGGAGATCCAGAAAGATAAAGAGGCGAAAGAGGAGGAGAGGAGAGAGAAAGAGGAGAGGAGAGGAGAGAGAAAGAGAACGGCCTAATGAATTAGCTAGGGTTTGGGGGTAGTTTATAAGGGCAGTTTTTTTTTATATATATATTTAAATGACCCTGTTAGAAAAGGCACCGGTTCAAACTGGTGCTCTTTTTATTTTTGGCACCGGTTTGGGTTGAACCGATGCCTTTTCTATTTGTGTAAAATTGCGCACAATTTTGGGTCGATTTAGGGCACCGGTTTGGCCTGAACCGGTGCCTTTATGGAGGTGCCTTATTGTATTTTTCTACTAGTGATAGGTTTACCCTAAACCTCTTTATCTATGTTGGTTGAATATTAATGCACAAATAAATCTATTATTGGCGATCACTTGAATTATAATCAAATTAACCCTAAACAAGATTATTAATTATCTTATTAAGCGTGATTACAAGTACAAATTCCCTTTAAGCATGCATAAAAGGCGTGATCAAGCAATAACAATAAATATCAAGCAACATAATAATAACCATAATGATAATAATCCTAATCAAAATAATAATAAAAATAATCACGTTAAAGCATAATAATAGCAAGATCCTAGGCATGATACTAACAAGATTAATAACAAACCCTAGCATGTCACTAAGCAATAAAAACCAAAGCTTTAACCCTAACACTACGATATTAACAATCATAAATATTAGGAAGAAAATAGGAAGCATCACAAGAATCATAATTGATATAAGCAAATCACCCTAAATATCATACTAAGAAAAGCATCCTAACATGATACTAGGAATTAAAATAACATCCTAAACATGATTTCTATATCATAATATCAATGCAAACAATTATTAAAGCACTTATTTGGATGCCTCGTACCTCTTTCTAATAATAGAATACACACGTTAGTAACTTCAAGGAAAATAATAAACAAATAGTTAAATTAAATAATAATTGAAAGAGAGATTTGAGACCAAACCCTTAGAAATTAAACCTTTCACGTCTAGGGCGAAGGCAACTTCGAATATGGCTAGGTGTATCTAAGTCTTGCGAATGCGGAATTTTGTATTTGAGAAAAGACTAGTTTAGAAAAGAGAGAGAGAGATAGAGTAATCAAGAATTTCTTGATGAGAGTTGGTGAATGAAAACGGACTTTTTAGGAGGCTATTTATAGAGAAAATCAGCCAAAAAGAAAAAAATATCGAAACAGAGTTCTGACGCGTAAAAACGAGGTTAGCGTCAGACGCTGACATTAGCGCCAGGCGCTAACGCTAACGCCAGGCACCAAGCTTAGCGTCGGGCGCTAATGATGGAGTTTGGCGCTAACTTAATTATTGACGCGTTTTCTAAAAATCAGATAGAAATTGCCGTACAGGAGGATAAAATCGTATTTTCCTCAAAAATATTCTTTTATTCTAATTAAAACTCTAAAAAGTCAACAAAATTAATATCCGATTGAATTGGGAATGAAAAGAACCTTTTGCAAGAATCTAGAAGACTAAAACCATTCCTAATTGCATTAGGAATGATAAATCCATATTAGGCCCTCCTCTAGATCATTGGGCCGCATATAAGGCTCAAACCGGGCCCAGTTTAGTAATTTGGCCATAACTTCCTCAATATTTATCGGAATTGGGCTTATAATATATCGTTGGAAAGCTCTTTTCAAGCCCTATCCAACTGCACTACTATTGGACCCATATCATGTACCAACCAAAATGGATTGGCTGTTTTCTTAAAATAGGTTTTCTAAAACAGATAGAAGAGAAAAGAAATTAAAACTATCCGCAATACTAAACTTTCCACACTTTCATTTCATTCGATTACGATTCGACATGAAAGGTACTCATCACTAGGTTTAGTTTTGGGAAAACACAAATGGGTGTCTACAGAAGCCCCCACGTTGACTGAGTTTGGAGAAACGCAATTTTCGAAAACAAAAGTTTAAAGTATCGATAGGGATGGAGTATGATTCAGAACGTTCTACGATCCTCAATCACTCTTGTAACGCCGATACCTGCAAACTAGTGTTAGTTAAACAGATAAAATAGTTAAGAAACGCGTATCTTGCACCGTCGAGCACACGTCTCTGAAGTATCCGATTTGCTGCTACTTTTGCTGTTGGGAAAACTTTCCACAATCTAGGGAACGTCATCCTGCTGTTTTGATGTTCACTCGTCTCTGAACAAAGAGCTTTTTCTTTTTTGGACATGTTCACGCGCCTCTGAACAAAGAGCTTCTTTTTAATATGTTCACGCGCCTCTGAACAAAAAGCTTTTTTTAAAAAATATGTTCACACGTCTCTGAACAAAGAGCTTTTGAATAATATGCCCACGCGTCTCTGAGCAAAAGAGCTTTGAAAGAAATGTCCACGCGTCTCTGAACAAAAGAGCTTGATGGTATGTCCACGCGTCTCTGAACAAAAGTGCTTGAAAGAAATGTCCACGCGTCTCTAAACAAAAGAGCTTGATGATAGGATGCCCACGCGTCTCTGAGTAAAAGAGCTTGATAATATGTCCACGCGTCTCTGAACAAAAGAGCTTTAATAATATGTCCACGCATCTCTGAACAAAGAGCTTTGATGATATGTCCACGCGTCTTTGAACAAAAGAGATTTTTTGGATAAGTTCACGCGTCTCTGAACAAAAGAGCTTGAATGTTTATTGCGATAATATTCCGAAGAAAAATTTACGAAGACCAACGCTTATCGATCTCTAAAGCTCGCTTGAACTTTGCTTCCGCTATGCCAGTACGTCGGCGGTTTGCTGCTTGTAAACCATTATGTCGGTGCCTCTGCTATTTATGAACTAGTATGTCGGTGTCTTGCGATGATCCAATGTTTAGGCGCTTTAGGCTAAGTGAGACGATCTTTCGTCGGGTCGATCACTTATTGCGATTGTAATCAAGCCGACTACTTAATCATGTCAAATTGCTTATAGGGGCTAACTGGCGTACCAAGGAACCCGAAATTGCTGAAAGAGGTTGAAATAACTGCTCTGAGTGGTTGAGCGTTCTGTCGCCGTTGCAATGCCTTTGGCGCCAAGAATTGGCTATGTCGCCAGACGCTGGGATCTAGCGCCAGACGCTAAAAACTGTTGCCAGACGCTAGATGTTTTCGTCTGGCGCTGGAGTAGGGTCTTCCCTATTCTGCTCTTGCTGCTACTAAGATGCACCTGTATTTATCTTTGACTATAGGACTTTGCTCATGTAATTAGGGTTGACCTAAGACTTAGTGTTGCTTGACTCATGACTCAAGGTATAAACTTGACTCATTGATTGACGGACTCGAGGTTGACTCGACTCAAAGTGTTTGACACATGTGGTAGACTCAAATCAAGGTGATATGACACGACATGACTCAACGTGTACATGACTCGTATGTGCATCGTAATGTGATCGTGCGACTCAAAAATGCAAAAAGCAAAAATTTTCCGTCATTTTTGTGGAGGGTACCGACTTTCTCTCGATAAAGAAAGACGCGAAAAGAAATCAAAGTGCTTGAGGGTGCATGTTGAATGAGCTTAGTCAAATGTTGTTTCTCACAGTACAAGGATTGCACTAGGTGAAAAAAGGCAATTGGCAGCGGTTTAAACCCGGTCTAAGGCACCGGTTTGAACCGCTGCCTATTTGAGGGGTGCCTATTTGAATGTCTACTCTCACTAGTGAATGTATGTCAACCTTCCAATTTTAAGGAAAATCCGGCAGCATTTCCCCCTAGTTCTCCAAGTACACGATGTAGATAATTAATTACCCACATATGTACCCAGAGAACATAGTGAGGAAATGGTAAGCCAAGATGTTCCTTAAAATCGAAAAGAAAACATACATTCACCACCTAAGTGAGAGTACACATTCAAGAACAGTCCCAACCGGGGACTATTCAAGACATTCTCCTAATGAGAAAGCCTTGAACGGGTATCTAGGCATATGATGATGCAAGTATTCTACATATTGTTGTATTTATTTGCAATTAAACAATACACAAGTTGCAATTTCATGAATAAACTTTTATTAAATGGATAAATAGAAAGAAATATAGCTAAGTAAAGTTTATAAGTCATACCAATATAGCAATGCAACTACCCACTTGAGCTCAATATGTAGTCCTCAAGCTAATTAAACTCGTGCTTCAATTCACATATGAATCTATATATTAAAAAAACAAAGATTAGCAACGTCATTAATTATCTAATTAATATATTCACAATTCTCTAATGTATTCACAATTCTCTAATTTATTCACAACTAATTAGGTGGCAATATCACTATTTATTTCTCTAATTTATGCACAAGTCTCTAATTTAATCACAATTCTCTAAATTATTCACAAATCTCTAATGTAATCACAATTCTCTAATTTATTCACAATTTTCTAATTTATTCATAACTAATTAGTAGCAAGGTCACTAATTCTTTAATATATTCACAATTACCCATTAAAACAACCTAAAATTACACATTAAAACATACAAAAACTCAACTAATTAAGTAACATTCTTACTAATCTCTATTATATTCATAATTACTCATTAAATCAACCTCAAAATAACCCATTAAAACTTATAAATTTTTCAACTAAGGAACAAGGTAATGTAAAAATACTCTAATCTATAATATGTATTCAAAATTACTCTAAACATACAAAATTACTCTAATGTATAATATGTATTCAAAATTTCTAAATAAACAACCAATGCAAAAATTAAAAAAATTAGGGTAAAATTATATATATACCTTAGGCGGTGGTGGAGGTAGCAGCGGTGGTGCGACTAGTGGAGGTAGCGCGGAGGTGAAGGCGGTGCGCGCTGGTGGAGGGAACAACGCGGAGGTGGAGGCGGTGCGCTGCTGCTCAATTCGAACAATGCTGGTGGCTGGAGGGCGGTGAAAGACAGAGAAGAGCAGGGGAGAATTAAGGGCGGTGGTTTTCGACAATTCGTACAATGCTGGTGGTGTTTCAACTCGACAATTCGTACAACGGCGGTGTTTCAATTCGCCAATTCGTACAAGGGCAGGGGGAGAATGTTGGTGGCTGGAGGAAGGATTGAAGGCGGCTGGTTTTCGAAACCCCTGGTGGCCGCCGGTGAAGGTGACGGCTGTGGTGGAGGGAGAGAGAGGAAGGATTGAAGGCCGCCGTTTTTCGAAACCCAGCTCTAATGAAACAGTAAGGAATGAAGAAGGAATGAAAGAGAAAGAGAAAGAGAAAGAGAGGAAGGAGAAGAAGGTAGCTAGTCCGCGTTTTTTTTTAAATTGGGTCCGGTTCAATTGGCACCGGTTCAAACCGGTGCCTTTTTAATTTTAGGCACCGGTTCAGGCCAAACCGGTGCCTTTTCTCTTCTTCTAAAATCCCGCCCATTTCTGGACCGGTTTTGGGCACCAGTTTAGCCTAAACCGGTGCCATATGGGGGGTGCCTAATGCTTTTTTTTTCTACTAGTGTTGTAACATCTTAGAGTATCCTAGTTGACCTGATAATGAAAGGTTTTAGGTAACTTAGGCGCGGAGGCTAAGCACTTCATACTTCGATGCAATGATGATTATGAGTGATGTTGGGCATTTTGAGATGACAAGGCATGCTTCAGCGTCGTGTTAAGATCTCATGACAAAGGGTTCCTAAGGGAAAGTATATTTGGTCATGTATCTGTGCGGTGTGTGAAAGTGATACTAAAGTTAGGCCGCAAAGGCTAAGTGTGTGGAAAGATATTGAAAAGAGTCAGATGGTGGTGACTCTTTAGGCTAGATAGGCTAATGATGTAAGGATCAAGCTCCCAAGTCTAGCTCTAAGTGAATAGGGATGAGCATAAGAGATCCTTGATATGATCATGATGTGTGAATGTGAATGTGAATGTATTTTTATTATGGCCGCACCTCGATGTGAGGTTGCCTACGTATCCTTTAGGAATCAGGCCGAACGTAGCTATATCCGAACCTCGCACAAGTGTGTGTATACCTCAAAAAGGTCTTTTTAAGGGTTGTAACGTGGTTAGGCTAAAGGTTAAGAAGAAGGGGATAAAAGGCTCAAGACCCTAGATAAGCCCCCAAGGTGTGCAACCTTGCTTTTGAAATCTTTATATTTTTATGCTTGAGTTTCTACTCTTTTTTAGCTCTCTTTTTTTTGCTTTTGCATTTTTTATTTTTATAAGCGTGGGCAATCCCGATCATGCGGTCTATCAGTCGCTTGGCATTCATGTTTCTCAGGCACGGTACCGAGCACTCGATAAGAGACGCAATCTGAGACGTGTTCATATCAAAGATATTTTCATATCAAAGACATTGGAACACTTGCCCTTTTGTACACATTTATTTTATTTTATTTTTTTTAATTTTATTTCTATTGCTTTTTATTTTTTGAAATCACTCAATCTTTTTATGATATTGAAAACTGCATAAGTTGCACACTATCCCATCCCAAGGTTAGGTAGATATGGGTTGAAAAAGAAAGGTCTATCGTTAGACGAGGCTCAAAGTGGTTTATCAAAAAAAGGATTGTATATTTGAAGGGTGAAAGGTAATATGATGTGGCTACAAGGGGTGCCTCAAATCATTGGTATACCTTGTGCTTAGTTTGACATGATTTTTTTTTTTTTTAATAAAATGCAATGCAATGCGATGATCATATGCAAGGAAATAAATGCTCATTTTATTTAAAGGGAAAAAGAAATAATCTACAAAATTAATCCAAGGGAAAAGAAAGGTGCCTATGCTAGACTTATTGGGGAAAGGGTAAAAAAAAATAGAAAAAAGATCATGAAATCTTGTCGTTGAAGCTCACCTGTTGTCCCTTGGCTTATCATCACTTGGTGTTCTTGCCGACTGGAGGTATTGGAAGCCCGTTATTGTCGATCAAATATTGGATTGCTTCCTTTAGCTTCCAACAGCTCTCACTAGTATGACCCCTACCTTGATGGTACTTGCAGCGTGCACTTGGGTTCCAAATAGGAAATCTCTTCTCAAGTGGGGGATTTTGAATGGGTCCAATAGGAGTAATGAGTCACTTTGCATGGAGTCGATCGAAAGCCTCATCGTAGCTAATTCCAGTAGGGGTGAAATACTTTCTTAGTTGCTTTCTAAATCCTCGATTATCCATGGCTAAGATTTCATTGAGGTCGAAAGTACCAATATTGTTACTAGAGTAGGTGTTTTCGGAAGAAGAAGGATAGTCGTTCTTCTTTCCTTTACATCCACCGTTGTTATTGTTACTAATCTTGGCCATCTTGTCGCGCGGGGGAACATGAAGGAGATTTGAATTAAAGAGGTCTTGAACACGATCTTTGAGGGCGAGACATTCTTCGGTGGTGTGGCCACGACCTCTATGGTATCGACAATAAGAATTTGGATCCCAATTGGGAAACCTTTTTTCAGGCGGAGGGTCTTGAATGGGACCAATGGGGTGAATGAGACCTTGATCGTGAAGACAGTCAAAAGCTTCATTATAAGTCATTCCTATTGGTGTGTATTCTTCAATGGTCCGTTTTGCCCATAGCTTAGGAGCATTGAATTCTTCATTAAATCCTTGGCGAGAATTTTGTTCGATAACCATCACCCGATTTGCTAGTCCTTCTACCACATTCAAGAGCATGGCAACGACATCTTGCAGTTTTCGAACGTCCTCTTTTAAACTTGACGAGTGTTCCCTGGTATTATCTAAGAAAAGACTTTCACCCTCCTCAATCATGGCCACATCATCAAGAGAGGTTATATAAGCTGTCTCGATCATGGGCTCACCTACAGGTGTGATAAGGAGTGAATGATTGAAGGATGTTTGATTCTCTGCGATGGCTAGAACCTCGGAAGTTTTATAGTCATCAATCAGATCTTGAATAGCTTCTTTGAGTTTCCAACACTCCTCAGTGTCGTGACCCTTTCCTTGGTGATATTTGCAGTGCTTATTAGGGTCCCACTTGGGTGGCCTAGCTTCTGGAACTGGATCTTTGATGGGCCCTATGGGCATGACTAGTCCTTTGTGATGTACCTTCACGAAAGCTGTTTCATAACTCATACCAAGTGAAGTGAACACTCTTTTTGACCTTTGGATTCGCGATTTAGAGGCGTTCGTAGCATGTACTTCCTCAATATTCATCGTAATGGGAGAGGAAGAAGAAGTATGGTCTTTCTTCTTTCCTCTCGCACTATTATCTTTCAGAAGGTCATCTTCAATGAAAATGCCTATATTATACACAGCCTTGAAAGTGTTCAAGTTGCGTTGGTATTTTAAATTCTTAGAATACTTCCCTTGGAGATTCTTGATAAACATCCTTACAGATTCTTTTTCGGTAGGAGCCTTGACCATATTAGCGGAAGTTTCCTTCCATTTGTTGAAGAAATATGTGAACCCTTCGTTTTCTTTTTGTTTTAACATCTCAAGTTATCTGTGGTCTGTTTCGTCTTGAATGTTGCACTTATTTCTATCTATGAAAGCGTTTGTTATCGACTCCCAAGAAGAGGTTTTCTCTTTGTCAAGGGAAAAGATTCATTGTTGACAAACGGTCTCAAGAGATGAAGAAAACAAAGAATGAAAGACTTTCTTATCAATCCCCTTAATGTTCATTATGGTTTCAAAAGCTCTTAGATGAAAGTAAGGGTTATCTGTTGCCTTGAATTTTGGGATGTCGTTGGCATTGAACTTCTGCTGAAGAAGTTCCTTGTGCAGCGAGACCCCTTGTGAACTAATGCCTTGAAATTTATAATCACTACATAGCTTGTTCAAGCTTTCTTGCATAAGGTTCATTTGTTGTTGCTTCACAGGGTCATCAATTTTGAGGGTTAAAGCCTTTAACGTCTCAGTCACGTCAGTCAATTGACTCCTAAGTTCATTAACTTCCTCTTGAGTTGCCATTATCTTTTTAGATTTCCTCTTTTAACGAATTGGTTTATCAAAAGGTAAAAGAGGTTGTCCTTGATTAATCGCCCTTCTCTCCTCGACCAAGTACTGTGGAAAAGGAATTTGGGGATATTCATTGTTAATTATTGGACTCAAACTTTATTCAACATGCGATGGATGGAGGAAGTGAAGAAAGATGATATAGATGGAGAGATATGAAGAATTAGGAATCGAATGTACCCCCAACTTAAATGACGGAAAAAACCGACTCATGCATGAACCTAAGACATGGTCATGGTGACATATAGAAAGTGCGTGCTAAGACTAGTGAGTGTAGGTGACATGCTTTGACTCTTGTGTAAGACCATGGGACTTAGTGCCTAAACTTAATTAATGACTTAACAAGGTATATTATTAATAAAAATAATCGAATTGATTAGCAAACTATTCAATTAGACACAAAGTGATGACTCGAGCAATATACCGAATTGTCACTAAAACGACAGAACTGGCGCCGCACTGTGTAGAGTAGCGCCAGACGACAGAGTTGTCGCCAGGCGCCATAATCCACAGAGTGGCGCTGCAGTCCAAATCTCGGCGCCAGTGCTGGAACGTTGATCTGGAACTGCTTTCGGTATTATTACTCTACAGGGTATGCCTAAAGTCGTACTAAGTCAACTCTGATTAAATTGTTAGACTCTAATTACCAAAATTAATTAATTAATTAATTAAGCAAAGTCTTTTTAGCCATTAAGCAGTTTATTTTGTCTTAACACAAGTCAAACAAACGGTTAGGAAAACACATAGAGTATGCACAACCAATAATGCATAATTAGTCAAGTAGGCACCATATGATGCAATGAGTTTGCAACCTAACCATGGCTCTAGTTCTCTAAAGTTCGGGATATGGGTTAGTCAATAGAGGGTCCATGGTTAATTGTCCGGATGCACCGCGCGGAAGCCTAACCGTGAAGGGTTGGCGCGAGTGGATGGGACACCGCGAGTTTAGAAAAACTCGCTTCCATGGTTTGGTGAATTCAACATTCTCAGATGTACCCTTTGTTGCTCAGAGCGTTCAATCAGGTAGATGGAGCATGAATTCCCAGAGGGTTATGTCCATATGTAGAACACATATGGGTTTCAGAAAAGTGAGAAAAACTCAATCAGGAAGTAGGATCGAGCAAACAATGCTAAAAACTGGTCAAAATTAGAACGCATATTTCTGGGTCGGTATTAGAAGAATTTGGCGCCAGCAAACAAAGGTTGGCGCCAACTTTTGGCTTTAGCGCCTGGCGACAGAGCTGTCGTCTTGCGCTAAAGTCAAAATGCTGGGGCTAATTTCTGTTCGCTGACGCTAATTCCTACATGCCTCAGCAGCTTTCTGTGCTCGATAAAGTTTTCCAGTTTCGCGCAGTGTTATTTCGATCCTAGTTGTGAAAGATATTTCTCAAATTTCCTACGTGTTAAAATCCTATGTTTTAACTCATTACGGATGGTCTTTCCAATGAGATCTTTTTTATGCATATGACAATAATGTTAATCAAAATTACGCACATGAAATACTTATAACGTTTTGAGTCTCACCCACTCATTCTAAATCATTGCCGAAATAAATTTCAGGAATTAACATGGAAATCCTCCCCAATGGAGTCGCCAAAAACTGTAGGGAATATTTCAAGCATTACCCCTAGCTCTAACCCCACTATGATCGTACACTAAAGTACGGTGGCGTCCAAAGGGAAAGAAGATAGAGCAAAAGAGTCGCCAACAAGTTTTAGGAACTTGTAAACCGTTCATAGGGTGAAAGTTACACCCCTTAACGATTCAAGAGATCGTCAAATCCAATAGGTCTTGAACCATGACTGGTATTTCGGGGATGAAGGTACAAATCCAACCTAAAAGAGATTGAACCTTCCCTAATAATAGGCCTCTTCTTTATTCTGATCGTATTCATATGCGCTTTCTGACTAACATGCAATCAATAGGTTTACCCTAAACCTGTTTATCTATGTTGGTTGAATATTAATGCACAAATATATCTATTATTGGTGATCACTTGAATTATAATCTCATTAACCCTAAACAAGATTATTAATTATCTTATTAAGCGTGATTACAAGTACTAATTCCCTTTAAGCATGCATAAAAGACGTGATCAAGCAATAACAATAAATATCAAGCAACATAATAATAACCATAATGATAATAATCATAATCAAAATAATAATAAAAATAATCACGTTAAAGCATAATAATAGCAGGATCCTAAGCATGATACTAACAAGATTAATAACAAACCCTAGCATGTCACTAAGCAATAAAAATCAAAGTTTTAACCCTAACATGATACTAACAATCATAAATATTAGGAAGAAAATAGGAAGCATCACAGGAATCATAATTGATATAAGCAAATCACCCTAAATATCATACTAAGAAAAGCATCCTAACATGATACTAGGAATCAAAATAACATCCTAAACATGATTTCTATATCATAATATCAATGCAAACAATTAAAGCACTTACTTGGATGCCTCATACCTCTTTCTAATAACAAAATACACACGTTAGTAACTTCAAGGAAAATAATAAACAAATAATTAAATTAAATAATAATTGAAAGAGAGATTTGGGACCAAACCCTTAGAAATTAAACCTTTCACGTCTAAGGCGAAGACAACTTAGAATATGGCTAGGTGTATCTAAGTCTTGCGAATACGGAATTTTGTATTTGAGAAAAGGCTAGTTTAGAAAAGAGAAAGAGAGAGAGAGAGTAATCAAGAATTTCTTGATGAGAGTTGGTGAATGAAAACGGAGTTTTTAGGAGGCTATTTATAGAGAAAATCAGCCAAAAAGAAAAAAAAATCGAAACAGAGTTCTGACGCGTAAAAACGAGGTTAGCGTCAGACGCTGACATTAGCGCCAGGCGCCAAGCTTAGCGTCAGGCGCTAATGATGGCGTTTGGCGCTAGCTTAATTATTGACATTTTTTCTGAAAATCAGATAGAAATTGCCGTACAGGAGGATCAAATCGTATTTTCCTCAAAAACATTCTTTTATTCTGATTAAAACTCTAAAAAGTCAACAAAATTTAATTTATCAATGCTAATTGAATTAGGAATGAAAAGAACCTTCTGCAAGAATCTAGAAGACTAAAACCATTCCTAATTGAATTAGGAATGATAAATCCATATTAGGCCCTCCTCTAAATCATTGGGCCGCATATAAGGCTCAAACCGGGCCCAGTTCAGTAATTTTGCCATAACTTCCTCAATATTCATCGTAATTGGGCTTATAATATATCGTTGGAAAGCTCTTTTCAAGCCCTATCCAACTGCACTACTATTGGACCCATATCATGGACCAACCAAAATTTATTGGCTGTTTTCTTAAAATAGGTTTTCAAAAACAGAGAGAAGAGAAAAGAAATTAAAACTATCCGCAATACTAAACTTTCCACACTTTCACTTCATTCGATTACGATTCGACATGAAAGGTACTCATCACTAGGTTAGGTTTTGGGGAGACACAAATGGGTGTCTGCAACACTCTGAAGTACTGCATCATCAAGCTTCAGCATGGTGCGAGTTGTCGGAGCAGTTCTGGCGATGTTCTTGAGGTATGTTCACGTTTTCTCATTTCTATCATTTGTTTTATTTTGCATTGTTGATGTCTTTTGATTTTGTATCATTCAGGAGCAACGGAGGTCCCGCTCGCGCTCGAGGCATAGAGGCTCGGACGAGGGATAGCCTAGTCGTGGTAGACAATCTCCTGAGGTTCATCGGCATTCTTAGTCTCAGCGGGATCCCCAGCTTTCTCAACCATTTCAGGAGGCTCCGTGGCAGCCGCCTCAGTCCTCCTAGTTGTTCCAGCATTTTCAGGGTCAGGGTCAGTGGCAGCGGTAGTCGTTTTCTCAGTCTTCACAGCCTGAGCTTAGGCCTGTTACCACTCTTGTGGATCCTGGCTTATATTCAACTCCATCGTCTGGGGTTCCTCTACCGGTGTCGGGCTTGTTTTCAGTTCCAGTGTATGGGACGATGCCTCCACCGACGCTTCCTGTTTCTTTGAGTCAGTCTATGCCGTTTGCCAGTTGGAAGGGTCCCGCTTTGAGTTTGACTGCTACTGGAATTACAGGGAATAGTAGGGATGCTACTCCTCGTACCTGATCATGGCGGGACTCTTTGGCTCACCGCTCCTATATTCACAGGCTGGAGATGACACTGATCCTCACTCTTCTAATTCTACAGATTTTTGATCGAGGGTCTTTATTTGTACATAATGTGATGACACTTGACGCTGCTTATTTATTATGACTCATTTTGTACATTATTCACAGTTTATGTATTTATCAGTGTGTGTTAGTAAGTGCTTGAGACTCATTGTGTGTGATTGTGTATTTATTAATGACGCGACAAAAAAACGTAAGTGGAGTAAGTGGAGGGTACCGACCTTCCCCAAAAGAAAAAAAAATAAAAAGAAAAGAAAAACATGAATAAGTCTTACAACTACTTAAAAATAAATATGTATGGAAATGGGATAATATTTATAACTTCTCCAAAGAAAGAGAAAAATAAAATAATAATTATAAAAATAAGAGTACATAATAAAATAAAATAATAAATAATAATAAAGTAAAAAAATAAAAAATAAAAATGTTAATAATAAAAAAAGTTGAGAATTTTATTAGGAATGAAACTCTCGAAAAACAGAATAAAAAATACACGGTGAAGATAAAATTCGGATAGATACAGGAAAAGGATAAAAAAAGAAATCGCGTAGGCGCCGCGACACGGCATCGTACACCGTGTCACGGCAAAATCTGCCGTGTTGCGGCAATAATTCCCGCGACACGGTGGGAATTCCCGTGTCACGGTGCGCGTATTTTACAACGGTGTGGTTTACGCGTATAGAAAGATAGATTCTGAGTAGTTCCGAGCGTTTTTGCTATAAAATAGGACCTGTATATTCGTGATATGCATAATTAAGAAACACAAAATAATTAGAATTTCATATTTCAATAATAATGTCTCAGAATTTTGTTAATACATTGGGCGACTGGTCTTATTCTTTTACCAATGCTGACAAAAGAGAATTGGAATTGTTTCATGTCAGGGGTTACTAGCCCTGAGACATGTAGCGATTGAACATGATTTTCTTAGGGCAGAATTAGACTATTGGAGTCCAGAAACACATTGTTTTAAATTTGATTACTATGGAATCTGTCCCCTTCCGGAGGAATTCGGTGCCATCTTTGGATTTTCTGCTAGAAGTCTTATTGCCATGCCTACCCTACGTGATTATTATTACCAAGACTTTGAACTCCATCTGAATCTAACAGATCCAGATTTAAATAGAATTGTGTGTGGTAATGAGGTAGACTTAGAAAAACTTGCAAATTTATATTTCAATCGCCCTGTCTCTGAGTCCTATCATGTATACCGTAGAAGGGCATATATTTTTTACATGTTTAGCAATCTTATATTTGCAAACAGTAGGGTAGGACATGCTTGTCTAGCATCCTTTCTTGAACATGTTGAATCTGGGAGGTCTATTATGCCTAACGTGCCTTGGAGAAACTTTGCGCGGCCTTGACGAAGCAAAAGCTGACCGAAAAGCCGTTAGGAAGGGCTCTCTGGTACTGCTGCAGGTAAAAACATGCTCCGAGTAACCCCCGTGACACAAAACAGGTATCGTGTCACTGTGGCCTTCTGCCGTGACACGGTGTGTTCTGCCGTGTCACGGTGGAATTTGCAAAATTTTTTTTTTTACTGATTTTTTTTTGTTATGCAAATTTGGTTGATGGAGCGTTTAGAACTTTTTGAAGCCCCCGACGATATTGAAAAATATGGTCCCAACGATCTACTCCGCATGAAGAAGAATTATTATCTGAACATGTCGTATGAAGATTGGAAGAATTTCTTTGCAAAAAGAAAATTTTCCATTCGTTGGGTGGTGCCTTGGTGGAGGCTTACTAGGATGGTTGGTACGAATGATACTCCGTATTGCCGTGTTCCTAGTATCTCAAGACTAACTTTTTACTGTCCTTCTCGACTGATGCGACAGTATGGACTTAAACAAGTAGTTCCACGCTATAACGATAGTCCTCATGAAGTATCGTTGCATGAAGGTAACGTTCACAAGTACGAGGCTTATTGGATTGAAAGACCTATGTGGACCGTTTCTGCAAGTAACCAAGCTCCTCCTCCCTTATCTAGTGCATACAAGGCATGGTTGAATCCTAGAAGTAGAACGGAACGAGTCGGATCACGCAAATCTGATGTGAAGAATCGTTTTGGAAATAAGAAAGAGCCTCCCAAAGATCGTCTAGGTCCAAGAACACAAGGGATTGAGTTTAAGACTCCTATAATGCCTAAAAGGAAGAACTATGTGAAAGGGAAGGGTAAAAAGAAGATGGTTTATAGAGAGAAACAACCAAAGAATTCTAAGAACGGTGAAAGGAGTGGAAGTTTTACTAGGGGTGTGACGGTTCGGGCTACAAAAGACACATTAATGGTGAAGGCCGACCTAGTTGAAAAAGAGGAGGTTCCTAAAGTGAAGAGAGATTAGATCAGTATTGCTTTGCTTATATGATTTATAATTTATAATTTTTAAAATAAGGCGCATTATGCCAATAATTGTAGTTATCTTTATTTCAATAATAATAGCATATTTATTTTCGCCTTAAATAAAAAATTATAATGACTTTTTTTTTTTTGCAGGTCCACCGTGCCACGGTGGATATTTGCCGTGACACGGTAGAGTTTCCCGTGGCGCGGCAAACTTTTTTTTTTTTTTTTGCAATTCCACCGCGCCACGGTGGACTGTGTCGTGACAGGATGGATATTCTCGTGTCGCGGCAATCCTTCCCCACCCCCCTTTTTTCGCTCTGTTTTATCGTGACGCAATGCTGAACTGGCGCGTATGCTTGATCGACGGAGGAAGGATTTTATTTTTTACAGTGGTCGAGCCCCCTTGAGGGGTTGCCTACGTATCCTTAAAAAGGAATCAGGCCAAACGTAGCTCTATTGGGTCATGAACCCATGCAACTAGGCATAGAATTTCTTGAGTTGATCCAAGTTGGTTAAATTGTGGAAACCGTTACCGTCCATGTCTACCAATTGTGCCGCTCCGCCGGACAAGATGGGTTTAACAATGTACGGGCCTGACCAATTTGTTCTGAATTTTCCTCTTGGATCCAACACATTTTTGCGAAGTGCCTTAAGCACCAGGTCACCCTCTTTGATGTTCCTAGTCTTGACTTTTTTATTGAAATGTCGCGCCATACGTTGTTGGTAGGTTTGGATATGATGCAAAGCTGCCAAGTGCTTTTCATCAAGTAAGACTATTTCATCATATCTTGGTCTAATCCAGTCGACTTCATATAGTTGGCTTTCCAACGCGATTCGGAGAGAAGGGATTTCTAGCTCTATTGGTTGTACAGCTTCAACTCCATAGACCAAAGAGAAAGGGGTAGCCCCCGTTGATGTACGAACAAAGGTTCGATAACCCCAAAGGGCAAAATGTAGCTTACTTGGCCAATCTTTGTAATTTTCTGTCATCTTTTCGATGATAGTTTTCACATTTTTGTTGGCCGATTCGACCGCACCATTTGTTTGTGAACTGTAAGGTGATGATCTGTGATGCTTGATATGATATTTCTGTAATAATTCCGCGCATTCGGCTTGGAAATGTGTTCCATTATCACTTATCATCTCATGAGGTACCCCATAGCGGCATATGATATTTTTCTCAATGAATTGAGCTACGTGTTTCGCCGTTAGCTTAGCATATGAGGCAACTTCGACCCATTTGGTGAAATAGTCGATTGCTACGAGGATGAATTCATGCCCCCTTGTCCTGGTGGCGTTATCTTTCCAATGATGTCGATGCCCCAAGTAGAGAAAGGCCATGGAGAAGTATATGTGTAGAGAAGCGAAGGTGGAACGTGCTGTAAATTTGCGTAGACTTGACACTTGATACATTTCTTGACGTATTCGTGACAATCTCTCTCCATAGTAGTCCAATAATAACCTTGTCGTTGAATCTTTTGGACTAACATCTTCGCATTCATGTGCGTACCACATATACCGACATGAAGGTTTTCCATGGTTCTGTGTGCTTCTTTCTTGGCTATGCGTAAGAGATTTCTTCCTATTATAGTCCTCTTGTGGAGTTCTCCCCTAATGAGCACATATTGTGAGGCCAGGAGCCTCAGTATTAGGAGGGTATTCTCCTCTTGTCACGTAGTTAAGGATATCTGTATACCATGGCTCTTCATCCTCTTCTTGTGGTTCCCATTCATCGTCAAGTGCGTGAACATAAGCCGGTTCATATCTTCTTTCTATGGTCAACGACATTCTGATTGTGTCCGTTGGAATTCGCACCATTGATGCTAATTTAGGTAGTGCGTCGGCGAACAGGTTTTCTTCTCTAGGCAAGTACATATATTCCACTTCATCTAGTTGCTCCGTGAGAGTTTCCAGATGAGCTTGATACGTAGCGAGACTTTCACTCCTCACCTTCCATCTCTTGGCGATTTGGTTAATGATTAGTGAAGAATCATCGCAGATTCTGAGCTTTGTAATTCCCAAGGCGACAACTGTTTCTAATCCCAATATACATGCTTCATATTCTGCGGCATTATTGGTGACATCAAAGTCGAGTTTCATGGAAATTGGGATATGCTCTTCATTGGGTGATACAAGCAAGACTCCTACACCACAACCTTTTTGGTTTGAAGCTCCATCGAAATAGAGCGTTAAGCTATCATCTTCGGTCATGAGTAAATCTTTGTCAGGGAAATCATACTCATCTTATTCTTTCTCAACTTCTTCTAGAGGAAAATCTGCTAAGAAGTCAGAAACCGCAGAACCTTTAATGGCTTTTTGTGGTACAAATTTCAAGTCAAATTTAGCAAGATTGACTATCCACCTTGATAATTTTCCATTGAGTGTTGCTTTTTCGAACAAGTATTTGAGAGGATCCATCTTGGACACGATATGCACTGTATGAGTGAGCATGTAATGTCTTAGTTTCTGTGCGGCCCACACAAGTGCGAGACACAACTTTTCAAGTGGTGTGTATCGTGTCTCGTATCCTTGAAGCGTCTTGCTTAAGTAGTAAATTGCATTCTCCTTGCTTTCGATCTCTTGTGCTAGCATTGCCCCCATCGTTTCTCTTGTGACCGTAAGGTAGAGTCGAAGAGGAAAGTCATGTATTGTTGGCGCTAGCACAGGTGGGTTTGCCAGGTACTCTTTGATTTTGTCGAAAGCTTTTTGGCAATCGTCATCCCATGTGACTGGGACATTTTTCTTAAGCTTCTTGAATATAGGTTCACATATCGCTGTGAGTTTTTATATGAACCTACTTATATACTGCAACCTTCCAATGAAACCTCGATTTTCCTTCTCATTCTTGGGCGGTGGCATGGCCATGATCTCTTTGACTTTTGTGGTATCTATTTCAATCCCTCGAGAAATGATCACATATCCAAGTAATTTGCCTGACGTGACTCTGAATGCACACTTTGCTGGATTTAATCTCATGTTGTACTTGCGGAGTCTTTCAAAGAACTTGCGAAGTGCAATGATGTGGCTTGGGCGATCTTTAGACTTAACGATCATATCAACGACATAGACCTCCACCTCTTTGTGCATCATATCATGTAACAATGTTGTGGCTACTCTTTGGTAGGTGGCACCCGCGTTTTTCAACCCGAATGGCATTACCGTATAGCAATATGTACCCCATTGTGGGATGAATGTGGTTTTCTCCATATCTTCTTCGGCCATTAATACTTGATTATATCCGGCGTAGCCGTCCATGAACGATAGGAGTGCATGGTTTGCCATGTTATCAACCAGAATGTCAATGTGAGGTAGAGGGAACCCATCTTTCGGGCTTGCCTTATTGAGGTCCCTATAATAAACACACATTCTGACCCTTCCATCCTTCTTTGGAACTGGAACCACATTTGCTATCCACTCTAGATACTTAGATACTTTAATGAAACCTGCGGCCAATTGCTTTCTGATTTCTTCTTTGATTTTGAGAGCCACATCCGGTTTCATACGACGCAGCTTTTGTTTGACAGGCTTCATACCTGGAATGAGTGGTATCGTATGCTGAGCATATCCCTGTCAATTCATGGAATATCTTGGTATAACCAAGCAAATACATCAACAAATTCACTAAGAAAGTTAATTAGCTCTTTGCGTTCATCTTGACTTAGTGTTAATCCAATTTTTACTTCTTTAATAGGCGTATCATTGGAAATATTAACTATTTCTGTATCTTCGATAACTGCCGTTTTATTTTCATGTTCTTCCATTGCTTTTATTATTTCTTTTTCATTTTTATCATTAGCAAAGCAATATTGATTAGGGTTAGGGGAATGACACGCATCGTAAGCAAAGGTACTCATTTTATAGAATTCATCGGTGAATACATCAAGAGAGGCAAGGTCAGCTGCGACCTCACCGGAATTATTTGGGCTAGAAAGAGAAGACTCAACAAGAGACTCAGGATTGGACTCTATAGCAGAAAGAGGGTCGGCCTTAGACCCTAAGGACTCGTCTACAGACTTAGACTTAGACTCGGACTCGGACCCAGACGACTCAGGCTCATCAAACATAGGACCTTCGCCAGCGGTTATTTCCAACTTCTCTCCGCTTGGTGTAGTGATCCTAAATGTCTTGCGCCATCCCTTTGAAATATCATCAGCTTGGACGATTAACTCGGAGGGGTCAAAATCCTTGTTTCCTATAACAGCTTGAATGAGCTCGGAATTATTATTGCAGACACGCTTAGATTTATTCTTCTCCATTCCAAAAAGAAGGTTAATGCCTAGATCATCAGAGCTTGGGCTAGCTGGTTTCTCAGTTGTGAAGAGCTCTTCACCTTCATCGACAAAGTCACAATCGAGGAACATCTCGAATCATGGTTCACGTTTCCCATCGTGGACGAAAGGCTCAGGGAATTCATAGCATGGGAAGTCTTCCCCTTCTTTGATGTACTGGCCATTGAGGGTGAATGGATATGGATCCATGGCTATTTCCGTCTTCATGATTCGAGCATTATTGCGAGCCTTCATTTTCAATAGGGCTTGTTTCACATTTTCTTTTGTTGGCTTGAATCCCAAGCCGAAGGTATCTTTCTTGAGTGCACCAAGATGGCCCTAAAGTTCAGCCATTTTCTTTTTGAGTCCGAGGGTCATTCCACGGAAATGCCCTTGCTTCTTCATAATAGCATTAACATTGGTGTTTGAATATGGATCAAAGTCGAGATGACACTTCTCCTCTTCTTCGATTATGGGAACATCATCGAGTGAAAACCCCCAAAGATCTTCATCTTCTTCGTCATGTTTGACATGGACGATAGGAGTGTCGATAACTTGAATGCGCATGGGAGAGGCATCAATGGTAATTGGAACCCCTCCAACTATGGCTTTCACTTTCTGGTGCAACGACGATGGGATCGTCTTTAGCTCATGAAGCCAAGGACGTCCTAACAACATATTAAAAGAAGCCTTAATGTCCACCACCTGAAACTTGGTGCGACGTTCAATGGCTCCAGTAGTTATGTTTAGTATGATAGTACCCACGGCTTGACGTCGAGTATTATCATAAGCGCGAATCCCCTGAGTAGAGGGAGTCATTTCTTCATTCTTTATGCCCAACTTCTTTGCAGTGCGGAGTGGGCATACGTTGATTGCTGAGCCGTTATCAACCAGGCTCATAGGAATATTCATTTGCCTACACATCACAGTGAGGTGTAAGGTCTTGTTATAATGGTCCCCTTCCGGGGGTAGTTTAACACCCCAATAATTCTCCCTTTTCCAAACCACTTACTTTAAATAAAAATAGAGGAGAACCATTGGCATGTTACCGCCACGTGTTAAAACGTTAAGGCTTTATCAAAGTATTGCAGCGGAAATCCAACTTAAATATTAAAATAATATAATTTAGAAAACCAATAAGTCAAAGCTTATAAATTGGAACCATAAAGGCTCTTATTAAAACCAAACCAATATTCAAATCCCAAAACATAATTAAAATAGTAAAACATAAATAAGTTCAACACCAAGAACGAATACTCTCAATCACACCAATCCCTTGACAATGCGTATGTCAAATCCCCGAACTTCACATCATCAAGCTAACCTGTGCAATACTGCTCCCCAATAATACAAATGTAATAATTGGATCATCACAGGGTCATTGAAAGGCGAAGGCCATGACCAAAAAAAAACACACAAAAGCACGCAATCAGCAAAGCTGAGTACATACAAGCTACAACGTACCAAGCCTAGCATGCTCAACTAATTAAAGTAAATAAACATACAACATAAATTCATTAATCAAGACTCCACACTTAAACAATTCAATCGACTCAACATACTTGCTAATCAATTTCAAACACTTGACTCTTTATATTTAATTTAATTAATTTAGTTGGAGTAAGCAATAGACGAGGTTGTCCAATCCACCAAATCATTTTGGTCCCAAATGACCATTTAAAATAAAAGTTTAGCGCGATGCAAGAATGGGCGCGACTCCATTCTCACAAAGTTAGTCTAGGATCCCATCTAACTTTCATTATAAAATAAAAATGTAAATACCAAAAGAAAAGAGGACATGTTGATCAAACAAGCCTCGAAAAGCCACGGGCTACCACCGTGTACCCCAACCCATAATTGTCAATACTCTAGAAGTGCACGCTTTCCAGAGTTTTATTGCTCATCCATGTTTCACTTTACGTGATTACAATTTTAATTAATAGCCGACTCATTCAAGAAGACCATACATAACAATCATACATCAATTCACTTTTAATCTTATTTAGGACAATGGTGATCACATCACAAGTTGACCTTTAATTCCATTAAACTTCCAAATTATTCAAAATTGTTGAACATAGTCAACCCACCTAGCCATTTCGGCTTAATCCACTTTTACTCAACATACTAACAAGTCATGCTCGAGTAATAAAATAAATAACAACCTTGTGGAATAATCAATAAATTCACTCCACTTAAACCATTCAATTTCAATCCTTTAATAATCCAAATGTGGTTAACAAACCGATCCAATAAAAATGTGCCTGTATCAACACTCCATACAAACAATTAATCCAATATAATTCAACATGTTTGCATCCATAATTCCATACAAACATAATCAATTCACCAAAACATGTCTCATAAACATAAGCACATGAATTAATTAAATGTATAACCAAACAATTTTCATCCAAGTGTTCTGTAATCATGAAACTAAGTTCTTTTCTTTGGTACCTAAACATGATACTACTTACAACGAAGTAGACATGTACGTACCTCGTATAAACAATCCCTTGTGCCACTTTTAATCACTTAAAAGTCTCCTAAGAAATAATCACTTCCTAGAAAACAAGCAACAATAATAAATTAATACTTAACTAAATTTCCAGCAATATAATTTAGATTAAAACTCCTTAAAAATTCATTAAAAACATGTTTTTATGGTTAATTATGCATTAGAAATACAATAGGAACAAAATCCCCAATTTAATTAGTCATAAGAACCCTAAAATCCCAATTTAAATAAATTGAAACCCTAGGTTTTTAAACTTATAAAATCTGAAAATTATAACAACAATTATAATCTGAAATTATTAGTTTAAAACATAAAAACATGATTTTAATACTAAAAATATAAACTTTATACTATAAAATCAAAACCCAAAACTAATTATAAACATTAAGCATAAAAAAAACTTCATTAAAAATCAAAAACTGCCCGAAAATCATATTTAGAGGCTAAATTTGGCCACGAGAGGGTGGTGCACACTACCAACGGTAGTGATTCTTTCTTAAAACATTGTTTTCACATGGAAAACACTACTTTTTTGTCAAAATCGGATGAGTTCAGAACCTGATCGGGATTAAAACGGGATTAATATTAACGAACCAAAATCTAAACATTAAAACACGAATTTACGTGTTCAAAATAATCTGGAATTAAGTTAAACTAATTAGTAGTATAACAACCAAAATTTCAAAGCATCATTACTATAAAAGCCCTAAATCGGTTGTTCATAAAAACCCTAAAATCATGATTTTCAATGATTAAAAACCCTAGGTTATTAAATTTACAAAATCTGAAAATTATAACATTTATAAAATCTGAAATTATAAAGTTTAATCATCAAAATACAATTTGATACTAATTAAATTAATTTCAAACAATAAAATCAAAACCCATAATCAATAATTATAATTACACAAATTAATTAAACAAAGGAGAAAGAAAATAAGACTAACCTTTGTGTGGGGAAATTTTTGGGGATGTATGGGGTATTTACAGGAGAGAGGGTAGTAGGGTAAGTAGGGATATTGGGCCTCATTAAATTAATGGGTCAATTAAGAAAGTAAACTGGGTTTGGTTTGTTTGTTGGACATAAATTATAGAAGGAAGGTTCATAAAAAGTTCTTTGTAATAAAATCGTTTATCAACCCCAAAAATAATTTGAAACTTTTGAAATTAAATTCCGGAAAAATACAAGTAAATATTATAAATAATATATAATTTCATTTATAATATATTTTAAAATATGGGGGATTACAATCTACCCCTCTTAAAAGAAGTTTCGTCCCGAAACTTAGCACAAAATCCCTTAAATTGCAAAACATTTGCATAAAATCATTCAAAATTTTCAAAATTATGTTGCTGGAATTCCAATTGTGTCATAATATTAACACTAATATCTTATCACCATCCCAATTTACGCACTTCACTAGATACGTAAACAAATGAAAAGCATGAAAACACCATAAAATAACATAAAATAGGGCAAAAAGCGTGAAATTATACGCATTCTTCCCCCCTTAAAGAACAAGAGTTACGCCCTCGTAACTCACCTCATTAAATAACTCTGGATTTCTCTTCATATAATCCTCGACCTCTCAAGGGCTCATGTTTTTCCTCAAAATTCGAGTATACCAAAATATCATCAAATATATATATTAAGGTAGAAAGGTGGACACGGCCACACAATCGCCCCTAATAAGTCACTTTTAAAGGAAATGATTATTTAATTTTAATCATTCCTATGCACACGAAAATTAAATAAAATAATTCCCTTGATTATATCCCTTCCAAAATCCAAACATTAAGTAAATAATGTAATTAAATAAATACACATTATAATAATCACATAATTACATGCTTCACGTAAAGTTAATTTACACATATTATATAGCACAAATCATCACATATAGTTTCCATATTACATGATTTAAACCTTAAACATGATACTAAGTGATCACTCAAGTTTGCAACATTAGATAAAACATACACAATTAAATAACTTGCATAATCACTTCATACAATAATAAAAAGACAAAAGAATTAATTACAATGCATATAGAAATAAATAATCTATCCTATACGCCCTTTCTAAAGCTACCCAAATCTCACCGATAAAATGAAACAAGCAAGGAAGTTAAGAAAATAAAATAAATAAATTAAATAATTTTATTTCAAATAAATAAATAATTCGAAAATTAGATAAAATAAACAAATACTTTTTTTTTTTATATAAATGCCGAAATCAATATAATAGAATAGAATATTTTTTTTGAAAACTTAAGTTAACTTTAAATAAGGTAGTTAAATAAAACTCATTAAATTTAAAACGTTAGGCGCCTAAAAACTTTAAAATTGGCTTTAGTGGTAATTAAATCTAACCTAAACTCCCAGATACCACTTTGTAACACCCCAATAATTCTCCCTTTTCCAAACCACTTACTTTAAATAAAAATAGAGGAGAATCATTGGCATGTTATCGCCACGTGTTAAAACGTTAAGGCTTTATCAAAGTATTGCAGCGGAAATCCAACTTAAATATTAAAATAATATAATTTAGAAAACCAATAAGTCAAAGCTTACAAATTGGAACCATAAAGGCCCTTATTAAAACCAAACCAATATTCAAATCCCAAAACATAATTAAAATAGTAAAACATAAATAAGTTCAACACAAAGAACGAATACTCTCAATCACACCAATCCCTTGACAATGCGTATGTCAAATCCCCGAACTTCACATCATCAAGCTAACCTGTGCAATACTGCTCCCCAATAATACAAATGTAATAATTTGATCATCACAGGGTCATTGAAAGGCGAAGGCCATGACCAAAAGAAAACACACAAAAGCACGCAATCAGCAAAGCTGAGTACATACAAGCTACAACGTACCAAGCCTAGCATGCTCAACTAATTAAAGTAAATAAACATACAACATAAATTCATTAATCAAGACTCCACACTTAAACAATTCAATCGACTCAACATACTTGCTAATCAATTTCAAACACTTGACTCTTTATATTTAATTTAATTAATTTAGTTGGAGTAAGAAATAGACGAGGTTGTCCAATCCACCAAATCATTTTGGTCCCAAATGACCATTTAAAATAAAAGTTTAGCGCGATGCAAGAATGGGCGCGACTCCATTCTCACAAAGTTAGTCTAGGATCCCATCTAACTTTCATTATAAAATAAAAATGTAAATACCAAAAGAAAAGAGGACATGTTGATCAAACAAGCCTCGAAAAGCCACGGGCTACCACCGTGTACCCCAACCCATAATTGTCAATACTCTAGAAGTGCACGCTTTCCAGAGTTTTATTGCTCATCCATGTTTCACTTTACGTGATTACAATTTTAATTAATAGCCGACTCATTCAAGAAGACCATACATAACAATCATACATCAATTCACTTTTAATCTTATTTAGGACAATGGTGATCACATCACAAGTTGACCTTTAATTCTATTAAACTTCCAAATTATTCAAAATTGTTGAACATGGTCAACCCACCTAGCCATTTCGACTTAATCCACTTTTACTCAACATACTAACAAATCATGCTCGAGTAATAAAATAAATAACAACCTTGTGGAATAATCAATAAATTCACTCCACTTAAACCATTCAATTTCAATCCTTTAATAATCCAAATGTGGTTAACAAACCGATCCAATAAAAATGTGCCTGTACCAACATTCCATACAAACAATTAATCCAATATAATTCAACATGTTTGCATCCATAATTCCATACAAACATAATCAATTCACCAAAACATGTCTCATAAACATAAGCACATGAATTAATTAAATGTATAACCAAACAATTTTCATCCAAGTGTTCTGTAATCATGAACCTAAGTTCTTTTCTTTGGTACCTAAACATGATACTACTTACAACGAAGTAGACATGTACGTACCTCATATAAACAATCCCTTGTGCCACTTTTAATCACTTAAAAGTCTCCTAAGAAATAATCACTTCCTAGAAAACAAGCAACAATAATAAATTAATACTTAACCAAATTTCCAGCAATATAATTTAGATTAAAACTCCTTAAAAATTCATTAAAAACATGTTTTTATGGTTAATTATGCATTAGAAATATAATAGGAACAAAAGCCCCAATTTAATTAGTCATAAGAACCCTAAAATCCCAATTTAAATAAAATGAAACCCTAGGTTTTTAAACTTATAAAATCTGAAAATTATAACAACAATTATAATCTGAAATTATTAGTTTAAAACATAAAAACATGATTTTGATACTAAAAATATAAACTTTATACTATAAAATCAAAACCCAAAACTAATTATAAACATTAAGCATAAAAAAAACTTCGTTAAAAATCAAAAACTGCCCGAAAATCATATTTAGAGGCTAAATTTGGCCACAAGAGGGTGGTGCTCACTACCAAAGGTAGTGAGTCTTTCTTGAAACATTGTTTTCACATGGAAAACACTACTTTTTGTTAAAATCGGATGAGTTCAGAACCTGATCGGGATTAAAACGGGATTAATATTAACGAACCAAAATCTAAACATTAAAACACGAATTTACGTGTTCAAAATAATCTGGAATTAAGTTAAACTAATTAGTAGTATAATCACCAAAATTTCAAAACATCATTACTATAAAAGCCCTAAATTGGTTGTTCATAAAAACCCTAAAATCATGATTTTCAATGATTAAAAACCCTAGGTTATTAAATTTACAAAATCTGAAAATTATAACATTTATAAAATCTGAAATTATAAAGTTTAATCATCAAAATACAATTTGATACTAATTAAATTAATTTCAAACAATAAAATCAAAACCCATAATCAATAATTATAATTACACAAATTAATTAAACAAAGGAGAAAGAAAATAAGACTAACCTTTGTGTGGGGAAATTTTTGGGGATGTATGGGGTATTTATAGGAGAGAGGGTAGTAGGGTAAGTAGGGATATTGGGCCTCATTAAATTAATGGGTCAATTAAGAAAGTAAACTGGGTTTGGTTTGTTTGTTGGACATAAATTATAGAAGGAAGGTTCATAAAAAGTTCTTTGTAATAAAATCGTTTATCAACCCCAAAAATAATTTGAAACTTTTGAAATTAAATTCCGGAAAAATACAAGTAAATATTATAAATAATATATAATTTCATTTATAATATATTTTAAAATATGGGGGATTACAGGTAGATCCTTGTAAGAAAAGGAAATCAAATTGTTAGTATTTGGCAACTCAGTAGTGAGAAAGTTGACCAGTCCTTGAGGACTCATATCATCATCAACTCCTATTTTCACCAGAGCATTCATCACAGCCTTTCGATGCTCGTGAGAGGTGGTCAAAAGCTTCCATACATTCCTTTCCACCTTGGTCTTTTGTAATTGTTTGACCACATCGTTGTTCACAGGGTCGATGGGATCAACTATTGGATGTGATTGCGGTGGAGGTGGAGGTGGACTAGGTTGTTGCAACCGTCCACTTCTGGTGAGAACCTTAACCTCAAGGTCTCCCCAAACATCTTCACTTGTGCCAAGAGATGAACAGGCTATATCCTTGAGATAGACGTCTTCATCATCACTATCCCAAATTCCATTCACTTCTTCATAACTTGAGACAAATACAACTTCCGACAAAGGTTCATTCACGGGTTGAATGATTATTGACGGATCAAAGGAGACTTCATCTCCCATGATAGCCAAAGCATCACAAAGAGGACCTGTTTGAATGTTAGGCTTCTTGCCCCCTGGAGGGACAGGAAGTTGATTAGCATAAATTAGGTCTTGGATCGCATCCTTCAACCTCCAACACTTCTCAGTATTATGACCCTTGCCTTGATGAAACTTGCAAAAAGCATTGGGGTCATAGCTAGCGGTTCTATTCTCTGGTCGAGGTTCTGGAAATGGTCTAATTTGCATAATCAATCCTTGACCATGCAAACGGTTAAAAGCAGCATCATAAGTCATTCCCAAAGGCGTGTAAACCCTCCTTTGCCTTTGGAATCTTTGAGGAGGAGCATTAAGGGCCAACACATCATTGATATTGATATTGTTGGTAGCATTATTGGGATTGGAAGACGAAGAAGAAGGAGTGTCGTTCTTCTTGTTTTTCCAAGTGCTGTTATTATTGTTGCTACAAGCAGTCTTCATCAGTTCGTCCTCGATATTGATTCAAATATCGTATAAATCTTTGGAGGTACTCAGAGGAAGAAACTTCAAGTGTTGCTTGTACTTATGAGTCAAATTGGCAATGAACAAGCTAACCATCTCTTTTTCCTTGGGGGGATCCACCAAGAGCATAGCTGTTTCCCTCCATCTGCTTAAGTAAGTGGTGAAGCCTTCATTCTCTTTCTGTTTGAGAATGGAGAGTTCACGTTCAGAAGTCTTGGCCTGAATGTTACACTTGTAACGATTCATGAAGCTTTGAGCAACATCCTCCCCGGTCACAACATGCTTGGATTCCAAAGAGTAGAACCATTGTTGACAGGCGTGCTCTAAGGAAAGAGGGAACACTATACGTAAGAGTGTCACATCTACTCCCTTAAGAGCCATGGTTGCAGAAAAAGCCTTCAAATGGAAAAGTGGATTATCAGTAGGCTTGAACTTGGGAATGTCAGCAGTGGAAAACTTCTCAGGAAGCTTGTCCCTCATGGACGAAGAGGCGACAGGTTGCTCCACATAAGTTAATTCTTCAGAAATCTTACTCATCTGTTCCTTAATCTTGTCCATTGCAGCGGCAGTGACACTGTTATGATTGTCTTGCTCTACCGTGTTGACTCTAGTAGTGAGTGTTTGCATCATGTTAGACAACATTTCAATTGTCCTGTTGATATTCTCAATATCTTCCTTAGTAGCCATTGGTTGAAAGTAGACTGGAGATGGATCTTGTGGAGATGATTGTGGTGGTTTCCTTGTACGTCTCTTTGCTATAAGAGGTTGTTGAGGTATTGACTCGAACCGTAACAATCTACCCTTGCTTCTTGACCAAGTGTTGTGACACCGAAACAAACACACCTTTAATGCCCAAACTTAACCTTAACCCATCCGGATAAAAAAAAATTGAATTTTAAAAATCTATCACTAGTAGAATAAATGTGATGGGAAGCGGTTATAGGCAAGCGGTTTACAAAATCCGCTTCCCATTTGCACTGAAAAAAAAAAAGAGGGAAGTGTAATGGCCAGCGGTTTTGGCGCGAACCGCTTCCCTTTTAACTAATGGCCAGCGGTTCAAGGCCAAACCGCTGGCCAAAACCGCTGCCATTTAAAAAAAAAAAAGCGGGATATACCCTTTTCTTCTCCTCCCTCCGAAATTTCAGCAGCCAACTTCACTTCTTCTTCACTTCTTCGTTCTCACTTCACTCCTCCTCTCTGTCTCCCGCCTTCACTCCTCCTCTCTGTCTCCCTTCTTCAGATTCCGGCCACCACCACCACCACTCCATTCATATTCAAATTTTTTTATTGGGCTATTAATTGAAGCTGCGTTTGGGGGTTCGTGGGTCGAGGCTGCTGGTGGTGGTGGGTCGAGGCTGCTGGTGGCTTGTGGTGGGTCGAGGCTGCCGCTGGTGGTTGCTCGAGGCTGCTGGTGGCTGGTGGTGGGTCGAGGCTGCTGGTGGCTGGTGGTGGGTCGAGCCTAAGCTAAGCACGCATTCTTCAATCTTTGTCTTTCTCACTCTCAAATTAGGGTGAGTTCTTGCTAAATTTTAGTTTCATATGTATTAATTAGTATTAATTGTTTGGTATTCCAAAATTTCAAGTTAGGGTTTCAAGTAGTTAATCCAAGTTTCATATGTAGCTTTGAATGAAATTGTTTGAATTTGAGTAGCTTTGAATGAAATTTACGAATAGAATATATATTAGTTAACATTTTAGTTTGTTAAGTGTGGTTAGTAAATTGCAATGTATGAATATATATATAAGTAAACTTAGTTTGATTTTGTATGTATGTTAATTTAATTATTAGCCCTATTTAAATTAATGAACTTGTTTATTGTTGAATGTCAAATAAATGCAAATAATAATTGAATGCTTGCATCATCATTGCCTAGATACCCGTTCGAGTCTTTCTCAATAGGAGAAAGTCTTGAATAGTCCCCAGTTGGGACTGTTCTTGGACGTTTAATCTCACTTAGGTAGTGAATGTATGTCTCTTTTTCGATTTTAAGGAATATCCAGGCTTCTCATTTTCTCACCATGTTCTCTGGGTACATATGTAGGTAAGTTATTACCTACATCGTGTACTTGGAGAACTGGGGGGAAATGCTGCCGGATTTTCCTTAAAATTGAAAAGTTGACATACATTCACTAGTGAGATTAGACGTTCAAGGATGGGTTAGGTTGGAGTGATAAGGACCTTTTGGGAGCATTCATTTTTACGATTTATGGATGATATATATGCTATGTACTTTGATTACATAATATATGTTACATTTATCATTGTTTGAAATGTGTTGGTATGTTTAAAGGCAATTTAAATCGTCAATGGATCGCGGTTGGATGTATGGTAGACGTGATACATTGGAATTTTTTAATGGGGTTCAAGAGTTTTGCAAGAGTGCTTCACGGTATCAGCTTAGAACGGGTGTCAATTACCTTTATTGTCCTTGTGTCAATTGTAATAATGTCATAAGGGTCAATAGTGTGGATACCATTATGGCTCATGTACAATGTCATGGGTTTAGGCCTCAATATCATGTTTGGGTTTGGCATGGTGAGAAGGGATCGTATAGGGAGAATGTTGTTGGCAATGAGACGCATGTTGAAAGTGTCGAGATTCATGTTGAAGAAGAAAATGGGAGTGATGATGGTGGTGAAGGGGATGACACCGAGGATGGTGGTGGTGATGATCACTTGGATGAGATGATGCGTGATGTTGAAGGTGAATTTGGTGACCGACCTGATGTATTTGAGTCATTATCAGAGGCTGCCAAAAAGCCTTTGTATCCCGGGTCCAAAAAATACACAAAACTCTCAGCCGTGCTTACACTATTTAACATTAAGTCTAAGCATAACTGGAGTGACACTAGTTTCACTTCTTTGTTGACTGCGTTATGTGATATGTTGCCAGATGGTAATGAACTTCCTAATTCCTATTATTATGCAAAGAAACTAATGTGTCCATTTGGTTTGGAGTATAAAAAGATACATGCATGTCCTAATGACTGTGTTCTGTATCGAAATGAATATGAAGAGTTGGAGGAGTGTCCACGTTGCGGTTAGTCGCGTTACAAGCGATCAAGCTGCAATGCTGGTAGTAAAGGACCTCCTGCCAAGGTGTTGTGGTATCTTCCTATTATTCCAAGGTTAAAGCGTCTATTTTCAATTCCAAAAGACGCCAAGAACTTGAGATGGCATGCTGAGGGAAGAAAGAAAAATGGTTTGTTGAAGCATCCTGCTGACTCTCCACAATGGAAGAACATCGATATGAAGTTTAGGGCATTTGGTGGTGAAGTCAGAAATTTAAGGCTTGGGTTGTGCACAGACGGTATGAATCCATTTGGCACTCTTAGTACTAAATACAGCACATGGCCGGTACTTTTAGTGATTTACAACTTGCCTCCGTGGTTGTGTATGAAACGGAAATATATAATGCTTTCACTTTTGATAACGGGGCCAAGGCAACCTGGAAACGACATTGATGTTTACCTTGAGCCACTTATTGATGATTTGAGAAAGATGTGGGACGAAGGTGTTACCGTTTATGATGCCCATAAGAACGAGATGTTTCTTTTGCGTGCTGCCCTTATGTGGACCATCAATGATTTTCCTGCATATGGCAATCTGTCCGGGTACAAGAACAAAGGGCATAAAGCATGTCCCATTTGTATTGATGACACACCGAACGTGTACCTTGACCACTATGGCAAAGATGTGTATGTGAGGACCCGAAGATTTCTTAGGCGCGATCATCCGTATCGTAAGCAGAAAAAGGCCTTCGATGGGAAAGTTGAGGAGGGGGTTGCGCCTAGGCCATTGAGTGGAAAGGAGGTTTATGAGAGAGTGAAGGGTATTCCATGTGTTTTTGGTAAAACAACGAAACCAATTGACCCACACGCTCTCTTTAAAAAGGAATCAATCTTTTGGAAGCTTGAGTACTGGAAAGAACATGATGTTAGACATTGTCTCGATGTGATGCATATAGAGAAGAATGTTTGTGATGCAATTCTGGGGACAATTATGAACATTCCTGGAAAAACGAAGGATGGCAAGAATGCGCGGTTAGATTTGCAAGAGTTGGGTGTTCGTCCGGAGTTGTGGGTTCAAGCTAAAGTAAGGATGGCGAAGGTTAAGGATAAGGGATACGAAGATGGTGGTCAAAACCGTAAGGGGAAGCGCAAGGACAAGGCCACGGGTATCGCAAAGAAGAAAGGTGATGGAAAAGGAAAGAACCAAAAGGTGTATTTACCTCCAGCTTGCTACACATTATCAAAGGAAGAAAAACGGAGGTTTTGTGCTTGTTTGTATGACATTAAGCTTCTATCTGGGTTCTCGTCAAACATGAAAAGGTTTGTTTCCTTAAATGGAGAATTGAAGTTGACAAGTATGAAATCCCATGATTGTCACATGATGATGCAAGTTTTCCTACCGATTTCACTTCGTGGAATTTTACCAAAGCACGTGAGAGAAATTATAACAAGCCTCTGTGGGTTTTTCAATACTATCTGCAGCAAAGTTCTTGATCCCTTTACACTTGATGCTCTCCAGGCGACTGTTGTGGTAACTTTGTGCAAATTTGAGATGTTTTTCCCACCTTCACTTTTTGACATAATGGTGCATTTGATTCTGCATTTGGTTCGTGAGATTAAGTTGTGCGGTCTAGTATTTATGAGGTGGTGCTACCCTTTTGAACGACACATGGGTACACTGCAAGATAAAGTAAGAAATCCAGCCCATCCGGAAGGCAGTATGATACAAGGAATTGTGTCCGAGGAGATTGGGAATTTCGTGGCAGAGTATGTTGCCGTTGCCAAACCTATTGGGCTTCCTACATCCCGACATGAAGGGAGACTTGATGGTCATGGCACAATCGGGTCAAAAAGGATCTGGGCTGCTCGAGATCAAATCATGCAAGCTCACTTATTTGTGCTTCATCATATTGCGGAGGTTCACCCATATTTAGAAGAGCACATGGATAGTTTGCGTGTTGAATATCCATCAAAAGGGGAAAGAGCACTAATGCAGTTGCATAATAAGATGTTTGTGAAGTGGTTCCATGATCGTGTGATGCGTCAATTGGATGAGACTGTGTCTGATACAATAAAGTGGCTAGCTTATGGTCCGAAGGAAGATGTTCATTCATTTGAGGGATATGATATAAATGGGTACACATTTTGGACTGAAAGTCGGGATCAGAAATCCTCATCGACTCAAAATAGTGGTGTCACTCTTGTGGCTTCATCAAGAGAGTTTGCCAGTGCGAAGGATACATCACCAGTTGACGCACTATTATCATACTATGGACGAATTCAGGAAATATGGGAACTAGATTACCGTGACTTCAAGGTTGGTATATTCAAGTGTAAATGGGTCGATAATAATAGGCGCAACGTGAGAAATGATGAATTCACTCTTGTAGATCTTGGCCACTTGCGGGATAGTCTTGAACCATTCATCCTTACATCTCAAGCTAAGCAAGTGTTCTATGTAACTAACCCGTCCGATCCAAGATGGTCCATCGTCCTATCTGGCAAAAGGAGAATTTTAGGGGTTAGAGAGGTTGAGGACGAGGAAGAATATGATGCATTTGATGATTCTCCCCCTTTCACTACTCCTACACTTGATGTAGCAACTGATGTAGATGATGATGCTACTTATATTCGATCTGGCCACAATGAGGGAATACACGAATGAGGTACTTTTATTAATGCATGTTTCATTTACTAAATATCTTATGCTCCAACAAGTTTGTTTTTATTTCGGGAAGTGTTTTATTTTTTTTTTGTATTTTCAACGTATAAGCATGTAATATTCACTAAACATATGAATTGTTTAGAGGATTATATGTGAATTTGTTATGAAACCAAAGAAGTTGGGTAAGTGTTTGTCTTTCATCGTGCCTCAGAATTGATTGCCATTACTGATGACTAACAACATGCTTTGCTTGTTTACTGTAGGTGTGCACATATCATGGATCCTGATGAGAACCTTCATTCTGATGAGGATATAGATGATGATTCTGGGGACGAGTTGTATGATGTTAATAAGGAGACGGATATGGGGGAACCGGAAGACCAAGCTTATGACCAGTTCCAACATAAGCTTGATGAATTTGAGCGTATAGCTGAAACTGCCCCACCAATTAATGATAATGTGGTTACCGAAGTTGTATGTGATTCACATTGTGAAACTCAAATGCAAAGGCAACTGAAAAAAACCGGTGGTGGAGGAGGGGTAAAGCCACCGGTGAATAGAAAGAGTAGGGGTGCAACTAAAGCTTTCAAGAAACCCGGCGTTCCTATGGTGCTTGAGTTTGATGAGTTAGGTCAACCTACTGGCCAATGGCGCGACAAATTTTCTAGTCAAGTTGGCATTGTAACTCGTAAAATACCAATCACACTTGAGTTTGCCGAGATACCTCACGGGTTGCTTCAAACATTTTGGGACGATACTATGGTAAGTATTTATTTAATGCAATCAAACTTTTTTTTTTAAATTCATATATATAAAAAAAAAAAAAAAAAAAATTGCAAAAACAACCCCCGGGCCTAACCTGAGGGCTGCAGCCGGCAGCTGCCCGGGGCTGCTGCCTTGGTGCTGCAGCTGGGTGCTGCAGCTGCCTGGCCAGCAGCCTGGGCTGCTGTCTAGGCTGCTTCCTGGGCTAGCTGCTGCAGCTGCCTCGGCAGGTGCCTTGCCCAATTCTCCGGTTTTTTTTTCCTTTTTTTTCATTTTTTTTCTCTTGCCTAACGTGGATGTTTGGCGCGAATTACAGAGTATGTTCCATATTCCTGATGAGCTGGCCAAGAGAAAAGTGTTTGAATCTTTTGTACAAGAGAGATTCAAAAACTTCAAGAGTTACTTGAGGACGAGATGGATCCATAAGAGAAGAAAGAGAAGACCAAAGAAAAATGTGCCTGCAGATGGAGAAGAAGAGAAACCTGATAAGAAACCGTGGGATTTATATCCACAAATAACAATGGATGATTGGGAGAAGTTTGTGGAAAAATCTTCCACTAGGACCGCACTTGTTTGTTTTTATTTAACAATAGAGTCGGCTACGTATATTTAGTTTCTTACAATGACTGATGCTAACATATATATCTGAATGTGTAGGAAAAAACCGAACAAGCTAGAATCAATGCCGGAAAGAAATTGTATAATCATCATATGGGTTGTAAGACCTTTGCGAAGTCAAGACCAAAGTGGGTCAAAGCGGGTCTATACCCCAAATCCATAATGTCATCAACTGATAAACCACTTTCTTCCTCGGTGACAACTTTGGTTACTCGTGCAATTGACTGGTGGTGTGCTATGCATGGGTTGGACAAGGAAACCGGCAAGTATGTCATGCAACCGGATAAGAAAGTAGTAGCAGATGCACTTGTAAGCAAATTTTTCTACTTATTAATTGTATTTCCTTGTCAAGTACATTGTACTTAGATCTGATAAATTTGTATGTGTTGTTAAAGCTCGAGCATACTTCGGAAGTGATTGAAGGCAAGCTGACTCCAAGCATCGCACATGATCCTTTCACCTTAGCTTTGGGAAAACCATACCACCCTGGGCGAGTAATTGGTTTTGGCGGGAAACAACTAGGGTGGGAGAAGGTGATGGGTTCAGAATACACCAAATCAGCGAAAAGCAGATCAAGTGTTAATTCGCCAAATCGGATTGATGAGAAGGAAAAGGAATCAATTAAGGCGGAGATACGCGCGGAGCTGCAAGAACAGATGAAAAGTCAATTCAATGCCATTCTGAAGCACATGAACTTGTCGCCTTTGCCATTTCCCTCGAGTACCCCAGTAGACTCATGTAGTCACCCAGGAGGCCCCGAGGACGATCCAGTAGTTGAGAGAGAGGTAATTTTAGTACTAGCATGAATTACGTCATATGATGTTCATCTAATGAGGTCGTTTGCATGTTTAATTATTTTACTTTTGCAGGATCCAAGTCCTACGGATGCAGAGTCACTGAAGAGAGCAAATCCGATGCCTGAACCTTTCCCAGATGTTAAGGTGAACTTCACTACCTAATCAGCTTTTCTTATGTTAGGCTTTCGTTTATTATTTCTTAATTTATGTCCTAACTCCTAACCAAATATGTAGGAAGAGACGCCTTGTGAGCTTCTTCACCCCGGGGAAACAACCGGTGGACAGTTGCAGTTGGTGGGGTATGGTAGTGCACAACCTTTTGACAAGGTGCATTTTAAGTCTAATACTAGCACCCATTACATCTCGGTCGGGATCGATTCTATAGTTGCTGGGTTTGAGGACTTACCACTACCGGTGCCTAGAGAGGAATATGATTTTTTTAAGCTGCGTGACGCGACCGGGAGCTTTGTGCAATGGCCACGTGATCGGTTGAGGTTGGTAGGAGGGGTAAGTAAACAATACTTGTATGTAACTACTTGTATGTAACTAGATTAACATGTGCTTTGTGTAATGACCATGTTTTTTTATGCTACTAAATTACTATGGAAGGTTTGTAAAAGGGAAGGCCCTTTGATAAAGGAAGAGGTTGATGAAATTCGCGACATGTGGGCTTTTTTTGTGACATTTGATGGCATCTAGGTAGAATATATAATATATATTTGTTTTTTAGATAATGACTTGGATTGAGTTTTTTTTTTTTATTTTTTTTTTTATGAGTTGTTACCGTATCTTTTTTATTTTTATATATAGTACATAAATCCATATGTACATTATATTACTTATTTGTAATTAGTACTATACATTATTTATGAGTTTTATATATGTTATTATTATTATGCATTTTATTGTTATTGAATTATTATTATTATTCCAAAATTTGTAATATTTTTAATTAATTATTATTTATTAATATTAATTAATATAATATTATTAATTAATAATAATATTAATAATAATAATAATAATTTTTAAAAAACTGGAATAATATGCTTCTCAAAATAGGTCACTAATAATATTATTATTATTAATTATTATATATATTAAAATAAAAATAAAAAAAAAACTACAAATGGGAAGCGGTTTGGCGCCAAAACCGCTTCCCATTTGCACTGCACATGATGTTATGTGAAGTGCAAATGGCAAGCGGTTTTGGCGCCAAACCGCTTGCCATTTACCCCAAATGGGAAGCGGTTCTGAACCACTTGCCATTTGCTTGGCAATTGGCAACCCCCTAAACCCATGCGGTTCAGACCCGCTTCCCATTTGGGGGTTTGAACCGCTTCCCATAATGTTTTTTCTACTAGTGTATGATTTTGAAATTCTATTTATGTTTTGTTTTAAAAAAAATATATATGGGAGGATACTATCCGACTTACTCCAAAAAAAAAAAGACGCAAAAGACTACCCTAAAATATGGTCATGAAATGGTGCACGACTAACGGAATAAAGTGTGTGAACACGACATGTGAGTGATTAAGTGAGGTTATGGACGCGTGTTATGACCGTACAGCTAGACATGAAACCAAACTAGACACATAAACCACATATGTACGCACGAAAACCAAAAAAAATTGACAGGACAATTCCTTTGGGCACCGTGTCACGGTACTGACTGTCGTGACACGGTGCATTCGACCGTCAAACGAAAGAAAACGCCGTGTCACGGAACTGTTCATAGTGGCGCGGTAGGACTTGCCGTGACACGGTGCTCAGTTCCAGGTCTTTTTTGTGAGTTTTTCCAGATTTTAGTCAATTTTAGGTCCGTACTAATTACTATGTGAAAATAAAAACCCTCGGTCATGGGTTAAAAAAAGAGAGTAAACACATGAAGGTTAGCACCAAACAAACCATGTAGCATTTAGTCACGATGATGTAAAAAAAGTTCGCAACCTAGGGTCAAGATCTATGTTCAACTATTGGTCAAGCTTTAGGTGTCAAAAGGGTATAATGGTTAAGAGTTTGGACGTGTTAGCAAGGCAGCCTCCCTTGAGGGTGTATGCCAACGGACAGCTCCGCGAGTTCGTGATGAAATCGAACTCGACTTCATGGTTTGGGTGGATTTAATAACTCGGATGAACTCTTATTGCCATGAGCGTTTTTGGGTTGATAGAGCTTAAATCCCCCGGGGCTAAGACGCGTGTAGAACACACACTTTTTTTCAGAAAAATCGAAGGAGGTTGACTGTGAGAAGAGCAAACAAGCCACCAGACTGATTTTAGGACTGCCGTGACACGCTAGATATTCCCGTGCCACGGTACTGCACACCGTCAGACGGTGTACTGCACCGTGACACGGCAGATTCTGCCGTGGCACGGCAGTGAGAAAATCTGACTGGTGCCCTGTTTTCCTTCGTACGCAATCAAGTTATTCAATTTTTCCTACGGGAAAGACCTAAACGCGACTTTAAAACGTCTATGCTTATGCAAAAATGCCAAATTAATCACAGGAATATTTTTCAAGAATCTTTCAAGTCTCATCCACTCATCTTAATTAAATACCGATCACTTAAATCGATAAATAACAAAGAATCCTCCCCAGTGGAGCCGCCAAATTGTAGGCGTCGCTCAAAGTGCGCCTACGTTAAAGCATGTGTGAATATGCTTAGCACTCTTAGGAAGTAGGAATTGACATATACGATTAGGGACAAGGAAAGTATGGAGCTGCCAACAAGTTTTTTAAGGAACTTGTAAACCGTTTACGGATCATAAAAGGCAACCACGAATAAGGGACAACGAAGGCAACAACGATTGACCCATGAAGGTTACACCCCATTCATAATCCATGAGATTACTCACTCCATATGGTTCGGAACCACGAAAGGAGGATCGGGGATGATGGTACGAAGTGAGTCATGGAGTCACATTCGCCCGTATAGGTCTCTACTCTATTCTTATAGTGAAAAATGATTCCTGGGATCTCAGAGGCATACAAACAAAAATTCAATTTGCTCCAAACTATTATTAAGCTAAATTGGTTAAATATTAATGCAACACATAATTCTAAAATATTAGTGATCACTTGATTAAACGATAAGATTAAAAAGGAACCTAAACCGGTTGTCCAAATTATCTTATTAGGCGTGATTTTCATTTACATATTCCCTTTAAACATGCAATATTGTGATCATAACAATAATAGAATAAACATCAACATTTGAAGCAATTTAACAATAATTCTAACAATATAAAATCGTTAGAAAAATAATAGAAATAAAAGGAACATAATTCTTACTTTGATTTTGTTTGCTTGCAACTACAAAATAATAAACGAGTTAGTGTAGGGAATATTTCAAGCGTTAACCCCTAGCTTGAACCCCACTGTGATCATGCACTAAAGTACGGTGGCGTCCAAAGGGAAGGAAGCTAGAGCAAAAGAGTCGCCAACAAGTTTTAGGAACTTGTAAACCGTTCACAAGGTGAAGGTTACACCCCTTAACGATCCAAGAGATCGTCAACTCCAATAAGGTCTTGAACCAAATAGGGTTCGGGGATGAAGGTACAAATCCAACCTAAAAGAGATTGAACCTGCCCTAATAATAGGCCTCTACTTTATTCAGATTGTATTTATGTGCGCTTTCTAACTAACATACAATCAATAGGTTTAACCCTAAACCTGTTTATCTATGTTGGTTGAATATTAATGCACAAATAAATCTATTATTGGCGATCACTTGGATTATAATCATATTAACTCTAAACAAGATTATTAATTATCTTATTAAGTGTGATTACAAGTACCAATTCCCTTTAAACATGCATAAAAAGGTGTGATCAAGAAATAAAAATAAATATCATCAAGCAACATAATAAATTATCATAATAATTATTATAATAACAATAATAATAATTAAAATAATCACGTTAAATCATAATAAAAGCAAGATCTTAGGCATGATACTAACAAGATTAATAACAAACCCTAGCATGTCACTAAGCAATAAAAATCAAAACTTTAACCCTAACATGATACTAACGATCATAAATATTAGGAAGAGAATAAAAGGCATCATACTTTTAATCATACTTAATATTAAAGTTACCCTAGACATGATACTAGGAATTTATTGTTGTCACCCTAAACATCAAATTAAGGAAAACATCTTAACATGATACTAGGAATCAAAATAACAATCTAAGCATGATTTCTATATCATAATATCAATTAAACCATTAAAGTACTTACTTGGATGCCTCGTACCTCTTTCTAATAACAAAATACACACGTTAGTAACTTCAAGGAAAATAATAAAGCAATTAAATTAAATAATTGAAATAGAGATTTGGGACCAAACCCTCAGAAATTAAACCTTTCACGTCTAGGGCGTAGACAACTTCGAACAATGCTAGGTGTATCTAAGTCTTGTGAATGCGGAATTTTGTATTGGAGAAAAGGCTAGTTTAGAAAAGAGAGAGAGAGAATAATCAAGAGAACTTGATGAGAGTTGGTGATAATTAGAAAGAATAAGAATTGATGAGAATTGATGATTTTAAAACGGAGTTTTTAGAACGCTTTTTACAAAGAAAATCAACCAAAAAGATAAAACATCAAAACAGAGTTCTGACGCGGATAAAACAATGTTAGCGCCAACGCCGGCCATTGGCGCCACACGCCAACATTAGCGTCAGGCGCCAAGCGCTACAGCTGGCGTTTGGCGCTGACTTAGAAATTCACGCGTTTTCTTAAAATAAGATAGAAATTGCCGTACAGGAGGATAAAATCGTATTTTCCTCAAAAATCATTCTTTGATTCTGATTAAAACTCTAAAAAATTAACAAAAGTCAATTTATCAATGCTAATTGAATTAGGAATGAAAAGAACCTTCTAGAAGAATCTAGAAGACTAAAACCATTTCTAATTGCATTAGGAATGATAAATATATATTAGGCCCTCCCCTAGATCATTGGGCCGCATATAAGGCTCAAACCGGGCCAGTTCAGTAATTTGGCCAAAACTTCCTCAATAGTCATCGGAATTGGGCTTATAATATATCGTTGGAAAGCTCTTTTCAAGCCCCATCCAACTACACTACTATTTGACCCATATCATGGACAAACCAAACAGGATTGGCTGTTTTCTTAAAATAGGTTTTCAAAAACAGAGATAAGAGAAAAGAAATTAAAACTATCAGCAACACTAAACTTTCCACACTTTCACTTTATTCAATTATCATTCAATGTGAAAGGTACTCAGCACTGGGTTTGGTTTTAGGGAGACACAAATGGGTGTCTACAGTTAGTAACTTCAAGGAAATGATAATAAAACAATAATTAAATTAAATTAAATTAAGTAGAGTTAATTTGGGGCCAAACCCTCAAACAGTTCTACCTTTCACGCCTTGGCTTAAGGACAGAACCACGAGTAAAGTATGGACTCATGGGAGTGCTTGAAGAAGGAATTTTGAAAGAATAAGGGTAGTCTAGTGTTTAGGTTAGAGCATAGAAGAGAGAAAAATAGAGAATTAATTGATGCCCCGTACATTAGAAATGAGGGGGTATTTATAGAAAAAATGTGCTGAGGGAACACTCGGAACCCTAAAATGATAAAATCCCTATCAAAGTATACCGCGACACGGCAAAGTGTACCGTGACATGGGAAATCCCACCGTCAGACGGGAAATATTCCCGTGACGCGGTGTACTTTTGTGTGACGCGAGAAATATTTGCTGAACGGGAGAGAAAACGCGTTAAGGGTTTACGCGGAAAGGACACGAAAACCCCCGTGTCACAGCAGGTGTCCCGTGTCACTAAAACACAAAAGAGCTTGGAAGGATTGTCCACGCGTCTCTGAACGAAAGAGCTTGAAAGGATTGTCCACGCGTCTTTGAACAAAAGAGCTTGGAAGGATTGTCCACGCGTCTCTGAACAAAAGAGCTTGAAATGATTGTCCACTCGTCTCTGAACAAAAGCGCTTGAAAGGATTGTCCATGCGTCTCTGAACAAAAGAGCTTGAAAGGATTGTCCACGCGTCTCTGAACAATAGAGCTTTGATGATAGGATGCCCACACGTCTCTGAGAAAAAGAGCTTGAATGAAATGCCCACGCATCTCTGAACAAAAGAGCTTTGATGATATGCCCACGCGTCTCTGAACAAAAGAGCTTTGATGTTTATTACGACAATATTCCGAAGAAAAAATTCTAAAAACCATAGCTTGTCGATCTCTAAAGCTCGCTTGAATTTTGCTTTCGCTATGCCAGTACGTCGGCGGTTTGGTGCTTGTGAACCATTATGTCCGTGATGAGCCAATGCTTAGGCGCTTTAAGCTAAGTGAGACGATCTTTCGTCAAGTCGATCACTTATTGCGACTGTAATCAAACCGACTACTTAATCATGTCAAATTGCTTATAGGGGCTAACTGGCGTACCAAGGAACCCAAAATTGTTGTATGAGATCGAAATCACCTTTCTGAGAGGCTTCGCGCTCTGTCGCGGCTGAAACATCTCTGGCGCCAAGAATTGGCTCTGTCGCCAGACGCTGGGATCTAGCGTCCGGCGCTGAAACCTGCTGCCAGACGCTAGATGTTGTCATCTGGCGCTGGAGTAGGGTCTTCCCTATTCTGCTGCACTTGTATTTATTTTTTACTATAGGACTTTGCCAATTTCTTTAATTATCTTAGGGTTGACCTAAGGTTTAATGTCGCTTGACTCATTAACTTGACACGACTCAAGGTATAAACTTGACTCGCTGTGATTGACTCGAGGATGACTCGACTCAAAGTGCTTGACACATGTGTTAGACTCAAATCAAGGTTATATGACACGACATGACTCAATGTGTACATGACTCGTGTGTTCATTGTATTGTGATCGTGCGACTCGAATAATGCAAAAAGGCAAAAAAATTTCCATCATTTTTGTGAAGGGTACCGACTTTCTCCCGAAAAAGAAAGACTCGAAAAAAAGAATCGAAGTGTTTGAAGGTGCATGTTGAATGAGCTTAGTTAAATGTTGTTTGATACTATCTCTCGAGGTGCAAGGATTAATTCATCCTAGGATATCTCAATTATTGACTCAATGATGAAAGTATTTGGGTAACTTAGGCACGGAGGCTAAGCACTTCATACTTCGATGCAATGATGATTGATGAGCGATTTTGACATGACAAGGCATGCTTCAGCGTTGTGTTAAGATTCCATGACAAAGGGTTCCTAAGGGAAGTATATTCGGTCATGTATGTGTGATGTGTGTGATAGTCACACTAACTTTAGGCCGCAAGAGCTAAGTGTGTAGAAAGATATTATTTTTAGAAGAGTCAAATGGTGGTGACTCTTAGGCTGGGTAAGCTAATAATGTAAGGATCAATCCCCCAAGTCTAGCTCTACATGGATAGGGATGAGCATAGGAGATCCCTTGATATGATCATGGTGTAAGTGTGTGAATTTGAATATGAATGCATTTTTATTACGACCGCACCTCGATGTGAGGTTGCCTACGTATCCGTTAGGAATCAGGCCAAACGTAGCTCTAGCCGAACCTCGCACAAGTGTGTGTATACCTCAAAAGGTCTTTTTAAAGGTTATAACGTGGTTAGGCTAAAGGTTATAGAAGAAGGGGATAAAGGCTCAAGACCCTAAATAAGCCCCCAAGGTGTGCAACTTTGTTTTTGAATCTTTGTATTTTTATGCTTGAGGCTTTCTACTCTCTTTTAGCTCTTTCTTTTGCTTTAGCATTTATTTCATTTTTATAAGTGTGTGCAATCTTGATCATGCGGTCTATCACTCACTTGGCATTCATGTTTCTCAGGCACGGTACCGAGCACTCGATAAGAGATGCAATCTGAGACGTGTTCTTATCAAAGACATTTCCATATTAAAGACATTGGAACACTTGCCCTTTTGTACACTTTTATTTATTTTCTGCTTATTTTATTTATTTTGATCTTTTGAAATCACTCAAGCTTTTAAAATTGCATAAGTTACACTCCATCCCATCCCAAGATTAGGTAGATATGGGTTGAAAAATGAAAGGTCTATGATTAGACGAGGCTCAAAGTGGTTTATGAAGAAAGGATTGTAAATTAGAAAGGTGAAAGGAAGTATGATGTGGCTACAAGAGGGCCTCAAATCATTGGTATACCTTGTGCTTAATTCGACATGTTATTTTATTTTTTATTTTTTATTTTTTTTTTGGAATGCAATGCAATGCGATGATCATTTTATTTAAGGAAAAGAAAGAATCTACAAAATTAATCTAAGGGAAAAGAAAGGTGCCTATGCTAGACTTATTGAGGAAAGGGTAAATAAAGAAAAAGAAAAAATATGTCATGAAATCTCGTTGTTGAAGCTCGCCTCTTGTCTTGTGTTGTTTGCTTTATCATCACTCGCTCTTCTTGTTAACTGGAGGTATGGGAAGCTTGTTATTATCAATCAAATGTTGGATAGCCTCATTTAGCTTCCAACAGCTCTCAGTAGCATGACCCCTACCTTGATGGTACTTGCAGCGCACATTTGGATTCCAACTAGGCAATCTCTTCTCAATCGGGGGATCTTGAAGAGGCCCAATAGGAGTAATGAGTCCCTTGGCATGGAGTCGATCGAAAGCATCATCGTAGCTAATTCCAATAGGGGTAAAATCCTTTTTTTGTTGCTTTCTAAATCCTCGATTATCCATGGCTAAGATCACATTAAGGTAGAAAGTACCAAAACTGTTACTAGAGTAGGTGTTTTTGGAAGAAGAAGGATAGTCGTTCTTCTTCCCTTTACAGTCACTGTTACTATCGTTACTAATTTTGGCCTTCTTATCGCGCGGAGGAACATGAAGGAGATTTGAATCAATGAAGTCTTGAACACGATCCTTGAGGGCGAGACATTTTTCGGTAGTGTGACCGCGACCTCTATGGTGTCGACAATAGGAATTTGGATCCCAATCGGGAAAACATTTTTCAAGTGGAGAGTCTTGACTGAGACCAATGGAGTGAATAAGACCTTGATCGTGAAGACAGTCAAAAGCTTCATTGTACGTCATTCCTATTGGTGTGTATTCTTCAATGGTCCGTTTTGCCCGTGGCTTAGGAGCATTAAGTTCTTCATTAAATCCTTGGCGAGAATTTTGTTCGATGGCCATCACCCGATTCGCTAATCCTTCTACCACATTCAAGTGCATGGCAACGACATCTTGCAGTTTTCGAACGTCCTCTTTTACACTTGACGAGTCTCCCCTGGTATTATCTAAGAAAAGACTTTCATCCTCCTCAATCATGGCCACTTCATCGAGAGAGGTTATATAAGCTTTCTCGATCATGGGCTCTCCTACAGGTGTGATAAGAAGTGATGGATCGAAGGATGTTTGATCTTCTTCGATAGCTAGAATCTCGGAAGTTTCATTGTTATCAATCAGATCTTGAATAGCTTCTTTGAGTTTCCAACACTCCTCAGTGTCGTGACCCTTTCCTTGGTGATATTTGCAGTGCTTATTAGGGTCCCACATGGGTGGCCTGGCTTCTGGAACTGGATCTTTGATGGGCCCTATAGGCATGACTAGTCCTTTGTGGTGTAGCTTCTCAAAAGCTGTTTCATAACTCATACCAAGTGGAGTGAACACCCTTTTTTACCTTTGGATTCGTGATTTAGAGGCGTTCGTGGCATGTACCTCATTAATGGGAGAGGAAGAAGAAGGATGGTCGTTCTTCTTTCCTTTCGCACTATTATCTTTCAGAAGGTCATCTTCAATGTCAATGCCTATATTATACACAGCTTTGAAAGTATTCAAGTTGTGTTGGTATTTTAAGTGCTTTGAATACTTTCCTTGGAGATTCTTGATAAACATCCTCACAGATTCTTTTTCGATAGGAGCCTTGACCATATTAGCGGAAGTTTCCCTCCATTTGTTGAAGAATGAAGTGAATCCTTCGTTTTCCTTTTGTTTTAACATCTCAAGTTGTGTATGGTCTGTTTCGTCTTGGATGTTGCACTTACATCTATCTATGAAAGCGTTTGATATCGACTCCCAAGAAGAGGTTTTCTCTTTGTCAAGGGAAAAGAGCCATTGTTGACAAACGGTCTCAAGAGATAGAGAAAATATAGAGGGAAACACTTTCTTATCAATACCCTTAATGTTCATTATGGTTTCAAAAGCTCTTAGATGAAAGTAAGGGTTATCTGTTGCCTTGAATTTTGGGATGTTGGTGGCATTGAACTTATGCGAAAGAAGTTCCTTGTCCAGCGAGACCCTTGTGAACTAATGCCCTGAAATTTATAGTCACTAGATAGCTTGCTCAAGCTTTCTTGCATGAGGGTCATTTGTTGGTGCTTCACAGGGTCATCAATTTTGAGGGTTAAAGCCTTTAACACCTCAGTCACGTCATTCAATTGATTCCTAAGTTCATTGACCTCTTCTTGACTTTCCATTATCTTTTTAGCCTTCCTCTTTTGACAAATTGGTTTATCAAAAATTGAGACTTGAATAAAGAGGTTGTCCTTGATTAATCGCCCTTCTCTCCTTGACCAAGTACTATGGAAAAGAAATTTGGGGATATTCATTGTTAATTATTTGACTCAAACATTATTTAACATGAAATGGATGGAGGAAGTGAAGAAAGATTGGAATAGAATGTGAAGAAAAATGATGTAGATGGAGGGATATGAAGAATTAGGAATAGAATGTACCCCCAACTCAAATGACGGAAAAAACTGACTCATGCATAAACCTAAGACATGGTCATGGTGATATGTACTCGAAGTGTGTGCTAAGACTAGTGAGTGTAGGTGACATGTTAAGACTCGTGTCAGGACCATGTGGCTAGACTATGTGACTAGACTCAATTAATGACTTAACAAAGTATTATTGACAGTAATATTTAGCCGAATTAATTAGTAAACCGGTTAATTGGACACACAGTGATGACTTGATCAATAATCCGAACTGCCGTCAAAACGACAGGACTGGAACCTCTCTTTGCAGTGTAGCGCCAGACGACAGAGATGTCGCCAGGCGCCACACTCCATAGAGTGGCGCTACAGTTCAGATTTTGGCGCCATTGCTGGAGCTTCAATCTGGAACTGTTTTCGGTGTTATTAATCAATAGGGGTATGCCTAAAGTCGTACTAGGTCAATTCTGATTAAAATATTAGACTTTATTTACTCAAATTAATTAATTAATTAGGCAAAGTTCTTTAAGTCATTAATATATTTAATCTCAACACAAGTCAAACAAACGGTTATGAAAACATAGTATATGCACAACAAATAATGCACAATTAGTCAAGTAGGCACAATATGATGAAATGAGTTTGCAACCTAACCATGGCTCTAGTTCTCTAAAGTTCGGGATATGGTTTAGTCAATAGAGGGTCCATGGTTAATTGTCCAGATGCACCGCGCGGAAGCCTAACCGTGAAGGGTTGGCGCGAGTGGATGGGACACCATGAGTTTAGAAAAACTCGCTTCCATGGTTTGGTGAATTCAACATTCTCGGATGTACCCTTTGTTGCTCAGAGCGTTCAATCAGGTAGATGGAGCATAAATTCCTAGGGGGTTATGTACATATGTAGAACACATATGGGTTTCAGAAAAGTGAGAAAAACTCAATCATGAAGTAGGATCGAGCAAACAATGCGAAAAACTGTTCGAAATTCGAACGCATATTTCTTGCTCGGTATTGGAAGAATTTGGCGCCAACAAACAGAGATTGGCGCCAGGTTTTAGCTGTAGCGCCTGGCGACAGAACTGTCGTCTGGCGCTACAGTTAAAATTCTGGCGCTAATACTCTGGTCGCTGACGCTAATTCCTACATGCCTCAGCAGCTTTCTGGGCTCGATAAAGTTTTCCAGTTTCGCGCAGTGTTATTTCGGTCCTAGTTGTGAAAGATATTTCTCAAATTTCCTACGTGTAAAATCCTATGTTTTAACTCATTACGGATGGTCTTTCCAATGAGATCTTTTTTATGCATATGACAATAATTTTAATCAAAATTACGCACATGAAATACTTAGAACGTTTTGAGCCTCATCCACTCATTCTAAATCATTGCCGAAAAAAATTCAGAAATTAAAATAGAAATCCTCCCCAGCGGAGTCGCCAAAAACTGTAGGGAATATTTCAAGCATTACCCCTAGCATGAACCCCACTGTGATCATACACTAAAGTACGGTGGTGTCCAAAGGGAAGGAAGCTAGAGCAAAAGAGTCGCCAACAAGTTTTAGGAACTTGTAAACCGTTCACAGGGTGAAGGTTACACCCTTTAACGATCCAAGAGATCGTCAACTCCAATAAGGTCTTAAAACAAATAGGGTTCGGGGATAAAGGTACAAATCCAACCTAAAAGAGATTGAACCTGCCCTAATAATAGGCCTCTACTTTATTCAGATCGTATTCATGTGCGCTTTCTGATTAACATACAGCTAATAGGTTTAACCCTAAACCTGTTTATCTATGTTGGTTGAATATTAATTCACAAATAAATCTATTATTGGCGATCACTTGGATTATAATCATATTAACCCTAAACAAGATTATTAATTATCTTATTAAGTGTGATTACAAGTACCAATTCCCTTTAAACATGCATAAAAAGGTGTGATCAAGAAATAAAAATAAATATCATCAAGAAACATAATAAATTATCATAATAATTATTATAATAACAATAATAATAATTAAAATAATCACGTTAAAGCATAATAATAGCAAGATCCTAGGCATGATACTAACCAGATTAATAACAAACCCTAGCATGTCACTAAGCAATAAAAATCAAAGCTTTAACCCTAACATGATACTAACGATCATAAATATTAGGAAGAGAATAAAAGGCATCATACTTAATATTAAAGTTACCCTAGTCATGATACTAGGAATTTATTGTTGTCACCCTAAACATCAAATTAAGGAAAACATCCTAACATGATACTAGGAATCAAAATAACAATCTAAGCATGATTTCTATATCATAATATCAATTAAATCCTTAAAGTACTTACTTGGATGCCTCGTACCTCTTTCTAATAACAAAATACACACGTTAGTAACTTCACGGAAAATAATAAAGCAATTAAATTAAATAATTGAAATAGGGATTTGGGACCAAACCCTCAGAAATTAAACCTTTCACGTCTAGGGCGAAGACAACTTCGAACAGTGCTAGGTGTATCTAAGTCTTGTGAATGCGGAATTTTGTATTGGAGAAAAGGCTAGTTTAGAAAAGAGAGAGAGAGAATAATCAAGAGAACTTGATGAGAGTTGGTGATAATTAGAAAGAATAAGAATTGATGAGAATTGATGATTTTAAAACGGAGTTTTAGAACGCTATTTATAAAGAAAATCAACCAAAAAGAGAAAACATCAAAACAGAAATCTGACGCGGATAAAACAATGTTAGCGCCAACGCCGGCCATTGGCGCCACACGCCAACATTAGCGCCAGGCGCCAAGCGCTACAGCTGGCGTTTGGCGCTGACTCAGAAATTCACGCGTTTTCTTAAAATCAGATTGAAATTGCCGTACTGGAGGATAAAATCGTATTTTCCTCAAAAAAACATTCTTTGATTCTAATGAAAACTCTAAAAAAGTCAATAAAAGTCAATTTATAAATCCTAATTGAATTAGGAATGAAAAGTACCTTCTAGAAGAATCTAGAAGACTAAAACCATTCCTAATTGCATTAGGGAAGATAAATCTATATTAGGCCCTCCCCTAGATCATTGGGCCGCATATAAGGCTCAAACCGGGGCAGTTCAGTAATTTGGCTATAACTTCCTCAATAGTCATCCGAATTGGGCTTATAATATATCGTTGGAAAGCTCTTTTCAAGCCCCATCCAACTACACTACTATTGGACCCATATCATGGACCAACCAAACAGGATTGGCTGTTTTCTTAAAATAGGTTTTCAAAAACAGAGATAAGAGAAAAGAAATTAAACTATCAGCAACACTAAACTTTCCACACTTTCACTTTATTCAATTATCATTCAACGTGAAAGGTACTCATCACTGGGTTTGGTTTTGGGGAGACACAAATGGGTGTCTACAGTTAGTAACTTCAAGGAAATGATAATAAAACAATAATTAAATTAAATTAAATAAAGTAGAGTTGATTTGGGGCCAAACCCTCAAACAGTTCTACTTTTCACGCCTTGGCTTAAGGACAGAACCACGAGTAAAGTATGGACTCCTGGGAGCGCTTGAAGAAGGAATTTTGAAAGAATAAGGGTAGGCTAGTATTTAGGCTAGAGCATAGAAGAGAGAAAAATAGAGAATTAATTGATGCCCCGTACATAAAAAATGAGGGGGTATTTATAGAAAAAATGTGCTGAGGGAACTCTCGGAACCCTAAAATGATAAAAACCCAAAAAAAGTATACTGCGACACGGCAAAGTGTACCATGACATGGGAAATCCCACCGTCAGACGGGAAATATTCCCGTGACATGGTGTACTTTTGTGTGACGCGGAAAATATTTGCTGAACGGGAGAGAAAACGCGTTAAGGGTTTACGCGGAAAGGACACGGAAACCCCCGTGTCACAGCAGGTGTCCCGTGTCACGGGGAACCCCACCGTCGGACGGGAAAGATTCCCGTGACACGGTGGACTGTTGCCGTGACGCGGGAATTTTCAGCCCGCTTTTCCGCCTAAATTCATTTTTAACCCTAATTTCGTTCAGCATTTTAAGTGCCGATTGATAATTTCAGGCCATTTTCTGATTTTATTACTATTTGGGCTAAAATAAATAAAATTAATAAAAAGTTTGGGCCAAAATAAATAATAAAACAATAAAATAATAAAGGTTTGGGCTAAAATTAAATAATAATTTTGGGCTGAAATTAAAACTATGCTTTGACCAAACATCATGACTGATCCATGGACTATTCAAAAATTGAATTTAATTAAATACGATTTTTTAAGCACTCTCGGGATTAAATATTGAATCTGACCAATAGTGGCGGTGAAAGATCGTTCATCATCGGGTTTGGTTTTGGGGAGACATTTTTAGGTGTCTACAGGTATAAAAAGCTCCAGCCATATCGAGCTGCATGGCTATGCATTCGGTGCTCTTTCTAGTGTTGACGGTTTTCGACGCAGCCGATTATATTTGGCTACGGAGGGCTTCATTTTGTCTGGTTAGGCCAGTAAGCTTGGCTTCAGTTTGGACTTTTTGGGCTAGTAGTCTTTCAATCTGGCTTTTCTGTTAGTTGGTCTAGGGTCTGACAGAATGCATTCATTCCCTCATTGATTTCAGCTATGGTGAAGGGTATCGGTTGTCCAATCATGGTGATTGTCTTGGTTTTTGGTGGATTTGGCAGGTTAATTATTTATCATTCCCACAGTGGGCGCCAAATTGTTTGGGAAAATCTTAGTAGGGTGATCTACGAATTTGCTTAGGAATTAAGGGGTAATAACAATCAAACCATAAACGTCAAATACAATAACCAAGAACAATAATAAAACGATAAGTAAACGATTATATTTTAAGAGATAGAGTTTAGAGACACAATACTAAGAAAGGTTAGGATCCTTGTTCAGAACAGAAACAATCCCTAGAGAATAAGCAAGATACTTTGTTTTTATTAATGTATGAGTGGGCGTACATGAATGTTACAATGTCTAATTATGCTATTTATACCTAGTAACAGCTAGGGTTACAATATATTCAAACGGGGGAGATCTCCTTGACTTTATTCTCCTTTCCTTGTTCAGCAGGTGTATTCTTGACAAGTATCTTCCTAATTGATTTATTGATCTTCTTTGCTATACTTGTGTTAATCAAGCCGCTGCTTGCTTCTTGATGCATTCTTGAGTTGTTTGGCTGTGCCCTAGGTTTATTGGATTGCTTAGTGGAATGGGCCCAACAATTGCCTTTTATGATCCGTGAACGATTGTAAGTTTCTTGAAAAATTATTGGAGGCTCCCTACTTTTCTTGTCCCTAATCGTATATGTTAATTCCCACTTCCTAAGAGTGTCAAGCATATTTACACAAGCTTAACATAGGCGCACTTCAAACAACGCCTACATTACCAGATACCAAAAAATAAGGAAAGTCAAGTATCCAAATTGGCTAGCTAAAATTATCATCGTCGGCAAGAAGAACGAAACCTGAAGTGTCTGCATCGACTTCACAGATTTGAATAAAGCATGCCCCAAGGACCCGTTCCTATTGCCTCAAATAGATTCAATGGTAGTAGATGCAACAGTTGGGCATGAGTTGCTCGCATTCATGGAAACATATTAAGGTTACAACCAGATCCTAAAGCACCTAGACGATCAAGAGAAGACCACCTTCATGATGGACAAAGGAATCTACTACTACAAGGTGATGTTGTTCAAGTTGAAGAATAATGGTTCTACCTGTTAGAGGCTAGTTAAAAAGATTTTCAAAGACCAACTGGTGGACACCATGGAGGTCTACTTCGACGACATGTTGGTGAAATTAAATAAAGTAGCTAACCATGTAGGCCACCTTAATGAAGTATTTGGTGTGCTGAGGAAGTATGAGATATAGCTGAACCCTTTAAAGTGCTTCTTTAGAGTATATGCAGGTAAGTTCCTGGGCTATGTAGTCACTCAACGAGGAATCAAGGCTATCCCAGATCTGGCACGTGCAATTATTAATCTTCAATCACATAGAAACCTTAAAGAGGTTCAGAAATTGGCAGGTAGAGTAGCTGCCGTAAATAGATTCATTTTGAGATCATCAGATAAATGTCATTTGTTTTACAATGTTTCAAAGAAAAATTAAGGTTTTCATTGGAATGATGATCACCATGAAAAGGCCCTACAAGACCTTGAACTCTATTTAATGACACCTCTCCTACCATCTAAACCTGCTGAAGGAGAGTCTTTATAGCTTTTTCTTGCAGTTAGCTCATAAGTTGTAAGTGATGTCTTGGCAAGGGAAGCTGAAAGTCAGCAATTACCCGTTTATTTTGTTAGCTTGAAAAGCTGGTATTAGCACTAATAGTAGCTTGTAAGAAACTGCGTCATTATTTTTAAACTCACCTAATAGTGGTGAAAACTAATTACCCTATCAAGGTTGTGCTACGCAAGCTACAATTGAGAGGTCGAATGAGCAAATGGGCAATCAAGCTAAGTGGATTCAACATCAAGTATGAACCAAGAAAAGTTCTCAAGTTGCAGCCCCTGGATAAATTTGTGGATGACTTCATCCCTAACCTAGAGTAGTTGGCAGCCCAAGAAGTGAAACAAATTACCCATATCGCAAACCTAGGAACTTGGATCTTGTACATCGACAGGTCATCCAATTTCCGAGGTATAAGTCTAGGTGTAGTGTTGAATTCGCCACAGGGGGACATGACGGTACAATCTATCTATTGTGATTTTAAAGCTACTAACAATGAAGTAGAGTATGAGGCTTTGATTGCAGGATGAACCTAACAAAGGATCTAGGAGCTTCTAATTAACATGTGTTCTATGACTCTCTCCTGGTAGGAAGCCAAATGAATGGTGAATTTGCAGCTAAAGACTCCAAGATGATCTTATGCCTAGTATTTTCCAAATCTCTAGCAACCAAGTTCACCACTTTTTCTATTAAGAAAATACCCAATGATCGGAACATACAAGCAGATGTCATAGCCAATCTATGATCAACTCTAAGAAAGTTTAATTTCTCATACATCCCTCTAATCCACCTACTAGCACCTGCCATCAAAACAGATAACCAAATAATCAAACCTATCAACCCAGACTCAATAAAACCATAACCTGATAGTTCGAAAGTCCCTGAGCCTGCTCCAGTCAAACCTGTTAAAAATGAACCTATAGAGCCTAACATTGTTGCACCTGTAGAAAACTAAAAAAGCTGGATTCAACCCATATTCAACTACCTAGCTAGAACATGACACCCTACCTAAAAACAAAGCTTAAGCAAGAGCACTCAGATTTAAAGCCTCCTTCCCTAAATCAAAAGGTCTACCTGTTGGCACTATAACATATTACTTTTCCAAGTGGATAGAAGCAGCTGCATTCCAACATGTCATAGACAAAAAAGTTATCAACTTCATCTGGACTAACATAATCCACAGATTTAGGTGTGCCATAAGAAATCATCCGTGATAATGGATCCCAATTCATAAGTGCCCCGACCAGACACTTCTGTGATAAATGGAACATTACGTTCGTAACTTCAGCACCCAGGTGTAGGGAATATTTCAAGCATCCCACACTTGAGCCCTACTGTGATCATACACTTAAGTATGGTGGCGTCCAAAGGGAAGTAAGGTAGAGCAAAAGAGTCGCCAACAAGTTTCAGGAACTTGTAAACCGTTCACAGGGTGAAGGTTACACCCCATCACGATCCATGAGATTACTAACTCCGTAGTGATCTGGAACCATGATTGGATATTAGGGGATGAAGGTACAAATCCAACCTAAAATAGATTGAGCCTGCCCTAAAATAGGCCTCTACTTTATTCTTCTCATATTCATTGTGCGCTTTCTGACTAACATACAATCAATATATTAACCCTAAACCTGTTTAATCTATGTTGGTTGAATATTAATGCACAAAAAAACTTATTATTGGCGATCACTTGAATTCAAATTATATTAGCCTAAATAAAATTATTAATTATCTTATTAAGCGTGATTTCAAGTACAAATTCCCTTTAAACCTGCAAGATAAGGCGTGATCAAGTAATAACAATAATATATAATATCAAGCAACAATAATAATAACTTTAGACACAACTAATCATCATAATAATAATCTCAATCTCATGAAAGCATAATAATATTAGAAAGATCCTAGGCATGATACTAACAAGATTAATAACAAATCCTAGCATGTCACTAAACATAAAGATCAAAGCTTTAGCCCTAACATGATACTAACATGATAGAAGAAAATAGGGAGCAACCTAAACATGATACTAAAAAGCAATAAATAACATCCTAACATGATACTAGATATTAAAATAATTTAACAATGCTTTCTGTAAATATAAAGAAATAAATATACTTACTTTGTTGCCTCTTATCTCTTTCTATCAAAACAATACACACGTTAGTAACTTCAATGAATATATATATATATATATATATATATATATATATATATATATATATATATATATATATATATATATATATATATATATATATATATATATATATTAAAAAATTAGTTTAAATAATTGAAATAGAGATTTGGGACCAAACCATCAGAAATTAGCACCCTTTCTCGTCTAGGGAGAAAGCAACTTTGAGCTTGGTTAGGGGCGTCTAAGACTCGTGAATGCGGTATTTTATTTCAAAAAGGGAAGGCCTAGAAAGAGGGATCGGCGAAAGAACAAGCTTCTAGCTTTTAGAGGGAAGAGAATAGAATTAGATGATTGTTGGTGTATTAAAATGAAGGAAATCGACCCTATTTGTAGAGAAAAACATCCGAAAATGATTAGAAAAGATTTATAATTTGAATCGGATTAAAATTCCTTTTGACGCGGCAAGATAAGGACTATCGCGACACGATAAAAACAGTATTTTGCGGATTTTGTTTTTATCATAACTTTTGATCCAGAAGTCCAAATAAGGCCTATAATATGTCGTTGGAAATATTTTGAAGTCTACTTTCAAACCCAATTAGAATTAAATTAAAATATTTTTGTAATAAAAGATATGGCCGAAATAGTGAAAGGGTGTCAGTTTTGAATAGAGTTTCGTATTTCTTTCATATCTTTTTTGTTATAGATTGGAATTAATATTATAAAATATCATTATAAATATAATTTCAATATCTATCCAAACATATAGGATTTGGATAAAAATTATAAGGTACAAAAATAATATCTAGCTGTCTTTGAACATCTTTCATTTCGAGTACAATTAGGACTTAAAAAAGGAAAGTTTTATTCAATTTTAAACTCTTTGATCTTATCTTTTCAAAAAGGATAATTAGAATCTTTTAGAAACTTGTAGAAATTTCTAATAATTCCTAATTAGTTTAAGAATGGGATTAAAGCCTTTGGACCCTCCACATGATCATTGGATCGTACATAAAACTCGTTTAGACCCAGTTTAGTATTTTGACCATAACTTCCTCCTTATTCATCAGAATTGGGCTTATAATATATCATTGGAAAGCTTTTTTTCAAGACCCATCCAACTATATAATTATTGGACCCTGATTATGAACTATACTAAACTGGATTGGACGTTTTTCATAAATACGATACGAAATGAATGATTTTCGAATATAGAAATGAAATATTTTTTTATTAAAACAAAGAAATTCACGAGACTCTTTCACATTTCACCTTATTTGATAATCAATGACATGAAAGACATTCATCCTTGGGTTTGGTTTTTGGGGAGACACAATCAGGTGTCTACACCAGGTCTCATCAAGAAAATGTACAAGCTGAATCCAACAACAAACTAATCATTGGATCTTTGAATAAGAAGCTGAAAGAAAAGAAAGGAAAGTGGGCAAAAGAATTGCCAAGGATCCCATGGGCTAACAGAACTACACCAAGAACCGCTACAAGTTAAACCCCTTCTCTTTGGTGTAGAGATGCGAAGTAGTGCTACCTACAAAGGTCACCACTCCAAGAGCCAGATACGGTCTGATGACACCAAAAAGGAACAACAAAGAGTTTCACATGATCTAGATACCATTAAAGAGCGAAGAGACCTGGCATACATAATAATGGCTACCTATCAGCAGATGTTGGCTTAAAGCTTCAACAAGAATATGAAAAGCCAGGATATTCAAATTAGGTGACTGGGTCCTAAGGAAAGTGTTTCTGAACACTAGAGAGCTCAAAGTAGGTAAACTAGGGCAACCTGGGAAAGTCCGTACCAGATTGAAAGAGTGATTGGAAAAGGGACCTAAAGGCTAGCCATGCTAGATGGAAAGCTGATACCTAGAAGTTGGAATGTAGCTCACTTGAAACTTTATAATTTCTAAGATTATTTTTTGAGTCATCTCTAAGTTTGAAGATATTTCCAAGAACACACAAAAAAAAAATTTTAAAAAAAAAAGCACAAAAATATTTTCTATTGCTTTTTATCTCCGAAAAGATCAGTACTAACTTAGGCATCAGAGGTTCATTGGTGAAAACACCAATGGTCAGCACTAACTCGCTATTTTGCAGGATCAAAGAAAACAACCTAAGTAATAGGTGAAACCCGGAGGAACAAAGATGCTACAAAAACATAAAGTAATCTCAAACTTTATCCATTTGTCTTTGTCTATATTCCACAACTCGTACTGACTTAAGCATCCTAACCCTTGTGTTGCAGGTACATGTTCAACCTTCCAAAGACATAAACACATCATGGTCCTAAGCGCCAGATACCAAGGATTTCAATTCCAAAAAAACAACAAGAAGCAATTAGAAACAAATTTCAAAGCACAACGAAGGTAACATTCAAACTCTGCATTATTTAAAGAAAACTAGCATTTAGATTTCAAAACCAAAAGCATAAACCCTTCGATCCCATAGCAAAGTAAAACACAAGTTCAAAGACACCAAAAGCCAACGTTTTCAAAGCAAAAGTAAACACAAAGACAAAATACTAAGACTAAAACTAAAGATCCTCCTTCTCCTTCTCAGTTTCAATTCCTTAGCTGGAGTATCAGCATTATGACCTGGAAAAGAATCAACAGTAGACTATGTTGCTTCAGGATCACCAGTCTTGGCCCCTCTAGAAGCTAATTCCTTGATATGGCCAACGGCGGATAATCATCCACCACCCGTCGAAGCTTCTTCTTCCCTAGTTCCCATCATACTTGTTCATTAGGAAGCCGTCAGCCATGTAAGCCTTGATTTTCACAGTAACTAACGCTTCAATGTTTTTGTACTCATCCTCTAGACCGTCTACCTTAGTGTACAAATCTGCCATTTCTTTCTCCTTTTTCTCCAACTCTTTCTCTTTGACCTTTATATAATTCTCCTTTATCTTCACCTCTTCCTCAAACTTCATTTGATGTTCCTCCATGGTAGAGTTGAGATCCTTTGTATTTTACATAGTTGCGTCCACTTGAACCTGTAGATCCCTCCTAATCTTCTCAGCTATCTACATCTTCCTTTCAACATCTTCAAATTGATATTTAGAATATATATAATATTTTGAAGCCCCTATTTCATAGAAAAACCCGAATGAAAAAAGTGCATTTCCATGGAATATCAATCAGACAATTAGGAAAAATTATTAAACCTGCAAGACCAGCCGAGCCCCATCTGCCATAACCAAAAACCCTTCCACGCTTTACAGCTACTAGAAACAAGAGTTTCTGAGCAGCTGGCCATATCCCATTGCTAGTTCCTTCATTAGCCAAGAAATCAATAGGAAAGCTAGTATCATAGTTGTCTAGTACAACAACCGGATCAATGGGGGCATTGGACCTAGTGCCATGAACCTTAGACGTCTCCCTATTAGAAAGGGTCCTAGAAGGACTTTCTTCAAGCTTCTGAACAATAGTTTCGGTTGATCCACCTAGTGAGCCATCCCCTCTCTTCCTTTTGGTACAATTAAGAGCCTTACCACGAGACACCACAACAACACTCTTTCCTAGTATAATCAAAACCACAAAATCTCAGTTTCACATCTGAAGTCTCACAGTAGATACTAAGTTATAAACAAAGTCACGAAAGTATACCTGAAGCCATTGAAACACTAGCAGTTGTAGACGGAACATGTTGATCACCAAGAATCCTATCAGGTACAGAATCCTGGTACATAGCTTTCACAACTGACTCTGAACTATCCTCTAGCTTAATACCATCCAAGTGCTAATCTCCAGAGAAACAAAATTAAACCCTTAGTTAATATACTTCATCCAAAAGCCAATTCACATAAGATTGAATGATTACCTTTGTGCCAGCCACTTCTTATCCACCTTACGGGTTTTTCCAAAGAGTCTTTCAAAACAAAAAAAAAAACCTCGATTTCAATGCTCAAACTTGAATTTAATACCCAAGAATTGGAGGAGGGTTATATAAGGGTCGCTTATAAACAATTACCATGTCAAGATCCTTTTTTCTTAATTCATAACACCTGATGAAATCAGCTGCATTCAATTGCTTCTCCCAATTGGCCGTTACTTCACCCAATTTACCCATCACATTCAAAACCGCAAGCATAAGTTGGCTTGGACTTAAATAAAAGGTTTTCAAAACTTGTCAAGCCATATGAGAGAAAGATAAGTAAGTCCATTCCTAAAGGGTACTCGTAGAAAATGATGTTGTTTTTGCTACAGAGTTGTGGCCTATCCTTAGGATCAGGCACAACTAGCATAGTAGACTAGGGGAACCCAACTACCACCTTTAGCTCCTTCAACTTAGCCTCCATAAATTTGCTATCTTTGTCCTCATCAACTTTCCCCATCCTACTTTGATTCACTCTCAGATTCCTATTTAAGTGTTTGTGGCACTTTTTCTTAGCAACATGCTTAATTTTTACCATAATTGAAACGATTTTTGCATTAAAAACAACAAAAACAACGAAATTTAAAGAACAAAGGTATCATCGACTTACCAAGATAAAGAGAATTAGCGAAGCTTGACTCCACTACTGCAAAATCCCAGCTTAAATTGCGCTGCACCGATGACTATTTGCTTTCCCCAATTTTAGCAACTTAAAACCCTAGATTTTCAAAGTTTGAAATTGTCGTGAGGTGATTGACTTGATCGATGAGACCCCTCTTTATCTATATATAATGCATTTATTAAGTCTAACGGCACAAAGTTATCTTTTCAAGGAAGTTTATCATTTGCAACAAATTCGAAAATTTGCATTTATCTTTTGGCTTTAATATTTCCCCCGTTAGTTATCTTAGTTAATCCTTTTTGATGATTAAGCTTGCCTCTTAGAAGTCACTGGAACATCTAAGAGTCAATTTGAGGGCAAAGTGTTATGCCTAAATTTTCATCCCAAGTTCATCTATTTTGCAGGTTGTTAGGTTACAAGTTATTACCCAGCACCAGGTTTTCAACGAAGTCAATTAAAGATCTTTTCAAGGAATATTCCAAGAGTATCTTGAGTAGAATAAGTCAAAAGGAGCTTCCAAGTATATCAAAGCTACAAAGCACCACTATGCCATTATTGAAGACCAATCAAGCCTTCAAAGTTATGGCGAAGAAATAGGAACCACTTCAACCCACCAGCCCTGGATTACAAGGAATCCAGAATGAAGTCGTTAGAAGACCTTTTCGTTACTTCTTATGATATAAAAAGAGAAATAATCATTGTACAAAGGCATCACAAATATCCTAGCCTTATCATTAATTGCATTTCAATATTTCATAGCTACCATAAGTATCGTTATTATCAAATTCTAAACCTAAGTTGTATCCGTTTCAACCTAATAACCTAGTGAATTGGTGGACTCATTGTCACCCGCAGTTTTTATACTTGTTCTTGGGGTTTTCTGAGTCATCATCTTATGTCTCTTCTCCTCTTTCTCTTTATTTGCTCGATTTTTGCATTCTCTTTCAGCTTGTTTCCTTGAAGCTGCATTATCGATTTCATCCAAATTAATCTAGTTGTTGTCATAGTGAGCCTGGTTTTATCCGGCGATCAGATTTTGACCTAAAGACAAGGCTTTTACCATAATATGGTAACAAATCAGAACATATACAACCATATAATTAATTCCCAAGTCAATACCTATCAATTAGGAAACATATCCCATATAATAATCCTAACAATTTACAATATTAAAATTGTCCTATACGTAGCTCTTAGGTTCATAATTTAAATTTAAAAAAAAAAAAAAAAAATGCTTCTAGGTTCATATGTATGTACATACTACCACAACTATTAAAAATATACATAAAAACGTATATATAAGTAAAAACATATTAAAAATTATATACTTATAGTATATTAAATGCACGTGTAAGTGTAACTTAACAATATATATATATATATATATATATATATATATATATATATATATATATATATATATATATATATATATATATATATATATATATATATATATATATATATATGTTATCATACCCTTCAGAAATATTGTCATTTAATTAATAAAAAGATGGGTGGGTATGATTCAGGCACTCCGGGAAGATGGAAATTGGGGGATGAGGAGGGAAAACCTAAATTGCTTGATAATGAAATTAATGTTCAAAAGATGGAGAGGCAAGAAATGAAGATGTTGGTTGATAATTTACTCTCTAGAGATGATCATGAAAACTTCTTAAGAAGAATCAGAGACCGTTTTGATCGGTAAGTTCACTCTCATTCTTATTTTCTTAATTTGTGTGTAAATAGTAAATGTTAATGTTAGAATTCGAGGTTGAGTTGGTCCGTTAACAGTTATGTCTAAATCAATATATATAACATATAGTCCTTATTTGGACGAACCGATAAAAGGAAGCACGCAGCTAGTTACATGCTAATGTTGCATTATAGTTGTTTTTTTTTTACAATTGCAAAACGATGCTATAGATGTTTACGCATTGAAATATTTATTCATGTAGGGTCGGAGTTGAGATGCCGAAAATTGAAGTAAGATTTGAGCAATTAACAGTGAAAGGTGATGTGCATGTAGGAAGCAGAGCTTTGCCGACACTACTTAATGTTACCATAAACTTTGTAGAGGTAACTTTTTACACTTTGGAATTTTATACGTATATATTTTTTGCCACAAATTGGCATTGGAAATGAACATACCTCTTATTTGTTATGAGTAATGTGTGTTATGAAGACCTTGACATTTTCGTTATTAAGTTTTCATAATTAACTAGTTATTGGTGTGGACGATTCTCCAGATCATTATAAATTTATTATTTTAATCAAACTATATATACTTTGGCTTGTTTGTCACTGAGAGCTTAAGTGGCGGAGTTTTTATTATTTTCATTTTTTAAATTTTATATCCCAAGATGATAGCTTAAATAGTTTATTGTTTGTATGATCTGGTTTAACTATAAGACTAATTGTTTTTTGATTTTGCACTAATAAATATAGGATAAATGATAAATCAAATCCGTTGTGAAAAAAAAATGGAAAAATTGCGGAAAATAATACAACCTTTGATCCGTTCTTTTTTAATAATACAACCTTTTGATTAATTCTTAATAATGTAACCTTTGTGGGGTGTCAATTTTAAACAAGACAAAAAACTTGTAACCTTTAAAACCGGTTACCCATGACACGTGTTGTCATGTAATTGGTCTGAATATTAATTTTTTTAAAAAAATAAATAACTTTTAATTTTTGGTTTTTAACAAAATGTTTAAAATTAAATTAGTTCCTAATTAAGACATTAATTCTAATTTATATTATTTAAACAAATTTAAAAAAAAACCCCCACCCATCCCCTTCCTCTTCCCGACCCATCCAACCACCATATCTCCCACCCTCGAGCCACCTCCTCTCCCCCTCCCTCACACGCAACGACGACCTCATCGGCGCCGGTACGCGCGCCCAACAGCATCCCTTCCCAGACACATGAGCCTCACCACGACGCGAACACCACACTGATGCAGGGGTTTTTTTCGATACAGGGGAAGTGGAGGGGGCGGTTTTCGAGCAACGAAAGGAGAGGGAGGTGGTTATCGGGATCTGGGAAAGGGATCGAGTAATTTTTGTGGTATTTCGGGGGGTTTTGTGGTGGCGGTTGCGTGGATTAGGATGGTTTTTGTGGTGGTTGGGAAGGAAAGGGGGTTGAGGGGGAAGTGATTTGCGTCGGGGTTGGGTGGTTTGGGGTTAAGGGGGAAAGTCGGGGTTTAGGGGGAGGGGAGAGGAGGTGGTTGGGTGGTTTGGGGTTAAGGTGGAAATTCGGGGGTAAGGGGGAGGGGAGAGGAGGTGGCTGGGTGGTGGTGGTTGGGTGGTTTGGGGTTAAGGTGGAAATTCAGGGTTAAGGGGGAGGGGAGAGGAGAGGAGGTGGCTGGGTGGTGGTGGTTAGGTGGTTTGGTTTTTTTTTTTTATATAATTTTTAATTTCTTTATTAATAAAAATTATTTAATTTATTAATTATATTGAAAAACCAATAAAACAATGACATGTATCACGGTTACCTTCAAAAACAGATCACCAACAGGTAATGTCTTGTTTAAAATTGACACCCCCCAAAGGTTATATTATTAAGAATTAATCAAAAGGTTGTATTATTAAAAAAAGAACGGACCAAAGGTTGTATTATTTTCTGCAATTTTTCCAAAAAAAAATTGATAAAGAAAATGGAGTAATGTTTAATTGAACTATATAAATTTTGGCTTGTTTGTCACTGAGAAATTAAGTGGTGGATTTTTTTTTTCTTTACTTAAAGATGATAGCTTAAGTGTGAGTTTGTTGTTTGTATGATCTGGTTTAGCTATAAGACTAATTTTTTTAAAAAAAATTTCACTAATAAATATAGGGTAAATAATAAAATTGATTAAAAAAATGGAGTAATGATTAATTTCTTACAAATTTAATTGTTGTGCAATTGTTAAGGAGTTCCATTCTAAGGGAAATTTAAATAGGGTGTTATGCATAAGAAGAGTTTTTCAATTAAACTAAACATTAATACATGGAGGTTAATGCATGGAGTTTTCGGTCATTAAATAACTGGTATGATATGGCATCACATCATATACCCAATGGCAAAATTGGTGTTATATATATGGCAAAATAACATGTCTTGCCATAAGATGATGTGTCGATTGGAGTAGCAAATATATATTGCATTACGGACTACGGAAGTAAGGAGTGTTATAAACCATTTAAGGTTTTTTATTTATTTATTTTTATTTTATTTTTTTTACGGGCAATTAAATTAATTTAATTTCGCATTAATTTTTTCGTCCAAATAAAATTAAACTTCATCCATCTTTAAAAGTTCATATGTAAAATTGTATTAAAATCTTCTAAATAATTCCTAATATATAAAAAAATAAAATCTTAGTCATTTAAGGGATTTGTTTAATTTAATTTATTTCAATAATTTCTTGATAGTAATATATAACAACTTTTTTTTAATACTATTTGACTACTTGTAAAGAGATATGAATTGTCAAACTTATAAATTGACATATCAAAATGTGCACTTTATTAAGGTAGACCAAATAATTAATTTTAGAAAGCTATGTCTTCATTTCAATTATACCATATTTGTATATTAATTGTACTAAAGAGAGATAAATGTGACAAATAATATACGAATTGATAAATTATTATTATTATTAAATGTGCACAAACATAAACGAATGCTCCCTTTGTTTCTTTGCGCTACCTCTGTTACACATTAGTTGCAACTTTGGGGTATAATTTGTTAGATATAAAAAATTTCAAAGTTGTAACGTATATGTAACAGATGTATCAATAACTATATACTAAAAGACACACCAGCAATGACACATGTCTATTTCTGGTGTGTCCTTAGTATTTTTGTAAAAAAAATATTTAATAGAAAATTTATTTAAGGAAATTATTTGTAAAATTTAATTACGATATAAATAGAAACGATATTTACTTTTTTTCTATATTCACATTCAATTAACTAATTAATATGAAAAATAGAATATCAAAATATAATCTTTGTAAATATTTTTAAAAAATACAATCTTCTACTATAAATTTTTGTGTGGCAAACATAATGTTTGTTACAAGGATACAATTGAGATAGACAAAAGTTAATGACTAAAAACGAGATATTACAATATATGATCACTAATAAGTATATACGTACATAATTTTTTTTGGCAATATATAACCGTGCATGGCACGGGACCTAACCTAGTTAGTTTCTATATTTGACCATTTTTTTCTTAAAAAAATCCAAATCTATTAACTTTTATTAAAACAGAAAATTGATGACATCAGCCTCTCCCCAAATTGTATATGTGTCGCTCTCTCATAAAAAATATTCCCGCCAAATACACTTGTGATTTTTTTTGGTTGATAAAAAATTGATATTGTACATAAACTCTTTAGGTAACTGGCAACTATAAAGTTTTTTTAATGTTATTTGTGTGTTCGTGTGCGTGGTTTCTTTCTTTTTTTTTTTTTCTTTTTTTAACAAAGGATTGTGCAAGCAATCTAGATAGTTATGAAATCATGCACTAACAATATGGATGTTTGTTATATAAAAATGAATTAATGTCGTCGATAAGTGTTAACATTGTTTTGTATTTCCAAGGTGTTGTTATTTATTTAAATTAAGATTGATAGTGTATAAAAAAATTTAGTCCTAGGCCTCAACAATATAATTAGCTTAATCTTTTGCTTGACGACTTGGTCCTTCAACAAGGATCTTTAAATTACAAGTATTTTTATTTTGTATTTTGAACTCTTAAATAAGATGGATTATACAAATTCGTATGCATATGGTTTGATTAGATAAGATTGACATTGTTTTTTATATTTTGTTATAGCTCATGCAATGTAATTTATGATGAGATTGATGACAAATATGTTTTAATGATCTAATTAATAACTATGTACGGGAAAATAATAATAGAAATAAGCAATTTCACTTCAATAAATTCATATATCGCACGAGTCTAGTCTATTATAATGACTAAAAAGAGACGGGTTTGTGCAATAATGTAGATTGGAACTATGCTTGGAAATAAATGGTTTTGCCTTTTGGAATATTTTCTGTTATTGATTGATTTTTTTTTGAAAGGGATTCTGTTATTGATTGATTCATCATATCTTTATCTTATTTCGTTCTTTCTTTCTTTATTCACACAATTCAATGACAATAAATATCCCATAATTGCGATCAATTGCATTCATAATGAAGGCATCCCAACTTTGCAACCACCACATGTATCATATCAAAACTAAAATAAAATATACGATATATAAAATAAAATAAAAGAAAATCACCACATGAAATCACCAGCTGCTGCCCATTGCCATACGGTCAAACTATTCCTAGCTACGTGATTGAAGCTAAAGTTTCAGGGGAAGATTACAAAATTAGAGATTACATATTCTTTTTATAGCTGTGCTATCTAAATAATTGCAATTAAAAATATTTTTAAAAGTTAAATAAATAAATCTACTCCGTATTAAGTATGATAGTGTGTTTATTTTGAATACTCCGTTGACATTTATTGTATTTTTAATAGAAAAAAAAATTCCAAGTTTATCTCTAAACATGAGTATCAAAATACTAATACAAAACCCGTGCAATGAATTGTTTTACAATAACATTATATTATTTGTTTATTAGAAACTGTACAAAATGATTTTTTTTTTTTATTTAATTCACGGAAAGTGCTCTGTTATGAAATAGGACATTTTTTGGGACTTTGAATTTGATTGAGAAACAATGCAAAGCTAAATGAGAAAGCAATTAAAAATGAACAAAATAAAACACACAAGATTTATAGTGGTTCACTCAAAATGAGCTACATCCACTTTTGGGGAGATTGGAGCTTGTATTACTCTTCAATGGAGGAAGAATTACAATGGAGAAAGATGGTGTTCTTGGTGAGCTAATTTAAGGTCTAAGTCTCACTTGTGTTTCTCTCTCATACTCTCTAAAATGAAAAACAAGAGTATATATAGTGCAAGATGAATCGACGGTTAAGATTACATCCCGAGCAAAATAAGAAGAAATCGCAGCGCTGGAACAGGGGCTCGAAGGTTCGACCGAACCTACCTAGAGTTCGTTCGAACTTAGTGTGGTTCGGTCACACCTCCATAGGTTCGACCGAACCTACTCTAGAAATCAAAAGGGCATCAGTTCTGCCAAAAGGTTCGACCGAACCTATTAAATGGTTCGGTCGAACTCCCCCTGCGCGGACAGCACTTCTTTAAACAGTCATAACTCCCTCGATTCTTAACCAAATCAAGCTTATGACCAGTCGTTGGAAAGCTCTTGAGAAGAGCTATCACCTCCAACTTGAATCATCTCAATATCACTTCTAGATCTTGAGATATGCTCATTTTAAGTCAGCCCTTTCCATGCTTCTTTGCTTAAAGCTCCAAACACCATAATACTAAAGCATATATCAACATGGAGCATTCGAGGCACACATATAACAATTCTCCACCTTGACTCGCAATCCTCCACACTTCCTCTTAACTAGTAATCATCAACAATGAAGCTCCATCCCCAAACAAGCCCTTTAAGGGCTTACATCGAACATAAAGAGAGACCAACTAAGTCCACACACAAAGTGAACTTAGTTGTAGGCAAAGATTTTGTCAACATGTCCGCGGGATTCTCCTCGGTACTAATCTTTTTCAAGAGTAACTCTTTCTTTGCAATCACATCTCGAACGAAGTTGTACTTAACATCAATGTGCTTGGTTCGTTTATAAAATGTGTTTTGGTTCTTGGCTAAGTAAATTGCACTTTGGCTATCACCAAAAACGGACACCAAGCTTGAATATGAACTAAACTCACCCACTAGACCCTTAAGCCACTTTGCTTCCTTGAATGCCTCGGTAATGGCCATGAACTCGGCTTCCGTAGTTGAAAGAGCTACAACATCTTGTAGCGAAGATTGCCAACTCACGGCCGTACCACCCAAAGTAAAAACATAACCGGATGTAGATTTCCGATCATCCAAGTCTCCTCCATAATCCGAATCACAATAGCCAACAAGTCCGTTTGCATCCCTTCCAAATTCAAGGCAAATGTTTGAGGTTCCTTTCAAGTACCTCAACAACCACTTCACGGCTTCCCAATGGACCTTTCCCGGTCTTGACATATACCGGCTCACCATGCTCACCGCATGAGCTATATCCGGTCTTGAACATACCATGGCATACATCACACTTCCAACCGCACTTGTGTACGGAATGTGAGCCATATCTTTCTCTTCTTCTTTGGATTGAGGACAAAGCTCTTTTGAGAGCTTAAAGTGAGAACCCAATGGAGTGGACACGGGTTTTGCATGCATCATGGAGAAACGCTCAAGCACCTTCTCTATGTATCTTCTTTGACTAAGATACAATACATCCGCACTTCTATCACGAATGATCTCCATACCAAGAATCTTCTTGGCTTCACCGAGATCTTTCATATCAAACTCACTACTCAACAACCTTTTCAAGTTGTTAACCTCAATCATATTCTTGCAAGCCACCAACATATCATCTACATATAAGAGTAAGTAGATAAAGGAACCACCTTCAAGTTCTTTGAAGTAAACACAACTATCAAATGAACTCCTTGTGAACTCATGTGCCAACATGAACGAATCAAATCGTTTGTACCATTGCCTTGGAGATTGCTTCAAACCATACAAGGACTTCACAAGACGGCATACATGATCTTCCTTTCCAACCACCTCAAACCCTTCCGGTTGTCTCATGTAGATCTCTTCCTCCAATTCACCATGGAGAAATGCGGTCTTCACATCAAGTTGGTGTAGCTCCATGTCTTCAATAGCTACCAAGGCAAGCAACACCCTTATGGATGAGTGTTTCACAACCGGTGAGAAAACTTCATGAAAGTCAATGCCTTCAATTTGCGTGAAACCCTTTGCAACAACTCTTGCCTTGTAGATAGAACCGCCCGATTTCGGTGTACCTTCTTTCTTCTTGTACACCCACTTGCACCCAACAATTCTCTTGCCTTTTGGTGCACAACATAGCTCCCAAGTATTGTTCTTACTCAAAGATTTCATCTCTTGCTTCATGGCTATTAACCACTTACCGACATCGGATTGAGACATTGCTTCTTTAAAGGAGCATGGATCATCATTGTTGGTCTCAACTTGACTTGCAACGGTGAGAGCATATTGGACATAATCACACTCCTCGATTTATCTACTTGGAGGCTTGATTTGTCTTTTTGCTCTCTCTTCGGCAATGGACTTCTTTTGGGTTTGTGGTGTTGCTTCACGAGGTCTCCTTGGAGAGGGACCATCTTCATGATGTGGATGCTCATCATCAAGCTCCACCTCCTCCTCGGTATCATGGTGTGTACCTACATCATCATTACATATAGAAATCTCCTTTTCGGGAGCAATCATACATGTTTCATCAAAGACTACATCTCTAGAAGTTATAACTCTTCTAGATTGGGTACACCATACTCTATAACCCTTAACACCTAAACCATAGCCTATAAAAGTACATTTTTTAGCTCTAGGTTCAAGTTTACCATCATTTACATGAATAAAAGCCGGACAACCAAATACTTTCAAAGTAGAATAATCAACGGGTTTTCCGTACCATACCTCTTGTGGTGACTTGAAGTTAAGGGCCGAGTGAGGAGAGCGATTCACCAAGTAACAAGCCGTTGACACGGCTTCCGCCCAAAAAGATTTCCCCATATTTTCTTGTGAGAGCATACACCTTGCTCTCTCTAGGAGAGTTCTATTCATTCTCTCCGCAACCCCATTTTGTTGAGGTCTACCCACACAAGTTCGATGCCGCACAATGCCATTCTTGGAACAATACTTTGTGAACTTCTTTTCAACAAACTCTAGACCATTATCGGTCCTCAAGGTCTTGATTCTTTTCTAGGTCTTCTTCTCAATCATGGTCTTCCAATCAAGGAAAACATCAAATACATCATCTTTATGCTTGATGAAGAATGACCAAACTTTCCTAGAAAAATCATCAACCATAGTGAGCAAATAATTGCAACCACCAATAGAAGGGACTTTAGAAGGACCCCACAAATCCGAATGGATGTAGTCAAGAATCCCTTTGGTGTTGTGAATTGCGGGTTTGAAGCTAACCCGCTTATGTTTACCATACACACAATGCTCACAAAATCCAAGGTTCCCAAGCTTCAAGCTTCCGAAACGACCTTGCTTACAAAGCTCCGACATACCGTGTTCCCCCATATGGCCAAGTCTCGAATGCCATAACTTGGTCTCACTATCACTCATAGTACCCGTGGAAACATTTGCCGAGCCAACCATGGTGGATCCTTGTAATGTATACAAGCTACCCACTTTTGAACCTTTCATCAACACAAGAGCACCTTTGACAATCTTCAAAACTCCACCTTCCGCTATGTACTTGCACCCATTAGTGTCAAGGGTGCCAAGAGATATCAAATTCTTCTTGAGCTCCGGAACATGACGAACTTTAGTTAAGGTTCTCACAACACCGTCAAACATTTTGATGGCGACCGTCCCAATTCCAATCACTTTGCAAGTAGCATTGTTTCCCATTGTGACATTACCTCCATTATACTCCTCATAAGAGCTAAAGAGATCCTTGTTGGGGGTCATATGAAAAGAGAAACCCGAATCTAAAATCCATTCATCCTTTCCCTTGAATTTCCCATGAGTGGCAACCAATGCACCACTATCACTATCGGTGTCAACATAACTAGCCTCGGCGGTAGTTTGAGAGTCTTTGCCCTTTGTGTTCTTAGCATCACCATTTCCCAATTGTTTCTTTTGCCACTTCCAACATTCCGCTTTAATGTGGCCCTTAATGCGACAATAATTACAAGTCTTGTTACGATTAGGATTCGGTTTCTTTGACTTAGACCGACCCTTATTCTTCCCCCCATTACCATTACTAGTAGAACCCTTTTCAAAGGTTCTACCTCTCACAAACAAACCATCATTGGAGTTATTAGATGATTTAGAAATTAATTGATTATCAATTAAGTCCCTTTGGGTCAAAGCATCTCTAACATCATCTATACTCAAGTCATCTCTACCATACAAGATAGTTTCACGAAAATGCTTGTAAGAAGGTGGTAATGAACATAACAAATAAATTGCAAGATCTTCATCATCCAATGTCACATCAATATTTTGAAGATCCATGACAATTGAGAAAAATTCATCTAAATGAGACTTAAGTGAATTACCTTCCTCAAAGCAGAGATCATAGAGTCTACTCTTGAGTAATAGACGGTTGGTGACACTCTTTGCCATGTAAAGAGACTCCAACTTTGTCCATAGCTCCTCCGCGGTAGTTTCATTGGCAACTTCCCTCAATACTTCGTTCGAGAGACAAAGTTGTATAGCCGACAAAGCCTTCAAGTCGATCTCTTCCCACTTTTCTTCCGTCATGGTTAACGGTTTTTCTTCTTTCCCATCAAGGGCCTTGTGCACACCATTTTGTATCAAAATAGCTTTCATCTTTAATTTCCAAAGGCCAAAATTAATTGACCTATCAAACTTCTCAATGTCTAGCTTCATTGTTGACATGAGTACTCAATACTCAAAACAAGAAATCAAACAATCAACCCCAAAAACAACCTAAGCTCTTAATACCAATTGTTATGAAATAGGACCTTTTTTGGGACTTTGAATTTGATTGAGGAACAATGCAAAGCTAAATGAGAAAGCAATTAAAAATGAACAAAATAAAACACACAAGATTTATAATGGTTCACTCAAAATGAGCTACATCCACTTTTGGGGAGATTGGAGCTTGTATTACTCTTCAATGGAGGAAGAATTACAATGGAGAAAGATGGTGTTCTTGGTGAGCTAATTTAAGGTCTAAGTCTCACTTTTGTTTCTCTCTCATACTCTCTAAAATGAAAAACAAGAGTATATATAGTGCAAGATGAATCGACGGTTAAGATTACATCCCGAGCAAAATAAGAAGAAATCGCAGCGCTGGAACAGGGGCTCGAAGGTTCGACCGAACCTACCTAGAGTTCGGTCGAACTTAGTGTGGTTCGGTCACACCTCCATAGGTTCGACCGAACCTACTCTAGAAATCAAAAGGGCATCAGTTCTGCCAAAAGGTTCGACCGAACCTATTAAATGGTTCGGTCGAACTCCCCCTGCGCGGACAGCACTTCTTTAAACAGTCATAACTCCCTCGATTCTTAACCAAATCAAGCTTATGACCAGTCGTTGGAAAGCTCTTGAGAAGAGCTATCACCTCCAACTTGAATAATCTCAATATCACTTCTAGATCTTGAGATATGCTCATTTTAAGTCAGCCCTTTCCATGCTTCTTTGCTTAAAGCTCCAAACACCATAATACTAAAGCATATATCAACATGGAGCATTCGAGGCACACATATAACATGCTCATATTTTATTAAGCATTAACAATATCAAAAGCAATGGCAAAGTTTACATTGGTAGGGGCTTCTTCAAGCCAAATACGCATTTCTACAAAGTTCTTACTAATATGAGCAGCATTATTTCCTTTTCTGCCTATGTGAGGGGAGAGCAGCAATGAAAGAACAAGCCTTAGCAAGATGAAGGATGTCTTACAAAACCAAGCATTAGAAGTTAATAAAACATTAAAAATATATAATTATGGGGATTACTTTAGTATAAAAGTTTAGATGATATTGTTTCTTTTATTTTTCAAGTAACAAAACTTTTTTAAGTTATACAGAAACAAATATTTGGGAGGTGATAAACTTGAATGTTAATCTCGAATATTAACGTTTTAGGCTTATTCTTAATGTCTAATCCTTACCCATCCCATTTATGTCACTCCCGAACATCAACTAGCTATTACAATTACATTTTGAAGATCGTGAAGGATAAGATAGACACCACAATATGTGATGAAGGGAATATATACAACTATTGTTTTCCAAACGTTATAATAAAGTGAAATAAAATCGTAACAGAGTAATGGAACTTTCAAAAAAAAAAAATTATTGAAAAGATATTTGCGATATTTTAAACCAATAATAATAGTTATATTAATAATAGTTATTTAAGTTGATCATGGTAGGGATTCTAGGGAACATTGTTGTTAAATTAAGTGGAGGGATCTTGAAATCTAAAGAGGTGGAATTTATATTAAAATAAATTATATGCGCTCTAAAATACGGAGTACAATGATAAATTATAAATGGGTCTGATTGATCATTTGATATGATGGAATATGGAATTAACGTGCAATCTCTAACGATGCCAGGGAGTTTTTCGTTTGTTACGTTTGGCTCCATCAAAGAACAAGAGGACCCACAACTTACTGCATCAAGTCAGCGGGATAATTAAACCTTCAAGGTATATTCACTCTTCTCTAATCATCATTGGATTATTTACCATGTATATTTTTGTAATATCAACCCTTATTATATATTTTCTCTATTTTTTTTAGTTGACATCTTTTATTATCACGTTTGACAATGTATATTTTTAACAATTAATATCTCTAATTATTAAAATTGTAAAATTATATAAAAGAAAATATTACTAAAATACACATCGAGACGATTCAAAGAAAATCTCACATGACTATATTTTATCGTTTCTATAAATCTCAAAAGCGAGTCAAAGTATTAAGTATAGTATGTGAATAATGTAAGAGTCAAACGGTGTCAACTAAACAAAAACAGAGGATAAGGGTTAATAAGTTCCAGTAGGGTCTAGCAACTAGTGGTTTGAGGGAACTAGTGCTCTATTTTTCGTGTGCCAAAACAAAAACAAAAAAAAAGAAAAAAAAAGGAGAGGAAAACCTACAGGGGAAAAACCTAGAGAAAAAGAAGAAGAATCAATATACAGAGAAAACCTCTCATCAATACTCTAAATCTCTCCAGAGAAAACCTTTCATCAAATACTCTAAACCTTTTTAGAGAAAACAGCTCAAACCTAGAAGAAGAAGAACAACAAGCATTTGACGTGTCGTTCTACTCTAGAAGATCACCCATGGAAGAGATCAAGCCTCGACGGCCCTCAACACGAAGGAAAGAAGGAATTCAAATCATCATGAAGCTAGTTCAACCTCTACATCAAATAATCATTGATCGAGATCAAGCCTCGTCGGCCCTTAATCAAGAATTCAAATCGAAGATCTACATCAACAACAAGTCAATTTCTACATCAACATAAGTCAAAATTCTGCATCAAATCTTCGATTGAGATCAAGCCTCGTTGGCCCTCGTTCAAGAATCAAGTCAATTTGTGAATTACGTCAAAGTCAAAGTGGAGATCGAATCAGAGGATAAAAATTAGAGATTGTACCCAAATTTATCAAATTAATAAAATTGATACTTTGTTGCATTGGTTTTGAATCTATATTTTGCAGAATTAAAATTTGTGTTTACAAATTTGGCATGCTCGGTGGAACAATTTCTACCTCTCATCTCTTTCTCCACAAATCGAAATGACAAAGCACGTAGAAGAAATGATGATAAAAGACGGTGCACAAGACGACGTCGTCAATGTCATGGCAATCGAGGCTAACACCATCAAGGAGGAGTTAGAAAATATGAAACTAGTTCTTGAGAAACTTATCAAAAATAGCGAAGAAAAAGATGCCCAAATCAAACTCTAAAGCGAACAAATTGCTGCACTCAAAAGAAGACTCGAGAAGCGCCCAATCGAAGAAAGTGAAGGTGATAGCAGCGAGTCAGAACTTGGCACGAAGACAAAGCTTAGTTCGAAAAATGAAAGGCCCCATGGTGATTCATTCAACTTCCAAGAAATTCAAGAGATGATATATAGCTAATGTTATTAAACAACATCTTGGCAGAGACGGCAACAAAGATGGTCGCTACAACAAGCCATACACAAAGAGGATTGCTAACATGAAAATGCCAAACATCTATCAACCTTCGAAATTTAAGCAATTCGATGGGACAGGAAACCCCGAGCAACATATTGCTCACTTCATAGAGACCTGCAATAATGCTGGGACCTCTGGAGATTTGCTTGTAAAACAATTTGTCTGCTCTCTCAAAAGTGTTTCTTTCGATTGGTACACAGATCTACCTTGCAAATCCATCGACAGTTGGGAGAAAATGGAAGAAATGTTCCTCGATCGCTTCTTCAGCACTCGGCGCGTTGTCAGCATGACTGAGTTGACACAAACCAACCAGTTAGAAGATGAACCAGTCGTGGACTACATCAATCGATGGCGAGAATTAAGCCTTCAATGAAAATATCATTTGTCCGAAGTTTCGGCAGTCGAGATGTGCATCCAAGGCATGAATTGGGATCTTGCTTACATTTTGCAAGGAGTCAAACCCAAAACATTCCAAGACTTGGCGACTCGAGCTCATGAGATGGAGTTTATGATAGCCAATCGTGAAGACAGATCTGATTAAAAGATCATCAACATCCAAAGGGGGAAAAGATGAAAAAGCGGACCTCAAAGCTCCTAAGCAAGAGCATAAGCTGCACAACAACAACAAAAAAAAAAAACAAACAAACAAAATCACATAAATTGAACTACGTTCGGCTTGATCCAAAAAGTAAATTTTAATTACTTATTGGTACGTAGGCATCTTGGATATATAAAATTTATTCAAGGGCAGCCATTAAAAAAATGATAAACTACAAGATTGGGGGCAAGTATCAATTTGTTCCCAGAATGTCGAATGATGTCATTTGAAGATTGGAGAAAGCTTTCAAGTACCAATACCTCGCCAAATTTACTTGAAAATCCGGAGAAAGCAGCAAGCATCGGAGATTCACAAATCAAGTTGAACATGGACATCGAAGAAAGCTACGAAGCACCGATCCCCCAAAGTTCTTGAGATCTGGAGGAAGCTTCTAAACACTAAAGATCATTAACTTAAAGTGTTGCACACGAAGATTGGACAAAGCTTTCAAGCACCAATACTTCACCAAATTTACTTGAAGATCTAGAGAAAGCTGCAAGCACTAGAGATTCGTAAATTGATCAAACATGGACGTTTGGAGAAAGCTTCCAAGCACCAGCAGTCCACCAAAATTTTTGACATCCATAGCATTGAGAAGCTGTCACACCACACTATCTACTTTTTGATGCCATCGAGGAGCTGCTAGAGCCACAACACACATTTACTTTGACGCTACACCACGACTCAAATTGACGCCGCACTGGAAGGAGCTGCGCTACGGAGCCTTGACGCCATGCTTGAAGACACTTATACATCTTGACGCCATGGAAGGGAAAACAACTACTCACTCTTGAAGTCATGAAGAGCCATCTACCCACCTCAAAAGTTGTTGTCTCGTAGATGCCCGACCACGCACTAAAAATCTTGATGTAGAATTTTTTTTTTTATTTACGGGTTTGTGATAGTCTGACTTCGCTCAATGGAGAGCTACACCCTTCGTCACAGAGTCAGCATGGAACACAACAAACTCAATGATCATGGGAGCGAGGCTCGTCTTTCTAAGCTTCATGGAGTCATGGTGAATTAGCATGAGTAGCAGAGCCAGGGCCGTCCCAACTATTATGGAGGTCCTGTGTGGTTGAAATAAAATTAGGCCCTTTTTTTTAATAAAATGTATAATACTCCTGTATATTTTAATAAGTGCTCTGATCCACTTGATTTTCACGAAGGTTTAGAACAAAGAAATAAATGTATTAAATTGATATTCGATAGAAACATGTTGAATTTTTTTATGAAAGTATTAACAATTATTTATTGTAGAGAAGAGAGAGAGAATGGAAAATATTTTTTTTTTAAATAAAAATGATTCCGACACCAAGGCAAAAAAGTATTAAATTATTGTTACAATCTTCCAAAATATAGGCATGCTTATTAAAAAAAAAAAAAAGGCCAAAAATAAAAAATAGAACACATATTTAAAGATAGAGGGAGTATCTAAATCTTCTAAAATGAAAAATAGAGCACATATTTTAAAATAGAAGGAGTATCTAAACTTTTTTTTATTTAAAAAAAAAAGAGAAAGAAAAAAAAAAGTATCAATGGGAATTGAACCACATACCTACGTGGCCAAAGGCATCTAAACTTAGTTATTACCACTGAGCCACAATAGGTATTCTTCTAATTTTTTCCACAACAATTTATATATAGGAGTATAAATTAATTTGAAGCCCCAAAAAGTATTGGGCCCTGAGCGGTTGCATATGCTGCACACCCTAAGGGTCGGGCCTGAGCGGAGCTACACCAAAGCCTCACATCAACATCGATCCTCGTATCTTAAAGCTACCAGTTGGGCTTTGCAACTTGACATCCTGGAACCTTGCACTCAAGCCTCACAGCACCTTGAAGTTGGTGTTGTATTTTTAACTTTGACATTACGGAGTTATACCTTGAAGCTACATGTCGAGCCTAGCAACCGAAACCTTTGCTTGAAGTCTAGCTAGATACTTTAGCATCGCAACCCAACCTGACATATTGAGACTGCATACAAGTGCACTAAGAATCTCACGACTTGATCTTGACATATTGAAAACAACTCTAAAATGATGCTTCTGTCTAGCCTCTATTCAACGAACCAGACAATATTTTCACTATCACACCGTACATTTTGCAGCTCTATGTGTTTTCATCCATGTGTCAAAATTTCACATAAATCGGACCACGTTTAACCATCCGATCGAGTGCTCGATAAAAGCTGCTCCAACAACTTCGTGGCTGATGTTGTGCGACTTGCTTTTTTTTTTTTTTTGGTAAAATATCATGATCATGATTATATCATGATCTAATGACATCCACATGACTTTCCTTTCCTCTTTTTTTTTTCAATTTTTGAAAATTGATTTTGTCATTTGTATTGATAAATGACTATCATGATTCATGATCACTTTGGCAACCATTTATACATAATGAAAATGTTTTGGCAACCTTTTCCTAATCTTTAAGAACGTTGGTGGACCGGTGCTTGGTAGCTTCCATCAATTTTCATGATTTGTCGGTGAAATATCGGTGCTCGATAACTTTCTCCAATCTTCAAGAACTTTGCTTGGTGGACCGGTGCTTGGTAGCTTTCTCCGATCTTCATGTTCAACTCTTTGAGTTAATGATCTATGTTACGTAGAAGCTTTCTCCAAGTCTCAAAAATTTTGGTGGACTGCTGGTGCTTGGAAGCTTTCTCCAAACGTCCATGTTTGATCAATTTACGAATCTCTATCGTTAACACCGGAAAACACTACCACAAAAAGGCCAATATAGAAGGCCTTAAATAGGCATTATAGGACGCCTTAGAGGCGTTTTTCAACTAGGGTGCCTTATAAAGTTTACAAGACGTCTTCAAGAGGCGTTCTATATTCAATACAATATAGAACGCTTGGTATAAATAAGCGTTTCCAATGCTATATACCGACTAGTTAGAAAACAAGGAAAATGGAACAGTTGCCTAGTGACATGCGTTTCATAAGCCTACAAAAAGAGAACACCTATCTCACAAATCAGTTCTCTTTTTATTCCTTTTTTCAAAAACAAAAAATAAATAAATAAATAAATTAAAATGATTGGAAAAAATATTATACGAAAGCATTAATTTCGAATGCTAAATAGTGGTAGTCCGGATTACAATAATAGATTAGATCTAAGTAAGAAAACTAATGTATTATTAACTTTAATCAAGAATTTACAAATGGACTAATGAATTAAGATTTCAATTCAACTCAATAATAATATATACGTAGAAAATGAAATCAGGTACAAAATCAATCTAGTATAATCAAAATTACGTACAGTTTATATTAGAATGCTAAAAACCAACTCCAATCTCTAGAATTATCCCGGCTGATACGACCAAAATCACCAAATCAATCTATGTTGTATCAAGCTTCTTTGCTTCAAAACCTTATTATGTAAATCCCTGCAACAAAAAAGTGTATTAGATTTCAAGGCTTAGCTATACATGAAGACGAATTCGGTAATTCTGAAAGAAAAAAATAGTGGTTGAATGTTTATTGATAGAACAATAGTGTTTAAATGTACAAATTTCATAACCATTTTATACCTTGATTCATTAACAAAACAAAAATTGAATCCCCATTATCCTAAAAATCGAACTGATATGACAGAAATATATAATAAAAATCGATAAAATTATTATTACCCTTTATATTATAAAAACAAGAATTGACAAAATTTCAAACCCAAAATTGAATAAAATTAAAAAAAAATTATGTATTGCTCATAATAAGTGTTGATTTTCTCCAGACCTCCAGAAAATCGAATTTTAAATTCTCTTGTTGAAGTGGGACGATGCAATCTAACAACCCGAGGTGGTGGCTATGCAACGAAGTTGAAGGTGATGGTGATGGAGCTTCTATGGCAGTAGTGGTGGCGGTGATGTCGGTGCTTGTAGCGCTTAGATTCACGGGGAATGCTTGCCATGGAGAAAGTAATTCGAGGGTTCCAATCTGGGCTTGTGGGAGAATCATGGATCGGAATTTATTTCGCACTCAATTGAAAAGGGGGGTCGGAAAAGGAATTATTGAAATAGAAACCTCTAGATTTTGTTGGAGATGAAAGAAAGCATAGAGGGATCTAAAGATGAAGAGAAGCAAAATTTCATTGAAGAGGAGGAGTTATAAAGAAAATGAAGAAAGAGGAGGCGGTAGAAGGCTAGAAACTAAGTGAAAATTAGGGGGATTAGGTTTTAACTAGTGGCGGGTGGTTGAAATAAAATAATAACAGACAAATCAAGTGGGAACTGTCAACATAGAACACCGTTCTATAATGTATATCCATATTTTATTTTATTTTTATTTTTATTATGGTAAATTATATTAAACTATTCTTAATGAGGGGTGTTCTATTTGATTCAACGTATAAAGCTATCCTCTAACAAAAGCGTTCTATTTACTTCTAGAGAACGCCCGTCCAACTTAACAATTATGTATTATGTGTTACTTTTGCCACTTTTTGTGGTAGTGAAATAAAAGTCAACGATAACTTTTCGATCAAGAGTAGTGTCTTACAACATTTACTCTTTTATAAGGTAGTTTTTTACAACATTTTTTTTATTAGGTACGTAGTTTCTCGCAAAAAAAGTGCTATATAAGGTAGATTTTCACAAAATGTCCTGCAAAATATAATGGAGGAATTGAAAGTATGAGATAATATAATGCTAATAAGTTTGTATAATATAAAGTTTAAGTCCGGTTAATATAAAGTTCATAACAACAAAATAAATTAATTTGCGATAGGGAGCTGAGTACTCCCTCTATCCCTATTTTTTTGCCCAATCTGACTATGCACGGTTTCCGACAAGCGTATTAAAACGTCTATATATTTATTTCCATACACGTAAAAATTATAAAAACGTGATATTAATAAAATACGCAATGAGACGTATCTAATAACAACACTCATGACTATACTATCTTTTATAGATTAACGATAATTTATGGTCAAAGTTTTCAAAGTTTGAGCCAAAAAATAGCAATGGAGCAAAAATAAAGGGACAGAGGGAGTATGAGATAATTGAAATTCGGGAGAAAGGAACACATGTACTACCTTAGCCTACTACTCAGTAGAATACCTTGGGACGGGGAGTAGGGCTGTCAAAAGTTGAAACGACACGATAACCCGACACGAACTCGAGATGAAAAAAGCAGTTTTAGGTCGAGAATTCTCGACTTGTTTACATAATTGGGTCGACACGAACACGACACAAAATTAAACGGGTTAGGTTTGGGTTGAAATTTTCAATCTGAAATTGACACGCATAACCTGATTTTATAAAAGGGTTGAACAACAACTCGTCAATCCGAACCTGACACGCTTAATCTATTATTAAGTAGTAAAAATAATTGAATTTTTTTATTCAAACTTGTAATTTTTATTTGTAAATTACCATGACATTATTTATACATTTTGGCAATTTTTTGGCGGTTAATTTGGCAAAAAGCTTTAAACCCTTGTGGTATCTTTTTCTAAAATATTAACTTTAAACCGTTGTAGTATTTTTGATGATTTAACAATGTCTGTCTTTTTATTTTTGAATTGAATATTAATTAGTTTATTATATAATATGTTGGTAAAAGGTTACACGGGTAACCCGTTTAATAAACAGATTAGGTTTGGGTCAAAGATTTTCAATCCGTTTAATAAATGGGTTAATGTTGAATCAAGCAATTTTCAACTCATTTAACATCGACATGAACACAACCCAACCCAACCCGTTTGACAGCCATAACGAGGATTCCTTTTTTCCCTGGCACCATTGCTAAGAGCCCTCTTCACTAGCATGATTGGGTGGGCCTGTGAGAGAATCGATCCAATAGAAAACAACAGCACAAGCATTATTGAATGCTTTCTACACCACTTTCACTAGAGTCTATACAAATTTTAAATTAGACTATCTATTAGAGCTAATTACATGAAGTACTCCGTATATTTTAGTACAAAATAAATTAATACTTCCTTCATTTCTATGTAATTAACACGTTTGATTTAGGCACATATATTAAGGAGAATAGAGAGTGAGAGAAAATGAAAAAGAAAGTGGGGTACCTTATAAATGCAAGGTAAAAAATTTACCCCAAAAGAAACTTGTCAACTAAAAAAAAAACTTCCTAAAAAGAAATACATGTTAACTATAAAGAGACGGAGGCACCATTACTTATTCACAAACCATGTAATTGGTACTTCATGGCAAACAAAATGGGATTAAGGGAGAAGTATATACTTCCTTCATTTCTTTTTATTTGACACGTTGTTTGTCAATGCACTTATTCAATCATCTATCTATACTAATATATTAAAAGACGTTATTAAAAACGTCTAGGACCACGTAGACTCCCTCAGTTCGCCACGTCACTTACTCAATCTATATTATATATTAGAATGCGTTTATTTTAAAGGAACGGTGCCACGTGACACTCTTCAAAGTATATGACAACATGGCACTGCGACAGCCGACACGTAAGCTTGCGACTTCATTTAACAAAATAATAAAATATGGTTTTATCTGGATTCAAACCCTCAATCTCGAACAAATAAATGCTACACACTTACCATCTCAACTAACTTTTATTAGTGTTTTAAATTTCACATACGAAGTATTTAACATTATATATTCCTTTTGAATTAGAGGTTATTTTATTTATTTATTTTTAACAAGATCAGAAAATAAATACATATGAAGTTAAAAAAAAAAAAAAAAAAAAAAAAAAAAGGTAACATCCGAGACAACGCCCAAATCACACACTAGCTATACAACAGTTGAACATAATTATCAAATTACAGAAGTACAAATTAGCAATCTGGGGCATCGCCCGGGACACACACTAGTTTCTTATCATGCCATGTCATCCACTCAACACCTTAATATACCACGCCATCCACACAACCAACAATACTCCATGTTGTCTCAACTATATTGGAAAAAATATAAGGATAAGAAAGTTCGAACACTTGACCTCTTTAAAGAAAGTTTATATTTCAACCATCTAGACTAATTGTCAATTATGCTTTAATCTTGCACAATAAATAATATTATAATATAAAGTATTGAATACACATACTACATTCACACTATTAGATGTTCTAAAAATTAGCAATTGCACAACTATAAAAGTAGTAACACGGGGCAAAGTCCGGGCTACTCACTAGTTAATATCTTTAATAATTGTAAGCAAAAATTATGAAAAGTTGATATTTTGAAAGTATATAACGTGGCGAATATAACAAGATTCCACATGACTATATTTCTCTTATAAAGCACAAAACACGGTTAAAGGGATGTGTGTGAATAGTGCTAAAGTCAAAACGTGTCAACTAAAAAAAACAAAGGTAGTATGAAGTAATTATTACAATAACATTTTATGAAGAACTACCTTATACAAGTCAATTTTTGTGAAAACTATCTTATTAAAAAAAATGTTGTAAGAAACTACCTTTTAAACAATAAATGTTGTAAGAAACTACCTTATAAAACAATTAATGTTATAAAATACTAATTTTTGCCGAATTATTGCATTGAATAAGAGACGTTTAATGACCCATTTTCAATTTTAATTTTTTTCTTCTTTTTCTCCCAATTTCTCCATAGCCCCTTAATTCTCCTTCTATTTCATTGCTAAATTAAGCACATGATAGCAAATTACAACATTTAATTTTTATAAGGTAGTTTCTTACAACAATTTTATTATAAGGTAGTTTTTCACAATATTTGATGTATATAATGTAATTTTTCACAAAATGTCCTTATTATAATGATTTGTTTTGTTAATTGTGATATTAGTATATTTCTCGGATAAAAATATTGATATTGATATTTACGTATTTAAAATTGTTTTTTTAAAATGCAATTATGCACATCTTCTTTTTTTTTTTCTTTTTGAATATTGGTTTATTAACATAGACGAATTAATTAAATAAAATAAAAATTAACCAATAATAGGTTGTGATATGTGTTGATTTTCAGAATGACATTACTTTTAGGACCACCAAGCTCAGGAAAAACAACATTGCTACTAGCACTGGCGGGGAAGCTTGATAAAGATGTAAAGGTATTATTTCATGTCAATTCTATAGTTTTATAAATGGTGTATGGACTATGGAGTATATCGGCTATCATAACATTAAGTTTGTCATTTAATCGATGACAATGATAATATATCGCTTTTCGTAGATTCTAAAGGCAAAAGGTCAGAGACACTCCCTTTGTCCCTAAAATTTGGGTTAAATTTAAAATTTTTGAACATTAAGTATCATTAATCTATTAGAGATAACATAATCAAGTACGATCTTGTTAAATTCGTTTTATTTTATTATAGTGATGAAAATAAAATAAAACCATTTTAAAATGAGTCTTAGAGATCACGAAATGTCAAATAGAATAAAATAATAAGGATAGAGGGAGTTTTGATTGCAAAAGGGAATAAAAATACTAATAATCAATCTCTAACCTATGTTTCTTTCTTTTTATAATTTCTTATCTTTCTCCTTTTATATTGCATGTTAAAGAATAAATTCAACCAAAACCTTAAACTTATAATTGGACATCTATTGTCTATCATCCACTCAATCATGGGTCATGATTAGAGCTATCAAAAACTAACCCGACCTGAAATACCGATTTGAACTTGATTATTAATCGACTCGTCTAAACCCGGAAAAAGGGTAACTCGAACCCGAACTGACCCAACTTGAAACCAACCCTAGACCCGAGATCTCGAGTATTAGAGACTCGAACCCGAACATGAACCGACCTGAAGATGACCCGACCCAAACATAACTCATAAATTATATACCTTAACCGAACCCCACCTAAACCAAAACTGACCCAAACCCATTTTACCCATCAAAACCCGAATTTAACCCGACTTGTTAATACCCCGACTTGAATTTAACCCGACCTGGCCTGTTACTAAACCGACCCGAATTTAACCCAACCTGTTACTAACCCGATCTTAATTTTACCTGAACTATCACTAACCCGACCCAAAATTCAACCCGATTGGTTACTAACTTGACTTGAAATCAACACGACTTGTTATTGATCCGAACCAATTTCAACCCGAATTGTTTATGACCCATTTTGATCTCAACCTAACCTGTTATTAGCCTGACTCAATTTCAAATCACCTTAAATTTAATTTAGACAACCTTATTATTAATATATTTTTTTTACGAGACCACCTTATTAATATTGATCAAAGTATAGTGTCACTTATTATGTATATCTTATCTAAACTTATTTGAACTAATTTGCTCAAATTTTTATTTGAAATTATTTCTCTTACAATAAATGAAGAAATTGATAATGATTAAACGTAATATCATTACATGAAGTGTAAAAAAGCCGATCCAAAAAATGTACCCGAACCCGATATGACCTGATCTGAAATCAACTTGAAACCCAGATGACAGGGTAAAGCCGTATCCCCTAATCAAAAGTAAATACCTAAATCCTCTAACTAAAGTAGATAGGGAAGTAGGGTCGATCTCCACAGGGAAACAAGTCTTTTTACTCCTAATTAATTATTATAATCTAAATTATCTAAGTAACCAATATTTATATTTGAGTATGAAACTAAACTACAAAGAATAGGAATAGGGAGAAAACAATATATAAAAGGATCTAGGGCATAGGTTCACCAATAAATAATACTCCAGGGTAAAACATAGTAATCAATCATTGACATTGCATAAATAACATGATTAACAAGCTCTAGCAATTTATTAATCAACATAGATCTAACAGGCTCTCGCAATTTACTAGATCTAAGTTCTTATTGAAAATAGCCTTTAATATCAAATTAACATCTTCTCGATTCATCAATTTAATATTGCTATACTTTTACAAGCCGCAATTGTAAAACATTAAAACAATCCTATAAGAAATCATCATGCAATACCAATAATCAATATTAGTCAATCATCAATGCATCAATTAACCAGATTGTAAAGGGCTCTTGCTACGTATTACAATCACACAATTAATTTACCGGTATTAAATCTCATCTCTCGAATCTTGACTTAACCATTTATAAATTAACTTGCCTATTGAAACTAGACCTAAACATTAATTCTCATCTCTCGATTCTTGAATCAATATTGTAAAACTCATGCATAAAAGATAGGCCTAATCTAGTCACAGAGCATTAAATCAATCAATAGGAAATTAATCTAGCATTGATAATCAACAACAATAATTTACCCCTTCATATTATTTATTAGATCCCCATAAACCCTAGAAATTAAACTACTCACACATATTGAAAACTAAACTAATCAAGTTAATAAAATAAATCATGATGAAAGGAATAAAATAAACAACTAAGATTAAGGGAAGAGAAATCGTTACCAAAATAAATCTGGAATTAAGAGTAGAATTAAGAACAAAGGTTTAGAGAGAGTTTAAGAGAGAGAAAACTAAGTAGAGAGAGAAAGTCTAAGAAAGAAGGTACTAAAATCGTATTACGGAGGAGTATTTATACTCCGTACAAAAATCCTAAACTAAAACAAATTAAAACGACACTAATCGTCTCCTAAAAATACACGCGCCCGATCGGGCGAGGCACCGCCCGATCGGGCGCGCCTTTTTTACTCTAACACTAATCTCGCGCCCGGCCGGGCGCGCCTCCGGGCGCCAGCCTCTTTGGTCGGGCGGCTCATTTGGGCCACTATTTGGACTTCGATTGGGCTCCAATTCTTCGGGCCAATCTAGGTTTCCTCTTTGTGTCTTGAATACTCGGTCCAAATGCCCCGGTATCACCTATACCGAGATTTTAATCACCGGTTCAATGGCTCTAACCGGCCCTGGGCTATAAAATCTGGTCGTGCTTCTCCAATGCTCATGATTGCTCCAAAATATCTCGGGAAAATACTCTAGAAGTGTAAATCCCTGCAAAAGTCAACCAAATCTAAGAAAACACTGGAAAACACCAATTACTAATAAAAGTGGCTCTAAAGAGCCAAAAACACTACTAATTATGACCAAGGGACGGGGGTAAAATAATATATAAAATAGACACATCAAACTCCCCCAAGCCAAACCTTTGCTTGTCCCTAAGCAAAGATCTTATCAATGAATCAATAAATATGCTTCACCCCAAAAGTATAAATCAAGCACAAACGATCCAGGGTAAATCAAATAAACATGCCTCAGAGTCAACCAATCAAATCCATCCAATTACCTTTCTTCCCTAACAATTGTCAAACAGAGCAAACCACAAGAGCATATAGAATTCAAGACTAGTGCTCACACACTCGACTCTCATTTATGTGGCGAGTAAAAGATGTACTCGATCGCTCTCCAACCACCCCTTTAATGTGAACAATGCCCTCCCAACTCACACTCTCGTGTGTATAAGACAATGAACGCTCAATCCTACTAGTCGACTCGAAATATGCCAAATCATAACTTGCATTGATAAACAACACTTTCACATTCATACAATTCTATGCACAAAGGTCGGAAGGTCTTTAAAGCTTGTAATGTAAGGCTAGGGTAAAGGGTAGGATAAATTTGGGAATAAGTAAGAGAGAAGCTATGCTTAAAGGAGCCATATCCTAATAAAACCCATGATCAAAATAAATAATGATCATACATCTCCTACATAACCAACTCTAACATCAACCAAATATACTCCAATCATAATAAATAAACCCAACTCTTACAATTTCACTCATAAGATATAATAATGAAGAAGTAGAGTGAATAAACAAACTTTATATTCCAAACTTGAATATTTCATTGAGGCTCAAAATTATTTTTCTTTGATCAACCTCCAAATAGAACATTTGAACATTTTTTTCTATTGAAGTTCACTTATTTTTTCACATTTGTTTTCTTTTGAACTTCTATTTTTTCATAACATCATGCTTTATTTTTTTCAAGAAAATATAACTCTCAAACTCATAAAAAATAAACATGAATAACAACAAAACAACTTTTCAAATCCCACCCAAATTGTGCTAATAATAAACACACTACAAACTCCCTCACCTCACTCACTAATAGCTCCCCCAAGCCAAGCTTGGGACTAGTAACCAATGGGGCAAAATAGGCTTGTAATGTGGCTAATAAACAATAAAAAGTCAAGGCAACAACATGGGTAGCAAGAAGGGAACAAATGTATCTACAATGTCTGGAGGCTACCTAAAAGAACAAATGCCTTCGTCCTCCACAATGTGCATAATAATGAATCATATAAACATTACTAATAGTTGCAAACCAATACTCAAATTCATTGACATACCAGGAACTATGGAACTATCACACATTCCTTACCAAATCAACTAGTCAAGCACTATATTCACAAGTAGTTGGACAAAATTGACGCATGTTAAGGTTTCAAGGCAATCAAACATCAAATCATGATCAACTAATCCACAATGCCTATCATCAAATACCAAGAATCAAAACAAATTTTTCAAGTATGGGGCACAGGGAAGCATAATTTATAATTCATTGGAACGTAGAAAACTATCCTAATAAAGAAAGCAATAAAACTAACCTAGAAAGCAAGAAAACTATCCTAATAAAACACACCAAAAATAAAAGAAAAGAGAAAAGGAAAAATACCAAACCAAAATCTCCCCCAAGCCAGAATCAGACAATGTCCTCATTGGCTCGGAAACTAGCCCAGCATAGCTAGTCCTCATCATCCTCGTCCATCGAGCCGAAGCCCACACCTCCACTGCCACCTGCACCACCTGCACCAGAAGAGCTACCACCAAAATAATCAGCGTGAAAACTCCCCCCCGCCGGTCCCCCGAAAGGAATGTCCTGCCCGTACCCGAAAAAGGAAGAATAGTCAGTGTAAATACCACGGGCAGTGGGATCCCTATTGTATCCCTGGGGTGGAGGCTGAAACCAGTCAGGGTGAATAGCGTCGTCGGGAATGTTGCCCTGACGAGCATAATCATTGTACATAGGGTAGAGAGCTCTACCCTGGTTCCTCTCTAGGTACCCTAACCTCTGGTCAATAGAGCCCACCATCCTCCTAATGTCAGTATGCGAATGCTCGATACGTCCTAGGGCCTGACCTATACTCTGAAGATCCCAAACTGGGTCAGAGTCAACATGAGGGACGGAATGGGACATACGAGGTGGAGAGAAAGCCACCTCGGGCTGAGGCTGGGGTGGTGGAACTGGTGGTGGAGCCTGCCCCCTAGCGTTGGCAACTAAAGCATCATAGGTGTAAGAAAGTTGCCCCGGGGGAAAGGCGGTCAATTCTGGACTGGGAAGGGGAAAAATGGGCAAGGGTTGCTCGTTCCCAGTCCGAATACACCAAAAGGGTGTCTGCTCGCTATCCGGTCTAACCCAACCCACATCCTCAAAATACCTAGCAGTCATGTAGGTATCTGGTCCGCAGTTGGTCAGCTGGTGGGGTCCGTCTACTACAAAACCGGCCTTTTTCACCGCTATTCGAGTGATAAGGCCACCTAAACGGATAGGGGACTTGGAAGTGGTGCTGGCTGTGGCATGCCGACTCAAGTGGTGAACTATAAACCTGCCTATGTTTAATTTCCCGAACCCGTATACATAGTGTCCTATGATAGCTAGTTCGTTGGTTTGAGCGTTATGAGGCTCAGCCCTACCTAAAAAACACAGACCCGCAAATCTTTGCCAGATTTTCGGGATAGGGTGGTGAATAGGTTTGGTACTAGCATGTTGGGGGTCGGGGGCAGGTAAACCAGTTAAAACATAATATAAATCACCCATTTTATAGTCTTCATGCCACTAGTGAGATAATTCAGAATTTAATTCAAAAATTTTACAAAATTCAACAAAAGTTAAACTAATATTTCTATTATTTAACCTGAAAAATAAATTAGGCCCATTCCTACTACTAACAACATGAAAAGTGGACAGGAATTCACAGATGAGTTCTCGGTATGTAGGATAATGCATGTCAACAAATTTTCTCATGCCAATATCATTCAAAAATCGTTTAACAAAATCAAACAAACCATATGATTCTAAGGTAGGGCGATGTAACCACCGAGAAGGAATTACCTCACGACCGACCAAATGCTCCAATCGTTCTTTTTGTTCTAAGGAATTACCTCACGACCGACCATATGATTCTAAGGTAAAGTCGTATCCCCTAATCAAAAGTAAATACCTAAATCCTCTAACTAAAGTAGATAGGGAAGTAGGGTCGATCTCCACAGGGAAACAAGTCTTTTTACTTCTAATTAATTATTATAATCTAAATTATCTAAGTAACCAATATTTATATTTGAGTATGAAACTAAACTACAAAGAATAGGAATAGGGAGAAAACAATATATAAAAGGATCTAGGGCATAGGTTCACCAATAAATAATACTCCAGGGTAAAACATAGTAATCAATCATTGACATTGCATAAATAACATGATTAACAGGCTTTCGCAATTTATTAATCAACATAGATCTAACAGGCTCTCGCAATTTACTAGATCTAAGTTCTTATTGAAAATAGCCTTTAATATCAAATTAACATCTGCTCGATTCATCAATTTAATATTGCTATACTTTTACAAGCCGCAATTGTAAAACATTAAAACAATCCAATAAGAAATCATCATGCAATACCAATAATCAATATTAGTCCATCATCAATTCATCAATTAACCAGATTGTAAAGGGCTCTCGCTACGTATTACAATCACACAATTAATTTACCGGTATTAAATCTCATCTCTCAAATCTTGACTTAACCATTTATAAATTAACTTGCCTATTGAAACTAGACCTAAACATTAATTCTCATCTCTCGATTCTTGAATCAATATTGTCAAACTCATGCATAAAAGATAGGCCTAATCTAGTCACAGAGCATTAAATCAATCAATAGGAAATTAATCTAGCATTGATAATCAACAACAATAATTTACCCCTTCATATTATTTATTAGATCCCCATAAACCCTAGAAATTAAACTACTCACACATATTAAAAACTAAACTAATCAAGTTAATAAAATAAATCATGATGAAAGGAATAAAATAAACAACTAAGATTAAGGGAAGAGAAATCGTTACCAAAATAAATCTGGAATTAAGAGTAGAATTAAGAACAAAGGTTTAGAGAGAGTTTAAGAGAGAGAAAACTAAGTAGAGAGAGAAAGTCTAAGAAAGAAGGTACTAAAATCGTATTACGGAGGAGTATTTATACTCCGTACAAAAATCCTAAACTAAAACAAATTAAAACGACACTAATCGTCTCCTAAAAATACACGCGCCCGATCGGGCGCGCCTTTTTGACTCTAACACTAATCTCGCGCCCGGCCGGGCGCGTCACCGGGCGCCAGACTAAGCTTCTCCCGCCCGGCGAGGCGCGCCTCCGGGCGCCAGCCTCTTTGGCCGGGCGGCTCATTTGGGCCACTATTTAAACTTCGATTGGGCTCCAAATCTTCGGGCCAATCTGGGTTTCCTCTTTGGGTCTTGAATACTCGGTCCAAATGCCCCGGTATCACCTATACCGAGCCCTTAATCACCGGTTCGATGGCTCTAACCGGCCCTAGGCTATAAAATCTGGTCGTGCTTCTCCAATGCTCGTGATTGCTCCAAAATATCTCGGGAAAATACTCCAAAAGTGTAAATCCCTACAAAAGTCAACCAAATCTACGAAAACACTGGAAAACACCAATTAGTAATAAAAGTGGCTCTAAAGAGCCAAAAACACTACTAATTATGACCAAGGGACGGGGGTAAAATAATATATAAAATAGACACATCACCAGATTAACCCAATATTTGACACCTGAACCCAAACATAACCCGACTTGGAAATGAGCTGAACTGAATGTAACCCGCAAATTATTAACTTTAATCGAACTCGACTTGAACCTGATAATGACTCGACCTGATAATAAACCGCAAATTATTGACTTGAACCGAACCCAACTCAAACCCAAGAATGACCCGACTTAATTATAGCCCACCAATTATTGACTTGAACCGAACCCGAGAATGACCCTAACCCGTGAAAATCCGAATTAAAGCCGACCTACTATTCACCCGACCCGAATGTAACCCGACCTTAACCCGACATAAACCCGATAAATGTATGGCCTGACTCAAAAATGACCTGACCCAAACCCGACCCGCATAGGTTATGATATTAACCCAAATTGACCGAATTGGAGTTAACCCGACCCATACTTACTTGACTCAAAACCGACCCGTGATAGGCGTGTCGCGTACCTAACAAAAATAAACCTAACTAGACCACTACTATGTAGACGGGCAAGCAAGGGTCGGATCCCAAGAGACTATGGTTCAACCAATTAAATAGACTCAAGCAATTACCAAGCAAGTAAGCAAATCAATAAATGAGAATCAATATCTAAAGAACTAATTAAAACGATTAAATCTAAACAAAATGACAATTCAATGCTAAAAACATCCAAGATCAAGCTTCACCATGAATACAATTAATGCAATAGTCGTTCTACCCCTAACACATAATTTAATTGATTAAAGAGGAAAAGTAATCCATGAATAATACCAATGGTCTCTCCCAAGTTATCAATGGCTTCTCTAATCACAATCAAGCCTACTTCTGTGGATTCATGTAAATTAAAGACCTTAAGCACATTACTCTAACTTCCTAATCATCCATTCAACTACTCCCGTGATGAACTTCAAACCCTTAATTGATCTATTCAAATCCGAAAAACCCAACTCCCGTTGTGATTAAAACAAAGGATTAATAACAATACCAATTATCCCTAATCTAGTATTGGCATAACCATAATCAATTAAGCATATCAATTACAATTATTATTAGAGAATTTAAAGAATTAAATCATGCATTAATCATATTCGGGTCCCGCTAGATCTTGGAATAAGAAAACTACTCACACATATTAATGGAAGCAAAAATAATATTCAATGAAGTAAACATGATTAATAAGCAATTAAAAGTGAAAGAAGAAATAAAGATGAACACCAAATACTTGAATGAAGAAAAGTACCAATTGTTGATGAACAAAGATCAAAACTTGAAGGTGCAAATTAATCTAGATCTAGAGAGAATATTAGGGTTCGAATGAAGGTTTTAAAGCTAGAAAATAATAACTAAGTCTGTTTTAGTCGGGCTTTACAAAGGGTATTTATATCCTTTAATTAAGAAAACCCGAAAAAATAGGAAAATGCAGTCATCGACACTCCGCCCGGTCTGACTGCGCAAGTCTGCCCGGTCGGGCGCGCGAAGCAAAATTGACCTTACGCCTTCAAGAATTCCTTAATATGCAACGCTTTTGTCCGCCCGGTCTGCCAGGGCAATGCTGCCCGGTCGGGCGCGCAATACACACTCCACGGCTGACCTTCATTCGAAGCTTGTAATCAATACAAACCTTCTCCGCCCTGGCTGCCAGGGCAATGTTGCCCTGCCAGGGCGATGAGAAGAAGATGCTTCGTAGTAATCTTCGTTTGTCTCTTCTCTTTCTTCCGCCCTGGCTGCCAGGGCAATGTTGCCCTGCCAGGGCGGACATGGGTATCATCACTCTTCCATCTTAACAAACTGTCGTGACTATCCAAATTAGTTTCGTTCATCTTGAAATACATCAAAAACAACGAAACTACCCACAAAAGCACAACATGTTCACAACCAAATCAAAACAAGCTAAAATAAGCTATGAACAATTGATCTAAGCTTGAAAACTACCTAAATGAACTCTAAAAACACGCTCAATATACGACTTATCAACCCGTTTACTCGAATTGACAGCTCTAGTCATAATTCAAGGACCTTTTGGGATTGATACATGCATGGATGCAACATGAGTATCTTTATACCAAATTCTAAATATTTTTTCCTAAGGGGTAGATAAGCTTTGAATCCATGATCTTTTGAAAAAGAATCTATAATTTTAATCACACTTAAAGTAATAAATATTATTGTAAATTTAGTATAAAATTGTCCTTACAGGATCAAAAATTACTCTTAAAATGAATATATATAAGCCATGGATCCCAATATTATTTATACTTTAATGATAAAGTTGAACCCTTTAAATGATTGAAAATTACATCTCATTGATTGAATATGTATAATTAATTTAGCCTAGTAACATAATTATATTAATCTTATAAAAATTATATAGTTGCCTTTTTACATTAATATTGTAAAATTACCAAAAAGTTAAAAGTTACTCTAAATTGACAAAAAGTTACCTTAATAGTATTCAATGACATTAGTATTATTGTAAAGCGAGTACGGTGACGGATCCATAAATTTATAAAATGAGGGTCTAAAATAAACTCCACCTTAATCATACCAATGTACAAACTACAAAGTAAATAAATGTCAATGATACACCACTGAAAATTACATATCGCTTACAACAACAAAAACCAAATATATTTATAAGGGGAAAAAACAAAGTAAAACATAATTTTTAATAGGAAATTTTGTGAAAAACTACCTATTATAGTCTAGAATTTGCGACAAACTACCTATTAAAAAAAAATGTTGTAATTGACTACCTAATTTTTTAAAAATGTTGTAGTTTACTACCTTACGCCAGATTATAAATGAGTTTGACCAAAATTCATCGGCGTTGACTTGGTCACGTGACCATCACGTGACACTTAATTACCCTTTTCTTTCCCAAATTTTCTCACAATTTTCCCACGTGATGGTCACTAAGTGTCACGTGACCAAATCAGCGCCGGAAAGTTTTTCAAAAGTTAGGTAGTCAATTACCACATTTTTTAATAGGTAATTTCTCGCAAAATATAATAGGTAGTTTTTCACAAAATTTCCTTTTTAAAAATACGATTTTTCTCATTCAGTTACCAAATAAATCAATTGCAAATGTTAAAGCTATCAATAATTACCAAATTCTTGCTTCTTCAATACAAAATCAAATACTCTACTGTCTAGTTCTACTAATGGTAGAACCCTAAAACCCTAATTTCATTATGATTAAGACTAAAATCCATTAAATTAAATACACAATCAATTTATTTATGATGAAAAGTAAGTGTTTGACCGTTTTTTTATTATTATTTATATAGAAAGAAGAATGTTGTCATTAATAAATAGCTATACGACATACACAATAATAATAAAGATTTGTAAACCACAGATATAGAGAAAATATATAACATAACTTTTTCAATCAAAATAACAACTATTTTGCATATCTAGCATAACCCACTCCACCGCTTCAAACTTGATGCGATCAGTGATTTTCGACAGCTTTTCATCTTTCCAAGTAGAGACCTTTGCAATCTGCGCTGATGTTTTTTATTGTAGAGTTGATGACAAACCCTAAACCCATATGAATCCAAATCACCTTCTTAATTATTATTAAAACCCTAAAAATAAATTTTTCATTCATAGATGAGATTCAAAATCCCACAAAATAGGGAAAACCCCTACAAAAACTGGGACAAACTCTCTCAAACGTAGAAAACAAAACAAAGCAAAAAAAAAAGCAATAACAAAAAAATGAATCAAATCAATGAAAATGGGTCGAAAATACTTTAATTTTCGACCTAAACAACCAAGAAAATTAAAACCCTAAAAGAGAGAGGAGAGAGGAGTAGGTGTTTGACATTTTGATGCCTTTGAGTTGGAGAGAGAAAGTAAGAAAGGATTTTGTGAAAATCGGTTCACGTGAGTGCACACAAATTTTTTTTTAAAAATATAAACAATGACTTTCCTAACTTCATGGAGCGATTTCCATAGATAATATTTGAAAAGAATTAAATTTCATAAATACGCAACATTTTAATAAAATTCCCAGTGTACCGTCCACATCCTCTTTTGTAAACTTTATTTTTTTTATATAAAAATAAAAAGCTTGAAACCGCTATTGGAATTAGCGGTGTATTAAACCAAACCACTAATTCAAATAGCGGTTTATTTGTTCACTCATTTACTGGAACAAGCCAATCAATATAACAGCACATAAAACCGCTAATTAAATTAGCGGTTTTACATCTTACGAAACCGCTAATTCAATTAGCGGTTTTGTTTTAAATTTGGAAAAAAAAAATTACACTTGCTGACGTGGACGATACATCGGGAATTTTATTAAAATGTACTCCTCCGTGTTTTTTAAAGTGTTACACTTACCAAATCCGGCTGTGTTTTAAAATATTATATCTTTCTCCTCTCATTGTCCCCACCCAAATCCACTACTACTTTTTTATTGTATCTTTCCTCTCACATTCATTATCTTTCAATAAACTATTAACCCCACTATATTTCTTTTACGATTTTTTTAATACTCCAACTACCTCCACTTACCTCTTACTTTATTTAGGTCAATTAAATTGCCTAAAACTATGTGCTGGTCAAACTGTAACACTTAAAAAAACACGGAGGGAGTAGTATATTTATGGAATTTTGTTCTCTTCTCACATTAGCCATGGAAATCGATCATCTTCATGTGAAGAAGCATAGGAGAACTAAGGAATAAGTAATTTGTCACCTAATAAAACAGTAATACGTAGTATTTAAAATAGAGATCCAAATTTTTTAGCTTTGTTTTTAAAAAACTAATTCGGTCTTAAGGACATTTTTTTTATTTTACAAAATGAGGATGCAGGTGCTCCCTATATGAGCTTAATAGGTCCACGTCCTTGAGCGAGTGTACATAAAAGTTTTGGTATATTGGTTTACCCATGTAATATACTTTGTAGATGATACAATTCAATTGCTTAAATAATTTAGGTTGTATACTTGTTTAGACTAAAACCAATAAGCAACATAAACGCATGAATATTTGCTAGCCTAATTATATAGGATATACACACATTTCTACAATAAAATTTTCACATTCAACATTAACTAACGTTTCTCAAAATATGACGCATAAATTTAACAAACAAAAACTTTTGCATGCCACCGGTTTACAATAATTTTATTGTACATCGAACATTTTATGAAAAGTGACCCTTTTTTCTTACAAGAGTGACCCTTTTTACTTATAAAAGTGACCCTTTTTTCACAAAAGTCACCCTTTTTTTTCACAAAAATGACCCTTTTTCACAAAAGTGACCCTTTCTTTTTCACAAAAGTGACCTTTTTTATTCACAAAAGTGACCCTTTTTCACAAAAAAAAATTAAGCTACATATGCAAAACAGAGAATCAAAATCAACAAAAATAAACACAAAATTATCAATAGTCATAAAAAAATAGTAATCACTTAAACAAATCGAAATAATAAAGATCAACATCACATAACAACAAAATCAATAAAAAAATAAAATAAAAAAGAAAATGTACATGCATTTAGATCAACTTCATCAGAAATTGGATTAGTGAAGATCGACATCATGTAGCTAGCAACAAAACTACAAAAAATTACTGAAAAAGGGTTTGAAAAAAGATTGACATCATTGGTGGTGGGTGTGGGGTGGTTGGTGGCCGCATTTAGATCAACTTCATCAATTAGATAAGTAGTCTTCTTCTTCATTGCATTTTTCATGAGTTAAAATTACTGTAAAAAGATGAAAGCAATCCAATTAAAATTGCTAACAATCAAGAACAAAACTACCCAGAAGGTAGATTTATGTGTTTAATTGAGCATGTTTGGAAAGGTATTGCTTACGGGAGCTCATAGTAATTGAATTGAGATGATTGGTAAGCATTTTATGCTGATGTGATTAGCATTATGGGTAATTCAGTAAACAAACGCTGTTTGATGATGAAAAATGTTCTTAAAAAATTTAAAAATTTTAGTTTTGGAGGTAATAACCATTCGGGGCTTGCAGATAAAGGATATTATGCACTAGCATACTAGGATAAAGAAGGAAGAAAGCAAATTAAGACTGAGAGCCGGAAAACGGAAAGGAAGAGAGGAGAGAGAAAAGTAATGTTATAATTGTTGGTGAAAATTTTTTTGCTCGAATGAAAGAGGGAAAACTTTCTTCTTTCATAGTGCCATACAATACATACTGTACACCGGATTTTTTTTAAACATTTAAACACTTGGAATCTACCGGTGTTAGAAAGTAACACTCATTGTTTAAAAAAAAAAAAAAAAAAATTGGTTTAAAATAATACCAACTATCAACGGTGTGTGCAATATAATACAAACTCAACTATTTGCTATTAGTGGTACCACCTTTTATACTATATGTGCAAAATAGTACGCTAATCTCCGAAAATATGTTTCGATTAATATTCCATCTATCTTTGTTATTAATTATTATTTTTTATAATAATTTTCTGTTTTCTTTACAAAATGCATACATAGTATTATGTTAACAATTTTCTTTACAATCCAAATTAATAATGCCCCACCCTTTTGTTAGGATTTTAATTTTTTTGTAAATCAATATGTAACTATATTTTTTTTTTCATAATACATATAGTAACTTCTACATCATACAATAGTAAATAGGGTATTTAAATGCCTTATTATTATGTTGATATAATTAGTTTCAAAATATCCGAAATTTTCCCACATTCACCAACCAAAATAATGTAAGGATTTTTTTGGATTTTTAAAACAATTTTTGACACAATTAAATAAAAAATACCCTATATGTATTTGAAATAAATTATTTAAATACATATTGACAATTAAAAAAAAAAAACTAAAAAAAGGGGTAGGGCATGCATTATTAATTTGATTGTAAAGAAAATTATTAATACAATATGTATTTTGAAAAAAAAAATTAATAAAATAATTGTAATAAATATAGATGAAATATTACTCAAAATAAGTGTTTGGTGACTTACGTACTATTTTGCACATATAGTATAAAAGGTCGTACCGCTAATAGCAGATAGTTGATTTCGTATTATTTTGCACACAGCGTTAATAGTTGGTATTATTTTAAGCCAATTTTCCAAAAAAAAAAGTAACACTCATTGGATAATAGTTTGGATAATTATCAATTCCTTTTTATTATGTTGAGCTTTCTATTAGTGATTTTAGACCATATATATTTGTTTGATTTTTTTTTTTCGGTCCTAATGAAAATGCCGGTTTAGGTTGATGGAAAGATAACATATTGCGGCCATGAACTAGAGGAATTTGTTCCAAAGAGAACAAGTGCATACGTTTGTCAAAATGACATTCATCTTGGAGAGATAACAGTTCGAGAAACTATAGACATTGCTGGGAGATGCTTAGGAGTTGGGAGTAAAGACGTTTTGCTGAAAGAAGTCTTGAAACATGAAAAACAAGCAGGAATAAAACCCGACGATGAGCTAGATGCATTCATGAAGGCAACAACAATCAAAGGCCAAGAAACAAACATTATCACGGATTATTTGCTCAAGGTTTGTGACAACCTTTAACCAAGTTATTTATTTGTAAAGATTACGCAATACAACTTTAAACATGTCTGTTAAGATTTGAATAAGAAGTAGTCGGAGATATAATTATATCATGAACATAAAATTAGTCATGACCATTTGACAGGGCCGTCTCCGGCAGTTCGATGACCCTGTTCTAAATATAAAAATTGTGCCCTTAAATTTTTAAAGAACTATTGTTAAACAGTGGGTTTCTGGTGCGGCTAGCCGCACCATGCGGCAGGTTGTCAAATCAGCAAATGACAAAGTAACCCCAAGACAAAGTAACCCCTGACTGACTTAGTAACCCTTGACCAAGTAAACCCTGGCTGACCTAGTAACCCCTAGTTCCCCCAAGTAACCCATAGCCGGCCTAGTAACCCCCGACCTAGTAACCCTAAGTAACCCCTAACCGACCTAGTAACCCCCGACCTAGTTACCCCTAGTAACCCCAAGTAACCCCTAACCGACCTAGTAACCCCTAGTACCCCCAAGTAACCCCTGACTGCCGACCTAGTAACCTGAAGTAACCCCTAACCGACCTAGTAACCCCAAGTAACCCTTGACCGCAGACCTAGTAACCCCTAACCGGACCACCTAGTAACCCCTGACCGGATCTAGTAATCCCTTACCCACCACCAACAAAAAAACTACCACCAACAACCACCACCAACAAACCACTACCAACCTAAATGCCTTGCCACTAGCCCCTAACCCACAAACAAGCCCCGATCCAACCAAACCATTAAAAAAAATATCAAATCAAACAAATACCTTAAAATGTTAACAATGGTTTCAAATATCACTTCAAATATGGCTAAAAAGGCCAAATTCGGCCATGAAAACTCTTAGATCTAGAGTTTTCATGGCTGAATTTGGCCTTAAAAACCTTGAACTTGTTTTCCGGCGACGGAGTCACCAAACCACCACTACCCTCCCAGCGAAACCACTACTTCCGACGAACGAACCATGAAGACGACGATTGCAAAATTTGTGTTACGTTCTCTGAGAAAATGAGATGTAGGTTCTGGTTTGAAGAAGAAGAAAAGAGGAGAGAGAAAGAGGAGAGAGAAAAAGAATTTTAAAAAAATAAATAAAATTGTGGCTGGCCACACGGTGTGGCCAGCCACATATGAAACTTTGTAATTTTTAAAAGGTTTTGGATGAATTTTTAAAGGGAATTTAATTTTGTTTTGGAAATTAAAAAGCAAAGTCAAAGATTTAGGATGAATTTTTGGGTTTTAGTTTGAAAATGGTGGTCTTTTAGTTTTACGGGAAAGAAGGTTAAAAAAGTAAGGTTGAGTTTTTTTTTAATAGTCAGTACCATTTCAAAAAATTATTGGCCCTTGGATTTTGGGGGCGCTGTTCAATGGGTGAGCAAAAACATGTTCAAAGCCGGACCTGGCCATTTCGATGAATGAAAATTTTAAGAAATATTTTTTAGTTTCCATGCACATTTCATTATTAATATTATTATTTATTACTATGTTTTGTATTATTATGTGCAACGATATGACATAAAGGATGAGTAGAAAATGATTGTTTCAGATGAAAACAATAGGACCCTGCCGAAGGTCCAATGAAGTGGATGAAGACTTGTCCGGTCCAAATGATGCTGGGCCGAAGGTTTCCTGCACAGCAAACACACGTACACTGGCCTCGGGGGTGGATCCGAGGAAGACCCCTCTGATGCCGAAGTCAAACAGTGTTTAGAGAGAGAAAGCTATGCAAGAGATTTAATGCTTGAGGCTTTATGTGTACATAAATGACAAATGATGTAATTGAAGACTTTTATACCTTTGCATACAAAGAGAGGAGAACAATTGGGCCTCAAATAATCATGGGCTGACCATAACAATTTGGACCAGTTGACTTATTGCTGACTTGGCTTGATTGGAGGCTTGGGCCTTGACCCTAGGAGTATTGGAACATTTAATGACTAGGCCCAATTAGCTTAATTGGACCCAAACAACTTGCCCCCCATACCCGATTTGGAAGGATGACGGGTCGGGTTTGAATCCAATAAAAATGGAGGGAAGTAAATGATCTAATTAAATCAAAAGATTTAAATTTTAAACAGTCATTAACTAAATAACTGTAATTTGGATAATTAATGGGAAGTTGAGTGGATAATGGGCGGTTAATTAAGGGAGAGAAGGTTTAACGGTTACTTAAGGAGGCGTTTAAGAGAGATTTAAATTTTTCGACCCTTGAAATTCCCTTTTCTGGAATCATAAGGCCTGATTTGCATTCTGGCCTCATTTCTTCACCGATTTACACTTGAACTCTCGCAAAACGCCATTTTCGCTTTGAAACTTTAGCGCGGTATCTCTGAATCCAAGTTCGACACTCAAATCCGCTACTCCAACTGACTTGACCGGCGCATTTTGACCCATTTGAAGGTAAATTTCTTCGAGTTTCTCTTGATTTTCTTGCCTTTTTGAGAGAATTCCTCTTTTTCCTACTTTTCTTCTTCGAATTTGGTTATGGCTCGAGGAAGAGGGCGTCAACTCGGTCGACGGGGTCAGGCTAGGGACCCCCGTGACCGCGCCGATGTATGGAACGGGGAACGAGTCGGGGAAGACCCGGAGAGGGGAATTCCGGTCGTTCCTTTGAATGCCGCGCCGCCCCAGCAGGACGCCGGGGCCGGCGAGGTAGAGCAGCCTGAGCAGAGAGAGCGGGCTAGGCAGGCCGAGGATTTGTCTGCTGTGCTTTGGGACTTGCTTCCTGGACATGCTGAATGGCAGGATGCCGAGGCCCAGCGCGCCATGGTGAGAAATACCCCTTACTCTTGGTGGGTTCGGCATGCCGAAGCCTACCGGTTTGCCGAGCAAATAGAGTTGCACTACGGCATCTTCGAGGAGGATGGGTATTGGTGCCGAATGCCCTCGCCGACTGACAGGATTCACCGTCCCCCCTGGGTACATAGGGGTGTACACTCGGCAATTACAATATGGGCTTGGGTTCCCTCTGGATCCCTTCGTCAAGGATATTTTAATAAAGTACAGGATCTCCCTGTGCCAATTAACACCTGTCAGCATTCGGCGGGTGATGACTTATCTCTGGGTGTGCCATTTTTTTGCCGTTGAACTGAATTTGCATTGCTTCCGAAGGATGCATCAGCTAGTGCAGAACATCCAGAGCGTTTACGGCCAGCACGGGTCTTCAGGCTGGTGGCGAATAGAGAGCCGCCCCCAATATTTGACTATGTGGCCGAACGATTCTTCGGATAAGGATTGGAGAGGTCAGTGGGTCCGGGATGAGTTCCCGCTGATCCGGAGCACCCTTATTTTTTTGGGGCTCCCCGATACCTCTCCAGGCCCGATCCAAACATGCAGGATCTGGGCTCCGAAGACCCTGATGCCGCTCGTCACCCCAGCTACGAGAAAATGAGCTTCTTCGGGAAGCAGGATAACCCTGGGGGAATTGGCCGAATGAGATTCATCCCGGCCAGATGGCTTCCAGATAACCATTACGTCTTCCAAGAGAAGATGTTGGCGGTTGTCGGCCTCAGCCGAAAGTACAGGGATGGTAAGTATCTTTGGTTGGGGCTGAGGACTTTGCCTTATTTAATTTTTTGCTTATTTTTAATGCCTACTCCCTTAGTCTAACCTTCTTCTTGCCTTTTCAGAGCTGAGCGAAGCTACCTCGGGTATTGACTACAATCGGCTTGGGGTGAACGCTGAACGAGTCATTTTAGACCGGGCTCCAGCGATCACAGCTCCGAAGAACCGTTCGTTGCATATGCACGAAACGGGCCTTCAGATTGAGGTTGTCGCCGATTACACCAAGCAGAAGCCTTGGTGGGAGAAGCGAGACCCCCTCAGGCCCTTATTACCCGAGGAAGCACAGGCTGCTCAGACAGCCGAGGATGTGTCCCGAGCAATTGACTCCTTGGAAGGAGGTGTAGGGACGTCTGGTGCTGCCGAGCAGGGTACCTCTGCGTCTGGAGCTCAGCCGAGGTTTTCGGTAAGTTCCTCACCTCTTGACTTGTTTGTTTGTTTGTTTTTTTTTTTTTTTTTTACTCACACCTTGCTGCCCCCCCTTTCTGCAGTCTGAGGAAGGGAGCGGAAGGAGAGAAGGGAAAGAACTTGCTCGTCCTGAGGATCCATCTTCGTTTGAATCTGAAGAAATGGATGAACAACCCTTGGCAAAGAGGAGGAGGATAGCCGTGCTGGGGCCTCGTCCGTTTCAGACGGGGATGAGGCCTACCGGGGGCATCCATATAAGGGAGCCCGATGAAGGTAGACGCTCGCCGAGGGCTCCCCCTCCGCCGGAAGTTCCGCGTCCTCAAACCCCCCCCTCCACCTCCCGAAACTCAAGAGATGGAGGTGGACCAAAGAACTCCTGATCCGAAAGGGGGGGTTCAGGGACACTCCGCTGAAGATGCTGAGAAACTGATCGCTGAAGGTTTCTCAGATGATATTGATAGGGAGGTTGACGCTTTACTTCGTCAACCTAATCTGGGGGAGGAAGAAGAGGTAATTGTTGTTGACCCTGGTAGAGACCAGCTGGGCTCCGCCGAAAGGGAAGAAAATGCTGAGCCCGAGAAGGCTCAGGAGGTTCCTTCTTCTTCCTTCCCGTCCTTCCAGACGCTAAACTCTAGAGATCTGGGTTTCTCGGCCCCCCGCATCACAATCCTAGAATCTGTTTGGGAACGAATTTGGGGCCAGAACCGCGAAGGGGCTGCGGGTTACTTCGGCGACCTCACTAGTATGTCGGAGGTGGACCGAGCTAGGGTGTGGTCGATGAAGGCCACTGCTGGAATGGGAGAGTCCAGCCGAAGGGTCCCTGACCCTGCCAGAGACAACCAGCGCTTGCTGATGCAGGTATTTAACCGTTTAGGTTTTTCCCCTTTTTAATTCAGCTCTTCTTTTTTATTGATTCAACTCTTCTCCTTTCTTTTTCTTTTTAATTCAGCTCTTCTTCTTCTTCCCCCCTTCTCTTTTTTTTTTTTTTTTTTTTTTTTTTTTTTTTTTTTTTAACTGATGTGCCCCTACAACCAGGTTGTGCACAATTAGACTCTTACTGTAGAGCTGATTGACACCCTCCAAGACAAGCTGGAGCAGGCTTGGGAGGATGCTAAGATCGCCCAGGAGGAGGCGAAGTTGGCAGAGCTGAAGCAGCAGGCTGCTGAAGAGAAACAGGCGGCGGCCGAGAAATATGAAAAGCAGGCTGCTGAGTCCCTTCGGACCTTCTGCCACGCCATGGAAACTGAGTTTTTCCTTACTCTGATGGCCGAGGAGAGTGTCATCAATGAGTTGAGGGCTTTTGACATTCCCAGTTTCAGGGCGGCTATCTCTCGCCGAATCGCTGCCGAGGCTACTGGTCAAATCCAGGAGATGGAGCAGAGGCTGGAAGGTCTTGAGTCCAGTAGGATGGCCGCTGAAGAAGCTCAACAGGCCAGGGATGCTCACCTCTCTGCTGCCCAAGCTGCTGCTGAGGGCCAGGACCAAAAGCTAAAAGAACTGGAAGATCAGCTGAGGGTTAAGGGAGACGAACTGACCCAGGCCAGGGCCAAGACTTCCAATGTCCAGCTGGAGCTGGCTGATGCTGGCTGATGCTGAAGCCTTGCTCCAAGTCCGCCTCTACACCAAAGAAGAATATGAAATAGGTTACACAAATGGGTTTAGGGTGGCTCGGAGGTTGGCTCTCCATGTTGAGCCTTCGCTGGATTGGGCTAAGTGCGCGCTTTGGGTTCAGGATCCTGAGGATCCACACATGATGTATCCTACTCCTGCTGAGTATGAAATCCTTCAGGCTGAAAAAGCCGAGGAGGAAGCTGAGCGGCAGGAGTTGGAGGCTGAACAGCGAGCCGCTGATGCCCGGGCAAGAGCCCAATCTTCCTCCTCTGCTGCTGGAACCTAGACTGCTCCGGGGCCAGGCACTGCTGACCAGCCTGATCCTCCGATTGAAGCATAGGAAATCGGGCAGTCGTCTTCAGAGTCTTGCGGATCAACGTGTGCTTAACTTCAGACTTGCCGCTTTCTGAATCTCTTTTTGCCTTATTTTTTGCTTCAGCTTGCCTTGATGTACAAACAGTTTATTTTTGTTTCTGTACGTATTTCGGCAGCTGTTATTTTCCGCTTGTGGGCGGCTGTCGATGTAATCTATTAGTTTGTTTGAACACTTAAACTTTGTAGCTCGTGATACGAGCATGATTTCGTATTTTACGCATTTGACATCTCTCATACTGCTTTGCTTTGAATTTGCATTTTTTTTTTGCTAAGTACAAAGCTTCAGCTTAGAGGTGTCAGCTGAGGCAGTCTGCACTTGTTGTGCTTCTCGCCCTCCCAGACATCTGAAGACTTGTTCTTCGGATTTCTGAGATTATTCTCATTTTCCTTGTCTATTTTCTGCCGGTTTATGCTTTTGCTCTTGATTTTTCGTCTATCTTAAAAATGGATATCTCAAACACAGGGCCAGCTGAAGGCAGTGTTTCAGATAATGGCTATCTGGGATGCAGAGCTCAGTTAAGGCAACATCCCAGATTTGTCCATGGACTCATTGCCTTGCAGAACAAGTCCTACTGGGGTTTCCACCCCAGCTGAAGGACCAGAGTTCCTTAAAAAGGCGAGTTTATCGGCAATCCGAAACCTGGTGCTCTGAGGGCGATGGTTTCGGACAGGGACGAAGAAAACCCTTAAAGATTAGACAGTATAAAGAAAAAACAGGAGAGAATATTGCAAATGTTTGTAGAAAATAGTGGCTCTGAGGCCTTTCATTAATAATTCAAAATATACTTACAACGATTGTTCTGCCAGGAAGGGTTTACACATGGTATTTTTTAAGTACATCAGCATTTCAGTGATTTTTCAATTCAGTCCCATCCAACTGCCGAAGTCGGTATGTTCCTGGCTGAAGCTCATCATAGACTTCATAGGGTCCCTCCCAGGCCGCTGAGAGTTTCCCATGAATTCGATTTTTCTGCACTGCAGCAGCGTTCCGAAGGACGAGGTCTCCAATTTTGAGAGGCCTCGCTTGAACTCTTCGGTTGTAAAATTTGCTGATTCTCTGTTTGTATGCAGCCATTCTGACTCGGGCTGAGTCTCTTACTTCATCGAGGAAATCGAGGGATTCCCTCATAAGATCCTCATTCTCAGCCGAGAAGTGGTGCACTCGCAGGCTTTCTGTACCGATCTCCACGGGGAGAACGGCTTCGGCGCCATACACTAATTCAAAGGGTGAGTGGCCCGTTGCCTCTTTTTCGGTTGTCCGAAGGGACCAGAGGGTTCCTGGGAGCTCCTCCAACCACTTGGACTTTTGATCTTCCACCCTCTTTTTGAGGGCGTTCAGGATCTGCTTATTAGCAGCTTCGGCTTGTCCGTTACTTTGCGGGTGGCATACCGCTGAATATGCCAATTTGATGCCGAACTGATCTGTATACCGCTTCAGCGGTAGATTATCGAATTGCCTTCCATGGTCAAAGACAAATACTTTTGGGATGCCGAAACGAGTGATGATATTCTGCCAGATAAATTTCCTGACAGTTTGCTCTGTAATGTTCGAGGCTGCTTCGGCCTCGATCCATTTACTGAAATAGTCAACACCGACTATCAGCCAATTTTTCTAGTATGCGGCATCCGGGAATGGGCCAAGGATATCCAGTCCCCATTGAGCAAATGGAAGCGGATTCAGCACAGGCTGAAGCTTTTGGGCTGGCCGATGGATGACTGGTGCGAATTTTTGGCATTTTTTGCATTTTCTGACCAGCTCCTTAGCGTCTGAGATCATGGTGGGCCAATAGTACCCTGCCCTTAACGCTTTGTGGGCCAAGGTCCTTCCCCCAATGTGGTTCCAAAAGATGCTGAGATGGATTTCCCGGAGGATATAATCTGCATCCGTCAGTCCCACGCATTTCAGTAATGGGGCTGAGAAGGACTTCTTCAGAAGCTCCCCGTTGAAGACAATGAACCTTGAACCAGTTCTCTTCAACTTGGAGGCCAAAATTCTGTCTTCGGGAATTTCTCCCCGAAGCTTAAAAGCTAGGATGGGATCCATCCAGCTTGACTCTTGGTCAACGCAGCACACTTCAGGTGCTTCGTCGACACTTCTTTCTCGGCGCACCTCCACATAAACGGATCGGTTCAGCTCAATGAGAGTTGAACTAGCAAGTTTGGAGAGTGCGTCGGCTTGAGCATTCTGACCCCTTGGGATCAGCTGAACTTCATAAGTTCTCAGCTTTGCAATAACTGACTTGATCTTGGAAAGGTATGATATCATTGATGGCTCTTTGGCCTCGTAGCTGCCACCAATCTGATATGCAACTAGCTGAGAGTCTGTCTTCAGACAAACATGTTCGGCTTCCAGCGAGATGCACAATTCTAGGCCGGCAATGGCCGCCTCATACTCGGCTTCGTTGTTCGAAGCTTTGAATGAAAATTTTAGTGCGTACTCGAAGGACTTGCCTTCAGGAGAGTTTATGACCACCCTTGCCCCCGAACTGTTCACGGTGGAGGATCCATCCGTGAACACGGTCCAGGTTTTCTTTTCATCGTCTAGCGTTTCCTGGTACGAGCATTCGGCCAGGAAGTCCGCCAGAGCTTGAGCCTTTATGGCTGCTCTCGGCTGGTAGCTTATGCTGAATTCTGTGAGCTCGAAGGCCCATTTGGCCAGCCTACTAGATTTTTCAACCTTGCCGAGAACCTTTTCCAGCGGCTGATCGGTCAAAACCACTATCTGATGACAATCAAAATAGGGTCTTAACTTCTGAGCGGCTACCACCACTGCATAAGCAACTTTTTCAAGTAAGGGGTAGCGGGTCTCGGCATCCGTCAGAGTGTGACTGACGAAGTAGATCGGTTGTTGAACCTTACTTTCCTCCATCAGCAGCACTGCACTGATGGTGGCTGGGCTGACAGCCACGTATAAGTACAGGGATTCTCCCTCCACTGGGCTAGCCAGCGTTGGGAGTTGAGCCAGGTGCTCCCGAAGCTGCTTGAAGGCTTCTTTTTGCTCGTCTTCCCAGACGAGCTCTTTTGTTTTCGGGAGTTTCAGAGCTTTGAAGAAAGATAACCCCTTATCCGAGGCCCTGGAGATGAACCTCGACAGGGCTGTCATTCTTCCTGTGAGCCGCTGAACATCCCTCTTTGTTTTCGGCTCAGGAAGATCGAGCGCTGCCTGCACCTTGGCGGGATTGGCATCAATCCCTCTTTTGCTGACCATGAACCCAAGGAATTTCCCTGACTTCACGCCGAAGACACACTTCTTCGGATTCAGCTTCATCTGGTGCTTTCTTAAGGTGGCGAAAGTTTCTGCCAGGTCCTTAACACGGTCTTCATCTTTTTTGCTCTTGACGATTGAATCGTCCATGTAGACTTCCATGTTTCAGCCTTTTTGCACAGCAAAAACTTGATCCACCAACCTTTGGTATGTTGCCCCCGCATTTTTCAATCCGAAGGGCATCATTTTGTAGTTATACACCCCGGCGTTCGTAACGAAGGCCGTTTTTGCTCAGTCGTCGGGGTGCATGAAGATCTGATGATACCTAGAAAATGCGTCCATGAAACTAAGCAGGGCGTGGCCACTTGTCGAGTCGACTAGCTGATCGATCCTCGACAAGGGATAAAAATCCTTCGGACACGCCTTATTTAGGTCCGTGAAGTCAACGCACATTCTCAAGGTGCCATTTGCCTTCTGAACCATCACAACATTAGCCAGCCATTCTGGATACTGACAGGGTTCGATGAAGCCTGCATCCAGCAACTTTTTGACCCCGGCTGCGATGTCTCGTTTCTTATTTGCGGAGTAATTCCGCTTCTTTTGCTTAAATGGTCGACACGTGGGGTCGACATTAAGCTTATGGGAGATGAGGTCTGGACTTATCCCGGGCATGTCAGCTGCCGAGAAAGCAAACACATCTCGGTTGTCCCGAAGGAGTTGGATGAGTTCAACGCGGACTTTTGGATCAAGATCCAATCCGATTGTAACGCATTTTTCGGCGTCTCCTTCGGTCAACTCGACCGATTCGGTCTGATGGTCCAGCTCCATCGCCGTGGGGCTGGACTCCTCATTTTCGGGCCTGCTGTCTATGTCAGCAGGAGTTCCAGAATTTTTCTTTTTCGGCTGGCTCTCTGAGTCTTTCGGCTCAGATGGTGAGCTAGCCTTTTCTTTTCCTGGCCCTTTTTCTTTGGCCAGGTCTCCTCGAGCCGAAGCACTTAGGCCTTTCGGCTTCTTCGCTTTCGGCTGATTATCTTTCTCCTCCTCGTCCTCGTCGTCCTCTTTTGTACGACTGACGGACGGCTTGAGGTAGTTGCACCTTCGGGCCTCCTTTTGGCTGCCCTCGATCCTTTCGGGGTAGCCGGCATCCGAGACATAGATCATCAGCTGATGGTATGTCGAGACTACCCCTTGGATCTCGTGAATAATGGGTCTTCCCATGATCACGTTGTACACGGAAGGAGCATCGATGACCAAGAACTCGGTCATGACATTCCTGGCTGCCTCGTCGCAGCCGATGGTGACAGGAAGTGTTAACTTTCCGTCTGGATAAGTTGAGGCCCCGTTGAATCCGGATACTGGGTAGGGTACCGGCGTGAGGTGCTTGGGCTTCAGCTTGATTTGATTGTAGGCCTTTCGGAACAAGATGTTTGCTCCGCTGCCGCCATCAACAAGAACCTTGCTGACGTCGTGATTGCCCACCGTGGCGGTAATCACCAACGGATCCTCGTGAGGGAACATCACCCCTCGGCAGTCGGCGGCCGTGAACGTCATGTTCGGCACCGGCGACTGGGGAGGCTGAATGCTGGCGTTGTTCACCTGATGGTTCAGAGCCCTAAAGTGACGCTTGTGTTCCCTCCGAAAACATATTCCTCCCGAGATAACATTAATTGGAGGGAATTTTCCCTTCGCATTTTTGTTGTTCTTCCGGGGGAAGTCAAGTTCTTGCCGAGAGTCCTTTTCGGATTTCTTAGCCTCTTTTTTCTCGCGGTGATCCGCGATGTATTTTTTCAAGTATCCCTTTCGGACCATATCTTCGATTTGGTCCTTCAGCTGGATACACTCTTCAGTGTTGTGTCCCGGTGACTCACGGAACTCACACCACTGATTTTTATTTTTGCGCTGATACCACTCGGGGAGTGATCTCGGCTTCCTATAACTCTGCTCTTCCTTCGTCACGCTGTAGATCTTAGCGCGCGGGAGGATCAGCGGAGTATAGGATTCATATCTGCCTGTGAAAGGAGCAGATTTTTCCTTCTTCGGCTCGTTGGCCGAGGATTGTTCTGAGGCTTTCGCCTTCCCTTTCGTCTTCTAGCCTTGGCCTTCAGACGTTTGTTTTTGCTTCCCACCCCCGGATTGGGGTTGGGATTTTGTTTTGTTCCACTCTTCGGCTCGGATGAATTTATCCGAGGCGTTCAGAACCTCTTCCAGGGTCTGCGGGGTATGCATGACCATGAATTCTAGGAACTTTCCAGGCTGAAGGCCATTCTGCATTGCAAAAACGGCTAGCCCTTGGTCCAGCTGAGAAACGCTGGATGACTCATTGCTGAAACGAGTCAGGTAGTCTCGAAGACTCTCGGTCTCCCCTTGCTGCAGGCCCATGAGCTCTGCAGTGTTCTTTTCTCGGCGGTTTGCCATGGAGAATTTGCTCTTGAACTTGGTGGATAGGTCGTCCCACCCCGTTATAGAGCCTTCCTTTACTCCCTTGGAGATCCACGCTTGCGCGACCCCCTTGAGAGTGGTGGGAAAATATTTACACCAGGTCGCTTCGGACCTTGGGCAAAGATGCATGTGCCCCTCATAAGAGGCAATATGGTCCTTCGGGTCCGAAGTTCCATCGTATGTAATGTGTGACGAAATTTTAACTGTCGGCACATGCTCTTCCAGAATCCATTGCTCGAATGGAGAACTAGTGGGAAGCATCACGACCTTGCCTTTGTTCTTGGCCGAAGGGACCGCGCTCCGCCCTCTTAGAGAGGTAGGAGTGGTTTTCGTCCCTGGCTGGGAAGTTCGGGCCTCGGCTGTAGGAATGAGAGGCGACTATGCACACTCGGTTCCCTGCCGCCGAGTCGGTCGAGGACGCTTCGGCGAACAGTCTCAGGTTGCCCTTGGCGGTCAGTTTCCGGCCGAGAGGCTGAGCTGCTGCTCTTGTGAGTTTCTGGCCGAGAGGTAGAGGATTCTTTAAAAAAGTGAGGGTTCTTTTTCCTCTCTCTTTCAGTCCTCCAAGTGTCCTCTTCCCATTCTTCCAGCTCCCTGAAAGAAAGAGGCTTTCCCCCCTCTCGGTCAACCTTCCTCCGCTGATGCCTGGTATGCGGAGGAGTTCGGTCACGAGGTGGGAGCATATTTTGTGCCCTCATCGCCTCCATGAGCACCGCGAGCGCTCTTGCCACTTCTTCCGAGCTGGGCCCCGTTAAAGGGGTCCTCAGCTGAGTGTGAGAGTGAGAGCGGATGGTCAAAGGTTGACTTTGAGGCACTGATTGAGTCCTACGATCGGACTGACTTATGTTAGACCGAGGGGGACTCGGTCTATGATGAGAGTTTTGAATTACGGGAGAAAGGGAATCCTCCCGGTACGATCCTCCCCCCGAACTAGCACCCTTCGAAGAGTTCCGGTCCGGCGAAGGTGATGGTGTAGGAGTTTTAGGCCTTTCGCCCGCTCCTTGACTTGGTCTTTTGGTCTTGCGGTTCTTAGCCATTGTTACTAAGATTTTTGCAAGATGGTTTTGATTGGCTTAAAGATTTTTTTAAAGTCTTCCCCACAGACGGTGCCAAATTGTTTCGGATGAAAACAATAGGACCCTGCCGAAGGACAATGAAGTGGATGAAGACTTGTCCGGTCCAAATGATGCTGGGCCGAAGGTTTCCTGCACAGCAAGCACACGTAAACTGGCCTCGGGGGTGGATCCGAGGAAGACCCCTCCTATGCCGAAGTCAAACAGTGTTTAGAGAGAGAAAGCTATGCAAGAGATTTAATGCTTGAGGCTTTATGTGTACATAAATGACAAATGATGTAATTGAAGGCTTTTATGCCTTTGCATACAAAGAGAGGAGAACAATTGGGCCTCAAATAATCATGGGCTGACCATAACAATTTGGACCAGTTGACTTATTGCTGACTTGGCTTGATTGGAGGCTTGGGCCTTGACCCTGGGAGTATTGGATCATTTAATGACTAGGCCCAATTAGTTAAATTGGACCCAAACAATGACTAATCGTTACAAATTAAATAATATAAAATTGAGGTAATTAAAAATTTAATGTAAACCTATTTTTCTAGCCTAATACTTCTTTGTTTGGTGCTGATAGATACTCTGCTTGGGTAATTGTGCTGATACCATAGTGGGAGATAATATGAGAAGGGGTATCTCTGGAGGTGAAAAGAAGCGCACAACTATTGGTACTTTTTTCCTTATATCTTTTAAAAATAATTATATATTTTCGGGTGCTTATTTTTTTTCATCAAACCATCATATTAGAGTGTCAATGATATATATATTTGCTAAAAGTTTCCATATATTCTAGGTGAAATGATGGCTGGTCCTGCAAAAGTTCTACTGATGGATGAGATATCAACTGGATTAGATAGTACAACCACATTTCAAATATGCAAGTACATAAGAGAAATGATCCATGTCATGGAGATGACAACAATTATTTCTCTCTTGCAACCAACTCCCGAAACATATGAGCTTTTCGACGACATCATTCTCATCTCCAAGGGCCAAATAGTCTATCAAGGTCCGCGTGACAATGTCCTAGACTTCTTCGAATATGTCGGGTTCAAGTGTCCTAAGAGAAAAGGTGTAGCCGATTTTCTACAAGAAGTAACATCCAAAAAAGACCAAGAAAACTATTGGTCTAAGGCGGAACCTTACAAATACGTTTCGGTTTCAGAATTTGTTGAGGCTTTCTGGTCTTTCCAAGCCGGAGAAAACCTTGTAAGAAACCTTGGTATTCCCTTCGATAAATCTAAAACCCATCCTAATGCTTTAATGAAACAAAAGTACGGTCTCACAAATCGCGAAATTCTTAAGGCATGTTTTTCAAGGGAGTGGTTACTAATGAAGCGAAGTTCTTTCCTTTACATCTTCAAGGGTGTACAAATAACAGTGATGGCTGTTACTACAATGACTGCATTTTTCAGGACGACGATGCACCAAAAGACAGAGGTCGATGGTGAGAAATACTTAGGCGCTTTATTTTACGGCCTATTAAATATTATGTTCAATGGAATGGCGGAAATTACTCTAACAGCAGTGGTGCTCCCAATTTTCTATAAACAACGAGATTTCTTATTTTACCCTGCTTGGGCTTATGGATTACCCGTTTGTATCCTTCGAATTCCTATATCATTTTTGGAATCGGCGTTATGGACTATTCTTACGTACTATACCATTGGCTTTGCTCCTGCTGCTAGTCGGTAAGATCAATTATCTTGGTTTCATTAGTTTATAGCCTAAGAAAATTTAATTTGATCATTTTTTTGAATATATTTGAGAAGTACTTAATGGATTTTGATTTTTGCAGGTTCTTTTGCCAATGGTTAGCTTACTTTTGTATCCATCAGATGGGTTTGTCGATTTTTCGATTTGCTGGTGCTGTGGGGAGATCAGTGGTTGTTGCTAATGCTGCTAGTTTGGTTGCTATGCTCATTGTCTTTGTCCTCGGTGGTTTTATCATTGCAAAAGGTATGTTTCTAACTTCATATTTTCGTAAATATTAGGATAATTATATAACCTTTAGACAATGTTTAATAAGTATTAATGCTCATAAATTATTGGGCTTTCATAGATGATGTTGCTCCGTGGATGATATGGGGCTACTATATTTCTCCTATGATGCATGGACAACATGCTTTGGTTCTTAACGAATTTCTTGACAAAAGATGGAGCACTGTAAGTGGGTGCTCACCTGGCCTCTCTCTCGTTGATTGTTTCCCTCCCTTCTCAATTTCGATAATGATTAAGTTATGAATATGGAGATTGATAGGGTATAAAACTTATTCTCGGGATTCAACCATCATCTTAAGCTTTTGGTTAAGCCTTTAGCGTGGTATCAGAGCAAAAAATTCAAACTCTTGATTTTTTCCCCCACGCATAGTTGTGGCCCAAGAATATATTTTATACTCTATTATAGATGACTTATATATATGGCTGCTATGATTTTTGTTCTCAACAAAATATACTATCATATAATATCAATCATGCTTTGTGCCAATGCAGCCTAATCTAGATCCTAGAATAAACGAACCAACTATTGGTAGAGTCATCCTTGCATCAAAAGGTTACTTCAAGCAAGAATATTGGTATTGGATTAGTATTGGTGCTCTTTTGGGGTATGCTATTATCTTCAACATCTTATATATCGTAGCATTGACATACTTAAATCGTAAGCTATCTTGATCACATGCTTAATCTTGAGGCTCATAAGTAATTTTGACAACTCTAGATTAGCTGCTTAACCTTATTCGTTGTTACTTGGTTTTCAGCATTCAATGACTCGAAATCTATAGTTCTGGATAATGATGAGACCAAAAAGAACAGGAACACATCATTAAGAATTAAGGAACATGATAAGGGCATTGAGATGGATTCCTTAAGCCATTCAAACAATACTAATTCAACTATTGGTACACTTAAACAAGGAATGGTTTTGCCATTCCAACCTCTTTCATTAACATTCAATCACATCAATTACTACGTCGATACACCATCTGTAAGTAACTCTTTCCTACAAGTATTTCATATATAGCATTTTTGTCGTAAAGTTGCATACTCTCATTGTTTTTTTATTTTTAAATGAAATATTTTGATTTTACACTATTTACATATTGCACTTTATGTAATTATTGCTATAAAAAGGGAACTAGTACTATATTACCATGAGAATGGACATTTATATTTCTTACAAATTTATATACTCCCTTTGTCCCTAAATTACATTTCTACTTTTCTCTATTATGTGAGGAATAAATGCTAGAAATATGGAATGTAATTTAGGGACGGAGGGAATACTAATTTGCATTGACATACATAATTTATACTGTATCTGCTTATCCAACAAATCGAGTAAATTCCAAAATACAACTCTAGCATACATGAATTTACATGGAGCTTAATACTTGTTTAACTTGCCATTAGGAAACGAAACGATTACAATTACTATGCGAAGTGAGTGGTGCATTCAGACCAGGGGTATTGACGGCATTAGTAGGTGTAACTGGTGCTGGAAAAACCACGCTAATGGACGTGTTGGCCGGAAGGAAGACTAGCGGATATATTGAAGGTGAAATTACTGTATCTGGTTATCCAAAGAACCAAGAAACTTTTGCACGAATTAGTGGTTATTGTGAACAAGTTGACATTCATTCACCGTTTGTCACCGTCTATGAATCTCTTGTGTACTCTGCGTGGCTCCGCCTTTCTTCAAGCATCAACCCAAGTATGCAAAAGGTTTGATGCATAACTTGCTTTTTATGGCGTATTGTTCCATAACATAATTCAAATCTCGATGATGTCCTTATACTTCCTTCGTTATGCTATTATTCCATCACTTGCCTTTTAAATATGTTTCACAAATATATATTGCACCATACTCATTTCACGAAAGCAAATTCTTATATTTACTTGTTAATACTTTTTTTTTTTTTTTTGTTAGTTTATGCTTGTATTGTTTTCTTTATTTTTCTCTCTTCCTTTTTCCCAATACCATAAATAATATTATTTCCTTCTCCCTTGGTGCAATAATGCTATAACGGAGGAAGTATATATCTTGAATGATATTTATAGATGTTTCAAAAGGCTTGTTGCGCATTTCTTTGTTTAGAAACTATTGTTACATAACGTAGTACTTTTATTTTTAGAATCGAATAATAAGCTCTAATTATCAAAGTAATTTTATTTTTCTTTTGTTAATGTGTAGATGTTTATTGAAGACGTAATGAGTTTGATAGAGCTTGAGCAATTGAAAGATGCTATAGTAGGGTTACCCGGGATAAATGGCCTTACAACCGAACAAAGGAAGAGATTAACCATAGCCGTAGAGTTAGTTGCTAATCCATCCATTATATTCATGGATGAGCCTACATCCGGACTTGATGCTAGAGCTGCTGCTATTGTTATGCGCACAATACGAAACACTGTAAACACTGGAAGAACAGTTGTATGCACAATTCATCAACCGAGCATAGATATCTTTGAATCTTTTGATGAGGTATGTATGTAAATCTCCAATCATATATTTTTTTTTTTAACTTTCTTATCTAACATGATTTGTGTCTCATAAAAATTTACAATCAACAAATTAAACATTATGTACTGCATTGCAGCTCCTATTAATGAAAAGAGGAGGGAAAATGATCTACGCCGGAGACCTTGGAGAACATTCCCAAAAGCTAATTGAATACTTTGAAGTAAGTTCGTTGTTAAATATATTGATTAAAACTTATGTTTATTGATTAAGATTTAACTAGTCCAAAAAAAAAAAAAAAAAAAAAAAAAAAAAAAATCTTTTTTTTTTAAGGAAGCTTTTTGTGTTTAATCATTTACATTGATCGAAACTGATTTTTATTGAACAAAACTAATTTATTATTGGACTTATTGTTATTGTAGGAAATCCCAGGAATTCCTAAAATTCAAGATGGTCACAATCCTGCTACATGGATGCTTGAAGTTACTTCTCAATTAGAGTCTCAATCAAATGTTGATTTCGCGGAACTTTATGCAAAATCCGAACTTTACCTGTATGTCAAACATTTTTAGCTTCGAAGTTTATTGTATACATGCCTGTTAGGAATATGTCTAAAAGGGACATATATGTTCACTATTTTATCTTATATTATCTTATATGTTTAAAGATGTCTAAGAGGACCTTATAAGTAGATTTTGTTGTTTGGAGGGACCTTGAGGTCGGAATCCGACAATACTAGACTTTTTTCACAGACATTGAAATCTCATGTGACCTTAAAAAACCTTTTATTTTTTTCCATGATTTCCCTCAAATTCCGTATTTGATTTGTGTCATTTGGGGATTAGAAGAGAGAGAAGGAGGAATTGGAGGGAAATTGTGGAAAAAAAAAAAGAAAAGGGGATCATTTTTTAAGGTCATGTTTGAGAAAAAGTCAATTATTGCCGGATTTCGACTTTAAGGTCCCTTTAAACAACAAAATAAATTTATAAAGTCCTATAAGACCACTTTAAACACATAAGGTCCAGACAAAATAGTGAACATATATGTCCCTTCAAGACAGATTTTCCTTTCTGTTATTTTCATTCTAATATACATTATGCGTTCTACTTTTGGTTGTACAATTTATATATATTTTAACATGAAATTTTTTTTCCAAATACTTTATTTATTTTATTTTCTAGGAGGAATCAACAAATTATTTCGGGTGTTAGTACTCCATCATCTGATTCTAAGGATCTCAGCTTCCCAACTAAATTCTCTCAACCATTTTTTACTCAATTCAAAGCTTGTTTTTGGAAGCAACATCGATCTTATTGGCAAAATCCATCATATAATGCTGTTCGATTCTTTACGACGATTATCATGGGACTCTTGCTTGGTCTCATGTTTTGGGATAAAGGAAGTAAATTGTAAGTATCTTTGTAGTTAATATTTTGAGACATTTTATTAAAATCATATGAATCATAATTACTTTGCTTACTATTTCACATAATATTTTTTTTTTAACAGAGACAAACAGCAAGACTTATTGAACTTAGTAGGGATCCTCTTTTCTTCTGTCCTATTTCTTGGAGGAAGTAATTGTATGAATGTACAAGTAGTTATTGCAAGTGAAAGAACTGTATTTTACCGTGAAAAGGCAGCAGGAATGTATTCAGCTCTTCCATTTGCATTAGCTCAGGTAATACTGTATATACAAATCTAGCTACTACTTGAATATCAATTTTCATTAGATAAAATAAGACTTTTTGTGAGAAACTACCTAATAAAGTCTATATTTTGTGATAAACTACCGACTAAAAAAAATGTTGTAAGAATCAATATAATAAAAGGTAAAAAGTTATAAGATATTACCTTTGACCGAATTTCTACCGTTGACTGAATTTTATGACGTTGATTCACCTCAAACACCCTCAAAACCACCATGAGAGTTGGATTTCAAGGTGGTAAGGTTATATTCAAGGTGGTTGGAGGATATTCCGAGTTGGTGATCGATGATAAATTAGTGCTTCGGGATGGTGGTTTTTGGGATTAAAGGTGCTTGTTTTGAGGGTGAAAGGTGGTTTAGGTGTAGTGGAGGTGATTTCAAGCAATTTGTGTTAGTTTTGGCTTTTGGGAATGAAAGCGATGGTTTCTAGATGGTTTTGAGGTCGGTCAACAGTGGAAACCGATATAGGTAGTATTTTACCTATTCTTAGGTAGATTTTACAACATTTTACTTTTATTAGGTAGTTTTTTACAACGTTTTTTTTTATTAGGTAGTTTCTCACAAAATATGAGTTTTATTAGGTAAATTTTGACAAAAAGCCCTATAAAATATTTTTGTGTTATTCAATTCTTAGTTTTGTGTTACTCCTTTTAACCCTGCTTAACTATTCTACAGATGGCTATAGAAATCATATACAATGCAAGTATAAATATTATCTACACCCTTCTTATGTACTCCATGATTGGGTTCGAGTGGACGGTTGTCAAATTTCTCTACTTCTACTACTTCACATTCATGTGCTTTGTGTACCACACTGCATACGGGATGATGCTTGTTGCATTAACACCGCGCCCGGAATTTGCTGCAATTTTGATGACCTTCTTCCTAAACTTTTGGAATCTGTTTGCTGGTTTCTTTCTTCCTAAAACGGTATGTGTTCATCTCTTTTGAAATTTTTGGAAAAGTTTAGACATCTATATTTTTTCTGAAAATGGTATAGTGCACCCGGGTTTGAAAATTTGTGGAAAAGAACATTAAATATATTTAAAAGAACATGAGCCAAAAAAGAATATTCTAATGTTTGAAAAAGAACATATTTGTGTTTGACAAGAACATGACATTACAAAAAACATAAAGTTCTTACAAAAAGAACATGTTATTTTTCATGGTAACTCGAGTGATTGAATGTGCTTGAAAAGAACATTATATTTGACAAAAAAGAACATACTTGTGTTTGACAAAGATAGATATGATCATTGGGCGAGCCGGACCAAGGTTAAAAAAATAAGCTCACTTATCGGGTAGCGCTAAGTTTTGGGTCGAAATTTTTGTGCCCAAACCCGCCCAAAATGGTCTGGCCATGCCGGCTTTTCGGGTCGAGTAAAAAATAATCAACTAAAATGCATAAAAACGCATTCCCAAACCGGCTCAAAAAATTAAATTACGGGCCGAGTTTGACCCGATTTTAGGGGCGAAAAAATTCTTCCCAAAACCCGTTCAAAATCGGGCCGGACCGGTCTAACTTTGATCACCTCTAGTGCCCAAAGAACATAAATTCTTTACAAAAAGAACATCATAATACATTAAAGAACATGTTCTTTTTCCGGGTTACTAGTGTGAATTTTTTTTTAAAATTTTTTTTTTATGTACATACATTAAAGAACATATTGTATAATGTAAAGAACATAAAATCAAATAACATATATAATAATCAAACTTAAAGAGCATATTATGCCCTCGCGTTCTTTAATTATAAATATCTATAATGTTCTTTTTTTCGCCCATGTTCTTTTAAATATAACTAATGTTCTTTCCGGGCGCACCATGCACCCGGGTGCACCGACCACACATTATATTTTTTCATAAAACTGACTATTAGCCCTGTTTCTAAATAGCATAGCAAAATTAACAAATTTACTAATAACTTGATAAATTTAGTATAAGCTAAGTTACAAAATCTTGATAGTGTCCTACTGTTAAATTTATAAAAGTCTAATTAGACAGTGTCCCTTTAAAAAAAATAACAAATTTTTGTATATATTTAGCCACACCGTGTGACAGGGGTTGCTCGAGTTACTCAATGAGGATTTACTCAAGTTACTTATTTTAGTTAGTGGTTATTTGAGGGGTTCTGTCAGGGTTATTTGGTCGGGAGTTAATCGATTTACTCAGTCAGGGATTTACTTGAGAGGTTTGATCAAGGATTACAATACTTGAGGGGTTCGGTCATGGGTTACTCGGTCATGGCCTCATGGGTTACATGTGAGGTTACTCGCCAGGGGTTATTTGAGGGATTACTCGGTCATGGGTTACTTGAGGGATTACTCGAGGGGAACTCGGTCAGGGGTTACTTAAGGGGTTAGTCGGTCAAGAGTAACTCGAGTAACCTAACCCCTAACCAAGTAACTCAAGTAACCTCGACAACTTGAGTAATTCCGACCACACGGTGTGACCAGCGACACAAAAAATTTTCCAAAATATTTGACAAGTTAAAACATGTTTTTTCTTTTGATTAATAGGATGGATTATTTAACATCAACATTGAAAAAATAAAATAAAAATAAATAAATAAATAAATAATTTGCAAACACAAAACATGGCAAAGGTATCAAATAGTCATTCTTTCACCAAAGCTACAATTATTTCATTGTTGTTTATTAAATTGTATATTTTTCATACCCTCTTCTTTACAATTTTTTCAATATTATGATCCATTTGTTGTTGGTGTTAACTAATTGATATCCATTTACTTATCTAAATATAATCTAGTTAAACTACCTCATTTTTCATCCTACATGAATCTTTACCTCTGTAGTAAACTAAACTCAAATAAATATGAACAAATCTCATCAAATGTTAATATTAATAAAGTTGCTTATTCATAAACTTACTAACAAAAGTAAGTAATTATTTCTCGACAATTAATTTCTAAATCAAATATTTTTGTTTTTTTTTAAAAAAAATTGATTATTACAGCAAATTCCAATATGGTGGAGGTGGTACTACTGGGCTTCTCCTCTTTCTTGGACAATGTATGGTTTAGTAACTTCACAAGTAGGTGACAAAAACACTTTGATTTCATTGCCTGGAGCTGGTAGCATTCCCATGTGAGTTTAAGACTAATTGTCCCATGTGAGTTGGTAGAATACTGTTGTAATCCTCCATAAAACATAGCGAGAGGCTAAACCTCGATAACGGAAGGCAAAGCTAGAGCGTAAGATCCGTACATTTGCCATATATAGAAGACATTTAGTATTTTGGAAGATTATCGAGTGTCTATACTAGTTTGCCAAAAAATATAAAGACAAACTTTAGATATAATGTTCGAGGGCCATTTCTTCTTTGTTATATTTTGCTCACTAAATGATGATATATTGATATACTTACATTGTTAGGAAATTCGAGACCGAAAACAAGCAATAATAAACAACAATGCCAAAGAACAATAAAAACAACACAAGCAATTTATGGGTAACTTTGTTACCCTTTTCAAATACAATCTCACTATTGAATTTGAGCTACAAAACCACAATTACAAACACTCTTAATGAGCTCACAAACTCTCTAGTATTTGTACTCACAAGCTACTAACAACTACTCACTCTCTTATGTTTTCACTCAAAACCTTAGAGTAAGTATCTCACAATTCTCCGACTCCTACTTGAGCTATTTATACAAGTAGTATGCTAAAACTTATATAACACACTACCAAACTTGGCTTATTCTACAAGCCAACTACAAAGTGTACAAAGCACACTACCACAAAAGCAACCAAGTCAACACTTAGCTTACTCAATACACTACTAATTGCTTGTCTTATTCTACAAGCTATCCTACTAGTGTTAGTAGTGAGTCTTGAACACAACAAATCTCCCCCTCAAGACCACTACCCCTAACACCAAAACCACTTTTCTCTATGATGAACCTTTCATGAATGTCACCCTCTTTGATGACTTCTTCACTTCAATTTCATGGTTGGACATAGTCTTTCCATTCCACTCTTGCAATTCATACAAGTTCCTTCTATTTCGTGATCCTCTCATGACCACTAAATTTCCTCTACCAATTCAATCTTCATTTGTCCATCAATTGCTTTGATGGAACAACCTCTTGCCTCAAGCCTACCAAGTGAGATCAAGTTCCTACCAACCTTAGGAGCATACCTCACACTTCCAAGCTTTCTTTTGACACCATCATGTGTCACAACCTCCACCTCTCCAATGCCTTCAACTTGCACCTTCTCTTCATTTGGAAGCACTAAAACATCCTCACAAGCTTCAAACTTCTTGAACTTCTTCTTGTCATGACATACATGGTATGAGCAACCCGTATCCATGATCCATTTGCCTTCATTACAACTCCCCTCTTCTTCTAGCAAGAAGATTTGATCATCATCTTCCCCATCGCTATGAGCAAAAGATGCCTCCCCCTCCTTCTCGGTCTCCTTCATCTTCAAAGATTTCAATTTCTTAAGGTCTTCCTTCATGACCTTGCAAGAAAATTGAATGTGGCCCTTCTTGTGACAATAGTAACACTCTAAGTCACTATAGTCTTTCCTTGGTTGAGATTTAGATCTTCCTCGTTGGCCATCCTTGTTCCTCTCTTGAGCTCTTCCCCGATAAGAACCTTCCGCAACTAGCCCAAACTCCGATGACTTCTTCTCACCATCAATTTTGGTCATCAATCTCTCATTTTCTCTTAACACCGCCAAAGCTTGATCAAGAGTAATCTCACTTCTTCCAACTAGCATAGTTTGAACAATTGTTCTATACTCTTTAGGAAGAGATGCTAACAACAACAAAGCTTGCTCTTGATCCGAAATCTTCTCATCGGCATTCAACAATTGACACACTAATTGATTAAACATATTAATGTGATCTTGCATACTTGAATCTTCCTCCTTCATGAGTTGATACAACTCCCACCTTAGACAAAGCTTGTTTGTCAAAGACTTCGAAGCATACACAGCTTGTAGCTTCTCCAACAACGCCTTAGGATTCGTCTCACTAAGGTAGTTGTACTTGATTTCCGGCGCAATCGCAAGTCGGATTGAATTGTACTCACTGCCTTCTTCTTCTTTGATGCCCACTTAGCATCCTCCATGTTAGTGGGCTTCTCTTCTTCAAGAGCATCATCAAGACCTTGTTGCACCAACAAGTCTTCAACCGAACTTTTCCACACTTGAAAGTTCATTTTTCCATCAAACAAAGGAATTGAAAACTTTGACAAATCACCCATTTTTCAATACCTAAGTTTACCACAACTTTCCTACACCTTCTCTACCTCAAAGAATGTGTCTTTGGCCTTCAAATCGCCCCCGAAACAACCTCCGCTCTGATACCAATTTGTTAGGAAATTCGAGACCGAAAACAAGCAATAATAATCAACAATGCCAAAGAACAATAAAAACAACACAAGCAATTTATGGGTAACTTTGTTACCCTTCTCAAAGACAATCTCACTATTGAATTTGAGCTACAAAACCACAATTACAAACACTCTTAATGAGCTCACAAACTCTCTAGTATTTGTACTCACAAGCTACTAACAACTACTCACTCTCTTATGTTTTCACTCAAAACCTTAGAGTAAGTATCTCACAATTCTCAGCTCCCACTCCTACTTTTGCTATTTATACAAGTAGTATGCTAAAAGTTATATAACACACTACCAAACTTAGCTTATTCTACAAGCCAACTACAAAGTGTACAAAGCACACTACCACAAAAGCAACCAAGTCAACACTTGGCTTACTCAATACACTACTAATTGCTTGTCTTATTCTACAAGCTATCCTACTAGTGTTAGTAGTGAGTCTTGAACACAACATACATTAAACAAGATAGTATATATGTAAACAAAAAAATCATACAATTACATGTAGATATGAAAAGTGTTGAGATGTGTGATTATACACCGAACCTAAAGATCAATGAAATTATATTTTGTATTTCCATACAAAAACTACTACTATCATGATTGTTGTAAAATGATGGATTTAAACCTTAAATAGACCTTGAAATGTCTAGGGATTGGTGGATTATTGCCCCAAATTGAAGGATTTGATCACCAACAAAAAAAACTAGATTGCTCTAATACCAATATAAAATAACCAATATTAATCTAGTAAAGAATTTCTTGCATCCAATTATGTTTCACCTCTTTTGAAAGTTGAAGATTTTAATGCCATAGGCAAATACAAAGAAGAAGAGGATGACCCATAAAAGATGTGCTACAACCACAGTATGCAAGAAATCAAAGTCATAACCTAAAAATTGTTGAAGTAAAATGTTTAAGGGTACAGTAGTACTAACGCCTGGTATTTCAATGGGAGAGCTTTTATCACCAACTTGAGAAGTAACTAGTCCATACATTGTCCATGAAACAGGGGAAACCCAATAGTACCACCTCCACCAGGCTGGGATTTGCTGTAAAACAATGACATAATTTTATTGACATTATTAGAGATCAGTGGCGGAGCCAGAAATTTTAAATCGGGGGGACGGATGAACATTACATAGTTTGACAAAAAATATTCGGAAAAAAAAAAACACCAATACTTAAATACACAGAATGTTCAATAATTAATGTGTACAACTCAAAAAATCCACAATACAGAGTACTTAATAAAAATTCAACATTATATATCAACTTTTCCTCCAAAAATAATCGCTTATGAGTTTGGAATGTTTAATAAATTCGAACATTAAATAATATAGGTTATTAAATGCAATAGTCATAATGTATAATTTTGTATGACAAACTTAATTTAGTGGGTTTTGTTCATGCAATATCATAATTAAAATTATTATTTAAATATATATACTTAGTATATATTAATTAAAAAAATTGAAAGGAATACTTCTTAATTAAACATTATAAAGAAAAAAAGTGAATGGAAAATACTCCACTAAAGTTCAATGACAATAGTAATTTAGGGGTTCCGTTCATGCAATGTTACAATTACACTTATGTAAATAAATTAGTATTGGTTGATAAATAAAATGGAAGGATTCTTCTAAAAAAAAATGGAAATATTACAACAACAAGGTTCGAACTTTGGTATTTTGTAAAGAATTCAACTCCACTCACCACCACACCATCCACTTTGTATCCTAAATTATTCCACACAATAATATATATATAGCTGCTTGTTTTTTTTTTGGGAAGTGGGGGGACAGCTGTCCCCCCTTGTACCCCTAGAGATTATTGATAAGATAAAACATTAAATCCATTCTATATAATTTTATAGATTGATATTTATTTTTTTTCATTATTATTTCCTAAACATCAATGTTTTATATTAACTAATACGAAGTACATGATTGAAAATACTACCTCCGTCAATTATTATGTGCAACTTAAAAAAAAAAAATTATCTCACAAATAATACCCCAAAGTTGTACATAATAATTAATAATAGAGCTATAGTAAGTGGGAAGTATTATTAAGACAACCTAGGTCATATGGAGTGCTAATTTGCACACCAATGAAAACACCAATGTTTCTTGCATAAGTCCTTACGGAGTTAAGAGGGTCATCACGTACCGGTTTAGGAAGGAAAAAACCAGCAAAAAGATTCCAAAAGGTAGCAAAGAACGTCATGAAAATGGAAGCAAATTCGTGGCGCGGCGTTAACGAGACAAGCATCATTCCAAACATTGTATGATATGCGAAGCAGAAAAATATGAAATAGTAGAAGTAGAAGAATTTAACAATCTTCCACTCAAATCCGATCATGGAGTATAGCAGAATTGCGTAAATAAAATTTATAATTGTTAGGTAGATAGCCTCAATAGCCAACTGCAAAAAAATTTCATGCATATGTTATAAAGAAAAATGAACATACTACCTCCGTTACAGGTTCTGTGCAACGATTTGACATAAAGCAGAGAGGGAAAATGTCTAACCGTTGCACAACATAACCTGTAACGGAGGTAGTAATAATATAACAAGATTACGAACAATATATCTATGATTATTGATTAAGGCAATGAAAATTGATATGATTTGAAGTTATATAATTACCTGTGCCAATGCAAATGGTAAAGTTGAATACATTCTTGCAGCCCTTTCGCGATAAAAGACTGTTCTCTCACTAGCAAAAATTGCTTGGACACTCAAAGCATTACTTGGTCCCAGAAAAACAATAGAAGAATACATTACCCCTAGAAAATTCATCAAGTCTTGTAGCTTTGCTCTGTTCACAAAATTTCACTTTGTAAATCTTCTACTTAATTTCATTATCACGGTACAATTGCATGATTAATTATATAATTAATACAGGCGCCAAAATAGGATACTCCCTTTGTTAACATATAAATTGTGTGGTTATTTCTTTAAGCATAAAGGTATTAAACTTATCATTTTCCCATATATATATACTACGTATATGTTAGAGTATAAAACATATTTATGGGCCTCAATCATTAGTTTAAGCTTTTGGTTGAGATGGTCCATTAACATGGTATCGGAGCCTGCGAATAAAGTATAATAGTTGGGAGTAGAGAAAATCTAGAGCAGGTAATAAAATACGGAGGAGTCAGTAGCTATAGGTGTTTGGGCGATAAAAAATGATGATGTTGGTGATAAACAAGCATTCTTTAAAAAGAAATTAAAGTCTACAAAGATAAAACTTACAATTTCTCTCCTTTATTCCAGAATATAAGTCCAAGGAAAGCACCCATGAATATCGACATGAATAATCGAACACCGGTGTATGAAGGATTCTGCCAGTAAGATCTATATTGTTTCCAAAAGCATGCTTTAAACTGGACAAGAAATGGTTGAGAGTATTCGGTTTCAAAGAAGAGATCCTTAGAATCTTGGTGTGGAGTACTAAGTTCCTTAATTATTTCTTGATTCCTTCTGAAAAAATGTATCCAAAAAGCATTACTTAATAACTGTTAGGAAGCACATCAAAAACTAAGGTATAACACTTCAGGAAGAGTTATGTGTACTTGTAAAGTTCGGAATTGGCATAAATCTGTGCAAAATCCACATTCATTCGAGATTCTTCTTTTGTACTAGTAATATCAAGCACCCATGTAGCAGGATTGTAACCATCCTTAATTTTCGAAACTCCAGGAATAGCCTGGATTGTACGAGACCAAATTCTATAAGCGCAATCCTCATCATTCATCAATTATACTACATACCTCTGTTACATATTAGTTGCAACTTTGTGGCATTATTTATGAGACATAAAAAATTTCAAAGTTGCAAATAATACATAACGGAGGTCGTATATAGCTAATGAAAATCTGATACTCGTACTTAAACAAGAGTGATCACATACTTCAAAGTATTCAATAAGTTTATAGGAGTTGTCACCAAGGGGTCCAGCATAAATAATTTGTCCTCCTCTTTTCATCAATAGAAGCTGTAATTTACCAAACAATTAAGGAATGTATGATTCTTTCATAATATAAATTCTTTCTAAGAAAGTTTGGTTAAGAAGTATGTACCTCGTCGAAAGCCTCAAAGATGTCTATACTCGGCTGATGAATCGTACAAACAATAGTTCTTCCGGTGTTCTTGATATTTTTCATAGTGCGCATGACAATTGCAGCAGCTCTAGCATCAAGGCCTGATGTTGGTTCATCCATGAATATAATGGACGGGTTAGCAACTAGCTCTACAGCTATGGTCAATCTCTTCCTTTGTTCAATCGAAAGACCATTTATCCCTGGTAGGCCAACTATGGCATCTTTTAATGGTTCGAGTTCAATCAATATCATAACTTCTTCAATAAACCTCTGTTAATTCACAAAAAAATATTATAACATATGTAAATACTAAATAGTATAGAACTGAACCCGTATGCAAAGAGTTTTGCCTATTAAAAACGTTACATACCATTCGCGTGTTGTAATTGATGTTTGGTGGTAGACGAAGCCAAGCAGAATATAGAAGAGACTCATAGATAGTGAGATGTGGTGAATGGATGTCGATTTGTTCACAATAACCACATATTCTTGCAAATGTATCTTGGTTTTTGGGGTAGCCAGATATGCTAATGCTACCTTTGATGTAACCTCTAGTCTTTTTTCCTGCTAGTACATCCATCAATGTGGTCTTCCCGGCACTAGTTACACCTACTAGTGCCGTCAATATTCCCGGCCGAAAAGAACCACTTACATCTTGTAGTAATTGCAACCGATCTCCTTTATAACCTAAAGATTTCAGTTCCTAACACAATTAAGAAAAGTTTTACAAATTATGTTACCATGTGAAATAAATCTATCACTAAATTTCTTATATACTGCTCCCTCTGGTTTTTTTTATTTGCATCATTTTCCTTTTTTGTGTGTTTTTTTTAAATGCATTACTAACTTTATTTTATATTTTATCATTTCTCTCTCTTACTTTAAACCTCATTCAACTTATTTTATCATTTCTCATGCTTACATGACCCCCACTAAAACATATATCCTCTCTCACATACTTTCTCTCTTATGGTCTCCATTTTACTTTTACTATAATAATTTATTCACCCACTCATAATATTATACTATGTAAAAGAAAGTATTAACTTGATAATAATTTACGAGTAAAAATTAGAGAGAAGTGATATACAGATGGAGTATCCACATAGTAATTGATGTGGTTGAAAGCTATTGAAAGAGGTTGAAAAGGCAACACCGTTCTTGTTTTAGTATACTGTGATTGATTTAGATCATCCGTCGTTCTAGCTTCATCGTGATCTTGCACTAAGCTTTTTGAGTGACCAAAAGCTACAACAACATAACAAAGCTTTATATGAGCTATCATTGATTAATACTTTATTTGAAATTTATCAATCAAAAGAGTAACTAAGATGAGGACCGGAATTCATACGATTTAAGTATGTCAATGCCACAACATATAATAGGTTGGAGAATAAAGAAAACCCCATTAAAGCTCCAATGCTTATCCAAAACCAATATGCATGTTTAAAAAGGCCTCTTGATGCAAGGACGACTTTACCAATGCTTGTATCGGGTAGGCTAGAATCTCCTGTAGGCTACAACATTAGAAACTTTCATTATTCGCGATTCATGTAACATTTATACAATAGCAGATGTAGGTATCAAATTAAAATTTGAACTTGAAAACAAAAGTAGGGCAAAGGTATGTTACGATATTCCATCTTTTGTCAAGAAATTCGTTGATAACTAGAGCATGTTGTCCGTACATCATAGGAGAAAGGTAGTAAGCCCATGTCAACCAGTGACTTAAATCATCTATAGGAAGCCGTAAAGATAAGTAAGAACAACTAACAATGCTGAAAAAATCATGAATGAAATATGTTAGAAACATACCTTTTGCGATAATAAAACCGCTGAGCACAAAAATTATTAGCAGTAGAATCATACAAATTGTGGTAGCAATCACAATGGTTCTCCCGATTGCACTAATGGAGCGAAAGAACGACAAAGCCATTTGATGAATAGAGAAGTAAGCAAGCCATTGGCAAAAAAACCTGAGATTAAAATATGCAAATTTAACATCATCTCTTTGAAATTTAAGGACAAAGTTAGTAAGATATGTTCATTAATACAACCAAAACATGAAAATAGGAAACATTAGTCGATAATTACTGTCACTTTTGTTATTATTTAACATGTTTAATATAAGAATAACTTTATAAAATTACAAAACTTAAAATTAAAAGATGGTAATGATACCAAGCAAGTAGGTTTGTCATACCTAGTGGCTCCCGGGGCATAACCAATTGTATAATAAGTAAGAGTAGTCCATAATGCCGATTCAAAAAATGACACAAGAATACGAAGGACCCAAATTGGTAGAGCATAAGCCCATGAGGGATAGAATAAGGAATCTCTTTGCTTGTAGAAAATCGGGAGCCCTATAACAGCTAGTGTAGTTTCCGCCATTCCATTTAGCACAAAGTTTGACATACTCAAAAATATAACTCTCAAGTACTTTTCTCCATCTAACACTTTCACATGATGCATTGTTGTCCTATAAAAGGCGGTCATAGTAGCCATTGACAAAATTATTACGTGCACACTCTTGAAGATGTAAAGAAAAGAATTCCGCCTCATTAGTAACCATTCCCTTGAGAAACATGCCCTAAGTAGTTCTATGTTTGAGATTCTATCATTTTCTTTTACCAAAGCTAAAGGGTGAGTTTTTTCTCTATGATAAGGAACTGTTAGTTCTAACGCGAGCTTTGTGCCAACTTCAAAAGATTGAAAAGCCTCAACAAATTCAGGAACGGATACATATTTATATCTTTGGTCCTTGAACCAATATTGTCTTTGATCCTTTTTAGAAGTCACTTCTTGTAGAAAACTTGCTACTTCTTTCCTCTTAGGGCACTTGAATCCAACATTTTCAAAGAAGTCTAGGACATGGTCACGCGGACCTTGGTACACAATTTGACCATCCGAGATGAGAATAATATCGTCGAAGAGTTCATATACTTCAGGGGTAGGTTGCAACAAAGACATAATTGTTGTCATGTCCATTATATGAACAATTTCACTTATGTACTTGCATATTTGATACGTAGTTGAGCTATCCAACCCGTTTGAAATTTCATCCATTAGAAGAACTTTTGCAGGTCCGGCTAACATTTCACCTACATACATGAATCAAAACCATACATACATTATAAGGAATAATTGTTTAACACTATATACATTCAAACTTCTCTTTATTAATAAAAGAAGTTTTACCAATAGTGAGACGCTTTTTTTCACCTCCTGAAATACCTCTTCTCGTATCATCACCCACTATAGTATTAGCACATGCATCCAAACCAAGCATCTATCAAAGCCATGTAATATAAAGTTATACATCTCAATTACTAATCTAGAATATACAAATTTGTAAACAAAATGTTAATTAAATTGTCATTGATCACAAACCTTGAGTAGATATTGAGTGATGAGGCTTGTTTCGTGGCCTACCAGAGCCATTCCCTTCATGAATGCATCAAGTTCGGGATCTGGATTGATTCCTTCTTCTTGTTCTCGTTTCATGAGTTCCTTAAGTAGCTCATACTTAGCCCCAACTCCTAAGCATTGCCCTGAAAAGTCTAGTGTTTCTCGTACTGTCATCGCTCCATGGTGAAGATCATGTTGACTAACATATGAGCACGTCTTCTTCGGAACAAATTCATTTAGCTGATGGCCACAATATGTTATCTTCCCATTCACCTATTTGATTAAAAATCCAAAACATTTCAAAAGTAGGAAGGGAGGAAGAGAAATAAAATAAGTTAATTTCATATGACTTAAAAATTGTCATGGATAGAATATGACTTAAAAATATGACTTAGGGCCTATTCTCTTCAGATTATTTTTAGTTCAGTTTAATTCAGTTCAATTCTTAATTTCCTTCTCACATAGAATATTCAACTCAGCTTAATTCAGTCAATCAGAACAGGCCCTTAAACATTTCATGGCCACAATATGTTATATATCTTCCCTTTCACCTATTAGAGTTCGGTATTGCGGTAAATTTTTATTTTTTGGTATTTTGTTTTTCAGAATCGTCAAATCATATGATATATGTCATATAATAAGTCAAAAAATGGTAAAATTATTCAAATCATGATAATTTTAAAAATAACAACAGAAAAATAGAATAATTTTTTCTAATATAAATATACAATAATTGGAAATTAAAAAAGATGAAAAACTTTTGAACATTTTTTACTCTTATAATGTCAAAATTGTGTAGTATTAATTTACTTGGTAACATATATTCTAGAAAATGTATGGAGTATATAAACTGAACCAAGACTTTAACCATCAGTTTAATAAGCATTTGGTTGAAATGGTCATTTAAAAAGAATTAATGAGTAGGTAAAAAAATACCTTTAGATCACTACAATCAAGCTTTCCTGCAAGAGCAAGTAACAGAGTTGTTTTTCCTGAACTCCGAGGACCCAAAAGCAATGTCATCCTAACAATTAACAAATCAAAACATAAATTATAGTGACAATATATTTAATCTTTCACTCTCCCCGTCTCTTTTAGTTGCTTTTTGTTATGACTTGGCATAGTCTTTTAGAATTACCTGCCTTTAACTGTCAATACTTTCAATAATTTTTTAACAAATTATGTACACATTAAGACAAATTTAATAATATCACAAAACTTTATACCACGTATTTAGTCAAATCAAGAACATCAACAATAAAAGACAACTAGTTTTAGGTCCGGGCGATGCCCCAGGTTATTTTCTGTATACAAAAAATTCTATTAAATTAAAGTGAAATCTATTGGTGGTTTTATAATTTAAAAAACCATTTGTTTTTTTTTTCAAAAAAAATATTATTGAACAATATCAAAATTCATTATAAAGTACGAAGTATGTATTAACCTAACTTTTTTTTTTTTTTTTTTTTTTTTGACGGGAGTAACCTAACTTTTATACTTCATATCAGTTTGTTTTATTTGTTAAAGGAATTTGTATCTACCATTATAAATTTCTTCACAGTAAACTCATGTTGTGGCTTTGAAATTATTATGTATTCTTGTGTTACATATTTTTAATACGTAGTACATATAACATATATGAATTATGGATGAGTAAACGAAAGAATAATATTATATTGAAATCAATTATATATATATATATATATAATATATATATATATATATATAATATATATGTTCAATTAAAAATTAGAATTTATGAACATAATTTTTTTTGTGAGGAAACATTGATGATCGGTTTTAATATGACATGAGTCACATGATCCCACATCATTTATTAAGTCATGACAACACGTGGCATGATTATAATTCTTGCCATGGGTTTTAATATATATATATATATATATATATATATATATATATATATATATATATATATATATATATATATATTTCATATATAGTTTTGTTTTCTTTTTATTAATTTAATTAAGGATTTTTTTTGTAAGAAACTACCTAATAAAGCCTAAATTTTGTAAGAATAACCTTATAATAAAAATGTTGTAAAAAAGTATTTAATAAAAGATAAAATGTTGTAAGATACTACCTTTGACCAAAATTCCACTGTTGACTTAATTTTACGACATTGATTCAACTTAAAACACGCCCGAAACCACCGTGAGGGTTAGCTTTCAAGGTGGTAAGGTTATTTCCGGGGTGGTTAGAGGATATTCCGAGTTGATGAGGGTAGATTAGGGCTTCGAGATGGTGATTTTTGGGGTTTGAGGTGGTGGTTTTAGGGTTGAAAGGTGATTTAGATGTGTAGAGACAATTTCAAGCAAGTTGTGTTAATTTTGGGAATAAAAGTGGTGGTTTTGGGAGTGTTTTGAAGTCAATCAAAGGTGAAATTCTAGTATCGGTAGTATTTTACAATATTTTACCTTTCTTAAGTAGGTTTTTTACAACATTTTATCTTTATTAGGTAGTTTATTACAACATTTATTTTATTAGGTAGTTTCTTACAAAATATGGGTTTTATTAGGTAGTTTTTGACAAAAAAAAAAAAAAAAACCCCTTAGTTAATCAATCTATAACTTTTATATGTGGCTGGTCACATGGTGTACCTAGTCTTCATGGGGTTACTCGGATAATATTATAGAAGTTACTTGAATTTGTTACGGTTATAAGGATTATTCTGTAAGTGTTGTAGGAGTTACTGTATCATTTAAAGATTACTCGATTATTATAAGGGGTTATTCCGTTACCATTATAGAGGTTTCAAATTATCAACAAGTGGCATATATATATATATATACATATATATAAAATAACTCCGAATCATCAATGTATAAGAAATACTCTTTTGTTATCCTAATGGACCCAATCTAGTAGTTATTGTACAAATGCAGCAATCAAGGTAGATCAAGCACAAATCATTTTCATTAATAAATAATAATGACTTTTCCAAACTCACCACGGTTTACGTAGAATGTGCACTACCGACAATTCTTTCAAAACTTAACTAGTAACTCTGACTATGCAGGATTATAAAGTTACGGGGCCGGTTAGTTGATACTTCAATTTACAAAATAATACCTCCGGTTCAAATTAGTCGCAACTTTGGGGTATTATTTGTGAGATATAAAATATTCCAAAGTTGCAAATAATTTGTACCGGAGGTAGTATATGTTAAATTGCTTATAGTCTATAATAGATATTACGGAGTATTATCTTTTTTATTGGAATGATATACCTTTGTTTGCGTAGTAGTATGTCAAGATCACACTCAAAGTTTAGTAACTATAAAAATATAATGTAATGTAGGCAAATAGTCCAAAATTTTGTACCGAGTAATAATTAACAATTAAAAAATGATTAGAATTGTTGTAGTATAATTATAAAATATGTATTAATTAATCTAGTTTACTTGGGCCTCTTTTTTTTACATTTGTTAAAAAAAATAAAAAAAAATAAAAAAAAAAAAAAAGAATCTAGCTTACAGCCTAGCAAGAGTTTTTTTTTTTTTTTTTTTTTTTTTTTTAATGATGATATTGAGGATCAAACTCCGTGTCAAGGGGTGTGAAAGTTTAAATCTGAAGGAAAAACACCACTATGCCAAACACTACACATTCATTAAATTGTGAAATGTTTAGTTTATATCCAAAATCTTGTAGGGGCCAAGAGTAAATTTCTAACCCACAAAGTTGGGTCGCGGGGGGCCGGGCCTCCACCAGCCCCCTCGGTGACTTCGCCCTTGATTATTTGTATAGTTTGTGTGTTTAGTAGTTCAAGCATTGCCTCGGATGTCACTTTTATTTTTACATTACATATATTTATTCTAATTTACTTAATATATGAAAGGATATATAATATTATGTGAAATTTGAAATATTAATAAAAGATGATTGAGATGCTAAATGTATTACCTATATGTATTGGCGGTTATAGATTCGAATCTTGTTCAAAGCACACATATTTTATTTTGTTAAATGATGTGACTAGCTAGCTTACGTGGTGCGTATACTTTATATGGTGATGTGACATTGTGACATAGCACACATACTTTGAAGAGTGTCATGTAGCACCGTTCCTTTAAAAGAAACGTCTTTTAATATATAGATTTTCCTTGTGCTTCTTAATAACACTGTCGTGTTATTATCAACTTAATGTACGTGTCAACACATGCATTACATGCATATCAGGGTTAATGTTAATGGAATTAAATTTAGTACTTGCAAGTATATTCAATATTGTACGAAATAATGCATATTGCGTAAACTATTTTCTTTTCAATCTTTTTCAAATGAGCATCTTTTCCAATAGTATTTTCCCTTTCATTTATTCTAGCAAATTACCAATAACCTAAGAACCTGATCATAATCATACATCGTGCAAAAAAATTGATACTGTAATGTAAAGTATCAAGATCATCAAATTAAACATATATAATAATACTACGTATATTCATTTGGACATATATAATCATCAAATTAAACATATATAATCTAAACTAGATTGTCCTTAATTAAATGTGATTTGAAATGACAAAACTTAAGCGTTACCACAGAAGGTTTGTGATGAATTAGTTGATATATTTTACCTGGAGGGTCTAATAATGCCACTAATATTTCGAACTATCCTGTTCTTCTTCTTCTTTGCCGAGGAAAGGCAAACCATCCCAAAAAAAATCTGCCGTCACGGAACACTAATTATATAAGAAGAAAAGTTCAATTTTATATAAAAACTAAAAGACAACTAATGCGCGTGTACAATCTAATATATATATATATAAAGGGGAGTTTTTTCCCGAGTTTTTAGAGAGGCACGTAGGATCTAATTTTCTCACCGCGCCATGTAGGATTATAAATCTTAGTAGTAGCCAATTAAATAAGAGATTATTAATTTCTTTTAGAATTAAATAATTTAAATGACATGTAAGCAAAATTGGCGGATGAGATTTTTAAGTTTAAATTAATTATATATTATATATTATCTTTTAATATTAGGAATTTTATCTAAATGTATAACAAATTTTAGGCTCATAAATACAAAAAAAAAAAAAAAAAAAAAAAAAAAAAAAAAAAAAAAATTTAAAAAAATCAAACAAACTGTGCATCGCACGGGCTTCATCTAGTAACTAATATTCGGGGACTTCTTTTTATTTGACCTTATGTCATAATAATTTTTGCAACATTAATGAGAGAATATATGTAAATAAATAATTTTAGGAATATAAAATATCCACATACTATTCTTAACCGTTTTTTTTTTTTAAAAAAAAAAACAAAAAAAAAATGCAATTAACATTATTGAGGACAAACATGTATATAAATATTTTAGATATTATAATTATCCTAATACGAATTCATAAGAGTTATCTCAAATTTTTAAAAAGTTAAAAATGCAACATATTCTGTATTCTGTATTAGTTATCTCAATTCAGTTCAGTTCAACTCCTAATTTCCTTCTCTTATAAAATATTCAGTTCAGTTCAGTCAATGAGAACATGCCCGAAGACTACTCTAAGGCTTGTTCTCATTGACTGAACTCAGCTGAACTGAACTGAACTGAAATGAACTGAACTGAACGGAACTGAATTGAACTGAACTAAACTGAAATGAAATGAATATTTTATAAGAGAAGGAAATTAGGAGCTGAACTGAATTGAACTGAACTGAACTGAGCTGAACTGAACTGAACTAAACTGAACTGAATTTCAACGTAAGAGAATAGGCCCTAACATTTTGTCATTTACAATTTTTTTTAATTTTTTATTTTAACATTAATTCTTAGACTCCAATATATTGATTCTAGATTAAGTTAGAAAAATGTTACATAACATAAAAGTTTACCTCAGCAAAGTTGAAAGTTGCATTAAGCAAGGTGGGTAAAGCCCTACTTCCGATATGTACATCACCTTCCACTGATAAATGCTCATATCTCACTTCAATTTTTGGCAAGTCCACCCCAACTCTGTATATGTTCATGTATTCAATATTTCATACATCTATTAATAATAATACGAAAAAAGGAAAAGGCATTAAGATTTTAATTTAGAATCAATGGGAAACGTTTTTTTTTTTTTTTTTTTTTTTTTTTGAAACAAAGAATCAATGTGAAACTATAATAAGGTAAGTAGTTTTTTTTTTAGGCATCATCATTGCATTACATCTTTTGTACGCATGCATGGTTTTTAGTTAATTACATCATTCTCGTAATTATTGAAAGTTAACGTATATTATATATTCAATTGCAAAACTGGATACCACAAGTCCATAACAAATGCATGGATTTGAAGGAATTATGCCCAATGGTTAGCTTGTTTAAGCAATCTTCTATCAACACTAAACTATACCCTTTTTTTATTTTTTATTTTTTATTTTTTGTAAAAGGCTACTAAACTCTACCTTATTATACATTTATACATCATTTGTATTTTCTAAAGAAAGACATTTAGTATATGAGATAATGGATCAATATCTTAAATTATGTATCCTTATCTGTAAAGTTCTAATATAATGTAATTCGATGCATTATTGATTGTTTTCAGTAGACATTTTGAGAGTTGACCGTAACAAATGCATGTACATATACTAACTCCGTTAAATGTTATGTGCACAGTGCACACAACATTTAAAAGAGGTAGTATATGCTAAGGGATTGATAGATAACACTACTACAATTTATGAGAGAGAAATAATAAAGAAAAAAATGTATAATTTTACTCACTTATCAAAGCGGTCTCTAATATTCCTCAAGAGCTTCTCATGATTATCTCCATCAAGTAAATTATCAACCAATTCTTTCACTCTTATATTTTGAACACCAAGTAGTTTTTTATTCTTCACATTACTATCCTCCTCCCCTTCCTTGCATCTTAGGGAAGATTCACTCATTAGTTTAACTCTCTTATTATAGACTATTATTGTTTATTTGTTATTAAATAGTAGTTGAGGAAAGTCATCATATATATATATATATATATATATATATATATATATATATATATATATATATATATATATATATTTAATTAGTCCTGCAATCTATTATGTAGGTCCTTGCACCAAAAATAAATAAATAAATACATAAATAATCTAGCAGGTAGGTCCAAGCTGCAAGAAGGTGTGTGGATAGAATAATCAAGGGTGGAAATTTTAATTGCAACATTTTTATATACACTCTTCATTTTTAAATACTTGTTTTATTTGTTCTTGTGTGGAGTTGTAGCAGAAATTGGAAAAAGTACTAAAATATAGAGTAGTAGGGTAGGTGAAGTGGAAGATTTAAAAATTGTAAAAAAAATTCAAAAGTAGTTGATGAGAGAATTGGACGAGAGAAAATGTGAAATTAACAAAATATATCGTATGATCTATGTTGGGTCCACAAGTTGAGAGAAATAAATTAAATAATTTAAAAGCTTTTCAAAAAATAAAATGGAGTAAGTATTTAAAACGAATCAAAAATAAAAAGTAGAGCAAGTATTTACAAAATAGATGGAGTATAAATAGAGGGGTATAAGAAATACTTAGGTAGAAATTTGGTGACCGTTGAGGTCTTTAATCTTGAGGACTATTTGTATTAAATTTACAAGTTTTGCTTATACGCTTAATACTTTCTCAAATTTTTTAGAAAAACTCTGTGGCACAATTCTAAATAAATCAACAACGTTTTATCAAGGAAAAGTTTTACGGAATGGGGTGTCCACTAAAAATAATCTCACCTTTGGGTTATTTTTAAATAATTCGACCTTTATACCAATCCGCTTAAAATGGTCTCAATCAGTCATGTAACTTATTATAACAAGTTACCTGACACGTGGCGGCCTGTGATTGGTCCAAAATAATAAAAAAAAATAAATAAATACTACCTCCATTTCGAGGAAGCCCCAGTTAATCAATTTGATAAACAAAATTTGTTTTCAAATGGCAAAATGGTAAATAAAACAACATAAATACCTAGTCATCATGGCATTTTTGTAAATATATCAACAACAGTGGGACCCATATTTAATAAAAAGTTGTTGATTTATTTACAATTTTGCGATTTGATAAACAAATTTTGTTTATCATGTTGATAAACTTGAATTTTCTCATTTCTTATTATGTGCAACAAAGGAATATTTTATGCCTCACAAATAATACCTCTTTGTTGCACATAATAAGAAACGGAGGAAGTAAGTTTTTAATAAATGTTACCTTTTTGTAAAGAAAAAATAAAAAAAAAATATTAATTACTTGGAAAACAACCCCAGCCCACGCCACCCTCGCTCCCCGCCGGCCTACTGCCTGATTCCCCTGCATCGCAGCTCCCGCCATCCAGACTCTCCTCCCCCAGCGCGATGCCCCCATACCCCTCCAAAGCACCCTCGAAGCAAAGCTCCCACGAATCGGACCAAAACACCAACCCCTTTTGTAATACCCCGTATTTTCATACGTATTTTCTAATTCATTAATTAAGAATTATTTTATAAAAAGGGTATTTTAGTAAATTTATTATTTGGAGCCAAAATAATATTTGAATTTTGGCGCTAAAAGCTTTTTGAAAATTAATCAGTTTTTTTGGACAAGATATATTATCCATTTATCCTAGTTTAAAACCGGATTATTTACATATTTTGGATATTTTAATTAAAGAAAAATAATATTTTATTAATTATTTTACATGGCCAAAAATTTTCAATAATTAGCTAGGATTTTCAGATTTTTCATGTATGGAAAATCTGATTTTTCTTGATTATTTATTGGTAAATAATTGGTTTTTAGTTAATTAATTATTTATTCTATATTATTTATACAATTATTTTATTTCTTAAAAAAATCGAGCAAAATCTTCCTAAATATATTTATAGGAGTCCGAAAATTTGAGCTATGGTAAGCTCAATATTTTCGACCCTATTGAATTATTTTGGGGGAATTTAATGGGTAAAATTATATTTTTAATTATCTCTCAAAATCTCTTATTTTCCTTAATTTTAATTTTCCATTTTTTTAATATCTAATCATCATATTTTCTTGCCATTCATTCTTCTTAATTATTCCCCAAGTAATTCCAATTTCCTTAATATTTTTCATGACATACATACCTTCCATATTCAAGTATACACAATCACCTTAATCAGTGGCGGACCCACGTAGGGGCCCGGAGGGGGCACGTGCTACCCTCCAAAAAAAATTAATTTTTTTTGAGAAAAAACACGGGAAAAGGGAAGGCTTCCTCTTCTCTTTTCTCTTTCCTTTTCAAAGTTCAAACCCTAACTTCCTAACATCCCACTTCCACCCAGCCGCACTCGACCTCACTGCTGCCCCGCTTGCCCAGACGCCCAGTTCGCCGCTGCCCGCCGGACGTCGTCAGTCCGTCACATCGGTATCCTAGTTCGGAGTTCCGCACAGCCCGCACTCGGCGCTGCTTGCTGCTGCTCTTTGCCTCTTTTAGATCTGAATTTCAAAAGGTAAGTATATATTCCTAAGTAATTGTTAATTTGTTATTAATCTTTATTAATTACTAATGGCTATTTGCTAATTTTTTTTATTAAATTATTGTTATGTATAATGTATGAATCAATTAATGTTTGAGTGTTTGACGAATTCTACAGTTTTACCATTCTTATTTCTTAATTTGTTAGTTTGTTACTGTTTTAGAGTTTAGATGGGTAGTGATTGTTTATTGCTAATTGTTTGTTGCTAATTGTTTAGATGGATATTAATTATTACTTGTTAGCCTATAAGTTTGTTACTTATTGTTTACTTTAAGTGGGTAGTGATTCAATTATACTTATTTAAGTTATTTTATCTATTGAGTTGTGCAATTGTTGTTAATTTGTTGACAATTTGACATTGACTAATTAGATTAAAGTTATGTTAGTTGATGAATTATAACTTGTTTGTTGTAATTTGTAAACTTGTAAACTTTTTACAATAAAACTTGCTCTAAATCTCTAATAAAGTATATGCAATATTTTAAGAATCATGAAAAGAGCACAAGAAAGAAGTATTGCAAGCTTTTTTTCAAAAAGAACACAAAGAGAAAGTGGAGAAAATTCTTTCCCAAACCCTCCTTCTAGTCATCAAAATTCACCTCCACCACAAAATCATCCTAGCCAACAAAATTCTTCTCCCTCAACTAATTTTCCCATCTCTCAAGAACATGAAGAGGAAGTAGAGACAGAGAATGTTGCCGGCACCTCAAATCCTTGCACAAATGCTTCCACTGATCAAGCAAGAATAACATCAACTGATGTAGCAAACCCTCCTCAAGATCCGGGAAAAAGGAGAAAAATGATTGAATTTCATCCAGATGACAGGGATGTAGTTAGAAGAGAGTACATTCAAAGATCACCTTGTCAACCTGAAACCTTTGACTTTCCTTTTAGACCTTTTGGGCAAAAAAAATCATAGATTTAACCCAAAGTGGTTTGAAGATAATAGACCTTGGCTAGAGTATAGTGTTGAAAAGGATGCTGCATTTTGCTTTATTTGCTATTTGTTCAAGAGTGACAATGTCGGATCCGATGCTTTTGTTAGTGAGGGGTTCAAAAATTGGAGCAAACCTGAGGCACTAAGGAAGCATGTAGGTGGTGTTAATAGCATTCACAATCAAGCTATGGCTGCCCTTTATGATTTCCAAAATCAACAGGGTTCTATTATTTCTAACTTTTCTAAGCAAACTGAGGAGTTCACAAGGCAATACAAAATTTGCTTAGAAGCTTATGTGAAGTGTTTGAAGTGGCTTGTACTTCAAGGACTACCTGCTCGTGGCCATAATGAAAGCACAACTTCATTAAATCGGGGTAACTTTCTTGAACTTTTAAAATTTCATGCAATGGATAAAGTTGATGTCCAAAATGATGTGTTGGAAAATGCTCCTTAAAATTGTCAAATGATAGCTCCTACTATTCAAAAGCAAATGATCAATGCATGTGCTAGAGAGACAACTAAAGCAATAATTGAAGAAATAAGTGATGGTTTTTTTGCTATATTGGCTGATGAATCTGCAGATATATCGGATAAAGAACAATTAGCTCTTTGTTTGCGATATGTTGATAATAGAGGAGAAGTAAAAAAACGCTTTCTTAGCATTATGCATGTTCCTAATACTACTTCTGCCACTCTTAAAGATGATATTAAATCAATGCTAATGGAGCATTCTTTAAGTCTTTCTAATGTTCGTGGTCAAGGTTATGATGGTGCAAGTAATATGCAAGGTTCAATTAATGGACTTAAATCTTTAATCCTTCAAGAAACTAAACAAGCATATTGTGTTCATTGTTTTGCTCACCAGCTTCAATTAACTGTTATTGTCGTTGCTAAAAAGAACAATGATTGCAATTGGTTATTTGTTGATGTGCTTCCTCTACTATTGAATTTTGTTGGTGGTTCACCTTAAAGGAAATAATTACTTAGGGAAAAACAAAAGCAACGTGTTGTTGAGGCTTTTTCATTAGGTGAACTTGAAACAGGAACTGGTTTAAATCAAGAGCTTAGCTTGAAAAGACCGGGTGACACTTGATGGGGATCACACTTTAAAACAATCTTGAATGTGCTTGAATTATATCAACCTATTCTTGAGTCACTTGATGAAATTGGGAATTCTTCTATTGATAAAGCCGACCAAAACAAAGCATGTGCAATAACAAACTTGTTGATGACTTTTGATTTTGCTTTTGCTGCACATTTGATGGTGTCTATTTTTGCGATCACAAATGAGTTGAACTTGGCCTTGCAAAGGAGAGTGATCAAGATATTGTGAATGCTATGAATTTGGTTGGGGTAACTAAGAGGAGTTTGCAAAGGTTAAGAGATAATGGATGGGATGCTCACTTGAATAAAGTTACTTCATTTATGGAGAAGCATGAAATTGAGATTCCTAACATGGAGGGTTTTTATGTTCAACCGGGTAGAAGGATGTTTCGTGGTAATACACCAAAAGTGACTAATCTTCATCATTTTCGAGTTGAGGTTTTTCTTAGTGTCATTGATTTGCAATTACAAGAGATTGAAAATTGGTTTAATGAGAAAAGCCAAGAGTTACTCATATGTATGTCTTCTTTTGATCCTTCTAATCGATTTGCATAATTTGACATAGCAAAATTGATTTGACTTGCCGAGTTGTATCCTAATGAATTTTCAAGTAGTGATTTAATGTACTTTGATCATTTACATGGAAATTTCATTGTTGACATGCAAAATGATGAGAGATTTTGGAATCTAAAAAATCTCAATGAGCTATCTATGAAGCTAGTTGAGCCGAGAAAGCATCTAGATCATTCAAAGGTGTACTTGCTCTTGAAATTAGTATTGCTTCTTCCCGTGGCTACTGCAACTGTTGAAAGGGCCTTTTCCGGAATGAATCAAATCAAAAGCAAGCTACAAAATAGCATGGGAGATGGATTGTTAAATGACACTTTAGTTACTTTTTTGGAGAAAGATTTATTCTTAAATGTTAGTCTTGATGCGATTGTACATCGTTTTTCAAAATATGCAAACTCGTCGTGAACATTTGTAATATTTTTTTTCAAGTATTAGTATTGTAATGTAATTGCATACATTATTATGTACTTTTTTAATTCCCTTTTATATTAACTAATTTTCCTTAGCGCATTTTGAACTTAGTGGCATAGTGTACGTTGTCGGTTGTGCTACCCCTCCCCCAAAATCCTGGATCCGCCACTGACATTAATATCAAAACTTTCCTTAATTCTTTTACTCACTTCTCCAAGTAATCCCATAAACTCTACTTGCCATAATTTTTCCCACATTCTCTTGCCATAATTCTTGCATGAGCTAGCCTATAAATACCTCTCCATAACTCTCACATTCTTCACACCAATTCTCTTCTTTTCTTCCCCTCAATTTTACACAAATCATCCCGTTTATCTTTGAAGCCAATTTTCGGAAACTTCTGGTCAGTTTTTGGTGTATTTACATTTCACAGAAGATTGTTCCTCTCAAAAAATCCTTGAAGTTAGGCTCAAAATTCATCCAATTTGGAGTTATATCAAAGGAGCTATAGCTTCTGCAAGTTCGGCCTATTCTTTCCAAGGCAAATCCAATTCTTCTCTTTTCCTTTGTTTCTTATTTTTTCTTATTCTCTTCTCTTATTCAATTATTATTATTATTATTATTATTATTATTATTATTATTATTATTATTATTATTATTATTATTATTATTATTATTATTATTATCATTATTATTATTATTATTATTATTATTATTATTATTATTATTATTATTATTATTATTATTATTATGGGGGCTTTATAAATAATTATTATAAGTAGTTTTAATTATATAAAATCAGATATTTAATGATGTTTAAAATGTTCATGTACATATAGTTGAGGGTTTTTTAATTATTTGATAACCTTATATTGATTAAGGTTATATTTATTTGTAGGGTGTGTTCAATCAAGGTTCTTGAGGTTCTTTTTGTGTGGTTTTTTCTAGCAAGGATCAAGGTACGTTTAGGTGGCTAGATACCTTTGAAAGTGATTGGTTTGAATAACATGTTTTACATGATTTGATTGATGATTGAATTAAATTGATTTGAATTATGATTTGGAAATAAATTATGTTTGAAGGTATTGATTTTAATAAAAGTATTTAAAATGATTGATTTTTAAATCATGTTTTGAATGGTTTGGATTATTTATCGTGTTTAAATAAAGGAATTGATTTTAAAAGGTTTGTTGAATTAAATAAAAGTTTTTCAAGGAAGAGTTGTTGATTTTGAAAAGTTAATAATATGAGATTTTATTCTCAAGTATTTATTTACAAGGTTTGGTTTTAAAAGCATGTGGAATTAATTAAAAAGGATTTTGAATTATATTATTGGATATTAAAAGGATTCATTTAAAGAATTTTGAATTATATTATTATTAATTCTCTATAAGCATGTTAGTAATCCCACTATGCAGATTTGGTTTATTGATAAGGCATTGGACTTTGTATGACCGGGTCTTTCCTCAAGAATAGCCTTGTAATATAAGGAGACTAGCTTGGGGGGTGTGCACACTTGGGTGAGGAATTGGATTAAAAAGAAATGGTTCTTAATAAAGGAATTGGTTTTATTAACTATTATTTTGATATTGGAATATTGAGAATCGGTTTTGAATCATGAGTTTTGAATTTATTGGATTAATTATTGGAATTGATTTTTAAAAGCATGTTTGCAAATAAATTTAGTTTACATTATCTTGCACTTATCGTACTTAGCATAATTTGCTAATCCGTACTTCTTATTTGTTTTGGTTTGCCCTGTTTATCGTAATGGTAAGCAGTGTTGACAATTTTCAGGCGGAGTCATAAATGAGCATATGGGAGTCCCGAGATTTGCTTCACCTAGTTTAGGAATGTTGGTCTTGTATTTATTTTTGAGCCCTCATAACAATGTTACTATTTTTATAAGTATTAATAAAATAAAGTTGAGTTTCCGCTACAAGTTTTTTTGTTGAGTTAAGTATTTTGAGTAGCCTTGCGTAATCACGCGGCGTTAATACGCCCAAGTCTATCTCTACGGTATAATTATACATATTATACTAGTATTTCCGTAGAGGCAGATTTGGGGGTGTTACACCTCCCCCCCCCCCCCCCCTCGAAAACCTAGAAAACCTATCTCTCCACCCTCGAAACTCCTTCTTTGTCTCAATCTCGCCCCCTTACCCTTCTCCTGTCTCGGTTCTATCCCCTTTTTCCTTCAACTACCTCGTTTCTTAGGTCTGGGTAGGTAGGTTTTCAAATGGGCTTACCTTTAGTTGGTAGGGTTTCGAAGGTGTTTAGGGCTGGGTTGGTTAGGGTGAAGTTCCAATAATAATTAATTGGTTGGTTGTGGTGGTTAAGTGGAGATGAAAGGGGTAGGGGAAAGAGCGGTGACCGGCGCGGGGTCCAAGCTTGACAAAGGATCTGGGCGTGACTGATGGGGGCGATGGGGAGGTGGCTAGGGCCGGTGACTGGTGGTTGTTTAAAATAATTAATTCAAATAAATATTATTTAATTAAAATTAAAATTAAACTTTTTTTTGACCAATCATGTACATGGTGACACGTGTAAATTAAACTTAATTAAAAAAATTACCTACTCAGTCGGTTACAGGTCACTTAGGACCATTTTAAACGAATTGGATATAAAGGTCAGATTATTCAAAAATAACCCAAAGGTGAGATTATTTTTTACGGATGCCCTAAAGGAGAGATTATTCCGGACAATTTTTCCTTTTATTAAACTTAGGTCGCACAATTATTCATATAATCACGAAAATATTATGATGATTGGACATTTATGTCGGTTAAATTACAATTTTGTCATTTGATAATTCGGGCCGGGGTTCCCTATGCCTGAATAGCCACATAGGTTTTTTTTTTTTTTTTTTTTTTTTTTTTTTTTTTTTTTTTTTTTAAATAATTGCCACATAGGTTAGTCAAAGTATCTAAAGTCTTAAATGTCATTAATTTCTTACCATCATAACTATGGTTAATAGCGTGTTGCCGCTTTACTATTACTAAAATTAAGGTATTTAACTTAAACCTATAGATCAGAGTTAACCGTACGTTAGTGAGTGAGCACGAGTGCAAGACTATGATCGGAACAGATTAACATCTTTGTTCCCCACGTCTTCTCTCTCAAAATTGTCAAAAGAGTTCCCTCAATCTATCTATCCGGCCTCACAGACATGACCAAAGAAAAACAATGGTCATGCATGTTGCATGCATGCTCCATTGCTCCAATAATGTCTAGACTTAAGAGATTTTTTTTGAAAATATAGGAAACATATATACTCCTTTATTTTGTTTTTTATTACTTACTCCATTTTTTTATGTACCGAATTTTAGGGAAAACTAGGTTAGGTCCCGTGCTATGCACTGTTATTGACAAAAAAAATTATGTACGTGTAGGGAATAATTTCAAGACTTTAAAATCCCACTAGCTTGAACCCCACTATGATCATACACTAAAGTACGGTGGCGTCCAAAAGGGAAGAAGATAGAGTAAAAGAGTCGCCAACAAGTTTTAGGAACTTGTAAACCGTTCACGAGGTGAAGGTTACACCCCTTAACGATCCAAGAGATCGTCAACTCCATAAGGTCTAGAACCAAATAAGGGTTCGGGGATGAAGGTACAAATCCAACCTAAAAGAGATTGAACCTGCCCTAATAATAGGCCTATACTTTATTCTGATCGTATTCATGTGCGTTTTTTAATTAACATGCAATCAATAGGTTTAACCTAAACCTGTTTATCTATGTTGGTTGAATATTAATGCACAAACAAATCTATTATTGGCGATCACTTGAAATATAATCAAATTAACCCTAACAAGATTATTAATTACCTTATTAAGCGTGATTACAAGTAAAAATTCCCTTTAAACATGCATAAAGGTGTGATCAAGCCACTACGTAAAAAAATGAATTTGGCACCAGTTCAAACCCGGCCTAAGGCACCGGTTTGAACCGGTGCCTATGTGGGGGGTTCCAAAAAGGGTTATTAAAAGGCACCGGTTCGAACCGGTGCCAAAACTCGGAATTGGCACCGGTTAACCGGTGCCAAAAATGGCCAAAAAAAATAATTTTGTTGTTTTTGGCACCGGTTAACCGGTGCCAAAAATGCCAAAAAAATATAATTTATTTATTTATTTTTTTTTTGTTTTTTCCACTTAAAAATTAATTAGTCTAAAATACATAACAACATCAAAACGTAACATAAATCGATTAAAACATCATCAATATCATCGAAAATTGCAACATCAATATCATCGAAAATTTGCAAATTTGCAATACATAATCAAAAAAAAATTACAACTTATAAATACAAAAAAAAATTACAACATATAAATACAAAAAAAATTACGATATAAATTTTAAAAAAAAAATTACAATATTGTTAATAAAAAAAAAACAAAAACACCATTCATTCTTGTATCTTGCTTCTTCGATTTCATATCTGAATAACATATCTGCACCAATTATTAAAAAAAAAAAAAAAAAAAAAAAAAAAAACATTAATACAATTAAGCTTCCAAAAAAAAACCCAGAATTTAATCCCAAAAATTGAAAAAAAAAATTCAAACCCAATCTGAAAAACCAAAACCCAGAAACCCAATCTGAAAAACCAAAACGCAAAAACCCAAATCTGAAAAACCCAATTTGAAAACAACAACCCAGAAACGCAAAAACAAAAACCTAGAAACCCAATCTGAAAACAAAAATTGAAATCGAACAAAACCCTTACTATTTGGATTTTAATCGACAAAAACCCAGAAAACAAAAAAAATTGAAAGAGAAGTGAAACAAAAACCCAGAAACGCAAAAAAAATTGAAACAAAAAACCCGTTGAAACCCAGAAACGCAAAAAAATTGATACAAAAAACCCTTAATGTTGTTGTTGTTGTTGTTGTTACGGTGGTGAAACCCTTGTTGTTGCGATGGTGTTGTTGTTGTTGTTGTTGCGGTGGTGGTGTTGTTCTTGTTGCGGTGGTGTTGTTGCGGTGGTGGTGGTGTTCTTGTTGCGGTGGTGTTGTTGTTGTTGTAGAGAAAGAGAAGTGAATGGGACGGAGAGATCGAGGAGAGAGAAGGGAGAGGAGAGGAGATGAGAGAAGAGAGAATGGAGAGGAGAGAGTGAAAGAGGCAGATTGAGAGTTGAAAGAGGCGGATTGAGAGGAGAGAGTGAAAGAGGCTGCACTTTAGGGTTTTAAGGAGAGATAAGACCCGTTTTTTTTTTTTTAATAATTAAAAGGTTCGGTTCACAAAGGCACCGGTTCAAACCGGTGGCCTTTATGTTTTAGGCACCGGTTTGAAGTGAACCGGTGCCTTTTACTCTGGTTTACCTTCCCACCAATTTTGTAGCCCATTTTTGGCACCGGTTTGGACTGAACCGGTGCCAATTAAGGGGTGCCTTTTTGATATTTTCTACTAGTGAGCAAGAACAATATATAATCAAGCAACATAATAATAATCATGATAATAATAATAATCATCATAAAAATAATAATGGTAATCATGTTCATGTTAATATTAAAGCATAATAATAATAGCAAGATCCTAGGCATGATACTAACAAGATCCTAGGCATGATACTAACAAGATTAATAACAAACCCTAGCATGTCACTAAGCAATAAAAATCAAAGCTTTAACCCTAACATGATACTAGGAATATCATAATAACAATATAAACATGATCTCTACATCATAACATCAATTAAAAACCATTAAAGAACTTACTTTGATGCCTCGTACCTCTTTCTAATAACAAAATACACACGTTAGTAACTTCAAGGAAAATAATAATCAAAACAGTTAAATTAAATAATTGAAAGAGAGATTTGAGACCAAACCCTTAGAAATTAAACCTTTCACGTCTAGGGCGAAGGCAACTTCGAATATGGCTAGGTATTTCTAGATCTTGTGAATGCGGAATTTTGTATGAAAAACAAAGTTTGAAGAAGAGAAAAAGATTAAGAGAGAATAGGTGATGAATGAAATTAATTGGTGAATGATAGATGTAGATGATTGGTGAATGAAAACGGATTTTTAAATACGATATTTATAGAGAAAATCAGCCAAAAAGATAAATTAGACAAAACAGAGTCTGACGCGTTAAAAACAGAGCTGGCGCCAACCCTGGCTTGCTGGTGCCAGGCACCAGCACTAGCGCCAGGCGCCAGGCCTGGGGTTAGGCGCCAAGCCTGATACCAACGCGTTTTCGAAAATCCGATAAGTTTACCGTACTGGAGGATAAAATAATATAATTTCCTCAAAAATGCTATTTGATTTTGATTAAAACTCTGAAAAGTCAACAAAAGTCAATTTATCAATGCTAATTGAATTAGGAATGAAAAGAACATTCTAGAAGAATCTAGAAGACTAAAATCATTCCTAATTGCATTAGGAATAATAAATCATATTAGGCCCTCCCCTAGATCATTGGGCCGTACATAATGCTCAAACCGGGCCCAGTTTGGTAAATTGGTCATAACTTCCTCAATATTCATCGGAATTGGGCTTATAATATATCGTTGGAAAGGTCTTTGCAAGCCCCATCTAACTACACTACTATTGGACCCATATCATGGACCAACCAAACTGGATTGGCTGTTTTCTTAAAATAAGTTTTCAAAGACAGAGAGAAGAGAAAAGAAAAAAAAAACTATCCGCAACACTAGACTTTCCACACTTTCGCTTCATTCGATTATGATTCCACGTGAAAGGTAGTCATCACTAGGTTTGGTTTTGGGGAGACACAAATGGGTGTCTACAGTACGTATACACTTATCAGTGATCATATATTGTAATATCTCGTTTTTAGTCATTAACTTTTGTTTATATCAATTGTATCCTTGAAACGAATATTATGTTTGCCACATAAAAACTTATAGTAGAAGATTGTATTTTTTAAAAATATTTACAAAGATTATGTTTTGCTATTCTATTTTCCATATTAATTAGTTAATTGAATGTGAATATAGAAAAAAAAGGTAAATATCATTTCTATTTATATAGTAATTAAATTTTACAAATAATTTCCTTAAATAGATTTTCTATTACATATTTTTCTTAAAAAAAATACTAAGGACACACCACAAATTGACATGTGTCATTGCTGGTGTGTCTTTTAGTATATAGTTATTGATTGATTTGATAAGCTCTCCATACCTTATTGATATTGCCTTATGCGAATATTTCACGGGAATTAATATGCATAAATAACTAGTAGTAAAGGTACATTGGAAAGATAAATTTACATTGGGTACGCAAAAAAATAGAGAGAGAAAGTAATAAAAGTATATAGAAAAACAAAATTTACATGGGAAAGTTAAATTTGCGCAAATATCATTGTAAATTGGAGGAAATTTTGGTAAAAATTTAATATTAATACTTGTTGGAAAAAGAAAACGGGGTGAACATCTTGGCCTCTTGGGACTAAAATTTAACCAAAAGGGACTATCAATAAGGAACGAAAGGAGAGTGTTGACCTTTGCTGTCAAATTGTCAATTGGCAAAATATTCTCTTATCTCCTCTCCTCTCCTCTTCTAGGGTTTCTCCAAAATTTTGGCCGTTTAGGCCGAAAATAGTCTAATTTCTTCGGAAATTAGACTATTTTCGACCCATTTCCTTTAACTTTATTTAGTTTTGCAATTTGAATTTCAATAAATCTACACAAGTAGTGTTGATATTCGTCCGTCTCCCTATGGTGGAGTGTCTCCCTATGGTGGAGTCGTTAGTTTTCGTTTGTTTAGTTGTTTGTTTTTGTTTAGGGTTTGTTTGTGTGTTAGGGTTCATCAAAAAAGTAATCATCTTTTGCCCTATTGTCAGTTCTTTGGTAAAGATTTGTTCGGGATTGCAATGGTTGTCAAATTTTCAAATGCGTTCAGGCAAATCAGATGAGACCGTCTCTCCGAAAAGGCTGTATATTCCAGCGATGTGTGCGAGAGAAGTACCACAATGCAAGATCTTTTCAACGATCGTAGCTCTGACGAAGGAAAACCTAATTTGATTCAATTTTATGTATTTGTTAATTTAGATTTCATTAGATGCCGGATGGCTTTTTATTAATGAATTGATTTGTTTCAAAAAAAAAAAAAAATAACGAAGGGAGTAATAAAATATGAAGGTAGTAGGGTTGTTGGTAAAAAAAATTAAAAAAAAAATGTAAAAAATGTTGAAACTTATTGTAGTCTATTTGTGAGTGTCCCACATTGGAGAAAGAAAAGAGATGATTCCACTTTGATAGAGAAGTTACTCCTACTATTGTCATTTGGGTTTTAATATGGAATCTCATCAGCTTGTTTGTGGACTAAACTTTCTCTTTGTTTGGGTATGAAACGAAAGTAGTAAATTTTTTTTTTTTTTTTTGGGTTCACATGGAGCAAGTAATAAAAAACAGGTAGTATTATCACACATTGATTACTCCGAACATTGAGGGGAAAGCATCATTGACATTTTTGCTTTTTGAATGGGTCAATTAGAGATGAGAATAAAAAAGTTGAATCCCTTTTAATTGTTACGGTAACATCCAATGAGAATTAAACAAGAAATAACTATCGATCAACATGCATCACACAAATTACTGCATAGCTGGTGAAGGGAAATGACCTTTCATAAGTAGAGATATGAGACGATGAATATTTTTGAAAAATACATGCGTGATATATTTTTCATGTTAATATTTAGGTTTATTTATGTTAAATATAATATTTAGCAGATATATCTTAATGATTTAAAGTTATGGTAGTATATCTTTTAGAAAAATTGTTCCCAATTTAATAAGCGCAAGGGTTGTATAAATACTCTACCTAATTAATCAATAATAATCAAGCCATTTTATTTCTTTTTCACCCCAAATTTGTGAATTTCCCTCCATTACGTTATTTTTAATTTGTGGTCCTTTGTTTTCCCATCCATAAAAATACAGAGAACTTCATAAAGAGACATTTTGTCATGTAACAACCAAAAATTAAAAAATACAAAAATTAATTTTGCATCATCACCCGAATTCAATAATAGCTTTAGACTTCGATTTAGATTTAAATGGTGTGTTTCTAAAACTAAAAAGTAATTTCTCCAATTTTTAAATTAAATATAAGTTATCCATATACTTTAATAATAAAAATATGTACAAAGTTAGCATAAAAATAGGGTCATTTGTGAACAACTACCCGTTTTTTTTTTATTTGTTAAGAACTACCCAGAAGTTAAGAAAAGTTTGGATAACACTACCCATTAACGTTTTCCGTCCAAAAAAACGTTAATGGGGTCCACTTTTTCACTTTTCCCACTTAATTAACTCCCCTAATTACCTTCTCTCTCTTCCTTAATTAACTTCCCCTAATTACCTTCTCCCTCTTCCCTAATTAACCTCCCCTAATTACCTTCTCCTTCTTCCCTAATTAACTTCCCCTAAACCCTAGAAATTAAAACCCCCAAATTTAGACATCTTATCAATTACAATGGCCAATTAGACATCCTACCAACTGCAATGGCCAATTAGTAATTGAAGTGCAATTGAATTCAATCTCAAAGTCAAAATAAGTGAAACCTAGAACTCAATTAAACCCCTAAATCCTAGAAATCAAAACCCCTAAATTTATTTGAACCCATAAACCCTAATTCGAATCCCTAATTTACACCCTAATATAATTATGTTAATTGCGTTCAATTAAAACTTGTATACAAATACAATAAACAATGAATTAAAAGGAAAGTGTGAAACATTACTTGAATAATTGAGAATTTGTGTTCAATTGATTGAGTATAATCTTTTGGATTATAGAGTGAGAATGGAGAGGAAGTTAATTAGGGAGAAGAGAGAAGGTAATTAGGGGAGTTAATTAAGTGGGAAAAGTGAAAAAGTGGGCCCAATAACATCTTAATTGGACGGAAAACGTTAATGGGTAGTGTTACCCAAACGTTTTGTAACCTGTGGGTAGTTCTAAACAAATAAAAAAAAAATTGGGTAGTTGTTCACAAATGACCCTATCTTTAGGGTAGTTCTAGACAAAATTTCCTAAAAATAGTGTAAACACTAATTATTCAACATGAAATCTCTGCTACAAAAGGAAGGAAGTATATAAGAACTACTATAAGTCACAATTACATAATGAGATAGTCCTCTAAACTATCATCAATCCTTGGGTCAATATAGTCATAATCTTATCAAATGTAGCTAGTTATATATTTTATTCCCAATCTCAAATAATAAAGTATGAGGGGACTTTCTTAAATTATACTTGTACTAGCAAAGTAGAAAGCTAAGTAGTTGTGGGGGGGGGGGGGTCATGGCTGTGAACATGTGTTACATCTCTTTCATGTAGTGAATCGTGATAGTTTTGGGAGAATCTTGTATTGTCAAAATGGTCCATTGCTTGAGAAAAAGTCAACATTATTTAGCTAACTTCTTTTTTTGTTTTTCTTTTTTTTGTTTTTTTTTGAAAGAATTAGCTAACTTCTTTTTTTGTTTTGTTTTTGTTTTTTTTTTTTTTTTTTTTTTTTTTTTTGAAAGAATTAGCTAACTTCTTTTATTATATGACTCCTAAATCCTTTTTGGGAATATATCTTTGTGACTCTGTGATTCTAGATATGTAACTCCTTATAAATTCCCTGAAATCAAAAGTTCAAATTACCCTTAATAAAATAGTGTTTAATGAGTCTTCAAAAAAAAAAAAAAAAAAAATTAATGAAAAATCTAAAGTATTATTGTCACCATGATAATGGTTAAGGTTTTTATCACAAAACACCGCAAAAATCTTAATAAAATTAAACCATTAAAAAAAGTCAACATCAAATCCAAAAGAAACTTAAAAATGAAAGTAACTTTAAACTAATTTAAACACTATTAATTGAAAAAAAAAATTAAACACTATTAAAATGTGGAACCATCATGGCAATGAAAGTAACTTTAAACTAATTTAAACACTATTAAAATGTGGAACCATCATGGCCAAAAAGGCAAAAACCAAAACCAAAGGAAATAAAACCAAGTAACAAAGCTATATAGTCTCAATCTAATCACCATAATGACTATATTGACCCAAGGATTGATGATAAAATATTTTAGTAACAAAGTAATAGGAAAGTTATAAGAGGAATAAACAAATAACAAGTAGTAGTTTTCAACCCTCAAATCCATTACATGTTTATAATTCAACTACATGGAACTTCGTTTTATATAGTCTCAATCTACTCACCATAATGGGTCATTACAAGGCCAAAGCAACAAAAATGCCAACAAACATAGGCAAAGTATGAATTAACTAAAGATGAGGACATAAACTAACTAAATGTGTACACATTTACCATGCTCAACCTAGACAATAAAATAAATAAACATGTTTGCCATACAATACATTCAAATTTACCGGATCAATGCGGATCAAACATTGAACGAGTATCCAACCAAATATCTCTACCCCAAATAATGGAGTCAACTAACGTGAGAGCTATCAAGCAGGAAAATTAAATAACCATGTCATTCCTAAAGTGATGGAAGTCCATACGTTTAATTATTAAAAAAAATACATTCAAGTCTTATACCCCTAGTAGAAATTATGATCACATAACCTCTCCTATTTTTATACTTGAGGATTGAGGATGCCCCTTTTTCTCATGGTGAGAAACAAATTTGTTTCTCATATGATATTTTCGTAAATAAACCAACAACTTTATTCAACTATGGAGCCTACAATAATGAAAAAATTGTTGATTTATTCATAAAAATGCCCCATGAGAAACAAATTTCGTTTTTCACCATGAGGAACAGGGAGTATTATGTTGCTATAATTTGGCAGATTTTAGTCCATACCCTAAAAAAGGTAGGAAGATCAGAGTATCATCCTAAGAAACAAATAAATATAGGGACTCTTAATTTGGTTTGCAAAGATGATAATAGTCGCTAATAGAAGACCAGACACTAAAAAGACGTGGCTTAACCATGCACTTAGATGAAATTCATTCAATCCAACCAATGGTCATTAGAGAATTAACTCAACTGAGAGAGACACATGTATATTTCCCAACTAAAATATACGTACACATGGGCTAAATGACCAAATAAAGCTAATAATTGCGAGATCGACACATGACCTAAATGACTTATTCAACCAATTTTTATTAGATTACGCATCAATAAGAGAAGATACAATTATTATAGAAGTATTTTTAGTTGGGGTTAATATTGAATTTATGGCCATTGTTCGTGTCAATTTTCCATTGCTTCAAGAGTGATAAGGTATATAATAGCTATGCTACCCTATATTGTTCAACTCATGTCAATGATGTCAATGTTATCAATGTGATTGAGAAGGGAGAGGAGCAAGAGAAAATACAAGTTTATCATTATCATAAATAAAAATAAAACTTTGATAAGTAAAATTTGTTTATCAAATAGGAAAATTGAAAATTAACAATTTTTTTTTTATTTTTATTATTTATCAAATAGGGGTTTCACTATTAAATTGTTGATATATTTCCATTTCATGGTGACTAAACATGTATATTCTTTTATTTAACGTACATTTTTCCCTTTGATATCAAAATGATTAAGTGTAACTTCCTCATTACGCAATTAGCAATAAGTACAATAATAAATTCAGGAAGACCTTATAAAAATAAAGGCTATTCCAGTTGTTGGCAAATATACACATAATTATGATACAATATAATTTTATTTTTTCTAATGCGTTGACTAAATAATAAAGCACACAATGATTAACACAAAAACCCCAATGTGAGGAGAAAACCATGGGATCTTCGGTTGTTATCACATCCTTCCACTAATCACAAATAGTATTGATGATAATAATAATAATAATAATAATAATAATAATAATAATAATAATAATAATAATAATAATAATAATAATAATAATAATAAATAATAATAATAATAATAATAATGATAATAATAATGATAATAATAATAATAATAATAATAATAATAATAATAAATAATTAATAATAATAATAATGATAATAATAATAATAATAATAATAATAATAATAATAATAATAATAATAATAATAATAATAATAATAATAATAATAATAATAATAATAATAATAATAATATATTGGAAAATTGTAAACTAATAATCCCACTTTTGCCACTTCTGCTCAAAACAATCCCACCTTTTCGAATTCCCAAAATAATCCCACCTTTGACCCCCATCTTCTCAAAATGAGCCTTTAACCGGTTTGTCAAATTAGTGACCTGTTTAAGAAGGTGACTTAACACGTGTCACCTTCTTATTGGCTTTCTTTTAAAAAAATATTTTTTAAAAAAAAAGGATAATTAAAAAAAAATTAAAAAACCCCTTCGACCACCTCCCCTGCCGGAGCTCCGCTTGCCGCAGCACAAGCTCAACCAAACCACCAGCCTAACCCCTTCAAGCACCTATACCCTCACCACAAAACAGCCGAAATCGACCAAAGAAGCCCTGTAACGGCCGATTTTGGTGATCCATGGTCGATTTCGGTAGGTGATGGTGCGGTTTTAATTTCCATCGAAATCGACCACTGGATTTTTGGGCGTTCGATTAATAGGATGTGGATTTCTAAGCGGCGAATTTCTGGGCGGTGGATGTCGCGGTGGGTTTCAATTTCTGAGTGGTTGAAAGGAGGTTTCGGGGAGGGAGAATGAGGGAAGGGGTACAATGGCCGGCTTTACGGGTGGTGGTGTGCTGTTTTTCCCGATTTTGGTGGGACAGGGGGTGCCGACGGCTGGAGATCGGCGGTATTTTGGGGTGGCAGGAGTTCGTGGGCGGCGGTATTTCGTGGTGGCTGGGGTTCGTGGTTGGTGTTAGGGAGTTTTATGGGTGGATGGGATGGTCGGGGTTAGGAGAGAGAAAGAAGGTGGTGGGGTTAGGTGGTGATGTGGTGGTGGTTAGGAGAGAGAAAGAATGTGGTGGTGGTTATGGTGGGAAGCTAAGGTTGAAGATGAGAGATTGAAAAAAAATTAAAAAAAAAAAAAAGTTAACCTGTTGAACAAGTTGTGGGTCATAAGGCCTGTTTTAAGAAGATGAGGGTCAAAGGTGGGATTATTTTGGGAATTCGAAAAGGTGGGATTGTTTTGAGCAGAAGTGGCAAAGGTGAGATTATTAGTTTACAATTTTCCTAATATATTTCAAAAAGGTTGTCGCTTCTGCAGAATCCACTTTTTCTTTATTTCCTTGACAATCAACATTGTGGAAATCGCAGCAAGGATATCACACATCTGTTTGGCTTCGAGTAGTTCCTATTTTGGGGTTGGGTCAGACGATAAATGCAAAGACTTACCGATGTGTGTTATGCTATCGATTGAGTGTCCCATTGTTCTCTGTCTCGACACCATGCTCTGCTTGTTCAAGGGTTTTTACAGGGATATTTTTTTGTGATTACGCGGTGTTGTGTGCTGGTATGATAGGTATTAAACTTCGGCATAATGTTGTTCGTGATACCCTTGTTGATGTTAGCTATCGATCTAGGATTTCTGCAAGAAAAGAGGTTGGCATTTGGTTGTTTAGAGGGAGCGACGAGGCCCTTTAGACCTGCAGATTTGTTACTTTATTCCTGCGATTGTGGTCATGATGTTATGTAACACCCCAATAATTCTCTCTTTAAACTTGTGAGGACCCTGAACAACATTCAACAGAATTACTGGCGCGCTACCGCCACGTGTTCAAACGTTAAGGCTTTATCAGAAAATAGCAGCGGAAAAACTAAATCAGTTATAAATAAGTTTCAAAACCAACGAATGAAACCAAATTAAGTCATACAACTTGGAACCATTAAGGCCCTTATTCAAAACCCAATAAAAGTAGTAAGTGATTAATTCCAGTGTTCGAATAAATTCAAACCCAAAAGAATTAGTGTCAAATAAAATCGAATTAAAATAAATTCAAACTTGCAAAAGAAATAAAATGCAAACAATCAACTCTCTACTCAAGATCCCACAACCCTGATGAATGCTGCATGTGTAAGAACCTGTGGTAATTCTGCTCCCCAATATTACAAGTGTAAAAATTGGATCGTCACAGGGTCATTGAAAGGCGAAGGCCATGACCAAAGAAAGACACACAAAGCACGCAATCAACAAAGCTGAGTACATACAAGCTGCAAAATAAATTAAGAAATCCATAACATGCTACTAATAATCAATCATCATGCATCATTAAATTATAGACTCAACACACGACTCAACTATTTATATTACTAATACTCCATTAATTAATAATAGGTAAATCATTATTTTTATTCATTGGATTACGCAATAGACAAGGTTGTCCAACCCATGCTCCATTTGGAACATCAATAAAAGAAAAACCCCATGCCTCCTTTCGGAAACATCAATAAACATCCAACGACCATGGGCGCGACTCCGTTACCGTAGTTAGTATGAGATCTCACCTAACTCCTAGTTTTGAAAAATATTTGAAATAAGAGACTCGTAGATCAGACGGCCTCGAGAAAAGTACACGGCTAATACCCCATGTACCCCAACCTCTGATTGTCATTACTCCAGAAGTGCACCAATCTAGAGTTTTATTGCTCATCCATCTTGCACTTTACGTGATTTACAAGTTTAGACTTGGTGATGACTCATATGCATAACAATACAATCAATCCAATATCAATTCAATCAAGTAAAACAACTTTTCAATTTCAATTCTTGATTTATTAGTGGCAAGCAACATTTATTATTTATTCCTTTACTACCTCGGTGTATAAACACCTTGAGTGCATAAGGCACCCCAAAACCTTAACCTCGTCTTAGAAGACTTAAATTCTTCCTTTACTCATCCTGCTTGCATAATCATGAATGAGTAATAAATTAATCATTACACCAATAATATACCTTTGCCTCTAAGCGCACCTTGCATAATTAGAGCACAAATAATACTTGCAATATAAAATAGTGCACGTTATACGAAATTCACAATGTATAACCAAACAATTTAACTCAGTCATCCCTATACATGATACTAAGTTCTCGATCCGTCGTCCTTAAACATGCACCTAAAAGAAAGGTTTCGTAACTTGTACGTACCTTGAGCAAACGAATTGGTATGCCACTTTACTAACTAGAAATCACCTTCAATAAACTATTCTCCTAAGCCAAATAATAACATCTCAATCAATACCCAATCAATCAAATTTACAGCAATACTAACTTACTTTAAAACCTTCAAAATCCAAATCAAACAACACTTTAAAACCTTCCCTTTAGTTAAAATTAAAGGCTTATATATAGTTCTTTAAATTTTCTTCATAAAAACCTTAAAATACACTCTTATACATGAAATTACAGCAAGTTCAAAGTCTAATAAAAATCTGAAAATTATATAAAAACCCCTAAAAATCTCCCTTTTTAATGGGTGATTAAACCCTCTTTATAAAACATTAAAAGTAGTACTTAGAAACTATTTCCAACACTTAAAACTTCAATAAAAACATATATTTATGTTTAATTAACTTTAAACATAATTAATTTTATTAATCAAACTCAAGGATAATATTTTAAGTAAAAAAAAAACTTCGTTAAAATCAAAAACTGCCCGAAAATCATATTTAGAGGCTGAATTAGGCCACGAGAGGATGGTGCTCACTACCAAAGGTAGTGAGTATTTCTTAAAACGTTGTTTCCACATGGAAAACACTATTTTTTCATCAAAATCGGATGAGTTCAGAATCTGATCGGGATTAAAACGGGATTAATATTAACGAACGAAAATCTAAAAACTAAAACACGAATTTATGTTCAAAATAATCTGGAATTAAGTTAAACTAATCATTAGTTATAATCACCAAAATTTCAAAACATCATTACTATAAAAGCCCTAAATCAATTGTTCATAAAAACCCTAAAATCATGATTTTCAATAATTTAAAACCCTAGGTTATAAAATTTACAAAATCTGAAAATTATGATACTTATAAAATCTGAAATTATAAAGTTTAGTCATCAAAATACAACTTGATACTAATTAAATTACTTTCAAACAATAAAATCAAAATCCATAAATCAATAATTATAATTATACAAATTAATAAAACAAAGGAGAGAGAAAATAAGACTAACCTTTTGGTGTGGGAAATTTTTGGGGATTAATGGGGTATTTATAGGAGAGAATGTTGTAGGGTAAGTAAGAAGATTGGGCCTCATAAAATTATTGGGCCAATTAGGTAAATGAAATGGACTAGGCTTTGTTTGTATGATCATGAATTGTAGAACATAGGTTCATAAAATAGTTTGTGCTAAAATAATTTTTGACCAATATTAATAATTTGAAACTTTTGTAATTAAATTCCGGAAAAGTACAAATAAATATTATAAATAAAATAAAATTTCATTTATAAAATATTTAAAAATACGGGGGATTACATGTTAGTGTTGACTTGAGAGAGTCTTCTACTTTTACTCAGTCCAGGCTATCAAACTTTGTTCCTGAACATGTTGTGGCTGATGCGGCTTGACATAAGCGGGATCAAGTATGAATCCAGTTGTCGGGCAAATAGATAGCCCAGATTGTATATCGGCTTCCCACTAATTTTTGTAGGTTGAATAACTTTTTCTGTTTTTGAGACATAATAATAATGATAATGATAATGATAATGATAATGATAATTATAATAATTATAATAATAATAATAATAATAATAATAATAATAATAATAATAATAATAATAATAATAATAATAATAATAATTCTTCATGATCCACTAATAATAAGTTAAGTGGTTAAATAAAATTATATTGAAAAGAAGGATAAATTAAAATGTCAGATTAGAGAGCATTAAACAACAATCCAAGTATTCCATATACAGGTTGAAAATGTAGGAACAAAGTATCAAATTTTTGCAACATGTACTTTGAATGTACTGGTGCCCTAAGTTTCTAGCTAACTCAATCATGTCCCTCCTGTTAAAGTTTCGATGGAAAACCACTAAGGCAGCCAAACCAATCTACTGGCCTGGGCAAAGAAGGACCTGGTATGTGCCCATAAAGCAAGGGGAGGATTGGGTATTAGAAGCATAATGCATCTAAACAAAGCCCTCCTAATGAAGCAGGGATGGAGAATGGTTTCAAACTCAAGCCTCCTTGTGAGCATAATTTTCAAAGAGAAATATGGGGATGACCCAATTAGTTTGGGCTATAAAAGTTCTATTCCAAGAGTGGGATCTTGGGCAGCAAGGGGATTGGTAAAGGCTGCGTCCGAGCTTAAGCACCTCATAGGTTTCTCTGTAGGAGATGGGAAGGACATTGATATTAGGGAGGATTGTTGGGTGGGAAGTGAAAAGGTAAGCGTGAAATATTTTGATGGGGGTGAGGAAATAAGGAAGGTCGCCGATTTGATAACACCTCAACACACATGGAATACTAGCTTGATATGGAAGGCTTTTGAGGAGGAATATGCAAGGAAGATTTTAAGCATCTGCCTGCCTTCTACAAGAATTGATAGAAAATTTTGGCTTCCGGACTCGAAGGGTCTCTACTATATGAAATCCGGGTATTGGTGCCAATTCTCACAGGATCACTCAGCAGAGGAAGAGAGTTTCTGGAGAAAGTTCTGGAAAATTAAAGTATGGCCAAAGGTACTTCTTCTTGGCTAGAAGATTATACATAACAAACTCCCCACAAGACAAAATCTTATTAGGAGAGGAATGATGGTGGAGGGAAGCTGTGTTATGTGCAACAAGGAAGAGGAAATGGTAGAGCACTTATTCAGAGAATGTGAAGTTATAAAAAGAGTTTGGTGGGGATCGCTGGGATTGAGGTCAATGACTAATAGTCACATCACCTTTGCTAAGTGGCTAAAGGATCTTCTTACTTATTCCTACAAGATGGGTGATGATGGAGAGCTTTCAAGATCAATGCTGCTATTGTTACAAGCTATTTGGTTGCACAAAAATGAGATTATTTTTAGAGGCATAAGTGTAAGCCCATAATCTATTTTGGACTTAGCACAGGTACATGCTATGAAATGGAGGAAAGCTACGAGCTGGAGCAAAGAGGACCAGTGGACTAAGCGACATAACGAGTTGGAACTTTGAAGCTTCCTTGTCTTTTCTATGCAGGTACTCCTTCACGGGGTGCTAGGACTTCAATTATAGTGCATGTTGCGTGGAAACAAAGAAAAGGCAGAGCTAAATCAGGATGGAGTGCGGTCGTAGCCTGGCAGAATGAGTATCGAGACCTTCGCACTGCAGGAGAAACAAGGAAAGTTCAGGCACAAAGCACATTTCAGGCTGAAGGTTATGCTATATATTGGGTGCTGAAGGACAACATGTCTCACTTCAAAAACATTATTATCAAGACGGATTGCGAGATGGTTGTGAGAGCCCTAAATAACCTAGATAAAGCTCCTCGTCATTTACAGAACATCATAGTGGAGATTAAGCGAATGGCAGGGATGATCGACTTCTTCATGTGCATAAAGGTCCAAAGGGAGCTAGATCATGCATCACATATAGCAGCAGGGAGGATGAGAAGATTGTAATTCTGTTTTGCTTTGTAGTCTTATAGCCATTGTCTAAAAAAAAAGTATCAAATTTTGACATCAATTTGTTTGTGGGCTTTGTTGCTACGATATCAATAAGGTTCTAACCAATTGATTGTTGGTACATTGGTGATTGGAACTGCACTTAGTAGAAAGAGTCACGTGTTTGATCTGCGCAATAACATTTTGGAGGGGACTGCAAGTCTAAAATCTACCACCCAAAATTTCACCTGAATCTAAATTAACCTAAAGAATGAATCGGGCGAAACACCAAAAGAAAAATACTACTTATTAATAAGGTTCCAACAACTCCCGGCCCCATAATTTTAAGTCAGCCCCTTGACTTCCTTCTAATCTCATTAAAACAAACCAACTTTATTTGGGGATAAGGATTAATATACCCATATGGAAAACACAAATAGTAAGCCCATACATTAATTTTAATGTCTTCCTCCAAGTATGACTGTAGGAGTGAATGCCAACATGTCTTCAAAGTTAAGCACTTAAAAATGGATGAAGTATTGCAAATTTTTCTAAATTATCATTGCCTTATGGGCTTATTGCCACATTTCATCGGAATATTATTATAATCTCATATAAATGTTTCTACAAAATAGTTAAATTTGTTTGTTTGCGATGAAAGCATTTAAAAATCAAGGGAATTTTGAGTTATTATGGGAAATATTTGATAATTTAATTCCCATATTTTGTGTAGTACTATATTTTCCATTTTTACGTTAAACCAAACGGACCCTCTACTTTCAACTTACATGAATTTATAATTCTCTTATCATTTTGATTAAATTCCAAGCAATTGTGTAGTTAATTACACAAGTTTTCGAGCCAGATCATTTTATAAATATTTTTAATTTTTTTAAAAAAATCTTAAATTAAAAGGTTACCCTCGTCAACTCCGTCATTCACATCAATGGAGATCGAAGCAGCCTTAATAAAAACCCTAAAAATAATTGGAGAATAGGGTATGGTTAAACCAAGCATGTGGTTAGCTTCTATTTCCCCATTATTGAAGCCATTAAAATTGCTTCAATTTCAGCCATAAAGTCTCTTTGTTTTTACTTATTCTATTGTATTTTCAAAAATGACCTTATTCTATGCGTATAAAATTACAACGTTATTAGTTATCCTAGAATAGGAGTTTATTTAGGTGATTAACTTGTATTTGACTAGCTCTTTACCCGTGCAATACGTATACTATTTTGTACTCCCTCCGTATTTTATTACTTGCTCCATTTCTCCATTTGCGAAGTTTTAGAAGAAATAGTAGAAAGTAATAAAATATGAAGGAAGTGAGGATAGTGGAACAATAAAGTACTACCTCCATTAAATGTTATGTGCAATTTCAGGGTAATATTTGTGAGATATAAAATATTTCAAAGTTGCACATAATATTTAACAGATGTAGCATGATAGTTGAGAGGAGAGAGAATATGAAAATATAAAAGTATGATAGTTTGGGGTCCAATAGGAGAGAAGAAATTAGTAAAATGTTGTGAAATATTTCTAAATAAGGAAATAAAGCAAGTAATATAATATGTCAATAAAAGAAAAGTGGAACAAGTACTAAAATACAGATGGAGTAGTAAAATTGGTGTTTTATTCCCCCTTATTTTTGGTCATATGCTATTCTCATTCAACAAATATAGAGTCAAAAAGGGAGAGATAGGGGCAGTGTCGCGGTAACCATTGATTATATATGTAAAAGAAATAAAATAAGGGGGAATATGAACGAAATCTATAATATGGAGTACTATATAAAGAGAAAAGACATTTTGGTTGATAAATTTTGCTTTTTCTAAAATACTTATAAATTAAAAATTAAGTATAATAAAAATACGTAGTATAATCTATTCTATCATAGCTACCCACAAAAATTATTATTACTCCGTATTAAAAAAATTAGGAAAATTTAACATGAATAATCCAACCTTTTGTCGGTTCTCCTAAAATAATCTAACTTTTGGATTAACATCGAATAATCCTACCCTTGATATATATATTTTCTCCTACCAAGCCTGTGTGACTGGTTACCTGAATATTAGGTAATTTTTTTTCTTCTTTTTTTCCCTCATATTTTCTCCTCCTTCTCCCTAGCTAACATGAAGCTTCACTTCGCCATGATCCACAACCACCATCACAAAGCTCCATCCTCATGACCTCACTCTACCGTCACCTAAACCCCTACACCACCCACCAAGAACTACCCACTAGTACAAAAACGACCTAAGGTAACACCACATGGTATCACTTTAAAGGCTAGAAGCTTAACTAATTTATAAGTAACACTTTTGTAACACCTTGACATTGTGTAACACTTGATTGTAACACTTTGATATTAAGTAACACTGTGTTGTAACACTTTTATATTAAGTAACACTGTATTGTAACACTTTTACATTAACTATGCATGTATTAGTAGGAGAAAAAAGCTAAAAAAATATAAAAAAAAATTAAACTGATTTATACGGAGTATATTATAACCTGAAGTCCAAATTGTTCGGTTGTTCCTCACCTTTCAAACAACCAACACCACCATCACAAGTTTTCTCTCTCCTCCTCACAACCACTTCCCTTCCTCGACAACAAAGGTGAAGAATATCTCCACCACCTCGCACAAGCCGACGCTGCACTGCCACCATCCAAAAGTCGCAACAACCTCTGTGCGTTCCTGTAAACCATGCCATCGGCAACTCCAATTGTAAGTTTTCTGTTTTTTTTTTTTTAAATTTAGGGTTTGTTTTGATTTGTGAATTGTTGTGATTTTGGCTATTTTGTTTTTTATTTGTTATTTTGATTTTACAATACAAATAAACGATGGTTTTGTGAATTTGGGGATCGATTCCGTCGTTTTTTTTCTTTGCAATTACTTGCTATTTATTTGTTGCTGTGAATTTGTTAGGATTATGGTTCAAAATTTTGGGTTAGGGTTCGAATTTTTGGTCAGGATTCAGATTATTAGGATTAGGATTGAATTTTTGTGTAAGGGATCAAATTTTGGGCTAATATTTAAGTAGGAGGATGAAGATGGTGATTAAGTGTTCCACGGAGCGAGGATGGAGAATTATGATGGGTTTGTGCAGAATTAGAATAATCATAATTATAGTCATAATCAAAATCATAATCATAATAATAGCTATAATCATTATAATTATAATCTGTTTAGTAGTGGCGGGAATAGAATGATAGTATGGTTCAGTGGTTTCTTATCATCAACCTCCTACTGTTGGTTCATCTAATAACTGAAGATGATTTTGATTTTGGATCTTCTCTTTTATATTTTTATGAGAAAGGCAATCAAATTTTTTGCTTTTTAGTTTTTAGTTTCGGATAATTTTGTTTTTGTGTGAAAGTTTTATGTGTTAGATTATTGTGTTGAATTGTGAAATTTGATTGTTTGATCTATTCTGATTCTTGGGTAGTTGGTTTTTTGTGCTAGATTTTTGTGTAGAATTGAAACTAGTTTTGAAATCTTAAACTTGATCAGCTTAGTAGGATTTGTTAAATTTAGAAAATGAGATGAATGACTTATGTGCTCCTCTTTGCAATAATACTTAAGAAGATCATTTGCACAAGAAATTTGAACTTGTCTTTAGGAATTATTAATAGGATTACTAGATATCTGTAGGAATCACCCCACCTTCTTCCTTTATTATACATCATACAAATTGATGTACACTTTTCTAAATAGCTAATGTTGTTCAAGGGGGAGCTTTTTGTTTAAACAAGTTTCTATCATCAGTTAGTGATGATTTCAATGCTCTTTATGTTGCAGGTGTCAATTATATAATAATTTCAGAGGTATGGATGATTTTAATTGCCAAGTTAGCTGAAATTCATGCTTTTGATGTTGTAGGGACTTGGGTTTGACTTATGCATGCTCATGACTAATATTAGTTTGATCAATATAAGGAAGAAGGTACGAGCATCAAATTTTATTTGGTTTTCTAGGATATAATATGATACTTAAAACTCATAAGTTTTTATTACATGTATAGTTTTCTGCCTCCTTTTCCCCTTGTCACTGGTGCGTGTACATTCATCTGATGTGCATTCTTATGTGGCCTGGTTTGCAACATGCTTTTCATTTTATATGTGTGCTTGTATATATGCCTGGCTTGGTATGATGAGCAATTTCCTGGCTAGTATAATAAATACAATATTGCATAAATTTATACAAAGAAGATGGGTTTAGTGAAACAGTCGTTTATAAGTTGGCATGGAAATCACTTTACTAAGTGCTTCAAGATGAGTATTTATTCAAATAACATAGCTAAATAAACTGACTGTGTTAATTTTTTCATAAATAAACATATGAGCTAATGTTTGTTATGGTTTTTTTGTTTTTTTAGAAGTGCTGAACAACTTATTGCCACTAACAATGAAGTGGTAGTTGTAATGGGTGAATAGAAGAGCCATTGAGCCACTCGGGGTTAATGAAGTTTCCACCACCTTTAAAAGCAGGAATCCAAGACTACTAAGGAGCAGCTATAGCAGCCACAAGGCTCACAACCAACTTCTTTCTAGCTGCATAGCAGGGTTGACTTTGCTGTTAACAACTGCAACTCTTCTTCCCACCTGACAGGAAAGGCGAGGTAATATAAACCTATTTAATATTTGTAGACACCCATTTGTGTCTCCCCAAAACCAAACCCAGTGATGAGTACCTTTCACGTCGAATCATAATCGAATGAAGTGAAAGTGTGGAAAGTCTAGTGTTGCGGATAGTTTTAATTCTTTTCTATTCTCTCTGTTTTTGAAAACTTATGTTAAGAAAACAGCCAATTCAGTTTAGTTAGTCCATGATATGAGTCCAATAGTAGTGTAGTTGGATGAGGCTTGCAAAGACCTTTCCAACGATATATTATAAGCCCAATTCCGATGAATATTGAGGAAGTTATGGCCAATTTACTAAACTGGGCCCGGTTTGAGCCTTATATACGGCCCAATGAACTAGGGGAGGGCCTAATATGATTTATCATTCCTAATGCAATTAGGAATGGTTTTAGTCTTCTAGAGTCTTCTAGAAGGTTCTTTTCATTCCTAATTCAATTAGCATTGATAAATTGACTTTTGTTGACTTTTCAGAGTTTTAATCAAAATCAAATAGCATTTTCGTGGAAATTATATGATTTAATCCTCCAGTACGGTAAACTTATCTGATTTTCGAAAACGCGTTGGAAATAAGCTTGGCGCTGTAGACACCCATTTGTGTCTCCCCAAAACCAAACCCAGTGATGAGTACCTTTCACGTCGAATCATAGTCGAATGAAACGAAAGTGTGGAAAGTCTAGTGTTGCGGAAAGTTTTATTTCTTTTCTCTTCTCTCTGTTTTTGAAAACTTTATTTTAAGAAAACAGCCAATCCAGTTTGGTTGGTCCATGATATGGGTCCAATAGTAGTGTAGTTGGATGGGGCTTGCAAAGACCTTTCCAACGATATATTATAAGCCCAATTCCGATGAATATTGAGGAAGTTATGGCCGATTTACTAAACTGGGCCCGGTTTGAGCTTTATATGCGGCCCAATGATCTAGGGGAGGGCCTAATATGATTTATCATTCCTAATGCAATTAGGGATGGTTTTAGTCTTCTAGATTCTTCTAGAAGGTACTTTTCATTCCTAATTCAATTAGCATTGATAAGTTGACTTTGTTGACTTTTGAGAGTTTTAATCAAAATCAAATAGCATTTTCGAAGAACTTATATTATTTTATCCTCCAGTACGGTAAACTTATCGGATTTTCGAAAACACGTTAAAATCAAGCTTGGCGTCCAACCCCAGGCCTGGCGCCTGGCGCTAAGGCTGGTGCCTGGCGCCAGCTAGCCAGGGTTGGCGCCAGCTCTGTTTCCTGAGCGTCAGACTCTGTTTTGTTAATTTATCTTTTTTTGGCTGATTTTCTCTATAAATTTCGTATTAAAAACTCCGTTTTCATTCATCATCTACATCTATCATTCACCGATTTACACCAATTCTTTTAATTTTCTTATAATCAGTCATCTCTCTCATTCATCTTTCTTCTCTAAACTTGGTTTTATCATACAAAATTCCGCATTCACAAGATCTAGAAACACCTAGCCATATTCGAAGTTGCCTTCGCCCTAAACGTGAAAGGTTTAATTTCTGAGGGTTTGGTCCCAAATCTCTCTTTCCATTATTTAATTTGGTTGTTGTTTATTATTTTCCTTGAAGTTACTAACGTGTGTATTTTGTTATTAGAAAGAGGTACGAGACATCAAAGTAAGTACTTTAATTGATTAATTGATATTATGATGTAGAAATTATGTTTATATTGTTATTATGATATTCCTAGTATCATGTCTAGGGTATTTTTAATATTAAATATGATTGCTACGATGCTTCCTATATTCTTCCTAATATTTATGGTTGTTAGTATCATGTTAGGGTTAAAGATTGAATTTTTATTGCTTAGTGACATGCTAGGGTTTGTTATTAATCTTGTTAGTATCATGCCTAGGATCTTGCTATTATTATTATGCTTTAATGTTAACATGAACATGATTATGATTATAATTGTTATAATGATTATGAATATTATTATTATTATTATTATTATTATTATTATTATTATTATTATTATTATTATTATTATTATTATTTTGATGATGATTATTATTATTATGATTATAATTTTATTGTCATGATATTTATTGATTATTATTATGTTGCTTGATCATATTTTATTTATTTATTGCTTGATCACACCTTTTATTGCATGTTTAAAGGGAATTGGTACTTGCAATCACACTTAATAAGATAATTAATAATCTTGTTAGGGTTAATTGTGATTATAATTCAAGTGATCGCCAATAATAGTTTATTTGTGCATTAAATTCAACCAACATAGATTAAACAAGTTTAGGGTTAATCCTATTGATTGCATGTTAATTAAAAAGCGCACATGAATACGATCAGAATAAAGTAGAGGCCTATTATTAGGGTAGGTTCAATCTCTTTTAGGTTGGATTGGTACCTTCATCCCCGAACCCTTATTTGGTTCTAGACCTTATGGAGTTGACGATCTCTTGGATCGTTAAGGGGTGTAACCTTCACCTCGTGAACGGGTTACAAGTTCCTTAAAAACTTGTTGGTGACTCTTTTGCTCTATCTTCTTCCCTTTTGGACGCCACCGTACTTTAGTGTATGATCACAGTTCTGTTGCTTGGCCGACAGTTCGGATTATTGGTCGAGTTATCACCTAGGGTCTAATTAATCAGTCTTCTGTTTAATTCGGTTAATTTTGCTGTCAATAATATTTAATTGAATCAATGATCGAGTTTAGGCACTAAGTCCCATGGTCTTACACAAGAGTCCAAGCATGTCACTTACACTCAACGCACACACCAATACACATACTTTGACCATGATTAAGAGAGTCTTGTGTGCGCGTTTTTCCGTCATTTTTTTTAGGGTGGTAAGTTGGATATTAGTCCTCCAATAAAAAATAATAATACTTAGTTCCCTAAAAATATGTACATTATTTTTGCCAAAAATATGCACCCTTTTCTTTTTTCTTTTTTCCTTAAAATAAACCGTAAAGTCAAGATGATTCGAGTCGAGTAATTAAAACGCAAAATGGTTTATTTACAGCGCGTGGTCAAGAAAGGAAGGACGATTAATCAAAGACAACCTCTTCGTACAAGTCCAACTTTTCGACAAACCCATAGCTCGTAAGAGGAAAGCTAAGGTTATAATGGCAACTCAAGAAGAAGTCAATGATCTTAAGAACCAACTGGCTACCGTGACTGAGACACTGAAGCTTCTCGCACTTAGGATTGATGATCCCGTGAAGCAATAACAAATGGACCTCATGCAAGAGAGTTTAAGCAAGTTGTCTAGCGACTACAAGTTTCAAGAGCTTACATCACAAGGGGTCTCGGTGGACAAAGATCTTCTTCCGCAGAAGTTCAACGCCAACGACATCCCAAAATTCAGAGCAACTGACAACCCATACTTTCATTTAAGAGCATTCGAAACCATAATGAGTATTAAGGGTATTGATAAGAAAGTCTTCCCCTCTCTGTTCTCACTATCTCTCGAGACCGTTTGCCAACAATGGTTCTTTTCTCTCGAGAAGGAAAAGACCTCTACATGGGAGTCAATAGCAAACGCTTTCGTTGATAGGTACAAGTGCAACATTCAAGTCGAGACTGATCATAGGGAACTTGAAATCCTAAAGCAGAAAGAGAATGAAGGCTTCACCTCTTTCTTTAACAAGTGGAGAGAAACCTCAGCTAAGATGATTGAGGTGCCAAGTGAAAAAGAATCTGTGAGACTGTTCATCAAGAATCTCCAAGAAAAATATTCCAAGCATCTCAAATATCAAAATAATCTCCATACTTTCAAGGCCGTTTATGACATTGGGATCAACATTGAAGATGACTTGGCTAAATTAAAAGCTGCCAACAATAACTCCAACAGTGGCTAGAAAGGAAAGAAGAACGACAATCCTTCTTCTTCCAAAACCACCCACTTAAACAATGTGAGCACCTTTAATTTAGGAGAATTCCTTGCTATGAACAATCAAGGACAGAAGAAACCATTTAGGAGGAACTTCACCCCTATTGGCATGAGTTATGACACCGCATTTGATCGATTAAATGCAAAAGGTCTTATAACTCCTATTGGACCATTTGGGGACCCACCAGTTGAGAAGAGGTCGGTTAATTGGAACCCCAATGCACACTGCAAGTATCACCAAGGTAGGGGCCATCTCATTGAAAGCTGTTGGAAGCTTAAGGAAGCTATCCAAGACCTAATCGACAACAACAAACTGCCGTTGCCCCCTGCCAGTAAGAAGCCAAGCATCGACAATGCACCTCTAGCTCATACCCTGGCTATCTTCGATGAGGAAAACGAGGTTGACCCCTCCTCTCTCATTAGACTTGTCAAAGAAATCAATGCCATAGAAAAAGAAGAGGAGATCTTTTTCGATGTCAAGGATAACCTTCCAGAACCGGCGAATAAAGATGATATACAATTGCTCACACTGTCTATGAAGGAGGTATCGCAATTACTACGCGAAGCTCTCAAAGTTATGAACGAACTCCATAAGAAATATGATGAGCATCCACTTCCGAAAGATGAACCTAAAAGAGAATCCACACCAATAAGAACGACTTATGAGGCAAAATATTTTCCCTTACAAGTCACTGAGAGACCCAAGAAGAGCAATAGAATCTACACTCCGATTGGGATCCCATATGCGCAAATGTTCGAAATGCTCTCCGAGAGTGGCGAGGTCAAACCTCTCGAACCGAGACCATTCGAGTCATTAAAAAGGACAGATAGATATTACTGTCAGTATCATCAATCAGGGGGTCACACTATAGAAAACTGTTTCAAATTCAAGGATTTGGTACAGAAAATGATTGATGAAAAGAAACTAGTCCAAGTTCAACAAGAAGAGGATACAACCATTAATGGAGTTTGGGACAGTGATGAAGAAGATGTCTATCTAAAGGACATAGTAGGACCTTCACCTTCTGTGTCATACACCACAGATGACATTTAGGGTGAAGAAGATTCATCGATAGATGTCCTCACAAGATCTGGGAGAACGCAACCTCCCGTTTCAACACAACCTATGCCAACCATACACCAAGTTCCCATACCTATCATCGAAGACAATGATATTGTTAAACAGTTTAAGAAGACAAAAGTTGAGATAAATGTATGGAAACTTCTAACAACATCTCGAGAACATAGGTTGGCTGTAATGAATGCCTTGGATAAAATCGGGATAGATTCTGACACTACTCCTGAGGGACTAGCCAACTTCCTCACAAGTGACCTTCCTAGTCCGATTAATTTGATCACCTTTTCTGACAAAGATTTACCCCCAGAAGGTGACAAACATTACAAGGCATTAAACCTCACGGTAGTTTGCAAAAGGATGAATGTTCCTATGACTCTTGTAGACAATGGATCGGCTATCAATGTATGTCCACTTAGAACTGCGAGGATGCTCGGCATAAGGGATGAAGACATAACTCCGTCCACACAAGGAATAAGAGCCTACGATAATACTCGTCGTCAAGCTCTTGGCAAAATTACCCTAAATGTAACGGCAAGAGCAATAGAACATGCTACTACTTTCCAAGTAGTGGACATCAAAGCTTCATTCAACTTATTGTTGGGACGCCCTTGACTTCATGATCTAAAGGTTGTCCCTTCATCTCTCCACCAACAAGTGAAAGCTATAGTTGGAGGAATTCCAATCACCATCGATGCTTCGCCAATGAGAATCAAATTTATAGAAAATCCAATTATTAATGTGGAACACGACGAGGATGATGAAGACCTATGGGGCTTTAACGAAGAAGTCTCCTTAATCCAGGAGGATGAAAGGACCCCTCTTTGCCATGACCCTCATTCAAACATGATTGCCAATGCAATGCTGAAGAAACAAGGACACTTTCCCGGGATGACCCTAGGGAAGAAGAAAGGAATGGCAAAACCGCTGGAGTCACCTGGCCTCCCTAAGTTAGATACTTTCGGACTTGGTTTTGAACCGACTCGGAAAGATCTCAAGCGAGCCTAGGAAAAGTTAAAAGCACGTAGGGACGCTCGCATTCAAAAGAAAGCAATTCCAATGGATCAGTACCCTCTTACGCTTAATGATCAGTTCATAAAAGAAGGAGAGGACTATCCATGCCATGAATTTCCCGAGCCATTTTTTGTAAACGGCATAAGACAACCGGGATTCGAGATTTTCTTGGATTGCTACTTCACTGATGAAATCCCAACTCCCGTCCATAAGGAGAAAGCACCCCCATGCTTTGACTTTAACGTCATGGGATTACTGTTTGGGCGAGAAAAGAATGAGCCAACTTATGAAGAAGATAATTCCTCGCTCATTCAAACAGTCCTACAAAGTGAAAGCTTCGACCCCTCGAAGCTAATTACTCCAGCTGAAGGATCACTACAAGGGTGGCGCAAGACTATCAAAGTGACTACTCCAAGCGGAAGGAATATATCAATCACGACAGGACAAGGACCGATGTTTGAGGAGTCGTCTGAGTCAGAGTCTGAGTCGGAGTCTCTCCCTCTAGAGTTTTCTAAGTCTTTAGTAGTAACGCCTCCCCCTCCTATTGCTTCTCCTAAAATAGTTAGTGATCCAGTCCCTGAGGACATATCACTCTTTGATGTAATGATCTCAGAGTACAATAATATTTCTCATTCTTCTTACTTCTCGTGTTCTTCTCTAACCCAAGATGACGAGCATTGCTTAGCTAACAATGAAAAAGACAAAGAAATTATTAAAGCAATGGAAACACTCGAAAAGAAAACACCAGTAATTGAAGAAACTGAAATAGTTGATATATCGAATGATTCAACTCATAAAAGAGAAGTTAAAATCGGATTAACATTGAATAAACAAGAAAGAACCGATTTAATTAACTTACTTAAAGAATTTATCGATGTATTTGCTTGGTCATATGAAGATATGCCAGGCATTAATAGAAAGATAGCTCAATACACTATACCACTAATTCCAAGAATGAAACCTGTAAAACAAAAGTTGCGTCGAATGAAACCCGACGTAGCACTTAAAATAAAAGAAGAAGTTCAAAAACAAATAACTGCAGGTTTCATCAAGGTATCCAAATACCCCAAATGGGTCGCCAACGTCGTCCCAGTTCCGAAGAAAGACGGAAGGGTAAGGATTTGTGTCGACTATCGAGATCTAAATAAGGCAAGTCCAAAGGACGACTTCCCTTTGCCACACATCGATATTCTAGTAGATAACACGGCAAATCACGTGCTTCTTTCGTTTATGGATGGATACGCAGGTTACAACCAGATTCTCATGGCAGAAGAAGACATGGAGAAAACAACTTTTATAACGCCATGGGGCACTTACTGCTACACGGTAATGCCATTCGGGTTTAAAAATGCGGGTGCTACTTACCAACGTGCAGCAACTGCCTTACTCCATGACATGATGCACAAAGAAGTCGAGGTATATGTCGACGACATGATTGTAAAATCAAAAGAACGTCCAGGCCATCAAGTAGCCTTAAGGAAATTTTTCGAAAGGTTAAGAAAATATAATATGAGGTTGAATCCATCAAAATGTGCTTTTGGAGTCACCTCAGGCAAGCTCTTGGGTTACGTCATAAGCTCTAGAGGAATAGAGGTAGACCCAACCAAGATCAAAGCAATCATGTCCATGCCACCGCCCAAGACTGAGAAACAGATTCGAGGATTTTTTGGCCGGTTGCAATACATAAGTAGGTTCATATCAAAACTGACGACGATATGTGAACCAATCTTCAAAAAACTCAAGAAGAATGTACCTGTAATATGGGATGACGAGTGTCAAAAAGCCTTTGAAAAGATAAAAGTCTATCTCTTAAATCCTCCCGTATTAGCACTAGCACTCCCCGGAATACCTCTTAGGTTATATTTGACGGTTACCAAAGAGACAATGGGAGCTATGCTAGCACAAGAAGTAGAAGGCAAAGAGAACGCAATTTACTACTTAAGCAAAAAGATGCTCGAATACGAGGCACGCTATACACCGCTCGAGAAGTTGTGCCTCGCCTTGGTGTTGGCCACAACTAAGTTAAGACATTACATGTTGGTGCATACCGTTTTCGTAGTCTCCTGATTAGATCCACTCAAGTATCTATTCAAGAAATCTACACTCAATGGACGCATTTCAATATGGATAGTCAATCTAGCCCAGTTTGATGTAAGATTCATGCCACAAAAAGCTATCAAAGGATCCGTGGTGTCAGACTTTCTAGCAGATTTTCCAATATAAGACTCGACGCCAATGCAAGACAATGAATTTCCAAATGAAGACCTAATGGTTACCGAAGATGATACTTGGACCTTGTATTTCGACGGAGCCTCAAACCAAAAGGGGTGTGGCATCGGAGTACTACTAGTATAAGCTAAAGAAGAGCACGTTCCAATCTCCATAAAGCTTGATTTCGACGTTACCAACAATGCTGTTGAATATGAAGCATGCGTGGTAGGCCTTGAAACAGCTTTGGCATTGGGAGTAAAGAAGTTAAGGATATTCGGAGACTCTTCTTTGATTATCAATCAGATATCTAAGAGGTGGAAAGTAAGGAGCGAAAGCCTAGCCCCTTACCAAACCTATCTGGAAACTCTTACCGATCAGTTAGAGAAGGTAGAATACACATATCTACCTAGAGAAGAAAACCAATTTGCTGATGCCTTGGCAAAATTAGCCTCAATGGTTAGGATTCCCACGGAAATCGAGCAAATGCCTCTAACTATCGAAAAAAGGCACAAACCAACATACATCCAGGCCATAGAAGACGACAAAGAAGTCCAAGGCGAAGAAGAAGAGGAAGAAGAAGAAGAACCATGGTACACGGACATACTCAATTATGTCACCAATGGAGAATACCCCCCATCACGCTGACAAAAGAGCAAAGCGAGCATTAAGACTTTTGGCTTCTCAATATGTACTCATAGACAACGAGCTACATAAAAGGGTACCTAAAGGTCGAGCTCTCCTATGCGTAGGAAAGAAGGATGCACAAAGAGCAATGCGAATAGTCCACGAAGGAATCTGTGGGACACATATAAATGGCAAAATGTTAGTCTAGAAAATAATGCGAGAAGGATATTATTGGACTACATTGAATAGGGATTGCCATCAATACGTAAAAAGATGCCCTAAGTGCCAAATTTATGCCAATTTACAACATGTCCCTCCATCTTTGCTCTACACCTACACATCGCCATGGCCATTCTCTACATGGGAAATTGACATCATTGGCAAAATCACTCCCCCAGGAACAGGAGGCCACGAATTTATCCTAGTAGCAATCGATTACTTTACAAAGTGGGTCGAAGCGCAATCGTACGCTAAACTCACCGCAAAACATGTAGCACTCTTTATCGAAAGAAATATTATTTGTCGATATGGAGTCCCACATGAAATGATAAGTGACAATGGAACTCACTTTCAAGCTGAATGTGAAGAATTGCTACAAAAATATGGCATTCAACATCATCATTCTTCCCCTTATAGACCTCAAGCAAACGGAGCAGTTGAGGCAGCTAATAAAAATTTAAAGACTATCATTGAGAAAATGACAGAAAATTATAAGGATTGGCCTGACAAGCTTCACTTCGCATTGTGGGGTTATCGCACGTCAATCCGTACATCAACAGGAAATACGCCATTTTCCTTGGTATATGGAATGGATGGTGTACAACCTGTCGAACTAGAAATACCATCTCTACGCATTGCGCTAGAGAGTACACTCGATGAAGTTGAATGGACTAGGGCAAGATACGAAGAATTGATTCTACTCGACGAAAAACGACTAGAAGCTCTACATCACACTCAGTGTTACCAAACTCGTATGGCTAGGCATTTTAATAAGAAGGTCAAGACAAGAAATATCAAAGTAGGAGATTTGGTATTAAAAGCACTAAGGAAAAATATTTTAGACCCAAGGGGAAAATTTAGACCTAATTGGTCTGGACCCTACATTGTCAAAACAATCATGTCAGGAGGTGCAACAAAACTAACTGATATGGATGGCAATGAATTCTCAAACATGACAAATCTTGACCAACTTAAGAAATACTACCCATAAGTACTTGAGTAGGATACTCAAGAGAGCTACGTTCGGCCTGATTTCTTAAGAAAGGATACGTAGGCAACCCTTTACGGGTGCGGCCACTTTATTTTTCGACATCTCCGCGTTCCAGAATTAATTAAAAATTCAACAGAAAATCGGCGAATCATCGGCGTCGCAAAGAAGAGCTTGGCGCCAGCCAGAAGTCATCAGCGCCAGCCGATGGAATTGGCGCTTGGCGCCAGACTTAAATGACAGGCGCCAAATGCCAATAACAGGCGCCAATTCGGAAATAAATTCTGGGTGAATTTCGGTGTTTTTCGGAAAATTTTTGACTTCCGTACTCGAAGAATTTCTGGAAAATTGATTTTTTTTTTTATTTTCATTGCTTTAATAAAATAAATTTAAAGTAAACAATTTAATTAAAAGCTAAAATTTCATTAATAAAACAAAATTACATTATTGATGGAATTTAAATAAAGCTGAAATAAATTAACTTTAAATAAAAAATAACAAACTAAGTCTAATAAATTGAAGGATAAGCAATGCTCCTAATCTTTCTTTTCCTTTCTCGCCCTTTTCCAATTTTTGTCTGCTTCCTCCTCTTCATCCATAACCTTAGCTAGTAGGCATCCTTTAGAGGACCTACATTCAATTTTGGAGTAGTTAGTCTCCCATTCAGCTAACACTCCATGCTTCTTTTCCACCCAAGCCTTTTTATCTGTGGTGTTAGCTTTCCTTTTCCCTTTATCTTTGGTAGCATTTTTCTTCCTAGGCATTGTAGGTGTTTTAAATTCAATTCTTGCACCTAGGCGTTCCTTGGCAGGAATCACCCTGTCACCCAGACGGCTCTTCACATCAGATTTACCCTGATTTTTATCCTTCAAAGGTTTCTTCAACAACCACTTCTTCACATCATTGGGCAAGGAAGGAGGAACCTTTTGGGTAATCACTTCCCATAAAGGTCTAGCACCCCAGTAAGCATCAAATCTGTCTACTTCTTAAGAAATAGGGTACTCAAAGGGAGGACGAAGATCCCCGGAAGGAATATTCTGAAGCAAGTCGTATTGTCTTTTTACCCTGCAGGGATAATAATAAGTCACACGAGACAAGCTTGGAAGACGGCAGAAAGGTTGCTTGTTAATACCAACCATCCTTTCTATTTTCCACCATGGGACGACCTACTTGATGGCAAAATCACGTGATTCGAAGACTTTTCTCCACCCATGGCGCCCAATCTTAGGGAATCGTTTCTTCCTTCTCATAAAGCAATTGGGCGTATACTTCTCAATATCATCCGGAGGGCTAATTAATCCTAGCCTCTCCATTAGCCACATCTGTGAAAAAAATTGCAATGCAAATAAATTATTATTACAATACAAAAATATATTTTTTGATTTCTGTAATTAAAAATATTATTTTTCTACCTGTAGTAAAATTGGAGAGCCGCGATAAGGTGCTTTAGGGTCCCTTTTCAATTCATCCAGACTAATCACAGTTTCTCCAACTATTAATGGCATTGGATTTCTCCCTGATTCAATTTGTTCTAAAACAGTGGTTATAATTGATTGGCCCTCATTATTTTTACCACTACTAAGAAAAAATTGATTAAGCATGCAAAACAGAAACACCCATCTTCTATATATATGAAAAGATTCAGAAAGAGGTTTATCAAAATAATGGCGTGCAAATTCTTTCAAATTAACTATGTTGCCATCTACTATTTTTGATAAATCCCTTTCTTTCAAATTAAAGAAGCGCTCAAAATTCTTATAATAATATGCATCTACTCTAGGGATTGCTACAAGGTCTATTGCAGGGAAGCCTAAAATAACACCAAATTCCTCTGGCAAAGGGCTAATCTCATCATACCCTTTTCTGAAACAATGAGTATCAACATTCCAAAATTCTAGAGCGGTATGTATGAAGTCTAGGTCAAGATCTACCCCTTTGATGCCATAAATCTAATTACTTTCTGTCTCTAGCATTAAGAGATCGACACCATTCATGAGTGTATTAGGTAAAGGTTTTGGTTACTAAAGACATGATTATTATTTTTTCTAAAGCAGAAAATTATTTTATTCGCTGGAATTATGAGAAGAATCGGCTGGGCAGGGGGATATTTATACACAAATTGCGAAGAATTTTAATCAGAATGAAATACGGAATCAGCGTCAATTGGCGTCAAAACCCCGTGATTGGCGCCAACCGCCAGCGCTTGGCACCACACGCTAAGTGTAGCGCCTGGCGCCACGCGCCATAGTGTGGCGCCAGCTGGCGCCAAGTTGCCAGATCAGTCGCGCGTGCTAACTTGCGTTTTTAATATTAAACTCGAGTAGGTTAATGACTTTATGGCTCCGTTTAATTTTCCTAAACATCCTTTTTTATCTTTTTTCTTAATTAATTAAATATCGCTATTATTTTTAATTTATATTATTCTTTTTGGACTTTATTTTAAATTCCAAACACCCGACATTTTATTCGATTTTTTCCTTTTTTTTTATTTTTTTCTTTTTGGGGGAGAGAGTCGGATACCCTCCATCAATAATAAAAATGACGGAATTTTTGCGCAAAAATTGTTTGTCACACTTTTCTTGCACACACTAACATACACATAATAATAACAATTAAATAAATTCATAATAACATAAATATACAAAATGTATAATGAGTTTAAGGCAAAGTTCTAGGAAAAGTCAAAATAAAATATACACAGGAACAAACTACGGCGCCGGAGGACGTATGCCCATCATGTCATAAAAATGCGCCGTACGAGGAGTCACCTCTCCACCAGCTCTAGCTCCAGCTCCAGTCTCCGTAGGAGGAGGAAGACTCAATGTGGGACCACTCCAGCCAGGATCAACCTGAGGCTGAGGCCGCAGAGGCTGCTGCGATGACGAGCCTATCTCGTACATCCCACCACCTCTGAAAGCCGAGGTAGCCTCTCCTACCGGTGCAGCATGAGCACCCTCAGAAGAAGATCCCGAGCCCTCTGCAACGTCAGCACAAGCAGCCTCAGAGCGACCACGTCTACCCCCTGACGAAGTGCGGCGACGTCTCGAGCTAGACCTCGCTGGATCCCTCCGCCCCTCAGGTCTCGTACTGATGTGAGAAGCAATAGGCTGGCCCTGCAAAAAAAAAAATTAAATCAGAAACAAGGTCAAAGTGAAGCTGCAACGCAAAAATAATGAGTAAAGAAAGGTTACCTCTCGGATGACGTCATCCCGACGGCAGGTGGCCGCGTTCCTCATCCGGACGAGCTGGCTTCGGAAGGCATCTATACATCGTGCCATCGCCGAAACCACCTCACGTGAAAATTGTCAGAGAAATAAGTCAGTAAACATGCATGATATATGGACAAAAACAAAAAAAATTGTGGGTAACTAGGCTTACTCGAGTCTGGTGGCGAGAAATTGACCGCTCTACGAAGCGCTCACCCTCGGGAGCTGGAGAAATCATCTCCTCGATCGGCCCATACATCCCATGATAGTGGATGGACATACGGGGCGGCACGAACTCAGCAGCAACGTCCTGATAAGACAAAAAAGTCAGTAAAACATTACTTGGGGGCTACCTCGTGGAAAGTAAAGAGCTGAAAATCTTACCCTCACATCCTCAACCGGTACAGGGGCTGAAGCTAACAAAGGTAGTAGCTCCTCAGCATAACACCGCCCAAGGATTACATGGGACAGCCAAGGGGTACCAGCTCCCTCAGACATGCTCGACAACCGCACCTCGTCGAACATATGACGTGGTGGAGCAGCAGGAACGACGAAGACATCAGAAGAATGTTGTCTAGCGACCCTCTCTCCCAAGTACGCGATCGCTCTATAAGTCCCCAGAAAATAGCGACGCTCAGCAGAATACTGTGTGGCTAACCCAGGGACTGTCCAACCACCCCACGGCCGGTATACCACCTCAGGTCCCTATAAAGAGCATCAATCAGGCAAGAATATGTCTAAAGCACCGCGGAAAAGCAAAATAAACAATAAAAGTCATACCGAGATGATCTAGTTCCGGACATGTGCAGTAGACATATCCACATGATGACCGCCCCAAGAGGCGCTCACTGGAAATCCCCGCGGCGATGGTCTCGCCAGCGCAACAGAAGGAAAGTACTCGTAGAACAAGATCTACAAGGGTTTAAAAGTGTGAGTAAATGCTAACTAATATGTAGAGCTAAACCTTATAGGGAATAATGTTTACCTCTACGACCTTCCAAAAGGCAGATAAAGCGACGTTCGTCCCAAAGGACCGGTGTCGACACGAGTCCCTCAGTGCACGAACGAAGTCAGCATAGGCCATGCTGGCCCAGTCATAAGTCCCGATCCGGTGAAGATCACGGACAGCAGGAAGATAGTAAAGCAACGCCCTACTACCTTTGTTAGGGGAGAATGTCCCTGACAACAACATCAGCGCAAAGATGCGCACCCGCTGCTCTCGGGTGGTCGCATCATCATCAAGAGCGGCTGCCAGTGTCGAGCGGCGAATTCCCCTAGCGCTAAACTGAGTCGTCTCGACCTCAGCTCGGGCCTGAATAGCGATCGGCCCCAACAGCTCCTCGACCTCCGAAGAGAAGACATCGATTCCACTATCAAACGGCAGCGGCATAGAAGTGAACTCCAGTCCTGTGATGAGACTGAAGTCCGTAGGGGTGACCATTATCTCGCCCCAGGGGAAATGGAAGGTATTGGTGGTGTCCCAGAAGAACTCCACCAAAGCGCGCACTACGTGGTGATTCCCGCTGGAGGCAACCATAGCCTCGGAGTTCTCGAATAGAGTAGCTAGTCCGCAAGACTCCCATAGGAGCCTCGTCTCAAGATCCCTGGCGATGTACATCCTGTACGAATCGCCTAAACCATCACAGCCAGAGCCGTAATGTCGCGTCCTCCCGGGCGCGATGCCCCGTCTCACCCTTTCAGAAATGTGGTGGACAGGGGCGAAGAACAGGGTCCGCTCATCCCACTCCGGAAGCCGACCAAGCGAAGTGGACGACTCGGCGTCGTCCTCCACGGGCTCATGCTCCCGTCTAGTGTTTCGGGACCGTGAACCCGAGCCTCGTTGTCTAGCCATGCTACATTGTGCAGAATCATCATAAATTAAGGTTCTATAGTATCTAATGTTCTCCTAGCCGCATGATACTATGTTCACAAAAAAAAAACAGAGTACGTAGTACTAAAACAGAGCACAAATTCGAATTGAGCATAACAGCTTTTTTCAAGCAATCAAACAATTTCTTGCAATACTATAGTGATTATTGTGACAAATTGAACAAGAATTGCTAGCAAAAATATCAAGAACGAGTCACATTGTCCTTCACGACCTTAAGAGGTCCAACAATGGCAAATTGCTTATTTCTTCACCAAATTGAGTCAAACAAGTCTCAAATTACTCCCAAGGAAATATACAAACATAATCAAGCAATTTCATGGCATAAAACTTGACAACAAAGCAAATTGAGCATGATAAGTTTCGAATTTTCATGAAATTCGTGAATAAACATGCCAAGAATTCATAAAAACTGATGTGAGTTTGAAGAAAACTAACATAGATCAGGAAAATAGATGAAAAGAGCTTTGATTTGCAACAAATTTGAGCAAATTCGGTTGAGAAACGAGCAAGAACCGAGCAATTGAAGTTTTTGGACTTTTTTCGAGCAAAATCGCGACGAGCAGCCAGCAAAATGAAGAGGAAAGGGGTATTTAAGGAAATCCCCGTGCTGGCGCCAAGCCATATGCATTGGCGTCACAAATTAGGCTTGGCGCCTGGCGCCAATATCAGCGCCTGGCGCTGAAGCTAAATAGGTGGCGCTGATGGTTTTTTAGCGGCGCCGGAGCACCTAGCCACCTGATGAGGTTGTGCTAGCCTTCTGCAACATATTTTTGGGTTCCTTGGTACGCCAGTTAGCCCCTCTAAGCAATTTGACATGATTTAGTAATCGGCTTGATTAAATGAAGTGATCGACCTGATAAGAGATCGTCTCACTTAGCTTAAAGCGCATAAGCATTGACTCATTAGCAAAAAGCACCGACATATAGGTTCAAAAGCAAAAAGCGCCGACATACAGGTTCAAAACAACGGAAGCGCCGACGTACAGGCATGGCGGGAGCAAAGTTCAGGCGAACTTTTAAAGATCGACAGGCGTGGATCTTCGGTAATTTCCTTTGGAAAATTATCGCATCAAAAGATGACTTCTAGAGAAGATATCTTCGACGGCATTCCCTAGCTTGCGGAGAGTTGTCACGAACAACTGGAGGTAATTTCGGGAGAAGTTATCTTCGATAGTATTCCCTTGGACGTGGAATATTATCAATACGGATGAGGGTTTGTTTCAAGAGAAGCAATCTTCGATAGTATTCCCTTGGACGTGGAATATTATCATAGCGGAGGAGGATCATTTTAGGCGAAGCAATCTTCTAATTTGGAAGCAGTTACAGGCGTAGCGGTTTTCAAGCGGGATGGCATTCTCTAGCTTGTAGGAGGTCATCAAAACAAAAGTAAAGCGGCAACAAATTAGTTACTTTCAGAGACGTGTGCTCGACGGTGCAAGATACGCGTTTCTTAACTCTGTTATCTGTTTAGCTAACGCTAGTTTTGCAGGTATCGGCGTTACAAAAGTGATTTAGGATCGCCGAACGTTCTGAATCATTCTCCGTCCCTATCGCTACTTTGACTTTTGTTTTCGAAACTTGCGTTTCTGCAAACTCAGTCAAAGTGGGGGCTTCTGTAGACACCCATTTGTGTCTCCCCAAAACCAAACCCAGTGATAAGTACCTTTCACATCGAATCATAATCGAATGAAGTGAAAGTGTGGAAAGTCTAGTGTTGCGGATAATTTTAATTCTTTTCTCTTCTCTTTGTTTTTCAAAACTTATTTTAAGAAAACAGTCAATCCAGTTTGGTTGGTCCATGATATAGGTCCAATAGTAGAGTAGTTGGATGGGGCTTGCAAAGACCTTTCCAACGATATATTATAAGACCAATTCCGATGAATATTGAGGAAGTTATGGCCAATTTACTAAACTGGGCCCGGTTTGAGCCTTATATACGGCCCAATGATCTAGGGGAGGGCCTAATATGATTTATCATTCCTAATGCAATTAGGAATGGTTTTAGTCTTCTAGAGTCTTCTAGAAGGTTCTTTTCATTCCTAATTCAATTAGCATTGATAAATTGACTTTTTAGAGTTTTAATCAAAATCAAATAGCATTTTCGAGGAAATTATATGATTTTATCCTCCAGTACGGTAAACTTATCTGATTTTCGAAAACGCGTTGGAAATAAGCTTGGCGCCTAACCACAGGCCTTGGCGCCTGGAACCAGGCCTGGCGCCTGGCGCTAGCCATTGGCGCCTGGCGCTAGCCATTGGCGCCTGGCGCTAGTGTTGGTGCCTGGCGCCAGTTAGCCAAGGGTGGCGCCAGCTCTGTTTTCTGTGCGTCAGACTCTGTTTTGTTTATTTTATCTTTTTGGCTGATTTTCTCTATAAATATCGTATTAAAAACTCTGTTTTCAATCATCATCTACATCCATCATTCACCTACAATCAGTTTTCATTCGCAATCATTAATTCTCTAATTCTCTCTTAATCATTCACCAACTCTCGTCAAGTTCTCTTGATTATTCTCTTTCTCTCTCTCTTTTTCTAAACTAGCTTTTTACATACAAAATTCCGCATTCACAAGATCTAGAAACACCTAGCCATATTCGAAGTTGCCTTCGCCCTAGACGTGAAAGGTTTTAATTTCTGAGGGTTTGGTCCCAAATCTCTATTTCAATTATTTAATTTAATTGTTTGATTTATTATTTTCCTTGAAGTTACTAACGTGTGTATTTTGTAATTAGAAAGAGGTACGAGGCATCCAAGTAAGTACTTTAATGGTTTTTATTGATGTTATTATATAGAAATCATGCTTAGATTGTCATTATTATTCCTAGTATCATGTTAGGATGTTTTCCTTAATTTCATGTTTAGGGTATTTTTAATATTAAATATGATTGTTACGATGTTTCCTATGTTCTTCCTAATATTTATTCATGTTAGTATCATGTTAGGATTAAAGATTTGATTTTTATTGCTTAGTGACATGCTAGGGTTTGTTATTAATCTTGTTAGTATCATGCCTAGGATCTTGCTATTATTATTATGCTTTAACATGATCTATGATTATATTCATAATTGTTATGATTATAATTTTATAATTATTATTATTATGATTAACATGATTATTATTGTGGTTATTAATTGTTATTCAAGATATTGATTTTTATTATTATGTTGCTTGCTTATTTATTATTTATTGCTTGATCACGCCTTTTATGCATGTTAAAGGGAATTGGTACTTGTAATCACACTTAATAAGATAATTAATAATCTTGTTAGGGTTAATGTGATAATAATTCAAGTGATCGCCAATAATAGATTTATTTGTGCATTAATATTCAACCAACATAGATAAACAAGTTTAGGGTTAATCTATTGATTGCATGTTAATTAAAAAGCGCACATGAATACGATCAGAATAAAGTAGAGGCCTATTATTAGGGCAGGTCCAATCTCTTTTAGGTTGGATTTGTACCTTCATCCCCGAACCCTTATTTGAATCTAGACCTTATGGAGTTGACGATCTCTTGGATCGTTAAGGGGTGTAACCTTCACCTCGTGAACGGTTTACAAGTTCCTTAAAAAACTTGTTGGCGACTCTTTTGCTCTATCTTCTTCCCTTTTGGACGCCGCCGTACTTTAGTGTATGATCACAGTGGGGTTCGAGCTAGTGGGATTAATGCTTGAAATTATTCCCTACACTATTACTATAACATATGTTCCTGTTGCTGTATTTCTCGTTTTTTAACCTAAGTTTGCTGTTGATTCACCCAATCACTCCCCATTCACCTAGTAACTCAGGCTGTGTAATTGGTTTTTTTTAAAGATCATATCTAATATCAAGAATTGCTAATTTTGTCCACAACTATATAAATTTCATCAAGACCTAGTCTTTCTCTTAAGAAACTAAAGTAATAAAAGGCAGGAGAGAATTTACAAGTTAGTAGTCATGGATCAATACTTTTATATTTATGCATAGCTATGGTGAATTTTGGCTTCCAAAGTCTGCAAGATGTAAATGCAATACATTCTAATTATTGAACCTTTGTTGTTTAGGAGCTCATAGATTATAATAATGTCTCTACTCCACGAGATTGGACTAGACGAGTTAAGAGCTTTGAAGCAAAAGGCCATATTGGAAATGGGTTAAAGGCTACCCTCCACAAATCGGCCTCGCAATTGGAATTATTTTTTGCAAGGGGTCCCAATATAAAAGACTATAACTTCCGAGATGTAGATCTTTTGAAGCCTAACATTTTGGCTCCTAGAGCTCTCATATGGGGAGCTTGGTCTCCAAACGGAACTGACGAACCCAACTATGTGGGTGTGACTGTCATTTTATGACAAGTTCAATTAGGGGTTAATTTTCTCATTTGATGGAAGTTGGAAGCATCCAAGGTTATGAATTCACTACGTGAAAAAATGAAATTGGCACCGGTTCAAACCCGACCTAAGGCACCGGTTTGAACCGGTGCCAATATGGGGGGTGCCAATTACCCCCCTTTTTGGCACCGGTTCAAAACCGGTGCCATAAACAGGTTTTGGCACCGGTTAAGGGGTGCCAAAAATACTCAAAAAAAATTTTAATCCCTCCTTTTGGCACCGGTTAACCGGTGCCAAAAATGTCCAAAAAAATGTTTTTTTTCTTTTTTGTCTTCACTTAACAATTAAATCAACTAAAAAAAATAACATCACAATATAAATCGAATTGGTTTCAATATAATCCAAAATTTACAATGTATAATCAAATCCAAAATTACAATATAGATCAATTACAACTAACGTATAAATAAATAAAAAAATTACATTATAAATCATAAAAAAATTACAATATACTCGTAAATCAAAAAGAAAATTACAAATATGAACTTATCAATATTCTTGCATAATCTGTACCTGCACCAATTAAAACAGAAAAAAAAAACAATTGGTAAAAATAAGCTTAAGAATAAATAAAAAAAAAACCCAGAAATTCAATCCAAACAATTCAAACCCAGAAAAAAAAGCATTAATTCAAACCAAGGAAAAAAAAAAGATAGAAATTCAAATCGAAATTAAAAAAATATCAAAATCGAAAAAAAAAACAAAAATGAAATCGAAAAAAAAAACCAAAAATCGAAAAAAAAAATCAAACTCGAAAAAAAAAACCAATTAAAATTGAAACCCAAAAAACTAAAATCAAAAACAAAACCCAGAAATCGAAAACAAAAACCAAAATCAAAAATCAAAATCAAAATCAAAATTGAAACCCAAAAAACCAAAATAAAAAACAAAATCTTAGAAATCGGAAAAAAAAAAACCAAAATTAAAAACTAAAATCAAAATTGAAACCCAGAAAACCAAAATCGAAAAAAAAAATCCCACAAATCGAATAAAAAAACCAAAATGGAAAATAAAAACCAAAATCGAAAAAAAAAATCAAATACGAAAAAAAAACCAAAATCGAATAATCGAAAAAAAAAACAATTAAAATCGAAAAAAAAACAGAACTTGAAAAAAAACATCCCAAAAATTGTTGTTGATGTTGATGCCGGTGGTGGTGCTCGAACTTTGTGGTGGTGGTGGCGGCTGTTGTTGCGGTGGCAGATTTGGTTGCTGCAGATCTAAGGGGAGAAGAGATCGAACCTTCGATGAAAGAAGATGAAGATGGAGATGAAAGATGAAAGAAGAACGAAGAGAGAGAGAGAGAGAGAGAGAGAGAGAGAGAGAGAGAGAGAGAGAGGAGATCGAAGGGAGATGAAAAAAGATGAAGATAGAGATGAAAGAAGAAAGAAGAACGAAGAGAGAGAGAGGAGAGAGAAGGGAGAGGAGAGAGAAGGAGAGGAGAGGAAATGGGGAATGGAGGCGGAGAGAACCAAGATATTAGGGGGTTTAGGGTTAAATGTTCTGTTTTTTTTTTTTTAAGGTTGGACCGGTTCAGTGGCACCGGTTTGAGCTGAACCGGTGCCATTACTCTTGGTCTAAAATCCCGCCCATTTTTAGGGCGGTTTTTGGCACCGGTTTGGTCTGAACCGGTGCCATTTGGGGGTTGCCTTTTTGTATTTTTCTACTAGTGATTTCTTGATTCTTAATTGAAGTATAGAACCAACTTTTATACTAAGTAAAATGCTACTGTTATTCAACCTTGTTATCCCATGACAGATTCAATGTCTTTGTTCTTAAGATTTTGTTGAATTATTTTACATTGAACAAAGACATTGAATCTGTCATTTTAATCAGTTATCAAGGTGTGCCTTATTTTAATTAACTCATGTTTATGTCATCCAAGTAATAGCTTATTATAATTACTCCTTGTTCACTTTGTAGTTATAATTTTCGTTGGTTTATGTTTTTTCCAACATCCCGAATTTGATTATCATTGTTCTTGGTGGATCACTGACTAATGCAATTAAACCAAGGTAATTCCTCTTCCACCATTAACTCATTATATTCTTATTGTAATTAATCATTGAGACTAGCCAAAATCTTGGGGTAATGAATTACAAGACCTTTAATTTATTATTTATGCTTTGGTTATTCACATGGTGATTTTAGCAAATTCATCACTACTTATCTTTATTCATTAAAAAAAAAAGAGATATATAGGTACATACCATGCAACTGATTAAATAGATTTGTTTATCTTTGCTGCAGGCTACACCAATTGATTACCTCATGTATTGGATTTGTTTCTAAGTTTTTTTTCCTTTTCTTTATTTTTTATTTTTTATTTTTTATTTTTTTATTTTATTTCTTTTTAATCTTTCCTGCCCAAGGTTTTTTTTTTTCTACATTCTTTTCCAAAATAATGCTGGAAATTATGAAGGGAATGCACTATGAATTTAATCTTACATTGAGAATTAGCTTATAAGCTTGGAATGATTTGAACTTAAAATATAGGACTCTCACTATTGGAAGTGACCGTGTGCTCTAGTTTCAATTTAAGCTTCCATTTTGTTATGTACAGTGATTAATGTACCTTGTGATTTTGTCATACTAAGTTCTAGTATAACCTGTTTTTGTTTACTAGCTAGTAAGGAAAAATATAATTTATACTTTGAAATCATAATGGGTTATAGCGGTAGCTGATGACTATTGTGTGGGTATATATATTTTCTAAGAATCAAAATTGCAAAATTACTTTACGTGCTACTGTAAGGTAATATTAAGGTGACTAGCTATCCTCTTAATCTAGTATACTTTTAGTTCATTTTTACACAAAAATCTAGAATTCATTATTTTACTGTTTACTTATTCATTATCTGCTCTTTATTCCCTTACTCGTGGGTGTTATGATAATGTATTGAATTTGTTATATAATAGATAAGATGATATCTTGTCATTTAATCTCGCTAATTTCTTGTAATTTAATCTTTGCTAGTTATATGATAATAGGACTTCTTCTTACTCTACTTATGAATGATGGTTGTTGATGCAAAATGTATATGTTGTCTGTTCCAGGTTGCAGTTTGCTGCTGTTACTGATGCCTGCTCCTATCGTGTGCCGATACTGCTGTCTGCTCCCATCGTTGTGTGCTTCCGCTGCCACCGCTGTCTGCTGCAAATTGCTTTATTTTCGATTCTCTGATATGATGCTTTTTCTTATATATATATATATATATATATATATATATACATATATATATATACATATATATATATACATATATATATATATATATACATATATATATGATAAAATGGATCAAGATGAAGGATTGATGTAGCATGTAATGATGTCACAAGAAACATGCTTGCATATATGTAGTTGCCGATGTTTGGGGGAGATCGATAAATAATACGAAGTACAAAATTTCCGGGGTTGAAAAGTTTGGAGTTGTCTGCAAATACTACTGTTGTTGTTGCCATTGTTATTGCTGAATGCTGCTGTTGTGTGGTACTACTGCTTTTGTTGATATGCTAGTTGCTGCTGTTTGTTGTTACTCCTGTTGTCTGTTTGTAATTGCGCTGATTGTTATTTTTCTCTTTCTGTTTTTTAATATGGTGGTCTAGAGACAAAGTCGACTTTCATTTAGTTTTGATTAGTAGATTGTACATGGTTTTGTTTTTTGAGAAAATATATATTATATCAATTCAAATTATTGTCTATCGTATATGTAAATTTCACAATTCTGGTTAGTTGTTGTACATTATAATATTATTTTTATACATTTAAAAACCAATAAAAAAAAACTGCATAAACAACAACAACAGCAACAACAACAACAACAACAATAACAACAACAATAACAACGACAATTGGAAAAAGTGTTAAATAATATCTATTAAAGTGTTACTAAATATGTTAAAAGGTGATTGAAAATTGTTACCTAATAAATCAACAAAGTGTTCTATTAGTTCGAAAAGTGAGATATAATGTTTAATAAAGTGATACTATATGGTTTTAAAATGTTACTTAAAATAAGTAAGTGTTACATAATAAATAAATAAAAATTAACACTTTCAAAATGATACTAATTATAAGAAAAGTGTTACATAAGAAGGTTTATAGTATCACTACTGAAAGTGTTGCAATACGTTACCCTAAGTGCTACATAAGACTAATGAGTGACATTTATGTCACTCTTAGGGAGTAGTTTTAGAGTCATTTTCGTGTTTATTTTATCTTATTTTCCCCTTTCTTTCTCTTGTTTTCTCTTTAATAAAGTTTCTTGTTTATTTGGTAATTTTGGAGCGTTTTAGTTTATTTTCTTTATTTTATTAGCTTTAGTTTATTTTCGTATTTTATTTTACTTTATTTGCTTGTATAGTTTTTTTTTGTCTTTATTAGTTTTAGTCTTATTTCTCTTATTTCTATTTTACTTTTATTTATTTTAATTAGTTTGGAGTGTTTTTCACATTTTATTTGTTTGTGTTTTATTTAATTTTGTTAGTTTTAGTTTTAATTCTCTCATTTCCTATTTTAGTTTATTTAGTTTTATTTTATTTATTTCATTCCTTTTTGTCTTGATCTCCCCTCGTGTTTTTGGTTGTAGGTGCCCCGGGTTTCAAGGCCTTGTCCGTGTTCGAAGTTCAAGGTTCGAGGTGTAAACTTGAGCCAACCCCTCTTGCTGCCCCTTATCCATCACCACCTCACTTATCCTCCACCACACACCACAACAACCACAATCACCCACCATTTCCACCCTCACCTCACAGCTGCCGCAACACAACCAACCACCTGACCACCTTCATGTGCAGCCCTAACCCCAAAACCAGAGCAGCCTCACCACCAGCCACGCATTGCTTCTCCCCTGCAGCGCAATAATCAACCCCACAACAGCCACATACCAGCCGCGCCACCAATTAACCCCACCTTCATCCACCTTCGCGCAACCCCTGCTCACCCTCACCTTCAACCACCAATTTACAGCCTGCAAAACCAACCCAATTACCACCAGCCGCGCCACCGTTCTCAACTACCAACAACACCAACAGCAACACAATCACCCCGCATCACCAATTCGCACAGCAACAGCCCCAAATCAGAGCAAATTCGATTTCAATCGGGTTTGGGCAAACCGTTGGTGGTTCGGTCGAAGTTCGAGTCAGAGACTTTGTGGGTTTCGTTAATCGAAGAGGAGTGGTCGAACATACCCATGGTTTGACCGAACCAACCCCGTAGTTCGGCCGCACCAACCCATGGTTCGACCGAACCGCTTCACGAGCTATGCACGCGAGTTTTAATGAAAATTGGACGGCTACGATCTTAGATGCTTGATGAAGATGATGATGATAAGCGGTGATGATTGATTATTTTGATGCGTGGTGATGGTGATGAATGGAAATCAGGGAGCCACGAAGAGAAGAGAATGAAGGCTGGCTGATTGTTTTGGGTGGGGAATTGATGGGTTTTGGTTTTCTTTTTCTTTTTCTTTTATTTTTATTTTCTTTTCCTTTTCCTTTTCTTATTTTCTTTTCTCTTTTGTTTTCATTTCTCTTTTATTTTCTTTTTATTTCCTTTTCTTTATTATATTTTATTTCCTTCTTTTATTTTTCTCTTTTTCTCCTAGTTTTATTAGCTTAGTATAAATACCCAATTTTTGGGGGTAATTAGAGAATGGAATAACTATCTATTCTTCTCTCTAATTAGTTTTAGGTTAGGTTAGGATTAGTCTTCTTTGGTAGAGAGAGAAAGTGAGGTTTTCTTCATTAATGAACTTGGATTTTGAAGAAGGAGCTTGTTCAATCCTTTGTAGACCTTCATCTTCAATTAATGAGCAATTTCTTACTCTCTCTCCTCTATTTTTATTTTTTTATTTTGATTATTATTTTAGTTGTTGGTATTGCTTGTTGATCATGTTGATTCTTGATTATTTGTTGATTAATCTTGTTATTATCATGATTAGTGAGTAATTTCCCCATTAAGGGGATGGTTGTAGTGTAGTTGGACCTTGAGCATGTTCTAGGGTTTAGAATTGATTTATTTGTGATTAAAATCTTTATATGCTTGATATTCTTTAATCTTCTTGCAAGTGCACATTGTTGGTTGATTAAAGGTGAATCTTTGCTAACAAGAAACGGAAGTTGACTTAGTTAAGGTTCATTACTATCGATTGTTATTTAATAGTACCTCCTAGTATATGGTTCTAATGTGGAAACATAGAGGCTATGTTAGGAGAAGCCAATTGACCCCGGAAGGCGGCTAGATTGGATTCTTAATTTCGATATTCGAGCATGTTTAGTTCATAATTAATTCAATTTCTATGCCTTTGTTTATGTTCAAGTGAATGCTATACCTAAACCATTTCCCTTAATGTTTTATTTCTTGTTTTAGCATTTTTAGACTTTAGTTTATTTATCCCCTATTCCGGACTAGCTTAATTGTTGATAACATTTGGTGGTGTTTACCATTCTCTGTGGTTCGACCCCTATGCTTGCCTTATACTCGTATTAGGTTTGTTTAGGTTGTATAAATTGTATTTGATCTAGGGATAGACAATTGACGACGCGTTTATTCCCTTGTCAAATTGGCGCCGTTGCCGGGGACGGCTTCCATTACCGTTATGTTATCTTATTGAGACTAGTCCATTGTATACATTTTATTTTGATTTATTTTTGTTCTCTTTGCTTTGTTTTTGAAAAATGACACATTTTTCTTTTCCTCAATATGATGATGAGCCTTTTTGTGTCTACTTCCATAGACTTGTGGGGTTTTTGAACTATAATGGTTGTAGTCCTTGTGAAGCTTGTGAGATTTGTTACTATGGCATGAATGAACAAACGAGATATGAGGTTGAAAGTAGGTTTAATGGCGAATTTCAAGCATTATCGGTTCATAGTGCTTGGAGCTTTTTTGTACGGTTTGCTAAGGAAGTACGCAATAGGGCATGTAATGTTGCTAATTTTGATTCTCAATGTGATAATAGTTTTATTAGTGGCATGCATCCCCATGATTTGTCTTGTGATCCTATTTGTGAACCTAGTACAAGTGATTTCAACTCTTTTTCTCGTATTGTTAATAATGAATCTCATTTGCTTGATTATGCCCCCTCTCCCCAATATGATGATGCTCATGTTTATAATGTGAATGATCCTCCCTCATCTTCTTGTTCTTACATGGCTTCAAATGATTTCCCTTATGCTTCTAATGAGTCCTTTAATGAGGGTAATTCTATGGAAAGTTTGAAGGAAGAGAAGATAATGAGGATAATGGAGATGATGGAGAAGTATAACGAGATGAGGGAAGTTGAGAATAGGGAGACGGAAGCTAGAATGAAGATGCTTGAGATCCAAATTCTCCAACTAGCCAACTCTCAAGAAAATTCCCTTCCTTCTTCTTCTCTTCCCCATATGAGTGAGGATCCCATTAGAGAGCATTCGAGTGATGGTGAAGGAGTTGAAAATGAAAAGAGTGTTGATTTTGAAAATCCTAATCCTTCTTCCCATCTTGATGAGTCTCAAGTGTATGTTTGTGACCCTTCAATCTATGAGTATATAGACTCTTTTGAGGTAATGTCCCACATATTTTTCAAGAGTCATATGAGGACTTATAGATTATTGGATGATTTCATCGAGAATGCTTCTTGGGACTTAGATGAGTTTGAGATGAATCTACCTCCATTCATGCACGATTTTGGGACCTTGGGTTTTGAGATAGTTGAAGGAAAGGTTGTCTATTGTGGTGAAAAGGAGGATAAGGTTGACTCCCTTGGAGTTTTTGAGCTTGAGGGAGGTGTAGATCGTGAGTGCCCTTCATTTGAGGATGCTATGATTGATTTTCATGCTCTCATTGGCAATGTGAGACCTTGTGGTGAGGGAGTAGCTACCCCTTTTCCCTTTTCTCATACCCCTTTTTCTCTAAGGTTCGACCACATCCTTCTGAAAGTGCAGTTGGTACTCAAGAAGGGGGGGGTTGAATTGAGTACAGGGCAGTGTTAGAAATTATTGGATTTTCTTCTATTTATGTAGGGGGACCAGATGATGAACTGGTCCTGCAGCGGAAATAGAAAATACAATAAACAATCAACACAAAGATTTAACGAGGTTCAGCTCAACTCTGAGCCTACGTCCTCCACTACCCTAATTACTTTTATTAATCAACTCTGAAAAATAAAAGCAATTACAAATGATCACACTCATGATCCCCACACCTAACTCTAGGTGTCACTTCGCACTTGAACTCACAAGCACTTGCACTCACACTCGTAAATGCTACCCAATCACTAACCTCTTAGTGATTCAATACAAACCCTTTGTTTCCCTCTAAATGCTTCCACTCAAAGCTTACAAGAGATAATTACAAAACAATTCTTACTGTGTGCATAAATAGTTTGTAAGAGATGAACTAACTATTTCCCTTAGAGTGTATTTCGAGCTTTCAAAGATAGAGAATTTTTTTCAGAAAAGCTCACTCGAAATTCTGATCGAGTTTATGCTTTTATAAGGTTGGGAGATAAAATCTTTTGTGATCTTTTCAGATCATAACTTAGGAAAATAGAATATCTTTTATTTTGTAAATAAGAGACATTCTAAGATATTATTCTACTTTCCATAAATGGGTAGAATAATATATTCTAAGTTATATGCGAAATAATTCATCTCCAACTTTGCATAAACTGAATCAATTAGTTTAGTAAATATTCTCTAAGGATAGGAAATATATATTCCAGAAAATATTTACTGAACTAATGTCCAGGTTCATGAAACAAGCTACGAAGCAGCTGTTTCCTGACCTGTTAATGTCCTAGGGATCAGGTCAACTTTTCCTGATCTCTACAACACTAAATACTCTAAGTAAGGGATACAAATAGCTCACGTACAAACATCCATGCACACTTAACATTATAAAGACTACAAAGATCAACTATCCTAATCTAAGAGACTTCATAATCTTCAAGTCTTGACGGCCTTCCTTGATAGAACATTCTGATACAGATTTCTTGAATGCTTTGATTCAAAAGGACTTCATATTGCCTCAAGTACTTGGGATAGCTGTTCCTGTTCAAAATGTCAGTTGATATAATATAAAACCAACAAGAACCAGCTAGTCAGCTGTTTGTCATCACTCAAAACCTTAAGTTACTCAACAAATTCCCCCTTTTTGATGATGACAAACACTTTGAAGTTTCCTGCACCTGCACGTTAGTGAGAAACAGCAAAGTAAAGAAAGTTCTAATCTACACTTAAGAAGACAAGACTTTCTATTAGACTTTCTACACAAGGGATATCTTGTGTAAAAGACTTATGACACTGATGACTGACCAGGATAGCCATCTTGTTTAACTTGTTTTTGTGATTATCTGACTCAAGGAAATAAAAGACTCAATCTAATTGTCTAACAAGGCCTTTTCAGAAACTTCAACCTGCTTTTCCCCCTTTTGGCATCATTAAAAAGCATTCAAAAAATAGAATTGCACACCAAAATATCGCAAGTAAGCCAAAAATCAGTAGTTTCAACCACTGATCAATCTCAATGCTGCAGGTTAGCACAAACAGGTTAATCAATCACATAAAACTGAAAAAGCTTAAAACTGTTCAGGATTACACACCAGAAGGTTAGAAACATAATAGAAACCACACTGCATTAAAAACAGTCTAGCAGTGTGGGGGAACAGCAAATATTATGGCAGTTAATGGAAGGGGAGGGGGAGACTGAAGTGATCATTCATCATCATCTTCATCCTCTTCTTCACCCTCTGGGTTGATCTCCTCCTCGAAGTCAGACCCTTCCTCATCTGTCTTTTCTTCTTCCTTCTTCTCCTTTTCTTCTGTTTCCTCTTTCTCTTCTTCTTCTTCCTCATCAGATTCATTTTCTTCTTCCTCAGAGCCTTCTCCTTCTTCAGCATCAGGACCCTTCTCACTGGAGGATTCCTCATCATCCGTCTCAATGATCCTACAGTGTGCGGGGTCAAACTTCATCCCAGACTCTGGGGGCAACAGGTGAACAATCACCCTGCAAATAGAGAGGAATTTCCTGTTGTTCATAAGCTTATCAAGCTTCCTTTCTTCTTCAGCCTGCACTAGACTGGCAGCCAACTTTATTATCCTCTCATCCTGCCTTTCCAACTTGGCAAGAAGCATTGCCACATCCTCAGGAGTGATTTCCTCCTGGTTCCCTTCATCCCTTGGGCTACTTTCTTGACCTACAAAAGTCAGCCTCTTTCCAGAGTAGTCAATCTTCTTCTGAGTGAGTATTTTCTTGGAGAACAACTGAAGACTCACCACCTCACCAGAAAAAGAAAACTTGGGATTTTGCTCCTTGATGATTTTGCAGATAAAGGAACCATAGGGCAGGGAGTTGTGGGATGAAGCATGGCAGTACAGCATGTGCTCCATCATCAGAGCTGACAGATTTACCTTAACCTTTTTCATGATCAGATAGATCAGGACCATGTCCATGATCCTAACAGTACCTCTGCCTTGACCCTTGGGCAGAAAGACCTTCAAACACATGGAGTGCAGAACCAACATAATTGCCTCCCTAAAGTCACTAGGGGAACCAGCTTCTTCCTTCTTTCCAAACAAAAACTGAGTAACTACCTCAGGTGTTACTCCTCCCATTAGGGGCCACCCATCACTGCTATATCTACCAAAACCATCTCTAGGTATACCCAGCAACTCAGATAAAACAGACTCAGAAACATGTACAACACTACCAGAAACAGTTGATACCACAGACATATCAATGTTTTGCTTCAGATTAACAAAGAACTTACGAACAGGACCAACAAAAGCATCATTTAAATCATTAAACAGAGACATCCATCCTTGGAACTCAAGAAGTTCCTTAACTTGACTCAAAGCAGGAATATCAAAATAGTCATTCTCAACACCACAACCAGATAACACAGTCCTAGAACTTAAAGAAGTTGCACCAGTACTGGGGGTAACAGGTTGTTTACCTTTAGCAGCCTTGGAGATACGGGAAACAGATGATGTTGTTTTCCTTTTCTCTCCTCTCTTAGTCTCAGATGGTGTAGTCTCCTTCTCATCTGAGCCCTTAATGACCTTTGAAGCAGCCCTAGTCTGCCTTTTCCTTACAGAACCAGTAGTGGTACCAGCAACCACCTTGGTCACCACTACATCTAGATCCTCCTCCATCTTCTTGTCCTCCTTCTCCTCATCCAATCCTTCATCAGCCACTTCCTCTAACTATTTTTCAAGTTTCTTGGCTATCTTTTTATCAGGTTCCCCCTCAGATGGTGATTTGGGGTTTGAAGAAACGGTTTCAGTTATTTGAGTGAGGGTTTCGATGGATTTTTCTTTTGGGGCCTTTTTGGATTTGGATTTTTGTGGAGATGGGGTTAAAGTTTTAGTCTTTGATGGTGAAACAGGTTTTTCCTTCAAGACATTCTCTTTTGAAGGAGTTTGTCTCAAGGGAACGGCCTTGATGGGTTCAGTTTCAGAGGGGTTGATTTCTGGTGTTGCTTGTGAAGGTGTCTGCTCAGAGACGTTCATAAGAACATCCTTGATTGTTTCTTGAGATTTTGAAGAGGGGGAACTAGCCAAACTTCCTTTGGAACCTCCTTTCCTTCCTCCTTTCCTTCCAGTTCCAGCCTTTCTCACCATTGTTGCTAGTCTAAGCTTCGAAGAATTGATCTTGTGTAGAGAGAGAACTTGAGAATTTTTGATGAATGATGAATAATCACGGAGCAAGGAAAGGGAAGCAAATATATAGCAAGAGAAATTATAGAGACAAACAGAAATAAAATCAGAGAATCAGAAGATATTTGGAAGTTATTTTGATTTGGAAATAACTTCCATAAATGAACAACTGACCATAATTGCAACTGTCAGAACAAATTGCCGTCAGAGGAAAATAACTGCCATATTTGAAAGATTTTAAAATCAAATAAGAATATATAAAAAAAATTTTCTCACGGTTTAATTTGAAATTAATTTCAAAATTAATCCGTTCGTATTTGCTGCTGTTTCCTCTACTGGTAGGGTTACTGAAACAGTTGCTTATTTGTTCAATATGACCTTCAATCCTGAAAGTGATTAGCTACAATATTGCTCACATAGAGATAAGCAATTAACATTGAGATAATAGACAGATTGCAAAGGTATGATGCACGCACACATTTAAAGAATACTTAATTAGCCAATCATTGGGGAAAACAGCTGAGAGAGGTCTCTTAGTTTGACCTAGTCAGACCTAACATGACTCTAAACTTGCAGAAAGACTCTTTACCCAATGGCTTAGTGAAGATATCTGCAATTTGTTCTTCACTGTTGCAAAAACTCAGCTCTACAAGACCTTTCTCAACATTATCTCTTAGGAAATGATGTCTTATCTCAATATGCTTTGTCCTAGAATGCTGCACAGGATTCTTAGAAATGTTAATAGCACTTGTATTATCACATAAAATAGGTACATTTTCATAGAAAATACCAAAATCTTTCAACTGGTTCCTTATCCACAACAGCTGGGAGCAGCAAGCTGCAGCAGCTATGTATTCAGATTCTGCTGTAGATAAAGCAACAGAATTTTGTTTCTTTGATCCCCATGAAATCAAACAGGGACCTAAGAAATGTGCCATACCAGATGTGCTCTTTCTGTCTACTAGGAATCCAGCATAATCTGCATCTATGTATCCTAATAGTTCAATTGAACCACCTTTGGGGTACCACAAGTACAGATCATCTGTTCCTACTAAGTATCTAAGTATTCTCTTGACAGCCTTTAGGTGAGATTCTTTGGGATTGCTTTGAAAACGTGCACACAATCCCACAGAAAACACTATATCTGGCCTACTAGCTGTCAAGTAGAGAAGAGAACCAATCATACCTCTAAACAGTGTAGCTTCCACACTCTCTCCTTTATCATCACTGTCTAGCTTTGCATTTGTAGGTATTGGAGTTGCATATGATTTACTGTCTTGCAATCCATACTTCTTGATTAGTTCCTTTAGATACTTCTGTTGATGTATCATGATCCCATCAACTGTTTGCTTGATCTGCAATCCTAGGAAGAATCCTAGTTCTCCCATCATGCTCATCTCAAATTCACTTTGCATCAGATCTGCAAACTCACTACACAAAATTTGATTAGTAGCACCAAATATTATATCATCTACATATATCTGTACTACAATCAAATCAAAATTCCTGGTTTTGATAAAGAGGGTCTTATCAACCGTTCCCCTTCTATAGTCATGTTCCATCAGAAAGTTGGACAGCCTTTCATACCAAGCTCTAGGAGCTTGTTTAAGACCATAGAGTGCCTTGTCCAGCTTATATACATGATTTGGGAATTGACTATCAGCAAAGCCAGGGGGCTGCTCAACATATACTTCTTCTTTCAAATAACCATTAAGAAATGCTGTCTTAACATCCATTTGAAAGAGCTTAATGTTCTTATGAGCAGAAAAGGCAATCAAGATCCTTATTGCCTCAAGTCTAGCTACTGGGGCAAAGGTTTCATCATAATCAATGCCTTCTTGCTGATTATAACCTTGCACGACCAGTCTAGCTTTGTTTCTGACTATAGTACCCAGATCATCCAATTTGTTTCTGAAGACCCACCTGGTACCTATGACTGACCTGTTCTCAGGTCTTGGCTCAAGATGCCACACTTTATTTCTTTCAAATTGATTTAATTCATCTTGCATAGCCAAAACCCAATCAGGATCTTTTAAAGCCATCTTGTAGTCAGTTGGTTCTATATTAGATAAAAATGAGAAAAATGCACAAAAGTTTTCATAAACAGCTCTCCTAGTCTGAATACCTCTACTGATATCACTCAGAATTTGTTCAGTAGGATGAGAAGATTTATATTTAAAAATGCTAGGCCTAGGTGCATTCTCATTTAATCCATCAGAACCATCATGCATCCCTGGTTCATTTGTGCCATCGAATTGGTTTTGCACAGATGGACCAGTATGCTGAGATGTTCCCCCTACCTCCCTTACCTGGGTGGAAAACTTGTCCTGAAAGTTTTCTGTTCCCCCTGAGGTGTTGCTTTCTCCATTTACTTGGGGGCCTTCATCTCCATCCTCATGAGTATCTACTTGTTGAGGATCTCCTTCATTGTGACCAAGTCCTTCACCAGCAGCATCTGGTGAACCAGTAGGTGAACCTGGTTCTTCTAAGGAAACAGCAGTTGATTCTCCTGTAAAATACAAAAGTCCTATCTCATCTAAGTCATCAACCTGCACATTCTCACAACACATATTAAATTCATCAAAGACTACATGAACACTTTCTTCAACACACAAAGTTTTCTTATTGAATACTTTATATGCCTTACTATGAGAAGAATAACCAAGGAAAACAGCTTCATCACTTCTTGGATCAAATTTATCCAAGCTGTTCTTACCATTATTATGCACATAACACTTACAACCAAAGGTTCTGAAGTATGCTATGTTTGGTTTCCTTCCTCTAAGTAGTTCATATGGAGTCTTCTTCATTTGAGGCCTTAACATCAACCTATTTAACATGTGACAAGCTGTATTTACAGCTTCTGCCCAAAAAGACTTGGGGAGACAACTCTCAATGAGCATTGTTCTTGCCATTTCTTCCAAAGTCCTGTTCTTCCTCTCAACTACTCCATTTTGTTGAGGAGTTCTTGGGGCAGAGAAATTGTGAGAAACTCCATGTTCCCTGCAGAACTCTATGAAGCTAGAGTTATCAAACTCTGATCCATGATCAGATCTTATGGCAGCCAGTTGATGATTGATCTTGTTCTGAACCTGCTTTACTAACACAATGAACTCATCAAAAGTTTCATCTTTAGAAGACAGAAATAGAGCCCATGTGTATCTGGAATAATCATCAACAATGACACACACATATCTAGAACCATTTCTACTTTGGACTCTCATGGGTCCACATAAATCAATATGAATAAGTTCTAGAGGTCTGCTGGTACTGATAGTTTTCTTTGGCTTAAAAAAGGATTTGACCTGTTTCCCTTTAGCACATTCTTCACAAACTCTATCTGCTTCAAACTTGATGTTAGGCAGGCCTATCACCAATTCTTGAGACCTGAGTTTGTTAAGAAGTCTAAAGCTGACATGTCCCATCCTTTTATGCCAAAGCCACTGGTCCCTATCAGAGACAACACTCAAACAGATGGACTTGTTCTCAGGGATTTGGTTTAAATAAGTAATGTAAACGTTTTCATGTCTGAATCCCTGGCAGACAAGTTCATTTGTTTGCAAATTCACTATGTGACAAAGGTTGTCTTTGAACTCAACTTTATTACCTTTATCACATAATTGTGAAATACTCAAGAGATTATGTTGTAAACCATCAACATAATATACATCACTAATAGCATGGGAAAGTGACTTACCAACCTTACCAATTCCAAGAATGGTACCTTTGCTGTTATCACCAAAAGTCACCTTTCCCCCTTCATGAGCTGTAAGTGAGAGAAACTGTTTCCTATCCCCTGACATGTGTCTTGAGCAGCCACTGTCCAAATACCAGTAGGTATTGTCTCTCACTTCAGCCTGCACAGGAAATTCAAACATTAGCTTTAGGAACCCAAATCTTTTTGGGTCCCTTTCCAACAACAGATTCAAGCAAGTCTTTTCTAACCCAAATCTGCTTAACATTTTTCTTATTTTTATCCAATCTACTTTTCCTGTCTTTACACTCATATTTCTTATGGCCATTCTTGCCACAATGATAGCATACATGCATGTCTTTTGCTAAGACATACTTACCTTTCTTATATTCCTGTAACCATGTAGTATCTCTGGGAGACCAGTTCCTCCTGTTCCCCTTCCCAGTATAACCAAGTCCCCTTCTACCACTGTTTCTAGCAGTTAAAGTTAATTGGTTCAATGAGTTCTGGGATTGGAGGACTTTATCCATTCTCTTCTTAAATTCTATGAACTCTCTGTCCTTTAAGTTCATTTTCTCATGCAGGGATAAATTCTGGTCAACAACTATCTCAAAGTCAAGCTTAGCTCTTTCAAGCTCAGCTTGCAATTTTGAAATATTTGAATCATGCAAAACTACAGAATCACATGAATTAGTCTTTCTAAGCTGGGCTAACTCAACCTGCAAGCTACAAATTTTAGCTTCACATTCATCATGCATATTACTAGAAACAGTTTCAGAACCAGTACTTTTGCTGTTCTTAACTAGGACATATGCTTTATATAGTTCCTCTACATCATCAACTAACAAGTTGAATCCTTCTAACAGTTTAGACCTATTTAGAGCACTTGCCCTAGATTTTATACTATCAAAGTCATACAAGTCATCACCACTATAATCAAGCACATTAATGACACAACTTGTGAACTGTTTCTCACATTCATCATCACTGTCATCACACAAACCCATATCAGATTTTATTCTCTGAATTTCAAGTTTGCTTTGATCTAAAGCAATCTCTAGTTCAGCTACTTCCTGCTTCAAGTTAGCACAGACACTTTCCAACAGATCACAACTTGAATTAGCAATATCATATTCTTTAGACTTTTCTTTAAACTTTCTCTTAAAATCATGATAAGCAATTCCAAGTTCTAAACATTGATCTAAAGCACTACTAGCACATTCCATCAAGTTTTCTCTATCATAACAGAGCATATCCTTTTTGATCTGATCAATGTTTACCTGATGTTGATCCAAGGGGTGCTTCTTTGCCATGAGGCAGTGGAAATCTGAGCTGGTTCCTCTGCTGTTCCTGGTACCTTCTTCTGAACTTTGATTCAGTATTGCTGTCATACATACATCTGACTGACTTGAATCATCTCCCTCTTCATCACTGTCTGTATCTCCCCAGACAGCAGCAACCATGGCCTTTTTGTAGGCCATCTTGTCTGCTTCCTTGGACTGGTTGTCCTTCCATTGAGGACAATTCTTCACAAGGTGTCCCTTCTCACCACACTTAGAGCATCCTGTTGCAGAGAAGTTGTTAGATTTTTTATTTGATGCATTATTAAACTTACCCTTGATGAATTTTCCCTTCTGGTTTCTGAAACTTCTTTCAAACCTTCTAGCCATCATTCCTATCTCATCATCCTCATCTTCGACTGTTCCCTTTAGTGCAATTCCTTTTGCTGGTACCTTCTCTGACTTAGATCCAACCAGCATTTCATGGGTCATGAGGGAACCTATCAACTGTTCAACTGATAGAATTGAAAGATCCTTTGCTTCATAAATGGCTGTAACCTTGGGAGTCCATTCACCTGTCAAACTTCTCAAAATCTTTCTAACAAGATCTTCATCAGTAAAGCTTTTACCAAGAGATTTTAAATCATTTACAATAGTCATGAATCTACCAAAACAAGTATTAATATCTTCATCCTTAAACATATTAAAAGATTCATATTTTGACATAAGTAAATCAATTTTAGACCTCTTTACCTCACTGGTACCCTCAAAGGCAAGTTCAAGGGTATCCCAGATCTCCTTGGCAGTGGTGCATGCTGAGATCCTGTTTGTCTCATTCTCAGCAATAGCCTGTTGCAGTATTGACATAACCTTAGCATTTTTCTCCAGCTTTTTGTAATCAGTGGAGATGTATTCATCTTCAGTCTTTGGGACTAGCTTCCCTTCTGGATCAGACTTCTCAATGGTCAAGGGACCATTCTTAACAACCAACCAGCATTCATAATCAATGCCAATGATGATGTTCTTGATTCAGTTCTTCCACCATGCATAGTTCTTCCCATTGAACTTTGGTGTCTTGTTGTCATATCCCATAGCATTCATTTCCTGAGTACTCATGATCTACTTCTCTAGGTGTTACCCTTACAAGAAGCCGAGGCTCTGATACCAATTGAAAGTGCAGTTGGTACTCAAGAAGGGGGGGGTTGAATTGAGTACAGGGCAGTGTTAGAAATTATTGGATTTTCTTCTATTTATGTAGGGGGACCAGATGATGAACTGGTCCTGCAGCGGAAACAGAAAATACAATAAACAATCAACACAAAGATTTAACGAGGTTCAGCTCAACTCTGAGCCTACGTCCTCCACTACCCTAATTACTTTTATTAATCAACTCTGAAAAACAAAAGCAATTACAAATGATCACACTCGTGATCCCCACACCTAACTCTAGGTGTCACTTCGCACTTGAACTCACAAGCACTTGCACTCACACTCGTAAATGCTACCCAATCACTAACCTCTTAGTGATTCAATACAAACCCTTTGTTTCCCTCTAAATGCTTCCACTTAAAGCTTACAAGAGATAATTACAAAACAATTCTTACTGTGTGCATAAATAGTTTGTAAGAGATGAACTAACTATTTCCCTTAGAGTGTATTTCGAGCTTTCAAAGATAGAGAATTTTTTTCAGAAAAGCTCACTCGAAATTCTGATCGAGTTTATGCTTTTATAAGGTTGGGAGATAAAATCTTTTGTGATCTTTTCAGATCATAACTTAGGAAAATAGAATATCTTTTATTTTGTAAATAAGAGACATTCTAAGATATTATTCTACTTTCCATAAATGGGTAGAATAATATATTCTAAGTTATATGCGAAATAATTCATCTCCAACTTTGCATAAACTGAATCAATTAGTTTAGTAAATATTCTCTAAGGATAGGAAATATATATTCCAGAAAATATTTACTGAACTAATGTCCAGGTTCATGAAACAAGCTACGAAGCAGCTGTTTCCTGACCTGTTAATGTCCTAGGGATCAGGTCAACTTTTCCTGATCTCTACAACACTAAATACTCTAAGTAAGGGATACAAATAGCTCACGTACAAACATCCATGCACACTTAACATTATAAAGACTACAAAGATCAACTATCCTAATCTAAGAGACTTCATAATCTTCAAGTCTTGACGGCCTTCCTTGATAGAACATTCTGATACAGATTTCTTGAATGCTTTGATTCAAAAGGACTTCATATTGCCTCAAGTACTTGGGATAGCTGTTCCTGTTCAAAATGTCAGTTGATATAATATAAAACCAACAAGAACCAGCTAGTCAGCTGTTTGTCATCACTCAAAACCTTAAGTGACTCAACACCTTCCTTACCTTACTTCTCTCCCTTCCTATCTCAAACAACCTATTGGGAAGCCGCCCTCTATGGATGATTTTCATGTCTCTCATTCCATCATCATTGAGGAAGAGAGGAATTTTGTCAACCAAAAATTATGTGATGAGGATTTGCCTTTTTCCTTTTCTTTCCACTATTCTTTTCCTTCTTCTACTTCTTACTTTCTTGAGTTTCCTTTCGATCCTTCTTCTTCTTTATTTTGGCATCTCCCTCTTCACTTGCGTGCAATGATTTTGTTGCACGTTCTTATTCCGTCATTTGCCTATTTACACCCCAATGAAATGTGTAGTAGTGCATTTGACAAGCTCTTGCGTGCGTTGAATTTTTATTTCCTAGAGTGGTCTCGCTTGGACGTTAAACAAGCCTTTGCGGGAAGTAACCCGTGTTTTATTGCTTTAATTTTCTTTTGTTTTTAGACTAGATTTTCTCACATGGACGTGTTTGTGTTCCTTGCTAGGTACACAACTTGATATACTCTTGCGCATTGGTGATGATCAAGAATCAAGGAAATGTGCCTCAACTTACCTATCATGTGGAATTCAAGCCTTATTTGTAGAGATTATGGCTCATATGAGGTTATTTCGGGTTTTTTGTGTGATTTTGCATTTACCCCATATCCGGTAATATCCTTCTTTTCCCTCTCTCTCTTACTTATTGTGACTTGAAGATCATGTGTTGGTAATGTTGGATTAATTTTTCCTTGTATTCCCCTCCTTGGTTTCATTGTTTATGATTTGAAAGCTTGGTTTCATTCAAGCTTGGGGGAGGGTATTCTATCATGTTTGGTGGGATGTTGATTCATATATGCCATGCACGTGAGTATATGCATTTCCATGTTTTTCATGCTTTTGGAAAATCCAAAAAGATTTTTGTTTACTTCTAGGCAAGTTTAGCAAAGTTGTGTTTTGTTTGTTCTTAATTGGACATTATATCTTTTGGATTTGTTTACTCTTGAATGCCTTTCTTCCTAAGTGGTTAATGTGTGCGCGATTTGAGAGTGTCATTGGTTGACTCTAGGATATTACATGCTAAGGTAGCCGGGTTGAGAACTTTTAGGAATCCATGAAGCCCTAGTTCACGGGTATGTGGTAAGATGGTGTTGCTCTCTATAGTGGATTTGGCACCCTTAGTTGGTATTTGCTTAGTTATAATCCCGTGTGAGGTAACATTGTTCTAGCCTTCATATCACTTTGTTGTGTGGCGCATTTGGATCCTTAGCTATGCATGTCTTGATCCTTGTTTTGACTTATAGCTCCCAAGATCGTGACCGAAGCACTCTAGGGGAGGAAAAGGGCACTTCTCTCTCATTTTTTTTTCTTTATCTTCTTTTTGTTTTGTTACAAATTTGATTTTCTATTGTGCATAAACCTACTTGCTAACCAATTTGAGCTTATGTTTCCCGCTCTTGTTTAAACCATGTTACAAACCTAATGGCCTATGTTTACCAACCCTTTTAGTTAGTGAAGCATTGGCATGTGAGGTTTGAGTTTTGAGTTGTTGATCATAAACAAGATGCATTTTGAGATTTGGTTAGAGTTGAGCTTGTAAAGAAATATGCAAATTTTTGAAAATCAAGTGAATTTTCAAGAAAAAGCCGTCCAAAATTAAAAAAAAAGGCAAGGACAATGAATAAAGTTAAAAAAAAAAGAAGAAAAAATTGGAAAAGAAACAAAAACAACAAAAATATTTTAGATGGTTTCATTTTCTTCCTTAGTTTAAGCATTGAGGACAATGCTTTGTTCAAGCTTGGGGGGGAATATTGTGTGTTTGTGTTGAATAAGCTTGGGGGAATGGCATTAGTGGTATTTTTGCTTGATATTTAGTGAATTCTTGAGTTATTTTTGAGTGTCGGCCGCACTTTTTGCTTCACTTAGGAATTTTCACCAAGCCGCACTTTTTGCTTCACTTAGGAATTTTCACCAAATTTTAAATTTTTACCCCGCCTTAACCCTTAGCCTTACGTTACAACCAATAAAAAGACCCTTCGACTCTAGTAGTTTAGGTCAAAAGAACGGTGGAGGGAGATAGACTTCAAATCTATGGAAAGAGTATGCATAGTTGAGATGTCGGGATTACCTTCTCAAACTTTTTCATTTATTTATCTTTTTCCGGTTCCTTTGTGGAATCTTGAGAAGCCAGCTTAAGGGTTGATTTGAAGCTAGTGGAGAGAACGTGGCCCGATTGGTTGGGGCTAGGGTGGATTGAGTCCTAAGTAGTTCTCTATGCTTAGCATGTGTTATGTTTCAATCAACCATTGACATCTTTGAACTTGCATACATTTGTCCATTTAGAAAGGTTTGCATTCATTAGTACTCGTCCTTATTTCTTGTCCATACATGAGCTTGTGTTTCGCTTTTTCTCTTAGTGTTCCTTTTCCTTTTTCCTTTTGTTGCCTTGCCTTGGTTTTTGTCGAGAGTTGTGGGTTAAACCTCTTAGGAAACCCTCACGAGAGCTTACTCGTCCTCTTTGGCGACATAGGGGTTTAAAGGGCTTGATGCATACGCTAAATGCATCCGTGATTCCTACGACAGTGAGTTAGTGTACATTCTTTTTCTTTGTTTCTATTTTTTGTTTCATTTGCCTTTAATAATTCCATCTTGTTCTCTTTTGCCTTAGCTTTGCTCGAGGACGAGCAAAGGTTTAGATTGGGGGAATTTGATGAGTGACATTTATGTCACTCTTAGGGAGTAGTTTTAGAGTCATTTTCGTGTTTATTTTATCTTATTTTTCCCTTTCTTTCTCTTGTTTTCTCTTTAATAAAGTTTCTTGTTTATTTGGTAATTTTGGAGCGTTTTAGTTTATTTTCTTTATTTTATTAGCTTTAGTCTATTTTCGTATTTTATTTTACTTTATTTGCTTGTATAGTTTTTTTTTGTCTTTATTAGTTTTAGTCTTATTTCTCTTATTTCTATTTTACTTTTATTTATTTTAATTAGTTTGGAGTGTTTTTCACATTTTATTTGTTTGTGTTTTATTTAATTTTGTTAGTTTTAGTTTTAATTCTCTCATTTCCTATTTTAGTTTATTTAGTTTTATTTTATTTATTTCATTCCTTTTTGTCTTGATCTCCCCTCGTGTTTTTGGTTGTAGGTGCCCCGGGTTTCAAGGCCTTGTCCGTGTTCGAAGTTCAAGGTTAGAGGTGTAAACTTGAGCCAACCCCTCTTGCTGCCCCTTATCCATCACCACCTCCCTTATCCTCCACCACACACCACAACAACCACAATCACCCACCATTTCCACCCTCACCTCACAGCTGCCGCAACACAACCAACTACCTGACCACCTTCATGTGCAGCCCTAACCCCAAAACCAGAGCAGCCTCACCACCAGCCACACATTGCTTCTCCCCTGCAGCGCAATAATCAACCCCACAACAGCCACATACCAGCCGCGCCACCAATTAACCCCACCTTCATCCACCTTCGCGCAACCCCTGCTTACCCTCACCTTCAACCACCAATTTACAGCCTGCAAAACCAACCCAATTACCACCAGCCGCGCCACCGTTCTCAACCACCAACAACACCAACAGCAACACAATCACCCCGCATCACCAATTCGCACAGTAACAGCCCCAAATCAGAGCAAATTCGATTTCAATCGGGTTCGGGCAAACCGTTGGTGGTTCGGTCGAAGTTTGAGTCAGAGACTTTGTGGGTTTCGTTAATCGAAGAGGAGTGGTCGAACATACCCATGGTTCGACCGAACCAACCCCGTAGTTCGGCCGCACCAACCCATGGTTCGACCGAACCGCTTCACGAGCTATGCACGCGAGTTTTAATGAAAATTGGACGGCTACGATCTTGGATGCTTGATGAAGATGATGATGATAAGCGGTGATGATTGATTATTTTGATGCGTGGTGATGGTGATGAATGGAAATCAGGGAGCCACGAAGAGAAGAGAATGAAGGCTGGCTGATTGTTTTGGGTGGGGAATTGATGGGTTTTGGTTTTCTTTTTCTTTTTCTTTTATTTTTATTTTCTTTTCCTTTTCCTTTTCTTATTTTCTTTTCTCTTTTGTTTTCATTTCTCTTTTATTTTCTTTTTATTTCCTTTTCTTTATTTTATTTTATTTCCTTCTTTTATTTTTCTCTTTTTCTCCTAGTTTTATTAGCTTAGTATAAATACCCAATTTTTGGGGGTAATTAGAGAATGGAATAACTATCTATTCTTCTCTCTAATTAGTTTTAGGTTAGGTTAGGATTAGTCTTCTTTGGTAGAGAGAGAAAGTGAGGTTTTCTTCATTAATGAACTTGGATTTTGAAGAAGGAGCTTGTTCAATCCTTTGTAGACCTTCATCTTCAATTAATGAGCAATTTCTTACTCTCTCTCCTCTATTTTTATTTTTTTATTTTGATTATTATTTTAGTTGTTGGTATTGCTTGTTGATCATGTTGATTCTTGATTATTTGTTGATTAATCTTGTTATTATCATGATTAGTGAGTAATTTCCCCATTAAGGGGATGGTTGTAGTGTAGTTGGACCTTGAGCATGTTCTAGGGTTTAGAATTGATTTATTTGTGATTAAAGTCTTTATATGCTTGATATTCTTTAATCTTCTTGCAAGTGCACATTGTTGGTTGATTAAAGGTGAATCTTTGCTAACAAGAAACGGAAGTTGACTTAGTTAAGGTTCATTACTATCGATTGTTATTTAATAGTACCTCCTAGTATATGGTTCTAATGTGGAAACATAGAGGCTATGTTAGGAGAAACCAATTGACCCCGGAAGGCGGCTAGATTGGATTCTTAATTTCGATATTCGAGCATGTTTAGTTCATAATTAATTCAATTTCTATGCCTTTGTTTATGTTCAAGTGAATGCTATACCTAAACCATTTCCCTTAATGTTTTATTTCTTGTTTTAGCATTTTTAGACTTTAGTTTATTTATCCCCTATTCCGGACTAGCTTAATTGTTGATAACATTTGGTGGTGTTTACCATTCTCTGTGGTTCGACCCCTATGCTTGCCTTATACTCGTATTAGGTTTGTTTAGGTTGTATAAATTGTATTTGATCTAGGGATAGACAATTGACTACGCGTTTATTCCCTTGTCAAAGACCTTAGGGAACATGAGCAGAAGTATCACCCAATAAAGTGTTACCTATTGTCTATTATAACACTTTTACCACTTTATGTAACACTTTTTGGGTGTTACATGAGGTTAAGTTTTGTACTAGTGTACCATCCATCGTGATTGAAATTAATGCGATTGTTGCTAAGCGACGTATAGACACTACTACAAAAATGTTCAAAGAGACCTCAAGTAAGAGACTATTTAATTAAATATATGGTTTCTATGTTTCAAGAGACCTAATATTCTAAATAAATGGTCTCTTAGGTAGTGTCTTAGGAAGATAAAAATATACCAGAGACCATCTATTAGAAATAAGAGGTCTCTCCTTATTTTTTCATTTTAAGTGAGAGACCATTTCCCTTAAATAAATGGTCTCTCTATTTTTTTGTTTTAAATTGCAACATCTCGATTCTTCTGCCTCTATATCTCTCCATACTCCTCTAATTAATTTTCCTGTTCTCTCTCTATCTCCCCATTCTCTCATTTTCTCTCCTTATTTCCTTCTCTCTCCACCAACAATGGAAACCTAAACTCACACACTCCTCCCTTCTCCTCCTCCTCCACCAGCAGCAACACCGCCACACGTGTTTACTCATCAAAACAATGATAATGGTGCTGAGATTCTCTCTCCTTCTTTACTCGATTTCCCATCTCTCCTTCTTTACTTGATTTCCCATCTCTCGTTTTATCCTCTATATTCCAATCCACTCTCCTTATCGAAACAATAATAGTGCAGCCTCACCCCGCCCCGCCGTAGCCTTGCCCACCACAACATGGCCCTCCTCTAGATCTCTTATGGAAACGCTGCCCCTAACTAGGTTTTTCTCTTCTTTGTTTTGTTGTTACTTTCTATAATTTGGGTTAGGGTTTCAATTTTGATTTTGTTGAGTTCTAGGGTTTGAATTTTGTGATTTTTGTTTCTTTAAATTTAGATGACGTTACTCTTGAAGGTGTCAACAATTATTCTTCTTTAGGTATGATTTTTGATTTTATTGTTTTCTTGATTTTTGTTTCGCTTTTTTGCGTGATTTCATTGTGCATAGATTTGCATTGATTCGAATTGAAAACTGATTGTTTAAACTTGGCATGGAATCACTTTGACTAGGATGCTTTTCGATTTTCCAACCTTGGTTTAATGTCTGATTTCTTGGTTTTTTTTTTGAGTTTTAGTTATGTTTTTTTTTTTTGCCTTATTTTCGAGTGAATTAGAATTTGCGGTTGGGTGTAGATCGAGATTTGGTGTTGGGTTATGGTCATGGGAGTGGGTTGGGCTGTGGTTGGGAAGTACCAAGACGCACTACCGCAACCGCAATCACACCACAACCACCACCGGCCACAAATTTTTGTTTTAATATATTGTTTTCAATAAATTTTTTAATGTCTATATTTGTAACTTAATTTCTAATTAAAAAGTTTGTTTAATATATATTTTTTTTTTAGTTATAATTTTGTGATAACTTTGGATTTCTTGGAAAATTTTCAAGATATAAAGTGTAATTGAAGAAGATTTATGATTTTGTTTGTTGATGTAATACCTCGTATTTTTATATGTATTTTATTTAAAACAAGTATTTTGAGAAGTATTTAAATAAATTGAAATGTTTTATTTAAAGATTTTTAATTATTCATTTTAAAAAGTTTATATATATTTTATAAAAGGAAACTTTATTTAATTAATTATTTTATTTAAGTTGGGATTTAATTTAAGAAAGTTTTCTTTAGTAAATTTTTATTAGGGAAGGGATTAGGAAAGATTAAAAAAGGAAAGTTTATGGAGAAGGGTTTCTAGAGAAGGGGTATAAATATCCAACACTTGAGGCAAATCAAACTTTGCCTAGAGTGGAGAAAACCCAAGGTAAACTTTTTCCCCTATTCTCCTTATTTTTATTTTTCTTTTTCTTTCTCTTTTTCCCTCTTCTCCTTCACGGCCTCACCCTCACCGCCGGCCACCAGTAGCACCAACTGCCGACAGTAGGCAGCCACCGGCGCTGGCAGTAGCTGTGGTGGCTGTCGGCTGCCCCCCTTTTTCGAACAAAAAAAAATTTAAATCTTTTTATTTTAAAACTAGTTTGATCCTAGATCTAATTATTAATTATTAGTTTTGTGATTTGATTATGAGTATCATGTAAATTAGTTTTCAGATTTTATTTTTAATTGAAAAGCCCCAATTTTTTAAACCCTAGATTCTTGAATTATCAATTATTGAAGAATTAGGATATATAATGGTTTAAACCTTTGATTTAAGTGTTTGAAGGCCTAATTACAGCAAGTTTTCATTAAAATATAATGCTGGAATTTTTGGTAGTGCATTAAAAATCAAGTTTCTTTAAGGAATTTCAATTACCCATTAATTAGGATTAAAGTATGATGTTTTAAATATAATTTCAGATTATTTTAATTAAATTATGAGGGGTTTTATAATAGTATATATTGCTGGAAATTTGTGTAGAGAGGATTTTAATACTCTTCAATGATTTTAAATTGTAGGAGACTTCGAAGTGAGTGATTTCTATTAGTCGTGGCGATTTTAAGATCGTATACAAGGTACGTTTGCGTACTTAGCCTAATTTTATTGATGTAGTAGCATGCTAAAGGTGTTTAACTGATTACAAGTAGTATCATGCTAGATTTGGAATGGAAATTATGATTTGGTTATTGTTGGTGATTGAATTATGAAGCATGATTTATGATGGATTAATGGATGGAAAATTACAGTTTGGAATACTGTTTATGAACCACACTTTTAATTATTTATGGCATGTTAGAGAGCATGTTTAATTAAATTAAATGTTTAATTTGGTTTGAAATATTAAAAGGGAATTTTATTATGGTTCATATAATTTTTATTGATGCTTTAAGCATGGGAAAGCAGCTATGTAAGTGTCTAAGTACAGGAGGAATAAATTAATGTTGGTGCCTTAGTGCACTTAAGGTGTTTTTAACACCGAGTGATAGGATTTGTGGCGCTTTATGCCTTTAAAGTGTCACTGGCACCGAGGTAGATTTAAAAAGGGTTCAACATTAAATATTATGTGGTCACTAAATATTCAAGAAATAAATTGGTACGTTTGATTGTTCGAATAATTATTGTTGATTGAATGATTATGGTTTGAGAGTCACACCAAGTTTAATAATTTGTAAATAACGTAAAGTGGAAGAGATTACACACCAAAACTCTTGGAACATATATACCTTGAGTATGAATATATGGGGGGAGTTATGTGACTTTATATTTGCTCATAACTTCTACTTGAGTACAGGACGCTAGACATTCCTTTTACTATTATTCACAGGAATTCCGCCACTTACGAGTGGTTTTTGATGCTGGCACGGTTAGCTCCTGTGTCAGTAATTTCAATTTATTGGGGGAGGTTAGTGGGGAAATCCGTTCAATGCGTAATCAACGCTAAATAAATTATGTCGTTGTCTTGTTGAAAAGTTTTGTTGAATGTTGTATGCTTGAAAAACAGGTGCAACAAGGTAAGTTGTGTGTTGATAGGTAATTGTGTGTTAGCTACGCTTATGTACTCAGCTTTGTTGATTGTGTGTTTTGTATGTTTATTGGCCTTGTCTTTATCTTGGCCCTATGATGACCCATTTTTAATGGAGAGTAGTGGAAACAAGTAGAGAGAAGTTTGTCAGGTGATGAAACATATTCATGAATGGGCATAAATGAAGTCCGAATCATGCTAGTTTCCATAAGTATATGATGTGTAATGATTTAATTATTTATGATATTATTATTATGCATGACTAACGCAAAAGTTTTGAAGTTGGTTTAGTTTAAATAAGGGCTTATAATGGTTCCAAGTTGTAGGTTGATTTTATTTTACCTCGTTTGACTTTGGTTTCACTTTACTTTTGTTGGTTGACTTTTTAAGTTGACTTGTTTTGAATGGTTTATTTTGAAATTAGTCTTCCACTGTGTATCTTTGATAGTTGCATTAGCCGTTTTCACGGTGGCGGTAATATCTAAGATATTCCTATTTAAAGTTTTAAACAAGGCAAAACGGGTATTTTAGAACAAAGGAATTTCTAGGGTGTTACAAAGTGGTATCTGGGAGCTTTGGTTGAGATTTTATTACCACTAAAGCCAAAAACGTGTTTTAAAGTGTTTTAATTTTAAACTTGGCCAAGTACTTATTTATTTTTGAAAATTTTTAGAGAATTATTTTATTTTATTTTGAGAAGATCAAATATTTATTTGATTAAATTTAAAAACTGTTTTTTTTAGTTTAAAAGAGGTCCGAATTTTTTGTAAGGACCGATAATTTTTTTAAAATTTTTTTTGGGAAGGTCCGAAATTTTATTTAGGGGGGGGGGGGGGCAAAAATTTTTGGTCTTCTTCCCTATTTGATTTCGAAAATATGGATTAAAAAGGAGTCAAAATATTTTTTTTTAGTTTGTTCTTTTGCAGGAAAGCAAGGATTAAGGTAAGTATTATGTGTGTACAGTTTTAAAAAGCATGTTGGTGAGAATGGGTAGGAAAGAATTTGGGCATATAAGTTAAGAATAATCGTATTCTTGTATGCATTAATATTTAGGTTATGAATGTATTGTTCGAGGATATGTATTTATGTGTTTAGGAATAAGAAAATTGTTTGATTGAACATTGAACCTAATTCATGCAAGAACTGTATTATTTTGTTTCCTTTGGGAAAGGGAATTCTTTTCTAAGTCTTTTCTTTACAAGATACCGAATCTTCCTAGCAGATACACCAAATAGTTAGGATCTCTCCAAAAGAAACTTAATGAACATCCCTATGATTATGTTCAAAAAATTCGCTTTTACTGTTCCTACAGGAGCAATGTTTTAAGGGACAGGGTTTTTGATAGCCCTGATAGTATATAAGCTATGATTGTCCGTTGTTTGCCAGATGGGCCTCCTTATTATGCTGTCAAAGCCAAATTTGATTATTTTTACTTACCAGGGGACATCTCAAATTACTACAAATATAGGGACTACTATGGATAGCGGTACCTTGATTACATATTTTTTATTTCCTACCTTGTTAGGGTAAAGAAAGCCCATTATCGACAATTCAACCTTCCATACCCTGACTACTATTATGAAAATCCAGTGGGGCAAAATCCCCTTTATCCTAGTCTTTAGTCAGAGATTTCCTCCTCTTCTTCTTCTTCACAAGGGGGTCAAGTAAAGAATGGAGAACAAGGGGAGGTAGATAGTTCACTTATGGAGATTTCTAACCCAAATCCACCTCTAACTCCAATTATCATTGAAATTTCTTCTATTGATGAGGAAGAGGGAGAGTTTGTGCAGGTAGAACTTGAACCAGAGTCACCTGAACCAATGGAGGAGGCAGACGATCCTGAGTTCGACCCTGGTAGCTACAAGCAGTCGGCAGACAAGAGAGACAACATCTGAAAGGATTAGATTTTTATAGTTTTCCTCGTTACGAATACTCAATTTTAATTTAATTACAGTGTAATTATTATTCAGTTTTAAACTAATAAGTGGCATGACCACATTGAGTCAGTGAGCTTATGTAGTACATAAGTTTCTAAAACTCAATTATTTTTTAGTAATTCTAGTTTATTTTAATTAATAAAATCCTATTTATTTCTTTGTTAAATTATTTAAATTATTGATAAATGATTCATTTCATTTTCCAAAATCTTCCAATTCACATCACATCCCAATAGCCAAAATTCCAAGCAAATTAATTCCAATAAATTATTTCTAAGCTATGGGGATCTATGGGAATTACTTTTTATTATTTATGTGATGCTTTATTAAATGCATGGTTGGTTAACAATCAATAAATGATTGACAAAGCTACAAATATAGGGAATTCTTAGCTTTTGCTATCCCAATTGTTAGCTTCAAATTTTACTATGAATGTTTCAAGGGTGTTAAGTAATAGATGAATGTATGTCTTGAGAGCAAACCAAAGCCATTTCTAATATAAACCCTTGATCTTAATTCAGGAGAAGCAAAATGGTAGCGGGAAATAATTCTGGTAATGATGGTAATGATTTGAATGAAGTAGTAAGACAATTGGCTATTTTAGCCCAACAGTTGGCTAAGAATTCAACCAACAATGGGGATGCTCAGGGTGAACATTTCAAGAAGGTGGCCCAAAGCAAACCACCAACCTATCAAGAAGAGCCTGACCCTACCATACTATAAAATTAGTTAAGGGAGTTTGAGAAACTGTTTGGGGCAATTGGATGCCCAGAAAATTCTAAAGTGGGTTATGCTACTTATTACTTGAGAGGTGAAGCTGATCTTTGGTGGCAACAAAATTATGATTTTTATTGATATGATGATGATGATGATTATGATTTATGTTGCTTGATATATATTATTGTTATTGCTTGATCACGCCTTTTATGCATGTTTAAAGGGAATTTGTACTTGTAATCACGCTTAATAAGATAATTAATAATCTTGTTTAGGTTAATTCGATTATAATTCAAGTGATCGACAATAATAGTTTTACTTGTGCATTTATATTCAACCAACATAGATAAACAGGTTTAGGGTTAACCTATTGATTTTATGTTAGTCAGAAAGCGCACATGAATACGAGAAGAATAAAGTAGAGGCCTATTATTAGGGCAGGTTGAATCTCTTTTAGGTTGGATTTGTACCTTCATCCCCGAATTTCCAATCATGGTTCCAGACCTATTGGAGTTAACGATCTCTTGGATTGTTAAGGGGTGTAACCTTCACCCTGTGAACGGTTTACAAGTTCCTAAAACTTGTTGGTGACTCTTTTACTCTAGCTCCCTTCCCTTTGGACGCCACCATGCTTAAGTGTATGATCACAGTGGGGATAAAGTGTGAGATGAATTGAAATATTCCCTACACTATGACTACTGTGATGAAGAAGGACAAGAAGTTTGAGTGGGATGATAAGTGTGAAGAAGCATTCAAACTCTTGAAACAGAACCTAGTTACAGCACCAGTGTTTACACTGCCAGACGATAGTGGTATCTATGATGTGTATAGCGATGCATCAAAGAATGGTTTGGGATGTGTGCTTATGCAAAATGGGAAGGTGATTGCATATGCATCAAGGCAGTTAAAGACCCATGAAGTGAATTACCCAACCCATGATTTAAAACTTGTTGCAATTATCTTTGCACTAAAGATCTGGCGTCATTACTTGTATGGAGTGAAATGTAGAATTTACTTAGACCATAATAAGAGCTTGAAGTACATTTTCACCAAAATGATTTGAACTCTCGCCAAAGGAGATGGTTAGAATATACTACGGATTATGACTTGGACATACGGTATCATGAAGGGAAAGCAAATGTAGTTGCAGATGCTTAAGTCGTAAGACCAGTCGTGGATTGAATACTTTGATAGTGGCTGATGAGTTATGTAGGGAAATGAATAAAATGGACTTAGAAGTTGTGGAATGGGGAACACCAGCTGGCATTCTTGCGAATTTGATTATCCAACCAATCATATTCGATGAGATAAGGGAAAACCAAGTAGGAGATGTGAAATTGGATAGGATTCGTGAGAAAATAAAGCAAGGCAAATATACATATTTCAAAATTTATGAAGATGGAAGTTTGAGGTACAAAGGTCGATGGTGTGTACCTCAAAAGTGTGAGGAAGTGAAGATAAAGCTAGTGGAAGAGGGACACAATACACCTTATTCGGTGCATCCAGGAGGGGATAAGCTATACAAGGACTTGAAAAAGGTGTATTGGTGGCCTAGAATGAAGAATGAAGTTTTAGAATTTGTAGCAAAGTGTATGACTTGCCAAAAGGTGAAAATAGAGCACAAGAGACCCCAGGGAACTGTGCAATCATTGGAAATTCCTAGATGGAAGTAGGATTGCATTTCAATGGATTTTATGACTTTCCTTCCAAAATCAAAGAATGGGAACGATACCATTTGGGTAGTGATGGAAAGACTTACAAAATCTGCGGTGTTTATACCAATGAAGGAGACTTGGAAGATGGAGCAACTTGCAAAAGCTTACATCAAGAATGTTGTGAGGTTTCATGGAGTTCCAAAGGATATTGTGTCTGAAAGAGATTCCAGGTTTCTTTCAAAATTCTGGAAAAGCGTGCAGGAAAACTTTGGTACGACACTTAAGATGAGTACAGCGTTTCACCCTACCACAGATGGGCAAATTGAGAGAACCATTCAAACCTTGGAGGACATGTTGAGAGCTTGCGTTATAGATTTCCAAGGAAGATGGGAGGATAGCTTGGATTTGATTGAATTTTCCTATGATAATAGTTATCATGCGAGCATAGGAATGGCTCCATTTGAGGCATTATATGGGAGGAAGTGTCGTACTCCAATCTGTTGGAACGACATAAGTGAAACAATGATTCTACGGCCTTAAATGATTGACGATACAGTGAAGCAAGTAAGCGAAATTCAAGCTAAGATTCAAGCAGCTCAAGCCACCAAAAGAGCTATGCAGATTTGAAGCGTAGAGAAGAGGAGTTTGAAGTTGGTGACAAGGTGTTATTAAAGGTATCACCAATGAAAGGTATAATGAGATTTGGGAAGAAAGGAAAATTAAGCCCAAAGTACATTGGTCCATATGAAATTCTACAAAGGATAGGCAAAGTAGCTTATAGGTTAGCCTTACCTATGGAGCTAAGCAAAGTGCATGATGTGTTTCATGTGTCTCAATTAAGAAGGAATATACCTAATAAATCCCATTTGCTACAACCTAAACCATTGAGATAGACCAAAGTTTCACTAGTAGAAAAAAGCAAAAAGGCACCCCTTAATTGCCACCGGTTTAGTCCAAACCGGTGGCAAAAATAGGCTAAAAAATGGGCGGGAAAATGAACCAAGAATAATGACACTAGTTCAATTCAAACCGGTGGCAAAAATATAAAGCCCACCGATTTGAACCAGTGCCAATGTGAACCGGTGCCCTTTTTTTTAAAAAAAAAACCCGTCTTTCTCCTTCCTTCCCCCTCCTTTCTTCCTTCTCTTTCCTTTTCATTTTCATTCTCCCCTTTCTCCTTCCTCACTGTTGCATTCAAAAAATCCAAAAACCCTCACTGCTCTTCTCCCCTTTTCCCTCCATCACAGTCGCCACCTTCAACGCCGGAGGTTCGAAAACCCTCCATCATAGCCGCCTTCTCTTTCTCCCATGTCCTTCTCTTTCTCCCCTCTACCCCCTCCACCTCTCTTCGTTTCCCTCTTCATTTGAGGCTCTGTCAAAGTTCGCCGCCGCGCCACTTCCCTGAGGCTCTTCCACCACCGAGCATGGCTGCTGCCCTCTATCTCTCCTTCCCTTCAAGCTCTTCAACCACAAGGTTTTACTAATAATATGTTTTTGCTTTTTTCACAATTATTTTCCAATTATGTACTTATATTAATTTCTTTTGCATGTTGAACAATTGTTAGGTAAATTAAAATTTAGGTTTGAATATAATTTTTCTCAATTTTAGGTTGTTTTATTGGGAAATTGTGAAAACATTAGAAATTAGTAACCTTATTACTCAATTAGATGGATTTTAGTCTGTTTTAATGGTTAATTAATTTCTTTTGATGGGTAATTTTGAATGAATTAGAGAATACTAACCTTGTTACTTAATTAGTTGAAATTTGGTATGTTTAATGGTTACTTTTAAGTTGTTTTGATGGGTAATTTAGAATAAATTAGAGATTAGAAACCTTGTTATTAAAATAGTTGAATTTTAGAATGTTTAAATGGTTAATTTTAAGTTGTTTTGATGGGTATTTTTGAATAAATTAGAGATTAGTAACCTTGTTACTAAATTAGTTGAATTTTTGAATGTTTTAATGGTTAATTTTAAGTTGTTTTGATGGGTAATTTTGAATAAATTAGAGATTCGTAACCTTATTAGTTCAACAATTTTGAATAAATTAGATTAATTTTGAACAAATTAGTGAATACATAGTTTAGCAATTGTTAGTTTGATGAATGACGTGTTTTAGCTTAGAAATATATTATTGAATTGACATGTTATGAGAAAGAAATAGTACATCCATAATATTTGACCTAATTTTTGTTTTTTTATAGACTCATATGTGAAGCACGAGTTTAGCTTGAGGACTACATATTTAGCTCAAATGGGAAGTTCATAAGTGTACATCCATTGTACTTGCTATATTGGTATGAATTATAAACTTTACTAAGGTATATTTCTTTCTATTTATCCAATTAATAAAAGTTTATTCATGATATTACAACTTGTGTATTGTTTAATTGCAAATAAATACAACAATATATAGAATTCTTGCATCATCATATGCCTAGATACCCGTTCAAGGCTTTCTCATTAGGAGAAAGTCTTGAATAGTCCCCGGTTGGTACTGTTCTTGAATGTGTACTCTCACTTAGGTGGTGAATGTATGTCTTCTTTTCAATTTAAAGGAACATCTTGGCTTACCATTTCCTCACTATGTTCTCTGGGTACATATGTGGGTAATTAATTATCTACATCGTGTACTTGGAGAACTAGGGGGAAATGCTGTCGCATTTTCCTTAAAATTGGAAAGTTGACATAAATTCACTAGTGAGAGTAGATATTCAAGGATGGGTTAGGTTGGAGTGATAAGGACCCTTTGGAAACATGCAATTTTTCACTACATGAATGGTATATTCACGATATGTACTTGAATTTGATTTACATAAAATATGTAGCAATCACACATGTATTATTCATTATATGTTGCTATATAAGTTTAGAGACAATTTTCTAAATGGAGAAGGATCGTGGTTAGATGTATGGTAGACGCAATACATTGGAATTTTGGAATGGGGTTCAAGAGTTTTGCGAGAGGGCTTTATCTTATTAACGCAAACTGGGTGACAAAGGCCTTTATTGTCCTTGTGTTGATTGTAATAATGTGAATGTGGTCGACAATGTTTAAATCATTAGAGATCATGTATTATGTCGTGGGTTAAGGCATAAATACCATCTGTGGATTTGGCACGGTGAAGGTGGAGAGTATAGTGGGGATCTTGATCGGAATGATGTGTGTGTTAGAAGCAATGAGATTCATTTGGACGAGGAATACGAGAATGATGTTTATATTGTTGTTAATGGTGAGGATGGAGCCGATGAAGATCAGGCGGATGAGGTCGAGGATGAAGACGTGGATGAGATGTAGCATGGGGTTGAAGGTGGCGTGTTTGAGTTATTATCGAAGGCTTCCAAAAGCCTTTGTATCCTGGGTGCAAAAAATACTCCAAACTATCAGTCGTGCTAACACTTTTCAACATTAAGTCGAAGCATGGGTGGACGGACATTAGTTTTACTTCTTTGTTGACCGCATTAAGTGATATGTTTCCTAATGGGAATGAAATTTCTAAGTCTTACTATTATGCAAAGAAGCTTATGTATCCCTTTGGTTTGGAGTATAAGAAGATATATGCATGTTCTAATGATTGTATTCTTTATCGAAATGAGTATGAACAATAACATGAGTGTCCACGAGGCAAGTTGTCGCACTACAAGCGCATGAGTTGCAAACCTGGTATGGAGGAACCTCCTGCTAAGGTGTTGTGGTATCTTCCCATTATTCCAAGGTTTAAGTGTCTATTCTCAATACCAAAAGACGCTAAAAACTTGAGGTGGCATGTAGAGGGAAGAAAGAAAAACAGAGTGCTGAAGCATCCAGCTGACTCCCCGCAGTGGAAGAACATTGATTTGAAGTTTGAGAAATTTGGTGATGAAGTCAGAAATTTAAGGCTTCGGTTGTGCACGGATGGGATGAATCAATTTGGCACTCTTAATACCCAACACAGCACATGGCCGGTACTTTTAGTGTTCTATAATTTTCCTCCTTAGTTGTGCATGAAACGTAAGTATGTAATGCTTTCATTGCTAATAACGGGTCCTAGGTGTAGACACCCATTTGTGTCTCCCCAAAACCAAACCCAGTGATGAGTACCTTTCACGTCGAATCATAATCGAATGAAGCGAAAGTGTGGAAAGTCTAGTGTTGCGGAAAGTTTTATTTCTTTTCTCTTCTCTCTGTTTTTGAAAACTTATTTTAAGAAAACAGCCAATCCAGTTTGGTTGGTCCATGATATGGGTCCAATAGTATTGTAGTTGGATGGGGCTTGCAAAGACTTTTCCAACGATATATTATAAGCCCAATTCCGATGAATATTGAGGAAGTTATGGCCAATTTACTAAACTAGGTCCGGTTTGAACTTTATATACGGCCCAATGATATAGGGGAGGGCCTAATATGATTTATCATTACTAATGCAATTAGGAATGGTTTTAGTCTTCAAGATTCTTCTAGAAGGTTCTTTTCATTCCTAATTCAATTAGCATTGATAAATTGACTTTTGACTTTTCAGAGTTTTAATCAAAATCAAATAGCATTTTCGAGGAAATTATATGATTTTATCCTCCAGTATGGTATATTTATCTGATTTTTGAAAACTCGTTAAAATTAGGCTTGGCGCCTAACCCCAGGCCTTGGCGCCTGGAACCAGGCCTGGCGCCTAGCGCTAGCCATTGGCACCTGGCGCTAGTGTTGGTACCTGGCGCCAGTTAGCCAGGGTTGGCGCCAGCTCTGTTTTCTTTGCGTCAGACTCAGTTTTGTTTAATTTATCTTTTTGGCTGATTTTCTCTATAAATATCGTATTAAAAACTCCGTTTTCATTCATCATCGACATCCATCATTCACCTACAATCAGTTTTAATTAGCATTCTCTTAATCATTCAGTTCTTTCTTCTTACTTTGCTTTTACATACAAAATTCTGCATTCACAAGATCTAGAAACACCTAGCCATATTCGAAGTTGTGTTCGCCCTAGATGTGAAAGGTTTTAATTTCTGAGGGTTTGGTCCCAAATCTCTATATCAATTATTTAATTTAATTGTTTTGTTTATTATTTTCCTTGAAGTTACTAACGTGTGTATTTTGTTATTAGAAAGAGGTACGAGGCATCAAAGTAAGTACTTTAATTGTTTTAATTGATGTTATGATGTAGACATCATGTTTATATTGTTATTATGATATTCCTAGTATCATGTCTAGGGTAATTTTAATATTAAATATGATTCCTGTGATGCTTCCTATATTCTTCCTAATATTTATAATTGTTAGTATCATGTTAGGGTTAAAGATTTGATTTTTATTGCTTAGTGACATGCTAGGGTATGTTATTAATCTTGTTAGTATCATACCTAAGATCTTGCTATTATTATTATGCTTTAACAATAACATAAACATGATTATGATTATGATTGTTATAATTTATGATGATTATGGATGTTATTATTATTATTATTTTGATGATTATATTTTTATTATCATAATTATATTTATTATTATGTTGCTTGATATATTTTATTTTTTATTGCTTGATCACGCCTTTTATCCATGTTTAAAGGGAATTGGTACTTGTAATCATGCTTAGTAAGATATTAATAATCTTGTTTAGGGTTAATTATGATTATAAATTCAAGTGATCGCCAATAATAGATTTATTTGGGCATTAATATTCAACCAACATAGATAAACAGGTTTAGAGTTAATCCTATTGATTGCATGTTAATTAAAAAGCGCACATGAATACGACCAGAATAAAGTAGAGGCCTATTATTAGGGCAGGTTCAATCTCTTTTAGGTTGGATTTGTACCTTCATCCCCGAACCCTTATTTGGTTCTAGACCTTATGGAGTTGACGATCTCTTGGATCGTTAAGGGGTGTAGCCTTCACCTCGTGAACGGTTTACAAGTTCCTAAACAAAAGCAAAGTTCTTGATCCTTGTACACTAGATGCTTTGCAAGCGGATGTAGTTGTGACTTTGTTCAAATTTGAGATGTATTTCCCACCCTTATTTTTTGACATAATGGTTCATCTGATTCTTCATTTGGTGCGTGAGATTAAGCTGTACGGTTCAGTATTCATGAGCTGGTGCTATCCTTTTGAAAGACACATGGGTACATTGCAAAATAAAGTACGGAACCGGGCTCACCCGAAAGGAAGTATGATGCAAGGGACCATGGGTGAGGAGATAGGTAACTTTATGGCTGACTATATAGCCGTTGCTCAACCTATTGGTCTTCCTACTTCTCGACATGAAGGGAGACTTTATGGTCATGGCACAATTGGGTCGAAACGAATGTCACTTGACCGAGATTAGTTCTTACAAGCACACCTTTATGTGTTGCACCATGTTGCAGATGTTCATCCATATTTAGACGAGCACATGGCTAGTTTGCATGACGAATTTCCATCAAAAGGTGAAAGGGCACTTATGCAGTTGCATAATAAAAGGCTTGTCAATTGGTTTCGTGATCAAGTAATAGGTCGATTGGATGATACTAATTTGACCGATACAGTACGGTGGCTTGCGTACGGTCCTAGGGATGATGTTCGTTCATTCGAGGGATACGACATCAATGGGTACACTTTTTGGACCGAGGGTCGGGATTTGAAATCTTCCTCCACCCAAAACATTGGTGTAACGCTTGTGGCATCGTCAAGGGAGTTTGCAAGTGCTAAGGATAAATCACCTCTCGATGCAAATTTGTCATACTATGGTCGAATTCAAGAAATATGGGAGCTTGATTATTGTAACTTCACGGTTGCTCTTTTCAAGTGTAAGTGGGTTGATAATATCAAACGTAACGTCAAATATGATGACTTTACTCTTGTAGATCTTGGTCACTTGAATGATAGTGCGGAACCATTTATCCTTTCATCTCAAGCTAAGTAAGTGTTCTACTTAACTGACCGAGTCGATTCAAAATGGTCTATTGTGTTAGCTGGCAAAAAAAGAATCCTAGGCATTGGAGATTTTGATGAGGATGAGGAAGAATATGATGCATTTGATAATTTTGTACCTTTCACTGTTCCTAGACATGTACAAAATGACAAAGACGACGAAGCAGGTTATATGCGATCATACCACAACGAAGGAATTTTAGATTGAGTTACTATGATTAAATGTTAGTAATGGTTTCATTGCAAACATAGTTTAGTTATCATGTATATAGGAGCATACGTAGGCGAAAATGACATAAATGACATAAATGAGCTTGTATTTGACCCAAATCCTTTGTTTTGTACATAAACTAACATTTAATCATTCTAACAACTCATATTCATTATATTTAACATGTTTGTAGTTTGAAATTTCCTAAGTGTACTCATTATCATGCAAACACAAGGTTATAGGACCATAAGTAGGTGAAAATGGCTTAAATGAGCTTCTACTTAACCTAATTCCTTTGTTTTGTGTATAGACTAACATTTAATCATTCTAACAACTCGTATGCATTATATTTAACTTTTTTGATGTATGAAATTTCATAAGAGTATTCATTTGCACTAATACTTTACTATACACTAATATCGTTTTATGTTTGTTTTGACAGGTGCTTATATCTCATGGAGGACGATCATAACCTTCATTGTGTAGAGGACATTGAGGATGATGAATATGAGGACGAGGACGAGGATGAGCCTTATGATATGAACAAGGAGGTTGATTTGGGTGAGCCAGAGGATCAGGCTCAAGATGAGTTTGAGCGTAGGCTTGAAGAATTTAAAATTTCAACTAAACTTTCGCCGCCTATTGAAAATACAATATGTGAGATTGTTTATAAGAACTCGACTATCAAAACTCATGGCCAAGGACAACATCAAAATAACACAGGTGGTGGAGGGGGGTAAAGGCACCAGCTAAGAGAAAGGGTAGGGGTCCGACGACAAGTTTTAAGAAACCTACCGGTCCCATGGTCTTAGAGTATGACAACAACGACCAACCCACGGATAAATGGCGCCGATAATATGCTAATCAAGTTAGCACGTGTGCGCGCAAAATCCCCATTACACTTACAATGCGGCAAGTACCTCCGGGTTTGATTCAAACCTTTTGGGATGATACAAGGGTAAGTGTTTTGTTGGCACATTTAGACAATTTAAGAAACCTTCACCTTACGGTTGTTTGTAAATAGAAACTAATAATCGGTTTGTATATGTGCTTGTAGAAGCTGTTTTCTATTCCTAATGATGCCGAGAAGAGAAGGGTGTTTGAATCTTTATTAGCGGAAAGATTCAGAGGCTTTAAGACCATCTTAACTAATGGATGGATCTATAAGAAGAAGAAATCAAAGAATAAGAAAGCTGTTGAGGATGACCTTCTCCTGTGGGAAAAATGGCCGAGCGTGTCAAAAGATGACAGGGAAAATTTCGTTATTCAAAGAATTCAAAAGAAAGCAATTGTAAGTTTGGGTAAAATACAAAAAATAGCTTGACTCTTATTGAAATATTGATACTAATATTTTTTTTTATGTAGGAACTTCTAGAGCAAAATACAAAAAATGCATTGCAGAAGGAGTACACCCATCGTATGGGGGCTAAGACATTTGGTGAAAAGAGACCTGAGTAGATCGAAAAGGGTTTATACCCCAAATCGCTTCTAGTGCCATCGAAAGAACCCTCTAGTTCCACGGTCACTACTTTGGTGAGTTGTGCCGATGATTTCTTTTGTTCTTTCCATACGTTTGATAAGGAAACCGGAAATTGGATCATCAAGGGTCCGGAAACCAAAAAAATGGCAGATAAACTTGTAAGTTACCTATGAACTGTTGAATTTTAGGAAGCTTTTGCATCAAAATCACTATACAAACCATTAACTGTATTATTGACATCCTTTTCCCTTTTGCTACAGCTTGAGCACACTAAAGAACTAGTAGAGGGAAAATTGGTCCCAAGTGTGGAGAATGACCCTTTCACCTTGGATTTGGGAAATCCATACAATCCAGGACGAGTAGTAGGTTCGGGAGGGTCATTGCTAGGATGGCAAAAGGTGATGGGTCCAAAATACACAAAATCGGGTCAATCTCGAGCAAGTGTTAACTAACCGGATGAGTTGGATGCCAAGGTGGCATCGATTAAGGAAAAGTACACAACGAGTTAGTAGGTGAATTCAATGCTTGGGCGAAGCAGATGAACTTACCGAGTTTTCCGTTCCCCGCGACTACACCGGTCGACTCATGTAGTCTCCCAAAAGGACAAGAAGAAGGTGATAGACATGGAGGTGATGAGATACATAGAGAAGATGTGCTACATGAGGTAGTTTCAATTGTATTAAAAGTTTTAAAACATTGAGTTACGTGAGATCTGAGGTGGCATGATTGATGAACTATTGCAGGTTGCTACAACTACACATGTGGACTCGAGGGAGCTTGATAATCCAACACCGCATGAATATCCAAATTTACAGGTGATTTGTTTGGTTTTAGCGTAATGAATTTCGTTATATTATCAATGGTGTAGGAAAAGACCTATTTTGATAACTTCTTTTTTTACAAGTGTAGAAAAACAACCGGTGTGCACTTCTAGCCTCAGGGCTTGCAAATAGGGGAGAATTGAATTTCGTGGCGTAGGTAGTGCACAAGCGATGACCGGTGATAAGGCAGGGCCACATCATTACTCGTTTAGGATTGATTTGGTGATTGCGGGGTTCGAAGACATCCCACTACCGGTATTGATAGAGGAGGTTGAGATAACAACACTTTAGCAAGCTCAAGGTAGCTTCGTGGATTGGCCACGTGCGTAGCTGAGGTTGATCAACGAGGTTATTTATTTATTTTCATTTTTTTTAGTGTTAAAACCGCCAAAATAGCACAACTTCCCAGCCCCCATCTCCGATGTCGAGGTTGCGGCGGCCTCGACATCCGCTGCCTTGGGCTGCTCTGGCCTCGGTTGTAGCTGCCTGGGCTGCTCCAGCCTCGGCAGCGGCTGCTTGGGCTGTAGCAAGCTGCCTAGGCTGCTGCAGCCTTGGCGGCGGCTGCCTGGGCTGTTCCGGCCTCGGCGGCGGCTCCCTCGGCTGTTCCGGCCTCGGCGGAAGCTGCACTTTTTTTTTTGGATTATTTTGAGCTATTATTTTTTTTCTTAACTCACTCGATCGTTGAAGTTTCAGATTTCGCATAGGATCAAAACTTCAAAGAGGAGGGTGGAGAAGCCTAAAAGCATTGATCAACCTAACAAGAAGATGAGTGAACAACGGTCCAAGAGTGAACAAGCGTCGAAGTTGCACTCTTCGAGAGGTTCACCCATGCAACCTACTCCACTTATTAAAGACATTGTTCATCAGTCGCTCTCTACTGATTTGACCTTTCTTCACAATCGTGCTTGTCATTTAGTCGATCCCATTGAAGTTGCACTTCCTAAGGCAATGTTCCACTATGATGAGGATGCAGTTGCATGGATTAGAAAAGAAGATGTGAAGGAAATTCTACGTGGTGCAAAGCTTAACATTTCCCTAATTCAAACATTCATGAGGTACTTTAATGCCCACATAATCTACACTTTTTTAAAGTTATTTAAATTTTTGGTTTATCCTTCATTTAATTAATTATTCAATGTTCATGCACGCAGAGCACTATAGGAGCACTTAACTGAAACTGATTCTCCTTGTAAAGTTGGGTGGTTATGCCCCGAGCAGATATCCACTCCTAGAATATTAGGCAACTCCCGTGACGTGTTGTATTATGTTTAACAGAGTATAAGGGAATCAGTGTGTGCGGGAGACAAGTTCATATTCGCCCTATGTTATAAAGAGTATGTCTAACCATGTCAAATTCAATCGTTTAGCCTCATTATATGTGGACTCCTAAATATTAATTTGTTTGTCTATTGTGAACTTATGTAGGGAGCATTGGAGCCTCATGGTGATTTGTAATTCCAATAACACAATCTATCACCTTGATTCAACTCGATCATCGGAGAAGTGGCTTGTGAAGGCTATATTGCAAAAGTAAATATATATATCTACCTAGTGATAATTATTGCTGACTAATTTAGTAGTCATACGACTAATCAAATTTGAATGTACTTTACTACAGTGTTATAAAGAAGCTACATTGTCGTGCTCCTTAAGGTCCAACATGGAAGTCACCGATGGTAATTTACACGATATTTGTATTATCTTAAAAATATATGTTAGTAAATATTTTCTAATTTGCTATGCATGTTTCACTGCTTTTATTTGTTCATCATATGCTAGTGCGCACAACAAGAAAATGGACTTGATTGTGCTTTGTATGTGATGAGATTCATGCTTAACATAGTGACTAATTGTACGGGCAGTCAGCAGCTTGATGAGGTAAGTTCTAAAACTTAATGAAATGCTCTTTTGATATGATTTCAAGCCTTAGAAATATAAAAGTAGATAACATTGACATGTTATGAGAAATAAATAGTTCATTTAATAAGAAAGGTAGAAAATCGGCTAAATAAAAGTCATATAGGCCATATTTGAGCCATTATTTTGTTAATATGCTCTTTTGATGTGATTTCAAATCTTATACACCTAAAACTAGATAATATTGACATGTTATGAGAAAGAAATAGTTCATTTGATAAGAAATGTAGAAAATGGGCAAAGTAGAAATCATATAGGCCGTATTTGGGTCATTTTGAGTACAATGCGTCTTAAAACTTAATAAAATGCTCTATTGATAAGATTTCAAGCCTTAGAAACATAAAACTAGTTAACATTGACATGTTATGAGAAAGAAATAGTTCATTTATTTGATAAGAAAGGTATAAAATGGGCTAAATAGAAGTCATATAGGCCATATTTGGGCCATTTTTTGTTAATTTGCTCTTTTAATGTGATTTCTAACCTTATACACCTAAAACTAGATAATATTGACATAACATGTTATGAGAAAGAAATAGATCATTTGATAAGAAATGTAGAAAATGAGCTAAATAGAAGTCATGCATGCAGGCTATCTTAGGACAATTTTTTGGTAAAATGCTCTTTTGATTAAATTTAAGCCTTAGACACCTAATACTAGGTAACATTCACATGTTATGAGAAATAAATAGTTCATTTGATAAGAAATGTAGGAAATGGGTAACGTAGAAGTCAATCATATAGGACATATTTGGGCCATTTTGAGTAAAATGCATCTTAAAACTTAATAAAATGCTCTATTGATGTGATTTCAAGCCTTAGACACCTAATAATAGCCAACATTGACATGTTATAAGAAAGAAATAGTCTATTTTATAAAAAAAATATAGAAAATGGGCAAAGTAGAAGTCATATAAGCCACTTTTGATAAAAAATACATAATGTTTAGCCTATTTAATTAATTATAACATTATTTTTTTTGTATTTCAAGTTTTACAAGGTACAAAAGGATGGTCCATGGACAATCAAGGAACTTAATGAAGTTCAAGACATGTTGGTGTCTTTTATCACCTTTAACATGTAAATGTCACTTTTATTGTGAATTTATGTTTTGTTAATTTTTTAACTATATTTTTATTCATTAATTACTTAGTATCGTTTGTTCGTGTATGTATATATATGTGTGTGTATATATATATATATATATATATATATATATATATATAACACTTTTTATTTATTGTATTGCATTTGGGAATATTATTTATATCTATATATGAATTATTATTTTTAATATTATTTGTATCTTATTATAATAATAATAATAATAATAATAATATTGGTAATTATAAAAATAATAATATTGATTATTTTTGTTAATATTACTGATGGAATTACAGGCCTGAAAACATGTTATTATTGCTGGGAATACAAAAAAAAAATTTTATATTATTGCAAGAAAACAGGGAAAAAAAGTTAATATAGTAAAATGGCACCGGTTAACCGGTGCCAAAAAGTGACTTAGCACAAACAAAAAATTGCGCGGGGATATATTATTGGTACCGGTTAACCAATGGCAAAAAACGGTTAACCGGTGCCAAAACCAGTTTATACCATCGGTTTTGAACCGGTGGCAAATGTGGGAGGAGTTGGCACCCACTACAAAAAAAATCACTTATATAAGCAAGAACAAAATGCCTCAAATGATAGTAATGTAGCCTCTAATTAGTTTTAGAAACAACATATTAAGTGCCTCTAATAACTCTATCGTAATTGATGGCATGCCCCTAAAGCCTCTTTTAGAGGCAATACAATGTATTGCTTTCAAAAACTCATATATTTAGAGGCAACCATATAATCTTGCTTCTAAATATAATTAGAGGCATTATAAAAGCTTGCTTCTTAATACCATATATAATCAGGGGCAACTATAAATTTTTGCCTTAAAATATAATTTGGGGCATCATAAAAGTTGCTTCCAAATACCATATTCATTTTGGGGCAATCATACCATTTGTCTCAATATATAATTAGATGCATTTCGTATATAAATGTTAATTATATTTAGATGCAAATAAAAAAAATTGACATGAATGATTTAGGAAGGCACAATACATTATATATGACATAATTTTCGTTGTAAATTTATAGGCAAATCATTTGTAATATCAATATAACACAAGTTAAAAAAAAATGACTAACAATGTTGATTTCATTAAATCATACTAAAATTGTTTATTTATAATTTAATAATCATTACATAATTGATCCCAAAAATGTAATTAAGCTTGAAAAATTACATGACTAGTTATAAAAATTTGATAATGTGAAATAACAAAGAGTTTTCATTTGAAACTATAAGCTTGAAAAAAAGATATCATGTTCTTCAATTGCTTCTAATTTGATCTCTAGTCGTCTTCATTGCATAAACTCCTGTCATTGTAAAAGTATGGAATTATATATTTGTTTGCAATGATGAAAAATAAATAATAAAAAAAGGTACTCCCTCCGTGTTTTTTTAAGTAATACACTTTCCATTTCCGGTCGTGTTTTTTTAAGTAATACACTTCTTTTTTGGCAAAAAAATACATTAAAAAATTATATCTCTCTCCTCTCATGGTCCCCACCTAAACCCACTACTACTTTTTTTATTATATCTTTCCTCTCACATTCATTACTTTTCAATAAACTATTAACCCCACTATCTTTCTTTAACACTTTTTTAATACTCCACTATTGCACTTATCTCTTATTTTATTTAAGTCAATTAAATTGCCTAAAACTATGTGCCGGTCAAAGTGTATCACTTAAAAAAAAACACGAAGGGAGTATTAATCATTAATTCATAAGTAAATAAAAACTGTAAATGATCATAAATAAATATTACCCAATTGAAAGAAAGATTAGAAAATTAATTTCACTAAAACTTACAATTAATTAAAAATAAGTAGTACGTACTACTCTTCATCTTCTTCCATTTCATCCTCTGGATTTCCATCAAAATCTTCGTCTTCATCCTCATCTTCATTAACCTACAATTTCATAACTTTTATGTAATGACACATAAAAAAATAAAACCTCATCCATATTTATTTCAGTCAAATCATAACCTAGAGGATTCATAAATATTTCCTATAAAACCTTTCATAACCTCTATTTTCTTCTAAAGGCCTCTCCTCTTTTTAGTGAGGGACTTTTTTTTCACATTGGCTTCTTTTGCCTCTTTTTTAGCCTCTATTACTTCATTCTTTGCCTCATCAGCTTCTTTTTATAATTTTTCTCATTCACTAAATGGACTCACATCTAAGCCAGAACATCCCCACAAGCCAAGTTTTTTCATCCAACTATGCTTAATAATAAGCTTCAGGTATATATATGATGCAACTTGCTACTTTTCTGCAGACGCTTGTCATAGCTTTCATCTACAGAAGCATCGTCCATGTCAGGATCACATATAAACAAACCACAGCCCATTAACTCTAGAAGAGGTAATTGAAAATGTATACCACCTGTTCATATGCATGATACGTAATTGAAAGCAACAAAAAAATATCAAGATAGCATAATTGATCTTTTCACATTGCAAAACTAAGCAGCCCAATGTAATATGTTTTCTCATTTGACACATTATGACTTTTGAGACATCTGTCAAATAAAGTATGACAAAAGGGGAGCTGAAACATAAGTGCAGCTCATGCCACATTATATTTACTAATCTTTGTGTCACATAAACCAACTGATTTAAGGAGTAATAGTTACTAAACCCAACAATGCTAGTCCATGTATAAGAGCATATTTGTATTCAAGAAATAATGTCGGTCATATATGTCATGGTTGGACATACATATGATAAAGAGTATTGGATCAAACACTTTGACATACATGCTAAGGGCCATATAATAGAAAACAGAGAACATTTGACACTAGAAAACTCCTGTAAAATTTAGCAGGTTAATCCAAGTTAATCTGAAAAGTACAATCCTCGGTGGCTCGGCGAGTATAGAAAATTGTTAGGAACCTTTTATAATTGTAATAAGATTCAGAATTCAGATTTAGTTTATAACTAAATTCTCTAAAGCTGTAAAAAAAAATCAATTATTTATGCCATTCTTAATCTCAATTACACATATATTTGTAGTCATCCATAATTTTAATCGCACTAAAACTCAGGATTCAATTAATTAGAAACAATAATTGCTCGATTAATAATTCCATTAACTTTATACAATTCATCATCCCTTAGCACACACAATCACATAACAAAACACAATCAACATTTAGAGGCAATCATAGATTAATTGATGCTAAAAACATCTTTTAGAGGCTAAGTAAAATTATTTGCCTCTAAGTCTTGCCTCTATAAATAAATTTTCTTGTAGTGACCCCCCACATATTCACCGGTTCAAACCGGTAGCATACAAGGGGTTTGAACCGGTGCCTTTCTCCTTTATTCTACTAGTGTCTAACCTATGAAGAGAGACTTATCAAAATTCTTAACATTAAAGTGCGTAGTACATGCAATAAGAATGTTAACATTGTAAAAGTGCTATGGTCTAATCAAGAATATGAGGAAGCCACTTGGGTGGCAGAAGAGGAAATGAAAAAGAAATACCCAGAGTTGTTTCAGGTATGTTGAGTTACGGGAACGTAACTCGTTTTCTTTTAGGGGTAAAATACGGTAGAATTTCACGCTTTTTCCCTATAGTTTCAATTATTTTGTGCTTTTCGCACAATTTTATCGAGTATTTAGAGTTATTGTGTCCTCAATGAAACACAAAAAGGTAAAGGTATGACAAATGTTACAACAATATTATACTGAGGAAAAAGTTTAAATTTCGTTGCCCAAGTTTTGGGACGAAACTTCTTTTAAGGAGGGTAGACTTTAATATATACCTCGTATTTTTATACGTATTTTATTTAAAATAAGTATTTTGAGAAGTATTTAAATAAATTGAAATGTTTTAGTTAAATTATTTTAATTATTCATTTTAATAAGTTTAGAAATATTTTATAAAAGAGAACTTTATTTAACTAATTATTTTATTTAATTTGGGGTTTAATTTAAGAAAGTTTTATTTTAGTAAAGTTTTACCAGGGAAGGGATTAGGAAATATTTAAAAAGGAAAGTTTAGGGAGAAGGGTTTCTAGAGAAGGGGTATATATTTTCAACACTTGAGGCAAATCAAACTTTGCGTAGAGTGAAGAAAATTCATCTCCCTTTTCTCCTTATTTTTTTCTTTTTCTTTCTCTTTTTCCCCCTTCCTCTTCTCGGCCTCACCCTCACCGCCGGCCACCACCACCACCGGTGGGCTGCAGTAGGGAATATTTCAAGCATTACCCCAAACTTGAACCCCACTGTGATTATACACTTAAGCATGGTGGCGTCCAAAGGGAAGGAAGCTAGAGCAAAAGAGTCGCTTACAAGTTTTAGGAACTTGTAAACCGTTCACAGGGTGAAGGTTACACCCCTTAACAATCCAAGAGATCGTCAACTCCAATAGGTCTGGAACCAAGACTGGTAGTTCGGGGATGAAGGTACAAATTCAGTCTAAAAGAAAAAGAACCTGTCTAATAATAGGCCTCTACTTTATTCTTCTCGTATTCATGTGCCCTTTCTGACTAACATGCAATCAATAGGTTAACCCTAAACTTGTTTAATCTATATTGGTTGAATATTAATGCACAACAAATCTATTATTGGCGATCACTTGAATCACAATCATATTAACCTTAAACAAGATTATTAATTATTTTATTAAGCGTGATTACAAGTACAAATTCCCTTTAAACATTCATAAAATAAGTGATCAAGCAATAACAATAAATATAATCAAGCAACAATAATCATCATAAATTATAACAATTATAATCATAATTAAAATAATCATATCAACGCTAAAGCATAATAATAGCAAAATCCTAGGCATGATACTAACAAGATTAATAAGAAACCCTAGCATGTCACTAAACATCAAAGATCAAAGCTTTAACCCTAACATAATACTAATATGATATTAAGAAAGAAAATAGGAAGCATCATAGAAATCATAATTGATATAATTAAGAAACTTATTCTTTACCGTAAAAATCATACTAAGAAAAGCATCCTAACATGATACTAGGAATCAAAATAACAACCTAAACATGATTTCTATATCATAAGATCAATGAAATAATTAAAGCACTTACTTGGATGCCTCGTATCTCTTTCTAATAACAAAATACACACGTTAGTTACTTCAAGGAAAATAATAAATTTAAAGAATTAAATTAAATAATTGAAATAGAGATTTGAGAAAGTTTAGACTAGATTTGGGACCAAACCCTCAGAAACATCAAACCTTTCACGTCTAGGGCGAAGGCAACTTCGAACTTGGCTAGGTGTGTCTAGATCTTATGTGTGAGGAATTGTGTTTGTAAAAGGCTAGGCTGGAAAGAGGGAGAGAGAATCAAGATATTCTTGATGAGAGTTGATCAGAATTGGTGAGAATTGATGAAGTTCTAAGGACGCTATTTATAATGAAAACAGTTCGGATATGATAAAAAAGAATCGGAGTTTGCAGAGGAATAAAACACGCTTCTGTCACCGCAACAACCCTTGTTTCCTCGCGACAAGGTCTGTCGCCGCGCGATTGGGTCTGTCGCTAGGCGACGGGCTGGCGTTTGGCGCTGTAGGAATTTTCCCACACATTTTCTATTTTTTAATAAAATTAAACGTAAAAGTGCGTATGAGGAGTAAAATCATAATTTCATTTAAAACACTTCTTTTATTCCAAATAAAACTCATAAAACACAATAATCAATCCTAATACCATTAGGATTCAAAAGAACCTTCTGAATATTCTAGAAGACTATAATCAATCCTAATTGTATTAGGAATGATAATTCATAATAGGCCCTCCTCTAGATCATTGGGCCGCATATAAAGATCAAACGGGCCCAGTTTAGTAATTTGGCCATAACTCTCATTATTCATCGGAATTGGGCTTATAATATATCGTTGCAAAGCTCTTTTTGAGCCCAATCCAACTACACTATTATTGAACCCTTGTCATGGACCAAACTATAATGGATTGGCTATTTTTATAAAATAGGTTTTAGAAAACAAAAAGAGGAAATTTAAATAAAAACTAACCGCAACACTAGACTTTCCACACTAGCTTTCACTTCATTCGATTATGATTCGACGCGAAAGGTATTAAAACTGAGTTTGGTTTTGGGGAGACACAAATGGGTGTCTATAGAAGCCCCCACTTTTACTGAGTTTGGAGAAACACAAGTTTCGAAAACAAAAGTCAAAATATCGATAGGGGCGGATAATGATTCAAAACGTTCTGCGATCCTAAATCATTCTTGTAACACTAATACCTGCAAACTAGCGTTAGTTAAAACAGATAAAAGAGTTAAGAAACGCGTATCTTACACCGTCGAGCACACGTCTCTGGAGGTAACCGATTTGCTGATGCATTTTTGTTGCTGTGACAACCTTCCACAAGCTAGGGAACGCCATCTTATTGTTTTGATGTTATGGTCGTGCTTTATGATATGTCCACGCATCTCTGAACAAAGAGATTTCCGTTTGTTTGACGATCTTCCTCAAGCTAGGGGATACCGCCTGAAGATTACTACACTTGTAACTGCCTCTAATTTCCGCTATGATAGTCTTCTGCAAGCCAGAGAATACTATCGAAGATTGCTTCGCTTGAAACGATCTTCTACCGCCTTATGACCATCTTCCGCCACTACACCAAAAACTAGAATAAGAAACGCTAAATACAAAACGGTTAACAAAGATAGGCGTTCTCTGCAACAATATAGAACGAACTTGTGGTAGAGGCGTTCTATGAGTTGATGAATATAGAACGGTTGTTATAGTTGACCGTTCTCTGTTAATTTTTAGCAAAAATAATATATAATGAAACTATAATGGTAAACAATATACAACGGTGCACTTGACAACTGTTTTATGAATTTTTATTCCTATTTTTAATTAACTTTAATTTTTGGAGGGATTAGATATTTGCCCTAAAAAATGCAACTGAAATTCTTCATATGCGCCCCCTAATTTGCTATACATCACTGTCACATCTTTAAATTTCAATCTGAATTTTTTTTAATTTTTTTGGACTCCATAAATGAACTCCGAGTATTGTTCTTCTCAAATTTATCAAGCTACTACCCCTTCATCGCCGCGCCACACCTCCGCAAGCACCGCTGCGCCAATACTGCACCACCGCGATTGTACCTTTGCAGCACCACCGTGTAACCTTCGCATTCCGCACGCACCACCGCGCAACCACTGGATGAGGTAGGCTTTTGAATTTTTCTTCTCCTAGGACTGTAGAAATTTGATAAGAAAATTGTAGATCTATTTGAAGTATGTATTAAATCGAATTATTCAATTGGTTTGTAATGATAATTTAGTCATAGTATTCTTCAAATTGTAGTAATTTTATTCGGTTTTTAGGTGATAAAAAGTTCTAATTTTAGGAAAATAATTCAATCAGGCTTTTGTGAACAAAAAATTGCAGTAACTTCAATCAAATTACACTAAGTTTTTTTAATCATCCAATTTATTTCAAAATCAATCAAACTGATCTAAGCAAAATTGATCCAACCTAGGTCAAATTTAACTACACTCCCTGATTGAATCATTTCTCGGATTTCTGGACTATAAATGGACGACTAATTGAGTTCTCACAATCGAAATGAGTTCGTTCTTATCTATGTTGATTAAATTATGATATTGACATCTTCTTAATCTATTCTGAGCTTTGATTTGATTACAAATGGGTGTTCCTAGAATTCAAAATATAAATACTTCGTATATTTCGACACCTCTTAACATGAATAATACTTGTATATATTATGTTGACTTTTATATTATATTTGTTTTGTAGATTTACAACTATGGAAGAAAGTCGAAGAGAAGAAATAAGAACAGTTGAAGGATGAATGGCTAATTTTTTTTGTATATTCAGTTGAAGGATGAATGGCCAATTTTTTTGTTGTATAATTTATAATTCTTGTTACTCTGTATGTGTTTTTTTTAATACTCCGTATGATTCTTAATGTTCATTATTTTCATGCTACAATGATTGTAAATATTGGTTTGATTTTTATTATATTCAATTATTATTTTTAAATTTCAAATTCAATTTTTTTTACTATAATTCTTGTATTTATTATGTATTTCGTTACAGTATTAATTTTTCCTAATTACTCGTATTATAGCAAGAGATTAAAATACTGTATTTTCTATATAAAATACCGTATATTAGCATATATTTTTTTTATATAAAAGAAGGATTAGAGAACGGTTATCTAACTTGACCGTTTTCTTTAGTAGTGTTTATAGAACGGTTAAGTAGACTAACCGTTCTTTATTACTTCTTTATTTTCTGATTTTAGTTAGGGAATAGAGAACGGTTGTGTCTGACGACCGTTCTCTATTGTTGAATTAATAGAAAGCCTACAAGAACCGTTCTATATACTTTACACATCGCTTAGCAGAAGAACGGTCCTGAGGCGTTCTATAAAGCCTATTTTAGACGTTCTATAAAGCCTTTTTTTGTAGTAGTGCGCAAGCCAGGGAACATGATCGAAGATTGCTTCGCCTAAAGCCATCCTCAGTTGTTCCGATAATATTCCAAAGAAAATTACCGAAGACCCACGCCCATCGATCCTTAAATTAAAGCTCGCTTGAACTTTGATGTTGATGCTTTGGATGATGACAATCCTCTTTTCTTTGGGAATAGTTGCCAACACAACTCTTGTATGATGTATGCCAATCCGATTTAGGGAAAGTTGTCAATGCTTCGTAACAATCCGTCGTTGGAAATGTTGCTACGATGAAGCGACAATCTGTATCTCAGAAAATTTGCCAAAATCCAATTTTGGGAAAAGTTGCCAATGCTTCATAACAATTTATGATCCAATGAGAACCTTTTTTTATGCATATGACAATAATGTTTATCAAAATTACGCACCTGAAATACTTAGAACTTTTCAAGTCTCATCCACTCATTCTAAATAATTGCTAAAATAAATTTTTGGAATTAAAATAGAAATCCTCCCTAGTGGAGTCTCCAAAAACTGTAGATAATATTTTAACCACTACCTCCAAAGTTGAACCCTACTGTGATCATACACTTAAGCATGGTGGCGTCCAAAGGGAAGGAAGCTAGAGCAAAAGAGTCGCCAACAAGTTTTAGGAACTTATAAACCATTCACAGGGTGAAGGTTACACCCCTTAACGATCCAAAGGATTGTCAACTCCAATAGGTCTGGAACCAAGACTGGTAGTTCGGGGATGAAGGTAAAAATTCAATCTAAAAGAGAAAGAACTTGTCCTAATAATAGGCCTCTACTTTATTCTTCTCGTATTCATGTGCACTTTGTGACTAACATGCAATCAATAGGTTAACCCTAAACCTGTTTAATCTATGTTGGTTGAATATTAATGCACAACAAATCTATTATTGGCGATCACTTGAATCATAATCATATTAACCCTAAACAAGATTATTAATTATCTTATTAAGCGTGATTATCAGTACAAATTCCCTTTAAACATGCATAAAAGAAGTGATCAAGCAATAACAATAATATAATCAAGCAACAACAATCATCATAAATTATAACAATTATAATCATAATTAAAATAATCATATCAACGCTAAAGCATAATAATAGCAAAATCCTAGGCACGATACTAACAAGATTAATAACAAACCCTAGCATGTCACTAAACATCAAAGATCAAAGCTTTAACCCTAACATAATACTGACATGATATTAAGAAAGAAAATAGGATGCATCATAGAAATCATAATTGATATAATTAAGAAACTTATTCTTTACACTAAACATCATACTAAGAAAAGCATCCTAACATGATACTAGGAATCAAAATGACAACCTAAATATAATTTCTATGTCATAAAATCAATGAAACAATTAAAGCACTTACTTGGATGCCTCGTATCTCTTTCTAATAACAAAATACACATGTTAGTAACTTCAAGGAAAATAATAAAATTAAAGAATTAAATTAAATAATTGAAATAGAGATTTGAGAAAGTTTAGACTAGATTTGGGACCAAACCCTCATAAACATCAAACCTTTCACGTCTAGTGCGAAGGCAACTTCGAACTTGGCTAGGTGTGTCCAGATCTAATGTGTGAGGAATTATGTTTGTAAAAGGCTAGGCTAGAAAAAAGGAGAGAGAATTAAGAAATTCTTGATGAGAGTTGATCAGAATTGGTGAGAATTAATGAAGGTCTAAGGACGCTATTTATAATGAAAACAGTCCGGATATCAGAAAAAAGAATCGGAGTTTGCAGAGGAATAAAACACGCTTCTGTCACCGCGACATGGTCTTTCGCTAGGCGACAGCCTGGCGTTTGGCGTTGCAGGAGATTTTCCCACACATTTTCTAGTTTTTAATAAAATTAAACGTAAAAGTCTGTACGAGGGGTAAAATTGTAATTTCGTTTGAAACACTTCTTTTATTCCAAATAAAACTCATAAAACTCAATTATCAATCCTAATCCCATTAGGATTTAAAAGAACCTTCTAGAAGATTCTAGAAGACTATATTCAATCCTAATTGCATTAGGAATGATAATTCATAATAAGCCCTCCTCTAGATCATAGGGCCGCATATAAATAATCAAACCGGGCCCAGTTTAGTAATTTGGCCATAACTTCCTCATTATTCATCGGAATTAGGCTTATAATATATCGTTGGAAAGCTCTTTTCGAGCCCTATCCAACTACACTATTATTGGACCCTTGTCATAGACCAAACTATACTGGATTGGCTATTTTTCTTAAAATAGGTTTTAGATTACAGAAAGAGGAAATTTAAATAAAAACTAACCGCAACACTAGACTTTCCACACTTTCACTTCATTCGATTATGATTCGACGCGAAAGGTATTCATCAATGGGTTTGATTTTGGGGAGACACAAATGGGTGTCTACAGCCGCCGGCCACCAGCAGCACCAGCCGCCAGCAGTAGGCAGCCACCGGCGCTGGCAGCAGCCGTGGTGGCTGTTGGCTTCCCCCCTCCCCTTTTTTGAACAAAAAAAATTTAATCTTTTTGTTTTAATACTAGTTTAATCCTAGATCTAATTATTAATTATGAGTTTTGTGATTTGATTATGAGTGTCATGTAAATTAATTTTCAGATTTATTTGTAATTGAAAACCCCTAATTTTTGAAACCCTAGATTCTTGAATTATCAATTATTGAAGGATTATGATATATAATGGTTTAAACCTTTGATTTAAGTGTTTTAAGACCTAATTACAGAAATTTTTCATTAAAATATAATGCTAGAATTTTTGGTAGTGCATTAAAAATCAAGTTTCTTTAAGGAATTTCAATTACCCATTAATTGGGATTAAAGTATGATGTTTTAAATATAATTTCAGCTTATTTTAATTGAATTATGAGGGGTTTTATAGTAGTATATATTGCTGGAAATTTGTGTAGAAAGGATTTTAATACTCTTCTATGATTTTAAATTGTAGGAGACTTCGAAGTGATTGATTTCTATTAGTTATGGCGATTTTAAGATCGTATACAAGGTACGTTTGCATACTAAGCATAATTTTATTGATGTAGTAGTATGCTAAAGGTGTTTAATTAATTACAAGTAGTATTATGCTAGATTTGGAATGGAAATTATGATTTGGTTGTTATTGATGATTGAATTATGAAGCATGATTTATTTGTGATAGATTAATGGATGGAAAATTATAGTTTAGAATATTGTTTATGAACCACACATTTGTTTATGGCATCTTAGATAGCATGTTTAATTAAACTAAATGTTTAATTTGGTTTGGAATATTAAAAGGGAATTTTATTATGGTTCATATAATTTTTATTGATGCTTTATGCATGAGAAAGGAGCTATGTAAATGTCTAAGTACAGGAGGAATAAATTATATGTTGGTGCCTTAGTGCACTTAAGGTGTTTTTAACATTGAGGGATAGGGTTTGTGGCGCTCTATGCGTTTAAGGTGTCTCTAGCACCGAGGTAGATTTAAAAAGAGTTCAACATTAAATATTATGAGGTCACTATTCAAGAAATAAATTGGTATGTTTGATTGTTTGAATAATTATTACTGATTGAATGATTATGGTTTGAGATTCATCACCAAGTTTAATAATCTGTAAATAACGTAAAGTGGAAGAGATTACGCACCAAAACTCTTGGAACATAAATACCTCGAGTATGAACACATGGGGGGAGTTATGTGACTTTATATTTGATTTTAACTTCTACCGGAGTGCAGGAAGTTGTACATTCCTTTTATTATTATTATCCGCAGGAATTCCGCCACTTATGAGTGGTTATTAATACTGGCACGGTTAGCTCCCGTGTGAGTAACCTCAATTTATTGGGAGAGGTTAGTGGGGAAACCCGTTCGATGCATAATCAATGCTAAATAAATTATGTTCTTGTCTAGTTGAAAAGTTTTGTTGAATGTTGTATGCTTGAAAAACAGGTGCAACAAGGTAAGTTGTGTGTTGATAGGTAATTGCATGTTAGTGTGTTAACTACGCTTATATTCTCAGCTTTGCTAATTGTGTGTTTTGTATATTTATTGGCCTTGTCTTTATCTTGGCTCTATAATTACCCATTTTTAATGGAGAGTAGTAAAAACATGTAGAGAGAAGTTTTTCAGGTGATGAAACATATTCATGAATGGGCATGAATGAAGATCGAATCATGCTAGTTTTCATAAGTATATGATGTGTTTAATGCTTTAATTATTTATGATATTATTATTATGCATGAGTAACGCAAAAATTTTTGAAGTTGGTTTGGTTTTAATAAGGGCCTATAATGGTTTCAAGTTGTAGGTTTATTTTATTTTACCTCGTTTGACTTTGGTTTGACTTTACTTTCGTTGGTTGACTTTTTAAGTTGACTGTTTTGAATGGTTTTGAAATTACTCTTCCGCTGTGTGTCTTTGATAGTTGTCTTAGCCGTTTCACGGTGGCGGTAATATCTTATATATTCCTATTTAATGTTTTAAATAGGGCAAAACATGTATTTTAAAAGAAAGGAATTTCTAGGGTGTTACAGTTGAATTGTTCGGTTGGTTGCCAAGATGTGCTTAGAAGGTCTTGATTGTAGTTTTGTATAACTTTTGAAACAATATTAATTCTAATATTAGTTAATGAATTTTTTTGTATTGGTTTTGTATATTTGTTTGCAAGAATAAACTCAGTGTATAATTTTTAGTATTAATGAATTTTGTTTTTTGTTTGGTTGAAATTATATTATCAAATTACAAGTAATTTTTTATTTTTTTTTTGTAAAATAAAAGCAAAATGAGTTCATTTATTTAAAAAAGGTGGTCTCAGATTTTTAAAAATGAGACCATCTATTTCACATAAGTGGTCTCCGTTTTTCAAAAACTGAGACCTCCTATTTCAAATAGATGGTCTCTTTTTTTTTTTTTTTTTTTTTTTTTTAATGTAGACTACCTATTCTAAATAAGTGGTCTCTCTTTTTAAAATAAGAGATCACTTTTGATGAAGTGGTCTCTTAGGCCAAAGAGACATGTGAGCTAGAGACCACCCTTAAAGTAGTCTCTTTGGCCATTTTGATATGGTCACTTTGGCCAATTTTCACTAGTAGAAAAACGCAAAAAAGCACCCCTCAATGGCCACCGGTTATTTAAAACCGGTGGGGAAAAATTTGGGGAAAATGGGCGGTATTTTAAAAGAAGAGTATTGCCACCTGTTCAAAACAAACCGATGGGAAAAATAATAGTCCCACCGGTTTGAACCGGTGCCAACCCTTCTAAAAAACCACCTTTTTTTTGGAGTTATATAAAACCCTCAAACCCTAAACTCCCTTTCATTCTCATCCCTTTAAATCACTTGCCGCTTTCTCTCTCTCTCATCCCTTTCATTCTCTCGTCCTTTCTCTCTCACCCCTCTTTCTCTTTCGTTCTTTCATCTCCTCTTTCCATTTCTCTGATATTCTTGCTATGTGATCTTCTCTTTCTCTTTCGTTCTTTCATCTCCTCTATCGCTCGTTCTTTCATTCAATTCTGGGTTTAAGGTTTTTTGGGTTAAAGGTTATTCAAGATTCTACAATAAGTTTTGTTTGTTTCAAGTTTGGATGATTCGAGGTTAGGATTTTCGGGTTTGATCATTAGAGGGTTTTAATTGATTTCGAAGTTTGCATAAATTGTATGGGTTTATTTAGTCGATTTTTTGGATTTTTTAGCCGAATTTTTAAGGTTTTAACGGGGATTTCTGGTTTTTTTAACACAAATATATGGGTTTATTTATCTTATTTTTATTATTATTATTTTGAGTTCGGGTTTTTTTTTTGGTTTATTATTTTGTGTTCATTGATTTATCTTGTTTTATTTATTTCGAAGTTTGCATAAATAGTCTGGGTTTTTTAGCCGATTTTTTGGTTTATTTAGCCGATTTTAAGGGATTTTTAGCCTATTTTCTAGGGTTTATTTCGCACTTTTGTATGTTTTTTTTGAAACCCTTTCGTATGTTTTTTATTTTCGATCTGTTTGTTGTTCATTATTATTTTCTGGGTTTATTATTTTGTGTTCATTATTTTTCTTAGTATATTGATTTCAAAGCTTGCATAAGTTTTCTGTTTTTTTTTTATTATTATTTTCGCATGCATATTGCGAGTTTAATTAATTTTGATGTTTTAATTGATGCAGGTATTAGTTGCTCCACATAGAAGAATCAAGATTTTGAAGTTGTAATTTTTGATTTTGATGTTGTAATTTTTTGTAATTTTTATGTTGTAACTTTTTTTTTTAGGTATTGGAAAATAACAATTTAATGATAAATTCATTTATGATTATATATTTTATTTTCAAGTTTAGTTGATTTTGATGTTGTGTTACTTATATTTCAAGTGAAAAAAGCAAAAGAAAAAAAAAAAGAACTCATAACTCTGAATCTCTAATTATATTTCAAGTGAAAAAGACAATAAATATATATATATATATATGTTATTGCCACCGGTTAACCGATGACAAAAACAATTAAAAATTAAAAAAAAAAAAAAAAAAAGCGCGAATAGATATTGCCACTGGTTAACCGGTGGCAATTAATATTTAACCGGTGGCAATAAATATTTATGCCACTGGTTTTAAACTGGTGGCTTTTTAGTAGAGTATTACCAACCCTCAAATTGAATGCCCAGCGGTTCAAAACCGGCGGCATAGGGGGGTTTTTGAACCAGTGAGCATTTGCGTTTTTCTACTAGTGTTTATAGTAGTGAGATTTCAATAGGAAATTCTTTCGCCATCTTACATTTCTTCAACAAACTTATAACAGTTTGGAGGATCGTGATGGAAACAAAACGACAATTCATTTTCAAACCAATGGTTAATATGTGCTTGGGGTGAAATGTGAATTTTACACTTTTTTATAGAACTGTGGATGCTTAGTTCCAGGTTAGTTTTTTTGTAGAGATGGTGAGACCTGGCTAATAGAATTGAAATGTTGGGATGTGAGTTTTGGGGTGCGAAACGACTAGGTGGGGTGAAGGTTAGGGACTTAAGGAGTCGTGGGTACGATAAGCGTTTTGAGGTTGAGTACTTGAGGCTGGCAGGGGTGGGGGACGATTAGGTGGGGTGTTTTGAGGGGTGGCGAATGACTAGGGAGGGGTGGAGGATAGTTGCTAGTTGGGGTGGAGGAAGTGGCTAGGTGGCTTGCCCGACATCAATTGAGGGGAATAAATGGATGGCTGGCATCAATAGATGGGAAGGGGAAGGCAAAATAAATAAGAAGATATTATTCTTAAAATTTTATTTTGGATTTTTAAAAAAAATTATGTTTAATTTTTTTAAAAAAAAATAATAATAAGAAGAAGTTGAAATAAACATGGCTTTAACCCAGTCATAAGGGGGTATGGTGATATGCTGGGGGTGGTGTAGGAGAATAATAGGTAAAGGTTGGATTATTCATGGTTAATCCAAAGATTATATTATTTTTGGAGAATTAGCAAAAGGTTATATTATTTCTATTAAATTTTCCAATATATACTGTAATAACTATCCAAATAAAAAAAACAAAAAAAAAAAAAAAAAAAAAAAAAAAAAAAAAAACTGTAAAATTTATTAAATAATATATCATCTATTTATCATACAAAAACAAAATCATAATAAGTGCTCATAAATTAAAACACGTTTAAATTTTATAAGGAAAAATACACTTTAATAATCTCAACTATGGGCGATTTACCTACAATAATCCCAACTAACGTTTATTCTACAATAATCCCATCTATTAGGTCAGTTTTCCTCCGGCAGTCACAAACCGGTCAACAACCTATTATTGTAGGTTGTTTGTGATAACACGATATTATACACGATTCATATGTGATATTTGGTCATGTTTTATTGTGTTTTCTTCATTCTCTTAATCTTTTTAAGCTATTATTCTTCCTATTTCGATATTGAATTGCTCTTCTCGGTTTGTTTGTTTTTGTTTTTATAGGAATAGGGCTCGATTTGCGTGGAATTTATTTTAATCGCGAGATATTTCTTTATATGGTGCGTTTCTAGCACCAATGGAGCATCAATGAAGCATTTTGGCAGCCTACTCCACAGCTCGGTTGTGGCGTGCAATCTGTTGGCCACAACCTAGTTGTGGGCGTCTATATTGGAGCAAGGGAGAGGCGAAGGCAACCTGCTCCACACCCTGGTTGTGGTGGTTTTCTTCGTGCCACAACCCACCTGTGGCAGGTTGTTTTGGTGGCGTTTGAGAGTCCTATTTAGATAAATATATCTAGTTTTATGCAAGGATATAAATAGGTTTTATTAGATAATCTTTTATCACTTACTTTTCAGATATTATTTTAGACTTCTTTTTGGGTATTATGTTCTTCCATATTATTTTCTAGGGTTTTTCTTTCAAGATTCGAGATTTCATAATAATTCCAAGTATTGATTTCTTCTCTCAATTCTCTATTTTATTATCGTTAATTATGTTTTCTTTATTGATTATTATTCTTGATTTCATTAATATGTGTGAGTAGTTTCCCTATTCCAAGATCTAGCGGAACCCGAATATGATTAATGCTTGATTTAATTCTTTAAATTCTCTAATGATGATTGCAATTGATATGCTTAATTGATTGTGCTCATGCCAATACTAGATTAGGGATAATTGGTATTGTTATTAATCCATTGTTTTAATCGCAACGGGAGTTGGGTTTTGACGGGTTTGAATAAATCAATTAAGGGTTTGAAGTTCATCACAGGAGTAGTTGAATGGATGATTAGGAAGTTAGAGTAATGTGCTCAAGGTCTTTAATTTGCATGATTCCACGAAAGTAGGTTTGATTGTGATTAGGGAAGCCATTAATAACTCGGGAGAGACCATTGGTATTATTCAAGGATTACTTTTCCTCTTTAATCAATTGAATTATATGTTAGGAGTAGAACAACTATTGTATTAATTGTATTCGTGGTAATGCTTGATCTTGGATGTTTTTAGTATTTGATTATCATATTATTTAGTTTAATCGTCGTTCTTGATATTTAGTTATTGACTCTCAATTATTTGTTTTGGTTACTTGCTTAGTAGTTACTTGAATCTAATTAATTAGTTGCATCATAGTCTCTGTGGGATCGACCCTGACTTACCCAACTACATAATAAGGGGGTTTAGTTAGGCATTATTTTTGTTAGGTGTGCAACCTCCTATCAGTTTGACACGTGTCAGTGTGTTAGTGGTTAAAAAAAATTAAAAAAAAAAAAAAAGAAAACCAAAAAAAAAAAATATTATGGCAGCCAACCCTAACCACCACCTCCACCTCCTGCTGCCCAACAACCACCTCCAGCCCTAACCACCACCTCCACCTCCTGCCGCCCAACCCTAAACACCACCTTCTCCAGCCAGCCAAGCCGAAAATGTCTCCCACGGCCAGCCGCACCCTCGAAACCGGCCAAACCACCCAAATCGCACCACAGCACCCCCGAAACCCTTGCCCGTGAAACCCTCTACCACCCATCTAACCCACCCCTGACCTCCGAAACCACCAACCTAGCTCATGCCAACCCTGAAAACCACCAACCTAAGCTACAACAACCCTCGAAACCTGCCCCTTACTTGAATCCGCTGCTATAACTGCCCCTCCTCCCTTCTCTCACCACCGAAACGAACGAATTTGAGAGTGGGGAAACGGAGAAGGGTCGTTTTTGGTGGCGGAGGAATGGGCGATGTTTTGTGTTTTTGTTTGAATTGATTTTCCGACGAAGCGGAGGGAAGGGAGGAGAGTGGTTTAGGGGGTTGGGTCGATCGGGGGTGTGTGTTTCGGGGGGAGGGAGAGCCGGCCAGCCATTTTCGGTAGGTTAGGGAGGTGGTTGGCCGGTGTCGATCAGCTGTGGGTGGCTGGGAAGGCAGCGGTTGGCTGAATCTGGGGATTGATTTCTTTTTTTTTTAATATTTTTTTAAAATTAAGCCAATCATCTGTTGACATGTGGCATTTAAAAAACAAAAAAAAAAAGTTTACCTTTTCAGCAGGTAACCGGTTTTTGGGACTGTTGGAAGAAAACTTGCCTAATAGTTAGGATTATTGTAGAATAAATGTTAGTTGGGATTATTGTAGGTAAATCGCCCATAGTTGAGATTATTAAAGTGTATTTTTCCATTTTTTAACTATAAATATTATTTTTTTTTTAAAAAAGAGAGAATTAATACCCAAAATGTATGGACCATTTTCGACTGTTACAAAAATAATGATAACTGTATTGTTGTACATCTAGTAATTTTTTTGTAAAGTTATACCTCTATCAAAAACATTGTACATCGATCTATCTATCTATATATTACGAGTAGGAGTTTACTGCATATATTATTTAAAACCTTTTATGCAAAAAATTCAACCACCATATTTTTAATGTTAAAGGTACAAGATGCCTACTCCATATGTTTTATGAATTTACATCAATATACTCGAAAGTGGAATGTGAAACTTCATCTCATCCCAAAAAATTTCTACAATTTTGTCTTATACTACTTGCTAACTTCGGTGTTAGTAATTTAAAATTTTATGTAAATATCGATTATTGAAAAAATATATAGTAGTAATATTATGCGTATAAATTAATAAATTTCTTATAATGTACACATGTAGCGTGTGTTGTAGGCGTCGTTTGAAGTGCGCCTACGTTAAGCATGTTGTGAATATGCTTGGCACTCATTGGAAGTGGGAATTGACATATTACGATTAGGGACAAGGAAAATAGGGAACCACCAACAAGTTTTTAAGGAATTTATAAACCGTTCACGGATCATAAAAGGCAACCACGAAAAGGGACAACGATAGGCAACAATGATTGACCCGTGAAGGTTACACCCCATTCATAATCCATGAGATTACTAACTCCATATGGTTCGGAACCACGAAAGGAGGATCGGGGATGATTGTACGAAGTAAGTCATGGAGTCACATTCGCCCGTATTGGCCTATACTCGATTCTTATTATGAAAAGTGATTCCTGCGATCTCAAAGGCATGCAAACAAAGATTCAATTCATTCCAAACTAATACTAAGCTAAATTGGTTGAATATAAATGAAACACATAATTCTAAAATATTTGTGATCACTTTAATTAACAACAAGATTAAAAATGAACCTAAACCGATTGTCCAAATTATCTTATTAGGCGTGATTTTCAATTACATATTCCCTTTAAACATGCAATTGGAAGCAATTCAACAATAATAGCGTTAGTCAAATCAAATATAAATAAACCTAATCATGATACCAGCAATAAGAAAATAAAATAAGTAATTAATTAAATACTCACATTTTGTGCGTTCCTTCAAATTGCTACATCATGAATAATTTGTTAGTAAATTCAATAATATAAATCAAACGAAAATTAAATTAAATAAATGTAGAGTTGATTTGGTTCAAACCCTCAGTTATTGGTACCTTTCACGCCTTGGTTTAAGGACGCAACCTCGGGTGTTGTATGGACTCCATTGAGTGCTTAAGGGAAGAATGGTGTAATTAAAAATATAGGTTTAAGGCTTAGAATATGAGAGAGAGAGAGAGAGAGAGAGAGAGAGAGAGAGAGAGAGAGAGAGAGAGAGAGAGAGAGAGAGAGAAAAGAGAATGATTTTTGGTGTAGAAGAGAGGAAGAGAGAATGATTTGGTGCCCCGAACTGTAGAAAGGAGGGGGGTATTTATAGGGAAAATGAGTAGAGGGAACACACGGAACCCTAAAAAGGATAAAAAGCCTAAAAACACCGCCGCAACATGGAAAATAATTTTGTGACACGGCAAAATATGTCGTAACACGGGAAAGCCTTGAGTGACGCGGGATATTCTGGAGTGATGCGGGACAGAAACTAGGCTACAAAAGATAAAATACGTGAAGGGTTTACACGAAGAAAACACGAGAAAATTCCGTGACACGGCATTGTCCACTGTGGTACGGTATAGTACACCGTGTCACGGTAAAAAAAAGTGCGTGAGAAAACGCGGAAAATACACGGAAAAAGCACCGTGACACAGTGAGAAATACCATGTCACGGCAAAAGGTACCGTGCCACAACATGAAAAAAGCACCGTTAAACTTTGTAAATTACCGTGTCACAGCACCAGGCACCGTACCACGTCAGATTTTGCCGTGACACGGTGCTTTTACACTGTGCGCGGTATTTCTAGTTTTTTATGCGTTTTTAAAATTGTCATAACTTTTAATCCGTAATTGGGAATAAGGCATATAATACATAACTAGAAATATTATCAAGTCTACTTTATAACCCAATTAAAATCAGGTCAAAATCATTTGCATATTTTAAAATATGGCCATTTTAGTAGAAGGGTGTCAGTTTTGGGCCGAGTTTAGTATTTTGCTCAGATCTTTTTCGTTTTAAATCGGAATTGGTCTTATGATATATGGTTGGAAAGCTTATTTCAAGTCCTATCCAAAAAAATAATAATAGGATCAAAATTATTATGCCACAAAATCAGTTTCTCTCGGTTTTGTGATGTGGATACGAAAAGAGGAAAATAAGTTATGGTTTAGGGAAATGAGCTAGGAAATGGATTGGTTTATGAAATGTATTGAATGGAAACATTGATTTAAGCACTCCAAACATTAAATACTCAACCCGATCAATAATGACGGTGAAAGGTTGTTCATCATCGGGTTTGGTTTTGGGGAGACATTTTTAGGTGTCTACAGTGTGCCTCTTAGCTTGTAAGGTTAATTATATATAAGGAATTAGCTTTAAAACTTTATTTTTAATATAAATGTTCATACAAAATATAAAAAAACAAAATTAAATAAAGTCTAACATATGGCGTTATTGGTTTGAGTTATTATAGACTTGAAGCGTGTTCGATAGTAGATTTTGAGTAGCTTTTAGTGGTTTGACTAATTCAAGCCATTACTTAGTAAAAAATACTTTGTATGAGTGTTGGTAATGTAGTGGCGGGAGTAGAGTTTAGTGTTGTTGGAGTAGTTTTTGTGAAAAGTCAATACTACTCATGTTAATTATCTTTTGTGAAAAACTAAGTAGTTGTTGGAATATTTCTTTCATTTTTTTTAAGATTTTACAGCTAATGGTTATTCAACAACTCGTTTACCAAATACTAATAATTATGAAGTAATTATTTATTTTCACAGTTGACATCAAGTTAACAACTAACAACTACACATACAACTAATAAGATAATAGCTACAACTACCTGTACAACTATATTTTGCCGAACATGCCCTAGATAACTGTAGACACCCATTTGTGTCTCCCCAAAACCAAACCCAGTGATCAATACCTTTCATTTCATTGATTATCAAACGAGGTGAAAGTATGAAAAGTCTAGTGATGAGGATGTTTTTATAAAAATATATCTTCTTTCTGTTTTTAAAAATATTTCTTTTCTTACCCTATTTATGAAAAACGTGAATTCCAGTTTAGTTTGGTCCATGATAAGGGTCCAATAATAGTGTAGTTGGATAGGGCTCGAAAAGAGATTTCCAACGATATATTATAAGCCTAATTCAGCTGAATAATGAGGAAGTTATGGCCAAATTACTAAACTGGGCCCGGTTTGGTTTTTATATGTGGCCCAATGATCTAGAGGAGGGCCTATTATGAATTATCATTCCTAATGCAATTAGGATTGATTATAGTCTTCTAGAAAAGAGTCTTTTGAGTCCTAATGGGATTAGGATTGATAATTATGTTTTATGAGTTTTATTTGGAATAAAAGAAGTGGTTTATGTAAAATTACTATTTTACCCTTCGTAAGGACTTTTACGACTTGATTTTTATCAAAATATAGAAAACGTGTGAAAAAACCTTCTACAGCGCCAAACGTCAGGCTGTCGCCTGGCGACAGACCCTTTCGCGCGGCGACAGATGCTGTTGTTGGAGACAGAGGCGTGTTTTATTCCTTTTCGAACTCTGTTTTGTATTATCAATTCCGGACTATTTCATTATAAATAGCGTCCTTAGATCTCTGTTTTTAATAACCAATTCTAATAAACTCTTAACCAGAATTCTCTAATTCTTCTCTCTCTCTAAGCTAAAGCTTATTCTCTTTCTCTTTCTAAACCAACCCTTTTTACAAAAAAAATTCCGCATTCACAAGATCTAGACACACCTAGCCAAGTTTGAAGTTGCCTTCGCCCTAAACGTGAAAGGTTTGATAATTCTGAGGGTTTGGTCCCAAATCTCTATTTCAATTTTTTAATTTAATTGTTTTATTTATATTTTCCTTGATGTTAATAACGTGTGTGTTTTGTTATTAGAAAGAGATACGAGGCATCCAAGTAAGTACTTTAATTGTTTAATTGATATTATGATATAGAAATCATGTTTAGGTTGTTATTTTGATTCCTAGTATCATTAGGATGTTTTTCCTAGTATCATGTTAGGATTCTTTTCTTAGTAAGATGTTTAGGGTAAAGAATAAGTTCCTTATATCAATTATGATTTCAATGATGCTTCCTATTTCTTTATTAATAGAATGTTAGTATCATGATAGGGATAAAGCTTTGATTTTTATTATTTAGTGACATGCTAGGGTTTGTTATTAATCTTGTTAGTATCATGCCTAGGATCTTGCTAATAATATTATGCTTTAACATGGTTATTTTTATTATGATGCTTGTGATAATTATGATTATTATTATTATAATGTATGATGATTATGTTTCTTGATTATATTATTGTTATTGCTTGATCACACCTTTTATGCATGTTTAAAGGGAATTTGTACTTGTAATCACGCTTAATAAGATAATTAATAATCTTGTTTAGGGTTAATATGATTATAATTCAAGTAGTGATCGCCAATAATAGATTTATTTGTGCATTAATATTCAACCAACATAGATAAACAGGTTTAGGGTTAACCTATTGATTGCATGTTAGTCAGAAAGCGCACATGAATACGAGAAGAATAAAGTCGAACACCGCTTTTTTAACCTCCTCCCTAGTGAACTCCCCATCCAAGTGTTAGTAACTTTAATAAATATATAAATCAAACGAAAATTAAATTAAATAAATGTAGAGTTGATTTGGTCCAAACCCTTAGTTTTTGATACCTTTCACACCTTGGTGTAAGGACGCAACCTCGGGTGTTGTATGGACTCCATGGAGTGCTTAAGGGAAGAATGGTGTAATTAAGAATATAGGTTTAAGGCTTAGAATATGAGAGAGAGAGAGAGAGAGAGAGAGAGAGAGAGAGAGAGAGAGAGAAAGAGAAAGAATAGAATGATTTTTGGTGTAGAAGAGAGGAGGAGAGAATGATTTGGTGCCCCAAATTGTAGAAAGGAGGGGGGTATTTATAGGGAAAATGAGTAGAGGGAACACACGGAACCCTAAAAAGGATAAAAAGCCTAAAAACACCGCCGTAACACAGAAAAATATGCCGTGACACGAGAAAGCCTTGTGTGGCGCGGGATATTCTGGAGTGACGGGGGGACAGAAAATAGGCTACAAAAGATAAAAACACGTGAAGGATTTACACGGAGAAAACACGAGAAAATTCCGTGACACGGCACACGTACCGTGACACAGTGGATTTTGACGCGGAAAAAACATGAAAAAAATCACCGTGACATGTTGTAAATTACCGTGTCACGGCACCAGACACCGTGCCATGTCAGATTTTGCCGTGACACGGTGCTTTTATACTGTGCTCGGTAATTCCAGTTTTTTTACGTGTTTTTAAAATTATCATAACTTTTCATCCGTAACTTGGAATAAGGCATATAATATATCATTGGAAATCTTATCAAGTCTTTTTTCCAACCAAATTAGAATCAGGTCAAAATTATTTATATATTTTATGATATGGTCGTTTTAGTAGAAGGGTATTGGAGTTTTGGGCCGAGTTTAGTATTTTGCTCATATCTTTTTCGTTTAAAATCGGAATTCGGCTTATGATATATGGTTGGAAAGCTTATTTCATGGCCTATCCAAAAACATAATAATAGGATCAAAATTATTAGGCCACAAAATCAGTTTTTCTCGGTTTTGTGATGTGGACACGAAAAGAGGAAAACAAGTTATGGTTTAGGGAAATGAGCTAGGAAATGGATTGGTTTATGAAATGTATTGAATGGAAACATGGATTTAAGCACTCTAAATATTAAATACTCAACCCTTCCAATAATGGCGGTGAAAGGTTGTTCATTATCGGGTTTGGTTTTGGGGAGACATTATATTTTTGAGTGCCTACAGAAGCCCCCACTTTGACTGAGTTTTTAGAAACTTCAGTTTTGAAAACGATAGTCAAAGTAGTCAATAGGGACGGAGAATGATTTAAGATGTTCTTCGATCCTAAATCACTCTTTATACGCTGATTCCTGAAGAAAAATGTTAGTTCCACAGATAAAAGAGTAAAGGATAAATTGCTTATCTAACGCCTGTGTATCGGTGACAAATAAGTTTGGTAGCTTCCATGCTTGAAGGAATCCACTGGATGACGTTTTGTTGAGATACTTTCCATTCTTGAGGAAAGTCGATTGATGAGTTTGGTAGCTTTTTATGCTTGAAGAAATCTACCGGATAGTACTTTCCATGCTTGAGGAAAGTCGACATATGAATTTGACGGTTTTTCTATGTTTGAAGAAATCCACCGAATAATACTTTCCATGCTTAAGGAAATTCAACAAATTATTTTGGCAGTTTTCTATGCTTGAAGAAACCCACCGGCTGAGATACTTTCCATGCTTGAGGAAAGTCGACATATGATGTAATCGCTGACTTCTTCGCTCTGAGAGATGACAACGACCGAAAATTTTCCATGCTTGAGGAAAAACTTATCTAATAAGATTGCAAGTCTCTATGTGTATCGAGAACCTTGCGCCATAAAATGATGATTGTTCGATTGTCCCCGAACGTGGGCTATAGTTGGTTCGATTGTCCCCGAACGTGAGCTATAAATGGTTCTCTTGTCCCCGAACATGGTGTAGACACCCAAATGTGTCTCCCCAAAACCAAACCCAGTGATGAATACCTTCCACGTCGCTTGATTATCGAATGAAGTGAAAGTGTGGAAAGTCTGGTGATGAGGATGTTTTTTATTAAAATATTTCTTTTTCTGTTTTCAAAAATATTTATTTTCTTACTCCTATTTATGAAAATAACCAATCCAATTTAGTTTTTTTCATAATAAGGGTCCAATAATAGTGTAGTTGGATTGGGCTCAAGAAGATCTTTCCAATGATATATTATAAGCCTAATTTCGATGAATTATGAGGAAGTTATGGATTAAATTAGATTAGGCCTGATGATTTTTAATGTGGCCCAATGATCTAGAGGAGGGCCTTTTAATTATATTTTTAAAAGATGTTTTATTTAGAATAAAATATATTAAATCTGATTTCAAAAACTGCTCGGACGCATAATTACCTGCAACCGATGTTAAAGGTAATTACGCATGGAAAAGCGCGTTGATTTTTGGACAAGCGCGAGATGACAGAGTCGTCGCTAGGCGTTGACCTTCATCACCTGGCGCTGGCCTTCGTCGCTTGGCGACGAGCTTATCGTTTGGCGCTAACTCATGTTGTTTGCAACAGGAGGTTTTTTATTCCAAATATGATTTTCGTCGATCCCGTGCTATTTTTCCTATAAATAGGGGTCGTATCTCCCTGTTTTAAAATCATTCACATCAATAATCTCTCTCTTTCCCTCTCTCTAAAAGCTAGAAGCTTTCTCTCTCTCTTCTTTTTCTAAACCTTCCTTCTCTCAAAATTCCTCACACTTTAGTTCTAGACACACCTAGCCAAGTTCGAAGTTGTCGTCGCCCTAGACGTGAAAGGTTTGATAATTTTGAGGGTTTGGTCCCAAATCTCTATTTCAATTATTTAATTTAATTGTTTTGATTTATATTTTCCTTGAAGTTACTAATGCGTGTATTTTGTTATTAGAAAGAGGTATGAGGCATCGAAGTAAGTACATTAATTGTTTTATTGATCTTTTGATATAAAAATCATGCTTAGATTATTATTTTGAATCCTAGTATCATGTTAGGATGTTCGTATTGCTTCCTAGTATCATGTTTAGGGTTAATTAATATTTCTAATATCAAGTATGATTATTGTGATGTTTCCTATTTTCTTTCCTAATATCATGCTAGTATCATGTTAGGACTAAAACTTTGATCTATAATGTTTACTGACATGCTAGGGTTTGTTGTTAATCTTGTTAGTATCATGCCTAGGTTCTTGCTAATATTATTATGCTTTGAGATTCAGATTATTATTATTATGATGATAATTTGTTAATATCATGTTGCTCAATATATTATTATTGTTATTGCTTGATCACGCCTTTTATGCACGTTTAAAGGGAATTTGTACTAGTAACCACTCTTAATAAGATAATTTATAATCTTGTTTAGGCTAATATGATTATATTTCAAGTGATCGCCAATAATAGATTTGTTTGTGCATTAATATTCAACCAACATAGATTGAACAGGTTTAGAGTAAACCTATGGATTGTATGTTAGTCAGAAAACGCACATGAATACGAGAAGAATAAAGTAGAGGCCTATTTTTAGGGCAGGTTCAATCTCTTTAAGGTTGGATTTGTACCTTCATCCCCGATATTCAAGTCATGGTTCCATACCTATTTGAGTTAACGATCTCCTGAATCGTTAAGGGTTATAACCTTCACCCTGTGAACAGTTTACAAGTTCCTAAAACTTGTTAGCGACTCTTTTCCTCTAGCTTCCTTCCCTTTGGACGCCACCATGCTTAAGTGTATGATCACAGTGGGGCTCAAGTGTGGGATGACTTGAAATATTCCCTACACATGAGCTGTAGATGGTTCGCTTATCCCCGAACGTGGGGTGTAGATGGTCCGATTGTCCCCGGACATGGGCTGTAGATGGTTCGCTTGTCCCCGAACGTGGGCTGTAAATGGTTCTCTTATCCCCGAACGTGGGCTTTAGATGGTTCGCTTGTCCCTGGACGTGGGTTGTAGATGGTCCGCTTGTCCCCAGACGTGGGCTGTAATTGAGACATGCAAAATGAAATTTTCCAAGGGACTCGTATAGACTATGATTGACTTGACCAACTGACTTGACATGACATGACATGACATGACATGAATTGTGATTATGTGTGTATAAGTATGATTTGAGTGTATGAGCAGACACAAGCAATCGACAATGCAAAAAAAATTTCATCATTTTTGTCATGAGTGGAGGATACCGACTTTATCCCAAAAAAGAAAGATGTGAAAAAAAGTTTTGTTTTTTACTTTCCCTCAATGAAAAATTTTTGAAAAAGTTTTTGAACTTCCTCAAAAGAAAAGACATGAAAAAGGGAAGAAGTTTTGAACTTCCTCGTCAAGCTAGACAAAATGAATCGTATGGATTGAGTTGCATGTCTTGAAAATAATATATGCATGATGCATGTCCTTAGGCCAGGAGGCTAAGGACAATTACATCATGTGACACGATAGATGAATGAACTTAGGTCATGGAGCTAAGCATCATATATGATGTAAAGAAACGATCTTGAACGTCACTTAGGTCTGGAAGCTAAGCATGCATATAGATGAAGTGATTATTGCATAATGAATGTTGCTTAGGTCAAGGAGCTAAGCATGATATGCTTTGTATGATTACAAATCATTGATATATATATATATATATATATATATATATATATATATATATATATATATATATATATATATATATATATATATATATATATATACATACATATATGAGGGAGCCCCAGTTAATCTCTGAGATTAACATTTCAAGTTAATCTCCCCTTACAATTTCTCGCATTGATTTCTGTGCCACTTTATTATTTCACTTTTATTATTTTGAAAATAAACATAAAACAATATATTGTGAGAGGAGATATATTTTCAAGTTTATCACAGAGATAAACTTGAATTTTCCCATATATATATATATATATATATATATATATATATATATATATATATATATATATATATATATATATATATATATATATATATATGTGTGTGTGTGTGTGTGTGTGTGTGTGTGTGTGTGTGTGTGTGTGTGTGTGTGTGTGTGTGTGTGTGTGTATGTTGTTAAGCACATTATGCGATGCGTGAGACAATATAATGAACATTGCTCAGGTCCGGAAGCTAAGCAAGTATACAATGTTTCTTTTAATGCATGTTGTCTTGAAAGATGTTGAAGCATGCGCGATAGGGAAACAAGATTTCATGATGTAGGGTTCCTAAGGGAAAGATGATATGGCTATGTATGTGCGCAAAAAGTGTGTGAAAGTGATACTAAGGTGAGGCTGTAAAGGCTATGGTGAGGGAAATAGATGTGAGAAGAGTCGAGATGGTGACTCTTTAGGCTAGGTGGGCTAAATGATGTGGGTTCAAGCCCCCAGGTCTAGCTTTAGATGGATAGGTACATAAGGATAAGCATTAGATATTCTTCAATTCGATCATGCATGTGGCCGCACGTCAATGTGAGGTTGCCTATGTATCCGTTAGGAGTCAAGCCAAATGTAACTCTAACCAAATTTTACACAAGGGTATGTACACCTCAAAGAGGTCAGAAAGGGGTAAAAGGCTCAAGACCCGAGAGAATCCCCAAGATGTGTAATTGTGAATTTGAAAATTTTGAATTTTTCAAGTTTATTTTCAACATTTTTTTTAATTTCTTTTTTTTTCATTCTTTTGAATCTATGTAGGCAATCTCAGATCATGCAGTCCATCACTCACTTAGCATTCATGTTTCTCAGGCACGGTACCAAGCACTCGATGAGAGACGCGATTTAAGACGTGTTCATATCGAAGACATTGGAACACTTGCCTTTAAACATTTTTTTTAAAATAGTTGAACTTGATTTCTGAATGTTACACAACTTGCACACCTTCCCATCCCAGGGTTAGGTGAATGTTGGTTGAATAAATAAGGCCAAACGTTAGACGAAGCTCATCGTGGTTGATGAAGAAATAGATATGTGATTGAAAATGGTTTAAGGGGAATGACAGGGTTGCAAAGGTGCCTCAAATCATTGGTGTACCTTGTTTTTAGTTCATAAATTGTTTTTTTTTAATTTTTTTTTTTTGCATAAAAAAGTCATGATCGAGATATAAAGGAATAATGCTCTTGTTATTGATGGAAATAGTGAATAAACAAACACAATGATCAAATAACAGAAAGGGAAATCTATGCTAGACTAATGGGGAAAAGGGAAATGATTAAAATATCATGAAATCTTGTATGATGAACTCGCTATGCGCTTGGTCTTTATTACTTCTTGCCGCCTGGAGGGACAGGAAGTTTGTTTAATTTGCATCCACCAAGTCTTGAATGATGTCCTTCAAATTCCAACATTGCTCGGTAGTGTGGCCCCTTCCTTGATGGTACTTGCAATGGGCATTGGGATTCCATTTGGCGCTCCTTTCTTCAGGTTTTGGCTCTGGAAATGGCCCAATAGGTGTGATAAAGCCTTGACCGTAAAAGCGATCAAAGGCTGCATCATAAGTCATTCTTAAAGAAGTGTAAGTTCTCCTTTTCTTGGACAATGGAGCATCAAGAGCTAACACTTCATTGAGATCAAATTGGCTTATATTGTTGGTAGTATTTTCGTGCTTAGAAGACAAAGAAGAAGGATGGTCGTTCTTCTTGTTTTTCCAAGTTTTATTATTGTTACTACCAGCAGTCTTTATTAGCTCATCCTCGATATTGATGCCAATGTCATATACAGCTTCGAAAGTGTTCAGTGGAAGAAATTTGATATGTTCCCTATACTTGTGAGTCAGATTTTGAATAAAGAAAAGAACCATCTCTCTTTCTTTGGGAGGATCTACCAAGAGTTAAGTCGTTTCCCTCCACCTGTTCAGATAAGCGATGAAGCCTTCATTCTCTTTTTCTTTGAGAATGGAGAGTTCACTACGTTCAGAAGTTTTAGTTTAAATGTTACACTTGTAATGATTCATAAAACTGTCGGTGACATCTTGCCAAGTCGCAGTACGCTTGGCATCTAGGGAATAAAACCATTGTTGGCAAGCATGCTCTAAGGAGAGAGGGAACACCGTAGGGAAGAGTGTTACGTCCAATCCCTTAAGAGCCATGGTTGCAGAGAACGCCTTTAAATGGAATATTGGATTGTCAGTAGGCTTGAACTTTGGAATATCAACAGTGGAGAACTTTTTAGGGAGTCTGTCTTTCACATCCAAAGGAGTGGGAGGTTGTTCCACATAAGTGAAATCCTCATAAATCTTACTCATTTGTTCCTTCAATTTGTCAATGGTAGAAACAGTGACCTTGTTTTGTTCCATGGTAGTGACCCTAGTGGTAAGGGTTTGCATCATGGCAGACAGTACCTCGATGGATTTGGTAATGTTCTCAATATCTTCTTTAGTGGCCATTGAAAGGTGATAAGTAATGTGGAGATGGAAAAGTTCTCTTTGAACGCCTCTTAGATTTAAGAGATTGTCGCGGTAATGACTCGAACTGTATTAATCTACCCCTGCTCCTTGACCAAGTACTGTGAAATAAAACAATTTACTTAATTGTTTGACTCGTTGATCAAGATAGGAAAGGGAAAAAATAGACATTTGAAAACAGGTGAGAAAAACTCCACTCATTTTTTTATTATAACGAAAAAAGGGTGCATGAACCTTGTATACGATCATAAGCGACCTAGTGCACGATTCGAGTTGGAACATAAAAAAAGTGTGTGGACTATACTTAACTCGTGAGTGATTAAGTGTTTTTATAAGACTCGTGGTATGATCGTATGGCTAGACATGTGAACAGTAACCAAAATGACTAACACGTGGACCAAATTAGCATGGAAGACCAAAGTAGGGGCTGACTGGACTTAAACTTGGGCACCGTGTCCCGACGCAACTGTTGTGACACGAAAAACCTGCACCGTGGCGCGGTACAGGCCGCTGTGACACGGTATTGATTGCCATGACGCGGCTGTTTTATCGTGTCACGGTAATCAGTTCCATGTGTTTATGTGATTTTACCAGTTTTTTTTTTGTCAATTTTAGAGTTTGTGCTAATTACTAAGTGAGTACGGTCCATTGGCAATTGTTAGTCATAAAATAATCCACCATAGAAAAAGAAAGATCGTTAAGGTTAGGATCAAAACGACCAAATATACACACATAGGACACGTAGGCACAATGGTGCAAAGAATAGTTCGCAACCTAAGGTTCAATTCTATGTTCCTATATGGTCAGATTTTATTTGGTGTCAAAAGGGTACCATGGTTAAGAGTTTGAACGTGTTAGCAAGACAGCCTCCCTTAAAAGTGTATGCCAACGGGTGGCTCCGCGAGTTCGTGATGAAATCGAACTCGACTCCATGGTTTGGGTGGATTTAAAAACTCGGATGAACCCTTATTACCATGAGCGTGTTTGGGTTGATAGAGCTTAAATCCCCCGGGGCTAAGACGTATGTAGAACACACACGTATTTCAGAAAAATTGAAGGAAGATTATTGTGAGAAGAGAAAAAAAGCCACTAGAAGGATTTAAGGACTACCGCGACACAGCAGAATCTACCGTGTCACGGTGCCAAACACCGTGTGATGGTGCCCTGCGCCGTGACACGGAAAGCTCTGTCGTGGCGCGGCAGTCAGAAAATCTGACCGGTGCCTCTATTTTCTTCATTCACAACCAGGTTATCCAATTTTTCCTACGGGACAGACCTGAGATACGACGTTAAAACGTCTATGCATATGCAAAAATGCCAAATTAATCACAAGAATACTTTTCAAGAATCTTTCAAGTCTCATCCACTCATCTTAATTAAATACCGATCACTCAAATCGATAAATAACCAAGAATCCTCCCCAGTGGAGTCACCAAATTGTAGGCGTCGTTTGATCAAGTGCGCCTACGTTAAGCATGTTCTGAATATGCTTGGCGCTCATAAGAAGTGGGAATTGACATATTACGATTAGGGACAAGGAAAGTAGGGAGCCGCCAAAAAGTTTTTAAGGAACTTGTAAACCGTTCACGGATCATAAAAGGCAACCACAAAAAGGGACAACGATAGGCAACAATGATTGACCCGTGAAGGTTACACCCCATTCATAATCCATAAGATTACTAACTCCAAATGGTTCGGAACCACAAAAGGAGGATCGAGGATGATGGTACGAAGTGAGTCATGGAGTCACATTCGCCCGTATTGGCCTCTACTCGATTCTTATTATGAAAAGTGATTCTTGCAATCTCAAAGGCATGCAAACAAAAATTCAATTCGTTGTAAACTAATATTAAGCTAAATTGGTTGAATATTAATGCAACACATTATTCTAAAATATTTGTGATCACTTTAATGCAATAACAAGATTAAAAAGGAACCTAAACCGATTGTCCAAATTATCTTATTAGGGGTATTCCTTTTTCATTTTGAATGTGTATGCTAGAATATTTCTTATCCATGCCTCCACCGGCAACATCTCATCCTGTGTCCTGATTCCTAAGTGACCACAAAGCCAAACTCTCTTGACAATTTCACAGTCTCTGAACAGGTGGGACGACGTTTCTCTTTCTTTGAGACAAAAGACACGTGAGGTATTAACATTCACCCCCCCCCTTGGCGATCCCTGCACTACAACTACTAGCATTATGCATAATTTTCCATCCCAGCAAGAGCCAATTAGGCGGAAGTTTCAACTTCCAATATTCCTTCTAGAAACGAGTTCCTTCCTCTCCACATCGTTGCCCCTCCAACCATCTATATCCCGATTTCACTGTGTATTCAAAATTTTTAGTTTCCCCAGCCCCAAAGGATCTCATCATCCATTTCATGACTCGGGTGGACCGAGAGGATGTGTTTTACATCTTCTGTGCTAAAAAGCAACCAGATTACCCTGCTTTCCATTCCCCTCCCTCATCCATCAAATCAGAGACTATTCCATAATTCCTCCTGTCATCTTCACTGACACTATCTTTCAGCCTCACCTTCCCTGCTGTAAACCACCTATCCCCCTCGATACTTACCTTACTACCCCTTCCTACCTTATACCAAAAACCCTCTTTCATTTGGATTGTTGTTTTTTTCATTCCCCTAAATGCCCAAGAGCATCTCCCAGGTGGTTTTCCCCTGGCTCCTTGTAGGGAATAATTTTCAAGCTTTAATCCCACTAGCTTGAACCCCACTGTGATCATACACTAAAGTACAGTGGCGTCCAAAAGGGAAGAAGATAGAGCAAAAGAGTCGCCAACAAGTTTTTTAGGAACTTGTAAACCGTTCACGAGGTGAAGGTTACACCCCTTAACGATCCAAGAGATCGTCAACTCCATAAGGTCTAGAACCAAATAAGGGTTCGGGGATGAAGGTACAAATCCAACCTAAAAGAGATTGAACCTGCCCTAATAATAGGCCTCTACTTTATTCTAATCGTATTCATGTGCGCTTTCTGACTAACATGCAATCAATAGGTTAACCCTAAACCTGTTTAATCTATGTTGGTTGAATATTAATGCACAAATAAATCTATTATTGGCGATCACTTGAATTATAATCACATTAACCCTAACAAGATTATTAATTATCTTATTAAGCGTGATTACAAGTATAGATTCCCTTTAAACATGCATAAAAGGTGTGATCAAGCAATAACAATAAATATCAAGAAACATAATAAATAATCAATATCATGAATAATAATTACAATAATCATAATAATAATAATCATAAATAAAATAATCATCATCAAAATAATAATAATAATAATATTAATAATCATCATAAATTATAACAATTATAATCATAATCATGTTCATGTTAACATTAAAGCATAATGATAGCAAGATCCTAGGCATGATACTAACAAGATTAATAACAAACCCTAGCATGTCACTAAGCAATAAAGATCAAATCTTTAACCCTAACATGATACTAACAATCATGAATATTAGGAAGAACATAGGAAGCATCGTAACAATCATATTTAATATTAAAATTACCCTAGACATGATACTAGGAATATCATAATAACAATATAAACATGATTTCTACATCATTATATCAATTAAAACCATTAAAGCACTTACTTTGATGCTTCGTACCTCTTTCTAATAACAAAATACACACGTTAGTAACTTCAAGGAAAATAATAAACAAACAATTAAATTAAATAATTGAAAGAGAGATTTGGGACCAAACCCTCAGAAATTAAACCTTTCACGTCTAGGGCGAAGGCAACTTCAAATATGGCTAGGTGTTTCTAGATCTTGCGAATGCGGAATTTTGTATTTAAAAGCAAAGTTTAGAAAAGAGAAAGAGAGAGAATAATAAAGAAAATCTTGATGAGAGTTGGTGAATGTAGATGATTATTGATTATGAATGCTTTCAGAAAATGGAGTTTTTAATACGATATTTATAGAGAAAATCAGCCAAAAAGATAAATTAAACAAAACAGAGTCTGACGCACAAAAAACAGAGCTGGCGCCAACCCTGGCTAGCTGGCGCCAGGCACCAACACTAGCGCCAGGCGCCAATGGCTAGCGCCAGGCGCGAGGCCTAGTTTTAGGCGCCAAGCCTAAATTTAACGCGTTTTCGAAAATCCGATAAGTTTGCCGTACTGGAGGATAAAATCATATAATTTCCTCGAAAATGCTATTTGATTTTGATTAAAACTCTGAAAAGTCAACAAAAGTCAATTTATCAATGCTAATTGAATTAGGAATGAAAAGAACCTTCTAGAAGAATCTAGAAGACTAAAACCATTCCTAATTGCATTAGGAATGATAAATCATATTAGGCCCTCCCCTAGATCATTGGGCCGTACATAAAGCTCAAACCGGGCCCAGTTTAGTAAATTGGTCATAACTTCCTCAATATTCATCGGAATTGGGCTTATAATATATTGTTGGAAAGGTCTTTGCAAGCCCCATCCAACTACACTACTATTGGACCCATATCATGGACCAACCAAACTGGATTGGCTGTTTTCTTAAAATAAGTTTTCAAAAAACAGAGAGAAGAGAAAAGAAAATAAAAACTTTCCGCAACACTAGACTTTCCACACTTTCACTTCATTCGATCATGATTCGACGTGAAAGGTACTCATCACCGGGTTTGGTTTTGGGGTGACACAAATGGGTGTCTACAGAAGCCCTCACTTTGACTGAGTTTGGAGAACTGCAAGTTTCGAAAACAAAAGTCAAAGTACCGATAGGGACGAATAATGATTCAGAACGTTCTGCAATCCTAAATCACTCTTGTAACGCTGATACCTGCAAACTAACGTTAGTTAAACAGATAAAAGAGTTAAGAAACGCGTATCTTGCACCGTCGAGCACACGTCTCTGAAAGATAACCGATTTTCTATTTTGATGACCTCCTGTAAGCTAGAGAATGCCATCCCGCTTGAAAACTGCTACGCCTGTAACTGCTTCCAATATAGAAGATTGTTTCGCCTGAAACGATCCTCCTCCGCATTGATAATATTCCACGTCCAAGGGAATACTGTCAAAGATTATTTCTCTTTAAACAATCCTCATCCGCTATGATAATACTCCACGTCCAAGGGAATACTATCGAAGATTGCTTCTCTTGAAACAATCCTCAGTTGTTTGTGACAACCCTCCACAATCTAGAGAACGCCATCTTGCTGTTTGTTCTGACGATCTTCCGCAGTCTAGGGAACTCCGTCGATCAATGTTGCTACATCTTGAGCCTTTTCTTGAATCATAGTGACAACCTTTCCAATCATAGCAAAAGTCGTCGAAGATCGCCTCATCATGAACCGCTCTTCTCATATCTTGGTGACAACCTCCACAATCTTAGCGAACGCCGTCGAAGACCGCCCATCTCGTGCCATCTTCTCAAATCTTTGGTGACAACCTCCACAATCTTAGCGAATGTCGTCGAAGACCGCCCATCTCGTGCTATCTTCTCAAATCTTGGGTGACAACCTCCACAATCTTAGCGAATGCTGTCGAAGACCGCCCATCTCGTGCTATCTTCTCAAATCTTTAGTGACAACCTCCACAATCTTAGCGAACGCTGTCGAAGATAACTTTACTCGAAGTCATCCTCAGTTATTGCGATTATATTCCGAAGAAAATTACCGAAGACCAACACTTGTCGATCTTTAAAGCTCGCTCGAACTTTGCTTCTGCTAAAACCAGTATGTCGGTGTCTCCGTGATGAGCCAATTCTTAGGCGCTTTAAGCTAAGTGAGACGATCTTTCGTCAGGTCGATCACTTATTTGCGATTGTAATCAAATCGACTACTTAATCATGTCAAATTGCTTACAGGGGCTAACTGGCGAACCAAGGAACCCGAAATTGTTGTTCTATCGCTGCTGGAATATCTCTAGAGTAGGGTCTTCCCTATTTTGCTGCACCTGTATTTATTTTTTACTACAGAATTTTGCCAATCTCTTTAATTATCTTAGGGTTGACCTAAGGTTTAGCGTTGCTTGACTCATTGACTTGACACGACTCAAGGTATAAACTTGACTCGCTGATTGACTGAATCGAGGTTGACTCAACTCAAAGTGAAATGACACGTGTGACTCGTGACCCGTGTGTGCATAGTGTTGACTCAATGTGACTCAAAAATTCAAAAGGCAAAAATATTCCGTCATTTTGTGGAGGGTACCGACTTTCTCCCGAAAAAGAAAGACGCGAAAAAAGAATCGAAAGTGTGAAGTTGCATGTTGAATGAGCTTAGTCAAATGTTAATTGATACTATCTCTCAAGTTGCAAGGATTAACCCATCCTAGGCTATCTCAATGGTTGACTCAATGATGAAAGTATTTAGGTAACTTAGGCACGGAGGCTAAGCACTTCATACTTCGTGATGCAATGACAATTATGATTGATTTTGACGAAGCATGCTTCAGCGTTAAGATTTCATGAAAAAGGGTTTCTAAGGGAAGTATATTTGGTCATGTATCTGTGATGTGTGTGAAAGTGACACTAAAGTTAGGCCGCAAGGGCTAAGTGTGTGGAAAAATATATTGAAAAGAGTCAAATGGTGGTAACTCTTAGGCTAGGTAAGCTAATGATGTAGGGATCAAGCCCCCAAGTCTAGCTATAAATGAAAAGGGATGAGCATAGGAGATCCCTTGATATGATCATGGTGTAAGTGTGTGAATGTGAATATGAATGCATGTTTATTACGGCCGCACCTCGATGTAAGGTTGCCTACGTATCCGTTAGGAATCAGGCCGAACGTAGCTCTAGCCGAACCTCGCACAAGTGTGTATACCTCAAAAAAAGGTCTTTTCAAGGGTTGTAACGTGGTTAGGCTAAAGGTTTGAAGAAGAAGGGGATAAAGGCTCAAGACCCTAGGTAAGCCCCCAAGGTGTGCAACCTCGCTTTCGAATATTTATATTTATGCTTGAGTTTCTACTCTTGTTTAGCTCTTTCTTTTATCTTAGAATCTATTTTATTTTTATAAGTGTGGGCAATCCCGATCATGCGGTCTATCACTCACTTGGCATTCATGTTTCTCAGGCACGGTACCGAGCACTCGATAAGAGACGCAATCTGAGACGTGTTCTTATCGAAGATATTTTCATATCAAAGACATTGGAACACTTACCCTTTTGTACACTTTTTTTCATTATTTTGTTTTATTTTGATCTTTTGAAATCACTCAAGCCCTTTGAGATTGCATAAGTTACACACCATCCCATCCCAAGGTTAGGTAGATATGGGTTGAAAAATGAAAGGTCTATCGTTAGACGAGGCTCAAAGTGGTTTATGAAGAAAGGATGTATAATTGAAAGGTGAAAGAAGATATGATGTGGCTACAAGGAGTGCCTCAAATCATTGGTATACCTTGTGCTTAATTCGACATGGATTTTATTTTATTTTTTTTTTATGTAATATAATGAAATGATCATATATAAGGAAATAAATGCTCATTTTATTAAAGAAGAAAAGAAAGAATCTACAAAATTAATCTAAGGGAAAAGAAAAGGTGCCTATGCTAGACTTATTGGGGAAAAAGTAAATAAAAAAGAAATAGAAAAAAAAAGAGGTCGCGAAATCTTGTCGTTGAAGCTCGCCTCTTGTCTTGTGTTGTTTCCTTTATCATCACTCGCTCTTCTTGTTAACTGGAGGAATGGGAATCTTGTTATTATCAATCAAATGTTGGATAGCCTCCTTTAGCTTCCAACAGCTCTCAGTAGTATGACCCCTACCTTGATGGTACTTGCAGTGTTCGTCTGGATTCCAACTAGGCAATCTCTTTTCAGGTATGGGATCTTGAATAGGTCTAATGGGAGTAATGAGTCCTTTGGCATGGAGTCGATCGAAGGCAGTATTGTAGCTCATCCCAATGGGGGTGAAGTCTTTCCTTAGTTGCTTCTTAGATCCTTGGTTATCCATGGCTAAAACTTCACTGAGATCAATGGTACTAACATTGTTACTAGAGTGGGCGTTTTCGGAAGAAGAAGGATTGTCGTTCTTCTTTCCTTTCCAGCCACCGTGGTTACTGTTGTTAGTAGCTTTTTGCTTTGCGAGGTCGTCTTCGATTTCAATTCCGATGTCATAAACGGCCTTGAAAGTATTCAAGTTGTGTTGATATTTTAAATGCTTCGAATACTTTTCTTGGAGATTCTTGATAAACATCCTCACAGATTCCTTTTCGGTGGGGACCTCAATTATCTTAGCGGAAGTTTCTCTCCACTTATTAAAGAAAGAAGTAAAACCTTCATTCTCTTTTTGTCTTAGCATCTCAAGTTGTCTATGGTCGTTTTCAACTTGGGTATTGCACTTGTACCTATCAATGAAAGCGTTTACTATTGATTCCCAGGTAGAGGTTTTCTCTTTGTCAAGGGAGAAGTACCATTGTTGGCAAACGGTCTCAAGAGATAATGAGAATAGAGAGGGGAAAACCTTCTTATCGATACCCTTAATGTTCATTATGGTTTCGAAAGCTCTTAGATGAAAATAAGGATTATCTGTTGCCTTGAATTTAGGGATGTCAGTGGCGTTGAAATTATGAGGAAGAAGTTCCTTGTCCAGCGAGACCCCTTGTGAACTCATGCCCTGAAATTTATAGTCACTAGATAGCTTGCTTAGACTCTCTTGCATGAGACTCATTTGTTGTTGCTTCACGGGATCATCGATCTTAAGGGTGAGAAGCTTCAGTGTTTCAGTCATGGTAACTAGTTGGTTCCTAAGCTCATTGACTTCTTCTTGAGTTGCCATTATCTTTTTAGCCTTCCTCTTTTAACGAATCGGTTTATCGAAAAGTGAAACTTGAATAAAGAGGTTGTCCTTGATTAATCGCCCTTCTCTCCTCGACCAAGTACTGTGGAAAAGGAATTTGGGGATATTCATTGTTAATTATTTAACTCAAACTCTATTCAACATGCAATGGATGGAGGAAGTGAAGAAATATTGGAATAGAATGTGAAAGAAAAATGATGTAGATGGAGGGGTATGGAGAATTAGGAATAGAATTGTACCCCTCAACTCAAATGACGGAAAAGACCGACTCATGCATGAACCTAAGACATGGTCATGGTGACATATAAAAAGTGTGTGATATGACTAGTGAGTGTAGGTGACATGTTAAGACTTGTGTCATGACCATGTGGCTAGACTATGTGACTAGACTCAAGCAAAGACTAAGTTAAGACTTCACGTATATGCATTAAACTGGACAGGCCGTGGTATTTTAGTCATAACTTTTTATCTGTGACTCTGATTTGGATGAAACCAACGCTAAATTAAATATAAAACTCGGGGCTACAGATCCATAGGTTGTAAGACTCGTAGTTCTTTCTAGAACTCCAGCTATGACCAAAACAAGTTGACGCTTGTGCAGTATACAGGAATAAAAATCCGGGTTGACTTAAAGGAACTATGACTCGATTTTATATTTATTTATTAGCTCAAATTAATTAATTAATTAATTAATTAATTAAACAAAGTCCTTTAGTCATTAATCAGTTTATTTAGTCTTAACACAATTCAAACAAACGGTTAGGAAAAATCACATAGAGTATGCACAACAAATAATGCACAATTAGTCAAGTAGGCACAATATGATGCAATGAGTTTGCAACCTAACCATGGCTCTAGTTCTCTAAAGTTAGGGATATGGTTTAGTCAATAGAGGGTCCATGGTTAATTGTCCGGATGCACCGCGCGGAAGCCTAACCGTGAAGGGTTGGCGCGAGTGGATGGGACACCGCGAGTTTAGAAAAACTCGCTTCCATGGTTTGGTGAATTCAACATCTCGGATGTACCCTTTGTTGCACGGAGCGTTCAATCGGGTAGATGGAGCATGAATTCCCAGAGGGTTATGTCCATATGTAGAACACATATGGGTTTCAAAAAAGTGAGAAAAAAAATCCAATCATGAAGTAGGATCGAGCAAACAATATAAAAAACCGGTCGAAATTAGAACGCATATTTCTGGCTCGGTATTGTGGGAAATTGGCGCTAGCAATCAGAGACTGGCGCCAGCTTTTAACTGTAGCGCCTGGCGCCAATACTGGCGTCTGGCGCTACAACTAAAATTCTGGCGCCAAGCTCTGGCCCCTGACGCTACTTCCCACATGCCTCAGCAGCTTTATGTGCTCGATAAAATTTTCCAGTTTCGCACGGTGTTATTTCAGTCCTAGTTGTGAAAGATATTTCTCAAATTTCCTACGTGTAAAATCCTATGTTTTTAACTCATTACGGATGGTCTTTCCAATGAGATCTTTTTTATGCATATGACAATAATGTTAATAAAAATTACGCACATGAAATACTTAGAACTTTTCGAGTCTCATCCACTCATTCAAAATAATTGCCGAAACAAAACTCAGGAATTAAAATAGAAATCCTCCCCATTGGAGTCGCCAAAAACTATAGGGAATAATTTTCAAGCTTTAATCCCACTAGCTTGAACCCCACTGTGATCATACACTAAAGTACAGTGGCGTCCAAAAGGGAAGAATATAGAGCAAAAGAGTCGCCAACAAGTTTTTTAGGAACTTGTAAACCGTTCACGAGGTGAAGGTTACACCCCTTAACGATCCAAGAGATCGTCAACTCCATAAGGTCTAGAACCAAATAAGGGTTCGGGGATGAAGGTACAAATCCAACCTAAAAGAGATTGAACCTGCCCTAATAATAGGCCTCTACTTTATTTTGATCGTATTCATGTGCGCTTTCTGACTAACATGCAATCAATAGGTTAACCCTAAACCTGTTTAATCTATGTTGGTTGAATATTAATGCACAAATAAATCTATTATTGGCGATCACTTGAATTATAATAACAGAAACCCTAACAAGATTATTAATTATCTTATTAAGCATGATTACAAGTATAGATTCCCTTTAAACATGCATAAAAGGTGTGATCAAGCAATAACAATAAATATCAAGCAACATAATGAATAATCAATATCATGAATAATAATTACAATAATCATAATAATAATAATCATAAATAAAATAATCATCATCAAAATAATAATAATAATAATAATAATAATATTCATAATCATCATAAATTATAACAATTATAATCATAATCATGTTCATGTTAACATTGAAGCATAATGATAGCAAGATCCTAAGCATGATACTAACAAGATTAATAACAAACCCTAGCATGTCACTAAGCAATAAAGATCAAATCTTTAGCCCTAACATGATACTAACAATCATGAATATTAGGAAGAACATAGGAAGTATCGTAACAATCATATTTAATATTAAAATTACCCTAGACATGATACTAGGAATATCATAATAACAATATAAACATGATTTCTACATCATTATATCAATTAAAACAATTAAAGCACTTACTTTGATGCTTCGTACCTCTTTCTAATAACAAAATACACACGTTAGTAACTTCAAGGAAAATAATAAACAAACAATTAAATTAAATAATTGAAAGAGAGATTTGGGACCAAACCCTCAGAAATAAAACCTTTCACGTCTAAGGCGAAGGCAACTTCGAATATGGATAGGTGTTTCTAGATCTTGCGAATGCGGAATTTTGTATTTAAAAGCAAAGTTTAGAAATGAGAAAGAGAGAGAATAATCAAGAAAATCTTGATGAGAGTTGGTGAATGTAGATGATTATTGATGATGAATGCTTTCAGAAAACGGAGTTTTTAATGCGATATTTATAGAGAAAATCAGCCAAAAAGATAAATTAAACAAAACAGAGTCTGACGCACAAAAAACAGAGCTGGCGCCAACCCTGGCTAGCTGGCGCCAGGCACCAACACTAGCGCCAGGCGCCAGGCCTGGTTCCAGGCGCCAAGGCCTGGGGTCAGGCGCCAAGCCTAAATTTAACGCGTTTTTGAAAATCCGATAAGTTTGCCGTACTGGAGGATAAAATCATATAATTTCCTCGAAAATGCTATTTGATTTTGATTAAAACTCTGAAAAGTCAACAAAAGTCAATTTATCAATGCTAATTGAATTAGGAATGAAAAGAACCTTTTAGAAGAATCTAGAAGACCAAAACCATTCCTAATTGCATTAGGAATGATAAATCATATTAGGCCCTCCCCTAGATCATTGGGCCGTACATAAAGCTCAAACCGGGCCCAGTTTAGTAAATTGGCCATAACTTCCTCAATATTCATCGGAATTGGGCTTATAATATATCGTTGGAAAGGTCTTTGCAAGCCCCATCCAACTACAATACTATTGGACCCATATCATGGACCAACAAAAATGGATTGGCTGTTTTCTTAAAATTAGTTTTCAAAAGTAGAGAGAAGAGAAAAGAAAATAAAAACTTTCCGCAACACTAGACTTTCCACACTTTCACTTCATTCGATCATGATTCGACGTGAAAGGTACTCATCACCGGGTTTGGTTTTGGGGAGACACAAATGGGTGTCTACACTCCTCACTTTATTGGTGAACCTCCATACCTACCAATAATGAGCCTACTCATCAGCGTGTTCATGTTGTTGTGTATTCTCCAAGCCTGTTTGATCACCATTGCTTGGTTAAGTTTTAGCGCGTTTCTCAAACCAAGTCCACCCTCCGCCTTATGTCTTTCCAACACCTCTCTCTTCTTCAAGTATATTGGCCTCTTATCCTTTACTCTCGCCTAGAAGAACTTCAAACGCATAGAGCTAATTTTTCCCAGGATCTTCTTCGGTAGCAAGTATAAGGCCAAAATGTGTGTTGTTATGGCCACTAGAATTGAGTTTATCAAGAGGAGTCTTCCAGCTTGAGATAGGGCAGAGAATTTAAACAAAAGAATCTTATTCGAGATCTTTTCCACCAGATATTCAAACTGATATAGACTTCTGGCATCTACATCCATAGGGCATCCCAAATATGTTCCAAAAGAGCATTTGCTTGCCATACCTATGGGTTTCCTATGGATTCTCACAAAGGTGGATGGAGTATTTGGGCTGAACACGAAAAAGGATTTTTTGCACTGACCACCTCTCCTGATAACTCACAAAACTCATCCAGAGCTTTCCTAGATTCCCTACATACCTCCATACTCAACTTGAAGAACAGCAATGCATCATCTTCAAAGAATAAGTGTGAGATTGTTGGGCAGCTCCTAGCAGCGCTGATTCCTGTAATCCTCCTTTGTCCCTGTAGCCAAGCTAGCCTTCTTGACAGGACCTCCATACACAAGATGAATAGATACGGGGATAGAGGATCTCCTTGCCGTAGCCCTGCCCTCGAACAAAACCATTCTGACTGGTCACCATTCACGAGGACTGCATAACTGGCCGTTGAGATGCACTGGCTAATCCACTAGATCCACTTTTCCAAAAATAACATTGTTCTTAGGATATCAATGATAAAATCCCATATCACACTATCGTAAGCTTTGTTCAGATCTACTTTCATTACTCCTGCAAAGTTCCCATCCTACTTCTTCTTGCCTTTTACGTACTGAATAAGCTCATGTCCCATTAGTGCACTATCAGTCATCAGCCTCCCTGGAACGAAAGCATTCTGAAATTCCCCAACTAATTCCTGCACAATAGGTTTCAATCTGTTCACCAGGCACTTCGAAATCACTTTGTAGATTGTGTTACATAGTCCAATCGGTCTGAACAAATCCACTCTGTTGGCATTTTCCTCCTTTGGAATCAGGAAAATGAATGTTTTGTTCCACTCTTTCAACCCTCCAGTAAAAAAACTATTCACTGCTGTAGGGAATAATTTCAAGCCTTTAAAATCCCACTAGCTTGAACCCCACTGTGATCATACACTAAAGTACGGTGGCGTCCAAAAGGGAAGAAGATAGAGCAAAAGAGTCGCCAACAAGTTTTTTAGGAACTTGTAAACCGTTCACGAGGTGAAGGTTACACCCCTTAACGATCCAAGAGATCGTTAACTCCATAAGGTCATGAACCAAATAAGGGTTCGGGGATGATGGTACAAATCCAACCTAAAAGAGATTGAACCTGCCCTAATAATAGGCCTCTACTTTATTCTGCTCGTATTCATGTGCGCTTTCTGATTAACATACAATCAATAGATTAACCCTAAACCTGTTTAATCTATGTTGGTTGAATATTAATGCACAAACAAACTATTATTGGTGATCACTTGAAATTATAATCACAATTAACCTAACAAGATTATTAATTATCTTATTAAGCGTGATTGCAAATACCAATTCCCTTTAACCTGCAATAAAAGGTGATCAAGCAATAACAAATAAAATAATATGCATATCAAGCAACATAATAAATAATCAATATCATGAATAATAATTATAATAATAATAATATCAATCATAATCATGTTAAAGCATAGCAAGATCCTAGGCATGATACTAACAAGATTAATAACAAACCCTAGCATGTCACTAAGCAATAAAAATCAAATCTTTAGCCCTAACATGATACTAACAATCATAAATATTAGGAAGAAAATAGGAAGCATCGCAGGAATCATATTTAATATTAAAAACACCCTAGACAGGATACTAGGAATATCATAATAACGATATAAACACGATTTCTACATCATAATATCAATAAAATCAATTAAAGTACTTACTTGGATGCCTCGTACCTCTCTCTAATTACAAAATACACACGTTAGTAACTTCAAGGAAAATAAATAATCAAAGCAATTAACTTAAATAATTGAAATAGAGATTTGGGACCAAACCCTCAGAAATTAAAACCTTTCACGTCTAGGGAGAAGGCAACTTCGAATATGGCTAGGTGTATCAAGATCTTGTGAATGCGGAATTTTGTATTAAAGAGCAAAGTATAGAAAAGAATACTAAAAGATCAATAATTCATAAAGTAATTGTTGACGATTGATGATTGTAGATGATGATTGAAAACGGAATTTATTAAAACTTCAGAATAAAAGAAATTGGTGAATGAATAGATGTAGATGAATGAATGGTGAATGAATATTGATAATCCGTCCCTCAAAACGGAGTTTTTGATACGATACTTATAGAGAAAAACATCCAAAAAAGATAATTTATCAAAACAGAGTCTGAAGATCGCAAAACCAACTTGGCGCCAGACCTGGCTCATTGGCGCCAGGACCAGTGGCTAGCGCCAGGCGCCAATGGCTGGCGTCTGGCGCCAATCCTGGTTCCAGGCGCCAAGGCCTGGGGTTGGACGCCAAACTGGATTTTAACGCGTTTTCGAAAATCTGATAAAATTCCCGTACTGGAAGATAAAATAATATAATTTCAGTCGAAAATGCTATTTGATCTAATTAAAACTCTGAAGAATCCTAATTGAATTAAGAATGATAAAACCTTCTAGAATGTTCTAGAAGACCAAAACCATTCCTAATTACATTAGGAATGATAAATCATATTAGGCCCTCCCCTAGATCATTGGGCCGTACTTAAAACTCAAACCGGGCCCAGTTTAGTAAATTGGCCATAACTTCCTCAATATTCATCAGAATTGGGCTTATAATATGTCGTTGGAAAGGTCTTTGCAAGCCCCATCCAACTACACCACTATTGGACCCATATCATGGACCAACCAAACTGGATTGGCTGTTTTCTTAAAATAAAGTTTTCAAAAACAGAGAGAAGAGAAAAGAAAAGAATAAAAAACTTTCCGCAACACTAGACCTTTCCACACTTTCGTTTCATTCGATTATGATTCGACGTGAAAGGCACTCATCACTGGGTTTGGTTTTGGGGAGACACAAATGGGTGTCTACAACTGCCAAGTGAATATCTTCCCCCATTATATTCCAGCACTTTTGGAAGACTACAGGAGGACATCCGTCTGGGCCTGGTGCTTTCATTGGTTTCATGTCGAACACCGCTTTTTTAACCTCCTCCCTAGTGAATTCCCCATCCAATTGTTAGTAACTTTAATAAATATATAAATCAAATGAAAGTTAAATTAAATAAATGTAGAGTTGATTTGGTCCAAACTCTCAGTTTTTGATACCTTTCACGCCTTGGTTTAAGGACGCAACCTCGGGTGTTGTATGGACTCCATGGAGTGCTTAAGGGAAGAATGGTGTAATTAAGAATATAGGTTTAAGGCTTAGAATATGAGAGTGAGAGAGAGAGAGAGAGAGAGAGAGAGAGAGAGAAGAGAAGAGAATGATTTTTGGTGTAGAAGAGAGGAAGAGAGAATGATTTGGTGCCCCGAACTGTAGAAAGGAGGGGGGTATTTATAGGGAAAATGAGTAGAGGGAACACACAGAACCCTAAAAATGATAAAAATCCTAAAAACACCGCCGCAACATGGAAAATAATTTTGTGACACGGCAAAATATGTCGTAACACGGGAAAGCCATGTGTGGCGCGGGATATTCAGGAGTGATGCGGGACAGAAAATAGGCTACAAAAGATAAAATACGTGAAGGGTTTACACGAAGAAAACATGAGAAAATTCCGTGACACGGCATTGTCCACTGTGGTACGGTATAGTACACCGTGTCACGGTAAAAAAAGTGCGTGAGAAAACGCGGAAAATACACGAAAAAAGCACCGTGACACAGTGAGAAATACCGTGTCACGGCAATAGGTACTGTGTCACGGCAAAAGGTACCGTGCCACGACATGAAAAAAGCACCGTGAAACTTTTTAAATTACCGTGTCACAGCACCAGGCACCGTACCACGTCAGATTTTGCCGTGACACGGTGCTTTTACACTGTGCGCGGTATTTCTAGTTTTTTATGCGTTTTTAAAATTGTCATAACTTTTGATCCGTAATTGGGAATAAGGCATATAATAAATAACTGGAAATATTATCAAGTCTACTTCATAACCCAATTAAAATCAGTTCAAAATCATTTGCATATTTTAAAATATGGCCATTTTAGTAGAAGGGTGTCAATTTTGGGCCGAGTTTAGTATTTTGCTCAGATCTTTTTCGTTTTAAATCGGAATTGGTCTTATGATATATGGTTGGAAAGCTTATTTCAAGTCCTATCAAAAAAAGTAATAATAGGATCAAAATTATTATGCCACAAAATCAGTTTCTCTCGGTTTTGTGATGTGGATACGAAAAGAGGAAAACAAGTTATGGTTTAGGGAAATGAGCTAGGAAATGGATTGGTTTATGAAATTTATTGAATGGAAACATTGATTTAAGCACTCCAAATATTAAATAATCAACCCGACCAATAATGACGGTGAAAGGTTGTTCATCATCGGGTTTGGTTTTGGGGAGACATTTTTAGGTGTCTATAGTGTGCCTCTTAGCTTGTAAGGTTAATTATATATAATGAATTAGCTTTAAAACTTTATTTTTAATATAAATGTTCATAAAAAATATAAAAAAAAACAAAATTAAATAAAGTCTAACATATGGCGTTATTGGTTTGAGTTATTATAGACTTGAAGCGTGTTCGACAGTAGATTTTGAGTAGCTTTTAGTGGTTTGACTAATTCAAGCCATTACTTAGTAAAAAATACTTTGTATGAGTGTTGGTAATGTAGTGGCGGGAGTAGAGTTTAGTGTTGTTGGAGTAGTTTTTGTGAAAAGTCAATACTACTCATGTTAATTATCTTTTGTGAAAAACTAAGTAGTTGTTGGAATATTTCTTTCATTTTTTTTAAGATTTTACAGCTAATGGTTATTCAACAACTCGTTTACCAAACACTAATAATTATGAAGTAATTATTTATTTTCACAGTTGACATCAAGTTAACAACTAACAACTACACATACAACTAATAAGATAATAGCTACAACTACCTGTACAACTATATTTTGCCGAACATGCCCTAGATAACTGTAGACACCCATTTGTGTCTCCCCAAAACCAAACCCAGTGATCAATACCTTTCATTTCATTGATTATCAAACAAGGTGAAAGTATGAAAAGTCTAGTGATGAGGATGTTTTTATAAAAATATATCTTCTTTCTGTTTTTAAAAATATTTCTTTTCTTACCCTATTTATGAAAAACGTGAATTCCAGTTTAGTTTGGTCCATGATAAGGGTCCAATAATAGTGTAGTTGGATAGGGCTCGAAAAGAGCTTTCCAACGATATATTATAAGCCTAATTCAGCTGAATAATGAGGAAGTTATGGCCAAATTACTAAACTAGGTCCGGTTTGGTTTTTATATGTGGCCCAATGATCTAGAGGAGGGCCTATTATGAATTATCATTCCTAATGCAATTAAGATTGATTATAGTCTTCTAGAAAAGAGTCTTTTGAGTCCTAATGGGATTAGGATTGATAATTATGTTTTATGAGTTTTATTTGGAATAAAAGAAGTGTTTTATGTAAAATTACGATTTTACCCTTCGTAAGGACTTTTACGACTTGATTTTTATCAAAATATAGAAAACGTGTGAAAAAACCTTCTGCAGCGCCAAACGTCAGGCTGTCGCCTGGCGACAGACCCTGTCGCGCGGCGACAGATGCTGTTGTTGGAGACAGAGGCGTGTTTTATTCCTTTTCGAACTTTGTTTCGTATTATCAATTCCGGAATATTTCATTATAAATAGCGTCCTTAGATCTCCGTTTTTAATAACCAATTCTAATAAACTCTTAACCAGAATTCTCTAATTCTTCTCTCTCTCTAAGCTAAAGCTTATTCTCTTTCTCTTTCTAAACCAACCCTTTTTACAAAAAAAATTCTGCATTCACAAGATCTAGACACACCTAGCCAAGTTTGAAGTTGCCTTCGCCCTAAACGTGAAAGGTTTGATAATTTTGAGGGTTTGGTCCCAAATCTCTATTTCAATTATTTAATTTAATTGTTTTATTTATATTTTCCTTGATGTTAATAACGTGTGTATTTTGTTATTAGAAAGAGATATGAGGCATCCAAGTAAGTACTTTAATTGTTTAATTGATATTATGATATAGAAATCATGTTTAGGTTGTTATTTTGATTCCTTGTATCATTAGGATGTTTTTCCTAGTATCATGTTAGGATGCTTTTCTTAGTATGATGTTTAGGGTAAAGAATAAGTTCCTTATATCAATTATGATTTCTGTGATGCTTCCTATTTCTTTCTTAATAGAATGTTAGTATCATGATAGGGATAAAGCTTTGATTTTTATTATTTAGTGACATGCTAGGGTTTGTTATTAATCTTGTTAGTATCATGCCTAGGATCTTGCTAATAATATTATGCTTTAACATGGTTATTTTTATTATGATGCTTGTGATAATTATGATTATTATTATTATAATTTATGATGATTATGTTGCTTGATTATATTATTGTTATTGCTTGATCACACCTTTTATGCATGTTTAAAGGGAATTTGTACTTGTAATCACGCTTAATAAGATAATTAATAATCTTGTTTAGGGTTAATATGATTATAATTCAAGTGATCGCCAATAATAGATTTATTTGTGCATTAATATTCAATCAACATAGATAAACAGGTTTAGGGTTAACCTATTGATTGCATGTTAGTCAGAAAGCGCACATGAATACGAGAAGAATAAAGTAGAGGCCTATTTTATAGGGAGAGTTCTTTCTCTTTTAGATTGGATTCGTACCCTCATCACTGAACTTCCAGTCTTGGTTCCAGACCTATTGGAGTTAACGATCTCTGGGATCGTTAAGGGGTGCAACCTTCACCCTGTGAACGGTTTACAAGTACTTAAAACTTGTTGGCAACTCTTTTGCTCTAGCTTCTTTCCCTTGGACGCCACCATGCTTAAGTGTATGATCACAGTGGGGTTCAAGTTTAGGGTAATTCTTGAAATATTCCCTACAGTTTTTGGCGACTCCGCTGAGGAGGATTTCTATTTTAATTCCTAAAATTTATTTTGGCAATTATTTAGAATGAGTGGATGAGACTCGAAAAGTTCTAAGTATTTCATGTGCGTAATTTTGATTAACATTATTGTCATATGCATAAAAATGGTTCTCATTGGAAATACCATCCGTAATGAGTCAAAAACATAGGATTTTTACACGTACGAAATTTGAGGAATATCTTTCACAACTAGAATCGAAATAATACTGCGAAAACTGGAAAAAATTCTAAGAACACTTAAAGCTCCTGAGGCATATAGGAACTAGCGTCTTGAAAACAGAGCCTGTCGCCAATGACAGGGCTTATATCCTGGTGGCAGACTCTGTTGTCTGACACCGTGTTTTTCCAATACCGAGCCAGAAATCTGCCTTCTTGTTTCGACTAGTTCTAGCACTGTTGGCTCGATTCTACTTCCTAATTGAGTTTTTCTCTTTTTTCTGAAACCCATATGTGTTCTACATATGGACATAACCATATGGGAATTCATGCTCCATCTACCCGATTGAACGCTCTAAGCAACAAAGGGTACATCCAAGAATGTTGAATTACCCAAACCATGGAAGCGAGTTAAACTCGCTGGGTCCCATCCACACGCGCCAACCCTTCCAAAGGTAAGGCTTCCGCGCGGTGCATCCGGACTCATAACCATGGACCCTCTTTGACTAACCCATATCTTGAACTTTAGAGAACTAGATCCATGGTTAGGTTGCAAACTCATTGCATTATGTTGTGACTACCTGACTACTTGTGTATCTCTTACTTGTGCATACTTATTATGTGACTAAACTAACCGTTTGGTTTGACTTGTGTTTGTAAATAAGTCTTTATTAACTAACCAATGACTAAAGGGCTTTGCTTAATTAATTTATTAACTAATTTGAGCTAAAAAAATGAACCTAAAATCGAGTCATAGTTCCTTTAAGTCAACCCGGATTTTTATTCCCGTATACTGCACAAGCGCCAACTTGTTTTGGTCATAGCCGGAGGTCTAGGAAGAGTTACGAGTCGTAAAACCTATGGATCTGTAGCCCCGAGTTTTGTCTTTAATTTGGCATTGGTTATGTCCCAATCAGAGTCACATATCAAAGTATGACTAAAATACCACAGCCTGTCCAGTTTAATGCATATATGTGAGGTCTTAACTTAGTCTTTGCTTGAGTCTAGTCACATAGTCTAGCCACACGGTCATGAGACGAGTCTTAACATGTCACCTACACTCAATAGTCTTAGCACACACTTTGTATATGTCACCATGACCATGTCTTAGTGTAGACACCCATTTGTGTCTCCCCAAAACCAAACCCAGTGATGAGTACCTTTCACGTCGAATCATAATCGAATGAAGTGAAAGTATGGAAAGTTTAGTGTTGCGGATAGTTTTAATTTCTTTTCTTTCTCTCTGTTTTTGAAAACTTATTTTAAGAAAACAGTCAATCCAGTTTGGTTGGTCCATGATATGGGTCCAATAGTAGTGTAGTTGGATGAGGCTTGACAAGAGATTTCCAACTATATATTATAAGCCCAATTCCGATGAATATTGAGGAAGTTATGGCCAATTTACTGAACTGGGCTCGGTTTGAGCCTTATATGCGGCCCAATGATCTAGGGGAGGGCCTAATATAGATTTATCATTCCTAATGCAATTAGGAATGGTTTTCGTCTTCTAGATTCTTCTAGAAGGTTCTTTTCGTTCCTAATTCAATTAACATTGATAAATTGAATTTTCAGAGTTTTTATTAAAATCAAAGAGCATTTTTGAAGAAAAATACGATTTTATCCTCCTGTACGACAATTTTTATCTGATTTTAAGAAAACGCGTGAATTTCCAGATCAGCGCCAAACGCCAGCTATAGCGCCTTGCGTTGGCGCTAATCAGGTTTTGTTTGCGCCAGAACTCTGTTTTGATATTTTATCTTTTTGGCTGATTTTGTCTATAAATAACGTCGTAAAAACTCCGTTTTGATTCACCAGTTTTCATCAACAACCAGTTTTCATTCATCTACAATCTTCTAATTCTCTCTCTCTCTTTTTCTAAACTAGCTTCTCTCAAATATAAAAATTCTGCATTCATTAGATCTAGATACACCTAGCCATATTCGAAGTTGCCTTCGCCCTAGACGTGAAAGGTTTAATTTCTGAGGGTTTGGTCCCAAATCTCTCTTTCCATTATTTAATTTAATTGTTTTGTTTATTATTTTCCTTGAAGTTACTAACATGTGTATTTTGTTATTAGAAAGAGGTACGAGGCATCCAAGTAAGTACTTTAATTGTTTAATTGATGTTATGATATAGAAATCATGCTTAGATTGTTATTTTGATTCCTAGTATCATGTTAGGATGTTTTCCTTAATTTGATGTCTAGGGTAAATTTAATATCAAGTATGATTAAAAGTATGATGCCTTTTATGTTCTTCCTAATATTTATGATTGTTAGTATTATGTTAGGGTTACAGATTTGATTTTATTGTTAGTGACATGCAAGGGTTTGTTATTAATCTTGTTAGTATCTTACCTAGGATCTTGCTATTATTATGCTTTAGCGTTGATATGATTATTTTAATTATGATTGTTATGATTATAATTTTATAATGATTATTATGATGATTATTTATTATGTTGCTTGATATTTATTCTTATTGCTTGATCACGCCTTTTATGCATGTTTAAAGGGAATTTGTACTTGTAATCTCGCTTAATAAGATATTTAATAATCTTGTTTAGGGTAAATTTGATTATAATTCAAGTGACCGCCAATAATAGATTTATTTTTGCATTAAAATTCAACCAACATAGATTAAACAGGTTTAGGGTTAATCCTATTGATTGCATGTTAATCAGAAAGCGCACATGAATACGATCAGAAAAAAGTAGAGGCTTATTATTAGGGCAGGTTCAATCTCTTTTAGGTTGAATTTGTACCTTCATCCCCGAACCCTATTTGGTTCAATACCTTATGGAGTTGACGGTCTCTTGGATCGTTAAGGGGTGTAACCTTCACCCTGTGAACGGTTTACAAGTTCCTAAAAAACTTGTTGGCGACTCTTTTGCTCTATCTTCTTTCCCTTTGGACGCCACTGTACTTTAGTGTATGATCACAGTGGGGTTCAAGCTAGGGGATTAACACTTGAAATATTCCCTACAGTTTTTGGCGATTCCACTGGGGAAGATTTCTATTTTAAATCCTGAATTTGTTTCGGCAATGATTTAGAATGAGTGGATGAGACTCGAAACGTTTTAAGTATTTCATGTGCGTAATTTTTATTAACATTATTGTCATATGCATAAAAAAAGATCTCATTGGAAAGACCATCCGTAATGAGTTAAAACATAGGATTTTACACGTAGGAAATTTGAGAAGTACCTTTCACAACTAGGACCGAAATAACACTGCGCGAAACTGGAAAATTTTATCGAGCACAGAAAGCTGCTGAGGCATGTAGGAATTAGCATCAGCGAACAGAACATTGGCGCCAGACTTTTAACTACAGCTAAAACCTGGCGCCAAGCTCTGTTTGCTGGCGCCAAATTCTTCCAATACCGAGCCAGAAATATGCGTTCTAATTTCGACCAGTTTTTCGTATTGTTTGCTTGATCCTACTTCCTGATTGTGTTTTTCTCACTTTTCTGAAACCCATATGTGCTCTACATATGGACATAACCCTCTGGGAATTCATGCTCCATCTACCTGATTGAACTCTCTAAGCAACAAAGGGTACATCCGAGAATGTTGAATTCACCAAACCATGGAAGCGAGTTTTTCTAAAACTCGCGGTGTCCCATCCACTCGCGCCAACCCTTCACGGTTAGGCTTCCGCGCGGTGCATGCGGACAATTAACCATGGACCCTCTATTGACTAAACCATATCCTGAACTTTAAAGAACTAGAGCCATGGTTAGGTTGCAAACTCATTGCATCATATTGTGCCTACTTGACTAATTGTGCATTATTTGTTGTGCATATACTATGTTTCCTTAACCGTTTGTTTGACTTGTGTTGAGATTAAAATAAATTAATGACTTAAAGAACTTTGCCTAATTAATTAATTAATTAATTAATTAGAGTAAATAAAGTCTAATTTTTTTTAATCAGAATTGACCTAGTACGACTTTAGGCATACCCTTGTTGATTAATAACACCGAAAACAGTCCCAGATTGAAGCTCCAGCATTGGCGCCAAAGTCTGGACTGTAGCGCCACTCTGTGGAGTGTGGCGCCTGGCGACAGCTCTGTCGTCTAGCGCTACACTACACAGTGCGACGCCAGTCCTGTCGTTTTGCCGACAGTTCGGATTATTGATTGAGTCATCACCTAGTGTCTAATTAACCAGTATGCTAATTAATTCGGTTAATTTTCGCTGTCAATAGTACTTGGTCGAGTTATTAATCGAGTCTAGGCACTAAGTCCCATGGTCATAACACGAGTCTTAACATGTAACCTACACTCACTAGTCTTAGCACGCACTTCGAGTATGTATCACCATGACCATGTCTTAGGTTCATGCATGAGTCGGTTTTTTTCGTCATTTGAGTTGGGGGGGTACATTCTATTCCTAGTTCTTCATATCCCTCCATCTACATCATTTTTCTTCACATTCTATTCCAATGTTTCTTCACTTCCTCCATCCATTGCATGTTGAATAAAGTTTGAGTCAAATTAATTAACAATGAATATCCCCAAATTCCTTTTCCACAGTACTTGGTCGAGGAGAGAAGGGCAATTAATCAAGGACAACCTCTTTATTCAAGTCTCACTTTTTGATAAACCAATTCGTCAAAAGAGGAAGGCTAAAAAGATAATGGCAAGTCAAGAAGAGGTCAATGAACTTAGGAATCAATTGAATGATGTGACTGAGGTGTTAAAGGCTTTAACCCTCAAAATTGATGACCCTGTGAAGAAACAACAAATGAAACTTATGCAAGAAACCTTGAGCAAGCTATCTAGTGACTATAAATTTCAGGGCATTAGTTTGCAAGGGGTCTTGCTGGACAAGGAACTTCTTCCGCATAAGTTCAATGCCACTGACATCCCTAAATTCAAGGCAACAGATAACCCTTAATTTCACCTAAGAGCTTTTGAAACCATAATGAGTATTAAGGGTATCGATAAGAAAGTTTTCCCCTCTCTATTTTCTCTATCTCTTGAGACCGTTTGCCAGCAATGGTTCTTTTCTCTCGAGAAAGAGAAAACCTCTTCTTGGGAGTCGATAGTAAACTCTTTCATTGATAGGTACAAGTGCAATATTCAAGTTGAAATCGATTATAGACAACTTGAGATGCTAAGACAAAAAGAGAATGAATGCTTTACTTCTTTCTTTAATAAGTGGAAGGAAACTTCCGCTAAGATGATTGAGGTGTCCACTAAAAAAGAATCTGTGAGGATGTTTATCAAGAATCTCCAAGAGAAATATTCGAAGCATTTAAAATATCAACATAATTTGAATATTTTCAAGGCCGTTTATGACATCGGAATTGAAATTGAAGATGACCTCGCAAAGCAAAAAGCTACTAACAATAGTAACCACGGTGGCTGGAAAGGAAAGAAGAACGACAATCCTTCTTCTTCCGAAAACGCCCACTCTAGTAATAATGTTAGTACCTTTGACCATAATGGTGTCTTAGCCATGGACAATCAAGGATCTAAAAGGAAACCCAGGAGAGAGTTCACACCCATTGGAATGACCTACGATGCTACTTTCGATCGTCTCTATGACCGAGGGTTAATCAAACCTATTGGCCCTACCGAGGATCCAACACCAGAAAATCGATCTTCGAGATGGAATCCCAACTCCTATTGCAAGTACCATCGAGGAAACGGTCATACCACTAATGAATGCTACAGGTTTCAAAACCTCATTCAAGATCTCATAGAGGCAAATAAGATCCCATTGCCTCTAGCTAGCGAGAAGATTGGATGATGTCGGAGCGAACAACACAAGACAGAGGCGAGCTTCAATGACGAGATTTCATGACCTCTTTTTTCTATTTCTTTTTCATTTTTTCCTTTCCCCAATAAGTCTAGCATAGGCACCCTTTTTTTTCCTTAGATTAATTTTGTAAATTCTTTCTTTTCCCTTTTTAATAAAATGAGCATTTATTCTCTTACATATGATCATTTCATTATTATTGCATTAAAAAAAAAAAAAAATTCCATGTCGAACTAAACACAAGGTATACCAATGATTTGAGGCACCCCTTGTAGCCACATCATATCGCCTTTCACCTCTCAAATATACAATCCTTTTTTGATAAACCACTTTGAGCCTCGTCTAACGATAGACCCTTAATTTTTTCAACCCATATCTACCTAACCTTGGGATGGGATGGTGTGTAACTTATGCAATCTCAAAAGCTTGAGTGATTTCAAAAGATCAAAATAAAAAATAATAGTAAAAATAAGCAAAAGCAAAAAATAAATAAAAGTGTACAAAAGGGTAAGTGTTCCAATGTCTTTGATATGAAAATATCTTTGATATGAACACGTCTCAGATTACGTCTCTTATCGAGTGCTTATCCCTATTCATGTAGAGCTAGACTTGGGGGCTTGATCCCTACATCATTAGCTTACCTAGCCTAAGAGTCACCATCATTTGACTCTTCTTGAAATAATATTTTCCCACACTTAGCCCTTGCGGCCTCTTTTTAGTATCACTTTCACACACATCACAGATACATGACCAAATATACCTTCCCTTAGGAACCCTTTGTCATGGAATCTTAACACAACGTTGAAGCATGCCTTGTCATATCAACAACACTCATCAATCATAATTGTCATTGCATCACGAAGTATGAAGTGCTTAGCCTCCGTGCCTAAGTTACCTAAATACTTTCATTATCGAGTCAACTAGGATAGTCTAAGATGTTACAATCCTTGTACTGTATCAAACAACATTTGACTAAGCTCATTCAACATGCATTTGAAAACTTTAATTCTTTTTTCGTGTCTTTCTTTTTCGGGAGAAAGTCGGTACCCTCCACAAAATATGACGGAAAATCTTTGCTTTTTTGCATTTTCGAGTCGCACAATCATAATACAATGCACACACGGGTCATGAGTCACACGTGTCATTTCACTTTGAGTCGAGTCAACCTCGAGTCAATCACAGTGAGTCAAGTTTATACCTTGAGTCGTGTCAAGTCAATGAGTCAAGCTAAGCGACATTAAACCTTAGGTCAACCCTAAGATAATTAAAGAAATTAGCAAAGTTCTATAGTAAAAAATAAATACAGGTGCAGCAGAATAGGGAAGACCCTACTCCAGCGCCAGACGACAACATCTAGCGTATGGAAATAGATTTCAGCGCTTAGCGCTAGATCTCATCATCTGGCGGCAGAGTCAATTCTTGGCGCCAGAGATATTTCAGCAGCGACATAGCTCGAAGCCTCTCAGAAAGGTGATTTCGATCTCATACAACAATTTCGAGTTCCTTGGTACGCCAGTTAGCCCCTATAAGCAATTTGACATGATTAAGAAGTCGGTTTGATTACAATCTAAGTGATCGACCTAACGAAAGATCGCCTCACTTAGCTTAAGCGCCTAAAACACTGGCTAATTACAATCGGTTTAAAAGCAAGCACTTAAACGACAATATTTCCAAATATGGATTGTCGCGCATTCTTATTAAACGACAATTTTTTCCAAAAATTGGATTGTCATCCCCACTGACAATATTTCCAAAAATGGATTGTCGTGCATCTTTTTCAACGACAATTTTTCCAAGATTGGATTGTCATCTCTGGCAAGGTTTCCAAGCGTAGATTTTCGTGCTCCTTCTTTGTTTGGCAAGTTTTTCCAAGTTCGGATTGTCATACATTCATCGATTCGCTTGCAAGTTTTCCGAGATTGGATTGTCATACACCCAGTTCCCTATGGAAAAATTTCCCAAAGGATTGTTGTAGGACGCTATTCATCATAAAAATCGGCAAAGGTTCCTCAACGTGGATTGTCATTCATTTCAGTAAGCGGCAAATTTTCCCGAAGTGGATTGTCGGTCGACTCTTTTTTGCAAATGTTCCAAGACGCGGATTGTCAATTGTGGCAATATTTTCCTAAAAGGATTGTCGCATAGCGTTGGCAAATTTCCAAGGTGGATTGCTTTCAAGAGTTACATTCCAAGATGTGGATTGTCGATCGTAGCAAAATTCTTATGACAGATTGTTACAAAGCATTGGCAACTTTTCCCAAAAATTGGATTTTGGCAAATTTTCCGAGATACGGATTGTCGCTTCATCGTGGCAACATTTCCAAGGATGGATTGTTACGAAGCATTGACAACTATTCCCAAATAAAAAAGGATTGTCATCACAGCAAAAGTACGAACATAATGGTTCACAAGCAGCAAACCGTCGACATGCTGGCATAACGGAAGCAAAGTTCAAGCGAGCTTTAGAGATCGGCAAGCATTGGTCTTCGAAAATTCTTCTTCGAAACATTTCCAGGCCATCAAAGCTCTTTGCTCTAGAGACGCGTGGGCATATCATCCTATTATCAAGCTCTTTGTTTAGAGACGCGTGGACACATCATTCAGAAGTTCATATTAACAAAAAACAAAGAAGCTCTTTTATTCAGAGATGCGTGAACATTTCTTTCAAGCTCTTTGTTCAGAGGCGCGTGAACCTATCCAAAAAAAAAGAAGCTCTTTGTTCAGAGACGTGTGAACATCAAAACAGCAAGATGGCGTTCCATAGATTGTGGAAAGTTGTCAAAAAACAACTGAAGGTGATTTCAGGCGAAGTTGTCTTCGATCGTATTCCCTTGGACATGGAATACTATCAATGCGGATGAGGATTGTTTCAAGCGAAGCAATCTTCAATAGTATTCCCTTGGACGTGGAATATTATCAATGCGGATGAGGATTGTTTCAAGCGAAGCAATCTTCGATGGTATTCCCTTGGACGTGGAATATTATCAAAGCGGAAGAGGATCGTTTCAAGCGAAGTAATCTTCTATATTGGAGGCGGTTACAGGCTTAGCGGTTTTCAAGCGGGATGACATTCTCTTGGCAGGAGGTCATCAAAACAACAGTAATGCGGCAGAAAATCGGTTACTTTCAGAGACGTGTGCTCGACGGTGCAAGATACGCATTTCTTAACTCTTTTATCTGTTTAACTAACGCTAGTTTGCAGGTATTGGCGTTACAAGAATGATTTAGGATCGTAGAATGTTCTGAATCATTCTCCGTCCCTATCGATACTTTGACTTTTGTTTTCAAAACTTGCGTTTCTCCAAACTCAATCAAAGTGGGGGCTTCTGTAGACACCCATTTGTGTCTCCCCAAAACCAAACCCAGTGATGAGTACCTTTCACGTCGAATCATAATCGAATGAAGTGAAAGTGTGGAAAGTTTAGTGTTGCGGATAGTTTTAATTTCTTTTCTTTTCTCTCTGTTTTTGAAAACTTATTTTAAGAAAACAGCCAATCCAGTTTGGTTGGTCCATGATATGGGTCCAATAGTAGTGTAGTTGGATGGGGCTTGACAAGAGCTTTCCAACGATATATTATAAGCCCAATTCCGATGAATATTGAGGAAGTTATGGCCAATTTACTAATCTGGGCCCGGTTTGAGCCTTATATGCGGCCCAATGATCTAGGGGAGGGCCTAATATAGATTTATCTTTCCTAATGCAATTAGAAATGGTTTTAGTCTTCTAGATTCTTCTAGAGGGTTCTTTTCGTTCCTAATTCAATTAGCATTGATAAATTGAGTTTTCAGAGTTTTAATTAAAATCAAAGAGCATTTTTGAGGAAAATTACGATTTTATCCTCGTGTACGACAATTTTTATCTGATTTTAAGAAAACGCGTGAATTTCCAGATCAGCGCCAAACGCCAGCTGTAGCGCCTGGCGCTAGTATTGGCGCCTGGCGCTATTGTTGGTGCCTGGCGCCAATAGCCATCGTTGGCGCTAATCAGGTTTTGTTTGCGCCAGAACTCTGTTTTGATATTTTATCTTTTTGGCTGATTTTGTCTATAAATAACGTCGTAAAAACTCCGTTTTGATTCACCAGTTTTCATCAACAACCAGTTTTCATTCATCTACAATCTTCTAATTCTCCCTCTCTCTCTTTTTCTAAACTAGCTTCTCTCAAATATAAAAATTCTGCATTCATTAGATTTAGATACACCTAGCCATATTCGAAGTTGCCTTCGCCCTAGACTTGAAAGGTTTAATTTCTGAGGGTTTGGTCCCAAATCTCTCTTTCCATTATTTAATTTAATTGTTTTGTTTATTATTTTCCTTGAAGTTACTAACGTGTGTATTTTGTTATTAGAAAGAGGTACGAGGCATCCAAGTAAGTACTTTAATTGTTTAATTGATGTTATGATATAGAAATCATGCTTAGATTGTTATTTTGATTCCTAGTATCATGTTAGGATGTTTTCCTTAATTTGATGTCTAGGGTAAATTTAATATCAAGTATGATTAAAAGTATGATGCCTTTTATGTTCTTCCTAATATTTATGATTGTTAGTATTATGTTAGGGTTACAGATTTGATTTTTATTGTTAGTGACATGCAAGGGTTTGTTATTAATCTTGTTAGTATCATACCTAGGATCTTGCTATTATTATGCTTTAGCGTTGATATGATTATTTTAATTATGATTGTTATGATTATAATTTTATGATGATTATTATGATGATTATTTATTATGTTGCTTGATATTTATTGTTATTGCTTGATCACGCCTTTTATGCATGTTTAAAGGGAATTTGTACTTGTAATCTCGCTTAATAAGATATTTAATAATCTTGTTTAGGGTAAATTTGATTATAATTCAAGTGATCGCCAATAATAGATTTATTTTTGCATTAAAATTCAACCAACATAGATTAAACAGGTTTAGGGTTAATCCTATTGATTGCATGTTAATCAGAAAGCGCACATGAATACGATCAGAAAAAAGTAGAGGCTTATTATTAGGGCAGGTTCAATCTCTTTTAGGTTGGATTTGTACCTTCATCCCCGAACCCTATTTGGTTCAATACCTTATGGAGTTGACGGTCTCTTGGATCGTTAAGGGGTGTAACCTTCACCCTGTGAACGGTTTACAAGTTCCTAAAAAACTTGTTGGCGACTCTTTTGCTCTATCTTTGTTCCCTTTGGACGCCACCGTACTTTAGTGTATGATCACAGTGGGGTTCAAGCTAGGGGATTAACGCTTGAAATATTCCCTACACTTAGGTTCATGCATGAGTCGTTTTTCCATCATTTGAGTTGAGGGTCCATTCCATTTCTATTCTCTTACATATCCTCTTTCAATCTATTGCATGTTCAATTGAGCTTGAGCCAAAAATAAATAATAAAAAACTTATCCCTAATTTCCCTTTCTACAGTACTTGGTCAAGGAGAGAAGGCCGATTAATCAAGGACAACACCTTTATTCAAGTTCAACTTTTTGATAAACCGATTCGTCAAAAGAGAAAAGCTAAGAAGATAATGGCAAGTCAAGAAGAAGTCAATGAGCTTAAGAAGCAAATGGCAGATGTGATTGAGGTGTGGAAGGCTTTAACCCTCGAAATTAATGATCCTGTGAAACCACAACAAATGAAGCTCATGCAAGAAAGCTTGAGCAAAATATCCAATGACTACAGGTTCCAGGGCATAAGCTCACAAGGGGTCTCAGTGGACAAGGAGCTTCTTCCGCAGAAATTCAATGCCAATGACATCCCTAAGTTTAAGCCAACTGACAATGCGTACTTTCATTTAAGGGCCTTTGAAACTGTAATGATCATTAAAGGGATTGATAAGAATATTTTTCACTCTTTATTCTCGCTATCTCTTGATCGAAACCATTTGTCAACATTGGTTCTTCTCCCTTGATAAAGAGAAGACCTTTAGTTGGTATGGAATAAAAAATGCTTTCATTGATAGATATAAGTGTAATATTAAAATTGAAACCGACCATAGACAACTTGAGATGCTAAAACAAAAAGAAAACAAAGGGTTCACCTCCTTCTTCAATAAGTGGAGGGAAACTTCCGCTAACATGATCGAAGTCCCTACTGAAAAAGAATCCGTGAGGATGTTCATAAAAAATTTACAAGAAAAGTATTCAAAGCACTTAAAATATCGACATAACTTGAATACTTTCAAGGCCGTCTATGACATCGGTATCGAGATCATAGACGTTCAATGGAACATTAGGCATGAGTGAAAGATAAGCTTCCCTCAGAGCCCTCATTGGTTCGTCCGTCTCTATCGGGATTTGAAATGATACCAATAGGTCCGGGGGATTGTGTGCCGGCGATAGGAACGAGTTCACTTCCATGTGTACCTTGTTCGCCAAAGGATGACAGGTTACCATCGAAGGACCCTCCGTCGGGTAGTCCATGAACATCTCGTAAGTCGGAGGGATTCGAGACTCCAACGTTATCAGGATATTGGCTGGATTCATGGTGAAATTGGGAACCAGGACTATTCAAAGCTTCACACGAGACAGAATTATTCTTTAAGGCAGAGGGAGTCCTTGAAGCAACCTCACTCCAACTTTCCTTTCCACTCACTGATCTTGCTTTAGAATAAGGAAATGATTGTTTTCTAGAATCAATCTTCCTTAATTCCTTATTATTCAAAGAGAGTAAGTTTTTATTTCGAGAGACCAAGGGCAATCTTATAGCAGAAGCTGGCTCATTATTTACCAAAGATTTATCATTATCTTTGGCAATTTGATAAACACTAGGAATGCTTGGTAAAATAGCTTCCTTATCTTGTTCCATATTTATATTAAAAGGACTTTTCTCAAAATTTTCCTTATTCTCGTGAGCTTGAGAATCACCCAATCCCATACTAGGCTTCTCTATGTCAATATTGACTGGTCTTCCATTGAACTTATTTCCTTGAGAATTATCTCTTTCCTCAATCATGCGATCCTCTCCTAAATTAACTGTGCACTCAATAGCAACAATTCCCTGTTCAGGCTGAACTAGATCCACATCTTTCCTAATTTGATTTTCCGGAAGAGCCGAGGAATCTTCCATATCTTCTTCTTCTGATTGGAGAGCTGCAAACCTGGACCCTGAGGCTTTGGAGTGCTGATGCTTAGAACTCTTTTCCTGCCCCATAGCTTTTTTCTTTGGAATAGAATCATGATGAGAATGGTTGGATCCACCACTCTTATCCTGGACTTGAGGACTCTTCACAGCCTACACTGCCTTCCCTTTAGCCATTGATTTCTTGCTACCCCTTTGAACAATCATCCAAGTACCATATTGGTCTTGTTCCTCTAGCTTGTGAGTACTGGCCTTTTTCAGAGCAACATTTAACTGCTCATTGGAACCGCTTACTTCTTCATGGAACTTATCACACTGATCATCCTTGTGTCCTAGTTTACCACACTTAAAGAAAATTAATCGGAGACCCTCATATTGAATCTTCCAAATTCGACCATTTAATCTGAACTTAGACAGTAGAGGCTTTGTCAAATCAACCTTAATACCGAATCGAACAAACTGACCCCTGCTTTGTGTCTCTGTATGTTTGTCAATTCTAATTACTCTGCCAATCCTAGATCCAATTTTATGAAGGAAATGCTTGTCAAAGTATTCGACCGAAAGATTTGGGATTCGCACCCATGCCGTAAGCTTCTTTATCCGCTCTTTATCTGGAACAAAGTTGGGGATCCACTTCCTAATCGTTAGATAGCTGTCTCCTATCACCCATGGACCTTGAGAAATCACAAATTCATAATCCTCCAGATTGTTGAATCGAACTATGTAGTAAGCACACCCCACATCAGTCAAGAAAATGTCTCCCTTCAAACACCATTTCATTCTTAATTTGCGAATCAGCACATCATAACTTAGCCGCTTATCAAACAACTTAATTATCAAAGCGTCTTTCCATGGTTGTCTCAATCTGCGCTTTTCATCCTTTGACAATAAGATGGTTGGGCATTGTAACACCCCAATAATTCTCTCTTTAAACTTGTGAGGACCCTGAACAACATTCAAGAGAATTACTGGCGTGCTACCGCCACGTGTTCAAACGTTAAGGCTTTATCAGAAAATAGCAGCGGAAAAACTAAATCAGTTATAAATAAGTTTCAAAACCAACGAATGAAACCAAATTAAGTCATACAACTTGGAACCATTAAGGCCCTTATTCAAAACCCAATAAAAGTAGTAAGTGATTAATTCCAGTGTTCGAATAAATTCAAACCCAAAAGAATTAGTTTCAAATAAAATCGAATTAAAATAAATTCAAACTTGCAAAAGAAATAAAATGCAAACAATCAACTCTCTACTCAAGATCTCACAACCCTGATGAATGCTGCATGTGTAAGAACCTGTGGTAATTCTGCTCCCCAATATTACAAGTGTAAAAATTGGATCGTCACAGGGTCATTGAAAGGCAAAGGCCATGACCAAAGAAAGACACACAAAGCACCCAATCAGCAAAGCTGAGTACATACAAGCTGCAAATTAAATTAAGAAATCCATAACATGCTACTAATAATCAATCATCATGCATCATTAAATTATAGATTCAACACACGACTCAACTATTTATATTACTAAGACTCCATTAATTAATAATAGGTAAATCATTATTTTTATTCATTGGATTACGCAATAGACAAGGTTGTCCAACCCATGCTCCATTTGGAACATCAATAAAAGAAAAACCCCATGCCTCCTTTCGGAAACATCAATAAACATCCAACGACCACGGGAGCGACTCCGTGACCGTAGTTAGTATGAGATCTCACCTAACTCCTAGTTTTGAAAAATATTTGAAATAAGAGACTCGTAGATCAGACGGCCTCGAGAAAAGTACACGACTAATACCCCATGTACCCCAACCCCTGATTGTCATTACTCCAGAAGTGCACCAATCCAGAGTTTTATTGCTCATCCATCTTGCACTTTACGTGATTTACAGGTTTAGACTTGGTGATGACTCATATGCATAACAATACAATCAATCCAATATCAATTCAATCAAGTAAAACAACTTTTCAATTTCAATTCTTGATTTATTAGTGGCAAGCAACATTTATTATTTATTCCTTTACTACCTCGGTGTATAAACACCTTGAGTGCATAAGGCACCCCAAAACCTTAACCTCGTCTTAGAAGACTTAAATTCTTCCTTTACTCATCCTGCTTGCATAATCATGAATGAGTAATAAATTAATCATTACACCAATAATATACCTTTGCCTCTAATTAAGCGCACCTTGCATAATTAGAGCACAAATAATACTTGCAATATAAAATAGTGCACGCTATACGAAATTCACAATGTATAACCAAACAATTTAACTCAGTCATCCCTATACATGATACTAAGTTCTCGATCCGTCGTCCTTAAACATGCACCTAAAAGAAAGGTTTCGTAACTTGTACGTACCTTGAGCAAACGAATTGGTATGCCACTTTACTAACTAGAAATCACCTTCAATAAACTCCTCTCCTAAGCCAAATAATAACATCTCAATCAATACCCAATCAATCAAATTTACAGCAATACTAACTTACTTTAAAACCTTCAAAATCCAAATCAAACAACACTTTAAAACCTTCCCTTTAGTTAAAATTAAAGGCTTATATATAGTTCTTTAAATTTTCTTCATAAAAACCTTAAAATACACTCTTATACATGAAATTACAGCAAGTTCAAAGTCTAATAAAAATCTGAAAATTATATAAAAACCCATAAAAATCTCCCTTTTTAATGGGTGATTAAACCCTCTTTATAAAACATTAAAAGTAGTACTTAGAAACTATTTCCAACACTTAAAACTTCAATAAAAACATATATTTATGTTTAATTAACTTTAAACATAATTAATTTTATTAATCAAACTCAAGGATAATATTTTAAGTAAAAAAAAAACTTCGTTAAAATCAAAAACTGCCCGAAAATCATATTTAGTGGCTGAATTTGGCCACGAGAGGGTGGTGCTCACTACCAAAGGTAGTGAGTCTTTCTTAAAACGTTGTTTCCACATGGAAAACACTATTTTTTTTTATCAAAATCGGATGAGTTCAGAATCTGATCGGGATTAAAACGGGATTAATATTAACGAACGAAAATCTAAAAACTAAAACACGAATTTACATGTTCAAAATAATCTGGAATTAAGTTAAACTAATCATTAGTTATAATCACCAAAATTTCAAAATATCATTACTATAAAATCCCTAAATCAATTGTTCATAAAAACCCTAAAATCATGATTTTCAATAATTAAAAACCCTAGGTTATAAAATTTACAAAATCTGAAAATTATGATACTTATAAAATCTGAAATTATAAAGTTTAGTCATCAAAATACAACTTGATACTAATTAAATTACTTTCAAACAATAAAATCAAAATCCATAAATCAATAATTATAATTATACAAATTAATAAAACAAAGGAGAGAGAAAATAAGACTAACCTTTTGGTGTGGGAAATTTTTGGGGATTAATGGGGTATTTATAGGAGAGAATGTTGTAGGGTAAGTAAGAAGATTGGGCCTCATAAAATTATTGGGCCAATTAGGTAAATGAAATGGACTAGGCTTTGTTTGTATGATCATGAATTGTAGAACATAGGTTCATAAAATAGTTTGTGCTAAAATAATTTTTGACCAATATTAATAATTTGAAACTTTTGTAATTAAATTCCGGAAAAATACAAATAAATATTATAAATAAAATAAAATTTCATTTATAAAATATTTAAAAATACGGGGGATTACAGGCATAGACTGTCTTCCTCTTCTCCCTCCATTAGGCTATCATCATCGAAAATCTCATCATCATCCGATGTATTCATCTCATAAAGGGGATTTAAAGATCCATCCAATCCTTTAGTCATCAAAGATTAAGAATTTTTCCTCTTGAGACTGACCATTATGTAACATCTCTGTCTCTGGAACCATATCAACATCATCGGAATCCATCGATAAAGGGCTACCATTTAAGCCGATGGTTGGGATAGGATTTTCACCCATGGATTTCTTAAATTTTTTATTTGATCTTTGCAACAGATCATTCTCTTCGCTAGACAGCCCTAGGGTTTTTCGCTCTTTCGCACTCTCCATATGTGTAGGTTAATTCTTTCATACAATTATTCAAAGTAAATTAGATGTTAATTAAGTGAATTAGAGACATCCCTTCAAAAAAAAAAGAAAAAAAAAAGTGAAATAATGACATTAGGTTTTCTTCAACAAAAAAATTTACAATTGACTTTTCTATGTTTAAATCGATTTTCTTTTGCCAAAACACTTTAAAAAGATTTTATTTTATTTTATTTTTTTTTTTTTTTTTTTTTTTTTTTTTTTTTTTTTGCAAAATGGTGTTTGTAAAAGAGCTTTATTATTAAAACCAAACACACTAGTGAACGCAACTCAGAAACAGAAAGATTGGTAATTTGGCTGATGGTCCTTTGAAAATGAGCGGCTCAATCCCCAACTCAGAAGCAGAAAGATTGGTGATTTGCATAGGTGACATCCATGGACATTACACGAAGCTCCAAAATCTATGGTCAAATCTCCAATCCCAAACAAACCCATCTCAATTCAACAACGCCATTATCATTTTCTTGGGAGATTACTGTGATAGAGGTCCAGATACCAAAACGGTACTTGATTTCTTAATCTCTCTTCCCTCAAAATACCCAAATCAAAAGCATGTTTTTCTTGCTGGCAACCATGATTTTGCCTTTGCGGCGTTCGTCGGAGTTCTTCCGCCGCCACCTGACGGGTCTGAGTTCAGGGATGGGTGGAAGGAGTATTCACAGAGCGAGGAGAGAGAAGGGTGGTATGTTGGTGATGGGTTTGAGAATATGCATTTACAAGGAAGAAGATGGGCTGGTTCTATCAAAGTTCAGTTCAATACTGCTAAAGGGATTGATTATATGGGTTCTATTTATGATGCTGCTACTACTTTTCAATCTTATGGAGTTTCTCATGGCTCTGCTGGTATGATTTTTATGTCTTTTACTTGAATTTGTTTGGTTTGTTGAATAATTTTTAAGATTTTGCTTGAATTATGGTATGATTTTTATGTCTTTTACGTGAATTTGTTTGGTTTGTTGAATGATTTTTATGATTTTGCTTGAATTATATTGGTTTGTTGAATGAAATTGGTTTGTTAAATCATATTGTGGGTTGTTTTTGTATTGTTTATAGTGAATTTTGTGGTTTTAATTGAACTAATTGATGTGGGGTTTTGCTGTTGTGTAAGTTGATTGAAATCGAATTGGGGTTCAGGAGAGGATTTTACTTGGAACTAAATGATTGTGTGATTAAAAACGGCCTGGAGTAATGTGTTTCTATGACTAATTTGAATTAAAGTCTTGTAATTTTTGTTTAAATGTTGTGGGTTCATGCTGTTGTGTACAGTGTAAGTTTATTGAAATCGATTTCGAGTTTAGGAGAGGATTTTACTTGTAACTCTATGGGTGTGTGATATGAGGCAATCCCATAGCACCCTGTGTTCGGCAGTAAGGAAGGATTAAGGAGGCTCCACTGAATATGTTTTGTGTAAGTCTTTTATTAGTTTGTACTATTAGGGGCAAGCCTGGATATAAATCTCCTCCTAAACCTTGCTGGATGAATTATTTAATTCTAGGGTGTAGTTGCTAGTTTGCTACTTCCTTGCTTCTTATCCAATTCAATGATTTTGAAGGCAAGAAAACTTGACTCACAAACTAGCAGTAGTTGAACTTGGTCAAGATAGCCTGAAAAAGTTAAAAGGGCAAAATTGCACCTTTTTATGAAGCCTTTTGATATTGTTGGCGGCTTTTTGGTATTAAACCTGACGCTCATCTAATTTTGTTTGGTGTATGGCTTGGAATGATTAAGAGTTTGCTATGCTGGCATTGATTTTGAACAAAATGACTGAGAATATTTTCTTTTACTGTTTGATCGACATTAATTAGCGTAGGTTGGTAGAGTCATTTAGTTCCTACTTGCTGTTATTTATAGCATCAGCAAAAATATCTAGTTGAGGACAAGAGGGTAACAAGTCTGATTGCATTTTCTTACAAGGAAAAAGAAGGGATTGTTGAATCTCACTAGGCTACACAAGCTACTCACATTGGTCGATTGGGGAGAACATTCTAGCCACAAACAAGTTCAATTCCAAGCCAATTAGAGAATGGGCTTTCAATGTGTTCAATAGCACATATGTATTATTATCGTCATCATTGCGTTATTCCTATAAAGTAAGCTAACAACCAGTAAAAACTAAAAACAACTACTATATACAAGACGAAATCATTCCCGCTATGAATTTGAGAAAATACAGGTTAATCTTTGTGATTGACTTGTAAAGCATATCTAGGGTTCAAAGTATAAAAAAGCTCAAGGTGCATTGAAGCGAGAGAGGTTCTGTAGCGCCTAGGTGTGCCTAAGGCACGCCTCTTTGAAGTGAGGCGCACTTGTATGGCCGGTTAAAAAAAATTGGCTTATGTTTGGTTTAGGTGCGCCTCGGCTGGCCTCAAGTGCGCCTAACCAAAATCGCCTCGCCAAGACCATATTAAGTGCATACCCCTCATTGCCTTGCACGTCAAAAAGGCGCACCTTAGGCGCTCTTTTTAATTCATTGGTAGGGTTAAAAGGGACATTTTCATGTTATTAAAAAGGGGTAGCAAATGACTTGTATTTTCTCACACATAGGACAAGTGAAGTGATAGCAATAATGTATAGTTTATCAAACTATGTTTAAGGTGAAGTTGACGCCACAAGTGAAGTAACACCCACCCAAAGTATACAGTGCCACTACAACTCCATGATGCCGCGACCAAAACAACCACCTAAGCGACGCCCATGTTGCTAGCAACCACTAGAAAGAATGTGAGCAACCATTACACTACTTTTTATTGGCAACCACCTCATAAACCAACCCCAATGTCGAACTAATTTCGGCCAAATGCAGCAATTTTAGCAACTTTTGTTCAAATAAATGCATAAATTTGGTACATTAATTACATCCTAGCAAGTCACCCCTACCCTTTGAGGTTGACCATGCCTTTTATTCATAGAGTTTTCATTCAATTTGGCGGCAAAGCCACTAAAGATGGTGGTGTCGTCAGTGGAAGGTAATGATGACGGTGGAAATGGTGGTGTTGGTGGAAGGTGGGTGGAGATCACGGAAGAAAGACGAAGAAAGCTTCAATGGAGAAGCTTCAATGGTGTTAGGTGTAGTATACAAATGTACAACAGTTGTAATGTGACTCAAAGTACTGCATAAAAAAATCTAAATTGGCAAAGATCAACCAGGGTTGTCTTCAATTCACATTGTCTTTAATGTGAAGATATAACTATAAAAACATGCAAGGAGGTAAGGAAGAGAAAGTCCTAATGGCTGCAAGAGGTATCATACCTTGGGTGGACTACTGCCTCATCGTTTTCCCAATGCCATAGAACTCAGACTTCATGGAGGTCAAGTGGCTCCTTATCTCATCAAACGTGGTGGCCATGTTATAGTGGAACTGCAGTGGTTGGCATAGCCCATCTACATCTCACCAAAATCTCCTGATATGGCCAAAAGGTTTGAACCACCTTCACCGTCGGGAACATTTTCTTCTTTGGCTGCCTTTTGGCCTCCACTACGGCACTTTTGAAAAGTGGGGGTAGTCATATAAAATTTGAGGGATGATCTAGGTCTCCGAGTGTGTAATCTTAAGAAGCTTTCCCTCGGAATATACGCATATGGCGCGGGGCTATTAAGGATTGACCGACAAACTATCTACTCATAACCTTGGCCAACATGTCGTTAACGTTTACATTTCAATGAAGAACATTTTTGTTGCTCGGGCGTCTTTATTGCTTATAATATGCAAGGTTAGCACCACAACAAAAAAACAAGGAAAATAATCATATCCCCTTTTGCAATATCATCCGAACTCAACAACAAAAGTAAAGTAATCCATAAACCAAGCGCTGGGGTTGAGGGTCCTAGCGACAACATCCTCGACTCCTTATCTCCTTGGTCCCGCATGGAGTAACTGCCATGTGCCAAAGAAAATATAGCTCCTTAGTCTAGCAAACTCCCCCCGTGTTATTCACAGCCTACTTAACTTTGACACCTTGATCTTTGTCGTGTTGCGTGTCATACCTTTTGAAATTTCAACATTGACACCCAAATGTATATTGGCCTTATGTGAAATTTAATAAAATCTGGAGTGCCGGAGGAACAGATAGTATGCTAGACATGTCACCCAAATTCGAATCAGGGCAACATAGTCCATAACAAAGAGTGTCCAATCAAGGATGACATTGTATTAGGTAGGGGTCAGATTAAATTAGCCAAATACACCATGCCGATCGACTAGGAACTATTGAGAGAAACCTTGAATACTCACTACCAAGGCATTACGGAGGTAATGCTCAACATAAGAACACTCAAGTGTTTCATATATATTTCATATGATAAAACTTGTGTTTCACGATTACATCCATGGCTTATTTATAGCCTTGATTTAGGCACTATTACAACTACTAGAATATAATTCAAAGTGGTTAATTTGTAGAAGTTTTAGTTGCAATGTTGAGTTTCTTTGTTGTCGACATGGTTAGGGCTTTGAGAAGCAACTTCTAGAACTAGGAGTAGTAGTAGTATTCAAACCTTGTCAAGCTCCCATTGGAATGACTGAATGGCATGAACATCACAAAGGTGCTAGGAGCATTAGAAAGACTGAACAACATAAAGGTGCTTGGAGCATTGGAAAGGTTGAAAGACCAAACGACATGACCATCCACTCATACAATCCATCTTTGATCTTGAAAGTAGTCTTCCATTCACCTCCGGGTTACATTCGAATTTGATGATACCTTCTTCGTAGATCAATCGTCAAGAATACAACATCATGCAATTGCTCAAGTAGATCATCGAGTCGTGGAATGGGAAAGCGGTATTTGATAGTGATCCAATTGCTGCCACGACTATCAATGCACATGCGCTACGATTCGTCTTTCTTTGCATGGACTAACACTTTTTCCTACCAACCCTTTTTGCTTGAGATTGGTTACTTCTCGTACTATCTTCATGCTCTTTTGTTCTCATTCGATAGGCAACAAGTTTTGAATATTACTACTACTACTTTTGAAAGCAGCTTCTCGAAGCCCCTCCTATTTTGGCAATGAAGAAATTCAACATTGCAATGAAAACTTCTGCAATTAACCACTTTGTATTAAATTCTAGTAGTTGTAATAGTGGCTAAATCAAGGCTATAAATAACCTATGGTTGTAAGCTTGTAACCGTAAAACGCAAGCTTTAGTATATGAAATATAAATTAAACACTTGAGTATTCTTAGGTTGAGCTTTACCTCCCTAATTCCTTGGCGGTGTTTTTGTATCCAAGGTTTCTTTTAATTTCTGGTGGTTTTTCTATATCTAGGAATTAATAGAGTTGTATCGTTGAAGTAGCCTACCAGCGTGGTGTATTTGGCTAATTCTATCTAACCCCTACTTCGTACGGTGTCAAATTTTTACCAAAGCCAAGGTTTCACTTACCTTTCGGCCAACCTCCATCGAAGTTGTCATGTTGCCGATATTGACGCCATTTTAATACCCATTGTCATAGCTTTTAATATAATCACCCACAAAATTAAACCACCGAACCGTTTACCGTATGCCATCCTTCCATTCATCTCTCAGCCTCCATGAAACAGTCCACCATAGTCTTCACCCATGCGTCACCTTAATTTCCAAAAGAATAATAAAAAAAAAAAAAAAAACAATCACTTAGCCGTGAGCTCCACCTTATCACCACATGTCAACACATGATTGATCCAAAATAAAAAATAATAAAAAAATAAGAAAATTTCATTAAAATTATTAGAAAATACAAAAAAAAAACCAAAAATTAAAATAAAATAAAAAAATTAGAAAATAAAAAAAAGAAAATTAAAAAAAAATCAGAAATTCAAAAAAAAAAAAAAAAAATTAGACAATTAGAAAATTTTCAAAAAATGAATTAAAATAAAAAAAATTATTAAAAAAAAAAAAAGAAAAACAATTTAAAAATTTAAAGAAAAAAAAAACCTTAAACCCACCCATCCACCCTTCCACCACCCCATAACCCTAGCCAGCCACCCTCTCCCCATTCCACGCCGGCGGCCAACCCCCATAGCTGCCTAAAATAGTCGGCCGACACCCACCCAGCTCGAAAACCATCCGGTCGGCCCAAATTCACCCCTGAAATCATAAGAATAAATATCATATCAACAATAATAAAATTATATATTATTTAATTTTCTTTTTATACATTATATTATGCACAATTAGCACTATATCCTAGTAGTGGTATTAAGAGCTATTACGATCAAGAAGGTTCTAACACGATTTTCGCAAAGTTAGAAATATTTTATTAAAAAATAATATTAAAAAAAAGATGGCATTTTCAAGCGCAAACAACAAGTTGTTCCACTATTCAATGGTAATAATTACGAGTATTGGAGCATTCGAATGAAGGTTGTTTTCATTCAAAATTTAAGTAAACTATTAATGGTGTTTATGCAATTAATATTGCTATAAAAGCATTGTAAAATCATAAGAATAAAAATCATATCAACAATAATAAAATTATATATTATTTATTTTTCTTTATATATACAAGCTAAGAGACGCACACAATGCGTGCGTGTGCAATATAAGTTTTCTACCAAGCTCTATATTGATGGTGTCATGTAGGCTAAATAATAAAATTAGATTTTCCTTGAAATTTTTTTTTTTTTTTAAAAAAAAGATGGTAGTTACATTTAAAAAAAAAATGGTAATTTTTTTAGATGAGAAGGGTATTTTGGGAAAATAAATTTTGTCACCCAAAACCCCCTTTCACTTTATATATTACAATAGATATATTATATTATGCACAATTAGCACTATATCCTAACAACTATTGCAAGGTTTTTAACCGGTTTGGATCCAAAAGTCTCTAAAGTCGTAGTATAGCAATATTAGCACTTGAATGACGTAACCAAGCTTATTTTGAAAATTGAAAGCCAGCAAGCAAAGGAGAAAATTTGATTTAAGTTTGTTACTAAGGAGGCTTCTTATTGTGGAAATACTTTAACAAAGTTTCCACCGAAGGTCAACTCTATCACATCAGTAAAGAAGGTTGAGAATTCAATCTCAACAAGCAAACAACAAAGGCAAGTTAACAATAATCCTACTTTAAGAAGATTTTTTAAACGTCAAAGGATTTGGGCACATTGCTTTTGAATGTCCAAATTCTAGAATGATTTCTCTTGTCGAAGAAGAATTGTTAGAAGAAGAACAAGTTCAAGATAACCTGATCTTGCACGCAGAGAAAGGCGAATCATTGGTTGTTTGTCGTATCCTTAATGCCGCCAGTTAAAGAAGATAAGTGGTTATACAACACTTTCCACTCTCGATGTACATCTCATGGCAAAATATGTGATGTCATCATTGATAGTGGCAGTTGTGAGAATGTGATTGCTGTCACGATGGTAAAAAAAATTGAAGCTGCTTACGAAGGATCACCCTTATCCTTACAAGCTCGCGTGGCAGAAGAAGAGGAATGATGTCAAGGTCTCTAAAAGATGCCTTCGTTGATTTCTCCATTGGGAAAAAGTAGTAGTAATCATCTAAGCATCTTTTAGAGACCTTGACATCATTCCCTGTCTTCAAGCACTTGAGCTTGTATGGATAAGGGTGATCCTTCGTAGGCTGTATTTTGCCATTAGATGTACATCGAAGTGTAGAAAATGTTTTCTAACCACTTATCTTCTTTCACTGGGGCGACATTAAGGATACAACGAACAACCAATGATTCACTTTCGTGTGCATGCAAGACCTCCTAATTGTCGTCATCCTCAAGGTTATCACAATTCTTCATCAACTAGAGAAATCATTGTAAAATTTTGACATTCATAAGCAATATGCCCAAATCCTTGACATTCAAAACATCAACCTGAACTAGGATTATTATTACCTTGCCTTTACGGTTTGCTTGTTGTGATTGGATTCTCAACCTTCTTTGTTGATGTGTAAAGTTGACCTTAGGTGGAAACTTTGTTGAAATGTTTCCACGATAAAAAGCCTCGTTAGTGACAAACATAAATCCAGTTTTCTCCTTTGCTTGTTGGCTTTCAACTTTCAAAGCAAGCTTGGTGACGTCGTTCAACGACCAATATTGCTAGAGTCGTACGACTTTAGAGACTTATGGATCCAAATCGGTTAAGAACCTTCGGTTTAGCATCGTCACACTTCATTGATAAATACTCGGCCACAAATTTGTTTCCTTTTTCTAGGTGATGAAATATCTTGGCAATAAGGACCGGGCAAAAATTTACGCTTGAAATTCACGTTTCGTTATATCCCATGTGCAAATCTTGCTATGACCTTCTCCTTCACGTTGTCGCCATAAATTCTCCCACCAAATGGATGCATGTTTCTTATATTTGATGGCGACTAACTTGACTTTGTTTTTGTCGGGAATGTCTTTAAAATCAATAACACGTTCCACATTGTGGATCAATTCAATAAACTAATCGGGTTGAACACCTCCTTCAAAATTTGCAATTTCAACTTTAATTCCAAATTCTTTTTCTTGGTGTCAAAAATAATTTGTTCATCATCAGGAACGAGATGATTCTCCACTCGAAGATTCACCCTCGGGCTGGTGAAATGGATTGAAATCTTCATCTGCACCATAGGAAAAATTAGCACCAACTTCATAACGTACAAGCTGTTGTTGAAGTCTTTGGATTTCTCTTTGTTTGTCCGCTATTATTGTGTCATACACCGGACGTGGTTTGTGATTTCCTCCACTACATGCTCTCGGCGGCATCTTGTTAAGCACAAAATTGAAATCTTATATTTGCTATGTATCTATTATTTTTTTTTTCACTCTTTGTTATTTATTTATTTTTCACGTTTTTTTTTTTTAACCTTTACACATATTACACGTACAAGGAACAAAATAAAAGGAGAGATTAAGAAGAAGAAAATTACTAGAAGTCGAATGTAAACTTGTGAAGTACTAGTAGACTTTAACTCATGAGAAGTAGATAGAATTAAAGTTAAAGGAAGTTATTAAAACTTCACTGCACACACCCATTCACTTCTTTCCTTTTTATTTATTTATTTATTTTTAAATTTTTTTTATTAAAATATTATTAAGAGGCGGAAATTTTGTCATCAACTACCAATTAAAGCACGTGTTTTGAAAACAACTACCTGTTAACTTTTTTTATAAAGAACTACCACAAAGTTGTAAAAAGTTTAAGTAGCACTACCATTCTAACAATTTTGGGTAGAATCTCCGGTATTTGGGTCTCACTTTTTACCGTTAAGAAGGGTAATTAAGTCAATTTAGATGGTGATTTTATGAGATAAAGGTAAAAAGTGAAACCTACATGTCGAATATTCTTGTTGGAATTATTAAAGCGGTAGTGCTACTTAAATTTTTTACAACTTTGTGATAGTTCTTTTAAAACAAAATTTTAATAGGTAGTTGTTTTCAAAACACGCGCTTTAATTGGTAGTTCTTGACAAAATTTCCTTAAGAGGCCAATAAGACCAAAGCAGAGAGCTGCAAAACTTGAATAAAGAATTTCAAAGAGTGCGTGAGAAACAAGGTATGAAATAGAAAATAAGAGTTGTAGTTAGAGAACAGAGTGTATCAAGAAATTAAAAACAAAGTAAATTTGGAGAACAGAGTGTATCAAGAAATGCTCTTAGGTGAGTAGTAATATGAGCTATGGGTGATTGAGAAAGTAGAGAGAAACTCATAGGTAATGTTTGAGTATGTGTCAGCATGTTTGGTTAAGGTTTCCCAACCTAAGTGAGTGAACCTTGATTTTGAATAGAGGGTTCCCACCTGGCATACCAGGGTGATTCTGTAGTGTTAAAGTTAATTGAGTGTTGTGCTATGACTTGATCTTTTTCCCCTCTTTATGGTGGATTATTTTCTAAAGGTTGATTCTTTACTGCCCAGTTTTTATCAGAGTAAGAATGTATGATAGTTCGCTGGGTGGGTGTCTTCAGGATCTGATTGCATGATCAATTCCAAAAAAAAGAACTCAATAATGCACTTTATATCACTTGCTATTTATGCAGTTAACTTTTCTTGAGGTGGGACGATTTTCGATTTCCCCTCTTTATGGTGGATTATTTTCTAAAGGGTGGTTCTTTATTGCCCAGTTTTTATCAGACTAGGAGTGTATAATAGTTTGCTCACTTTGCTGGGTGTCTTCAGGATCTGATTGCATGATTGATTCCAAAAAAAAAAAACTCAATAATGCACTTTATATCACTTGCTATTTATGCAGTTATAACTTTTCTTGAGGTGGGGCATTTTTGGTTTTGCAGTGATAATTTATCTGTATACAATATTTTAATACAATACATGTTTTCAAGATACCTACATTGCTTCAATTTTGCTGGATGATTGTATAGCTTACTTTAAAAGTCCTTTCAAGTTTTTTTTTGAAAGGAAAGGAAAGTCCTTTGAAGTTGAATTGTAAGCTATTGAATAGTTTGGTAAATTCTAGTTTATAAAACAATGATTGTGTCAAATCTAATATATATATATATATAAAGGGGAGTTTTTCCCCGAGTTTTTAGAGAGCCACGTAGGATCTAATTTTCTCAGCGCGCCATGTAGGATTATAAATCTTAGTATTAGCCAATTAAATAAGAGATTATTAATTTCTTTTACAATTAAATAATTTAAATGCCATGTAAGCAAAATTGGCGAATGAGATTTTTAAGTTTAAATTAATTAAATATTATATATTATCTTTTGATTTTATGAATTTTATCTAAATATGTAACAAATTTTAGCACATAAATTAAAAAAATATATATTTTAGAAAATTCAAACAAATCGTGCATCGCACGAGCTTCATCTAGTAAAAATAATACAAAACTATTTTTGTGTGTGTGTGCGCCTTTATAGAGTGTCTTATTTGAAGAGTAATTTTGGATTATACTGAAAATGTTTAATGAGTTGTTAGTTATTATAAGAATTATTGTTTAAATTGAGACTTATTAAAAACTCTGAATAATTGGAGATTATTTTTACTGCATTTTACAAGATTTACAGTGGGATTGGTATTCAGTTTTCACTCTAGTACCAATTTTTTTTTTTGGGCGGCCTCTCTCTGAAATTATCTGCTTCAATTGTGCTAGTGTGAGGTCCTGTGATCTAATTGCTGTGGTTTTGTCGGTCTCTAAACAGATTTGATGAAAGCTGTACCGGATGACCACAAAAAATTTCTTGCTGATTTGGTTTGGGTTCACGAAGAGGTTAGGCCTGAATCTTCTACATTTCCATATTTGTAATTTCAACACTTTCGAGGGTTTTTCTTTACTTTAGCTATTATGGAAATCAGATAATTATTTATCTTCCAACCCTTCCAATATAGAACTTGCTCACTCTGGGTCTCTGTGTGACATTTTATTTCAGCAGAGTTTTTGAATTATCTAAGTTTTAAGTATTGTACAGGACAATGTTTGTGTGGAGACCACAGAGGGGCTCAAGAAATGTAGGCTGATAGCGGTTCATGGTGGACTTCAACAAGGAAATCCTGTCAACGAGCAACTGAAGCGTCTGAAAGCTAGGGACACAGCCATACCAAAGGTTGAATGTCTTTGTGGAAGGAAAAGCGTTTGGGATGTGCCAGAGGTATCATCGAATGCTCACTTTCCATCTTCCCCTCCCCTCCCTTCCCATGCTCTTGTTGTATATGTAGTGTGATATTACCATGTTAATTTTCATCAGGAATTAAAGGTTATGCCAACCATTTTGGTAAGTGGTCACCATGGAAAGCTTCATATTGAAGGCTTGAGGCTGATAATTGACGAAGGTGGTGGCTATGTGGACAAGCCGGTGGCTGCTATTATCCTGCCAACCATGAAAATTGTTCGCGACACTGATTTTGCTTGACCATGACTTTTGATATTTGCATCTTCCATCATTGGTTTGGCTGATCTTTTAGATGAGATGTCTTTCGATCTTGTTCTCGCCCTTATATATACATTAGAATACCCTTAATTCTACTCTTGATGCTACTACTATTGCTACTATCATTACTAAATACTCCGTATATTACAAACCAGTGCTTGGTTTAGTGGTGGTAAATGAGATTGACTCTCATTTTCAAATTTTCACTATGGATGTTATAGGGGTGGGGATTTGTCCTTCCCTTCCATTAGTTCAAGCTCCATTGACCAAAACCTCGTAGGGTGCCTTTTCCTAGCATAGCACCAAAAAGAAAAAAAAAAAATTATGCATATTAATAATTTGTGCTCTCGTTCCTCTCAATTTACTTTGCCTACAATTTTATTTTGTTTTTTTTTTTGTTTTTTATTTTTTTGTTTTTTTTGAGGGATTTTATTTATTATTTAGTTTTTCTTCATTTGTCCCTAGTTTGCTTATTATTATTTTTTTTAGAAAGATGGATCCTACTATTACTATTTGCTTTAATGTTGGCTTAGTAAGTTGCATGATACTTCCTCCGTTTTTATTTAGTTGCAACACACCCCTTTGGCACGCATGTTAAGGAAGTTATTATACTAGGTAAACGGATAAATTAATTTACAAAATTTTAACACCTATAAGAAGAAAGCAATAAGTTGTTACGGTTTAAATTTCATAGCTTAATTTATTTGTTTACCTAGTTTAATCACATCATCAATAAGCGTGATAAAAGGTGTGTTGCAAGTATAAAAAAATAGAGAAAGTATATAACCTTTTTTTTAGTCTTTAGCAAGTCTAGAGATAATAATTTGAAGGATATATTTATTTGAGAATTATAATGTTATGAATTCTTACCTTTAATTATTCATGTGAAACCCATTGTAATTCCACAATTAAGTGTCCCACATTGGAGATAGAGTAGATATGATGATTCCACTTTATAAGGTACAACATTTATTTCTGCTACGGAGTATCATTTGTGTAATGAACTCTCCTCAATTAAAATTAAGCAGAGTACTTCATACTCCATCCGTTTTTAAATACTTGCTCCATTTCTCCATGCACGGAGTTTTAGGAAAAATTAGAGAAAGTAATAAAATATGGAGGTAGTGGGGTTAGTGAAAGAATAAAAAATTATAAAAAAATAAAAGTAGTGGAGAAATTGGAGGAGAGAGAATATGAAATTAATAAAATATGATATTTGTTGGGGTCCACTAGGTGAGAGAAATGAGTTAAATATTGTAAAAGTTTTCCAAATAAGGAAATGGAGCAAGTATTTAAAAACGGCCGGTAAAGGAAAGTGGAGCAAGTATTTAAAAACGGAGGAAGTAATAGAGAGAAAAAAAAACTTTCAAAATATGAAAAATGAAATAATATTGGAGGTAACTCTGTAGAATATTTCTAAAATTATTGAGGCGTCGGAAAGTGAAGCAAGTATTTAAAAACGGAGGAAGTAATAGAGAGAAAAAAAACTTTCACAATATGAAAAATGAAATAATATTGGAGGTAACTCTGTAGAATATTTCTAAAATTATTGAGGCGTCGGAAAAAAAACAAAAAGTGTCAGACACTAAAATGTCACAATTCACAAATTAGTAGTGTACTGTGAAAACAACTTTTAATTGGTTAACACGACTTTTAATTGCATTTTATCTCAGCATATATGGGTTATGGAGTCTAGAATAGTGGCATTATCATTCTAGCCTTTTAGGGTAACTTCATAACTAGTTGTATCATTCTAAAACAAGATAAGGAGGAGGAGAGTTTGCTCCACAAACTAGGCTTAGAAGCTTCCATATTAAAACCAATTATCTTCCTCTACACCATTTGTATTGTAAATTGTAATCACTCTACCACTTGTCATTCTCGAGCTTCTTCGCATGGCCATTATCAAACGTTACAAAATTCAGCCGAAAGTGAGGTTATCGTTTGCTGAGATAATGTCTTGCTATAAGGCTGTTATGAAGTTATTTTTCATCGTTGCAGTCCCTCTTCAACTGATTTCCGACCCTGCTTACAAGGTCAATTTTATTTATACTCTAATATTTTTTTTTATTTTTTTTATTTTTATGGTATCTATTTCAAGTCTTGAGTTCATAACTTTAATTTAATTGACTATTTCTAATATTATTATTAATAATAATTAAGATATGCAAGAAGAATTATTTATTGGGAAATAAATTTACGTTATGACATTGTATGATGATTAGCTGATAGCTTATTAATATAACTGGTTTTACTAGATGGTTGTATTAGGTGGTTTGACTATTTGATTGTAAATAATCGGTTGTGTAAAAGTATTTGGTAAATAACTTTTTTTTTTTTTTTGAAGAAAAATAACTTTTAATTAAAAGTTGTTTTGTTGTATATAATAACTAAAAAAACTAAATGATCACTAAGAAGCTAATAAGCTAATTTTAGAAATTTCCTTTTTGAAATCTCCTATTTGATTTAAAGGATTTTTTGTTCTAAGGTAATATGTACTTGTTTTAGAATTTTAGATATTTTAACTTTCAATATAACATGTACCATAGAAAAGCAATCATAGATTTTTTTTTTTTTTTTTTTCAAAAGTAAAGGAGGCTAATTTTTTTTTTAAAAAATTAAAAAGAAAAGAATCTATCTATACTATATACTAAAGTAATCACCGGAGAGACACTTGGCATAATTTTATGATTAATTTTCCCTCCAAAATGCTTTTCTTATTTCAAAAAAAATTCTATTAAAAAAAATTAAAATTCTTTTAATAAATATTATTTATATACACTTGTAACACATAAAAATTTAAACAATAAACATTAATAAATTTAAATTTCAAAAAAAATAAAAAATAAAAAATAAAAGTGTTACAAAAGTCATTTAATTTCAATTAACCCCATCTCAATTGACTATTATTATTAATAAATCATACTTTTATAAATCCGTGCATTGCATGGGGCCAAAACTAGTAATACTACTATGTCAAAGACAGATAGTTATGTTCATTTTGCTCTACTGTTTTTTTGGTTTTTTTTTTTACAAAGGTTGAAGATGATGTTCGTTCTAAATTGCAATTATATTCTTGTATTCAGTTTCTTTTGTTTGTTCGTTTAGAATGGTTATAATGTTCTTTATTGTATTACATTTCGTACATTTGATTTAAACTCTATTTTCATTATAATATTACACGATAATGAGCATTACATCGAAGTTATATTTATCTTTATTATAATATACATTTAATTTAACTACAATATTCATTTATATTTATGTTAATGAACAATTCATTTATTTTATTTTAGGCTTCACATAATCTACTAGTTTAGAGTTACTTTTTAGAAAAGTGAAGTTTGATGAAGAAGCTTATGAATTATACAATTCATATGCTTTTAAGCATGGATTTGGTACATGCAAATGAGACAAACGAAACAAGGAATGATAAGACAGTAAGGCAACGATTTTAAACATGTTCCTATGCTATTTTCAAAAAAATAAAGTGTAATGTTTTGTACCAAAAAATGGATTTTCATACTAGTTGCAAAGCATACATCCGGTTTGTGTTGATAAGGAGTCTAGTTTATATTGCGTGGTAAAACATAAAATGGAGCATAATCAAAGAAGGGTTCCCATTTCAAAGAGACATTTGATAAGATCTCATAGAAAGGCTCGTTAGTGAACATTATTTATTATTTTAATGAACATAATCCCTATATTTAATGAACATTTTGTAATTGTACAATGTACATTTGTTTCTTCTACTCATTTTTACAATTCAGAATTAATGTACATGTATATATATGTCAAAGAACATTATGGTTTGTTTCAATGTACATTGTGTTTTTTTTTTTTTTTTTTTTTTTTTTTTGACAACAGCAAAACCCTAAATTAATCATAAACTAAAGTACACACTAGAACATTAGGGGTAGAACCATATAACAACTTTCTATTCGGAAGCCATACAAGTTCGGTGGGATAAGACGCTTTCCTTTTTGAGCCACTCATCCTGCAAAATAAAGGGTTAGTAAAAACAGAGGAAGTTAAACTTCTTAGAGAATGACTTTGCCTTCTAGCTCTGGAACGACAAGAAGAAACCAATAACTTCAAATTTTGAGAAGAGGAATTGCTGGGGCTTGCAGCAGACTTCACCGGGGAGTAGATTGGAGCATCTAGAAGGGGCACCGACGTACTTTCACACGATGATGACACTTGATCAACCATACCTATGGTCGAATCTTCTTGTGCCAAATTTGGAGTTTCTTCACACCTATCATGCCCTTTCACAGGGGGGTGACTAACCTTCATTGGTGTAAAAACTTCTTGAGTTTCAACACAATCCATCATCTTTGGATGATCGAGTACTCGGATGCTAATAAAATTTTTCTTGGAAGAGCAATAGTAGTGTAGTGTACGTCCCTTAGAAATCGCTCCATACATTGTTGGAGTGAGATGCAAATAGGAATCAATACGTTTTCGGTTACAAAACCGATAACTTGACCCTGTAAGATTTGGGTTTTTTGTTTCTGAAGTTGACTTCAGATCAGAATTGTTATCAATAATGTTGGGCCTTCGATCTTGATCGATAGGGTTAGCTTTACCCTCCTCCGAATTCAAAGATTTGCCAGCAACATCCTTTTCCTTTTTGGTGACTTCTTTTACACCAATACACCTACGAACACAACCATCTCCACTACCATCTCTTTGCTTTCTTTTCCCTTTTTTTCCTAACTTCCTCTTTTCTTCTTCTTTCCCAATTTTAGCATAATCTCTAAACATTTTATCCTCTCTTGTAGCTGCAAGTGCCTCATTAACAAAATCCGGAGACCAACCCAATAAAGAGGTCACCTCATTGAGTTTTTGTTGAAACTCTCTGTTGGTGGGATCAATCCTAATTGCTTGTGCGAGATCCATAAAAGCTAAGTCGGGCTTATTGAGCTCTAAAGCTGCCACTGCCCTTCTAAAGTAAGCTTTTACATTAGATGTATCATAACACAAAACTGCAGAACACAACTGACCCACCTTATCAAAGTTTTTCTCTTTGACATAACAAGCACCCAAGTTCAGATTAAGAGCCACAACTAGGCTCGAAAAAACAGATTATCTTCATCATTACAGACTGTAACAAAGGATAAAATCTTGAGTGCAAGAGAGTATTTTGCAAGCGCTAATCCCATATTACTCTTTTTGTAGAAATTGTTACCTTCATCTTTCAAACCCTTGACAAAATCCAGAATACCAAAAGGATTCTCTAACTTTCCAACTAAAAGCTCTAATTTATGAGAAGAGATATCATCCTCTTCAACATGAGAAATACACAAAATCCCCTTAAGTTCTTCAAAATTATCCATAAAAACTTTAAACAAAGACAAACTAGAAATACCAAACAACTAGAAACTAAGGTTCAAATTGGTAACCAAATAGAAAACAAGCTTCTCCATAACTGAAACAAGGCATACCAGAAAATCCATTACGAAGAACACTTTAGCAAAGGAATGAAGGAAGACCCCGGCCGAGAGGTGCGTTGCTGCCCTTACACCACTGAGAAAGATACTTGATACACAGCTTATCGCGGATCCTTCGATCAGGGAAAAGTCTCCGAGTATAAGACCCAAAAATCCCCCAAATTCGAAAAACAAACCCTAACCCTAACTTTGCTTCAGTAAAATTGGGATGTTCGAATTGAAATTTCCAGGAGAAACGCGCCTACTTGGGCCCGAGGTCGTCAAGAAATGCTCGCCGACGACCTTAGATGAGCACCGGTGCTCTGGCCGCCGGCGGCAGCAGGGGAGGCTTGAGGGAGTTGAAGTTTCTGTTTTAGAGAGAAGGGAGAGCGTTTGAGTATGTACATTGTGTTAAAACGATAACAAATATATGTTAAAATATGTTATATACAAGTTAGTGAACATTATACATTACTTTAATGAGCATTTTGTAATTTTATATGTACACTCGTTTCTTTTGCTCATTCTTTATTATAATTCTGAATTAATGTACATGTATATATATGACAAAGAACATTATGGCTTGTTTCAATGTACATTATGTGAAACGATTATGAACATGTGTTAAAATATACTAAAATTGATGGGTGCACAATAGCTTCCTTTGGATCTTCGACATTGTTTGTAACTTTACCACTTTTTTTTTTTCTTTTTTCCATTCTTCTTATATATTTTAATGGGTTGTTTGTATTCAATATCTTCATCTTCAAATTGTTTATCACTGTAGCACAAACAAATGAACCCAAAATCACAAAAAAATATAGTATGAATTGCAAAAAAATCGAAAATCAAACAACAATAAAAGTAACAAAGTCGAAGAAACAATTTTCCGTATGAATTACAAAAAAAAAAAAAAATGATCAAATTCCAAAATAAACACTCAGACATGTAGAAAATTATACTTACATGTTGTATTTGTTCGCCATATTCAAAAATTTTGGATTTTGAACTACAAACTTCTTCAAAAATTGCTTAAAGTTTTGAAGTTTGAAATTCAACTTTTTTTTGGATATTTTTTTTTTTTTTTACTTTTTGAGAGAGAAAACTTTTAGAGAGAGAAAAAATTTAGAGAGAGAAAATATTGTATCAGTAAAAAATAATTTACTTTTTACCTCTTGTCTTTTTTCTTTTTAGAAAAAACTGACTTACTTTTTCGCGTTCTTTATAAAATAGAGGAATGTTCTTTTAAACACCCATTTTTTTGTTTCATAGTATATGTTCTTTCCGCCTTTTTATTAATCAAAGGAGAGGCGGTACGGTGCTTGGTACCGACGCCTGCAGGGACCACCTATTCCCGTTGTGTTGTAGATATGACTTTCCATGGATGTCAACAAAGTACATTCCATTCCATGATGGTGCTGAGTTCGATGATAACTAATTTACCATCATTTTGTTGGAGGACAAAGCCGAAGCAATTTTGCTTCGTTCTTCACTTACTGTGATTACATGTATGGGATTGATAAGGTGATTACATTCTGTTTGCAGTGATTAATTAATTGTTCGTGTGTGTGTGTGTTTTTTGTAAACAGAATTAGTTATGTTTTTAATTGAACCTTATTTTATACTCACTACATACGTAGTACTGATTTTCGAATCCTGATGCCTTTTAACTGATTTATTATCAGGGCTATCGTTATAAGAAGTTCCTTACAAAGGTACACATGTTGAGTACATTATTTATTCTGAACAAGGGTATAAATTGTCTCCTGAATCCTTGTAGTCCACCCATCTAGTTAAAAGCTCGATCAGCCTAAAATCTTTATCATTAATTATCATAATAAAATAATAAAATTAGTTTGTTTTGAAACCCAGAAATATGTTTTATACTCTATCACGCCCATTTACATGAGAGCCCATTGGGCTTGAAGTGTGGATGCATCATGGACCCTCCTTATACCCAGCGCTTAATATTCAACTTTAAAAGGAGGGATGGATGAGATTCGAACCTGTGATTTTCGTGTCACGTTGGCTGTTGATAACATGTTAGTGGACCATCTTAACCAAAAACTTAACTTAAGCCCAGGGATATATTCTATACGCTATCATTATGTGCTATGCTGATAAAATGTTTTCTTTTCTTTACATATAGTTTTTTAAACGTTTATTTCATATATCCTTAAATTAGATTAATAGACCTAAATGAATGGGTCAATCTATGAATATATTGACCTGCGTAAATGTTCGTTCAAGAATCCTTACCCATTATAAATGACCAACAAACTTAGTTCTAAGGTGATTTATACTAGAGCTGTTAATTCGGGTAAACAAGTCGGGTTTGAGTCGGGTTAGTGTGAGTCGGGTCATCTCGAGTCGGGTCAATACGGGTTAATGTTGTAAGAGTTTATAGGTACTACGTAGCGGATATAACATGAATCATATTCATAAAGCACCTAAACCAAGAATCGCATGCATAACACATAAGACACATAATCATACCTTTGATGCGTGAATTCCACGAAGCTATTCGACAGGCAAATCAGGGAGAGAATAATAGAGCCCCAAGCGTTGCTCCTCTACTTAGTCCACGAGATTCGAACGAGCCATCCATCAATACTATATTGGTCGAGTGATTGAGGAAAACCGCGATCACCACTTTTTCGGGACAAGGACCGACCACCACGAACCACCACAGGAGGCGCCGGGAAGGAGAGAGCCGTGAGAGAGAGGAGAGGAGAGTTTTTGAGGGCTAGGTCTCGTGTTTGCTAATTAGGGTTTGATCACACTGATCAGTTAATTGCATACTTGCAAACCCTAGGCACCTAGTCTATTTATAATCCTATTATAATTAGACTAGGGCACGAAGCCCAAAACTCTCTTATCCACTCCATATGGCCGGGCACTATAGGGGATGAGGCCCATGATGGGCCTCGTCCTCTCGTGCTCGATCTAGGCCCTTTGAGTGACCTTATAGGCTCCGTCTAATCGGGCTTTGGGCTATTTTACTACTCCAACAATCGTTAGTACCTCTAGCTATGATAAAACGACAACCCAAATGTACGAACTTAATTATCTCCATAATTTGATCCATTTATATATCTAGTAATTGCACACGACGAAGACATAACTCCTTTAATCTCCCACTTGTCTGACACAAGGGTGCAATATTCAAATTCCTTAAGTCAATATATGTGTCAATTTGATAACATGATTGCATCACATGTCGAGATCATATTAATCTACAAATCGTTTCTTGAAATCTGAGTTAGAATTACAAAACCAAATGATTACTTTGTAATGCATTTGAACGCGGCCACGTATTTTCTGAATTCTCCCTCTTCAAGCGGCCATGACACATTTCCTAATTTAATAGGTAGACTCTATCCAATCTTGTGGCAACAAGCCTCCCACTCAACTTCTGAAATAACCAGGAAACACCCTTTATAATCTCCAGTTACAGCTAGACGTTTGAGTGTACCACAATCACAACATCCATTGAATGAAATTAATGTTCCACTCATGTGAAAGGAATCCACTAATATATACGGAAGCTCTATACTTGAACTTCAAAGTAGGTCAATAGTTCGATCATGCATCATTCATGCATATCCAAGTGATTGACCGAGCATCACCATGCCCCTATAGCCCATGAAACTGCGCTATCCAATCAATCTTACATTCTAGTCCATTTATTGAAATCATTTATGTCCACTTTAATGATCTCGAACTAGGAACTTAAATAATTATATGAATTTTGTTCACCTGTGGGTTTTCAATTCACCAGGTCATCAACCTGATGAGCCCATCAATTCATAATTATTTTGGACATTTTATTTAATTTCCAAAACCATAATTAAATAAGAGAAATAATAATTTCTATTTTAAACATAATTCTGCAAATTGATGCATTTCTCATGTAATATGTTTTCTCAAAACATATACAACTTAAATTACATAACTTGTTTCAATCCTAAGACTTTAATATGACTCTCATACCTTAGTCCATGGAAGGGGTTTAGTGATTTCTCACTCATAATAAAACTTTGCATAACATGACCTTTCGCTGGTCAATGATCTCATAATTGAGGTGATATCTCATATCCTTTTGTTTGGATTTGTGATGTGACTCTGACTCCTTTGTTCTTGGCCAAAGGTGACCTGTTAGTCACATGACATTTTAATCTGAACTTCCTCTCTAACTATCTTAATATAGTTTAATATACATATTCTGACATTGAGTATGCAATAGTGCTCTGTTTTGAACTCTTCAAGATCACTGTCCTTCTCCATCCAGACACAAATATGCATTTAGATCACCATCTAGAATCATCTTGCTTATTTAGAAAACTTGCATTCGTGTAACCTTTTGACAACTTGCTTAAATTAACTTTTAACACAATAGCTAAAAGAATTCCTTTTAGTGCTTCTCAAGTACTCAAGGATTTGTTCTTGGTAATTCTCCGTATGCTTATTCTGAATTTGCTTGAAACCTGATACACATGCACAAGTCATATGCAACATCTTGCTTTGTACATTTCATGGAACATGTAATGGATCCTTTTGCAGAAGCATGAGGTACATTATCCATACAACTCAACTCTATTAGTTTTTGAAGGCACTGAGTTTTACTGAGCGTAGTTCCATGAGACATGGGAAGACATCCTATCTTAGAGTCTTGCATCTTGAACTTGTCAAGAGCCTTATCAACATAAGTCTCTTGATTAGGTCCAATCATTCTTCAAGATTCACTTTGTGGATTTTGATTCCCAATATGTACTCAACAACTCCTAAGTCTATCATATAGAAACAACCCTCTAACCATTGCTTAACTTACACAAGCATTGATATATCGTTTCATATGAACTGTATGACAACTGCATACTAGACTAAGAAGACCAATTAGTCCCACTAAACTTCTTGTCTCTACAAGATTTCCTTCTCGTTCTACTAAGGAAATCAAACTGTTTGCTTGCCTAATCAAAACGAATGTTCCAACTCCTTAATGCTTACTTCAATCCATAAATGAATTTCTAAAGTTTGCAAAACTTTCTAGGAATTTCTTGATTTAAAAAAATCCTTAGGTTGTATCATATACATGTTCACCATCAAGAACATTTCATGAAGGTGATTTTGATATCCATAACTAGAATAATCCGAATAAGCTTACCCAACTAATAGGTTTGACCCTATTTGTAAGACTATTATGGACTAACACATCTTTACAAACATGGAGTCCATACTGGATTTCATGGCTTTAAGCCATTTCCTGAGTTGACACTTATCCAAAGCTTGCTTGTAGGCCATGGATTCTAATCGTTCTAATAATATTTTTTTTTTAGAATCCACCTTTTCTCAGAATTTCAACAAACTGTTTGTTTTGATCCCAAGTAACCTACAATAGGTATGAGCGACAATAGAATTATATATTCTCTTCAACTCTTTGAAGCCTTTAATTCTAGTAGGACGATAGAAGTCTCGCTAGTTGAATTAACTTGTTTCGACACATGATTTATCAAATTAGCTGATTTCATGCGCATTCGTCTCTGATGTAGTGTTATCCACATCCATTTGTTGCTCGTCTCAAATCTCATTGAGATCTAACTTTACTCCCACTTGGCTTTGTAGGAAGAGATTTCTTTCTATAAAGACACTATCGCGAGCAACAAACACTTTGTTTCTACGCGATTATAGGAATAATACCTCTTAGTTTCCATGAGAAAACCCATGAAGAACTATTTTTCTGATTTAGGGTTCATTATGTCATATTTGTAAACATTTTACATTGATTTCATAACCCTTAATCCTTTTTAGAAAAGATAACTTTTGGAACATTTCCAAATCATAACTCTTATGACATCTTTTCTACTGCTTTGGTTAAGTATCCTGTTTAGTATATTCGAAATTTTTGTTGTTCTAATGCATATCCTCAAAATGATATTTGTAAATCATTCAAAACTTGGATTGAACCATGGCAAGCAAAGTTTAATTCCTACTTTCAACATACATTTTAATTGTAGTGTTTCTGGATTGTGAATTAATTCAACAAATCCTTTAGATGATCATTCCTTTTGAGTTAAATATTTATCACAACAATCATATTGTGGTGTTAATTTGTTCATCTCAAACTGATTTTACATTTCATTTTGGAATTTTGAACATTTCAATGTTTCCAAGATTTTACTTTATTAAGTAATTATCGACATATTTACTTAAATCGTTAATAAAAGCAATGAAATAGTTAAATCTCTTTGCTAAATCTTGAACTTATTGGTCTACACACATCATATGTATGAGTTCCAAAAGGTCATTTTAGCTTCTTTTACCCTTTCTACTAAAAGGCAACTTGTCATCCTAACTTATCAAGCATGACTTCTAACTCTCAAGTGATTCATAATCATATAAGAATAAGAGTCCATCCATAACTTTGGATGTGCAAATGGTTCATGTGACCTAACCTTACTTGTTATAAGTAAGTGTAATTTGAATCATCTAAATTTAACTTTTGTGATCTACTTATATCAATGTTATAAAACAAAATTAACTCATATCTAGCAAAATGAAAACAATTTATTACCTTGGTCATGGATCAACACTTGTCTATGCCAAGTATACCAAATCAGTATTCTAACAAAAATGAAATATTGTCTCATCAAAACTGGAAATTGTCTAAAATCATCATAAAATTCTAAAATTAAAACTATGAATCTATCTCTGGTCACTCAAATACTTCTAGTGCACCTTCAAGCTCCATTTCCATGCTAGCCTCACTTGTTTGCAGTTCCTGCGCAACATTCATAATGTTAAGCACTGCAACTTGGTATCACATATCTAAGTGAAAGTTTAAAATGTTTATAACATAATACCTGAGGTTGATGCTCCATTCTTCTTGAGGAAGTCGAGGTATTTCTGGCAATTTCGCTTCTAATGCCCCTTCTTCTTGCAGTAAAAGCATTCACTTTCACTTGCAGCCTTGGGCTTTGGAGTCGTCTTAGGCTTTTCAGGAGACTTGGCAACTTGCTTGCCCTTGCTCTTGTAACTTGCCTTTTGCCCCTTCTTCTTAAACCCATTTCCCATTTGAATCATGAGAACTTCTTTCTTAGGTTCCTTAGGGATTTGTTTCTCAGCACTAACCAGCATTGCATGCAATTGATTCATAGTCTTTGCAGTGGCAGTCATATTAAAATTCATGATAAACTTGTTGAAACTTTCTGGTAATGAATGGAGAATGATATCTTTTGCCAAATCATCACTATATGGGTGCCTCAGTTTCTCCATACTTTGAATTAGGCCGATCATTTTGAAAACATGATCATGAACTGTGGCCCCTTTCTCCATTCTACAATCCAGAATCTTACGATGGAGCTCATACCTTTCAACTCTAGCTTGTTTATTAAACAAAGCTTTCATTTCTTGCATGATAGAGTAGGCATCCTGTTCCTCAAAACGCTTTTGAAGACTAGGCTCCATGGAGCAATCATTAAGCAAGTGGTAGGTATAGCTCTGTCATGAGCTTCCTTGTGCTTCTTGATCTCTGTCGTAGTTGGATTTTCTGGCAGAGGTCCTGGCAATGGGGTGTCAATGACATCCTCTCTACCTTCAGATTTCAGAACAAGCCTTAGCATTCTTTCCCAGTTGGAAAAGTTATCCCCTGTCAACCTATCATTCTCAAGGAATGGTCGAAGATTGTAAACGTTGTTGTCATTGTGATTATGGCTACCCATCTATGTCAAAATAAGGCAAAGTTTAATAATTATGTTTAATTAAAGTACCATAAACGCATTCATTAGGTAACTTTAAAACACTTTATTCAATAATTAATTGATCCCAATTGAATTTTAATTGGTTCCAAGATCCTTTATTTGTGCAATAATTGACCGGACTGAGGCCCTACCATCAACCATTACATTTTTAAGGTGATTAAACTCTTTACTGATTACAACTCTTGTAACTCTTGGTTGAATAATTAATCATCACATGCTTCATTATTACCCTTAGCTTCAACGTTCTAAACCCTTTAGGTAACCTTGTTGAGTATAACCAATTAAAAGTGTAAAACGTGATTTACCCCAGCTCCCCAAAGATATAATATGACACCAAGTTGAGGCATGGCCCATCATAAATATCAAAGGTTTCATCACGTTTTTAATTGGAAAAGCTACCTCAATATTGCCGGGACCTAGATTTATTATGTTGTGATTATTTAGTGAACTCTAGCGCATCATCAATCAATATAAATAAAATCTAACATGCATAATCTACTAATGCAATAAAATAAAGCATGACATAGTATGGCCCCTTAGTCCTAAGAAGACTAGAAATGAAAATGCTCCTACTTGAATCATCATGGATCTCCATCCACCTTGCTCCTTTGGGCCTGCACTTCATGGGCTTCTTTGAACTAACACTATTTAAATAACTATTCTATGTACTTTAAATAAAAGTTACAAAAATACTTAACGGTATGCAGACCGTATTTAGATTACAAAAATACATCACGATTCGCAGATCGTATTTTAGAATCTATGGGCCATACTAGTCTATATATAGCAACATAATATCATATATTATAAAAGTGCCATACAATAAATCACTCAAGATGCTTGTCTAAAGTACAACATCGAATGTTCATAATAAAGTCAACGCATTTCCTAAAATATCTCATATTTTAATCATAATTAGATAATATCATAAATTATTCATGACCGTTTATAAAATATCATATATTTAATTTAGTCATGAGATAAAATCAAATCATATTTTAATCTAGAAAGATAAATCATATTTAATCTTCCATGATTATTCTAACCAATTTATGACATTCTATCCTAATTACTAGCCAATCAAATAATTTTAAAATCAATTATATCCTAATCTAATTATGGGATAATCACATTATTTAAATCAATTATTATCATTTTGGAATATGCTCAGAATATCCTAATCAATCTTATCCAAAATTAACCACTTTAATTAGGATAATTACCAATTTAACAACTTTAAATATGGATAATATCAAATATAACAACTTTTGAATATTTGATTTTATCCTAAAATAAAAGATTTTATCCAAATAAAATCGATTTTATCTTTTAAAATAAAAGATCATATTTTCAAAATATTTTATCTTATCCAAAATAAATCATATTTATCTTGAAATATTTTTTAAAATAAAATAATTTTTTTTTTTAAAACCATGAACCACCACCGCTGGCCACCATGGTTGGCTAGCCGAAGCTAGCCACAGTAGCTGACTGCCTTGACGACAGCCACTGCCGCAAGGGCAGCAACGCGGCAACAACTCTAGCAGTCGTGCAACGCTTGCACGCTACTGCCCATAGCCACCCTTTGACCTCCGCCTTCCCCTTCCCCTCCCTCTTGGACCAGCAGCGGCGGCAGCCACCATGGCTGCACCACCCAGCCGTGGCTACCGCCTCTAAATTATTTTTTTTTGTTTTTTTGTGTTTTAATTTAATTAAAATAACTTTTATTAAAATTAAATTAAATCAGTCCAAAAAATTAAAATTAAATCAACATTCAATCTTAAAATTAGGGTTCTTCATAAAATTAATCCCAATTTAATTCTAACTTTTAAAATTAAATCGATGATCACACATGAAACACTTTTATGCATAAATCAATCCGATTAAAATTATGAATTATAAAATAAATCGAATTAAATCAAAATCAAGCACAAAAAACATATTTTAGGGCTATTAATTTCGAAAAATTCAAAAAATTGGGGTTAGGGGTTTCGAAATTTTTGAACATATTAGGGCTAAAATTCGGTCATCTTCATGGCTATTTGAGCGTAATTAAATCACATTTAATGGATTCCAAAAGTTTAATCACATTAAAATAATAATTGAACCATAATTAAATTAATTTCTCCCTCATAATTGATTATAAAATTAACATGTACATCAAATAATCGTGTTATTATGATCTAGCGCGTTCATGCAAGAGGCTAACTGATACAACTGTAAGAGTTTATAGGTACTACGCAGCGGATATAACATGAATCATATTCATAAAGCACCTAAACCAAGAATCGTATGCATAACACACAAGACACATAATCATACCTTTGATGCGTGAATTCCACGAAGCTATTCGACAGGCAAATCAGGGAGAGAATAGATCCCCAAGCGTTGCTTCTCTACTTAGTCCACGAGATTCGAACGAGCCGTCCACCAATACTATATTGGTCGAGTGATTGAGGAAAACCGCGATCACCATTTTTTCGGGACAAGGACCGACCACCACGAATCACCACCACCACGAACCACCACAGGAGGCGTTGGGAAGGAGAGAGCCATGAGAGAGAGGAGAGGAGAGTTTCTGAGGGCTAGGTCTCGTGTTTGCTAATTAGGGTTTGATCACACTGATCAGTTAATTGCATACTCGCAAACCCTAGGCACCTAGTCTATTTATAATCCTATTATAATTAGACTAGGGCAGGAATCCCAAAACTCTCTTATCCACTCCATATGGCCGGGCACTATAGGGGATGTGGCCCATGATGGGCCTCGTCCTCTCGTGCTCGATCTAGGCCCTTTGTGTGACCTTATAGGATCCGTCCAATCGGGCTTTGGGCTATTTTAGTAGTTCAAAGATCGTTAGTACCTCTAGCTATGATAAAACGACAACCCAAATGTACGAACTTAATTATCTCCATAATTTGATCCATTTATATATCTAGTAATTGCACATGAAGAAGGCATAACTCCTTCAAATGTCATAACATATGTGGGTCGGGTTCGGGTTGGGTCATGCTTGAGTCAAGTCACGTCAGGTCATACATATTATCGGGTTTGGGTCGGTTGTAGGTCGGGTTACATTGGGTCGGGTGAAAAATAGGTCAGGTTAAATTCGGGTTTTTACGGATTTAAATGAGTTAGGGTCGTTCTTGGGTTCGAGTCGGGTTCAGTTCAATTCAATTATTTACGGGTTATAATCAAGTCGAGTCATTCTCGGGTTCAAGTCGGGTTCGGTTCAAGTCAATAATTTGCAGGTTATAATCAAGTAGAGTCATTTTCGGGTTCGATTAAAGTTAATAATTTGCGGAAAACATGTTTTGTCCCTGAAATTCGTCCCTAAAAACATGTTTTGATAACCTCTTAAAATTCAAAGTGAAATATTGAAGGAATAGAGTAAGGATTCAATTTATGTTCCAATACCAACATGAGATAATGACCTATACATATTAATTCAATAACAAGTCGGGTTGAATTAAGGTTGGGTCAATAACAAGTCGGGTTGATTCGGGTCGGGTTTGTAACAGGTCGGGTTGAAATTCGAGTTGGCTTTGTAGCAGGTCGGGTTAAATTTAGGTCTGGTTAGGAACAGGTCGGGTTGAATTCGGGTCGAGTTAGGAACATGTCGAGTTGAATTCGGGTCGGGTTAGGAATAGGTCGGGTTGAATTTGGGTTTTGACAGGTTAAAACGGGTTTGAGTCAATTTCGGTTCAGGTCGGGTTCGGTTCAGGTCAATAATTTACATTCGGGTCGGGTCGTCTCTAGGTCGGATAATGTTTGGGTTCGAGTCTCAAATACTCGAGTCAACTCGAGTCTAGGGTTGGTTTCAGGTCGGGTTCGGGTCACCATTTTTTTCGGGTTCAGACGTGTCGGTTAATAGGTCGGGTTAGGGTCGGTATTTTGGGTCGGGTCAGCTTTTGACAGCTCTAATTTATACTTGTGTTGGAATTTTAGATTTCCTAGGAATTGTTTGTAAGTGCATTTTGACTATCTTTTATTAATGAAATCCTTTTTATTCTCATAAAAAAAATGACACACAAACTTACAATGTGAAAAGAAAAGGAAAATTTGTGAGAAAGGTCCATTCAAATAGTCGACTTTACGAGGAAGGTCCTTTTATAAAAAAAGGTGGCACAAAAGATCTTTTATCGTATTTGGGTTGTGGAGAGGGTCCTTGGACCAATTTTTCTGTGTTAATCAATTTTTTCCGGCTAAAAATAGTCACGTGCACAGCACGTGACCACTTAAATGAGCTTTTTTTTTTTTTCTATTTTTTCCCCTGATTGATTTCCTGTTTTCCCCCTCATTTTATTTTTCCCTCGCTTATTTCCTCTCAACTCTCCTCTGATGTGATTAGTAGCTACCCATTAATGGCATTTCTATTACTAAAGAAGAAATTTATGGCGAATTGAAGTCTGGCAGTAGATTAACACCACAATTTCTTCATTAGGTAAGGCTTTATATATATATATATCTCTCTGTTCCATCTCTTTCAAAGTAGTAAAAATTGCTAATTTGGTCTGTAAAAACGGCGAATAGCAACCCAAAATAGAAAAGCAGGTACGGTTTAAACGGAAAGCAAGTCCCACATGTTTTCATTCACGTGCACGCATAAAGTACGTTCTTCCCAATTTGAATTATTTTAGGCAAATCGCGTATTAAAATACTTAATAGTGGGAAAATGACAAACATTTTGGGTTAATTAACTAATTAAATATGTTAAAAAGGCATTTCAATATTGTTTCAAGTGGTTGTTGGTTGGTATTGTGTTGAATTTGTTTCCTTTTGTTCGGTATTCTAACAACATGCGAAACCCTAGATTTGCAATGTTGATTGTGATGGTTGTTAATAATTCTGTTTAATTTAGTACTTAGATGGTAGTATATGTGATTGGTTGTTCATTTTTAATTATCTAATTGAAGTCTTGAAAATGTCAAAGCTAATTAACATAAGACTATTATGGTGGTAATTTTGTGACTAGAAAAGGAAAAACAACTTATGAGTATTGTAGGGAATAAATTTCAAGCCTTTAAAATGCCACTAGCTTGAACCCCACTGTGATCATACATTAAAGTACAATGGCGTCCAAAAGGGAAGAAGATAGAGCAAAAGAGTCGCCAACAAGTTTTAGGAACTTGTAAACCAATCACGAGGTGAAGGTTACACCTCTTAACGATCCAAGAGATCGTCAACTCCATAAGGTCTAGAACCAAATAAGGGTTCGGGGATGAAGGTACAAATCCAACCTAAAAGAGATTGAACCTGCCCTAATAATAGGACACTACTTTATTCTGATCGTATTCATGTGCGCTTTCTGATTAACATGCAATCAATAGGATTAACCCTAAACCTGTTTATCTATGTTGGTTGAATTTAATGCACAAATAAACTATTATTGGCGATCACTTGAATTATAATCGAATTAACCCTAAACAAGATTATTAATTATCTTATTAAGCGTGATTACAAGTATCAATTCCCTTTAAACATGCATAAAAGGTGATCAAGCAATAACAATAAATATAATCAAGCAACATGATAAATAATAATCATAATCATGATAAATAATTAATAATCATAATAATAATAAAATAATCATCAATAAAATAACAGTAAAAATAATATTCATAATCATCATAAATTATAACAATTATGATCATAATCATGTTCATGTTAATATTAAAGCATAATAAAAATAGCAAGATCCTAGGCATGATACTAACAAGATTAATAGCAAACCCTAGCATGTCACTAAGGAATAAAATTCAAATCTTTAGCCCTAACATGATACTAACAATCATAAATATTAGGAAGAACATAGGAAGCATCGCAACAATCATATTAAATATTAAAATTACCCTAGACATGATACTAGGAATATCATAATAACAATATAAACATGATTTCTACATCATAACATCAATAAAACCAATTAAAGTACTTACTTTGATGCCTCGTACCTCTTTCTAATAACAAAATACGCACGTTAGTAACTTCAAGGAAAATAATCAAACAATTAAATTAAATAATTGAAAGAGAGATTTGGGACCAAACCCTCAGAAATTACAACCTTTCACGTCTAGGGCGAAGGCAACTTCGAATATGGCTAGGTGTTTCTAGATCTTGTGAATGCGGAATTTTGTATGAGAAAACAAAGTTTGAAGAATGATGAATGAAGAATGCTAATTAAAACTGATTGTAGAACTTGAGAATGATGAGAATTGGTGAATGATTAGAGAGAATAGGTGATGAATGAAATCAATTCGTGAATGAAATCAATTCGTGAATGAAAACGGAGTTTTTAATACGATATTTATAAAGAAAATCAGCCAAAAAGATAAATTAAACAAAACATAGTCTGACGCTCAAAAAATAGAGCTGGCGCCAACCCTGGCTAGCTGGCGCCAGGCACCAACACTAGCGCCAATGGCTAGCGCCAGGCGCCAGGCCTGGTTCCAGGCGCCAAGGCTTGGGGTTAGGCGCCAAGCCTGATTTTAACGCGTTTTCGAAAATCCGATAAGTTTACCGTACTGGAGGATAAAATAATATAATTTCTTCGAAAATGCTATTTGATTTTGATTAAAACTCTGAAAAGTCAACAAAAGTCAATTTATCAATGCTAATTGAATTAGGAATGAAAAGAACCTTCTAGAAGAATCTAGAAGACTAAAACCATTCCTAATTGCATTAGGAATGATAAATCATATTAGGCCCTCCCCTAGATCATTGGGCTGTATATAAAGCTCAAACCGGGCCCAGTTTAGTAAATTGACCATAACTTCCTCAATATTCATCGGAATTGGGCTTATAATATATCGTTGGAAAGGTCTTTGTAAGCCCCATCCAACTACACTACCATTGGACCCATATCATGGACCAACTAAACTGGATTGGCTGTTTTATTAAAATAAGTTTTCAAAAACAGAGAGAAGAGAAAAGAAATAAAAACTTTCCGCAACACTAGACTTTCCACACTTTCGTTTCATTCGATTATGATTCGACGTGAAAGGTACTCATCACTGGGTTTGGTTTTGGGGAGACACAAATGGGTGTCTACAGAAGCCCCCACTTTGACTGAGTTTGGAGAAATGCAAGTTTCGAAAACAAAAGTCAAAGTATCGATAGGGACGGAGAATGATTCAGAACGTTCTGCGATCCTAAATCAATCTTGCAACGCCGATACCTTCAAAACTAGCATTAGTTTAACAGATAAAAGAGTTAAGAAACGCGTATCTTGCACCGTTGAGCACACGTCTCTGAAAGTAACCTATTGTTGCTACTTCTGTTGTTTTGATGACCTCCTACAAGCTAGAGAATGCCATCCCGCTTGAAAACCGCTATGCCTGTAACTGCTTCCAAATTTGGAAGATTGCTTCGCCTGAAACGATCCTCCTCCGCTATGATAGTATTCCACGTCCAAGGGAATACTATCGAAGATTATTTCTCTTGAAACAATCCTCATCCGCATTGATAATATTCCACATCCTAGGGAACACCATCGAAGATTGCTTCTCTTGAAACAATCCTCATCCGCATTGATAATATTCCACGTCCAAGGGAATACTATCAAAGATTGCTTCTCTTGAAACAATCCTCAGTTGTTTGTGACAACTCTCCACAAGCTAGGGAACGCCACCTTGCTGTTTCGATGTTCACTTGCCTCTGAACAAAGAGCTTCTTTTGATATGACTCCAATTTCCGCTGTGATAGTCTTCGAAAAGATCACTGCTTCTTAATGTTTGTTATGCTGCCATGCCAGTACGTCGGCGCTTTGCTGCTTGTGAACCAGTATGTCATTGCTTTTGCAGTGATGACAATCCTCTTTTCTTTGGGAATAGTTGCCAACACAACTCTGTTATGATGAATGACAATCCGATTTAGGGAAAGTTATCAATGCCACGTAACAATCCATCCTTGGAAGTGTTGCCACGATGAAGCGACAATCCGTATCTCGGAAAATTTGCCAAAATCCAATTTTTGGAAAAGTTGCCAATGCTTCGTAACAATCTTTCATAAGAACTTTGCTACGATCGGCAATCCACGTCTTGGAATATAACTCTTGAAAGCAATCCGCCTTGGAAATTTGCCAACGTTATGCGACAATCCCTTTAGGAAATTATTGCCACAATTGACAATCTGCATCTTGGAACATTTGCAAAAGAAAGAGTCGACCGACAATCCACTTCGGGAAAATTTGCCACTTGATGAAGTGAATGACAATCCACGTTGAGGAACCTTTGCCGATATTTATGATGAATAGAGACCTACAACAATCCTTTGGGAAATTTTGCCATAGGGAACTAGGTGTATGACAATCCAATCTCGGAAAACTTGCCAACGAGCTATGAATGTATGACAATCCGAATTTGGAAAAACTTGCCAAACAAAGAAGGAGCACGTCAATCCACGCTTGGAAACTTTTCCAAAGATGACAATCCAATCTTGGAAAAATTGTCGTTGAAGAAGATGCACGACAATCCATTTTTTGGAAATATGTTCAGTTGGGGATGACAATCCAATCTTTGGAAAAACTTTGTCGTTTAGTAAGAATGCGCGACAATCCATATTTGGAAACATTGTCGTTTAAGTGCTTGCTTTTAAACCGATGCTTTGGTGCTTGTAATGAGCCAATACTTAGGCGCTTAAGCTAAGTGACGATCTTTCGTCAGGTCGATCACTTAGACTGTAATCAAATCGACTACTCAATCATGTAAAATTGCTTATAGGGGCTAACTGGTGTACCAAGGAACCCGAAATTGCTTTATGAAGTCGAAATCACCTTTTGGAGAGGCTTCGAGCTCTGTCGCTGCTGAAATATCTCTAGAGTAGGGTCTTCCCTATTCTGCTGCACCTGTATTTATTTTGACTATAGAACTTTTCCAATCATCTTTAATTATCTTAGGGTTGACCTAAGGTTTAGCGTTGCTTGACTCAATAACTTGACACGACTCAAGGTATAAACTTGACTCGCTGTGATTGACTGACTCGAGGTTGACTCGACTCAAACTGTTTGACACATGTGTTAGACTCAAATCAAGGTGATGTGACCCGACATGACTCAATGTGTACATGACTTGTGTGTGCATCGTAATATGATCGTGCGACTCGAAAATGCAAAAAAGCAAAAATCAAAAATTAAAAATTTTCTGTCATTTTTGTGGAGGGTACCGGCTTTCTCCGGAAAAAGAAAGACGCGAAAAACGAATCGAAGTTTGAAGGTGCATGTTGAATGAGCTTAGTCAAATGTCATTTGATATTGTCTCTCAAGGTGCAAGGATTAATTCATCCTAGGCTATCTCAATTGTTGACTCAATGATGAAAGCATTTGGGTAACTTAGGCACGGAGGCTAAGCACTTCATACTTCGTGATGCAATGACAATTATGATTGATGAGTGATGTTGATATGACAAGGCATGCTTCAGCGTTGTGATTTCATGACAAAGGGTTCGTAATGGAAGATATATTTGGTCATGTATCTGTGATGTGTGTGAAAGTGACACTAAAGCTAGGCCGCAAGAGCTAAATGTGTGGAAAGATATTATTTTTAGAAGAATCAAATGGTGGTGACTCTTAGGCTAGGTAAGCTAAGGATGTAGGGATCAAGCCCCCAAGTCTAGCTCTAAGTGAATAGGGATGAGCATAGGAAATCCCTTGATATGATCATGGTGCAAGTGTGTGAATGTGAATATGAATGCATGTTTATTACGGCCGCACCTCGATGTGAGGTTGCCTACGTATCCGTTAGGAATCAGGCCGAACGTAGCTCTAGCCGAACCTCGCACAAGTATGTGTATACCTCAAAAAGGTCTTTTTAAGGGTTGTAACGTGGTTAGGCTAAAGGTTGAAGAAGAAGGGGATAAAGGCTCAAGACCCTCGATAAGCCCCCAAGGTGTGCAACTTTGCTTTTGAAATCTTTGTATTTTTATGCTTGAGTTTCTACTCTTTTTTTTAGCTCTCTTTTATCTTTTGCTTTAGCATCTATTTTATTTTTATAAGCGTGGGAAATCCCGATCATGCGGTCTATCACTCACCTGGCATTCATGTTTCTCAGGCACGGTACCGAGCACTCGATAAGAGACGCAATATGAGACGTGCTCATATCAAAGATATTTTCATATCAAAGACATTGGAACACTTGCCCTTTTGTACACTTTTATTTATCTTTGCTTGCTTATTTTAATTTGATCTTTTGAATTTGCTCAAGATTTCTTTAGAATTGCAAAAGTTGCACACCATCCTATCCCAAGGTTAGATAGATGTAGGTTGAAAAAATAAAGGTCTATCATTAGACGAGGCTCAAAGTGGTTTATGAAGAAAGGATTGCATATTTGAAGGGTGAAAGGTACTATGATGTGGCTACAAGGGGTGCCTCAAATCATTGGTATACCTTGTGCTTAATTCGACATGGATTTATTTATTTATTTTTTTAAATGCAATGCAATGATCATATATAAGGAAATAAATGCTCATTTTTATTAAAAGGAAAGGGAAAAGAAAGAATCTACAAAATTAATCTAAGGGAAAAGAAGGGTGCCTATGCTAGACTTAATAGGGAAAGGAAAAAAAGAAAAAGAAATAGAAAAAGAGAGGTCATGAAATCTTGTCATTGAAGCTCGCCTCTTGTCTGGTGTCATTCGCTTCATCATCACCCAGTCTTCTCGCTAGCTAGAGGCAATGGGACCTTGTTTGCTTCTATGAGATCTTGAATGAGATTTTGAAACCTGTAGCATTCATCAGTGGTATGACCGTTTCCTCGATGGTACTTGCAATAGGAGTTTGGATTCCATCTCGAAGATCGATTTTCTGGTGTTGGATCCTCGGTAGGGCCAATAGGTTTGATTAATCCTCGATCATAGAGACGATCGAAAGCAGCATCGTAGGTCATTCCAATGGGTGTAAACTCTCGCCTGGGTTTCCTTTTAGATCCTTGATTGTCCATGGCTAAGATATCATTATGGTCAAAGGTGATAACATTATTAATAGAGTGGGCGTTTTCAGAAGAAGAAGGATTATCGCTCTTCTTTCCTTTCCAGCCACCGTGGTTGTTATTGTTAGTAGTTTTTTGCTTTGCGAGGTCGTCTTCGATTTCAATTCCGATGTCATAAACGGCCTTGAAAGTATTCAAGTTGTGTTGATATTTTAAGTGCTTTGAATATTTTTCTTGGAGATTCTTGATAAACATCCTCACAGACTCCTTTTTCGGTGGGGACCTCAATCATCTTGGCGGAAGTTTCCCTCCATTTATTAAAGAAAGAAGTAAAACCTTCATTCTCTTTTTGTCTTAGCATCTCAAGTTGTCTATGGTCGTTTTCAACTTTAATATTGCACTTGTACCTATCAATGAAAGCGTTTACTATTGATTCCCAAGTAGAGGTTTTCTCTTTGTCAAGGGAGAAGTACCATTGTTGGCAAACGGTCTCAAGAGATAGTGAGAACAGAGAGGGGAAAACCTTCTTATCGATACCCTTAATACTCATTATGGTTTCAAAAGCTCTTAAATGGAAGTAAGGGTTATCCGTTGCCTTGAATTTTGGGATGTCGTTGGCATTGAACTTCTGCGGAAGAAGCTCTTTGTCCACCGAGACCCCTTGTGATGTAAGCTCTTGAAACTTGTAGTCGCTAGACAACTTGCTTAGGCTCTCTTGCATGAGGTCCATCTGTTGTTGCTTCACGGGGTCATCGATTCTAAGTGCGAGAAGCTTCAGTGTCTCAGTCACGGTAGCCAGTTGGTTCTTAAGATCATTGACTTCTTCTTGAGTTGCCATTATCTTCTTAGCCTTCCTCTTTTGACGAATTGGTTTATCAAAAAGCGAGACTTGAAAAAAGAGGTTGTCCTTGATTAATCGCCCTTCTCTCCTTGACCAAGTACTGTGAAAAAGGAATTTGGGGATACTTATTGTTAATTATTTGACTCAAACTTTATTCAACATGTAATGGATGGAGGAAGTGAAGAAAGATTGGAATAGAATGTGAAAAAAGAAAAAGATGATGGAGGTGGAGGGATATGAAGAATTAGGAATAGAATGTACCCCCCAACTCAAATGACGGAAAAAGAACCGACTCCTGCATGGACCTAAGACATGGTCATGGTGATGTGAACTCGAAGTGTGTGCTAAGACTAGTGAGTGTAGGTGACATGTTGAGACTCGTGTCATGACCATGTGGCTAGACTATGTGACTAAGACTCGATTAATGACTCGACAAGGTGTTATTGACAGCGAAAATTAACCGAATTAATTAGCAAACTGGTTAATTAGACACTAGGTGATGACTCGACCAATAATCCGAACTGTCGGCCAAGCGACAGGACTGGCGTCACACTGTGGAGCTTGGCGCTACACTCCATAGTGTGGCGCTACAGCTCAGACCTTGGCGCCAGTATTGGAGCTTCGGTCTGGGACTGTTTTCGGTGTTATTAGTCAACTGGGGTATGCCTAAAGTCGTACTAGGTCAATTCCGATTAAAATATTAGACTTTATTGACTCAAATTAATTAATTAATTCATTAAACAAAGTCCTTTAGTTATTAATCAGTTTATTTAGTCTTAACACAAGTCAAACAAACGGTTAGGAAAAATCACATAGAGTATGCACAACAAATAATGCACAATTAGTCAAGTAGGCACAATATGATGCAATGAGTTTGCAACCTAACCATGGCTCTAGTTCTCTAAAGTTCGGGATATGGTTTAGTCAATAGAGGGTCCACAGTTAATTGTCCGGATGCACCGCGCGGATGCCTAACCGTGAAGGGTTGGCGCGAGTGGATGGGACACCGCGAGCTTTAGAAAAAACTCGCTTCCATGGTTTGGTGAATTCAACATCTCGGATGTACCATTTGTTGCACAGAGCGTTCAATCAGGTAGATTGAGCATGAATTCCCTGAAGGTTATGTCCACATGTAGAACACATATGGGTTTCAGAAAAGTGAGAAAAAATTCAATCAGGAAGTAGGATCGAGCAAACAATACGAAAAACCGGTCGAAATTAGAACGCATATTTCTGGCTCGGTATTGGGGGAAATTGGTGCCAGCAAACAGAGACTGGCGCCAGCTTTTAACTGTAGCGCCTGGCGCCAATACTGGCGTTTGGCGCTACGGCTAAAAGTCTGGCGCCAAGCTCTGGCCCCTGACGCTACTTCCCACATGCCTCAGCAGCTTTCTGTGCTCGATAAAATTTTCCAGTTTCGCGCGGTGTTATTTCAGTCCTAGTTGTGAAAGACGTTTCTCAAATTTCCTACGTGTAAAATCCTATGTTTTTAACTCATTGCGGATGGTCTTTCCAATGAGATCTTTCTTATGCATATGACAATAATGTCAATCAAAATTACGCACATGAAATACTTAGAACTTTTTGAGTCTCATCCACTCATTCTAAATCATTGCCGAAACAAATTAAGGAATTAAAATAGAAATCCTCCCCAGTGGAGTCGCCAAAAACTGTACGGAATAAATTTCAAGCCTTTAAAATCCCACTAGCTTGAACCCCACTGTGATCATACACTAAAGTACGGTGGCGTCCAAAAGGGAAGAAGATAGAGCAAAAGAGTCGCCAACAAGTTTTAGGAACTTGTAAACTGTTCACGAGGTGAAGGTTACACCCCTTAACGATCCAAGAGATCGTCAACTCCATAAGGTCTAGAACCAAATAAGGGTTCGGGGATGAAGGTACAAATCCAACCTAAAAGAGATTGAACCTGCCCTAATAATAGGCCTCTACTTTATGCTGATCGTATTCATGTGCGCTTTCTGATTAACATGCAATCAATAGGATTAACCCTAAACCTGTTTATCTACGTTGGTTGAATTTAATGCACAAATAAACTATTATTGGAGATCACTTGAATTATAATCGAATTAACGCTAAACAAGATTATTAATTATCTATTAAGCGTGATTACAAGTACCAATTCCCTTTAAACATGCATAAAAGGTGATCAAGCAATAACAATAAATATAATCAAGCAACATGATAAATAATAATCATAATCATGACAAATAATTAATAATCATAATAATAAAAAAATAATCATCAATAAAATAACAGTAAAAATAATATTCATAATCATCATAAATTATAAAAATTATGATCATAATCATGTTCATGTTAATATTAAAGCATAATAAAAATAGCAAGATCCTAGGCATGATACTAACAAGATTAATAGCAAACCCTAGCATGTCACTACGCAATAAAAATCAAATTTTTTTCCCTAACATAATACTAACAATCATAAATATTAGGAAGAACATAGGAAGCATCGCAACAATCATATTAAATATTAAAATTACCCTAGACATGATACTAGGAATATCATAATAACAATATAAACATGATTTCTACATCATAACGTCAATAAAACCAATTAAAGTACTTACTTTGATGCCTCGTACCTCTTTCTAATAACAAAATACACACGTTAGTAACTTCAAGGAAAATAATCAAACAATTAAATTAAATAATTGAAAGAGAGATTTGGGACCAAACTCTCAGAAATTACAACCTTTCACGTCTAGGGCGAAGGCAACTTCGAATATGGCTAGGTGTTTCTAGATCTTGTGAATGCGGAATTTTGTATGAGAAAACAAAGTTTGAAGAATGATGAATGAAGAATGCTAATTAAAACTGATTGTAGAACTTGAGAATGATGAGAATTGGTGAATGATTAGAGAGAATAGGTGATGAATGAAATCAATTCGTGAATGAAAACGGAGTTTTTAATACGATATTTATAAAGAAAATCAACCAAAAAGATAAATTAAACAAAACAGAGTCTGACGCTCAGAAAATAGAGCTTGAGCCAACCCTGGCTAGCTGGCGCCAGGCACCAACACTAGCGCTAGGCGCCAGGCCTGGTTCCAGGCGCCAAGGCCTGGGGTTAGGCGCCAAGCCTAATTTTAACGCGTTTTCGAAAATCCGATAAGTTTACCGTACTGGAGGATAAAATAATATAATTTCTTCGAAAATGCTATTTGATTTTGATTAAAACTCTGAAAAGTCAACAAAAGTCAATTTATCAATGCTAATTGAATTAGGAATGAAAAGAACCTTCTAGAAGAATCTAGAAGACTAAAACCATTCCTAATTGCATTAGGAATGATAAATCATATTAGGCCCTCCCCTAGATCATTGGGCCGTATATAAAGCTCAAACCGGGCCCAGTTTAGTAAATTGACCATAACTTCCTCAATATTCATCGGAATTGGGCTTATAATATATCGTTGGAAAGGTCTTTGTAAGCCCCATCCAACTACACTACCATTGGACCCATATCATGGACCAACTAAACTGGATTGGCTGTTTTATTAAAATAAGTTTTCAAAAACAGAGAGAAGAGAAAAGAAATAAAAACTTTCCGCAACACTAGACTTTCCACACTTTCGTTTCATTCGATTATGATTCGACGTGAAAGGTACTCATCACTGGGTTTGGTTTTGGGGAGACACAAATGGGTGTCTACAAGTATGCATGGTGATAGTGAGTTCTATAGTCTATCTTTGCACCCTAATATTTAGGAAGTGTGTTACTTTGAATTTGTGAACTGGGTTAAGAAGGAGTTAGGGTACACAGAAATGGATGAGTTATGGTTTAGGAAGCATGAGTATAGCTTATTCATAGGGAAGGATAGTTTAAAAGATGATAATGATATCCCACAGTTTCTTGAGAAAGATGGGTGGTATCACCTTTATTTGATAAATAATGTGCCTTAATATATAGACAACCGGACCCTTATGTATATATGGACCAGGTGTGGGATTCTACACTGATCATACACAATCTGAGGTCGGGTCCACATCTTTAGGTAGTTATATGTCTGTTGACTCACTTGCCACATCATTGGATAAGGATATGGGTTTGTTGGGGGTGAGTCACAGTCAGGTCAAAGTTCGTGACATAGGACAAAAAAAGAGTGGTTTAAAGAAGGGAGCATATGGTATTAAATGCAGAAATCCTAGATTTGGAAATACAAGCCCATCAATTCCCACTTCTTCCCACAACCCTATCTTAAACATCACTGAAAATTCTGCCCCTCATTTAAAAAACATACCCAGCCGTTTTTACTTTAACCCAGAACAAAAAGAAAAAAAGAAAGTTGGTTTTCAAATACACTCAACAACCATCTGTTTCTCTTGAATCCATTCCATAAGTGAATGATGAAAATCCAGTGAGTCATAGACTCATAGTGATGCAGATGATGATGATGTGGTACTGAGTGATCTAGATTTTGAAGATGAAAGTGATGATTACCTGTTTGCTACCAATGTTGATGAGGACATTACTGAAGATATGAATAGAAGTTTGGGACTGTTTCACACTAATTAGGAGCTAGAACATGCTAGGAGACTTTTCAAATTAAAATTCTTATGTTGGAACATAAATGTGGGCTTCATCAGCATGTAAATCCACATGTTACAAGTGACTATCTAGAGAGGTATTTGAATGATTGGAGAGATGAACCCACATATAAAATGAGTTCTTTCATGAAGATGAATCTAACAATATCACATGACCATATTATTTTATATATGTAACTTTGAATTATTAGTAAAAAAAAAATTAAAAATTTGTCTATAAAGATAGAAATGGGTTAAAACTATACTATATGAAATATTAGATGATGATGGAGAAGGAAAAAAATTTTAGTAACGAATAAAGAAATTTAGATTATTATCACCTACTATATAGTTGATGTTTTAACCACCAATAATATATTTTTTTCTTTTAATTTTAATTATCCCCAACAATTGTTCAAAACCTTACATTTCACCACCACTACTTCCCAACCCCTCTAATGTGATGTGATATTAGGGTCCAATAACTAGCCCCTTCTTCAATTTTCTTCCTTTTCCTTCTCTTCTCTCGATCGATTATTACTCCTATGTTCTGATGTCTTCTTCAAAATCTATCTGATTTTCGGAAAGAAATTTTAATTAGTTAGGCGTTAGTCAAATTAGGGTTCTCATTCCGTCATTGTTATTCCATCCAAACAACAAAGAAACCTAGGTGAAAGGTATGCCTAAATATTGACCTTGTGAAATCAATTTGGGGTTTTAATTTTGAATAGAAATTAGGGTTTATAAAATCAATTTGAGAATTTGACTATAGGGATGGTTTGTCACAAAATTAATTCATATTTAATTACTGGATTATTACTGCTATTGAGGAACAACATTAAGGTTCCAATTTACCATTATATGCAATTTAACATTAAAAAACCCAAATTTACAACTAATTAAACAATCAACAATGCTATGATTCTACACAAATTATTTATTTACTTCAAACGACATCTAGGGTTTACCATTGTACATTAAAAACACAATTAACCAAGAAATTTATTTGTTTTCGCGCTAACTTTTAAAACAGGTATCTAAAGCTTGGTCCTTATGGTCCCCCCTCCAATGTTGTAGTCTTTGTTTTTGGTATTCTTCCCCCTTTGCGCGCTTTTGAGACAATAGTGATGAAGACTGAAATTGAGAAGGAAATAAATGAAATTGAATAAATGAATTTTTTTAAACACTTTAGGGGAATAAATTTGGTCGGCGCGTCTTGTGTGTGGTTGGCCACACCATGTGACTGCTTGTAGAAAAAACAAAGTTACCCCTAAAACGCCGACCAAGAACCCCTATAATACTAGCCAAGTAACCCTTATAACACTAAAAAAATAACCTCTATAACACTAACAAAGTAACACATGAACGCGGATCGGGTAACCTTATAACACTAACGAAGAAACCCTCAGTAAGGCTGGCCACACTGTGTGGCCAACTACATACTCCCTCCGTCCCATAATATAGTTTTTGTTTTCCTATTTTGGAGATCCAAATGTTGTTCCTATTCTTATTTTTGGATAGCATGTAAAGTCCATTATATCCTCACTTTTGTAACTTTATTCATTGTACTTCCTAATTTACCCTTGAATTTTGCACATGCTTTGTACTTTTTTTCATTTTATCTCTCTAACTTTTGTCTGTAATTGTACTTTTCACTTTTATTAATGTACTTCATTCACTTTCTCATCCTATTTCTTAAATATCGTGAAAAACACACACAAGAACTGTATTATGTGACGGAGGAAGTATAAGAATTTGTGAAATTTTGTAGGTGTAAGGAATATATCAACCTTTCACGTTTAGGGCGAAGGCAACTTCGAACATGGCTAGATGTGTCTAGTGCTAATGTATGAGGAATTGTGTTTGTAAAAGGTTAGGCTAGAAAGAGGGAGTGAGAATAAGCTTAGGCTTATAGAGAGAGAAGAATTAGAGAATTCTGGTTATTGAAAAACAGAGGTCCAGGGACCCTATTTATAAGAAAAAAAGTCCGGAAATCGATAGAAAATAGTTAGAATTCAAATCGGAGTAAAAATCATCCTTTCGCCAACAACAGATCTCGTCGCCAGGTGACGAGGTGCATCGCCAGGCGCTGCACTGCAGCGCCAGGTGACGAACTTGTCGTCAGGCGGTGCTAAGACATTTTTTGTGGACTTTGTTTTTATCATATCTTTTGATCCAAAAGTCCAAATAAGTAATATAATATGTTGTTGGAAAGCTCTTGAAGTCTACTTTCTAACCCAATTAAAATCAGATTGAAATCTTTATTAGATAAAAATATATGGCCAAAATAGTGGAAGGGTGTCAGTTTTGGATAGAGTTTCGTATTCCATCCATATCTTTTTTGTTATAGCTCGGAATTAATATTATAATACATCATTTGGAAAGATAATTTCAAGATATATCCAATCATATAAGATTTGGATAAATATTATGAGGCTCAAAAATAATATCTGACTGTCTTTGAACATCTTTAAATTCGAATAGAATTAGGATTTTAAAAAAAGGAAAGTTTTATTCAATTTCAAACTCTTTGATTTTATCTTTTCAAAAAGTATATTTAAGATCTTTTAGAAACTCATAGAAACTTCTAATAAATCCTAATTATTTTAGGAATAGGATTAAACCTTTGGACCCTCCACATGATCATTGGGTCGTAGGTAAAATCCGGTTTGGGCCCAATTTAGTATTTTGGCCATAACTTCCTCATTATTCATCGGAATTGGGCTTATAATATATTGTTGGAAAGGTATTTTCAAGATCTATCCAACTACATTATTATTGGACTCATATCATGGACCAAACTAAACTGGAATGCACGTTTTCATAAATAGGGTAAGAAAAGATATATTTTCAAAAATAGAAAAAAGAGATATTTTAATAAAAACATCCTCATCACTAGACTTTTAACATTTTTGCTTTGTTCGATAATCAAATGACATGAAACGTATTCATCACTGGTTTTGATTTTGGGTGTCTACAGTAGATAATTTCGATAATGAGGGTTAAAGAAAGAGAAGAATCGAGAAAAGAGAATTAGGAGGAAAATTGATGACTAGGGTGGTAGTTATTGGGGCCCGCCATGACGTCACATGTGAGGGGTTGAACAAAGTGGTTGTAAATTTTAAGATTTTAAATATTTGTTGGTTGAAAAAAAATGTTGGTGGTAATTGCCTAATTGCTAGCTATAACGTCAAATATAATAGGAGGTAATTAAATGATTTCTTAAGAATGAATGTGTTGAATTTTGTAAAGTGTGAACCAAGCCTCTCATCTCCTATTTTCACCTCCTCTCTTCTAGGGTTCTCCAAATTTGGCCATTTAGGCCGAAAATAGTCTAATTTCTTTAAAAGTCAGACTATTTTTTACCCTTTTTCTTTAATTTTACAATTTAGGTTTAGATTAATTTACATGAGTAGTGTAGATATTCGTCCGTCACCCTATGGTGGAGTGTCTCCCTATAGAGGAGTCGTTAGGTTTTTTTTTTAGTTTAGTTGTTTGTTTATGTTAATGGTTTGTTTGTGTGTTAGGGTTTATGGAAAAAGTAAGATAATTTTGTAAAAAACTACCTATTATAGTCCAGAATTTGCGAGAAACCACCTATTAAAAAATGTTGTAATTGACTACCTAATTTTTTAAAAATGTTATAATTTACTACCTTACGCCTGATTATGAAGGAGTTTGACCAAAATTCTCCGGCATTGACTTGGTCACGTGACCATCACGTGACACTTAATGACCCTTTTCTTTCTCACAATTTTCCCACGTGATGGTCACTAAGTGTCACGTGACCAAGTCAACGTCGGAAAATTCTGGTCAAACTTCATAATCCGGCGTAAGGTAGTAAATTACAACATTTTTCAAAAGTTAGGTACTCAATTACAACATTTAATAGGTAGTTTCTCGCAAATTCGGGACTATAATAGGTAGTTTTCACAAAATTTCCAAAAAGTAATCATCTTTTGCCTTATTATTAGTTCGTTGGTAAAGATTTGTTCGGGATCGCAATGATTATCAAATTTTCAAATGAATCAGATGAAAATCATCTTTATGACTACAACAAATTGTAAGATTGCCTCTTCGATAATGTTTTATATTCCAGCGAAGTGTGCGAGAGATGTATCACAATGCAAGATTTATTCAATGATAGTAGCTTTGATAAATTAACGCTAATTTGATTCAATTTTATGTATTTGTTTATTTAGATTTCATTTGTAGATGTCGTATGACTTTTTTTTTCTTTTACGACTCGTATGACTTTTTTTTTTTTTTTGAAACAAAGCCCTAAAGGGAGCTATTAACTTTCATTTATAATAGCATCAGCATAACAAATAGAAACAACCTGAGGAGGGAAATTCATCTCCCACGAATGACATCCTAGAGCCCAAGGTAAACAATGAGCTAATTCATGTGCAGCTCTATTTCCCTCCCTTCCCACAAAACTCCTACGCACACTCTCAAGCATACTACTCAAATGATATATATCATCAAGGATCAAATACAAACTACTTCTACCCTTCTCATATAATGAAATTGCATTAACAAGACTAATAAGACAATCACTCTCTACTACTACCTTGCGAAAACCCGCATTAACAGCTAGCCTAACACCAAAGAATAGCGCCTTGGCTTCAGCTATTTCTGGTACCCAACGATCCTCCACCATCCATGACGCAGCAAGGAGGAGCTCCCCTCTGTCATCACGCATCAAAGCGCCAGCACAGCTCCCTAGCCCCTCACATGTACCACCATCGACATTAAGCTTTACCCACCCTTCATTAGGGGCCTTCCAACGCTTCTTCTGCCCTCTCCCCACACTTACCTTGCTGCCATCTTCTCCATTTAGCTCTTGCATAAGCTTATGCACATACTCCATTGATCGAATTGGGTCACATTCTTCCTTCTCAAAAATCCATCGATTCCTCGCATCCCAAATCTTCCAGCAGATCGTGAGGAAAAGACCATACTCCTTTGTAGCCAACCGTGCCAAACACGAAGCCACCATATCCCCAAAATTACAGAATATCCCTTGGACATCACCACCCAAGCCACTGGCATCCCACATTAGACGAGCAATAATGCAGTCTCTCAAACAATGGAGCTCAGTCTCCTCACCAACTTGGCATAACGAGTAGCTCGCATCCCTTCTCGGTAGTCTCTTGCTCAGCTCAACTAAAGTAGGTAATGCACCTCTACACGCCCTCCACACAATCAATTTAACACGAGGCAAAGTATTTGCGTGCCAAATTTTATTCCAGAAGCTAGTTGCACCAGAGGTAGAAGCCCCATTACCCACATCATATTCACCAAAAATCGCCCTATAAGCTGAACGCACCGAATAATCCCCATTCTTCTCAAGGTCCCAACAAATAGAGTCGGATGGAAGACGACAACTAATCGGAATGCTGAGAAGGCGCTCACATTCAAAGGCAAAAAGAGCTCATTGACCTTACCTACATTCCACGAGGATGGAGGTAAATGAATTAAATCACAAACACGGAGCTCCTCCGATGTATTGCTCCTAGGAGAAATTATCCTTCGAGATTGAGTTTTTGGGATCCATGGACTATTCCATACCGAGATGTTCAACCCATCCCCAACACGCCACCTCAGTCCAGGGTTCATAACCCACCTAGCCCCCCAAATGCCACGCCAAGTATAGCTTGGTAAATTACCAAGCTCCGCCCCAAGATAATCCCCATGAGCAAAATATAAGGCCTTGAAAATTTGAGCCATCAAACTCTCCGGGTGCTGTAAAATACGCCAAGCCTGCTTACCAAGGAGGGCTAAATTAAAAGCTTTAAAATCACGAAACCCCAACCCTCCTACGTCCTTAGGCTCACAAAGCTTTTTCCACGCAACCCAATGGATTTTCCGTTCACCCTTCTTTTGACCCCACCAAAAATTAGCCACTAACGAACGCAATTCATCACAAAAAGAGGAAGGAAATTTGAACACACTCATCGCGTAGGTCGGAATAGATTGGGCAACTTCCTTAATCAAAACTTCACGACCCGCCTTAGAAAGAAATCCCCCCTTCCACCCTTGAAGTCGTTTGCACAACTTTTCACGAACCCCTCTTGTAATAGCTCTCTTGGACCTTCCAATAACCGTCGGTAATCCCAAATATTTATCATGAACCTCCACCACATTCACCCCAAGCAATTTGGCTAACTCCACCCTTCTTTGATCCGGCACTCTTTTGCTAAACGAAACAGTAGTTTTGCCAAGACTCACCATCTGACCGGAAGCCATCTCATAAGTCTGCAATATTTCTCGGATAATATTAACCTCCTCCGCATTAGCTTTAGAGAAAATCACAATATCATCAGCAAAGAACAAATGTGACACAACCGGAGCTGTAGGAGCAACCTTAATCCCATGAATCCGACCCATACCAACCGCATTATTCAGAAGGCCCGACAAGGCCTCAGCACACAAAATAAAAAGATATGGGGATAGTGGATCACCTTGCCGTAAACCCCTAGTTGGAGTAAACTCCCCCGAAAGTGCACCATTTATCAGAACTGAGAACGAGACAGTCGACACACAATGTAGCACACGATTCACCCAATTCTGAGCAAAACCCATCTTTTCCATAACCGCTCTCAGAAAATCCCACTCCACCTATCATATGCTTTCGCTATATCCAATTGAAAGGCCATCAAACCACTCTCACTATTTGAATTTTTCATATGGTGAAACAATTCAAACGCCACCAAAATATTATCAGTGATTAATCTCCCCGGAATAAAAGCGCTCTGATTAACAGAAGTAATATTAGGGAGAAAAACTTTCAAACGATTGGCAAGCACCTTAGTAATCAACTTGTACACCACATTGCAGAGACTAATTGGCCTAAAATTCGACATACTCTCCGGATCTTTTTTCTTAGGAATTAACACAATGAAAGTTTTATTAATAAATTCCGGAATCACAGCACCATTAAGCACATTAAGAACCAAGGTAGTCACAGCAGGGCCAACAATATGCCAATAAGTTTGAAAGAAAAGGGGACACATACCATCCGGACACGGGGCCTTTAATGGGTGCATCTGATTGAGAGCAATTACCACCTCCTCATTCGAATACGTAGCAGTGTAGCGCATAGACCTTCATTCATCTCATCCGTCACCCTACGGTCGATCCCAACCAAGGCTTCATCAAAACTAGATGGCACCGAAGAGGTGAACAAAGTCCGGAAATAATCTGTAGCAACACCTGGATTTCCTCCACCTCTGAATGTCTCGCACCATCCTCAGTCACAAGTGAAGAGATCCTATTTTTGCTCCGGCGCTGCGAGGCTTTTCGATGAAAATAGCTCGAATTGCGATCCCCTGCCTCCAACCATAATGCCCGAGATCTCTGTCTCCAATAAATCTCCTCCTGGTGCAAAAGATCATTAATCTCACGCACCACCCTCCTCCTCTCTCTAAATCGAGCCTCACTCCGACCACCTTTGTTTAACGCCCCTAACCGCTTCCTTCTTTTTCGAATCTCCCTAAAAAAATTTCCGAATTCCCTGTTACTCCAAAACCGAAGCTCAGTCGCACAAGCTTCCAGCTTCTGCTCAAGCAACGCACCCCCTAGTTGCCACGATTGGGAAATCACCTCCTCACATCCCTCATGCTCGGACCAAAGTTGTTCAAATCGAAATATTTTTTCTTCCGCCCTACTATTTTCCCCTTCCTGCTCATCTAACACAACTTTAATTGGAGCATGGTCTGACCACTCTCGCTCCAAATTAAAAACCTTACTCCGAGAGAAAATATTCATCCAACTCTGATTAGCAAGGGCACAATCAAGCCGGCACTGAATATTATCATCTCCCCATTGTCCATTGTCATAAGTGAATAAGTACCCTGTGAAAGGAACATCCCGCAATTGACAAGTGTCAACCACCTCCCGAAAATTCTCCATTTGCCACATAGCACGATCCTTCCCTCCCTTTTTCTCAGAATCCGACAGAATCTCATTATAATCACCCGCACAAACCCACGCACTATCATCCTCATTGGCTAATGAAGACAATAAACTCCATGAAAGGTGATGATTATGGACCTCGGGCCATCCATAAAAACCGGTAAATCTCCAAGGAGTTGATCCCAACCATTTCACCACATTCACATTAATATGGTGCAACGACATAGAACGCTACTCAATATCAATCCCCTTCAACCAATACAAAGCCACACCACCAGCTCTACCTCTACTATCCACAGCTAAACCATCATAACCAGCAAGTTTTGAACGAATTTTTACCATCTCACCACTAATCAACTTCGTCTCCATCAAGAAAACAAGAGACGGGGCTTCTCTCCGTACTAAGTTCCGGATATTATTAACTGCAGGGGTATTGCCCAACCCCCTACAGTTAATACATAAGATACTCATTGAGCTTGGCGGGACTGTTCATCGACAGTCTCCGCCATTCGCCATCCATCAGAATTAATATCCACCTCCACCTTTTTACACATCGGCTCACCCTCTGCAAGTCCCAAAATAAAATCCCTATTCCTCTTCCCAAGAACCATGTCCCTGTCAATCCCATTCCACTTCCCCCACTACCCCCTTTTTCTTTCATCTTTTTCCTCCCTCCCCTTCCACCAGACTTGCTCCCACCATCCCCCTTCCCTATATTAAACCCCGTGAGCTGCTGCCCCAATACGCCCCCTACAGCAGCCTCAACATTGCCATTAACATCCCCAACCCAACTAACCCATATTAGAAACAACCCTTTCATCAATCAACCCACTCGTTACATCTCCCTCCCCCGCCATCACCGTTCTATCAGCCCCCTCCCCCACCTTAGATTGTACATCTCTTACTCCAACCGTACTACTCAAACCCACTCCCTCCAATTTGTCCATCACCTCCTTAACTTGCATAGAATCACCAGTCTTCTTTGCTTCTATGAGTTTCGGTTTCGTAACAAATAAGGTTCTTGCACATTCCCCCCCTTTCGATTCCTTACTCTCCCTAGAGCCAACATTGTACTTCCACGGGGATGCTTTCATCCAATTTCCAAAAGGGAGATTCGACTCGATAGAGCTTTGATGTTCTTCACAATCTTTGAGTCCGTGACCCATCATCCCACAAGCAAAGCAAAAGAGAGGGGGTCTTTCGTATTTCACCTCAAACTCCTCTTCAATCCCCCCCCCCCTCAATTTAAGTCTCACATGTTTGAACAGGGGTTTTCAAACATCCACCATCACACGTAGCCTTATAGATTTATCAATGCCAACCTGAGCAGCAGCATCTAGTTTCACAAAAACTCCCAGTTTGTCTTTTCAATATTAGCAAGGTTTAATCTCCCATTCATAGGAAGATTATAGACTCTTATCCATATAGGCAAGTAAGAAAGGTCAATATTAGAGGGTTTCACAGAGTCCATAGTGTCGCCAAGAATTAGAGCATGCTTATCAAAGTGCCATGGTTGCTCATCTAACACTCGCTGCTTATCCCTCCAATGATAAAAATGAAATAAGAATCGATTATCCCCAATGTTCGAGATATCGACACCATGTTTAGTATTCCATACTGATTTTATTGTATTTATAAAAGCATTGGCATTAATTTTGCGAACAGTCTAGATTTTACCTACCAGAGCTAATTCAATTCGAGCCTCCTCATCATCTTCTCCAGTTTCATCCCAATCAATCGCTTCATCGGGATCAACCTTCTTCGACGAGTCCTCGGAGCTTCCTTCACCATTCTCCTTTTCCACAATCGCTAAGGACGGGCTAAAATTCGTCATTAGAGCAGAGACAATATTCAAGAGCACATAAATTGAAGAAAAACAGAGCAAAAACCTCGATCAACGATCGAGAATAGCCTCGAAAACAAGGAAAAACCTAGCCAAAACGCTAGAATGAAACCCTCCCAAGGCGCGGCCTAGAGGGAACTTTTTTTAAGAAAACTATTCTTTGCTTTCTTTACTCGTATGACTTTTTATTATTAATGAATTGATTTATTTCAAAAAAAAAAAAAAAGTCTTAAATTTTGTGGATCGTTAAATGTGTAATTTGTTCGTTTGCACTTGTTAGCATCATTCCTTTTTAGTTTAAATAAGTATGTTATAAAATTTTCAACCTATCATTAAAGGATAATTTCTTTGTGGCTAGTACTGTGTATCATAGTACAAAACAAACAAAATCAAAGAAATTAAAACAGAAGGAAAATTAACAACCGCAAGCTCTAGCACACTACTACACCAGTAATCTCTAGCTCTCCGACTGACCGGAAAGTTCCACAATGTTGCCTTACAAGACAATCGACGAGGCAGAAACGGCCTTTAATCGTACACTCACATATGCAGAAACTCTTTGGTTTAACTACTCTGCTAATAAATCAGATTTCATTTTGTACTGCCATAACATTATCTTCCTCTACGTCGTTTTTACTCTAATCCCTCTACCACTCGTCGTCGCTGAGCTTCTTGGCACGACCAACATTGCGCGCTACAAAATCCAGCCTAAAGTCAAGTTATCGTTTGCTGAAATCATGTCTTGTTACAAGGCCGTGATCAAGTTGTTTTTCGTCGTTGTAGGTCCGCTTCAACTGGTTTCCTACCCTGCTTACAAGGTCGGTTCATTTTTATTTCGTTTTGTTTTATCTATTGATGGCCATCAATTATAAGTCTTGAATTAGATGTTTACTGAAACACAAATAATCCACGTTTTATTTTCCATGTACTAATCTGTTTTTTTTTTAGTCAATAACTAATTTACTTAACTTAATTATTTCAATAGACCGATCAAGTTTTTTTTTTTTTTTTTTTTTTTTTTTTTTTTTTTTTCTTCCTAAAAAAAAATTTAAATTTATTTATTATTATTATTATTTTTTTTATAGTTCTTCAGATGTCAGTGTACTTGCTCAATGTCAGTGTACTTTGTACTAAAAAAGGCAAAAGTTTAATCTTCAAAAAAAAAAAAAAGAAACAAAAAAGGCAAAAAAGTTGGATATATTCAAGGACAAAAAGTAGTGTGGTTTTTAAAAATATTTCATAGCAAGAAAATTTAAAAATTCATTTTAATCCAAATATATTACCTCTGTTACATATTATGAGATAAACAATTTCAAAGTTTTACATAATATGTAATAGAGGTAGTAACAAATAACAATATCCTTACGAGTCATAATAGTAGATGTAATATTTCCTCCGTTTTCTTTTAGATGTAACACACTTTTTCACGGTATTTAATATATGTTGAGTTCACGTGATATAATACACTTTAAAATGGGATGAGTGTTTGTTAGGAGTGTAATTTAGTAAGTCATGTGCTTTAAATTAATATGGTTTTTCCCTAAGGTAACTTTCCTTTTATAGTGTGTTGTAAGTATTGTGACATTTCCTTTTTAGAGAAGTGTTGCAAATAAAAGAAAACGGAGGAAGTAAATTATATATGTTACTTTTAATGATATAATTATGATTACCACGATTTCGATCTTTTCCTCCTGATTTGATGAAACTAACTTTGCATTGATTTCGATGATAATGTGTGGCAGTTCATAGGGATAAGGACAGGATTACCATTTCCATCAAAATGGGAAATATTGATGCAACTAACAGTATATTTGGTAGTTGAGGACTACACAAATTATTGGCTTCATAGACTCTTGCATTCGAGATGGGGGTATGAGAACATTCATAAGGTGCACCATGAGTATACGGCCCCTATTGGTTTTGCAGCCCCCTATTCACATTGGTCTGAAATCTTGATCCTTGGGTTCCCGTCATTTCTTGGTCCGGCCATTGTTCCGGGTCATATCACTACGTTCTTGTTGTGGATGGTGTTGAGACACATAGAGTCTATTGAAACTCACAGCGGGTATGGGTACTTAATTATCAACACCATATAATTCATTGTTTTTCCTTAGTTACTTTATGTTGAATTTATTTACGTTTTAACTTTGACAATTTGTCACACCTACATGTCTTATATGTTGAATTTATTTACGTCTCAACTTTGACAATTATTAAACTTGTGAGTAATATGTTGAATTTATTTACGTTTCAACTTTGACAATTTGTCATGTACACATTGTGCTGTAGATATGACTTTCCATGGACGCCAACAAAGTATATTCCGTTCTATGGTGGCGCGGAGTACCATGATTACCATCACTACGTTGGTGGACAAAGCCATAGTAACTTTGCTTCGGTCTTCACTTATTGTGATTACATCTATGGGACTGATAAGGTGATTACATTTTGTTTAATTGTTAGTTAATTATGACCTTAGCATATTTGTTCTCAACTTATGATTCACAATTTATAACTACAAATATGATCTTATATTAGTCTTCTATCATCAATTTTTATCATTGATTAATTTTCTTGTTAGTTGAACTTTGATGTATTTTATATACACTAATGTCTATCCATTCGATATGATGTCTTATCAGGGCTATCGTTACCAAAAGAAGTTCCTTGCTAAGGTACTCCATACACCTTATGAGTACATTTTTAATTCTACCCTTGGGTGTAATTTGTCACTCAAATCCATGTAGCCACCCCCACCCAAGCATTATCAAACGAGATTATACTTTTTAAATACTATATCCGTTTCATGTTATTTACAACGATTAGACATTTTTCCTCTATACTTTATGTCAAATCGTTACAAATAATATAAAACGGAGGTAGTAGTTTAGATGTAATGTAAAGTGTGATAAGTTTAGTTAAACAGATTGATTACTTACTTTACTGAATGTATAGATAAATTTGGTGAATGCATGGTTTTTATGCAGTCCAAAGATAATTCGACCAAGAACGGCGAACAAGGGCACAAAATTGATTAGCGGATATCCTTGGCGCTCATTGTATCGATCGACCTCAAGGCAGATGTCTATTCGTTGTTATTATAAGTCCAAATAAAGCTTAGCTATGCTTCAAATGTAGCCCCTTCTTTACATGATATAGTTTTGTACATATTTTTATTTGTAATTTTATTGCAATCTAATATGGGGTTAATAAAACATAATGAATCAGTCTAGCTATGATATTACTTCGATGCAATTTAAATTAATTCTATTCCACACATTCTACGATATGATGCATGTTAAATTAACAGTGGCTATTAAATTTGGTTTATTGGCGATGTATAAAGTCCATGATGGACGTTAGACATTTTCAATTTTTGGCTTCAAGGGGTTCATTCACTTTCCTGAAAATTAAAGCACAAGTGTCATATATATCCGGTTTCAATTTTGAAAAAATATACACCTCTTAATATTATTACCTAGAATTTGAACCGGTGGATCTAATTCTAATTTCCAAACTGCCTGTATGAGCTTAATTAATTTCGGTTTTAATGTGATATACGGAATGCACGCTCACCTCTACATCGGCTAACACCAACAATTAATATTAATTTTTTTACATATGCTTGTACAGGATAATTTGAAACCCGTAATATATTTACCTACAATTTTTTTTTTTTATTGCAAATTTGGAATATTTTGTATTTCTCAAATAATACCCCAAAATTGCAATTAAAAAAATAGGAGGTAGAATTAGAAAAAGACAAAGATGTAGAAGTTGCTTTGGTAGCAAGTAAATGTGTAGGATGGATACGTTTTCTATCCACCTTAGATTGTGAATGGTACACCACTACACCAGGGCTAAGCCTCTTGATCTATGCGCTTGTTCGTGGGAGGTTGACATCAACCTCATTACCTTCCGTCAACATTTGAACAAGATTTAGGGAATCCGTCAAAGATTAATTAACTGTTAGGTGCAAGTGTGAGTTGTATTTGTAAAAAAAAAAATAAAAATAAAATAAAAAAAAAAAAGATTTTTTTATGAAAAACGACCTTTTATATACTTCCTCCGTTTTTTTATTATTGCACGGTTGGTTACAAATATTTTGGTAGAGGAAAAAAGTAATAGAGAGAGGTAAAATACAAAATTGCCCATGTGATATATTGATAAACTAAAAAGTAAGTGTGAAAAAGCAAGGGTATGTTGGGTATTTGTAGTAAGAACACAAATAATTTTTTTCCTAAAGAGAAAATGGTGCAATATTTGTGAAACTTCCTAAAAAGGCAAGTGGTGCAATAATAAAAGAACGAAGAAAGTACAACTTTTTGTGAAAAACTACATTTTAAAAAAATTGTTGTAAATGACTACCTCTTTAAAAAAAAAGTTGTAAAGGACTACCACTTGCCGGAATATGGCCGTTGACTCACTTTTTCGGTGTTGACCACCCACGTGCCGGTCACATGACCTATAATTTATTTTTATTTTTCTTTTTTTCTATGCATGCACCACCAGCATTGTTGCCATCTTCACCACCACCCACCACCACAACACCTCAACCCACCTCAAAACTCCCTTACAACCACCATCATGCATCCCAAAACCAACCCCACCCCACTTGAAACTGCCTCCACGTCGTCGAATCCAACACAAGCCTCAATCGCTCTGCAATTCCGCAACCCTCAAACAGCAACATCAATAACTTCCTCAATTGAGGAAAGGAAGGGAAAGACGGTTCTGGTTTTTGAAGGGGACGAAGGAGGGTGGGCGGGATTACGACGGTGATATGCAAGGGTGGGATGAAAATTTGACCGGAAATTGATAATTTATTTGAGGGGTGGCCGAAAATCAAGAATAGATGGAAAGGGGATAGGTTTCGAGGTGTTCGGGGGAATGATGAGCAATAAAGGGAGGTTGGCAAGGAAAGGGCTGTCGGATTTAATGGAAGTGAGGGTAGGGAGGGGAGTGGCCGGAAATTGATAATTTGTTTGAGGGCTGCAAGAAGGGGTAAGGAGAGCTAGGGAAAAGGAGCGATGCAGGGGGTGAGGGATGGTCGGAAATTGGAAAAGCTAGGGAGGCTGAGGGGCAACAGGCGCGGCAGTCGGAAGTGTGTAGAGGTAGTCGGAAACTGGACAAGAGAGGGGGAGGTCACGACAAGGGGTAGTGGTGGTCGAAAACTAGAAAAGGGAGGAAGAGGAGGAGGGGGTGGGGGTGGTCGAAAACGAGAAAAGGCTGCCACGTGGTCTAGTCAACATTGGAAAAGTAAGTCAACCGCCAGATTCCGGCAAGTGGTAGTCCCTTACAACATTTTTTAAAAAAGAGGTAGTCATTTACAACAATTTTTTTAAAAGATAGTTTTTCACAAAAGTTGTATATAAAAGATAGTTTTTCACAAAAAATCCAAAAAAAAAAAAAAAAAAAAAAAGTGCAAAAGCCTTTTAGTTTACTTATCGAGCGGACTACTCCACCAATGTCAAATGGTTTTAAGATGAAACTCTATTGGGGGCTCTAGCTTGCGGGTTTCTTAATTGACTTCTTTTCCTCGTGTTCTTCCCCATTTGTTATAACAGTATGTAATACTACCTCCGTCCCCGAAAGAAGGACCCATTTGGTCTAATTTTAGTCCCAAAACTAATGACCCATTTGTATTAAAACACCCACCAATTTGCAACAATATTTGTGCAAAATTAGCTTTCCCATATAAAAATTTGATTTTCCATGTAATTTTATTACTTTCTCTCTCTATTATTTTACAAACCCCATGTAAATTTATCTTTTCTATATACTTTTACTTTTTTTATTTAACTTTCTTAATACCCGCGTAATCAACCCAAATGAGTCGTTCTTTCGCAGACGGAGGGAGTATATATAAAAAAAAAACACATACAAAAAATGCCTTCATTATTTCATTGTAATCGTAAAATGGTATGGAATTTTTTCTTAATTACTAATTGATGCGATAATCATAAATATGTTTGAGTTAAGCTAGTCTTTGTCATCCTTATACGTGTAAAAGTTGTAATCTTGTATTAGTGAACGAGATTTAGAACGTACGTCCTCCGTTCTATTAATATTGCAACATTAACAAAGGTGAATTTATGCATTTCAAAGCACATCTTATATGTTAAATATGTAAAATTGTATAAGCTTAAAAATTATAAAAAGTTGATATTGTGAAACTATTTTGAGAGACGAATCTAAGATCTAACAAGATTGCACGTGACTATATTTTGCTTAATGGATAAATTATATATATATATATATATATATATATATATATATATATATATAGTCAAACAAGAGTGATGAATAGTGCTAAAAGTCCATTATTGCAATAATATTGGAGCGGAGAAATGAAGTAATAGACAAGTCACCCCTAGGGCATACCCCTTAAATTTTAGGGGTGTCATTGCTTGATTATTTTTTATGAATCATTAATGTAACGATTTTATAAAGTCAAAGAATTAAATGTGTTGAGGCATTAAATTTTGGGTAATGTTATATGTAGCTCTAAGGGCTATATATAAGCATTAAATATACTCTTGAAAATTGTATAAAATTAGGAATTTATGACAAAAACACGTGTAACTCAGTGTTATTAGTGTTTTTATTTTGACGATTTCTTAACTTTTTACAATTTTCAAGCGTAAATTTAATGCTTATATGTAGCCCTAAGGGCTATGTATAACATTTTCAATTTAAATTTTTGAGGTGTCATTGCTTGTTTATATTTTTGAATTAGTAATGGAATGATTTTATCAATGTATTGCGGCAATGATTGCCATTTTTGTCAATTGAAAAGACTTTTCTACAATTGTGGACGCAACACAACAATAAAGGATTAAAGGGGCCAAAAATAATTAATTTTACTTGATTTAACCTGTATTCCCTGACTCCCTTAGTTAGATATTTATTTTCTAAATTACACGAAAATTAAGAGGAACTTAGAGATTCCTTAAAATCCATGATTGGAAAGTACAAAGTAAATGTGGAGTTAAAGAGAGATAGAAAAAAAAAAAATTAGTAGTAGGTAATTATTGAAGAACTAGGGAGAGAAAGTGTGGAAAATCATGTTAAAAGTACAACATAAATAAAATAAAATTGATGATAATTCATAAAAAAGAGATAGAGAATATTGTAAGAAAATATATTCTTAAAATAGAAATAAGCATTTAATTTTACAACCCCAAAAACAAAAGTAGGCATCTAATTAAGGGTCTGAAGAAGTGCTACACTAAACAAATTATTATTGTAAGAAGGTTAGTTATTGCCTTATTGGGCACATCTCTACCAAAATTTATTTGTTGTCGACACCACCACCACGAAACATAGGGGTGTAAATGAACCAAGCCGATCAATAAACTACTCGTCTTCGGGCTTTGTTGAAGCTCGTTCATGTACGTTTATTTAATAAATGAGCCGAAGTTGAACAAATTTTAAAGATCGTTTAATAAATGAACTTGAACACGAACATAGATTTGCTCGTTCAGATAAGTTCATGAACAACTCGTTTATTTAATTTATGTTCATGAACTACTCGTTTATCTATGTTCATGAATTATTTATTTATTTACAATTCTTAATTTAGTTATTAAATATATAATTAAGATTCAATTATTATGCTAATTTTGAAATTTTCAAATATCAAAAGTACAAATCTCATTTATATATTGGAGAAGCTCGATTATTATTAGGTTAGTTCACGAAAGGCTCGTTAAATAAACAAGTTGTTCACGAATCATTCGTGAACATATAGTGTACTAAATGAGCCGAGCTGGAACAGAAATTTGAGCTCGCTTGAAAGCTCGTGATCGTGCTCGAACTCGCCTAAGTTAAAGGAACTTGAACATGAACAAGCTAATACTCGGCTCGGCTCATTTACACCCCTAACAAAACAGGTTAAAGAAATGAATTTCAAAATTGACAATTGCACAAGAATTTGTCAATCCTTAAATAATAATTGACTAGTTAATTACTGATAAACAGGTCTGAGCCACACCGTCACAATTATTGTCCACTATACAAGTTCAAGGAGGTACCACTTCAAAATCATATGACAATGACAAGAGTAATCCCTTAGCCATATAAAGTGGACGCAATTTTCTCTTTTCTCCGCGGGATACACATCCCAATTTTCACCTTTTGTATTGTTGGAATATTATCGTATAGAAATTACTTCCCATGCAAATCAAACGAAGTCATCAGTGGCGGAGCCACTATAGGAACATGGGGACAGTTGTCCCCCCCATTTTCAAAAAAAATAAAATAAAATAAAAATAATTGATTTTCATTAGCATACAAAGAAACTGTAAATACATTTATATACATTTTATAAACAACATATATCACAAAGTTATAAGATGGTCTAGTGGTTGTTGGGCCTCGGATAAGGCTTTGTTTTCTCCTCTTATTTCTAGGTACGATTCTTAACTCATACATTTTTTTGTATATTTGTTTTCCTCCTTTTGGAGTACTTTTTTTTCTTGTTTTGGATTTCATTTTGTAGCATATAATTTATAAATTTAAAGTAATATAAGTTTTCAAAAAAAAAAAATGTGCTATTCAACCTTGGAATTTGGGACAAAGAATGTGGTCGATCACTTACCAAACGATGTTATTGTTTTTGCTTCGAATATTTATAAAAAAAATAATGTGTTATTCAAATATTTATAATGAATACATATCTCCGTATTTTTTTATCTCTTTAATTATGTGTGCCTAAAATCAAATATTTTATTTGTAGTCTTTGGAACTAAATTTCTAATTTTATTTTTACAGAACACAATGTAATGATTTCATTAATCAAATATGTGGATGAAACTTATAAAAACTAAAATCTCTTTATATCTATTTTCATATTGTTTAAACGCTTATTATTTGATGTATCGTATTTTTTGATTGTTGGGATCACATAACTTACAATTGGGGTCCACCAACATATTTTTTTTTTTGGTTGATAAATTTTTTTTTTTTTTTTTTTTTTTTATTTTTTTTTTTTAATTTTTTTTTGAAGAGTGATTGATAAATTTCTTAATATGCACTGAAACTTATAAAAGCTCTTCTTTTGCCATATAAGAATAATTGTCTTTTCCATAACAAAAATATATACTCCGTATTAATCAATTTATGTGAGCATCTTTTTTTCTTAAATTTTTTGTCGGTTTTATTAAACATCTGAAATTTATCCCCCCGAATTACAAATCCTGGCTCCGCCACCGGAAGTCATACAATATGTAAACTAAATTCCCCATAAAAGTAAATAACTATTAAATAGATACAGGTGAAGGGTCTTTTATTAATTAAGAAGCTAGACGAATGATGACTACTTAGGCCCCACCTCTTTAGATAATTTTTTTCTGAAACAATTTATTTTGAAGTTTTTTTTTAAAAAGAAAACATTTAATTTGATTGTTTTTAAAAAATAAATATGATAAATATTCATCGATGATTTTTCCTATATATTCATTTTAATTATACCCGTACTCTGATAAGGTTAAAACCTTGGTATGAACTGATCTAGTTGAGAAGTACCTTCTGATTTCTAAAAAAAAAATTGATAGATCAGGATGAAGAAGGAAGAGAAAGATAACAAAAGAGAAGACGGAGAAGGAGATTAGATAGAGAAGTTGTAGTTCGTTTCATAAACCCACAATTACAACCTTAGCTAGGTGCATTAATAAAGTATGATCTTCTAACTGAAAGATTCTCTAATCCAACTGTGATAAAACTAAGCACAAAAAGACATAAATGAAATAACAACTTTGCAAATAACAAAATTTCCTGCCAAAACTGACTAAATTGTCTTCCTTCTTATTTCTCTTCTATCATACCCTTCCCCTAAAAGAGACTTGTCCTCAAGGCAAGAGATGATGAGCTGAGCCAGAAAATCATCCTGCTCCACCCAAGTAGCTTCATGCCTAGGTTTGTTCTACCATTGCATTAAAACATGAACTTGGTTCACACGAGCCACACAAATTGAAAGTTGCTCTAGAATAGTCTCAGGCAGCAGGGAAGTAGGTAAAGATTTGTGTGCAATCTCAAGAATAACAGCTACAGCAGGGAGGTCACCATGAAAACCTTTTAATTGGGAGACATGGAAAACATTGTGGATCTTGGTTGAGCTTGGAAGCTGTACCCTGTAATATAAGCCACCATTCCTATCACAACAATGACCTTGAAAGGGCCAAAATACTTGGCAACCAGCTTGTTGAAGCCCCCTATACTAAACAAATTGTTGCCTATAAGTGTGGAACTTGAGCCACACCCAGTCATTCACAACAAAACTTCTTTCAGGCTCTTCTAATTAGCTTGCATTTTCATCCTATGTTGATCCTTAGTCGAATTGGCCTTGAGAATCATGAGCACTTCCTTTCTCATTTGCATACTCTTATCTACCACCTCATTACTAGACTCACCGGGTAAATAGGGTAAGTGTATAGGTGATGGTTGGAAATAGACTGCTTTATAAGGTGTCATGTCTGTAGAGGTGTGGAAGTGAGTATTACACCACCACTCTGTCATTGGAAGGTATCTGCACCACTCATCAGGTTTCTCACTAGTAGAACACCTCAAGTATGCCTCTAAGCAACGATATACCACTTCAGTCCGGCCATCGGTTTCAGGGTGATAAGTAGACAAGAGTAAGAACTCAGTGCCATACAAAGAGAATAACCCTTTCCTGAACAAACTGAGAAAAATTGAGTCCCTATCACCGACAATGCTCCTAGGCCACCCATGTAACTTGAAAACATTGTCCAAGTATGCCTAAGCTACTTCAATTTCAGTGAATGGGTGTTACATAGAAATGAAATGAGCGTACTTACTCATTCTATCCACTAACACAAAGATCACATTTCTATACATTGACATAGGCAGTCCAGTAATGAAGTTCATAGAGATGTCTATCCACACCTGCTCTGGTATTGGAACAGGCTGTAAAACACCTGGCTTAGCAGAAGTGACATACTTGGAAGCCTGGAAAACCACACATTTTCCAACAAAGTGACTCACATCCTTTACCAAACCCTTCCAATAAAAGAGATTATGCATTCTTTTGAATGTCTAATCTCTCCCATAATGTCTTGCTTCCAATGAAGCATGTTCCTAGTTGATCAACTTCTTTATGAGATTTTCATCAGGCCCCACTACTATCATTCCATGTCTTCTGAGTAATCCATCTTGCCAAGAAAACCCAACAACAATCTCACCCTGGTGAAGTTTTGACACAATAGTTTTAGTATTGTCATCCAAGTTATTGTAACCCCATGTAATACACTACATCAAATTGGAATCAACTATAGTAATTGCATGGAGCATTATCTCAGATCTAGCTTGGCACTATAGCTAAGGCATCTGCAAAAATATTTTCCTTTCTAGCCGTGAACTGAATCTCATAATAAAATCCCATCAGCTTGGAATGAAAAAATTGCTGAAAGGGAGTAGATATCTTCTGCTAAAAGAGCCATTTCAAGCTTTTTTGGTCTATGTTAACCACAAAATGTGATCTAATCAAATATTGTTCCCACTTTTGTACTGGAAAGACTATGGCCAAAAGCTCTTTCTCATAAACAGATAATTTCTGCCATTTAGGACATAGAAACCTACTAATAAAGGCTAAGGGATATCTTTCTTGCATAAGAACAACACCAATTCCTATCTTTGAGGCATCAGTTTCCACAATGTACTGCTTAGAGAAGTTAGGAATTGCTAGGAAAGAAGCAGTAACTAGAGCTTTTTTTAATTGCTCAAAAGCAAACTGAGCTGAATCAAACCACTCAAATGCCTTTTTTAGAAAGTCAATCAAGGGTTTGCTGATGATTGCATAATAACCCTTAATGAACTTTCTATAGTAGCCAGCCAGCCCTAGAAAACTCCTCAGATCCTTCACCCCAAAAGGAATAGGCCATGAACTAATAGTAGCAATTTTACTTGGGTTAGTCTCAACCCCATTTCCTAAAATGAAGTGCCCTAAATATTCCACTCTTGATGTGACAAAAGAACATTTACTCTCTTTTGCATAGAGAGAATGCTGAGAAATGATGGTGAATAACTTAGTTAAATGCTACTAGTGATCTTCTAAGATCTTGCTATAGACCAAGATGTCATCAAAGAATACCAGAACACATCTTATGAACAAAGGTTTGAACACTGCATTCATCCAACTTTGAAAGGAAGAAGGATTTAATCAGGCCAAAATGCATTACCAGAAACTCATAGTGACCCTCATGAGTTTTAAAAGTAGTTTTGAACACATCATTAGGGTGAATTCTCAGTTGGTGATAGACTGCTCTTAAGTCAAGCTTGCTAAAAACTTGCCCCAGACAACTCGTCAATTAGTTCCTCCAAAACTAGAATAGTATAGGTGTAGGCGTCGCTCGAAGTGCGCCTACGTTAAAAGCATGTTGTGAATATGCTTGGCACTCATAGGAAGTGGGAATTGACATTACGATTAGGGACAAATAAAGTAGGGAGCCGCCAACAAGTTTTTAAGGAACTTGTAAACCGTTCACGGATCATTTAAGGCAACCACGAATAAAGGGACAACGATAGGCAACAACGATTGACCCGTGAAGGTTACACCCCATTCATAATCCATGAGATTACTAACTCCATATGGTTCGGAACCACAAAAGGAGGATCGGGGATGATGGTACGAAGTGAGTCATGGAGTCACATTCGCCCGTATTGGCCTCTACTCGATTCTTATATTGAAAAGCATTCCTGTGATCTCAAAGGCATACAAACAATAATTCAATTCGCTCCAAACTATTATTTAACTAAATTGGTTTAATATTAATGCACACATAATTCTAAAATATTGGTGATCACTTCAATTAATAATAAGATTAAAAGGATCCTAAACCGGTTGTCCAAATTATCTTATTAGGCGTGATTTTCAATTACATATTCCCTTTAAACATGCAATATGATGATCATAATAAAAATAGTAGAACAACATTAATATTAAAACCAAATCAATCACAATTCCAACAACATAAAATCGTTAGAAAAAATAATAAAAATAAAAGGAGCATGATCCTTACTTTGATTCTTTTTTTTGCAACTACAAAATAATAAACGAGTTAGTAACTTCAAGGAAATAATAAAACGATGATTAAATTAAATTAAATAAAGTAAATTTGATTTTGGGGCCAAACCCTCAAACAATTCTACCTTTCACGCCTTGGCTTAAGGATAGAACCACGAGTAAAGTATGGACTCCTTTGAGTACTTGAAGAAGGAATTTTGAAGTAAAAAAGGGTAGGCTAGTGTTTAGGCTAAAGCATAGAAGAGGGGAGAATAAAATTAGAACAGAAATGAGGGGGTATTTATAGGGAAAATGTGCTGAGGGAGCACACGGAACCCTAAAATGATAAAAACCCTAAAAAAGTATCTCGTGACACGGTCAAATTGTACCGTGACACGGGAAGCCCCACCGTCAGACGGTACACTTTCCCGTGACACGGTACACTTTTGGCGTGACGAGGGAAATTTTCAGAAAACGGGATAGAAAACGCGTCAAGGGTTTACGCGGAAAAGACACAGAATGTCCCGTGTCATGGCAGAATTCCCGTGTCACGGGAAATCCCACCGCCAGACGGGAAGGATTCCCGTGACACGGTAGGTACCTGTCGTGGCGCGGGAAATTCCAGCCCGTTTTTCCGTCTAAATACATTTTTAACCCTAATTTCCTTCGGCATTTTAAGTGTCGATTGATAATTTCGGGCCTTTTCTGACTTTTTATTATTCGGGCTAAAATAAGAAAATAATTAAATAAAAATAAATAAAGGGTTTGGGCCAAAAACAAATAATAAAACAATAAAAAAAAAAAAAAAAAAAAACTTTGGGCTAGAATTAATTAATAAGTTTGGGCTGAAATTAAAACTATGCTTTTACCAAACATCAAGACTAATCCATGGACTGTTCAAAAATACGATTTTTTAAGCACTCTCGGGATTAAATACTAAACCCGACCAATAGTGGCGGTGAAAGGTTGTTCATCATCGGGTTTGGTTTTGGGGAGACATTTTTAGGTGACTACAGAAGCCCCCACTTTGACTGAGTTTGTAAAAACGTTAGTTTCGAAAACGATAGTCAAAGTAGTCGATAGGGACGGAGAATGATTTAAGACGTTCTGCGATCCTAAATCACTCTGTATACGCCGATACTTGCAGAAAAAACGTTAATTCAACAGATAAAAGAGTAAAGGGGTAGAACACGTATCTAGCACCAGTGTATTGGTGACAAACGAATTTGGCAGCTTCCTAAGCTTGAAGCAATCCGCCGAGTGACATTTGTTGAAACGATTTCCATGCTTGAGGAAAGCCAACTGAAGAGTTTGGTAGTTTTCTAAGCCTGAAGAAAGCTACCGGATAATACATTCCATGCCTGAGGAAAGTCGACGAACAAATTTGGTGTCATTCTATGCTTGAAGAAATCCACCGATAATGCCTTCCATGCTTGAGGAAAGCCGACAAAGGAATTTTGCGGTTTTCTATACTTGAAGAAAAATCCACCGATAACGCTTTCCATGCCTGAGGAAAGCCGACTTGGCGGTTTTCTATACTTGAAGAAAAATCCACCGATAACGCTTTCCAAGCCTGAGGAAAGCCGACTTGGCGGTTTTCTATACTTGAAGAAAAATCCACCGATAACGCTTTCCAAGCCTGAGGAAAGCCGACTGATGAATATGGTGTCATTCTATGCTTGAAGAATTCCACCGATAGTGCCTTCCATGCTTGAGGAAAGCCGATTTGGCGGTTTTCTATACTTGAAGAAAAATCCACTGGATAATACTTTCCATGCTTGAGGAAAGTCGAAAGATGATGAGATTGCAAGTCTCTGTGTATCGAGAACCTTGCGCCGTGAAATGATGGTGGTCCGCTTGTCCTCGGACGTGGGCTGTAGATGGTCCGCTTGTCCCCGGACGTGGGCTGTAGATGGTCCGTTTGTCCCCGGACGTGGGCTGTAGATAAGACCTGCAAAAATAAATTTGCCAATGGACTCGTATATACTATGATTGACTTGACCACTAACTTGACCAAGTTTGACTTGATGTGACATGACATGTGTATGACTTGTAAGTGTGTGTGTGTGTGTGTGTATATGTGTGTGTGCAGACACAAGCAAACGAAGATGCAAAAGCAAAAATTTTCCGTCAATTTTTGTCATGAGTGGAGGGTACCGACTTTCTCCCGAAAAAGAAAGATGTGAAAACTGAACTTTTATTTTCAAACTTCCTTCGATGAAAACTTGGAAAAAGTTTTTGAACTTCCCCAAAATAAAATAATGAAAAAGGAAAGAAGTTTTGAACTTCCTCCTTGAGCAAGACGAAATGAATTGTATGGATTGAATTGCTTGTCCTGAAAATAATGTATGCATGATGCATGTTCTTAGGCCAGGAGGCTAAGGAAAATTACATCATGTGACACGATAGATGAATGAACTTAAGTCATGGAGCTAAGCATCATATATGGTGTAAAGAAGCGATTTTGAACGTCACTTAAGTCTGGAAGCTAAGCACGTATAGTGATTATTGCATAATGAACGTTGCTTAGGTCAAGGAGCTAAGCACGATATGCTTTGTATGATTAAAAATCATTTATATATAAATGTTTCTTAGCACATTATGCGAAACAATGAACATTGCTCAGGTCAGGAAGCTAAGCAAGTATACAATTTTTCTTCTACTGAATATTGTCTTTAAATATGATGAAACATGCACAGTGTTGAAACAAGATTTCATGATAAAGGGCTCTTAAAGGGAAGGATGATTGATATGGATATGGATGTGTGAGTGAAGTGTGTGAATGTGATGCTAAGGCTGGCTGCAAGGGTTATGGCGATGGAAAGAGATGTGAGAAGAGTTAAAGATGATGACTCTTCAGGCTGGGTAAGCTAATGTGAATTGGGTCTAAGCCCCCAAGTCTATCTCTAAATGGGTAGGGATAAGCATTGGATATTCTTTGACTCGATCATGCATGGATATGAATATGAATGTGGTCGCACCTCGATGTGAGGTTGCCTACGTATCCGTTAGGAATCAGGCCGAACGTAGCTCTAACCGAACTTTGCACACTGTACACCTCAAAGAGGTCTTTCAAGGGTTGTAATGTGGTTAATTTGATGGTTTAAGGAAGAAAGGGGTAAAAGGCTCAAGACCCGAGAGAATCCCCAAGATGTGTAATTTTGAATTTGAAAATTTTGAATTTTGCAAGTTTATTTTCAACCCTTTTTTTTTTTTTTTTTTTTGAATTTCTTTTTTTTTCTCTCTTTTTTTTTTTATTCTTTTGAATCAATGTGGACAATCTCAGATCATGCGGTCCATCACTCACTTAGCATTCATGTTTCTCAGGCACGGTACAAAGCACTCGATGAGAGACGCAATTTGAGACGTGTTCATATCAAAGACATTGGAACACTTGCCTTTAGATATTGTTTTATTGTTGCTTTGCTGCTTTCTTTTTTTTTTTACTTGCTTTTTGAATGTTATACAATTACACATCTTCCAATCCCAGGGTTAAGTGAATGTGGGTTGAAGAAATGAAGGCCAAACGTTAGACGAGGTTCAAAATGGTTGATGAAGAAATGGAATGTGATTGAACGGTTAACAGGGAATGACATGGTTGCAAATGTGCCTCAAGTCATTGGTGTACCTTGGGTTTAGTTCGGTAATTGATTTTTTTTTTATTATTTTTTTTTATTGAGAATGAATGAATGAATGAAAAATTCTATGATCGAGATGTAAAGGAAAAATGCTCATTTTATTAATGGAGAAGGTGAACGAAACACAAGAAACATATAAAAAAATTCAAAGTGGAAAACCTATGCTAGACATGAATGGGGGAATGGAGAAGAATGATAAAGAAAGAAATCATGAAATCTTGCACGAAGGATCTGTGTGCCTTGTATTCATTACTTCTTGCTGCCTGGAGGGACAGGAAGTTTGTTTGCATCCATCAAGTCTTGAATGACGTCCTTCAAATTCCAACATTGCTCCGTAGTGTGGCCCCTTCCTTGATGGTACTTGCAATAGGCATTGGGATTCCATTTGGCGCTCCTTTCTTCAGGTTTTGGCTCTGGAAATGGCCCAATAGGTGTGATCAAGCCTTGACTGTAAAGGCGATCAAAGGCCGCATCATACGTCATTCCTAAAGGAGTGTAAGTTCTTTTCTTCTTGGGAAATGGAGTATCAAGAGCTAACAATTCATTGAGATCAACTTGACCTATATTATTGGTAGTATTTTCGTGCTTAGAAGACGAAGAAAAAGGATGGTCGTTCTTCTTGTTTTTCCAAGTGTTATTATTGTTACTACCAGCAGTCTTTATTAGCTCATCCTCGATATTGATGCCGATGTCGTATACAGCTTCGAAAGTGTTCAGTGGAAGAAATTTGAGATGTTCCCTATATTTATGAGTCAGATTTTGAATAAAGAGGCGAACCATCTCTCTTTCTTTGGGTGGATCTACCAAGAGTGAAGCTGTTTCCCTCCACCTGTTCAGGTAAGCGGTGAAGCCTTCATTCTCTTTCTGTTTGAGAATGGAGAGTTCACGTTCAGAAGTTTTAGTTTGAATGTTACATTTGTAACAATTCATGAAACTGTCGATGACATCTTGCCAAGTCGCAGTATGCTTGACACCTAAGGAATAAAACCATTGTTGGCAAGCATGTTCTAAGGAGAGAGGGAACACCGTAGGGAAGAGTGTTACGTCCAATCCCTTAAGAGCCATGGTTGCAGAGAACGCCTTCAAATGGAATATTGGATTGTCAGTAGGCTTGAACTTTGGAATATCAGCAGTGGAGAACTTTTCAGGGAGTCTATCCTTCACATCCAAAGGAGTGGGAGGCCGTTCCACATAAGTGAAATCCTCAGAGATCTTACTCATTTGTTCCTTCAGTTTGTCAAGGGTGGAAACAGTGACCTTGTTTTGTTCCATGGTAGTGACCCTAATGGTAAGGGTTTGCATCATGGAAGACAGTACCTCAATGGATTTGTTGATGTTCTCAATGTCTTCTTTAGTGGCCATTGAAAGGTGATGAGTAACGGAGATGGCAAAGTTCTCTTTGAACGCCTATTAGATCTGAGAGATTGTTGCGGTAATGGCTCGAACCGTATTGATCTATCCCTGTTCCTTGACCAAGTACTGTGAAATAAAATAATTCACTTAATTGTTTGACTCATTGCTCAAGATAGGAAAGGAAGGAAAAAAAATAGACATTTGAAAACAGGTGAGAAAACTCCACTCATTTTTTATTATGACGAAAAAAGGGTGCATGAACCTAATATACGATCATAAACGACCTGGTGCACGACTCGAGTCGGAACATAAAGAAAGTGTGTGGTTTATACTTGACTCGTGAGTGACTAAGTGATGTTATAAGACTCGTGGTATGATCGTATGGTTAGACATGTGAACAATAACCAAAATGACTGACGCGAGGACCAAATTAACACGGAAGACTTAAAAAAAAGCTGACTAGACTTATTTCAAGGGCACCGTGACACGGAAGACTGTACCGTGTCACGTGACGAGCTGCCGTGACGCGGTGGTTTTTTTTTTTTTTTGTAGGTCCACCGTGCCACGGTGGACTGTGTCGTGACACGGTGGACAGTCCCGTGTCGCGGCAACCATTCCCGTGCCACGGTGGATGCTGACGTGGCATGGGATTTTTTTTTTGCAGGTCCACCGTGCCACGGTGGACTATGCCGTGACACGGTGGACAGTCCCGTGTCGCGGCAACCATTCCCGTGCCACAGTAGATGCTGACGTGGCACGCTTTTTTTTTTTTTTTTTTTAAAAAAAAAATCTATAATTTTGAAATTCTACTTGTTTATTTTTAAAGGGGGATACCATCCGAACGACACAAAAACAAGACTTCCCTAAAATACGGTCAAAAAAGTGGTGCACGACTAAAGAAAAAAGTGTGTGAACACGACATGTAAGTGATTAGGTGAGGTTATGGACGCGTGTTTTGACCGTACAACTAGACATGACACCAAACCGGACACAGCATCCACACACGTACGCACAAGAATTAAAAAAAGACTGACAGGACACTTTTCCTGGGCAGTCTACCGTCAGACGGTAGTGAGCCCCGTGTCACGGCACTGTTCACCGTGGCGCGGCAGAACATGCCGTGACACGGTGCGCAGTTCCAGGTCAGTTTTGTGATTTTTCCAGATTTTAACCGATTTTAGGTCCGTACTAATTACTATGTGAGAATAAAAACCCTCGGTCATGGGTTAAACAAAAGAGCAAACACATGAAGGTTAGCACCAAACAACCACATAGCATTTAGGCACTATGATAAAAAAAGTTCGCAACCTAGAGTCAAGATCTATGTTCAACTATTGGTCAAGCCTTGGGTGTCAAAAGGGTACCGTGGTTAAGAGTTTGGACGCGTTAGCAAGGCAGCCTCCTTTGAGGGTGTATGCCAACGGGCGGCTCCGCGAGTTCGTGATGAAATCGAACTCGACTCCATGGTTTGGGTAGATTTAATAACTCGGATGAACCCTTATTGCCATGAGCGTTTTTGGGTCGATAGAGCTTAAATCCCCGGGGCTAAGACGCATGTAGAACACATACGTTTTTTCAGAAAAATCGAAGGAAGTCGACTGTGAGGAAAGAAAATAAGCCACCCGACTGATTTTAGGACTGCCGTGACACGGCAAAAATTCCCGTGTCACGGTACTGTGCACCGTCAGACGGTGCACTGTACCGTGACACGGCAGTCAGAAGATCTGACTGATGCCCTGTTTTCCTTCGCGCGCAACCAAGTTATCCAATTTTTCCTACGGGACAGACCTGAATGCGACGTTACAACGTCTATGCAGATGCAAAAATGCCAAATTAATCACAGGAATATTTTTTCAAGAATCTTTCAAGTCTCATCCACTCATCTTAATTAAATACCGATCACTCAAATCGATAAATAATTAAGAATCCTCCCCAGTGGAGTCGCCAAATTGTAGGCGTCGTTCGAAGTGCGCCTACGTTAAAAGCATGTTGTGAATATGCTTGGCACTCATAGGAAGTGGGAATTGACATTACGATTAGGGACAACGATTAGGGACAAATAAAGTAGGGAGCCTCCAACAAGTTTTTAAGGAACTTGTAAACCGTTCACGGATCATTTAAGGCAACCACGAATAAAGGGACAACGATAGGCAACAACGATTGACCCGTGAAGGTTACACCCCATTCATAATCCATGAGATTACTAACTCCATATGGTTCGGAACCACGAAAGGAGGATCGGGGATGATGGTACGAAGTGAGTCATGGAGTCACATTCGCCCGTATTGGCCTCTACTCGATTCTTATATTGAAAAGCATTCCTGTGATCTCAAAGGCATACAAACAATAATTCAATTCGCTCCAAACTATTATTTAACTAAATTGGTTTAATATTAATGCACACATAATTCTAAAATATTGGTGATCACTTCAATTAATAATAAGATTAAAAGGATCCTAAACCGGTTGTCCAAATTATCTTATTAGGCGTGATTTTCAATTACATATTCCCTTTAAACATGCAATATGATGATCATAATAAAAATAGTAGAACAACATTAATATTAAAACCAAATTAATCACAATTCCAACAACATAAAATCGTTAGAAAAAATAATAAAAATAAAAGGAGCATGATCCTTACTTTGATTCTGTTTTTTTGCAACTACAAAATAATAAACGAGTTAGTAATTTCAAGGAAATAATAAAACGATGATTAAATTAAATTAAATAAAGTAAAGTTGATTTTGGGGCCAAACCCTCAAACAATTCTACCTTTCACGCCTTGGCTTAAGGATAGAACCACGAGTAAAGTATGGACTCCTTTGAATACTTGAAGAAGGAATTTTGAAGTAAAAAAGGGTAGGCTAGTGTTTAGGCTAAAGCATAGAAGAGGGGAGAATAAAATTAGAGAATTACTCGGTGCCCCGTACATCAGAAATGAGGGGGTATTTATAGGGAAAATGTGCTGAGGGAGCACACGGAACCCTAAAATGATAAAAACCCTAAAAAAGTATCTCGTGACACGGTCAAACTTTACCGTGACACGGGAAGCCCCACCGTCAGACGGTACACTTTCCCGTGACACGATACACTTTTGGCGTGACGAGGGAAATTTTCAGAAAACGGGATAGAAAACGCGTCAAGGGTTTACGCGGAAAAGACACGGAATGTCCCGTGTCACGGCAGAATTTCGTGTCACGGGAAATCCCACCGTCAGACGGGAAGGATTCCCGTGACACGGTAGGTACCTGCTGTGGCGCGGGAAATTCCAGCCCGTTTTTCCGTCTAAATACATTTTTAACCCTAATTTCCTTCGGCATTTTAAGTGCCGATTGATAATTTCGGGCCTTTTCTGACTTTTTATTATTCGGGCTAAAATAAGAAAATAATTAAATAAAAATAAATAATGGGTTTGGGCCAAAAACAAATAATAAAACAATAAAAAAAAAAAAAAAAAAAAAAAAAAAAAAAAAGCTTTGGGCAAGAATTAATTAATAAGTTTGGGCTGAAATTAAAACTATGCTTTTACCAAACATCAAGACTAATCCATGGACTGTTTAAAAATACGATTTTTTAAGCACTCTCGGGATTAAATACTAAACCCGACCAATAGTGGCGATGAAAGGTTGTTCATCATCGGGTTTGGTTTTGGGGAGACATTTTTAGGTGTCTACAATAGGGAACTTTTTTTTTAAGAATTCTCTTGTTCAATTCTCTGTAGTCAACATATAGCCTCCAAGTGTAGGCGTCGTTCGAAATGCGCCTACGTAAAGCATGTGGTAAATATGCTTGACACTCATAGGAAGTGGGAATTGACATAATACGATTAGGGACAAGGAAAGTAGGGAGTCACCAACAAGTTTTTTAAGGAACTTGTAAACCGTTCACGGATCATTTAAGGCAATCACGATCAAGGGAAAACGAAAGGCAACAACGATTGACCCGTGAAGGTTACATCCCATTCATAATCCATGAGATTACGAACTCCATATGGTTCGGAACCACAAAAGGAGGATCGGGGATGATGGTACAAAGTGAGTCATGGAGTCACATTTGCCCGTATTGGCCTCTACTCGATTCTATTAGCGAAAAGTGATTCGTACGATCTCAAAGGCATGCAAAAAAAGATTCAATTCGCTCCAAACTATTATTATGCTAAATTGGTTTAATATTAATGCAATATATAATTCTAATAACAAGATTAATAACAAGATTTAAAAAAAACCCTAAGCCATTCGTCCAACTTATCTTATTAGGCGTGATTTTCAATTACATATTTCCATTAAACATGCAATATGGTGATAAAAAATAATAATAGAATAAACATTAATATTGGAAGCAATTTAACAATAAATCCAACAATATAAAATCGTTAGAAAAATAATAGAAATAAAAGGAACATATTCTTACTTTGATTTTGTTTGCTTGCAACTATAAAACAATAAACGAGCTAGTAATTTCAAGGAAAATTAATAAAACGACAATTAAATTAAATTAAATTAAATTAAATAGAGTTGATTTGGGGCCACACTGGTGGAAAATAGCTATTCGTAACGGGCAAAAACAGCCCATCTGTAATAGGCAAGGGGCATTACGAATGCGGCCGTTACAGATAGGCTATGTTATTGGTAATAGGCGCTTCCCGTTATAAATAATCCATTATCCGTAACGGGCAGTTTTAATGTCCGTTACGATTAACTCGTTATTCATAACGGGCATTTTTAACCGCCCGTTACGAATAACGGGTTATTTGTAACGGACATTTAATTTCCCCGTTACAAATACAATTGAAGCCAATTAAAAAAAATGGTAGCAGGATATACCTGCTACCTAGTAATCTGCTATGATGCAGAATCTTTAATTATTATTATTAATATTCAATAATAACATATGCAAAATTCAATTAATTATAAATTAAGATACTACTTGCACTAATGTTCAAATTGACTTTACAATAACTCTCTAACATGAATCAAAAGCTACTACATAATTCCACTCAACCTCTTCATTCTATTTCTTTTTCTCACTAAACCTCCATAATTCCAAAGTAGAACAAGGCAACTTCTGAGACTGCTTTCTCTTTTTGTGTCTCCGGCAAGGTTGAGGCTGCTCTAGAGGTGGACTTGGACAGAGTGCCAACGCGGTCGGTGGAACATCATGAGGGTTGTGCACATAGACATACATCATGGTGAGATAACAATGAATTTAATAGCATACAATTGACCGACACTATAATATAATATTCCATGAGATAAAATCAAACTCACCCATACACCAAAATAAATGTCTGAAACATTGCAAGGTTTATTGAGTCAAGAAGTAGGCAACCTTACCCTAAATGAATCAATATTACTCAATTGATCAATTATAATGTACTGAACAAAGCACAGTTGCAAAACAATTCTCACGTATGTGACGTATGCATCAAAACTGCATAGTACTGTAATTTGAAGTATAACAACTAAAGAGGTCTCTGTGAAGCATAAATCATAGACTCTAGAGAGAATCGGGACCAGTCCACCTCACTCTCTAAGACACGTTGAACTTTGAAGTATAAATCATCGAAGGACATACAAATGACATAACCTCATGAATTAGTCTTCCCTCATTCATTAACAACTCATTTGAAAAGAGAAATTACTGTTCCAGGCACATTCAGTAATTTCTCCAAGTTAAATTCGAAAAGAGAAATTATTGTTATGGGATCCTATGCTTTAAACAATTCTGTCAAAATTTAAACAGAAGCTTATCAACTAGATACTCTGCATATCTTTTCACTCATTATCGCTGGAAAGTAAGTGAACTTGACTTGAGATTTAAATGAGCTAGGCCAATCACTACATAGCTGGGCTCAAATAAAATCATGAACAGGCTTGCATTTGTAGATTAAGGAGTTCTAGTTATAAACTGCAGTTAATAACACAAAACAACAAAAATACATGAGTTGGTAAACCAAGATAAGCTATCATTAGCTCTATCTAGCTCTGCTTTTATCAACTCTAGTTGATATGTGCGCATACCCAGCTACTTCATGGCCGAAAATGCGAGGAAACAATTGTGTAGCAGTACTTCCCTGCAGAATATAGAGAATATTTGGAGTTTTCAGCTCTTAAAAAACATAGTTCAGAAACCCGAAGGGATACAAACTAGTATGGAATGAAAACAAAATGTTAGGTGAATAAGATATACCTTAGCTTCCCAAAAGTAAAAGTCAGTATGGCAAAGTGTAGTGTACTTGATCTTAACTCTAACTTCCAAGGTCTGTGGTGGAGCAACCTTTTCTTGCTCTATCACCAACGGCTTCCTGGTCTCCCATGCTACAGCAGCTATACAACAAACCAATAATAAATCAACAAAGTGAAGATGAGATTTTATAGTTAACTCGACAAGTCTGAGATTCATACCTTTGCAAGGTATCACAAGGCCACCAGTACTAGACATTGGTAATTTTCAAATCAATCAGATGAGTTCTCGCTTCGAAATTACTTTCCAGGCACATTTAGTATCAACCTTGAATTCAGACGATTTTAACAAACCAATGGCCCGGGTAGGATCCTTGGCAGTCCCTCTCATATGTAATAAACCAAGTGTGTCGAAATTAGTAAGAGTGCCAGCATTGCAGAGGTTGCGTAAAACAAAACCTAACATGAAGAGGCCATTGACGTATACAAAAATTTCTGAGCGCATGCAACCTTATCAGGTAGAAAACATCAACTAAAAATCACCAACATTCACCAATTGTAGATTAAAACACCAAAGCATGAAGAAAGAAAGAACCTTGCATCACTACTACAAAAACAGGCTTAGAGAACGGTTAAACTAAGCTTTATAAAACGCCTTAGGACCGTTCTTCTGCTAAGCGATGTGTAAAGTTTATAGATTGGGTGAAATAGGCGTTTTATATGCACAATAATAGAGAACTGTCCTTAGGTACAACCGTTGTCTTTTCCCTTCTTAAAATCTAAAAATGAGGAAGGGATAGACAACTGTTCTCCTATTTAACAGTTCTATATTCCTTCACTAAAGAGAACGGTTATGTAACCCAACAGTTCTGTATTATTTATGTTTTTTTTTTTTAAAAAAAAAAATCTAAAATATCAACGCTTTCTATTTTGGTATATTAATGGTAACTAGTAAGCATCTTATATTTCCTATTACCAATAAAGATTAATATTCAATAAATAATTTCACCAAAAAAAAATCTCATGAACATCTTTATCACCCAACTATCGAAACATCATAAAGTATATACTCATCCAAAAATCCTTCCATTAATTTACAAATATACTGTTTACAAAAAAATGAACTTATTTATAGACAAAAAAAAAAAAAAGGATTACATAAACAAAATATTGTTGAAGACCTTTCTTCTACTCGTCCTTATTATGAACCTGCAACAACAAACAAAAGTCAATTAGATCGGTAACTTAACAATGCCACAAGATTAAAAAGTGGGAAAAGATACAAAGGCAAATCACTAACATTGATATGCATACACGCTATAAGAACAAAAAAATCTTGAAATAATTAATTGAAATAAATCATGGAAAGTTATAAATGTAGACAAAAATCAAATCAACGAGAAAACTAGCATAAAAAAGTATAAGATGTACTCATGTATCTGTACCAAAAAAAAATAGCACTAGTCATGTTTAAACATTACGGAGTATTAATTAGTGGATTATATAATCATCATATCACAATATGTAGTATATTAACACATTTCTCATACTTATTCTCCAAATGAAATCGAATATCATCATTCCCAGATATAAATAATCAAATAAATAAACGTATCAAATCGCAGATAATGTTTAACATCATCTCAAAGAAAAATTATCATAAGTACATCATTATTCAATTGAACATAAATTGATAAAAATGAAAAATAAAACCAACAAAAACTTAGATCTAGAAAACAAAAAATAACAAACCAGCGCCACATAGTTCGTTCACCTTCTGCCCATTCTAACCACAAATTTTTAATGTCGAAATCGCTGCTGATAATTTGGTGAAGCGTGCTCTACATATGGATTGGATTATAACAATGATGATCTCGTAATATGGTTGTCGACATTTCTACTTATGTAAATTAATAGATATATTTTACCCACATTGACAATTATGGATAATTCATCTTAGAAATTTGAAGGTAGGAAGATGATAAGGTGAAGAAAAAGTAGAACATTAAATCAAAGAGTATGTTATATACTTGTGTAGACACCCATTTGTGTCTCCCCAAAACCAAACCCAGTGATGAGTACCTTTCGCGTCGAATCATAATCGAATGAAGCGAAAGTGTGGAAAGTCTAGTGTTGCGGAAAGTTTTTATTTCTTTTTTCTTCTCCCTGTTTTTGAAAACTTATTTTGAGAAAACAGACAATCCAGTTTGGTTGGTCCATGATATGGGTCCAATAGTAGTGTAATTGGATGGGGCTTGCAAAGACCTTTCCAATGATATATTATAAGCCCAATTCCGATGAATATTGAGGAAGTTATGGCCAATTTACTAAACTGGGCCCAGTTTGAGCTTTATATGCGGCCCAATGATCTAGGGTAGGGCCTAATATGATTTATCATTCCTAATGCAATTAGGAATGATTTTAGTCTTCTGGATTCTTCTAGAAGGTTCTTTTCATTCCTAATTCAATTAGCATTGATAAATTGACTTTTGTTGATTTTTCAGAGTTTTAATCAAAATCAAATAGCATTTTCGAAGAAATTACATTATTTTATCCTCCAGTACGGTAAACTTATCGAATTTTCAAAAACGCGTTAAATTTAAGCTTGGCGTCTGTCCCCACGCCTTGGCGCCTGGAACCAGGCCTGGCGCCTAGCGCTAGTGCTGGTGCCTGGCGCCAGCTAGCCAGGGTTGGCGCCAGCCCTGTTTTCTGAGCGTCAGACTCTGTTTTGTTAATTTATCTTTTTTGGCTGATTTTCTCTATAAATATCGTATTAAAAACTCCGTTTTGATTCACCAATTCTCACCATTCATCAACAATCAGTTTTCATTCACAAGTTTTTCTTTTGCATTCTCTAATTCATTCATCTCTTTCTTTCATTCTTTTTTACTTCGTTTTAATACAAAATTCCGCATTCGCAAGATCTAGAAACACCTAGCCATATTCGAAGTTGCCTTCGCCCTAGACGTGGAAGGTTTTAATTTCTGAGGGTTTTGTCCCAAATCTCTATTTCCATTATTTAATTTGATTGTTTTGTTTATTATTTTCCTTGAAGTTACTAACGTGTGTATTTTGTTATTAGAAAGAGGTACGAGGCATCAAAGTAAGTGTTTTAATGGTTTTAATTGATATTATGATGTAGAAATCATGTTTGCATTGTTATTATGATATTCCTAGTATCATGTCTAGGGTAATTTTAATATTAAATATGATTGTTGCGATGTCTTTTATTCTCTTTCTAATATTTATGATTGTTAGTATCATGTTAGGGTTAAAGATTTGATCTTTATTGCTTAGTGACATGCTAGGATTTGTTTTTAATCTCGTTAGTATCATGCCTAGGATCTTGCTATGCTTTAATATTAACATGAACATGATAATTATTATAATTGTTATAATTTATGATGATTGTTATAATTTATGATGATATTATTATTATTGTGATTATTATTATTATCATCGTTATTATTTATTATTGTTGCTTGATATTTATTGTTATTGCTTGATCACACCTTTTATGCATGTTTAAAGGGAATTGGTACTTGTAATCACGCTTAATAAGATATTTAATAATCTTGTTAGGGTTAATTTGATTATAATTTCAAGTGATCGCCAATAATAGTTTATTTGAGCATTAATATTCAACCAACATAGATAAACAGGTTTAGGGTTAATCCTATTGATTGTATGTTAATTAAAAAGCGCACATGAATACGAGCAGAATAAAGTAGAGGCCTATTATTAGGGCAGGTTCAATCTCTTTTAGGTTGGATTTGTACCATCATCCCCGAACCCTTATTTTGTTCATAACCTTTTGGAGTTGACGATCTCTTGGATCGTTGAGGGGTGTAACCTTCATCCTATGAACGGTTTACAAGTTCCTAAAAAAACTTGTTGGCGACTCTTTTGCTCTATCTTCTTCCCTTTTGGACGCCACCGTACTTTAGTGTATGATCACAGTGGGGTTCAAGCTAGTGGGATTAAGGCTTGAATTATTCCCTACAGTTTTTTGGCGACTCCGCTGGGGAGGATTTCTATTTTAATTCCTTAATTTGTTTTGGCAATGATTTAGAATGAGTGGATGAGACTCGAAAAGTTCTAAGTATTTCATGTGCGTAATTTTGATTAACATTATTGTCATATGCATAAAAAAGATCTTATTGGAAAGACCATCCGTAATGAGTTAAAAACATAGGATTTTACACGTAGGAAATTTGAGGAATGTCTTTCACAACTAGGACTGAAAAAACACCGCGCGAAACTGAAAAATTTTATCAAGCATAGAAAGCTGTTGAGGCATGTGGGAATTAGCGTCAGGGGCCCGAGCTTGGCGCCAGACTTTTAGCCGTAGCGCCAGACGCCAGCATTGGCGCCAGGCGCTACAGTTAAAAGCTGGCGCTAGTCTCTGATTGTTGGCGCCAATTTCCCCCAATACCGAGCCAGAAATATGCGTTCTAATTTTGACCGATTTTTCGTATTGTTTGCTCGATCCTACTTCCTGATTGAATTTTTTCTCACTTTTCTGAAACCCATATGTGTTCTACATATGGACATAACCCTCTGGGAATTCATGCTCCATCTACCCAATTGAACGCTCCGTGCAACAAAGGGTACATTCGAGATGTTGAATTCACCAAACCATGGAAGCGAGTTTTTTCTAAAGCTTGCGGTGTCCCATCCACTCGCGCCAACCATTCACGGTTAGGTTTCCGCGTGGTGCATCCGGACAATTAACCATGGACCCTCTTTGACTAAACCATATCCCGAACTTTAGAGAACTAGAGCCATGGTTAGGTTGCAAACGCATTGCATCATATTGTGCCTACTTGACTAATTGTGCATTATTTGTTGTGCATATATATTCTATGTTTCTCTTAACCGTTTGTTGACTTGTGTTAAGACTAAATAAATAAATTAATGACTTAAAGAACTTTGCCCAATTAATTAATTAATTATTTAATTTGAGTCAATAAAAGTCTAATATTTTAATCGGAATTGACCTAGTACGACTTTAGGCATACCCCAGTTGACTAATAACACCGAAAACAGTCCCAGACCGAAGCTCCACTATTGGCGCCAAGGTCTGAGCTGTAGCGCCACACTATGGTGTGTAGCGCCTGACGACAACTATGTTGTCTGGCGCCAAGCTCCACAGTGTGACGCCAGTCCTGTCGCTTGGCCGACAGTTCGGATTATTTTTCGAGTCATCACCTAGGGTCTAATTAATTAGTTTTCTGTTTAATTCGGTTAATTTTGCTGTCAATAATATTTAATTGAATCAATGATCGAGTTTAGGCACTAGGTCCCATGGTCTTACACAAGAGTCCAAGCATGTCACTTACACTCAACGCACACACCAATACACATACTTTGACCATGATTAAGAGAGTCTTGTGTGCGCGTTTTTCTGTCATTTTTTTTAGGGGGGTAAGTCGGATATTAATCCTCCAACATAAAAATAACAATACTTAGTTCCCTAAAAATATGTACATTATTTTTGCCAAAAATATGCACCCTTTTTATTTTTTTATTTTTTCCCTAAAAATAAACCATAAAGTCAAGTTGATTTGAGTCAAGTAATTAAAACGCAAAATGGTTTAATTTACAGTGCGTGGTCAAGAAAGGAAGGACGATTAATCAAAGATAACCTCTTCGTACAAGTCCAAATTTTCGACAAACCTATAGCTCGCAAGAGGAAAGCAAGGGTTATAATGGCAACTCAAGAAGAAGTCAATGATCTTAAGAACCAACTAGCTACTGTGACTGAGACACTGAAGCTTCTCGCACTTAGGATCGACGATCCCGTGAAGCAACAACAAATTGACCTCATGCAAGAGAGCCTAAGCAAGTTGTCCAGCGACTACAAGTTTCAAGAGCTTACATCACAAGGGGTCTCGGTGGACAAAGATCATGTTCCGCAGAAGTTCAACGCCAACGACATCCCAAAATTCAGAGCAGTTGACAACCCTTACTTCCATTTAAGAGCATTTGAAACAATAATGAGTATCAAGGGTATTGATAAGAAGGTCTTCCCTTCTCTGTTCTCGCTATCTCTCGAGACCGTTCGCCAACAATGGTTCTTTTCTCTCGAGAAAGGAAAGACCTCTACCTGGGAGTCTATAGCTAACGCTTTCATTGATAGGTACAAGTGCAACATTCAAGTCGAGACTGACCATAGAGAACTTGAAATCCTCAAACAGAAAGAGAATGAAGGCTTCACCTCTTTCTTTAACAAGTGGAGAGAAACCTCAGCTAAGATGATTGAGGTGCCAAGCGAAAAAGAGTCTGTGAGACTGTTTATCAAGAATCTCCAAGAAAAATATTCCAAGCATCTTAAATATCAAAATAATCTCCATACCTTTAAGGCTGTTTATGACATTGGGATCAATATTGAAGATGACTTGGCTAAGTCAAAAGCTGCCAACAATAACTCCAACAGTGGCTGGAAAGGAAAGAAGAACGACAATCCTTCTTCCTCCAAAACCGCCCACTCAAATAATGTTAGCACCTTTAATTTAGGAGAAGTTCTTGCCATGAACAACCAAGGACAGAAGAAACCATTTAGGAGGAACTTCACTCCTATTGGCATGAGTTATGACACCGCGTTTGATCGATTAAATGCAAAAGGTCTTATAACTCCCATTGGACTATTTAGGGACCTACCAGTTGAGAAAAGGTCGGTTAACTGGAGCCCCAATGCACACTGCAAGTATCACCAAGGTAGGGGCCATTCCACTGAAAGTTGTTGGAAGCTTAAGGAAGCTATCCAAGACCTAATCGACAATAACAAACTGCCATTTCCCCCTGCTAGTAAGAAGCCAAGCATCGACAATGCACCTCTTGCTCATACCCTGGCTATCTCCGATGAAGAAAACGAGGTTGACCCCTCATCTCTCATTAGACCTGTTGAAGAAATCAATGCCATAGAGAAAGAAGAGGAGATCTTTTTCGATGTCAAAGATAACCTTCCAGAACCGGCAAATAAAGAAGATATACAATTGCTCACACTGTCTATGAAGGAGGCATCGCAACTACTACGTGAAGCTCTCAAAGTTATGAACGAACTCCACAGGAAATATGATGAGCTTCCACTTCCGAAAGAAGAACCTAAAAGAGAATTCACACCAGTGAGAACGACTTATGAGGCAAAGCACTTTCCCTTACAAGTCACTGAAAAACCCAAAAAGAGCAATATAACCTACACTCCAATTGGGATCCCATATGCGCGAATGTTCGAAATGCTCTTTGAGAGTGGCAAGGTCAAACCTCTCGAACCGAGACCATTCGAGTCATTAAAAAGGACAGATAGACATTACTGTCAGTATCATCAATCAGGGGGGCACACTATAGAAAACTGTTTCAAATTCAAGGATTTGGTACAGAAAATGATTGATGAAAAGAAACTAGTCCAAATTCAACAAGAAGAGGATATAACCATTAATGGAGTTTAGGACAGTGATGAAGAATATGTCTATCTAAAGGACATAGTAGGACCTTCACCTTCTGTATCATACACCACAGATGACATTTGGGCTGAAGAAGATTCATCAATAGATATCCTCACAAGATCCGGGAGAATGCAACCTCCCGTTTCAACACAACCTATGCCCACCATACATCAAGTTCCCATACCTATCATCGAAGACAATGACATTGTTAAACAGTTTAAGAAGACAAAAGTTGAGATGAATGTGTGGAAACTTCTGGCAACATCTTGAGAACATAGGTTGGCTGTAATAATGAATGCCTTGGATAAAATCGGGATAGATTCTGACACTACTCCTGAAGGACTAGCCAACTTCCTCACAAGTGACCTTCCTAGTCCGATTAATTTGATCACCTTTTCTGACAAAGATTTACCCCCAAAAGGTGACAAACATTACAAGGCATTAAACCTCACGGTAGTCTGCAAAAGGATGAATGTTCCCATGACTCTTGTAGACAATGGATCGGCTATCAATGTCTGTCCACTTAGATCTGCGAGGATGCTCGGCATAAGGGATGAAGACTTAACTCCGTCCACACAAGGAATAAGAGCCTACGATAATACTCGCCGTCAAGCTCTTGGCAAAATAACCCTAAATGTGACGGCAGGAGCAATAGAACATGCTACTACTTTTCAAGTAGTGGACATCAAAGCCTCATTCAACTTGTTGTTGGGACGCCCTTGGCTTCATGATCTAAAGGTCATCCCTTCATCTCTCCACCAACAAGTAAAAGCCATAGTTGGAGGAATTCCAATCACTATCGATGCTTCGCCTATGAGAATCAAATCCATAGAGAATCCAATTATTAATGTGGAGCACGACGAAGATGACGAAGACCTATGGGGCTTTAATGAAGAAGTCTCCTTAAACCAGGAGGATGAAAGGACATCTCTTTGCCATGACCCCCATTCCAATATGATTGTCAACACCATGCTGAAGAAACAAGGACACTTCCCTGGGATGACCCTAGGAAAGAAGAAAGGGATAGCAAAATCGCTGGAGTCACCTCGCCTCCCTAAGTTAGATACTTTCGGACTTGGTTTCGAACCGACTCGGAAAGATCTCAAGCGACCCCAGGAAAAGTCGAAAGCACGTAGGGACGCTCGCATTCAAAAGAAAGCAATTCCAATGGATTAGTACCCTCTTACGTTCAATGGTAAGTTCATAAAAGAAGGAGAGGACTATCCATGCCATGAATTTCCCGAGCCATTTGTTGTAAACGGCATAAGACAACCAGGATTCAAGATTTTCTTGGATTGCTACTTCACTGATGAAATCCCAACTCCCATCCACAAGGAGAAAGCACCTCCATGCTTTGACTTTAACGTCATGGGATTACTGTTTGGGCGAGAAAAGAATGAGCCAGCTTATAAAGAGGATAATTCCTCGCTCATTCAAACGGCCCTACAAAGTGAAAGCTTCGACCCCTCGAAGCTAATTACTCCAGCCGAAGGATCACTATAAGGGGGGCGCAAGACTATCAAAGTGACTACTCCAAGCGGAAGGAAGATATCAATCACGACGGGGCAAGGACTGATGTTTGAAGAGTCGTCTGAGTCAGAGTCCGAGTCAGAGTCTTCCCCTTTAGAGTCTTCTAAGTCTTTAATAGTAACACCTCCCCCTCCTTTTTCTTCTCCTAGGATAGTTAGTGATCCAGTCGCTGAGGACATATCACTCTTTGATGTAATGATCTCAGAGTATAATAATATTTCTCATTCTCCTTACTTCTCGTGTTTTTCCCTAACCCAAGATGACGAGCATTGCTTAGCTAACGATGAAAAAGACAAAGAAATTATTAAAGCAATGGAAACACTCGAAAAGAAAACACCGGTAATTGAAGAAACTGAAACAGTTGACATCTCGAATGATTCAACTCATAAAAAAGAAGTTAAAATCGGACTAACAATAAATAAACAAGAAAGATCCGATTTAATTAACTTACTTAAAGAATTTATCGATGTATTTGCTTGGTTATATGAAGATATGCCAGGCATTAATAGAGAAATAGCTCAACACACTATACCACTAATTCCAGGAATGAAACCTGTAAAACAAAAGTTGCGTCGAATGAAACCCGAAGTAGCACTTAAAATAAAAGAAGAAGTTCAAAAACAAATAACTGCAGGTTTCATCAAGGTATCCAAATACCCCGAATGGGTCGCCAACGTTGTCCCAGTTCCAAAGAAAGACGGAAGGGTAAAGATATGTATCTGCTATCGAGATCTAAATAAGGCAAGTCCAAAGGACGACTTCCCTTTTCCACACATCGATATTCTGGTAGATAACACGGCAAATCACGCGCTTCTCTCATTCATGGATGGATACGCAGGGTACAATCAGATTCTCATGGCAGAAGAAGACATGGAGAAAACAACCTTTATAACACCATGGGGCACTTACTGCTACATGGTAATTCCATTCGGGTTGAAAAACGCAGGTGCTACTTACCAACGTGCAGCAACTGCCTTACTCCATGACATGATGCACAAAGAAGTCGAGGTATATGTTGACGACATGATTGTAAAATCAAAAGACTGTCCAGGCCATCAAGTAGCCTTAAGGAAATTTTTTGAAAGGCTAAGAAAATATAACATGAGGTTAAATCCTTCAAAATGTGCTTTTGGAGTCACCTCAGGCAAGCTCTTGGGATACGTCATAAGCTCTAGAGGAATAGAGGTAGACCCAACTAAAATTAAAGCAATCATGTCAATGCCACCGCCCAAGACTGAAAAGCAGATTCGAGGATTTATTGGCCGGTTGCAATATATAAGTAGGTTCATATCAAAACTGACGATGATATGTGAACCAATCTTCAAGAAGCTCAAGTAGAATGTACCAGTAATATGGGATGACGAGTGTCAAAAAGCCTTTGAAAAGATCAAAGCCTATCTCGCAAATTCTCCCGTATTAGCGCCAGCACTTCCCGGAATACCTCTTAGGCTATATTTGACGGTTACCAAAGAGACAATGGGAGCCATGCTAGCACAAGAAATAAAAGGCAAAGAGAACGCAATCTATTACCTAAGTAAAAAGATGCTCGAATACGAAACACGCTATACACCGCTCGAGAAATTATGCCTCGCCTTGGTGTGGGCCACAACTAAGTTAAGACATTACATGTTGGTGCATACCGTTTTCGTAGTCTCCCGATTAGATCCACTCAAGTATCTATTCGAGAAATCTACATTCAATGGACGCATATCAAGATGGATTATCAATCTAGCCCAGTTCGATGTAAGGTTTATTCCACAAAAAGCTATTAAAGGATCCGTGGTGTCAGACTTTCTAGCAGATTTTCCAATAGAAGACTCGACGCCAATACAAGACAATGACTTTCCAGATGAAGACCTAATGGTCACTGAAGATGATACTTGGACCTTGTATTTCGACGGAGCCTCAAACCAAAAGGGATGTGGCGTCGGAGTGCTACTAGTATCACCTAAAGAAGAGCACGTTCCAATCTCAATAAAGCTTGATTTCGACGTTACCAACAATGCTGCTGAATATGAAGCATGCGTGGTAGGACTTGAAACAGCTTTGGCATTGGGAGTAAAGAAGTTAAGGATATTCGGAGACTCTTCTTTGATCATCAATCAGATATCTAAAAGGTGGAAAGTAAGGAGCGAAAGCCTAGCCCCTTACCAAACCTATCTGGAAACTCTTACCGATCAGTTAGAGAAGGTAGAATACACATATCTACCTAGAGAAGAAAACCAATTTGCTGATTCCTTGGCAAGATTAGCCTCAATGGTTAGGATTCCCATGGATATCGAGCAAATGCCTCTAACTATCCAAAAAAGGCACAAACCAGCATATATCCAGGTTATAGAAGACGACGACTTAGTCCAAGAAGAAGATGAAGAAGAAGAAGAACCGTGGTACACGGACATACTCAATTATGTCACCAATGGAGAATACCCTCCTCATGCTGACAAAAGAGCAAAGCGAGCATTAAGACTTTTGGCTTCTCAATATGTACTCATAGACAACGAGCTACATAAAAGAGTACCAAAAGGTCGAGCTCTCCTATGTGTAGGAAAGAAGGATGCACAAAGAGTAATGAGAATAGTTCACGAAGGAATCTGTGGCACTCATGTAAATGACAAAATGTTAGTCCAGAAAATAATGCGAGAAGGATATTATTGGACTACAATGAATAGGGATTGCCATCAATATGTAAAAAGATGCCCTAAGTGCCAAATTTATGCCAATTTACAACACGTCCCTCCATCTTTGCTCTACACCTACACATCGCCATGGCCATTCTCTACATGGGGAATTGACATAATTGGCAAAATCACTCCCCCAGGAACAGGAGGCCATGAATTTATCCTAGTAGCAATCGATTACTTTACAAAGTGGGTCGAAACGCAATCATATACGCTAAACTCACTGCAAAACATGTAGCACTATATATCGAAAGAAATATTATTTGTCGATATGGAGTCCCACATGAAATGATAAGTGACAATGGAACTCACTTTCAAGCCGAATGTGAAGAATTGCTACAAAAATACGGCATTCAACATCATCATTCTTCCCCTTATAGACCTCAAGCAAATGGAGCAGTCGAGGCAGCTAATAAAAATCTAAAGACTATCATCGAGAAAATGACAGAAAATTATAAGGATTGGCGTGATAAGCTTCACTTCGCGTTATGGGGTTATCGCACGTCAATCCGTACATCAACAGGAAATACGCCATTCTCCTTGGTATATGGAATGGATGTCGTACAACCTGTCGAATTAGAAATACCATCTCTACGCATCGCGTTAGAGAGTAAACTCGATGAAGTTGAATGGACTAGGGCAAGATATGAAGAATTTATTCTACTCGACGAAAAACGACTAGAAGCTCTACATCACACTCAGTGTTACCAAACTCGTATGGCTAGGCATTTTAATAAGAAGGTCAAGACAAGAAATATCAAAGTAGGAGATTTGGTATTAAAAGCACTAAGGAAAAATATTTTAGACCCAAGGGGAAAATTTAGACCTAACTGGTCTGGCCCCTACATTGTCAAAACAATCCTGTCAGGAGGTGCAGCAAAACTAACTGACATGGATGGCAATGAATTCTCAAACATGACCAATCTTGACCAACTTAAAAAATACTACCCATAATTACTTGAGTAGGATACTCAAGAGAGCTACGTTCGGCCTGATTCCTTAAGAAAGGATACGTAGGCAACCCTTTACGGGTGCGGCCACTTTATTTTTCGACATCTCCGCGTTCCAGAATTAATTAAAAATTCAACAGAAAATCGGCAAATTGTTGGCGTCGCAGAACAGAGCCTGGCGCCAGCCATAAGTCATCAGCGCCAGCCGATGGAATTGGCGCCTAGCACCAGACTTCAGTACCTGGCGCCAAATGCCAATGACTGGCGCCAATTCAGGAATAAAATCTGGGTGAATTTTGGTGTTTTTCGGAAAATTTTCGACTTTCGTACTCGAAGAATTTCTGGAAAATTAATTTTTCGATTTTCATTGCTTTAATAAATTTAAAGTAAATAATTTAATTGAAAGCTAAAATTTCATTAATAAAATAAAATTACATTGTTGATGGAATTTAAATAAAAACTGAAATAAATTAACTTTAAATAGAAATAACAATCGAAGTCTAATAAATCTAAAGCTAAGCAATGCTCTTCATCTTTCTTTTCCTTTCTAGCTCTTTTCCAATTCTTGTCTGCTTCCTCCTCTTCATCCATTACTTTAGCTAGTAGGCATCCTTTAGAGGACCTACATTCAATTTTGGAGTAGATGGTCTTCCCTTCAGCTAGCACTCCATGCTTCTTTTCCACCCAAGCTTTTTTGTCTGTGGTGTTAGCTTTCCTTTTTCCTTTGTCTTTGGTAGTATTTTTCTTCCTAGGCATTATAGGTGTTTTGAATTCAATTCTTGCACCTAAGCGTTCTTTGGCAGGAGTCACCCTGTCACCTAGACGATTCTTCACATCGGTTCTACCCTGATCAATCGAAGATTTCTTCAGCAACCACTTCTTTACATCATTAGGCAAAGAAGGAGGAAACTTTTGGGTAATCACTTCCCATAAAGGTCTAGTGCTCCAGTAAGCATCGAATCTATCTACTTCTTGAGATACAGGGTACTCATAGGGAGGACGAAGATCCCCGGAAGGAATATTCTGCAGCAAGCCGTATTGTCTTTTTACCCTGCAGGGATAATAATAAGTTACACGAGACAAGCTTGGAAGACGGCAGAAAGGTTGCTTGTTAACACCAACCATCCTTTCTATTTTCCACCATGGGATGACCCACTTGATAGTGAAATCACGTGATTCAAAGACTTTTCTCCACCCATGGCGCCCAATTTTAGGGATGCGCTTCTTCCTTCTCACGAAGCAATTGGGAGTATATTTTTCAATGTCGTCCGGAGGGCTAATTAATCCTAGCCTCTCCATTAGCCACATCTGTAAAAAATTTCAATGCAGATAAATCATTATTACAATACAAAAATATATTTTTTTTATTTCTGTAATTAAAAATATTATTTTTTCTACCTGTAATAAAATTGGAGAGCCGCGAAGAGGCGCTTTTGGGTCCCTTTTCAATTCATCTAGACTAATCATAGTCTCTCCAACTATTAATGGCATTGGATTTCTCCCTGATTCAATTTGTTCTAGTACAGTGGTTATAATTGATTGACCCTCGTTACTTTTACCACTACTAAGAAAAAATTGATTAAGCATGCAAAATCCTTAAATTAACTATGTTGCCATCCACTATTTTTGATAAATCCCTTTCTTTTAAATTAAAGAAGCGGTCAAAATCCTTATAATAGTATGCATCTACTCTAGGGATTGCTATAAGGTCTATTGCAGGGAAGCCTAAGATAGCACCAATTTCCTCCGGCAAAGGGCTAATCTCATCATACCCTATTCTGAAACAATGAGTATCAACATTCCAAAATTCTAGAGCGGTATGTATGAAGTCTAGGTCAAGATCTACCCCTTTGATGCCATAAATTCCCCCCAGGTGAAATAAATCTAATTCTTTTCTCTCCCTCGCATTAAGAGATCGACACCATTCATGAGTGTATTGGGTGAAGGTCTTGGTGACTAAAGACATGATTATTGTTTTTCTAAAGAAGAGAATTATTTTATTCGCTGGAATTATGAGAAGAATCGGCTGGGCAGGGCGCTATTTATACACAAATTGCGAAGAATTTTAATCAGAATGAAACACGGAGTCAGCGTCAATTGGCGTAAAAAAACCGTGATTGGCGCCAACCGCCAGCGCTTGGCGCCACACGCTAAGTGTAGCGCCTGGCGCCACGCGCCATAGTGTGGTGCTAGCTGGCGCCAAGTTGCCAGACCAGCCGTGATTGGCGCACGTGCTCAACTTGTGTTTTTAATATTAGACCCGATTCGGTTAATGACTTTATGGCTCCGTTTAATTTTCCTAAACATACTTTTTTTTATCCTTTTTCTTAATTAATTAAATATAGCTATTATTTTTAAATTATATTATTCTTTTTGGACTTTATTTTAAATTCCAAACACCCGACATTTTATTCGATTTTTTTTTTCCTTTTTTATTTTTCTTTTTGGGGGAGAGAGTCGGATACCCTCCATCAATAATAAAAATGACGGAATTTTTGCGCAAAATTGTTTGTCATACTTTTCTTGCACACACTAACATACATATAATAATAAACAATCAAATAAAGTAACATATATATACAAAATGTGTCTAAATAATGAGTCTAAGGCAAAGTTCTATAAAAAAAAAGTCAAAATAAAATATACACAGGAACAAACTACGGCGCCGGAGGACGTATGCCCATCATATCATAAAAATGCGCCGTACGAGGAGTCACCTCTCCACCAGCACCAGCTCCAGTCTCCGTAGGAGGAGGAAGACTCAATATAGGACCACTCCAGCCAGCATCAACCTGAGGCTGAGGCCGCGGAGGCTGCTGTGATGACGAGCCTACCTCGTACATCCCACCACCTCTAAAGCCGAGGTAGCCTCTCCTACCGGTGCAGTGTGACCACCCTCAGAAGAAGATCCCGAGCCCTCAGCAACGTTAGCTCGAGCAGCCTCAAAGCGACCGCCTCTACCCCCTGACGAAGTGCGACAACGTCTCGAGCTAGACCTCGCTGGATCCCTCCGCCCCTCAGGCCTCGTGCGGGTGTGAGAAGCAACGGGCTGGCCCTGCAAAAAAAAAAAAAAAAAAAAAAAAAAAAAAAAAAAAAGAATTAAATCAGAAACAAGGTGAAATTGAAGCAGCAATAATGGGTAAAGAAAGGTTACCTCTCGGACGACATCATCCCGACGGCAGGTGGCCGCATCCCTCATCCGGACGAGCTGGCTCCGGAAGGCATCTATGCATCGTGCCATAGCCGAAACCACCTCGCGTGAAAACTGTCAGAAAAATAAGTCAGTAAATACGCATGATATGTGAACACAAAAATCCTGAATTAAAACTAGGCTTACTCTAGTCTGGTGGCGAGGAATCGATCGCTCTACGAAGCGCTCGCCCTCGGGAGCCGGAGGAATCATCTCCTCGATCGGCCCGTACATCCCCTAATAGTGGATGGACATACGGGGCGGCACAAACTCAGCAGCACCGTCCTGGTATAACAAAAAAAATCAGTAAAGTATTACTTGGGGGCTACTTAGTGAAAAATAAAAGCTAAGAATCTTACCCTCACATCCTCAGCCGGAACAGGGGCTGCAGCTAATGAAGGTAATAGCTCCTCAGCATAACACCGCCCGAGGATCACATGGGACCGCAAAGGGGTACCAGCTCCCTCAGACATGCTCGACAACCGCGCCTCATCGAACATATGACGTGGTGGAGCAGCGGGACCGACGAAGACATCAGAAGAGTGTTGTCTAGCGACCCTCTCTCCCAAATACGCGACCGCTCCATAGGTCCCCAGAAAATAGCGACGCTCAGCAGAGTACTGTGTGGCTAATCCAGAGACTATCCAACCACCCCATGGCCGGTATACCACCTCAGGCCCATATAAAAAGCATCAATCAGGCAAGAATATGTCTAAAAAACCGCGGAGGAACAAGATAAGCAATAAACGTCGTACCGAGACGATCTAGTTCCGGACACGTGCAGTAGACATGTCCACATGGTGGCCGCCCCAAGAGGCGCTCACTGGAAATCCCCTCGGCGATGGTCTCGCCGGCGCAACGGAAGGAAAGTACTCTTAGAACCAGATCTACAAGGAGTTAAAAGTGTGAGTAAATGCTAATTAATATAGGGCTAAACTTTATAGGGAGTAAATGTTTACCTCTACGACCTTCCAAAAAGCAGACAAAGCAACGTTCGTCCCAAAGGACCGGTGACGACACGAGTCCCTCGGCGCACGAACGAAGTCAGCATAGGCCAAGCTGGCCCAGTCATAAGTCCCGATCCGCTGGAGATCAAGGACAGCAGGGAGGTAGTAAAGAAATGCCCTACTACCCTTGTCAGGGAAGAATGTCCCTGACAACAACATCAGCACAAAGATGCGCACCCGCTGCTCTCGGGTGGTCGCATCGTCATCAAGAGCCGCTGCCAGCGTCGATCGGCGAATTCCTCTAGCACTGAACTAAGTCGTCTCGACCTCGGCTTGGGCCCGAATAGCGATCGGCCCCAACAGCTCCTAGACCTCTGAAGAGAAGACGTCGATTCCACTGTCAAACGGCAGTGGCACGGAAGTGAACTCCAGTCCTGTGATGAGACTAAAGTCCGTAGGGGTGACCATCATCTCGCCCCAGGGGAAATGAAAAGTGTTGGTGGTGTCCCAGAAGAACTCCACCAAAGCACACACTAAGTGGTGACCCCCGCTGGAGGCAACCATAGCCTCGGAGGTCTCGAACAAAGTAGCAAGCCCGGAAGACTCCCATAGGAGTCTCGTCTCAAGATCCCTGGCGATGTACATCCTGTACAAATCGCCTAAACCGTCACAGCCAGAGTCGTGATGCCGCGTCCTCCCGGGCTCGGTGCCCTGTCTCACCCTCTCAGAAATGTGGTGGACAGGGGCGAAGAACAGAGTCCGCTCATCCCACTCTGGAAGTCGACCAAGCGAAGTGGACGGCGTGGCGTCGTCCTCCACGGGCTCATGCTCCCGTCTAGTGTTTCGGGACCATGAACCCGAGCCTCGTTGTCTAGCCATGCTACATTGTGCAGAATCATCATAAATTATGGTTCTATAGTATCTAAGGTTCGCCTAGCCGCATGATACTATGTTCGCAAAAACAGAGTACGTAGTACTAAAACAGAGCACAAATTCAAACTGAGCATGACAGCATTTTTCAAGCAATCAAACAATTTCTTGCAACACTATAGTAATTATTGTGACAAATTGAACAAGAATTGTTAGCAAAAACATCAAGAACAAGCCACATTGTTCTTCACGATCTTAAGAGGTCCAACAATGGCAAATTGCTCATTTCTCCACCAAATTGAGTCAAACAAGTCTCAAATTACTCCCAAGGCAATATACAAACATAATCAAGAAATTTCATGGCCTAAAACTTGACAAACAAAGAAAATTGAGCATTATAAATTTCGAATTTTCATGAAATTCGTGAATAAACATGCCAAGAATTCATAAAAAACTGATGTGAGTTTGAAGGAAACTTACATAGATAAGGAAAATAGATGAAAAGAGCTTTGATTTGCAACAAATTTGAGCGAATTCGGTTGAGAAACGAGCAAGCAATGAGCAATCGAAGTTTCGGACTTCTTTCGAGCAATTCGCGACGAACAGAGCAGCAAAATGAAGAAGAAAGGGGTATTTAAGGAAGTCCCCGCGCTGGCGCCAGGCCCTATGCATTGGCGTCACAAATTGGGCTTGGCGTCTGGCGCTAACGCTAAATAGGTGGCGATGATGGTTTTTCAGCGACGCCAAAGCACCCAGCCACCTGTTGAGGTTGTGCTAGTCTTCTGCAACATATTTTCGAGTTCCTTGGTACACCAGTTAGCCCCTCTAAGCAATTTGACATGATTTAGTAATCGGCTTGATTACATAAAGTGATCGACCTGATAAGAGATCGTCTCACTTAGCTTAAAGCGCCTAAGCATTGGCTCATTAGCGCAAAAAGGCACCGACATATAGGTTCAAAGAGAAAAAGAGCACCGACATACAGGTTCAAAGCAACGGAAGCGCCGACGTACATGCATAGCGGAAGCAAAGTTCAGGCGAACTTTAAAAGATCGACAGGCGTGGATCTTCGATAATTTCCTTTGGAAAATTATCGCATCAAATGAGGATGACTTCTAGAGAAGATATCTTCGACAACGTTCCCTAGCTTGCGGAGAGTTGTCACAAACAACTGGAGGTAGTTTCGGGCGAAGTTACCTTCGATGGTATTCCCTAGGATGTGGAATATTATCAATACGGATGAGGATTGTTTCAAGAGAAATAATCTTCGATGATGTTCCCTAGGATGTGGAATATTATCAATGCGGATGAAGATTGTTTCAAGAGAAATAATCTTCGATAGTGTTCCCTTGGACGTGGAATATTATCATTGCGGGGAGGATCGTTTCAGGCGAAGCAATCTTCCAAATTGGAAGCAGTTACGGGCGTAGCGGTTTTCAAGCGGGATTGAATTCTCTAGCTTGCAGGAGGTCATCAAAACAATCGGTTACTTTCAGAGACGTGTGCTCGACGGTGCAAGATACGCGTTTCTTGACTCTTTTATCTGTTTAACTAACGCTAATTTTGCAGGTGTCGGCGTTACAAGATTGATTTAGGATCGCAGAACGTTCTTAATCCTTCTCCGTCCCTATCGCTACTTTGACTTTTGTTTTCGAAACCTGCGTTTCTCCAAACTCAGTCAAAGTGGGGGCTTCTGTAGACACCCATTTGTGTCTCCCCAAAACCAAATCCAATGATCAGTACCTTTCGCGTCGAATCATAATCAAATGAAGTGAAAGCGTGGAAAGTCTAGTGTTGCGGAAAGTTTTAATTTCTTTTCTCTTCTCCCTGTTTTGGAAAAATTATTTTGAGAAAACAGCCAATTCAGTTTGGTTGGTCCATGATATGGGTCCAATAATAGTGTAATTGGATGGGGCTTGCAAAGACCATTCCAATGATATATTATAAGCCCAATTCCGATGAATATTGAGGAAGTTATGGCCAATTTACTAAACTGGGCCCAATTTGAGCTTTATATGCGGCCCAATGATCTAGGGGAGGGCCTAATATGATTTATCATTCCTAATGCAATTAGGAATGGTTTTAGTCTTCTGGATTCTTCTAGAAGGTTCTTTTCATTCCTAATTCAATTAGCATTGATAAATTGACTTTTGTTGACTTTTCAGAGTTTTAATCAAAATCAAATAGCATTTTCGAAGAAATTATATTATTTTATCCTCCAGTACGGTAAACTTATCGAATTTTCAAAAACGCGTTAAATTTAAGCTTGGCGTCTGTCCCCAGGCCTTGGCGCCTGGAATCAGGCCTAGTGCCTGGCGCCAGCTAGCCAGGGTTGGCGTCAGCCCTGTTTTCTGAGCGTCAGACTCTGTTTTGTTAATTTATCTTTTTTGGCTGATTTTCTCTATAAATATCGTATTAAAAACTCCGTTTTGATTCACCAATTCTCACCATTCATCAACAATCAGTTTTCATTCACAAGTTTTTCTTTTGCATTCTCTAATTCATTCATCTCTTTCTTTCATTCTTTTTTACTTCGTTTTAATACAAAATTCCGCATTCGCAAGATCTAGAAACACCTAGCCATATTCGAAGTTGCATTCGCCCTAGACGTGAAAGGTTTTAATTTCTGAGGGTTTGGTCCCAAATCTCTATTTCCATTATTTAATTTGATTGTTTTGTTTATTATTTTCCTTGAAGTTACTAACGTGTGTATTTTGTTATTAGAAAGAGGTACGAGGCATCAAAGTAAGTGCTTTAATGGTTTTAATTGATATTATGATGTAGAAATCATGTTTGCATTGTTATTATGATATTCCTAGTATCATGTCTAGGGTAATTTTAATATTAAATATGATTGTTGTGATGCTTCCTATGTTCTTCCTAATATTTATGATTGTTAGTATCATGTTAGGGTTAAAGATTTGATTTTTATTGCTTAGTGACATGCTAGGGTTTGTTATTAATCTTGTTAGTATCATGCCTAAGATCTTGCTATTTTTATGCTTTAATATTAACATGAACATGATTATGATTATAATTGTTATAATTTATGATGATTATTATAATTTATGATGATATTATTATTATTGTGATTATTATTATTATCATCATTATTATTTATTATTGTTGCTTGATATTTATTGTTATTACTTGATCACACCTTTTATGCATGTTTAAAGGGAATTGGTACTTGTAATCACGCTTAATAAGATATTTAATAATCTTGTTAGGGTTAATTTGATTATAATTTCAAGTGATCGCCAATAATAGTTTATTTGAGCATTAATATTCAACCAACATAGATAAACAGGTTTAGGGTTAATCCTATTGATTGTATGTTAATTAAAAAGCGCACATGAATACGAGCAGAATAAAGTAGAGGCCTATTATTAGGGCAGGTTCAATCTCTTTTAGGTTGGATTTGTACCATCATCCCCGAACCCTTATTTGGTTCAAGACCTTATGGAGTTGACGATCTCTTGGATCGTTGAGGGGTGTAACCTTCATCCTATGAACGGTTTACAAGTTCCTAAAAAAAACTTGTTGGCGACTCTTTTGCTCTATCTTCTTCCCTTTTAGACGCCACCGTACTTTAGTGTATGATCACAGTGGGGTTCAATCTAGTGGGATTAAGGCTTGAATTATTCCCTACAACTTGTATGACGGCTAGCTAGAGAAAGGATGAGAGAAGCTAGGGTTTGTATTCATTAAAGAAGGAAATGAATTTAAAATTTGAAAAAAGGGTGTGAAACGTGTACTTCAATGGAAAAGGGCTGGATTTCCTAATATTTTCTTAAGAATATAGAACGGTTAGGTGAGCTAACTACTCTCCATTCTTAAATATCTTAATCCACTTTTAATTTTTTTAAATAGCTAAAAATAATAAAGAGCGGTTAGGTGTGATAATTGTTCTATATTCCTTTTTTACGAAACGCCTACAAGAGAAAAACGTTCTATTTAGTTTTACAAAACGCCTACCCTAGTTAACCGTTCTATAGGGCGCGTTTCTTATTCTTGTTTTTTTTAGTAGTCATAGAGAATCAATAACTAATACCCAAATTCTCACTTCAACAAACAGATTAACAGAGATTATATACCAACAACCCATAAATTACCAATAAAAATGAACGAATTGGGGATAAATTGATCGATTTCGGTAAAGAACTCAAAGAACCCTAGAATTAATCAACATGCCATATCAGGTTTCTTAAATCTCTCTATAAACAAAAAAAAAATTACAAAAAAATTCAGCAATCAGGTATTAATCGACAAAGATGAACTAAATTCATTACTGATTGCATGTATTTCTCGTTCTAATTGAAGAAAATATTTTTTTTAGATTTATTATTAGTTTAGACGTACAAAGGATAACCAAATCATAAAAATGCCAAAAATGAATCAAATACAAATTGCATGTAGAATAAAATAAAGGAAATCAGAATTCACAAGAACAAATTCAATAACTTAAACAATTAGATGCCTAGAAATCAATTCAAGAAGAGGAAAAAACAATTGAAGGACTTCTTACCTCACGATCTAAAATGCCCATAAATCAATTCAAGAAGAGGAGAGAGGGCCTGAATTTGAAATGAGAGAAAGAGGTGAATGACGGGGAGGAGAGGAGAGGAAAGATAGAGGGAGTAAGGGACTGATGAGAGAGAAAGAGGTGAATGACGGCTATTAGGTGAAACCCTAAAAAGCAAAGTACTAGGCTCCTCTCATCAGTTTGGCCAAGTTTGGGCATTTGTATCAAGCACAATACGCTTGTTACATGTAATATAGTATTCGTAACGGGCAAAATAGTGTCTATTACGAATACTTATTTATTTGTAACGGGGCACTAATTTGTCTGTTACAAATACATACCTATTCGTAACAGACACTATTTTGCCCGTTACAAATAAATAAGTATTCGTAACGGACACTCTTTTGCCCGTTACGAATATCTTAATTGTAACGGGAAAAGCTTTGCCCGTTACAAATAGCCTATTACGAATGAGATTTTTTCCACTAGTGTCAAACCCTCAAATAGTTCTACCTTTCACGCCTTGTTTTAAGGACAAAACCTCGAGTAAAGTACAGACTCCTTGGAGTGCTTAAGGAAGGAATTTTGAAAGAATAAGGTAGGCTAGTGTTTAGGCTAGAGCATAGAAGAGAGAAAAAGAATTAACTGGTACCCCGTACATCAGAAATGAGGGGGTATTTATAGGAAAAATGAGTGGAGGGAACACACGGAACCCTAAAAAGAATAAGAACCCTAAAAACACTGCCGCGTCACGGCAAAAAATGCCGTAACACGGGAAATATTTGTGTGACGCGGGATATTTTGGAGTGACACGGGACATATTTGACCTACGGGAGTTAAAACGCGTGGAGGGTTTACGCGGAAAAGGCACGGGGCTATCCCATGTCACGTGCACTGGCACCGTGTCACGGGGAACTATGCCGTGGCGCGGTATAATGTCTCGTGACACGACACAGTTTGCCGTGACACGGTTCATATCCTGTGTCTCTTTTTCCGTCCAAATACATTTTTGCCCTAATTATATTTAGCCTTTTAAAGTGCCTATCCATATTTTTGGGCTATTTCTGATTTATTATTTATTAATTAGGCTAAAATAATAATAATAATAATAAATGAATAAAAAGGTTTGGGCCAAAATAAAAATTAAGCTATGCTTTGACTAAACATCAAGAGTGATCTATTGTCCATTTTAAAAACTGAATTTAATTAAATATGACTTTTTAAGCACTCTCGGGATTAAATACTGAACCCGAACAATAATGGCGGTGAAAGATTGTTCATCATCAGGTTTGGTTTAGGGGAGACATTTTTAGTTGTCTACACCAGGTACCATATTTCTTTCCTACCAAAACAACATGTGAAGCAAATAGACTAGTGCTGGACCGGATGATGCCCCTTTCAAGCATTTCTTATACCAAATTTTCTATAATATCCTTCTATTTTAAAGGATACTTGTAGAGTCTAATGTTTATATATCATGTACCTTATTCCAGGTGAATTTTATGACCATACCTATCCCTGCTTGGTGGCAGGTCAACATGTTCTTCAAACACCCTTGAAAACTGATGCTTTAAGTTCTGCAATTCCTGGTGCTCATTATCATATCCACTTACTTGCACCAAATAAGTATGAGTTAAAGGATTATCAAGGTCTATAGCCTGCATGAAATATATTTGAGCTGCTCCATCTAACAAGTTCAGAGAAGGTCCAGTTGACAGCACTTTAAGCTTTTTAGTTGGAATACCCTTGAGCTCTACATCCTCATTATTCTTGTGAAACTTCACATTTAATTGCCTAAATTTCCATGAAATTGAACCCAAGGTGCTCAACCATTGTATTCAAAGTACCATGTCACAACTGCCTAATGGAATTAACATAGCCGTCACTCTCATAGTAGTCCAGCAGTTAAAGCATTCTAAGAGATGTAAGGGTTACGTTCTTTTGTTATGTCTTTTTCCTTCAGCTCCACTACTGATGTATCAACTTCATATAACCTTGGGATCTCAACAGTGATAGCCGAGGTTCCTTAAATTGGAACTTATTATTTTTTATAACGTGCATCACAATAGTAACACAACCCCTTAGCTATTTTCTCAGCTCAAATGTCAGCAAAGACATATTTGGGTTTTAGGTAAGGTTTAGAGTTGATTTTGGTCAAGGTAAGGGTGAAATGGGAAGTGTATGAAGTAACGATGGTTGTTTATTGGTCTGAGAAAGGTTCTAGGAGGTTTTGTGTGTGTGGTATTAATTTTAAGGTTTTTTTGGATAGTTGGCTGTAATTGAATCATCTTATAGCGTAGCATATTCCATAGCTACAGCAATAGTCTAAGTTTGAAAGCTCTCACAAAGGGCATGATTTCAGGTTTTAAACCCCCAATAAAGCTTTCCAACAGATATTTCTCAAGCAAACACAGATTATTCTGTATCATAATTGATTTTAGATTCTTAAATTTATCAACATAAGACTTAGTACATTCAGTTTGTTGCAACTTATTAAACTCCTCAACTATATTCACCCCCCTCTCATCCTTGAACATAGCACTTACATCAATCATAAAATCACTCCAATCTACATTGGATCTATTAGCTAGATAGCTAGAGATCAAGTTCTTTGCCTTCCCAGTCATATTCAGAGATGCTAAATCAACTTTTTGATCATCTGGTATCTTACATAAATTGAAGTATTTACAACACTTCTTAATCCACACCCTAGGATTGATACCATCAAAAGTTGGGGACTCAAGTTTAGGATTATAACCCAATTTAGGTTGAGATCTTTGCTCATCTAGTCGAGGTGTTGGCATTCTATCCTTCATCAGCTGCATCATCCTCATGAGTTCCTCGAACATCTAATTGGAAGATGCATTTTGAGCTTCAAATTTCTTTTCCAATGTTGACAACTGCGCCTCCATCCCGTTCACTCGGGTAGTGAGAGTTGGTGCTAGAATGAAATGTAGTAGAGTTGAGCAACGGTGGCTTTGATACCACTGATAAGGTTAAAACCTTATATGAACTGATCTAGATAAGAAGCAGCTTTTGATTTTTAGAAAATTATAGAACAGGAAGAAGAAGAAGGAAGCGAAAGAGAACATAATAGAGAGAGAGAAAGAGAAGAGAGAGAAGTTGTAATTCATTTCATAAACCCACAATTACAACCTTAGGTGCATTAATAAAGCATGATATTCTAACAAAAAGATTCTCTAATCCAGCTGTAATAAACTAAGCACAAAAAGACAAAAATGAAATAACAACTTTCACTACTACAAAAAGTAGAATAAGAAACGCATAATGTAAAACGGGTGACAAAGATAAGCGTTCTATATAATAAAATAGAACGCTTTTCTATGCCAACCGTTGTATATGTTAAATAATATAGAATGGTTCATAGCCCAACCGTTCTATATCTTAAAGATTATAGAATGGTTCACTACCCAACCGTTCTATATTTGTTTTATACAAATTAAAAATTATTAAATAAAAAAATTTAAGTAGATATAGAACAGTGTTCAGTAACAACCGTTGTGCGTCTTTTACCCTAAATTACTTCCGCAATTATCTTTCAATAAATGGTTGCCTACTTTCCTTTTTTCTAGTTTTTGACTCCAAAACTTGCGTTTATGAAATGATATGACTTTTCCTCCTCCCAAACAAGAAAATATATGCAATCTCTCATAATTTAAATTTTCAGATCTAAATGTTTGTTCCCATTTTTGTTGCTCTTGTAAAATATTGGAAAATAATGGTTTGCACAACCACAGATCAAGAACTCAAAGGCTATAAAGGTTTGATTCTATTTTTCAATTAATCAAATTTTTTTTACCATCTTAATTAAATTGCTACGTCCTCGAAGTTAATTATTTGATATGATTGAGGTTTTTTTTTTTTTTGTTGTGACGAAATCTATCCAAATTATTTTTTTTTTAATTTTTTTTTGTATGGAGTCTTTCGCAAAAAATTGAACAAAATCTCAGTATAATTTGATAGGCAATATTGTGTTGTGTTGGGGTTTTTGAATTTTGATAATCAAAGCAGCGATGCAGATTTGAAAAGGTAAGAATCGATGAACAACGACGACAAAATTGGAAGAAGCGAGGTCAACGATTGAATAATCTTCGGTTAGAAATTCAACGGCGAACGTTGAGAGTAATAGATCATTCTGATTTTTCTTGATTCTTCTTAATCAGATATTGATTTTGAGGTTAATTTTAAAGCGTTGTGCATTTCATACTTCGTATATTGCATTATTTTTTTTATTCTTTTTGTTAGTTGGGTTGATTGTAATTGAATGGTTTTTTTTTTTTTTTTTTTTTTTTTTTTTTTTTTTTTTTTACACAGATTAATCAAAGGCAGGAAGAGGAGAAGAGCTGCTTATCGCCAAAAAAACATCTCGATAGTTTTGCATTTTTATTGTATCATAATTGTATTATTAATTTTGTTATCGATAGTTTTGGTATAGACTATTTCAACCATTGATAATTACGAAGTATATTGTTTTCTTTTGTTGTTATGCTATCAATACTTCAATAATTTTGCAATTAAATTGTACAAGTATTATAATTATTTTTCTGGCTACTTTTGAGTTGGAATTTTACCATTTTGTTTAACTTAATTTTTAATTAAAAAAATATTGATTTAATGTAGGCTACTTGGCCTGAAAATCGTGCAAATTTTTTTTATTGATTAAGAAAGAATAGAGGACGGTTAACTTACAAAACTGTTCTCTATTGTATAAGAATATAAAACGGTTCAGCAAGGAAACCGTTGCCTTTTCCTTCTACACATTTAAATTTTAGGGAGGGAATAGAGAACGCTTATGCCTAATGACCGTTCTCTATAATGAGGGATACATAACGCCTCATTTATCCGTTTTAGAAACTTTACACATAGCTTAGCAGAAGAACGATCCTAAAGCGTTCTATAAAGCCTATTTCAACAATTCTCTAAGCCTATTTTTGTAGTAGTGTTTGCAAATAACAGAATTTCCCGCCAAAACCGACTAAATTGTCTTTCCTTCTTATTTCTCCTGTATCATAATCATGCTTATAATTTTTAGTAAACTCTCTTCTATTTCTTTCATCATAAATTTGATGGCGCCCCAACAAAATTTTAATACGGTGTTTGGAAAAATAATTATATAGTTTGAATTAATAATCCACCAATACAAAAGGTGAATATTGTTGTTGATAAATTATGTACTTCGTATGAAATACTAAAAGCAACTGCACTGAACTGAAGTTAACTAAATTGAAATTAATTGATTGGAGGCGAACTGACTGAACAGAACTAAATAGACATGAAATGAATTATTTATGAGAGAAGGAATATAAGGAACTGGACTGAATTGATTGGAGTTGAATTGAACTGAAATGACTGAGCTGAATTGAATTGTTTATTAGAGAAGGAAATTGGTGATAGGAATGGTGTCCTTTGAACAAGTATATTATTCCGATACAGGTTTCGGAATTATTAGAAAGCTAATTTTTTAGTGAGGTCAAGTGATCGGATTGCCTAGGTGGAGGCCGCTTTCGATTAGCAATATTAATGTATAATTTGTATTACAACTTCATTTTGATTTAACCTTTTGGGTCACACCTAAGCAAATAACGATCCGATACAACGAATTAATTCTGAAGGAAACGAATTAATTATGAAGGAATTAATGAGTCGATCGAGTAATTAATATTAAAACGTTAGAAATCGAGCTTGGAGCGTTGAAACCGAGCGTTGTAAGTTGAGTCGAATTTATTAAAGACGAGGCGGTAAAATCACTAATTGATCAACAATTTACTAAAATACCCCTAGCATCGAAATGCCTCAAGAAAACTAGGTGTTAGGGGCAAAATGTTCTTAGAGCACATATCTAGCATACACCAAGCCAAGCACATAACAGCAGTAGCCCGCATGTGCGTGTCTGGCCTGTTGCGCTTGTGTGCGGGGCATGGTGTATTAGGGCCTTGTTGTTGGCGCGCCAAGCACATCGAACCCTGTAGTAGCCAGCTAGCATCCTTACTTTCTAGGCTGCGTGTGGTAGCACTGGCACAACAGCAAGCCTCGGCCAGCAACCCGCACTTGTGTGCGTGGCTTGCTGGGCCATGACAGCAACACACACCCAAGCTGCCACGGCAAGGCCTAGCCAAGGCACAAGGCCTCCAGCTGGGCGTGCCTTGGTGCCCAAGGCTGGGTGCCATGTGGCAGCAGCCGATTGGAGGTGTTGGGTGCATGTGGCCGGATATGGGGAGAGCTTGGGAACAAGTTTGATTCCCTCCTTTCTCTTGTGGTCCTTACCTAACCCCTCCTCTAAGTGTGACACTTGTTGATTAATTATTTGTTGGCTATTTTATTTTATTTTTTATTTAAATATAAAGGGAGAATATTTGTAGACACCTAAAAATGTCTCCCCAAAACCAAACCCGATGATGAACACCTTTCACCGTCATTATTGGTCGGGTTGAGTATTTAATCCTTGGAGTGCTTAAATCCATGTTCTATCCAATATATTTCATGAACCAATCCAATTTCTAGCTCATTTCCCTAAACCATAACCTATTTTCCACTTTTTGTGTCCACATCGCAAAACCGGGAGAAACTGATTTTATGAATATAAAATTTTGATCCATTTATTATTTTTTTAGATAGGCCTTTAAATAAGCGTTCCAACCATATATCATAAGCCCAATTCCGAGTTATAACGAAAAAGATATGAGCAAAACACTAAACTCGGCCTAAAACCGACACCCTTCCACTAAAACGGCCATATCTTAAAATATAAAAAAAATTTTGACCTGATTTTAATTGTTTTGGAAAGTATACTTTATAAGCTTTCCAATGATATATTATATGCCTTATTCCAAGTTACGGATCAAAAGTTATGATTATTTTAAAAACGGGTAAAAAACTGAAATTACCGCGCAACAACTAAAATGCCGCGACACGGCAAATGCTGACGTGCCACGGGGCTTATTCCCGTGACACGGTGCTCTTTTTGTGTAAATATTCACATTTAATCCACCGTGTCACGGGATTTTGCACCGTGTCACGGTGCAATTTCCTGTGTCACGGTGCCCATTCCGTGACACGGGGATATTCCGTGTAATTTCCGCGACACGGCATACTGCACTGTGCCACGGTGGACAATGCCGTGTCACGACATGTCTTCACGTGTCACGGTGCACATCCCGTGACACGGGATTGCTCCGTGTTTACTCCGCGTAATCCCTAAACGTGTTTTCATTTCCCGTAACCTAATTATTTCCCGGGTCACTTAGTTTTCCCCCGTGTCATGGGATCTTTCCCCGTCTGACGGTGTCTGGCACCGTGTCACGGTGCTCTTTGCCGTGACACGGTGTTACTTTTTAGGGTTTTTATCTTTTTAGGGTTCCGCGTGTTCCCTCTCCTCATTTTCCCTATAAATCGGACCCCCCTTTCTGCAGTTCGAGGCACCAATAATCATTCTCTCTCACCTTACACCAAAAATCATTCTCTTCTCCCTCTTTAACCTAATTTCTAGTCTCCTTATTCTTCCATAATAACTCCCCTAAGCGCTCCAAGGAGTCTATACTTAACCCGAGGTTCCGTCCTTAAACTAAGGCGTGAAAGGTACAAAAAACTGAGGGTTTGGACCAAATCAACTCTACTTTTATTTAGTTTAATTGTTTCAATTTGATTTATATTTTAATTGAAGTTACTAACAGTTTATTCATGATCATGTAGCAATTTAAAGGAACGTGCGGAATGTGAGTAATTAATTAATTTAATTACTCTTATTTTATTTTAATATTGCTAGTATCATGATTAGGATTATTTTATATTTGATTTGACTAACGCTATTATTAAATTGCTTCCAATATTAATGTTTATTTTATTATTATTATGATCACCATATTGTATGTTTAAACGGAATATGTAATTGAAAATCACGCCTAATAAGATAATTTGGACGACCAGTTTAGGTTCCTTTTTAATCTTGTTGTTTAATCAAGTGATCACAAATATTTTAGAATTATATGTTGCATTAATATTTAACCAATTTAGCCTAATAATATTTTGGAGCAAATTGAATATTTTGTTTGTATGTCTTTGAGATCGTAGGAATCACTTTTCACTATAAGAATCGAGTAGAGGCCAATACGGGCGAATGTGACTCCATGACTCACTTCGTACCATCATCCCCGATCCTCCTTTCGTGGTTCCGAACCATATGGAGTTAGTAATCTCATGGATTATGAATGGGGTGTAACCTTCACGGGTCAATCGTTGTTGCCTATCGTTGTCCCTTTATCATGGTTGTCTTTTATGATCCGTGAACGGTTTACAAGTTCCTTAAAAACTTGTTGGCAGCTCCCTACTTTGCTTTGTCCCTAATCGTTGTCCCTAATCGTAATGTCAATTCCCACTTCCTATGAGTGCCAAGCATATTCACAACATGCTTTAACGTAGGCGCACTTCGAATGACGCCTACAATATTGATTTTACCAACTCTCCCACATTGATGGAAGAGAGGATTTCAGCCATGAGTTTCCCTCTAAATACCCAGCTTGGGGTAAGGAAAAACTCACTGGAGTAAGAGTTAGAAAAGGCATCTTCTCCACCATGAGAGAAAACCTTTAAACTCATAATTACTCGAGTAGTTTGGTCGGACTAGGCTAACCTCCAAGTAATGGACCTAGTCAGGGTCGTGTTATGGGTGGATACCGTAGGAGGTATTTGCCCGTTGCGAGACTTACGCTTTCTCAAATAAGAGCTCGGTGAACGAGCGAAGCACACTTCAAAGGTAATTTCTTCTTTCCTTAATTCTTGTTAATTACGTATTTTGATTATATTAATTATGAGTTTTATCTTGGCTCGGGTTTATTTTTCGCGATGATTCGGACTTATCAAAACCCAACAATTGGGAGCTGAACTGGACTGAACTAAATGGAGCTGAAATGAACTGAATTGAAATTAAGCTGAACATGACAGACCCTAAATCTTTGTAATTTTGAGCCTCTTTTTTAGTTTCTACTCCGGGCCACAAAAATCTACAACAACACTAAGTAAGAGTTTTTTGCATTATTAAATGAGACTATAATTTAGGCCTTGTTTGATAGTTGGTTGTTAGCTGTTGGAGGTTTAATTTTGCTGGTTGTTTGTATTGGTTGTTTTGTGAGTGTGTGTTTAGAGAACCACGAGGGAAGGATGAAAATCTCTAAGATCTCCTAGAATCGGGAGGAAAACTCTAACAACCTAAGCTATCCCTCTCTCTGTTTGTACGGGCTATTGGTTGTATATAAATATAATTGGTAAAATCAACTTTTGGCTGTTGACTATACCTAAGCAAAATGGCATATAGTTATTAATTATTAAGTATTAATTATTCAATATTATTTTTCAAAAAATAATTATTAATTATTAAATATTTATTATTAATTATTATTTATTCCAAATTAATTAGTAATTATTAGTTACAAGTATTAGTTGTTAGTAATTAATGATTAATAATTATTAATTGATTAGTTATTAATTATTAAATATTACTTCGTAATCTAAAGTAAGAACTTTAAAGTAATTATTTATAAAGATAAGAAGTCAAAAGCCAATTTCAAAAAGCTAGTTTTACTAGTTTTTGGATTTTATCGAAAACGGTGATTTTTTAGTCAAAGAAAAGGCCAATTTACGGACTAGGAAACATATGAAATGGATATTTGCCCAAATAAAAAAAAAAAAAAAAAGTCAAAAGCCATTAAAAAAAATCCAACAACCAAACAAGCACTTAGAGCATCCCCATCAATGAGCATTTTTTTGCTCATGAGCAAAAATGGTGAGCAAAAATGGTAGAAGATGTTCCCCATCAATGAGCATATTGAAAAATGCTCATGAGCAAAATGAAAATTGCTCATAGGATGAGCATTTTTTAAGATGAATAGTAATCATGTGGGGTCCACAATGCAAGTAAAAAAAAGAATTAAAAATAATATAGTAGAGAGAAATATAATAGGATATTAGTAAAAGTAAGAGAGAAGATGTACTAGAGAGAGAATGGGGAAGAATTTTTTTTGATCATTGGTGGGATAAAAATATTATTACAAAAATGCTCATGGGTTAAAAGAGAGAGAAAGTGGGTAGAGAGAGAATGAGGAAACCAATTTTTGCTCATTGTTGGGAATGCTCTTAGGGACAACTGGACATGGGGAGTATCTATCTTTACTAAACATCCGCCTTTCAATAGTGCATCAAATTGGCTAGTTATTCAAGGAGTGGCTCAAAACAACATAGTAGAGTTGATTCAGTTTTTTACCTTGGCTTTAGCTTGTACTACGCATTTTACATGATGATAGGGTTGGTGCGGCTCTTCCTTGAAGTGTTCCACCGTAGTTTATTCTATAGTTGTTCTCTTTGGGGCCTAGCCCCTCTTGTGAAGGGAAAAAAAAAAGCTAAACATCCGCCTTCACTAGTGTAGTAGTGTCACAAATCTTTTTCTGATCGATGCCTTGATAGATGGTAATAATTTTGGAAATTTTGCTAATAACTACCATTTAAATGACCACTTTTGAGAACAACTACCATTAAATTTTTTTTTTGAAAAAACTACCACAAAAACACAAAAACTTTGAGTGGTACTACCACTTTTGGTTTTCCAGCAAGAATCTTCGGTTGGAGAGCTCCATTTTATACAATTTTCGACCAAAAAACCTATATGAATTGACAAAATGACCCTTACATTAACCCTAAATTGGATAATACGATTCAATTGCTCCATATACCCTAATTTCTTAAAACCCTAAATTCAATTTTTTAATTATGAACCCTAATTTAAGATAAAATTGAGAAATTAAATCAAGTATAATGCAAATTTTAAAACAATTTACCTACAATTGTGTTTAGCCACTGAATTCCCTAGTTATTTCAACCACAATTGATTAAAATTTTATAAATTAGGCCCCACTAACCGAAAATTATTGCCGGAAAATTATATGTGGTAGTGCTACTCAAAGTTTTTGTATTTTTGTGGTAGTTTTTTGAAAAAAAAAGTTTTAAATGGTAATTGTTCGCAAAAGTGATAATTTAAATGATAGTTGTTGACAAATTTTCCTATTTCAACGTGTCTTTTAATTGTAGCCAAGTGATATCAGTTGTCAATGTATATGATGTTATGGATCCATAAATCATAAATTCATAATACATAGTTGTCAAAGTGTGCCATTATATCTAGCTCAACATCGTCTTAGATCTATAATCCATTAATCCATGCTATTTATACTTGACATGTTAAGTGGACCATGATATCAAGAGCTAGTCCATCTTTTAATTCTTGCATTCATTAAAATTGCTAAATATGCCTTATAATATGAAAGTAAGTACTACTTGTAGTATGCTAAAAAACAAAATAGGATTAAAAAAAAATTAAAAAACAAATTTTTTTAAAAAAAAAGTTAAGCTTGATTTGAAAAAGTGAAATTTACTCTTCATCTGTTTATATGTTACTGTAGATATATATTCCATGATATTATCTCTCTCCTATATCCTTTAATATTTAGACAATGTACTAACTACTACTCCCTCCGTATTTTGTTACTTGCTTCATTTTTCTACACAGGAATAGTACTCTGTTTGTCCCCTTATCTACATGTCTATTTGCCATATTTTACGGGTTTAAGAAACTTAGAAATTCCTTAAAATTCATGATATGCAATTATGCATGTGGGGTTAGAGAGAAATTGAGAGAAAGAAAAAGTAGTTGGTATTTATTGAAGAGGTAGAGAGAGAAAGTGATGAAAAATGTTGTCAAAAGTACAAAAAAATAAAAATAGATGAAAAATGATGACAACTCATCAAAAAAGAGAGAATATTGAAAAATACATTCTTTAAATAGAAAATAAGCATGTAGTTTTGAAACTCCAAAAAAAAAAAAAAGGGCATGTAGATAAGGAATAGAAGAAGTGCAAAGTAATAGAATATGAAGAAAGTGTTTCGTCAAAAAAAAGAATATGAAGAAAGTGGGGTTGGTGAAAGAATAAAGTCTGATTATCGGCGCGTATGATTATTGGGAGAAGAGAGAATTTGAAAGTATTAAAGTATAATAGTTAAGAGTCCACTACGAGTATTTTTTTTTTCTTTTTATTTTTTGGTGTTTTACACCGTTGGGCTCGGATCCTGGGATCAATTCTGGGTGGTTAGGTTTCAGTCCCCTCCCAATTGTTGTTACGGGGGATCAAACACGGTCACACGGGTCCTTCCTATCAAGTGCAGTCCCAGTTTCAATCACCACTGCACCAACAATCAATTGGTAAAGGGACGAGTATTGTAAGTATATGTTATTAGTTTGATTCAATATATAATCCAAAATCCCCGATTGTGTTCAAATGTTATCTAGCTTTTCCCCACATGGACAATCAAGCCATGTCCCTTGTGCATAACGCAGCAATTGCCCATTGGACCATTGATATTTACTAATTTATTTTCCCATTAATTACTGTATATCCACATCATATTAGATTGGGTCATAATCCTGTCATAAATTTTTTGAAAACGAATTGAGTTTAAATCCAATGCTTCGAAAATGGTATACATTAGATACGACAATTAAAGGATTTGAGTAGTTGGAAAGTTGATCATCTACATTTTAGGTAACACAAAATTCATAAGGTAGACAATGAAGTAATGTGCTACCTAATTCATTTCCACACACACACACAAAGTACTAAAATTTAAAATTTTGAAAAAAAACAAAAAAGAAACATATATGTAAGCATGTATTGTTTATGCTAGTATCACTCTTAGCATTCTAGTCAGTTAAAAAAAATATGAGTGACTTATCTACTAAAGGGAAGGGAGAAGATGGCAGACAAGGGTGGAAGGAAGTGCTTCATAATATACTTGATACAAATGATCATGAGATGTTCCTTACCAATATTAGGCACCACATTAATCAGTGAGTTTCCTTTCATTTTTATTTTATTTGAATGATTAAATTTTATTTTTCCATTTTTTTAAGATTTTTTTTCTAAAATTTCTCATTTACTATTCATGTGGATTATGTTGTATAATTGTTTATAAGAAATAATATATGAAATAGTATATTTATTGAGTATTTTCATATATAATTTCTATGTAGATTTTGTAACCATGAAAGTATCAAGAAACTAATGATATAAATTATTAAATGTGTGATAGAATTGCGCACATTATACTTATATAGAAGTGATTTTAAATTGCAAAGTATTTTGCTACATACATAGTACAAAGTACCTCTAACTAGTTGTAAAGTGTAATTCATGTGGATTACTAAAGTGATACTTTTGATAAGGGAAAATAGCTAATCAAAATCAACACATCATGTGTATAGGGTTGCAGTCGAAATACCAAAAGTTGAACTTAAATTTGAACATTTATCAGTCGAAGGTGACGTACTTAATGGAGGTAGAGCTCTGCCCACTTTACTTTCTGCAACTATAAACTTTTTGGAGGTAGATACTTTAAAACTTTCATGGTTTCAAATTTATTGTTTTTTAGTTATGATAATCTTGTAACATAATAATTAGAGTTTCAATCCACATTTTTGACCATATTAATACTTCCTTTCTCCCCAAATAAGAATATTATTTGTCTTTTACATACTTGATGATGATTAAAGAAAAATAAGATAGTAAGATTCAGTTGATTGGAGGTGAAAAATATTAAGGTTTAACTAATTAATAAAAGGGGATGTCATAAAATATCATATATAACTAGATAGGGTTTTGTGTGAAGCTACCGTTTATAAAAATGTTACACGTAGTAATCAACTTCTACTCACAACACTTTAAGTTTTAAAATAATACCTTTTTTTTTTTTTTTTTTTTTTTTTTTTTTGAGAAAATTTAAAATACTACCTTTGGTTAGATTGTCGTTACATTAGTACAAAATCTCATAATTTATTATCCATGTGCTGACGTGCTTGTCAAAACATTACATGAATGTAATTAATTAAAAGGTAGTTCATTAATTATATTTTAATATAAGAAAGTTTCTTATGAAAATTCGATTTTATAAGAATAGTGTTTGTCAAAATTTTCTTTATAAAACAAGAAAGTAGTGTTGGGTTGATTAATGTGACTATAAATTGTTTTTAGGGTTTGGTTGATTAAAAATGTCCGAAAATTATGGATAAAGTGAGTGATATGTATAGAAATCAGTAAATTTTGTAGGACAAGAGAAATAATCTATCTATTAACTATTACTAAAACAAAATATTGTTGACATCATCATCCCTTAAATTATCCTACGTGTCATTGTCACATTAAAAAGTTTTCCTCCATTTCTATTGATGATATCATTTATAGTCATTATTATTTTAATTTTTTTTAACAATTATTATTTTAATCTACACTATACATTTTTTATTAAAAAATAATTGTCACTCATGTTTACATAAATGATAAAATTAAATTTTTATGCATGATAACAAAATAATTTCTTATCCATATTAATAAAACTACTTAAATCGTGCAACGCACGAGTTTAATCTAGTGATAGAATAAAGGGGATATATAAAAATTAGATCAGGCAACATGTTAAGAATCAACACTTTTTCCCTCTTAAATAAAAATATAACAAATATATACGTACTTTTGAAGCCTAGATTACAAACACTAATATCATTATGAAACAAATTAAATCCTCTATAATATAAATTTGAATTTTTTTTTAAAAAAAATAAAATAAAATTGATATATAGTTTTCTTATGGACCTAGAGATATTCATTTTAAAAAATTAAATATTGTGCTATTTTTGTATTTCTGGCCAATTTTGAATTTTAGTTTATGGCAGGCAATTCTTAAGAAGGTACGATTGTCCCCATCTCAAAAGCAAAAACTCAAGATCCTCTGCGATGTCAATGGCATTATTAGACCCTCTCGGTATATATCATCATTTGCTTCATAGTTTGACTCTTTCAAATTAAAGAGTATGTACGTGCGTGCTTAATTTTTTAGAAGTGCAAAACTTTGACTTACATTTAGTAAATACACATCTTAATTGAAAAAATATATTTAATCTTATAAGGAATATTTTTATTTATTTATTTAGGGAAATTTTTTTTGGTAACACCATACTTTTTTACTTTTCTGAGTGGTAAATTACAAAAAAAATTATTAGCTTTAGTAAACCTAAGTTTTGATTACCAAAGATAATACTTATTTTAATTTAAACTCATTAACCATAGTTAGTTTTTATATTTTTTTAAATAATTAAATTATTTTTATTTAAAAAAAAAACCCAACCCCACCAATCGGTGTCCCAGCCAACCCCAGCCCCCTCCCCTCGACCAACGCCACCGCACTTCATTCCCGACCCCACCCACCGGTGCCGGCACCCAAATCCCTTAACGCCGGCGACCATCCCACACCCTTCCCCTTCCTCGAAAACCCTGAAACACTTCCATCCCCCACCCTCGAAAATCGCCAGTCGCTCATCCCCCACCATCGAAAACCACCGCCACGAATCTTCCTCTCTCACCTCTGATCGAGCAACCTCCTCCTATCAGCCACCGCAACCTCCCTCTCTTTCTCCTCCTTCCATCGCAATCACACATCTCTCTTCTCCGCCCAAACCGAACTGAAGCCCACGACTCAAATCAACGACTTTAGGAGTTAGGGTTTCAGAGCGCTGATGCTTCGAGTTTTCAATGGCCATGGTTCTAAAAATCAGCGGCGAGAGTCTTGAAGGTGGAGGAAGGGCTGATTATGGTTTTTTTATAGTGGTGTAATGGACGATTAGGGAATTTCGGAGTTTGTTTCTAGGGTTTTCAGGGGAGCGGAAATGAGTTTCAGGGGTGGTTTCTATGGGTTTTCGGGGGGGAAGGGATGTGGGTTTCAGGGAAGGGGTTGAGGTGCATCGTGCTAGGAGGCCAACACGCCGACGAGGCTAGTGGCTGGGCGGCGGCGTAGGTTGGGGCAGGGGATTGGGCGCCGACGATGGTGATGGGTGGTGGGATGCAGGTCGGGGAAGGGGGCTGGGTTATTTTTTATTTTTAATATTTAAAATAAAATAATTTTATTTATTTTTAAAATCATTTAAATGTTAAAAAAAACCTAACTATGGTTAAATATTTAGTTAAAATTAATCATTAATGTTATAGTTAGCTTAATATAAAAATTCGAGTTTACCAGATATAATAAGTTTTTTTGCAATTTACCACTGAGAAAACTTAAAAGTATGGTGTTACCAAAGAGAATTTCCCTTTTTTTTTTTTTTTTTTTTTTTTACAAGAATACGGAGTATTAGTTTCAATTATACTTGTAATAACTTTTTATTAGGAAAATATACATTTCCCTATCCTAAAAAGATTTTAGGTAATGTATGGTTTTCTATATAAGTAAATCATATAGAATTTTATTTTATTATTATTTTTTTTTCCTTTTTTTTTTTTTTTTTTTTTTTTTTCTTGCGGAATTTTCACCAAATACCACTAAGTTAAAGCTTAATTGACCATATACCATCAAAATTTTTGTAATATACCATATACTAGCCAGTTTTTAAAAAATGCCACAACATGCCATTAATGAGTAACGAACGTTAACGCCGTTAGTCATTAAGGTTAATAATGTCGTGGCAGCTAGTGATTTGTTCCATTCTAAATAATTTAATTTTAAAATAATTATTTAATTAAATATCGAAAAAAAGAAAAAAAAACAGCCGCCACCAACGTTCTCACAGCCAGCCACCACCAACGACACCCCCTGCCAGCAAGGAAGACCAGAACCCCCTTGCCGATGTGGAATCCGATCAGGACCTTCGCCGGCGCTCCTCCCCTTCCCTGAATTGTTGTGCCCGACTGCTCGCATCTCCCTCGAAAACCCCCAACCTTAACCACCGTTCTAGCATCACCTTGAAAAAACTCCCCTAAACACCGACCGACCGCCGAAGCTCCTACCCCGGCGTCGGAAAACAAATTTTCCTCGTCGCAATGCCATCTCTAACCCATTGAACCACCATGAATGTCGAAACCCTAAAACCAAAATCTATCTATTGTTTCGATTTCGGTGTTTTGAAGTTTCGTGGTGGTGGTTTTTGGCAAGTTGGGCGGCGACGACTTGTGAGAGAGGGTTTGGGCTGCCGATGAAGGGGTTTATGGGTTGGGTTTCGGCTAAGGTGGAAAGGTGGGGAGGGGTTGAACTCGGCGAAGGTGATGTTTGGGGATTTCGTCTAATGTGGGTGATGTCTGGGGGTTTCATCTAATGTGGTGGCTGAGTTTCCGGCTAAGGTGGTGGTTGGGGTCGGTGTTGTCACCGTCGGGGGAGGGGGATGGTCGTCGGAAAGCCGAAAAGTGGTTGGGTCGGGATTATCGTCGACTGGTGGCGGCTGTGGCAAGGGCACTGATGGTGTTTTATTTTATTAAAAAAAATTAAATATTTTTCTTAAGTTAAATAAATAAATAAATAAATAAATAAATAATAATAATAATAATAACAATAATAAGAACCAATTACAAGCTGCCATGTGGCACAATAACGTTAATGACTAACTGAGATAACGGAAATGGTATGTTGTGACATTTTCATAAAGCTCAAGGTTATATGGTGTATTAGAAAGTTTTCGATGGTATGTGGTAAATTAAGCTTTAATTCAGTGGTATATGCTTAAAAATATGTTTATATATATATGTATATATATACACACACTAGTGCAAAAGTCAGATAGTTGTAATAATTTTAAAAATTAAGGAAGAGTTAAATTAAACAAGTTTTGTGTCAAAAAATTAAACAAGTTACATGAATGGATTAAAATTTATCTTAGATGTATATAAATTGATGCAATTGATTTTTTGATGTGCACATTGTTAGGATGACATTACTCTTGGGGCCTCCAAGTTCAGGAAAAACAACATTTCTTTTAGCTCTTGCAGGAATGCTTGATCAAACTGATTTAAAGGTGATTTATCTTTTTCAATAATTGATGCTAATTGGGTTGAATGGTGATAAGCTTATAATAATAACAAGAACCAACAATAATACAAAATATAGTTATTCCTCCCTTCTTTTTAAATGCATCAATTTCAAAAAAAAAATAATAACTTTCAATTTAGATACATCACTTTCCATTCTAATTAATAAATTCGTTCTCTAAATAGGTAACTGGTAAAATAACTTATTGTGGCCATGAGCTAAATGAATTCGTCCCTAAGAAGACTTGTGCATACATTAGTCAAAGTGATCTTCACCACGGATTGATGACAGTAAGAGAGACGTTAGACTTTTCTGGACAATGCTTAGGAGTAGGGACTTTATATAAGCTTATGGAAGAACTACTCTTTGATCCTACGAATGATGCATTGATGAAAGGTGTGGCTACCAAAAGCCATGAAGCATCCCTTGTCACTGAATATTTGCTCAAGGTCGGTGATGGTCTTTTAAGTTGCTAATTAACTTATTAGCCTATTAATTAAAACAAGTTTAACATTATTGTACTAATTAGACTTGACAGATACTTGGCTTGGATAATTGTGCTGATACCATTGTTGGTGATAATATGAGAAGAGGTATTTCGGGTGGTGAAAAGAAGCGTCTTACCATTGGTAATAAATTTCGTTTAAAGAGAAAAATACTCTTTTAAATACTATCTTTGTTTCTTATCATTTGTAACGTGAATATTTTATGTCTCACAAATAATAATCCTTTTTTGCAAATAATATGAATGTCAACCTATGATCTTTTGTATGATTTTCATTATTATGTAGGTGAAATGTTGGCAGGACCAGCAAAAGTATTGTTAATGGATGAAATATCAACCGGATTAGATAGCTCAACGGCTTTTCGAATATGCAAGTATATAAGCGAAATGGTTCATATAATGGACATGACAGTAGTCATCTCTTTGTTACAGCCTAGTCCTGAATTATTTGAACTTTTTGATGATGTTATTCTCCTCTCGGATGGCCAAATAGTCTACCAAGGGCCGCGTCACCATGTCCTTGATTTCTTTGAATATGTTGGCTTCAAATGCCCCAAAAGAAAAGGAGTGGCAGATTTTCTTCAAGAAGTTACATCGAAAAAAGACCAACAACAATACTGGTCTAAGGATGAACCATACAGATATATCCCAGTTTCCGAATTTGTAGAGGCTTTCCAATCTTTCCATGTTGGGCAAGAGTTATCATCGAGTCTTAAGATACCATACCAAAGATCTAATGCTCACCCTTTAGCCTTGGTAAAAGAAAAGTATGCTATCTCAAATAAAGAACTCATTAAGGCATGCTTTTCGAGAGAATGGTTACTAATGAAGCGAAATATAATCCTCAACATCTTTAAAAATGTCCAAGTTATGATTATGTCTTTGGCTACAATGAGTGCATTCTTTAGGACCAAAATGTACCACGAATCAGTGGCCGATGGTGAGAAATATATAGGAGCTATATTTTTCAGTCTCACAAATATAGTGTTGAATGGAATGGCAGAATGTACTTTAACAATTTTGGGACTTCCGGTGTTTTATAAACAAAGAGATCTATTGTTTTACCCTGCTTGGGCTTATGGCCTACCTGTTTGGATCCTTAGTATCCCTGCTTCCTTCATCGAGTCCGGATTATGGACTATTCTTACATATTATACCATTGGTTATGCTCCGGCTCCCACTAGGTAATTCCTCGCTATTCATCAAATCATGTGTACATTAGAAAACGTATATGAATTTAGGCGCGATAGTTTTTTTTTTATTAATCATTATTTATCTTTTTGTTTTGTGATCAATCTCACTAAAACTTATATGAAAATTATGATTTGTGTTATCAGGTTTTTCTGCCAATGGCTTGCTTTCTTTTGTATCCATCAAATGGCTATGTCAATATTTAGATTTCTTAGTGCTTTGGGGAGAACACTAGTTATTGCTAACACAATTGGCACGATTGTATTGATAATTGCTTTCGTCCTTAGTGGTTTTATCATTGCAAAAGGTATGTTTTAAACTTACTGATTGATAGCTAATAAAAATTCAACTGTAAAGTCCTTAATTTTGATGTTAATATGGTTTTGGTCAAGTAATTTCGTATAAATTATGGATATTTCCACACATGTAGGGGATGTTGGTCAATGGATGATATGGGCTTACTACCTTTCACCTATGATGTACGGACAACAAGCTTTAGTCAGTAACGAATTTCTTGACAACCGATGGAGTAATGTAAGTTCGTGATCCCCCCCTCCTAGAAATTTATGTCTAATAATGTTTCGGTTGCTAAAAATGTTTAGTGTTGTTATAGCCTAATACAGATCCTAGGATTAATGGAACAACCATTGGTAATGTCATTCTTGCATCAAGAGGCCTTTCGAATCATCAATATTGGTTTTGCATAAGTATCGGAGCATTGCTTGGGTTTACTCTTATCAACAACATTTTATACATCCTATCATTAACATTCTTAAATCGTAGGTGATTCATGTCTCATTTTTTTCACTTGGCCTTAAATTTTACAAATTATTTGACAAATTACGTATGTGATTTTGTTTTTATTTATGCTATTTGATTTTTCAGCTTTTAGTGATTCAAAAGCCTTAGCTAAAGATGCAGATAAACGCCAAAAGAAAAATGATGAGGAACTTCAAAGCACAAATTTCGTCGTATCAAGTCTTTCATCTAGATGTACCAATCCTACTATAGAGACCGCTACCAAAGGAATGTACTTGCCTTTCCAGCCTCTTTCGTTAACATTCAACCACATCAACTATTACGTGGATGGCCCAACTGTAAATCTCTCATCTTCCAAACATTTTTTTTTTAAGAAAAGTTAGTGCTAGACCAAACATTTTCTTTTGTGTGGTTTTTACTACAAAACCTCCTACATACTAACCAACTTTACTAGACTTTTTTTTTTTTTTTTCAAATATAGAAACTTATTACCAATTCTAATAGAAACATTTTATAGTAGCCCTATGAGAAGTGGCTACCAATATGAGTGTTCTTCTCCAAGAGAGGGTAGTTTATTTCGATGATCCTCCAATCGAAATAAAAAACCTAATTTGGGATAATACCATAGGGGTGGCGTTGCCTCGACGGGTGGTGTAATCGTTTTCTTTTTCTGAATAAAAGGTCTCATTCCACTTTTGCATAAAAAAAAAATCAGAAGTGACTACCACAAGTCTTATTGATTATGTGGCATGATTTGATTGGATGTACTTTGCCAAGTAATCTTTGATTTTTCAAAGCATATTTTAATTAAAATTTATTTGAGAAGTGACTACTTTAGGTCATTGCATAAGACAGCTTAGGTCAGTAATTAAAATATGCTTTGAAAGTCAAAGATTATATGACAAATTACACCCAATTAAATCATGCCACATAATAAGGCTTGTCGTAGTCACTTTTTAAAACCTTCCTTAATAGGTGCTTTAATTCTTCGGTATGTATGGTAAAAGCTGGTAATGAAAAAAATATGTGATGAAATGATTTTCAGGTGAAAATAGGTCATTAAAATTTTAAATTCTTAACTCCAGGAAATGAAAGGTCGAGGTTATGATAATGAAGGGTATCGACTGCAACTATTGCAAGATGTGAGTGGTGCTTTCCGCCCTGGTGTATTGACCGCGCTATTGGGTATCACTGGTGCCGGAAAAACAACACTATTAGACGTGTTGGCCGGAAAAAAGACTAGCGGATATATTGAAGGTAGCATCACTCTATCAGGTTATCCTAAAAATCAAGAGACATTTGCAAGGATATGTGGTTATTGTGAACAAAACGACATCCATTCACCATGTTTAACTGTTTATGAATCTCTTGTATTCTCTGCTTGGCTCCGTCTTTCTTCAAATATCGACCTAAATACACGAAAGGTTTGTTGCATGCTTCATTTGAGCTTGATGTTTACACATGTAATTTTTGTGTACAACATTATTAGATTAGATAAAATTGAGTCGCCAAAATCTAGCCAAAGGTCCCCCCTAACAACCTAAATGAGATATAAAGACCTTATCATATTTTTTTTTGTATAAGGATCTTTCTTACAAAGACGACCACTTAATAAATAAGACCTTTTTGACAAATTTTTCTTGTTTTTATTGTTCTGATTCAATAGATGTTTATTGAAGAAGTAATGAGATTAGTTGAGCTTCAACCACTAAAGGATGCTATTGTTGGTCTTCCAAGGATAAGTGGACTTTCAACCGAACAAAGAAAGAGATTAACAATTGCGGTAGAGCTAGTTGCGAACCCATCGATTATGTTCATGGACGAGCCAACATCCGGACTTGATGCAAGAGCTGCGGCTATTGTCATGCGTACAATGAGAAATGTTGTAAATAATGGTAGAAATGTTGTATGTACAATTCATCAGCCGAGCATAGATATATTTGAGGCTTTTGATGAGGTAATTAAAATTTATGTTTTTTCTTTAGTATAACATTATATCATGTTCTCTTTATAAGTTTTATCAATTTAAATTGATTTTTATTGTATAGCATATTTTGTTACATAAAGTTTGAACTTAAAATATTGAATGGAACTTATTTTATTAAATACATCATATTTAGGAAAATTTGTCACAAAGGACCTTTATGTCCACTATTTTGTGAGAAATGACCTTTTAAAAAAAAGGTGGCAAGGAAGGACCAAAAATGAGTTTTTATTTGTGAGGGACCATTTCCCGAAAAGCGGGATTTGACCCACCAACTCTGGCGTTGACCACCCTAGCCCCATCCTTTTCATGGCAGCAATCCTTTCCTCTACCTTGAAACCCTAGCCTCCCCTATAGGCTACAACCCACCCACCCCCTCTCCCCTACCGGTGTCGGTGCCGACCCTGGCGCCCAAGCCTCCCCATGCTGGCGACCCTCCGATCCCCACCTTCTTTCCCTCGATCTCTTTAATTTCCTCTCATTTCTCTGCTTTTGCGTGAAGATCAATCTTCGTTTCTGCAAATTTTGCACAATTTTACATCCAATTTGCTTTCAAAACTTCTAAACTCACTCAATTAAACCCAATTTCTTCACAAACTCATCTAATTCCATACCCTTCATTAACTCATTCAGAAATTTGATTCTATCCCTCTCATTGCTCAATTTTCTAAATTGCTAAATTCTAGGGTTAGGGTGGAGGAAATCGCATGAATTTTTTACAGTAATCGAAGTGGAGGAAAGGGAGTGGGGATGGGAAAAGGGGAGGAGCGGGCTGTCGTGAAAGGGGTGGTGGATGTCGAGGTCGGTGCTGGCAGTGGAGAGGTAGAGGGGGTGGATAGGGTTGGAAAATTTGTCATGAAAGGGGAGGGGGAAGAAGGAGGCGGTGGGGGTGGAGGAAAGAGGAGGCTGCCGTGAAAGAGATGGGGCTAAGGTGGTTTCCGGTCATAGGCCCCTCACAAAAAAAAAAAAAAAAAAAAAAAAAAAAAAAAAAAAAATTGGTCCCTTCTTGCCACCTTTTTTTTTAAAAGGTCATTTCTCACAAAATGGTGGACATAAAAGGTCCTTTGTAACAAATTTTCCTCATATTTATACAAATCAAGACTAGTACAATTTTTCGAGGATGAATAGAATAGGGCCTAACTAGTAAAATTAACGCCAAAATAAATATACTATTCATTATTGTTTTGCACTTTACAGCTTCTATTGATGAAGAGAGGAGGGCGTCTAATATATGCTGGACCCCTTGGTGACCACTCCTCCAAGCTTATTGAATATTTTGAGGTAGGCTATAATATTTGGGGAAAAAAAGTGGATTAAAATTTTTTTGCACATTTTGACTTGTTCATTATTTTCTAGCTTTGTTCCTACGTAACAAAATTTTTGCTCACTTTTAGTGAAGCAAAACACTTATAAAACGGTCTCTTATATTGAAGGGCATTTCTGGGGTTCCGAAAGTCAAAGATGGTTACAATCCTGCTACGTGGATGCTTGACATTACAAGTCCTCAATCAGAGTCTCAAATGGGTTTGGATTTTGCCGATATTTATCTTAACTCTCAACTTTATCAGTATGTGATTTATTAGTACTTCGTATTAATTTAGAAACACATGGCATAATCACATTTCAATCTTTATATTCAACATTTTGTTTCATTTATTAGTTTCACTTTAAGCACTTTTTATATGTTGTCTAAGGCTGCATTTATCAATTTTTTTCTTGTTACTTTACTACTCGCAATTAATTACTCGTATAAATGTTCTTCGAATGTAATTTTGGTAGGAGAAATCAAGAAATAATCAGAGAGCTAAATAACCCTTCGCCGAATGATGAGGATCTTCAATTCCCAACCAAATACTCGCAGCCATTCAGTGTTCAACTTAAAGCATGTTTTTGGAAACAATACAAATCGTATTGGAAGAATCCACCTTACAACGCTGTTCGACTCTTCACCACAACACTAATTGGTGCTCTACTTGGCGTTATATTCTGGAACAAGGGAAGTAAATTGTAAGTATTGGTTATATTGCTTTACTAGGTTAGATCCCATGCCATGCACGGTGATCTTTATATATAGTTATATATTATTGATTGAGAAATATTATAATTATAAATTAGTCAAGAAACAATAAAAGTATGTGATAGGTTAATTTTGATATTTGCAATTTTAATTGTAGCTTCCGATACACAATTAAAACAAAATAGGCAAAAAAAACTGAGCAATTTTTTTTAATTGTAAAATAGGTCACTAATTATTTAAAAATATTTATTTTTGGTATATATTGCCCAATATTTTTTAGAAAGATTTGTGAATAAATCTTTTATTTTAAATATATTAATTATTACATGTGAGTAGGGAATATGTACAAAAAAAAAATTATGTGATTTTTGTAAATGATTTGTTTCCTTAATTAAAATATTTTTTTTAAAAAAAATAAAAAAATAACTAAGGACAAACCAGGAGATGACACGTGTTATCGTTGGTGTGTCTTTTAGTATATAGTATTGATAATTAGAATAATATTAGTTTGATCATTGCTATGTTTAATTACTTTAATCATTATTATACATGATAAAATGTTAATTACATTTTACATATTTAGGAAGTTGTTAATTTTATATCGATTTAGAGTTGTTTCTACTAATTAGGCCTAAGTTATCAATCATAAGCATCATGCATGTAAAATGTGACAAATATCTTCTTCTATCAATGGATCAGAGTAGTTTTCGTTACAATAAAACTTTTCATAGACTTGTTTAAGTATCATATGTTTTTATAACCCAATTGAAACATATTAAATTACATTACGTACTACGTGCATATACAATCGCAATTGTGAAACTGTACTATCTTAATCTATTATAATTTACGATATCAAAATTCCACTACTCGTATAATCTTTGTAGTTGTTAGATATTTTTATATTTTCTAGATCAGTATATAAACGAGTTCAAAGATTTGTCAACAGAGCCACACAACAAGATTTGATGAACTTGTTTGGGATAATGTTCTCTACAATACTTTTCCTCGGAGGAACTAGCGCTTTGAATGTTCAAGCTGTGGTTGCGAGCGAAAGAGCCGTGTTTTACCGTGAAAAAGCAGCTAGAATGTACTCAGCTTTACCTTTCACGTTGGCTCAAGTACGTACTTCTTATATCTCAATTGAGTACAATGTAATAAACAATCGAGTATTGGTCCCATTATAATTTAAATGAGTTTAAAGTTGACCATATCTTTAAGAAAAATTTGTGAGGAGAGGTTGACTTTGTGAATAAGGAACTTGTAAAACAAAAGTTGTGAGAAAAGGCTCTTATAAGTTGTATGAGGTTGTGAAAATAAAATTGGTTTGTTTTCTAGCTAGTCAACGCGTGACTATGACATTGACTATCATGTTCCTAGTGCATGACACTTAAAAAAGACCATTTCGTACTGTTTTCCCTATATTTCCCTGCATTTCAAACAATCCTATGCTAGGCACATGCGGGGAAACGAGGGGAAAAAAGTAATTGAGGGTCTTTTCTCAGTGTCATATGCTAAGCAGGTTAAAGGCAACTGTTAACTTAGATGGAACACACAAGAGGGGGGGGGTGAATTGTGTAGAGACTAGTGTTCCCAAATTTTGCGGAAATTAAAAACGTAGAACGAAATAAAGAGATGCAAAGAGATTTTTATTACGCGGAAACTCCTTGTGCCCAAAAAGGAGAAAACCACGACCACTTGGGATTTTCGAACAGTACCTCACTAAATAGGGCAACTACTCCGTTACAACCTATAAGGAACTCGACAAAACTTAAGTTCCAATTAGAACCTAAGCCAACCCCAAATGCTCACTCTAGCTTCTACTCCGAAGCCTACACTAAACACTTAACTCTAAGTCTTTACAAGGATCACTCAACCCTTTCCCAAATTACAACTCAGTAATTTGAACTCTACGTGTTTAGACATCTTACAATAGTTGGAACATAGGAATACTCTCACTGACAAATTTTTTTTTTTACTCAAATGTTGTACGATTGTCAGGATGCCTTAAAACTGAAACTCAACTCCTTTTTTTATACTGTTTCATCAACCCAACCACCTTCCCCACATTCTCCACTACTTGAGGTGGTGTTCCTAAACTTTAGGAACTAACTCAAGCAATGTAGAGAAGTCAAGAAAGTCGTTCAATATAGAACTTGGGATGAGGTTTGAATAAATCTTTTCCTTGGAGAGTAATTTAAGGAATCAGTTAATATCTTTTTACAGAAGTTATTTATTTTGTTAAAAAAATATGAAAAAATATCAAAGAAATATCTTTTTATTATTTTAACAAAAACCAAAAATAAGATAAAAACGAATTTTATAAAATTGATCGATCGTTTCACTTTTAATTCCAATTAATTACTCTCGTATTCCTTCTGTTCCAACCAATCATAAAATATCAAACACTTACATAAAGCCTAAAAATAACAACTCATACTTTTAGTCTTCATGTAATACTCTGCTTTTATGATATTCCAATTGGACCTTTGATAACTCTATCTTGCCAAATAGAACATCCAAGCATAAAACCTTCTTTGCCTTCTTCACTTCAAATTGTTGTGTATGCCATATGTAGATTAAGGACTTCTCTTAGATCCAACCCCGGAACTTTGTTCTTAATAAGAACCTGCCTAAATAACCTGCACACTTAATACACTTTTATCGAATCGAGTTTGCTTGTCATCACCATAACTAATCGAGGTCAACAGCAACACTGCACTAAAATCAGGGGTTGAGTAGCCGGAAAACTAATCAATGTGCCTCTTTATAACCTCACACAACTTATAAGGTTCTTTCTCACAAGTTTTGTCTTAAAAGGTCCTTCTTTACAAAGTCGCTCTTTTAAATGTCCTTTTTTGCAAATTTAGTAACATTATTATTTTTTTTTTTTTCCTAATTCTTATCATGCAGCTGGCTATAGAGGCAATCTACATTGCCATTGTGAATTTTGTGTATTGTCTACTTCTTTACTCTATGATCGGATTTGAGTGGACGATTTGGAAATTCTTCTACTTCTACTACTTCGTATTCATGTGCTTTATGTACTATACAATGTTCGGGATGATGCTTGTTTCATTAACACCACGACAAGAAATTTCAGCCATTTTCTTGACATTATTTGCCACCTTATGGAATCTATTTGCTGGTTTTTTCCTTCCTAGAACGGTATGTATTCCCTTCTTATAAAAAAATAATCACTCTACATAATACGCATGTTAAAACATCAAAGATTGTTTCTAATCAGATAAAGTACGCTACATGATATTTTATTTAAGGACGGAGGGTGTAAATTATACTTCATAACTCGTTTCAAATATTGCATTTTGCAGCTAATTCCAATTTGGTGGAGGTGGTTTTATTGGGTTTCACCCGTTTCTTGGACAATGTACGGTTTGTTGACGTCGCAAATTGGTGATAAGAACAATTTAGTTGAAATACCCGAAGTGGGCAATTTGCCCTTGAATCTTATTCTAAAAGAAATGTTGGGTTATGAATATCATTTCTTACCCATTGTTGCTGTTGCTCATATTGCTTGGGTTCTCCTCTTTTCCTTTGTTTTCGCCTTTGGCATCAAGTTCCTCAACTTCCAGCAAAGATGATCATTTTGTACGTATAGTAAGTGTAAAACAAGGAAAATAATTCCCAACTTTACTATGTGTGAATTATTTAACAAATACAATTGCAATTACAAATATTCATGATTAAATACTAATTAATGAAATTGAGGTCACGAGTTCAAACATTATTATTGCTACTAACACTTTTTTACTTTTTAAAAAAATTAGATGTATTTCTTTTGTACCCTTCTGTATTTTTTCATAGTATGGTAAGTCTTATCTATAGATGTATACACATATTAGCTAGTTGAGTGTGCGAAGGATACTGAAGGAGTTTAGGTTGTACATTGAATTTAAGATAAAAAAAATATCACGAATTGTGAACCTTTTATTTTAATCGATTAAAAGCATATCCATAAATGGATCTTGTTTTTTTTTTTTTCCTCAAAAAAAATAATGGATCTTGTTTCAAATTACAAAGTGTTTTTGTAAAAAAAAAAAATTTTAAAAAAACAAATAGTTCTTGCGGTGGAGGAGATGATGATGACGATAAAGACGACGATGACGATGATGACAACTATGGTGGATCTCTTTCTCTCCCTGTAGGCGACGAAGATGATAACGATGACGACATTAATGGCGAAGGAGAGAAGCGAGGTCATTCATGGCGGAAGAGAGAGAAAGTTTAGTACTCGAATTTTTCGTAACATGCCCGAAAAATCAAATTGGGGCTTTCTTATGTGACGTATAATTGTTGAAATTGTTTGTCTTATATGATTGTATGTTGAATTGTAAGAATTTTGATGACAAATGCATGTATTTTGGTTGAAAAATGAGCAAGTTATGTATACCAATGACCTTTAGTACGAGCTCTTTAATGGAGGTTCCGCCATTGTTAGTTATACATAGCATCAAACAAATTATACATATCCTCAAATAAGTTATACATATCCTCCATCAAATAATTTACATCCTCCAATCTACATATCATTTACTTGATATCATTTCTTGGCCGAATCATATCCTCTATTGTCTATATGATATTATGACTGGATCATATCCTTTATTGGCCATATGATATCCATTTATGATTGTGTCTATGATATTCTTTATTGGGAATGATATTCTCTACTTATTAGATGATATCCTCTATTGGCTATATGATATCATGGCTGGATGATATTTTCTATTGGATATATGATATCATTTATGATTGTGTCTAAGATATCCTTTATTGGCTGGATGATGTCATCTATTGGCTATATAATATCATGGCTGGATAATATCCTCTATTGGCTATATGATATTATCCGGCCATAATATCATATAGCCAATAGAGAATATCATCCAGCCATTAGAGGATCCGCTGAACTGACGAAACATTTAGTCAGTCTTGACTAACGCAATACCTTCTAAAAAAAATGTATACAAAAATCAAAATTATGTGATGATATAGAAATTTAATATTTATTTTTTAGGTATGAATTGTTTGGAAGTTCATCAAAAATAAACTATTGGCGCTTACTTGACATCACATGTTGCATATTAATGCATAATTGTCATTGATATTATTAAGAAGATGTCTATATGGCAATTATTGGTTCCTGCAGGCGCCGGTACGCTGCAACGTACCGCCGTTTTGCTTGAAAGAACATAATATAGAAAAGTGAAGAATATATAACTACAATAAAAAGAATCATACTATTAAAATGTAATGAACATATACCTAGAGTGAATCAAACATACTATTAAAATGCAATGAACATGTACCTAGAGTGTTAAGAACTAAAAATTCTACCATAGTCGTCGACTACGGACGGCTACGGACGACTACGGACAACTATGCTAAGAGATTAAATCTGAACCGTTTATTTGTAAATTGACTAATCTTAGTCGTTCAATTTGACACTTATGCAAAACAGTCATCAAGGAATTGTTCGTTTAATTGATTTAACGCATGGAAATAATTTTTATTTTTTTACTAAAAAAAATATTAGCAAATAATAAATTTTTCATCTTCATTCTTAAATAAATCTTCCTATGAATCTCAAATACATCTTATGTACTGTCATGTTCAACAACCTAAGATCTTCATCTCAATTCAACCAAAAACCTTCACCCGTCATATAAATCTCGTCCATAATTTACTTAATTGTATATGAAATCAATAAAATTAATGTTAGATTATCAAAAGTATACTTCAATTTTAAGTCTAATTAACTCTAAGATTTAAATAATTATCAGTATAAAAATTCATATAAAAAACACTATCATATCTTATACGGAGTAATTTTGTGTTTAATTTTGAAATTTCATACTATAACTTTGGGAGTAATTTTTCATTGTTGAATGTGGACATAATATTTTTAAATCATTATCATAACAATATCTATATTTTACGGCTAAGATAGTGATTTTATAAGTTATATTATGATCAGTCAAGTTTTGTTATTTGTCTGCCATTACTGAACGTTTGAAGCTCTGAAAAATGCCATTCAATTTTATTTTATTATTTTTTTTTTAAAATTTTTTTAAACCTATAAATTAGGAAGTGGGGTGAATTTAAAATAAAAAAATAAAAAATAAAATTAAAAGTGGCGTGAGTTTAGGTTTAGGAAGACAAAATGTGATTTTAGGCTAGAATATTCATTAACTAATTAAAATTTAGTGCAATCATCCTTATCCTTTTTTTTTTTGACGGAGCAATCATCCTTAATCCTTATCCTTATATACAATAGTGGATGCATAATTTTAGGCTAGAATATTTATTTTAACTTAAATTACAAAGATATAACTACTATAAATTTGGAACTATTTGCCACAAAAAAAAAAAAAAAAAATTGGAACTTGGTCAACTGTATAATAAATAAGAGGATAATAATAGTGATTAAATTTATCTTCTGTCAAACTGATTTTCAGTTTATATCTTTTCCTTAATTAAATTATTATAATTATGCATTTATGTTAATGATATGATTGTTTTACAATAAAAATATAGCCATGGTTAATAGTAAATATGCAATCATTTTATCATAATCATATACTTTCATGACTTACAAAAGTTTCAATTAATAAGTTGATTTTGAGTTGTCTTACAAAGTTCCAATATTAAATTTAACTTATTCATTACGAGTAATTTAAAAATGGGTAATGATATATCCTATATAAAGCCCTAAGGGTTATATATAATTATATAAACATTAAAAACACTCTTGAAAATTATATAAAATTAGAAATTTATGACAAAAACACGCGTAAATTAGTTTAATTAGTGTCTATATTTTGATGATTTCCTAAATTTATACGATCAAGTGAGAATTTAATGCTTATATGTAGCCCTAAAGGCTATGTATAACATTTTCATTCAAAAATAAGCCAACTTTCATGATTAGTTGTATAAATGTATAGGTTAATGACCAGTTAATGTACTACATGTCAAAGCATTATTGCCTTATTGGTGAGATTTGTTTAAAATATTAATTTTAAAACTTTTGGTCCTTAAATTTCACTAGTATAAACGTAGCATACTTAAGAGCTCTTTGGATGGTAAAATTTCATCTTTCGTTCTGTATCACTAACAATCTAACATTATATGTATACTTGTACATTGTGTAATGTTAGGCAATAGTAAAGATAAATTATTATGGGTCTACTATTTTATTTTGTTCATGTCAAAGTTAATTATATTAAATATTGTGATTTTTTTTTAAAATTTTCGGTCATAATTTTAGTAAATATATTTTAAAAAGATTCTTTATTAGCAAGTACTTAAAAGTATGTGTATTAGGTAGCAAAAATAAGTCATTTACAAACCAAATTAAGTACAATGTGTGAATTAATTAAAACTATGGGTCCATTTTTTTTTTTTTTTTTTTGAAGGAAACCAAAAGGTGTATTAATTAATAGACAAAGCGTCCGAGAGTACATAAGGTGAGATATCCGGAGGACAATGATTCACCCAAGTTTGTTCTACACCAAAGGGTAACAATCTAGCAAGATGATGAGCAACTATATTGCCATCTCTTTTAACATGATTCCAAACACAAGAGTTGAAGAAAGAACTTAAAAACAAAATATCCTCAAGCACACCATCAAGGTCAGCGAGAAACACCATAGCTTTCGACAGACGATCAATTAGTCTTTGACAATCAGATTCGATGATCACCTCTTTGTATCCATACTTCCTAGCCAAACGAACTGCCATACATATTGCCTTACCTTCAGCAATTTCAGGGGGCCACCATGCCTTCATTCTTCGAGTTGCTGCCACAAGAACCCCACCCACACTGTCACGAGCAACAACACCCAAGCCTACCCAACCATCATCAGCAAGGGAAGCATCAGCATTAATCTTGACAACCCCAGTAGGAGGAGCTACCCATTTGTTTTTGCTGCGAGAGCGCTTCAAACCAAAATTCACATGAACTTTCTTGCCATAAAGACCAAACTCATCACTAAGTCTGATTGCTCTCGCCAAGAGAATCGGGTTTGGAGTGGTTTTATCATGGAAAACCTTTTGGTTTCTATCACCCCAGATACACCAAGCCAAGTAAGCTACTCGTTGCTGCAGTTTTGCATTCCCATTCTTCCAATTAAGCAGAAATTCACACGGATCATCCAGCAATTCCATATCAATTAAGGGCAAGCATCCACTATCTTCCCAAAGTTCCTGTACTCTTGCACAATTAAATAAAGCATGGGAACTTGATTCATCCTCCACACCACACCATGGGCACGCAGCATTCTCAATAAGATGACGGTGAAAAAGAAGAGCTTTTGTGGGCAGAGAATTCGTACAGAAACGCCATAGGAAGTGTCGGACTTTGGGAGAAACATCCATATTCCAAATAAACATCCACACTTGATGAAAATCTTCAAAATTGCAGCCCTTACCAAGCATGTAAGCTGTCTTTGAAGAGTACAGTCCGTCGTTTGAGAAAGCCCAAGTCAAGTTGTCGCTTGGTTCCCTCAAACTCAAGGGGATTGATATATACATCTTTGATCTCTCTCATTGAAATGCCTAGAGATCAAATCAGTATTCCACTCCATATTATCAAAATTAATGAGCTCACTGACCTGGGATAAGTTGCTGCATTCGTTTGTGGTAATAAATCTGCCATGTTCATTCGCAATCCAAGGGTCCTTCCATATATTAACTTTAGAACCCGTACCAATTCTCCAAATCACACCTTCTTTCACCAGGGATTTTGCACTCCATACACTTTGCCAAGAATAACTCCCCCCGTACCCAAGAGCCGCATCAAGAAAGGAGCAATTAGGATAGTACTTAGCCTTCATAACCTTGCTAAGGAGAGAGTCTTCATAGTGTACAAGTCGCCATGCCTGTCTACCAAGTAGCGCGTCATTAAAAATGCGGAGATCTCTAAATCCCATCCCTCCTAAATACTTGGGGGTGCATAGGGAGACCCAACTCCTCCAATGAACCTTCCGATGAGTACCACGCTGACCCCAAAAGAATCTCGCCATATCACTACCAATTTTATCCATCACCGAAGATGGAAATTTATAGACCCCCATTAAATATGTAGGAATGGCTTGAATTACCGATTTCAGCAAAATCTCTTTCCCGGCCCGAGAGAGAAGCTTTTCCTTCCAACCCTGCAACTTCTTCCAAATTCTATCCAAAATAGCCCCGAAGATTGCCTTCTTCGAACGCCCAGCAACAGTAGGGATACCCAAGTATTTACCATGTCTGTCGACTTGTCGCATATTCAAAACACTCATAATTTCATCTTTTTGCTCTTGTCGAACCCCTTTGCTGAATGAGACTTCCGACTTTTCATAATTAATTTTCTGCCCGGATGCTACTTCGTATTGGTTGAGAATATCAACGATGACTTCGCATTCCTGTCGGTTAGCTCTAGCAAAAAGAAGACTGTCATCTGCAAAAAGAAGATGAGAAATAGTAGGACCTCTGCGACAAGCTCTAGCCCCATGGAGACTTCCACTCTAAACCTTGCTTTGCAACATAAGAGAAAGAGCATCTGCCACCAGAATAAACAGATACGGAGACAGAGGATCCCCCTGTCGGAGGCCCCGGGAGGGGATAACATCCCCATGCACCCTTCCATTAACAATGAAAGAGTATCTCACAGTCGACACACATTGCATTATTAAATTCACCCATCTTCCATCAAACCCCATGGTAAGCAGCAACTTTCTCAAAAAGCCCCATTCGACCCTATCATACGCCTTGCTCATATCCAATTTTAGGGCAATCGTACCCTTCCGCCCCTTACTCCTCTTCTTCATTGTGTGAAATAATTCCAGAGCTATAAGAGCATTATCAGTAATAAGACGACCAGACAAAGGCACTTTGATTCTCCGAAACCACATTAGGCAAAATTAACTTAAGTCTCATGACAAGCACTTTTGAGACAAGTTTATAAAGCACATTGCACAGGCTAATAGGTCTAAACTCCGAAGTTACAATGGGGGAGTCAACTTTCGGAATTAAAGCTATGTTGGTGTTATTAATATGTTCAATAGAAGTGGAACCATGAAGTACAACACTCACAAAAGAAGTCACATCATCACCCACAATATGCCAAAATTTCTGATAAAAAATGGCATGCATGTCGTCGGGGCCCGGAGCTTTACAGGGATGCATTTCTTGGAGAGCAGAGAAGATCTTGTCCTTTGAATACGGCTTCAACAAGCTGGAATTTTGGTCCGCTGAGATAGAATTTGACACATGCTGCAGTACCTCACCCAAACTATCATCTGACGGGTCAGTGGATTCAAAAATCCCTCTAAAATAATCAGTGATAATACCTTTCACTTGCTTCATGTCTTCCTGCCAGACCCCATCCGAATTATACAAGCCTTTAATTCGGTTTTTCTTCTTTCGTTGTGAAGCTTTATGGTGGAAATAGCTGGTATTTCTATCACCATCCCGCACCTCTGCAACTCTTGACCTCATGTACCAATGTGCCTCATGCTTATCGTGGAGATCATCCAATTCCTTTTCGAGCCTCAAACATTCCTCACAGCTAGCTGGGGTCACAATCTGTTGTTGGGCAGTCTTAAGGGCCTCTTCCTTGTGCTCAATCTGCTTACCAAGCTCGTCAAAATTTTCTGCACTCCATTCCAGAAGCTTGCTGCCAACTACCCTTAGCTTCGTCACCACATTTGCACCAGCAACCTCCTCCCAAGCATTGCGGACCGTAGCTTCACACGTCTCATCAAGCAACCACGCTGATTCAAATTTAAACTTCTTCTTACTCTTTTTCTTCTTCTTCGTAGGCTGCTCAAAACGGGTTAGGATAGGGGTATGATCGGAGCAGTATCTCAAAAGATGCTCAACAAAAACCTCGGGGTACAAGTTAAACTAGGAAGGAGAAGCAATGAACCTATCCAACCTTTCCCGTACTTTAGTAGCTTCCGAGTCACCCCTCTCCCACGTCCACCACTGACCTCTATAACCGAGATCCCTAAGCTCACAATTGTTCAAAACTTCTCTGAAATTCGGCATCTCCCTACGGTCACTTTTTTTCACTTTTTCACTATGGGTCCATTTTGTTCGCCTTATTTTCACTTTTTTCAAGTTCAAATAAGTTCAATTCAAAATAAGTTCTGATAAGGGTTGCTCAAATTCAAATTACAACTAAAATAAGTTTTAATAAGGTATATATATATATATATATATATATATATATATAATTTACAAAAAAAACCTATAAAAATTGATGTATTATATTTATAACAATCAAATTAGGTAGTCCAAATAAGTTCTCGTATTAATGTAGTCTCACTCACGAATATTTGAATGTTGTTATTAAATTAGTCTTATTACAATCAATTAGGCAGTCTCAATTAAGTATTATATAGTCTCAATAAGAAAAGTTGAAGGTTGTTACAATCAATTAGGCAGTCCCAATTACATATGATAGAGTCTCAATAAAAAAATAAAATAAAAATAAAAAAAATTGAAGGTTGTTACAATCAATTAGGCAGTCCCAATTATATATTATAGAGTCTCAATAAAAGAAGTTGAAGTTTATTACAATCAAATTAATTAGGCAGTCCAAATTAAGTACTTCCTCCGTTCTATTAATATTGCAACAAGGAGGAAATTACGCATCCCAATGCACCTTTTATATGCTAAATATCTATAATTGTGTAAGAGTAAAAATTATAAAAAGTTGATATTGTGAAAGTATTTTATGAGACGAATCCAACAAGATCTCACACGACTATATTTTGCTTAACGTATAAATCATAATATATGGTCAAACAGGAGTGTTGAATAGTGCAAAAAGTCCATTGTTGCAATATTAACAGAACGGAGGAAGTATTATAGAGTCCCAATAAGGAAAAATTTGAAGGTTATTACAATTAAATTAGATAGTCACAATTAAGTATTATAAAATCTCAATAAAAAAGGTATGTGAAGGTTATATATTACAATTAAATTAGGTAGTCTCAATTAAGTATTATAGAGTTTCTATAAAGAAAATTTGAAGGTAATTACAATCAAATTAGGTAGTCCCAATTGAGTATTATAGAGTCTCAATAAAGAATAGTTGAAGGTTATTATCAAATTAGGCATACCCAATTAAGTATTGTATTATACAGTCCCAAAAATCACAATAAAGAATATTTGAAGGTTATTACAATCAAATTAATTAGGCAGTCCCAATCTATAACTTGTACTAAATTAATTACCGCTGGCATCACCACTGTACATGTGTCAGCTTCTTATTAAAAAAAATTCCCTCCTAAATTATTTGTGACATCATTCTCTCTCTTTTTTTTTTCTTTTTTTTTCCTTTTCAAAATAAAGCTAATATTTGAAAATTATTGATTAATTATACATTTTTCTAAAAGCTTTTATGGCTAAAATGACTAATTACACAATTTATTAGTGATGGTAGAGTTTGGATTATTTTTTCCTTTTTATTAATTCTTCAAATTTTCTATAATGAATCAAAAACGAATGCTAACATTTAAAAAAATTTATTATAACTATGAAGTTAATTAGAATATTTTTTAGCTTAATTAATCTAACTAAAGGGATTGATAACAATTTATTATGTTTTGCTTAAAATATTTATATTACAAACATATAAGTAAGTTTTTAATTATATTTAAACCGTGCATCGCACGGGATTAACCTAGACTACCTAGTTAAGTATTATATATAGTCCCAAATCCCAGTAAAGAATATTTGAAGGCTATTACAATCAAATTAGGCAGTCCCAATTAAGTATTATATAGTCCTAAATCCCAATAAAGAATATTTGAAAGTTATTACAATCAAATTAGGCAGTTTCAATTAAGTATTATATAGTCCTAAATCCCAATAAAGAATATTCGAAGGTTATTACAATTAAAAAAAAAACATAAATACTATATTTTATTCATAATTTTTTTTTAATTTTTTTTTTAAAAAAAACCCTCCTCGATCTCTAACACTTTGTTTGGATTGAGAGAATTGGGGGAAAAGAAAGAGAAAAGAAAAGAAGAGATCTATCATCTCTTGTTTGGATACTATAGAAGGGAAGGAAAAAGAAATGGAAGGATTCATTTTTCCCTCCATCCATTAATAAACCAAATCCTTTCAATGTTGGAATTATATGATTGAGGGAAAACGTAACCATACCGTCCATATCCTCTTCCTTATAAAACTTATTATATGAACTTAGGGCCTGTTCACTTCAGCCTAATTTCAGTTCAGTTCAGTGCAGTTCAGCTCCAATCAGTTTAGTTTAGTTCAGCTCCAATCAGTTCAGTTCAGTTCAGCCCAGCTCCTAATTTCCTTCTCTCGTAAAATATTCATTTCAGCTCTATTCAGTTCAGTTCAGTTTAATTTAATTCAGCTCCAATCAGTTCAGTTAAGTTCAGCTCCAATCAGTTCATTTCAGCTCAGTTTAGTAAATGTGAACAGACCCTTATTAAACCTTATAAAAACTTATTTTAGTTTCAATTATTCTAATCCTTATCATAACTTATTTTTCCTAAACTGAATTTATCTGTACTAAACTAAATATATTTGAACTTATTTCAACTGAAATAGATGAAAATAAGGTGAACAAAACTTACTTGAAATTATTACAAAATGCTACTAGTTAGAAAGTTTTTGAATTTATGATGACAGATATGTTTTTATGATATAATTTATAAGTATATACAAGAAAATAATAATAGAAATAAGCTATTTCATTTCAATATTTTGTACAATCCGTGTTGTATATACTATCGCACAGGTCTAATCTAGTAGAATAACAATCAAATATAGGTAACTATCCTAGTAATTGTTTAATAAATAAAAAAAAAAAAAACTATGCTAGTAATAAAAATAAACAAAATTTTATCAAGATAGTATGATTTTTTTTTTTTTTTGGAAAGAACTCAAAGAAGTATGTCACTTTAGTTAGAAAATGATATTCCTAAAAAAAAAAAAAAGGAAATGATATTCCTAAAAAAAGTTAGAGAATGAAACCAATGCAAAGGAGGAATAAAATTTTGTTTTAGCAATTTTCATGGAAAACGTTCCTACCCCTCCTTTATTTTAAGAAAAAAAATAATTGAAAATGATTTTAATCTAGGATATATCAAAAAAAAAAAAAAAAAAAAAAAAAACCTCTCCAAAATAACGTTAATGAAGGAAACAATAATGCAAACTTATTAAAATATATTTAGGGAATGTATCATATATTCAGGAGAATAAATTTTGATAGGATATATTTTCTAGTTTCCTTATTTATAGCTTTCCATGATTATCAAGTTAAAAAAACAATGATTATAAATTTTTTTATCTATTTTAAATTATTATTCTGGAATTTTGTATGGGAAGTGAGTAAGATTGTCGAATTTGATATGATTTCCTAAATATATCTTAAGATTACTGTAGGGAATAATTTCAAGCCTTTAAAATCCCACTAGCTTGAACCCCACTGTGATCATACACTAAAGTACGGTGGCGTCCAAAAGGGAAGAAGATAGAGCAAAAGAGTCGCCAACAAGTTTTTAAGGAACTTGTAAACCGTTCACGAGGTGAAAGTTACACCCCTTAACGATCCAAGAGATCGTCAACTCCATAAGGTCATGAACCAAATAAGGGTTCGGGGATGAAGGTACAAATACAACCTAAAAGAGATTGAACCTGCCCTAATAATAGGCCTCTACTTTATTCTGCTCGTATTCATGTGCGCTTTCTGATTAACATGCAATCAATAAGATTAACCCTAAACCTGTTTATCTATGTTGGTTGAATTTAATGCACAAATAAACTATTATTGGCGATCACTTGAATTATAATCAAAATTAACCCTAACAAGATTATTAATTATCTTATTAAGCGTGATTACAAAGACCAATTCCCTTTAAACCTGCAATAAAAGGTGATCAAGCAATAACAAATAAAATAATATGCATATCAAGCAACATAATCAATTAATAATCATGAATAAAATAATCATCATGATAATCATAAATTATAATTATAATCATGTTAGAGCATAATAAACATAGCAAGATCCTAGGCATGATACTAACAAGATTAATAACAAACCCTAGCATGTCACTAAGCAATAAAAATCAAATCTTTAACCCTAACATGATAAATATTAGGAAGAATATAGGAAGCATCATAACAATCATATTTAATATTAAAGTTACCCTAGACATGATACTAGGAATCAAAATAACAATCTAAGCATGATATCTACATCATAATATCAATTAATCAATTAAAGCACTTACTTGGATGCCTCGTACCTCTTTCTAATTACAAAATACACACGTTAGTAACTTCAAGGAAAATAATAAACAAACAATTAAATTAAATAATTGAAATAGAGATTTGGGACCAAACCCTCAGAAATTAAAACCTTTCACGTCTAGGGCGAAGGCAACTTCGAATATGGCTAGGTGTATCAAGATCTTGTGAATGCGGAATTTTGTATGAAAAAGCAAGAAAGAATTGAAAGAAAGAATACTTGATAATGAGAGAATTGGTAGATGATAGATGTAGATGATGAATGAAAACGGAGTTTTTAATACGATATTTATAGAGAAAATTAGCCAAAAAAGATAATTTAACAAAACAGAGTCTGAAGATCGCAAAACAACATTGGCGCCAACCCTGGCTAACTGGCGCCAAGCACCAGTGGCTAGCGCCAGGCGCCAATGGCTAGCGTCTGGCGCCAAGCCTGGTTCCAGGCGCCAAGGCCTGGGGTTGGACGCCAAACTGGATTTCAACGCGTTTTCGAAAATCTGATAAATTTACCGTACTGGAAGATAAAATAATATAATTCCATCGAAAATGCTATTTGATCTTAATTAAAACTCTAAAAAGTCCTAATCGAATTAGGAATGAAAAGAACCTTCTAGAAGATTCTAGAAGACTAAAACCATTCCTAATTGCATTAGGAATGATAAATCATATTAGGCCCTCCCCTAGATCATTGGGCCGTACATAAAGCTCAAACCGGGCCCAGTTTAGTAAATTGGCCATAATTTCCTCAATATTCATCGGAATTGGGCTTATAATATATCGCTGGAAAGGTGTTTGCAAGCCCTATCCAACTACACCACTATTGGACCCATATCATGGACCAACCAAACTGGATTGGCTGTTTTCTTAAAATAAAGTTTTCAAAAACAGGGAGAAGAGAAAAGAAATAAAACTTTCCGCAACGCTAGACCTTTCCACACTTTCGTTTCATTCGATTATGATTCGACGTGAAAGGCACTCATCACCAAGTTTGGTTTTGGGGAGACACAAATGGGTGTCTACAGAAGCCCTCACTTTGACTGAGTTTGGAGAAACGCAAGTTTCGAAAACAAAAGTCAAAGTAACGATAGGGACGGAGAATGATTCAGAACGTTCTGCGATCCTAAATCACTCTTGTAACGCCGATACCTGCAAAACTAGCATTAGTTAAACATATAAAAGAGTTAAGAAACGCGTATCTTGCACCGTCGAGCACACGTCTCTGAAAGTAACCGATTGCTGCTGCACTGTTGTTTTAATGACCTCCTGCAAGCCAGAGAATGCCATCCCGCTTGAAAACCGCTACGCCTTGTAACTGCTTCCAAATTAGAAGATTGCTTCGCCCGAAACTATCCTCCTCCGCAATGATAATATTCCACATCCAAGGGAACACTATCGAAGATTGCTTCTCTTGAAACAATCCTTAGATGTTTGTGACAACTCTCCATAATCCAGGGAACGCCACCATGCTGTTTCGATGTTCACTCGTCTCTGAACAAAGAGCTTCTTTTTGATATGATCTTCTGAATGTCGTGTCCACGCGTCTCTGAACGAAGAGCTTGATAATAGGATGCCCACGCGTCTCTGAGCAAAAGAGCTTGTAGGAAATGTCCACGCGTCTCTGAACAAAAGAACTTGAAAAGAATTGTTCACGCGTCTCTGAACAAAAGAGCTTTGAAAGAAATGTCCACGCGTCTTTGGAGCAAAGAGCTTTGATGGAAATGTTCACGCGTCTCTGAACAATAGAGCTTTTGAGTGATATGCCCACGCGTCTCTGAGCAAAAGAGCTTCAATGAAATGTCCACGCGTCTCTGAACAATAGAGCTTCGGTGCTTGAATGTTTGTTGCGATAATGTTCTGAAGAAAAATTTCCGAAGACCAACGTAAGTCGATCTCTAAAGCTCGCTTGAACTTTACTTTCGCTAAAACCAGTATGTCGGTGTCTCCGTGATTAGGCGCTTTAAGCTAAGTGAGACGATCTTTCATCAGGTCGATCACTTATTGCAATTGTAATCAAACTGACTACTTAATCATGTCAAATTGCTTATAGGGGCTAACTGGCGTACCAAGGAACCCGAAATTGTTGTATGAAGTCGAAATCACCTTTCTGAGAGGCTTCGAGCTCTGTTGTTGTTGAAATATTTTTGGCGCCAAGAATTGATTCTGTCGCCGAACGCTGTGATAGGGTCTTCCCTATTCTGCTGCACCTGTATTTATTTTTGACTATAGAACTTTGGCAATTTCTTTAATTATCTTAGGGTTGACCTAAGGTTTAAAATTATCTTAGGGTTAACCTAAGGTTTAATGTTGCTTGACTCATCGACTTGACACGACTCAAGGTATAAACTTGACTTGATATGATTGACTGACTCGAGGTTGACTCGACTCGAAGTGAAATGACACATGTGTTAGACTCATGACCCGTGTGTGCATTGTAATGTGATCGTGCGACTCGAAAATGCAGAAAAGCAAAAATAAAAATTTTCCGTCATTTTTGTGGAGGGTATCGACTTTCTCCCGGAAAAGAAAGACGTGAAAAAGAAAATCAAAAGTTTAAAGATGCATGTTGAACGAGCTTAGTCAAATGTTGTTTGATACTATCTCTCAAGGTGCAAGGATTAATTCATCCTAGGCTATCTCAACTGTTGACTCCATGATGAAAGTATTTGGGTAACTTAGGCACGGAGGCTAAGCACTTCATACTTCTATGCAATGACAATTATGAGTGATGAGTGATTTTGACGAAGCATGCTTCAGCGTTAAGATTTCATGACAAAGGGTTCCTAAGGGAAATATATTTGTTCATGTATGCGCGATGTGTGTGATAGTGACACTAAAGCTAGGCCACAAGAGCTAAGTGTGTGGAAAAATATATTATTGAAAAGAGTCAAATGGTGGTGACTCTTAGGCTAGGTAAGCTAATGATGTAGGGATCAAGCCCCCAAGTCTAGCTCTAAATGAATAGGGATGAGCATTGGAGATCCCTTGATATGATCATAGTGCAAGTGTGTGAATGTGAATATGAATGCATGTTTATTACGGCCGCACCTCGATGTGAGGTTGCCTACGTATCCGTTAGGAATCAGGCCGAACGTAACTCTAGCCAAACCTCGCACAAGTGTGTGTATACCTCAAAAAGGTCTTTTAAGGGTTGTAACGTGGTTAGGCTAAAGGCTGAAGAAGAAGGGGATAAAGGCTCAAGACCCTAGATAAGCCCCCAAGGTGTGCAACCTCGCTTTTGAATCTTTGTATTTTTATGCTCGAGTTTCTACTCTTTTTTAGCTCTTTTTGCTTTAGCATTTATTTTACTTTTGCAAGTGTGGGCAATCCCGATCATGCGGTCTATCACTCACTTGGCATTCATGTTTCTCAGGCACGGTACCGAGCACTCGATAAAAGACGCAATCTGAGACGTGTTCTTATCGAAGATATTTTCATATCAAAGACATTGGAACACTTGCCCTTTTGTACACTTTTATTTACTTTTTGTATCTTGATCTTTTGAAATCACTCAAGCCTTTTTTTTTTATTTTTTTTTTTAGAATTGCAAAAGTTGTACACCATCCCATCCCAAGGTTAGATAGATGTAGGTTAAAAAAAAAAGAAAGGTCTATCGTTAGACGAGGCTCAAAGTGGTTTATGAAGAAAGGATTGCATATTTGAAAGGTGAAAGGACATATGATGTGGCTACAAGGGGTGCCTCAAATCATTAGTATACCTTGTGCTTAATTCGACATGGTTTTTTTTTTTTTTTTTTTTTTTTTTTTTTGCAATGCAATGTGATGATCATATGCAAGGAAATAAACGCTCATTTTATTAAAAAGGGAAAAAGGAAAAAATCCTATTAATCTAAAAGAAAAGAAAAGGTGCCTATGCTAGACTTATTGGGGAAAGGAAAAAAATGAAGAAGAAATAGAAAAAAGAGGCCATGAAATTTTGTCGTTGCAGCTCGCCTCTTGCCTTGTGTCATTCGCTTCATCATCACCCAGTCTTCTCGCTAACTAGAGGCAATGGGACCTTGTTTGCTTCTATGAGGTCTTGAATGAGATTTTGAAACCTTTAGCATTCATCAGTGGTATGACCGTTTCCTCGATGGTACTTGCAATAGGAGTTTGGATTCCATCTCGAAGATCGATTTTCTGGTGTTGGATCCTCGGCAGGGCCAATAGGTTTGATTAATCCTCGATCATAGAGACGATCGAAAGCAGCATCGTAGGTCACTCTAATGGGTTTGAACTCTCGCCTGGGTTTCCTTTTAGATCCTTGATTGTGGGGACAATCAAAAGCTTCATTGCAAGTCATTCTTATTGGTGTGTATCCTTCAATGGTCCGTTTTGCTTGTGGCTTAGGAGCATTGAGTTCTTCATTAAACCCTTGGCGCGAATTTCGTTCAATGGCCATCACCCGATTTGCTAATCCTTCTACCACATTCAAGAGCATGGCAATGACATCTTGCAGTTTTCGAATGTCCTCTTTTAGACTTGACGAGTCTTCCTTGGTATTATCTAAGAAGAGACTTTCATCCTCCTCAATTATGGCCACTTCATCGAGAGAGGTCATATAAGCTGTCTCGATCATGGGCTCTCCTACAGGTGTGATAAGAAGTGATGGATCAAAGGATGCTTGGTCATCTTCGATGGCTAGAATCTCGGAAGTTTCGTTGTCATCGATCAGATCTTGAATAGCTTCTTTGAGTTTCCAACACTCTTCAGTGTCGTGACCCTTTCCTTGATGATATTTGCAGTGCTTATTAGGGTCCCACTTAGGTGGCCTAGCTTCTGGAACCGGATCTTTGATGGGCCCTATGGGCATGACTAGTCCTTTGTGATGTAGCTTCTCAAAAGCCGTTTCATAACTCATACCAAGTGGAGTGAACACCCTCTTTGATCTTTGGATTCGTGGTTTAGTGGTGTTTGTAGCATGTACCTCACTAGAGGAAGAAGAAGGATGGTTTCTCTTCTTTCCTCTTGCACTATTATCTTTCAGAAGGTCATCTTCTATGTCAATGCTTATATTATAGACAGCTTTGAAAGTATTCAAGTTGTGTTGGTACTTTAAGTGTTTTGAATGCTTCCCTTGGAGATTTTTGATAAACATCCTCACAGATTCTTTTTCGGTAGGAGCCTTGACCATATTAGCAGAAGTTTCCCTCCATTTATTGAAGAAAGACGTGAACCCTTCGTTTTCCTTTTGTTTTAACATCTCAAGTTGTCTGTGGTCTGTCTCGTCTTGGATGTTGCACTTATATCTATCTATGAAAGCGTTTGTTATCGACTCCCAAGAAGAGGTTTTTTCTTTGTCGAGAGAAAAGAACCATTGTTGACAAACGGTTTCGAGAGATAGTGGGAACAGAGAGGGAACAACCTTCTTATCGATACCCTTAATGCTCATTATAGTTTCAAAAGCTCTTAGATGGAAGTAAGGGTTATCTGTCGCTTTGAATTTAGAGATGTCAGTGGCGTTGAACTTATGCGGAAGAAGTTCTTTGTCCAGCGAGACCCCTTGTGAACTCATGCCCTGAAATTTGTAGTCACTAGATAGCTTGCTCAAGCTTTCTTGCATGAGGTCCATCCGTTGTTGCTTCACGGGATCATCGATCTTGAGTGCGAGTAGCTTCAGTGTCTCAGTCACGGTAGCCAATTGGTTCTTAAGATCATTGACTTCTTCTTGAGTTGCCATTATCTTCTTAGCCTTCCTCTTTTGACGAATCAGTTTATTAAAAAGCGAGACTTGAATAAAGAGGTTGTCCTTGATTAATCGCCCTTTTCTCCTCGACCAAGTACTGTGGGAAAGGAATTTGGGGATACTTATTGTTAATTATTTGACTCAAAATTTATTCGACATGCAAAGGATGGAGGAAGTGAAGAAAAATTGGAATAGAATGTGAAGAAAATTTAGGTGGAGGGATGTGAAGAATTAGGAGTAAAATGTACCCCCCAACTCAAATGACGAAAAAAACCGACTCATGCATGAACCTAAGACATGGCCATGGTGATGTATACTCAAAGTGTGTGCTAAGACTAGTGAGTGTAGGTGACATGTTGAGACTTTTGTCATGACCATATGGCTAGACTATGTGACCAAGACTCGATTAATGACTCGACAAGGTGTTATTGACAGCGGAAATTAACCGAATTAATTAGCAAACTGGTTAATTAGACCTTAGGTGATGACTCGACCAATAATCCGAACTGTCGGCCAAGCGACAGGACTGGCGTCACACTATGGTGATTGGCGCCAGACAATTAAGTAAATGTCTGACGCTACACACTATAATGTGGCGCTACAGCTCAGACTTTGGCGCCAATATTGGAGCTTCGGTCTGCGACTGTTTTCGGTATTATTAGTCAACTGGGGTATGCCTAAAGTCGTACTAGGTCAATTCCGATTAAAAAAAAAACTTTATTGACTCAAATTAATTAATTAATTAATTAATTAGGCAAAGTTCTTTAAGTCATTAATTTTAGTCTCAACGCAAATCAACAAACGGTTAAGAGAAACATAGAATATATATGCACAACAAATAATGCACAATTAGTCAAGTAGGCACAATATGATGCAATGAGTTCGCAACCTAACCATGGCTCTAGTTCTCTAAAGTTCGGGATATGGTTTAGTCAATAGGGTCCATGGTTAATTGTCCGGATGCACCGCGTAGAAGCCTAACCGTGAAGGGTTAACGCGTGTGGATGGGACACCGCGAGTTTTTAGGAAAAAACTCACTTCCATGGTTTGGTGAATTCAACATCTCAGATGTACCCTTTGTTGCCAGGAGCGTTCAATCAGGTAGATAGAGCATGAATTCCCAGAGGGTTATGTCCATATGTAGAACACATATGGGTTTCAGAAAAGTGAGAAAAAAATTCAATCAGGAAGTAGGATCGAGCAAACAATACGAAAAACCGGTCGAAATTAGAACGCATATTTCTGGCTCGGTATTGGGGGAAATTAACGCCAGCAAACAGAGACTGGCGCCAACTTTTAACTGTAGCGCCTGGCGCTAATACTGGCGTCTGGCGCTACGGCTAAAAGTTTGGCGCCAAGCTCTGGCCCCTGATGCTACTTCCCACATGCCTCAACAGCTTTCTGTGTTCAATAAAATCATCTAGTTTCGCGCGGTGTTATTTCAGTCCTAGTTGTGAAAGACATTTCTCAAATTTCCTACGTGTAAAATCCTATGTTTTTGACTCATTACGGATGGTCTTTCCAATGAGAACCTTTTTATGCATATGACAATAATGTTAATCAAAATTACGCACATGAAATACTTAGAACTTTTCGAGTCTCATCCACTCATTCTAAATCATTGCCGAAACAAATTCAGGAATTAAAATAGAAATCCTCCCCAGTGGAGGCGCCAAAAACTGTAGGGAATAATTTCAAGCCTTTAAAATCCCACTAGCTTGAACCCCACTGTGATCATACACTAAAGTACGGTGGCGTCCAAAAGGGAAGAAGATAGAGCAAAAGAGTCGCCAACAAGTTTTTAAGGAACTTGTAAACCGTTCACGAGGTGAAGGTTACACCCCTTAACGATCCAAGAGATCGTCAACTCCATAAAGTCATGAACCAAATAAGGGTCCGGGGATGAAGGTACAAATCCAACCTAAAAGAGATTGAACCTGCCCTAATAATAGGCCTCTACTTTATTCTTCTCGTATTCATGTGTGCGCTTTCGGATTAACATGCAATCAATAAGATTAACCCTAAACCTGTTTATCTATGTTGGTTGAATTTAATGCACAAATAAACTATTATTGGCGATCACTTGAATTATAATCAAAATTAACCCTAACAAGATTATTAATTATCTTATTAAGCGTGATTAAAAATACCAATTCCCTTTAAACATGCAATAAAAGGTGATCAAGCAATAACAAATAAAATAATATGCATATCAAGCAACATAATCAATTAATTATCATGAATAAAATAATCATCATGATAATCATAAATTATAATTATAATCATGTTAGAGCATAATAAACATAGCAAGATCCTAGGCATGATACTAACAAGATTAATTACAAACCCTAGCATGTCACTAAGCAATAAAAATCAAATCTTTAACCCTAACATGAATAAATATTAGGAAGAATATAGGAAGCATCATAACAATCATATTTAATATTAAAGTTACCCTAGACATGATACTAGGAATCAAAATAACAATCTAAGCATGATATCTACATCATAATATCAATTAATCAATTAAAGCACTTACTTGGATGCCTCGTACCTCTTTCTAATTACAAAATACACACGTTAGTAACTTCAAGGAAAATAATAAATAAACAATTAAATTAAATAATTGAAATAGAGATTTGGGACCAAACTCTCAGAAATTAAAACCTTTCACGTCTAGGGCGAAGGCAACTTCGAATATGGCTAGGTGTATCAAGATCTTGTGAATGCGGAATTTTGTATGAAAAAACAAGAAAGAATTGAAAGAAAGAATACTTGATAATGAGAGAATTGGTAGATGATAGATGTAGATGATGAATGAAAACGGAGTTTTTAATACGATATTTATAGAGAAAATCAGCCAAAAAAGATAATTTAACAAAACAGAGTCTGAAGATCGCAAAACAACATTGGCGCCAACCCTGGCTAACTGGCGCCAAGCACCAGTGGCTAGCGCCAGGCGCCAATGGCTAGCGTCTGGCGCCAAGGCCTGGGGTTGGACGCCAAACTGGATTTCAACGCGTTTTCAAAAATCTGATAAATTTACCGTACTGGAAGATAAAATAATATAATTCCATCGAAAATGCTATTTGATCTTGATTAAAACTCTGAAAAGTCCTAATCGAATTAGGAATGAAAAGAACCTTCTAGAAGATTCTAGAAGACTAAAACCATTCCTAATTGCATTAGGAATGATAAATCATATTAGGCCCTCCCCTAGATCATTGGGCCGTACATAAAGCTCAAACCGGGCCCAGTTTAGTAAATTGGCCATAATTTCCTCAATATTCATCGGAATTGGGCTTATAATATATCGTTGGAAAGGTCTTTGTAAGCCCTATCCAACTACACCACTATTGGACCCATATTATGGACCAACCAAACTGTATTGGCTGTTTTCTTAAAATAAAGTTTTCAAAAACAGAGAGAAGAGAAAAGAAATAAAACTTTCCGCAACGCTAGACCTTTCCACACTTTCGTTTCATTCGATTATGATTCGACGTGAAAGGCACTCATCACCGGGTTTGGTTTTGGGGAGACACAAATGGGTGTCTACAATTACTAGTTTTAATTATTTTGTTTTATTTTAATTCATTTTCACATAAAATCATACTCGAGCTTCAACATTCAACAATGGTGGATGATTACTCACTATTTCATATGACTAGCTATGTAATCTACATTAAACTAAAAATCATTCCAATTCTAACAATTAATCCTGAAAGATATAATCCGTAATTTTTCCATTATTTTTTTACACAAATAGTTAAATTGATACAAACTCTAAAATAAAAAAATTAAAGCATAAATGTTATGATTAAACATTAATATTATTGATTAATTTGGTAATTTTTGTATGTGATTTGGATGAATAATGAAGATTGGAGGTTGAAGATGAACTGCCCCATTAAAATAGATAAAAAAATTAGGTGCCTCATTGAAAATAAATATGTGGATGAAGGTATACAAATGAATTTCGTCAATCGTGTATTTTGGATGATTTTCAACAATTTAATAACTTTGAATGATTATTTATATATTATAATATTATAAGTTGAAAAAAAAATTTACCCTCTAAAAGTAATGAACCAAACAACCTTTTACTGACTGGGCGTTGAGTTGTCACTGAGTTGTCATGACTTAATTGATGTGTAACTTAAAAAAATTTCGAAGGCTGAGATTAAGCAATAAAAAACATCAACGGTTGAGATTTAATCTCTTATTGTAGTCGACCATAGTCATCCGTAGTTGACGACTACGCTAGAAGCTTCGAATAAGAACATATTTACACCAACAAAGAGGGAAAAGAACATATGTTCATGTTCTTTGATTATCAATATAATGTGCTTTTATTTGTGGCATAATACTCATTGCTTATTGTTAAATGTTCTTTGAATTTTGTCTTCAAATTATGATGGGTATATATAAATAATGTTGATTACATAATATTATTATGTTCTTTATTAATATTACAGATGTTCTTAAGATTAAAAAAAAAATAAAACTGGATGTTCTTTACCAAACAACTATGTGTTCTCTACAAAACAGTTGTATGTTCTTTACAAAACAGTTGCATGTTCATTCCGTTTTTTTGTCTGTACTAAGCATGGTACAGTCGCCAGTACCTTAAAATTTTCAGTCTACATGGTTTTAATATACTATTCATCAGGATCATTCCATAGTTATACAAGTAAACTTTAAAATATGCCACCATTACTAGTTTGGGATCTAAAAAAGACGACATGATACACAAAAATCTTTTTTTTTTTTTTTTTTTTTTTTTTTTTTAACAATAGCAAAGGCGCAAAACAGACTAAGTATAATTAGACAAAGTAAAATGACATCTTCTTGCTATGTTGTTTGCCCGTAGTACTTGTTGTATGGGGGGTATGTGGAACGGGCTGACATCTTTTATAAATATTGATATGAACCCAGTATGGCTGACAAAATGGCTGATATGTCTTATAAAGCAGACATGTCGGCTTGTCGGTATTTGACACGTGGCAACAATAGCTTGACACTTGGCAGGAAAAGCTTTGCATGCTTTGTAGCCACCTGTCTTAGGATTTATTATAAATAGTAGGTTAAACCTCATTAATGGTAAGCATTTATTACTCTCTCTCTCTCTTTCTCTCTATCTCTTTCTCTCTATCTCTTTCTCTCTAATTTCTCTTCTTAAACACTGTCTGACTTTGTCATCGGAGTGGTTATTCCTGGATCACCCCAGGGTTAGCTAATCCTTTCTCTTTGTGTAGGTTCTCTTCTGGCCGATAGGAGCTTAACGGGTTGCATACTCGGGCTTTGAACTTTTGAACGGGGTTGTCGGATCCTTGCAGGAACAATTGGCGCTAGAAGGAGGGGAGCTGCATAATTGCTTCTATCGCCTAAGGACCTCATATCCTTAATTCAAAAAAAAAAAAAAAAAGGCCTGAAAACTAGAGCACGCCGATAGCCGAGAAGATGGTTAATCGGACAGTCAAAGTGGGCACTGGGGCGCTGAATCCGGAAATTGAGATTGAAGATGAAACCCATACTTTAGAAGGCAACCATTTTCATATGTCGTTAACCCCGGAGGGTCAAGGTGAGGGGGATCAAGATCCAATGGTTGAGTTCACGCCAGAAGAACTAGAAACAGCAGCAAGGGCAATGAGTGCCATAAGTAAGAAAAGGAAAGAAATTAGGGCAACCCAAGATGGGGAAGGGGTGCCAATTACCAGTCATGGTAACCAGTCTAACCGGTCTGGAGGTTTGCAAAGGCTTTGACATGATAGGTCGCTGATAAGATCACAACCAACTCGATGGGAGTCAGAAGCTCAGTCTACGGGTCCTGTTGTAAGCACAGAAAATCAGCAACAAGGGGCAGTGCGAACGATAGTCCAGTTGAGGGCGTCGCCGTTTACACAAGGGATCTTAGATCAGCCAATGGAGAAGATAAAGATGCCAACATGTCGGTATGATAGAAGATGGGACCCAAGCCGATATATAACCTCCTATGAGGGGCACATGATCCTGTATACCAACTCAGACGTTGTATGGTGCAAAGTCTTTCCAACCACTTTGACTGGGGCAGCAGCGGATTGGTTTAACAACCTAGGTAATGGAACCATAGACGGCTTTGAGAAGCTGACAGAGATGTTTGTTGGGCAGTATATCAGCAACAATGTAAGGCAAAGAAATTTGGGGGAATTGATGGCAGTAGAGCAGCGACCAGATGATTCTTTGAGAGATTACATCAGGCGGTTTAACAATGAGGCGAACACAATTCCGAAATTGCAACAAGAAATCGCTGTAATGGCTCTAATGAATGGCTTGAATGATTCTGAGTTCAAGCGTTATCTCACAAGAAAGAATTTTCCCACGTTAGCAGCCGCTTTCAATAAAGCGCATGATTACATCAAAAGTGAAGAGTTGATGAAGACAAGCAACAAAAATGTGTCATCTGGAAAGGGGCAGTATCAAGCTGAAGGTGCAGCCTCCGGAAGTGTAAGGCCGAGACCTCCGGCCCCGGGAAGGGGAGGAAATCGGCAGGAAACTAGGGCAGCCAGACCGCCAATGTGATATAGTTCGTATACACCCCTTAATACACCAAGGGCGGCAATCTATTCAGTGAATCAGAATAGGGAAGGATGGGTGAGACCGATTCCAATGAAAGCAAAGCCGAGGGATGCCAAGAAATATTGCATGTTTCACAGGGACGTGGGTCATTATACTGAAGAGTGTACACAGTTGAAGGATAATATAGAAGAGCTGATAAGAAAGGGTCATTTAACTTAATATCGGTTAAATGCAGGTGGGAGCCAACCACTACCTCGGCAAATTGAAAGACAACAACTTGAGGTAAGGTCGGAAAGGCTGCAAAGAGGAGTGGTCCGACAGGGAGGTGGAGGAATGCCACCATTGTCAACAGGAAGAGGAGTTGATGTGATAACCGGAGGGCCAGTGCATGGAGGAACAGTTAGTGGAGCAAAGAAACACTTGTCAGAGCACTGCCATATAATCAATGCCCTGGATACCGATAGTCGCCCCAGGCCAACTTCAATTCCCAATGTTATATTCACTGAAGAGGATACAAGGGGAATAGTCTTCCCACATGATGACTCGCTAGTGTTGATAACCAAGATCAATGGAGATGACATCAAAAGAGTTCTAGTAGATGGAGGAAGTTCGGCAAATGTTCTATTTATGAAGGCCTTTAATAAGATGATGATAGGAAGGCAATACCTGACACATGTATCATATCCAGTTATTGGGTTTAATGGGTCATCAGTGAGACCGGAAGGGAGCATAGTCTTGCTGGTACGGTTGGGTGATGGACCAACTGCGAGAGATGTGATGGCAGAGTTTTTAGTAGTCAATGTTCCATCGGCTTATAACGCGATTATTGGAAGGCCAATAATTCATGATATCCAAGCTGTTGTGTCGACGTATCATTTGACGATAGCTTATGTGTCAAATTTGGGGGCTGTGGAGAAGGTTTATGGAGGGCAAGTTATGGCAAAATCTTGTTATGTAACGGCTTTAAAGAATCCAGTTGGGGATGGTTCAGTGCCGAGTAATCCTAAAAAGGAACTGGAGCCAACGGTGCGCGACTTGTCTATGAGTAATTTTGATACAAGACCAGAAGCAGCTCCAAGGCCGTTACCAGGAGGAAAAACGGTGCAGGTTGAGTTGCAGCTAGGAGACTCCAGCCAAACGGTTAGAGTTGGAGCGGATATGGATGTTGACATGAGATGCAATTTGATAAGTTTGTTGCACGAAAATGCTGATGTCTTTGCTTTCTCAGCAAGTGAAATGCCAGGGATTCACCTAGGGGTAATTGAACATAAGTTAAATGTCAATAGGGGATGCAGGCCGGTGAGGCAGAAAAAGCAAAACTTCTCTACTGAGAAGATAGAAGCTATACAAGCGGAAGTTAATAAACTCTTAGCGGCGGGTTTTATTGAGCCATGCACGTATCCAGAGTGGTTGGCAAATGTTGTTATGGTAAAAAAGCCGACGGGGAAGTGGCGAATGTGTGTCGACTTTACTAATTTAAACAGGGCTTGTCCCAAGGACTGTTATCCGTTGCCTCGGATAGATAGACTGATGGATTCCACTTCCGGCCATGAAATGCTTAGCTTTTTGGATGCGATTTCAGGGTACCACCAAGTCAGTCTTAACAAAGCCGACAGGGCTAAAACGACCTTCATAATGGATGCTGGGGTATATTGTTATAAGGCAATGTCGTTTGGGTTGAAGAATGCCGGGGCGACCTATCATAAATTGGTTGATAAGATTTTTGAAAGACAGAAGGGCCGGAATGTGGAGGTATATGTGGATGATACGATTGTTAAAAGCAAGAAAAAGAGGGATCACATAGTAGACTTGAGGGAAACATTTGAGACCTTACGAAAGTATCAGATGAAGTTGAATCCAGAAAAGTGTGTGTTCGGTGTCCGATCAGGGAAGTTTTTAGGCTTTATGGTTAGTGAGTAGGGGATAGATGCAAATCCTGATAAGGTGAACGCAATACTTGAGATGAAACAGCCAAAGACTATCCGAGATATACAAAGGTTGACTCGCCGAATGGCAGGATTAACTCGTTTCATCAGCAAGTCAGCTAATAAGGCACTTCCCTTTTTGTGGTCTTACGGAAGAACAAGGCGTTTGAATGGGGAAAAGTACAGCGGGATGCATTAGAGGTAGTAAGGAATCATTTAAGATCTCTCCAAATGGTTGCAAGACCGGGAAAAGGAGAGCAGCTGCAGTTATATATCTCAGCATCTCCGAAGACAATAGCTGCGGTGTTAGTAGTGGAAAGGAAAAAACAGCAAATGCCGATATATTTTGTTAATCATGTACTGAATGCGGCAGAGCGCAGATATCCAATAATTGAGAAGATGGCATTGGCAGTGGTGATAGCGGCAAGAAAGTTAAGACCATACTTTGACGCGCATCCAATAGATGTTCTGACAAGTTATCCGTTGGAAAAATCTTTGCACAAGATGGATACGTCAGGACGGTTGTTGAAGTGGGAGGTAGAGTTGTCGGAATATGAGATACACTATAAGCCCAGGGTATCAATAAAGGCACAGGACTTATCAGACTTCATAGTAGAGGCTTCATATACAGATGAAGAGGAGGAAATAGGCACCTGGCAGGTTTCAGTAGTTTGTAATTTGATGTCCAAAGTTTAATAAAGCTTTTCCTTTTTATTTTGAATGATCAAGTACATATTTAACATATGAAGTATTTATTATTATCAATTAATAACGTCACAGGTCTCTGTGGATGGATCCGCAACATCAATAGGATCAAGGGCAGGAATAGTTGTAACGGCTCCAGATGGACAAGTCTTTGAATATGCAATTAAATTTAAATTCAAGGCAACCAACAATGAAGCTGAGTATGAAGCAGCAGTGGCAGGAATTCAGTTATCCATTGCGGCTGAAGCAAAACGGTTAATTCTGACAACTGATTCCCAACTCGTGTCAAGTCAGTACAACGGAGAATATGAGACACGAGAATCAGCAATGATCAAATACTTAGAAAAGATGAATCAACTAACGGCACAACTGCAGTACTTTGAAATAAAGCTTGTACCAAGAGCCCAAAACGAGCAAGATGATGCTTTGACAAGATTGGCCAGTTCAAGTTTCAATAACTTGGAAAGAACCGTGATGGTTGAAGTTTTGAGTCAGAAGAGTATAGATGAAGTATCAGAGCAAGTACTTTGTGTCAATAGCGTCACCCAATGGTATGATAACATATTGTCATTGCTCACGCATGGGGTGTTGCCAGCAGATAAGGGAGAATCACGGAAGTTACGAAAGGACAGTGTGTGGTTCATTATGCATCAAGGGCAGTTGTATAAAAGAATCTTTTCATTACAGTTGATGAGATGTATAAGTGATCTTGAATCGAAAAGGTTAATTGAAGAAATACATGAAGGTACATGCGGCAACCACCTCGGGCCAAGAGTTCTATCAAGAGAAGCAATGAGGAGAGGCTATTACTGGCCGACTATGAATGAAGATGCGGTCCGATATGTGAGAACATGTGAAAAGTGCCAGAAGTTTTTGCGAGCTATCAATCTACCGCCAAACGATTTAACACCAATACTGAATCCGGTTCCTTTTGCGCAATGGGAATGGATATAGTAGGACCGTTTCCATCAGCAATAGGCGGTAGGAAGTTTTTATTGGTGGCTATTGATTATTTCACAAAGTGGATAGAGGCTGAGCCGGTAGCAAAAATAACAGCGGCGGAGGTTAAAAAATACATTTGGAAAAACATATTCACAAGGTTTGGGTTGCCGATGGCCATAGTTTTCGACCACGGGTCTCAGTTTGATAGTAAGCCGGTGAAAGAGCTTTTGTCAATGTACAAAGTAAAATTTGCATATGTGGCGGTATGCCATCCGCAATCAAATGGACAAGCGGAGGCAGCGAATAAGCAAATCATAACGACAATTAAAAAGAAGATAGAAGATGCAAAAGGATTATGGGCTGACTTGGTACCAGAAATATTATGGGCTAATAGAACAACGGCTAAAGAAGCAACGGGTCAATCGCCTTTCACATTGGTTTTTGGAACAGACGCAGTAGTGTCGGCAGAGGTAGGGTTGCCAACATTTAGAATCAAACACTATTGTGAGGAACAAAATGATCTTCTATTACGACAACAGTTTGATTTCCTACCGGAAGTGCGGGAAAAGGCAGCAGTTAAATCGTCTGCTTATAAGAATAGAATGTCAAGGGCTTATAATAAGCGCGTCAATCATCACCCTCTTACTGTTGGAGATCTTGTATTACGAAGAACAGCAGCGACAAGAAAAGGGAATGAAGATGGGAAGTTAACGACAAACTGGGAAGGACCATACCGTATTAGGGATATGGTAATACAGGGTTCATATTTCCTAGAAACGATGGATGGAAAACCGTTAAAAAATGTTTGGAGCACAACTGTGTTAAAAAAATATTTTGCATAGCATATTGTAAATAGAAAAATAAGTAGTACTTTGTATTATGAGAAGCATCAGCAATAAATACAAGCAATTTTGAAGAGAAATTGTCATTTTATAGGCATCCTCTACTTAACATACCACCGTTATGTAGGATGGACAGCTAAAAACCAATTCCGTGAATTCAATGCGCTTATAACCTGATCAGTTATAAACATTGGTTCACGAGGTTGTTGGTTCAACATATAATACCGGTAAAATCGGTTCAAGTATATGCTGAATTGAGGCATATCTTTGAGTGCGATCGCCGAGAGGATGCTTAACTGGCTACGACTATAGCGCAGTAAGTGATCAAGGTTGTACAATAAACCAACGAACAGTGTATATAATTGTTTCTCAACCATATACACTATGGGGGCAGAATAGTAAATATACGTAAATGAGCAGATATATGTGCATAAGTTTATGTTTGAATTATTTTTAACATAACATAAATTTTTAAAAAAATTTATGTGTTCTGGTAAAATTGCCGATAATGATAAAATCAAGTTGTCGTGAAAGATGATATTACGACTAAAAAATAGTTGAAAACTAAATGTCGTGATTGAAGTAATGGTTGAAAACTAGAAAAGCTAACAGTTGATAAAACAACTTAAGAGGATGCCGCAGGTATAAAGTATATGGTGAATTAAGAACATCTAGATTAAGAACGTCTAGTAATGGAAATTTTGAGAATAGATACGATATGTTCAAGCAGATACGGAATGTTCACGACAGTTAGAGATAACAATCGACATGCATCACCACAAAAAAGGGCATATGCCGATACAACATCATTGTAGATAAAAATTCAAACAAAAATAAATAATTACATGTTTTAAATTGAAGCTGATAAGGCCCAATTAGGAAGACCCACAAGAGGATGTCGGTGATGACTGCCCGCCCCTTTAAGCTTGTGTATTTTCAAGAGCTGGGGAGTCTAAGATGCTAGGATTTGAAACTCCTTCATCATCATCTGGAACCAGGTTGAAAAGGTCTTCGTCTGCAAACTTTTGTTCCTCGAAACCAGAAGGAATCTTGTAAGCTTCTTCATTAAAGGCCTTTTCAACAGCGACCCAGTCCTTCTACTTCCAGCAAGCAGCGTGGGCAATGCATCTTTGAGCAGCAGTCCATCCCCCATCAAAACGGTCCTGAAGTCGTGTGCAGAACTCCTGAGATGTTAGAAAACGGTTAACTGCCTTTTGCCGGATTCCAGGCTTATCCGCCTCCAACTTCTGAACTTTTCTTCAAGATCACGAATGGAAACCTTGGCAGCGTTAAGATCCTTCTCAAGGGTAGGAAGGCGGCTGATAGCCTTGTTTTTCTCAGCAATTTGGGTCTTCAGTTGTTGAACTTCCAACTCAAGATCATCAACCTTAGAGGCTTTATCCCTGAGAGATAACATCTCAAGATCGTCCCTCTCTTTCGCTTCCTTGAAATTCTACAGAGCCTTATCAGCATTATCTAAGGCTGTTTGATGTGCGTTTTGACTAGTAGAGGCTTGATGATGCTGTTCTTGGTAATAGCGGTACATCTCAACAAGCTCAGTGCCAAACATACGACCTATGTAATAATAAAGATAAATAAGTCAGTAATGAAAACAGAAAAATGAAAACACTAAAATATAATGAAGATTACAGTTATATAAAAGCTATATTAGTGAGTAAATGGTGAGAACCTTCATCATGTTGTGCATGTGCATCGCAGCCAAGGGGCTGATGACACCAGCAGGCCTATCCATTGGGAGGGTAAAATTGCTCAGAAGTCGATAACCGATAGTCCCGCCTAGCATTGGGTCGTCAGTGATCATCGACTCGTTCTGACATGCGTCAATGGTAGGTTTCCATCGATCCCCAGAGTGGCCGGAAGGGACAAAAAATCCTCTGAGAACAACCTCTGGTATCCTCTCATTAGGGCGCTCGATCCACTGGTTAGATTGATAAATGAGACCAGGAGCGCTTGTGTCGGAACCACCGGCAGTGGTGGTAACGGTATGGGCAGTTGGCAGGTTGGATATATTAGGCTAAGTTGGGGTGGGAGATTCTGTGTTGGTGAGATCTTCAACATCTACTCCGTCAATCACCTTCTTGACGATTGGTTTACAGCTTTGGACAACTGTTTTCACTTGAACCCTTGGAGAAGGAGGATTTTCCTTGTTCTCGGCTTGATTCTTCTTAGCACGATCTTCAGGTTGCCGAGTAGTACCAGTCCTGACAGAGCCACCTCGCCAATTAGCAAGAGAAGCCAGTTTCCTCTTTTTGGCATTGTCATCGGCCATATTTTCATCTCTTCTCTTAGCACTGACGGTTGGAGCGCAGCTACAATGAGTAACAAGGGTGTCGTACAAAGGCTTGGTAGCTTTAGGACATCGTCTAATAACCCTCTTACCGTCAGCCGAGAGCCCAAGCAATTTATTATCCAATTTGTCAACACCTGAAGGCACAATATACCCAGTATTAAAATCTCATTGCATAGAAAAGACTGAACAGGCAAACAACACAGTAGAAAGAGTTGATTTTAAAAAAAATTAATTAAAATTATTAATGAATGAGTTAATACCATAACGTTCGGTCCAACAAAGACCAACGTGAGATAAAGGGGCGTTGCCGAGAATGTATCCTGCATTCGGCACCCACACCTTAGGGGTAATACGAACTCGACCGTCACCATTATCAGATTCGATAATGTCAAAATGATTGACAGCCCTACGCTCATGTTTGCCAAGATTTCTCTCGGGAATAGATTCAAACCTTTGATGGGGCCTAAAGAATGTCCTCCTGAGTGGGAAGTCATCAGGAACCAACATGAAAAAGAACTTGTCTTGCCACCCTTTGCAACTTGATAACTTAGGGTGAACGGTGTATTTGTGAGGTTGGGTATACAAAGACCACCACCCATCCAATTGGCCATCTCTCTTTAGAGTTACCAACCGTCTGAATGCGTTGAGGGTTAGCGGATAATTTCTATGCAGCAAAACCCAAATAAGGGCAATAACGGCACGGATGGTGGGAGGGGTTAGCTGTACAAGACAAACGTTCCAGGCCTTCAGAATTTTGGCCACAAAAGGATGAAGAGGGAACCGAAGGCCGAAATCAAAATGCTTAAGGTAAATAGCAACGTGGCCAACAAGACAGTCTAGCACTGAGAATCCAGAAGGAGGAAGACAAAGATCATACCCATCCGGAAGTTTATAAAACTGCTTGGCATGCTGGCAGTAGTCCTTTTCCAATGCCGTCTGCCTAAACTTGTCGCTTATCTTGGCTTCTGCGACTTTACCTTTAGCTGCTAAAACAAGAGGTTGCCGGAAATCGACCCCATCAGTCTCAGAATTATATCCTTCATCAAGACTCTCTTCTTGAATGATTTCTGCCATCATGTCAATAATGCCGTCCCTATTGTCAGTATTTACATTACCTTCTTGGGTATCATCATCGCCAAGAACAGAATTAACAGTCGATTCGTGAACAGGAGAGGGCTAGTTTCTCTTAGGATTTGGAGGGGTTTCTGTGTCATCGGATTCAGAAGAGCTTACAACTTGACCCTGCCCAGCTTTCTTACTTGACTCGGCCTCTTCAGCGGCATCACGAGCAGCAGCCTCAGGCTGATAACTGTAGAAACCCATTCGTGTCTCCCCAAAACCAAACCCAGTGATGAGTACCTTTCACGTCGAATCATAATCGAATGAAGTGAAAGTGTGGAAAGTCTAGTGTTGCGGAAAGTTTTAATTTCTTTTCTCTTCTCTCTGTTTTTGAAAACTTATTTTAAGAAAACAGCTAATCCAGTTTGGTTGGTCCATGATATGGGTCCAATAATAGTGTAGTTGGATGGGGCTTGCAAAGAACTTTCCAACGATATATTATAAGCCCAATTCCGATGAATATCGAGGAAGTTATGGCCAAAATACTAAACTGGGCCCGATTTGGTTTTTATATGCGGCCCAATGATCTAGAGGAGGGCCTATTATTAATTATAATTCCTAAATCTATTAGTCTTTTAGAATACTCTAGGAGGTTCTTTTAAATCCTAATGGAGTTAGGATTGATAATTATGTTTTAAAGAGTTTGAAATTGAATAAAACTACTCCTTTTAAGAATCCTTGTTATGTACGAAGTGGAATATATTCGGATTTTATTTTCGTGCCTCATAATATTTATCCGAATTTTATATGGTTGGATAGATCTTGAAATTATATTTCCAATGATATATTATAATATTAAATCCGAGTTATAATGAAAAAGATATGAATGAGACATGAAACTTTATCCAAAACTGACACCCTTCCACTATTTTGACCATATCTTTTTATCTACAAAATATTTTAATCTGATTCTAATTGGGTTGGAAATTAGACTTTAAGAGCTTTCCAACGACATATTGTATGCCTTATTTGGAATTTCGGATCAAAAGATATGATAAGAACAAAAACGCGTGAATTTCTGAAATCAGCTCCTGGAACCAGGCCTGGCGCCTGGTGCTAGCCATTGGCGCCCATAAGCTAGTTCTGGCGGCAGCTCTGTTTTAGGTGCGCCAATCTTGTTTTACGTGCGCCAAGTGCTATGTTTTGATATTTTATCTTTTTGGCTTATTTTCTCTATAAATAATGTATTAAAAACTCCGTTTTCATTCACCAATTCTCCTCATTCACGATCAATCACCTACAATCAGTTTTTCCTTTGCAATCATTAATTCTCTAATCCTCTCTTAATCATTCACCAACTCTCATCAAGTTTTCTTGATTACTTCATCTTTCTCTCTCTCTCTCTCTTTTTCTAAACTAGTCTTTTACATACAAAATTCCGCATTCGCAAGATCTAGATACACCTAGCCATATTCAAAGTTGTCTTCGCCCTAAACGTGAAAGGTTTTAATTTCTGAGGGTTTGGTCCCAAATATCTATTTCAATTATTTGATTTAATTGTTTGTTTATTATTTTCCTTGAAGTTACTAACGTGTGTATTTTGTTATTAGAAAGAGGTACGAAACATTAAAGTAAGTACTTTAATTGATTAATTGATATTATGATGTAGAAATCATGTTTACATTGTTATTATGATATTCCTAGTATCATGTCTAGGGTAATTTTAATATTAAATATGATTGTTGTGATGCTTCCTATGTTCTTCCTTATATTTATGATTGTTAGTATCATGTTAGAGTTAAAGATTTGATTTTTATTGCTTAGTGACATGCTAGGGTTTGTTATTAATCTTGTTAGTATCATGCCTAGGATCTTGCTATTTTTATGCTTTAATATTAACATGAACATGATTATGATTATAATTGTTATAATTTATGATGATTATGAATGATATTATTATTATTATTTTGATGATGATTATTTTATTTATGATGATATTATCATTATTATAATTTATTATTATCGTTATTGATTATTTATTATGATGCTTGATATTTATTATTGTTATTGCTTGATCACGCCTTTTATGCATGTTTAAAGGGAATTGGTACTTGTAATCACGCTTAATAAGATAATTAATAATCTTATTTTGGGTTAATGTGATTATGATTTCAAGTGATCGCCATTAATAGTATATTTGTGCATTATATTCAACTAACATAGATAAACAGGTTTAGGGTTAATCCTATTGATTGCATGTTAATTAAAAAGCGCACATGAATACGATCAGAATAAAGTAGAGGCCTATTATTAGGGCAGGTTCAATCTCTTTTAGGTTGGATTTGTATCTTCATCCCCGAACCCTTATTTGGTTCAAGACCTTATGGAGTTGACGATCTCTTGGATCGTTAAGGGGTGTAACCTTCACCCTGTGAACGGTTTACAAGTTCCTAAAACTTGTTGGCGACTCTTTTGCTCTATCTTCTTCCCTTTTGGATGCCACTGTACTTTAGTGTATGATCACAGTGGGGTTCAAGCTAGTGGGATTAATGTTTGAAATATTCCCTACAATAACTGGTATGCTTAACTCTTGGCATAATATTTACACCTATATTCCCCATTTTTGAGCCATATTGATCAAATTGGATATTAGCAAAACTCCTCAAATGATAACGAATACTAACCGGTTCAACCTCAAGGATTTCGGTATCTTTCGGTATGTTAGGTTTAACAGGACGGTTTGCTTTTTCACACTCGGCTAATAGTTTATGACGGTAAAAGGCCTTCTTTTGTTTTTTTGTAGATAACGGCTGAAAGGGGTCGTCAATATTATCAGAAAGGGAGGAAGTAATCTCTCCGGTTCAACCAAGGTCTTTTCCTCAGGATTGTCTAATAAGGCGGCGCCTAGCAGTACTAAGGGTAGATTGTTCTTCTTCAATACTACTATTGGACATCTAGTTTTTTGGTTTATAAACTTGAAAATGAAAGAAAAAAAAAATATAAAACATGCAAATTTATTTTTTTTTTAAAAAATCAATCCATCAAAATCAGAGTTGTGTGAATACCTTAAACTATTCACCAACAACGAAGCGCTTCAACAACTTGATTGTGCTGATAAAGCGAGTGCAAAGGACAGACAATTGCTAAGAAATTACGTTAATCGTGAACCCCTTTGTTGAATTGCTTTCTCAAGATCTGTTCTTTCTTTTCGAAAAAATGTCTTGTTTTTCTCAGCAAGTGAAAATGAGTTAAGTGAAGAGGAAAGGTTGTTTTTTAATAAAAAATAATATATAATAAAAAGGAATAATAAAAACGATTGACGTGACAACCGTGTCAGAAATCTAATGGTTGGAAAAATTTAAAAATTAAAATGGCAAACCGTTAGATTAATGACACGTGTCTAGCCTCAATATGCATTTTCCGCTTTTTTCCTTAAAAACCTAATAAACGATTCATTTTCTGAATGCGTTATATAAGTGGTCTTGTCTGCTTACGTCACACAAGGTCACTTGGGGGGGGGGGAAACGGAGTTTTTTCCGCTCCCAATTTTTTCTAAGGTAGACCTTGTCTGCTTATGGCACACAAGGTCACTTGGGGGGGAAAACGGAGTTTTTTCCGCTCCCAATTTTTTTCTAAGGTAGACCTTGTCTGCTTATGGCACACAAGGTCACTTGGGGGGGGGGGGAAACGGAGTTTTTTCCTCTCCTAATTTTTTCTAAAATAGACTTTGTCTGCTTACGACACACAAGGTCACTTGGGGGCTGGGGGAAAACGGAGTTTTTTCCGCTCCAAATTTTTTCTAAAATAGACCTTGTCTGCTTACGGCACACAAGGTCACTTGGGGGGAAAACGGAGATTTTTCCGCTCCAAATTTTTTCTAAAATAGACCTTGTCTGCTTACGGCACACAAGGTCACTTGGAGGGGAAAATGAAGATTTTTCCACTCCTAATTTTTTCTAAAATAGACCTTGTCTGCTTACGGCACACAAGGTCACTTGGGGGGAAAACGAAGTTTTTTCCGCCCCCAATTTCTCCTACAAATAGACCTTCTTATCTGCGAGATTTAAATACAACGATCACTACGTGAAAATATGAAGTTGGCACCGGTTCAAACCCGGCCTAAGGCACCGGTTTGAACCGGTGCCAATGTGGGGGGTGCCAAAAGTGGTTTAATAAGGCACCGGTTCAAATCGGTGCCAAAACTCGGAAATGGCACCGGTTAACCGGTGCCAAAAATGGCCAACAAAAATTATTTTGTTGTTTTTGGCACCGGTTAACCGGTGCCAAAAATGCCCAAATTTTTTTTTTTTTTTTTTTTGTTTTGTTTTTTCCACCTAAAAATTAAATAGACTACAAATAAATAACAACATCAAAACATATATAAAGCGAATATCAATCATCATCGAAAATTTGCAATATATGATAAAAAAAAAATTACAACATATAAAAACTTTGATTACAGAATATATATATAAAAAAAATTACAATATAAATTTAAAAAAAAATTACAATATAAATAATAATAAAAAAAAAAACTCATTCGTTCTTGCTTGTATCTTGCTTCTTCGATTTCAGATCTAAATAACATACCTGCACCAATTAAAACAAAAAAAAATCGATAAATATTATTAAACGTCGAAAGAAAAAGCCCAGAAATTTAATCCCAAAAATTGAAAAAAAATTCAAACCCAGAAAAAATTGAAATCGAAAAAACCCAGAAAAAAAAAACTTGAAATCGAAAAAAAACCAGTTTTCGAATAAACCCAGAAAACGAAAAAAAAATTGAAATCGAAAAAACCCAGAAATTTATTTATTTGAAATCCATTTAAATCTAGTATTCGAATAAACCCAGAAATTGAAAAAAATTAAAATAAAAAAAACCAAGAAAAAAAATTAGAAATAAAAAAAAATTAAAATTGGTGTTCGAAAAAACCCAGAAAACAAAAAAAAATGAAATCGAAAAAAAATCCGATTAAATTCTGAAAAAAAAAATCAAAACCGAAATTGATTAAAAATTTGATTAAAAAAATAGATTAAAAATTCGATTCAAATTAATATCGATTAAAATAAATAAAAAAAACCCAAAAATTCGATTAATTAGATAGATTAAAAAATTTAAATCGATAACCCAGAAAAAAAAAAGAATTTAAATAGATTAAAATTTTAAAAAAATCGATTAAAAAATCAATTCAAACAAAAACCCAGAAAATTAAAACAAAACCCATAAATTCGAGAGGAGTGGTGTTGCATGTGGTCTTCAAAAACCCAGAAAATCAAGAGGAGTGGTGTTGCATGTGGTCTTCAAAAACCTAGAAAATCGAGAGGAGTGGTGTTGCATGTGTTCTTCGTGGTTGTGAGGGAGAAGGAGATCGAAAAATTAAAGAGAATTAGAAGGAGAAGAAGGAGATCGAGAAAGATAAATAGAAATAGAACTATAGAAGGAGGAGAAGGAGATCGAGAATGGAGAAAGAGGAGGAGATGAGAGGAGAGAGAAAGAGGATGAGAGGAAAGAGGATGAGAACAGAGAGAAAGAGGATGAGAGGAGTAGTTTTAGGGTTGGGGTGGATCCGTGGGTTTAAAAGGAACGGGGTTTTTTTTTTTTTTGATTTTTTTATGGCTCCGGTTCAAAAAGGCACCGGTTCAAACCGGTGGCCTATATGTTTTTGGCACCGGTTTGAAGTGAACCGGTGCCTTTTACTCTGGTTCAGTTTCCCACCAATTTTGTAGGCCATTTTTGGCACCGGTTTGGATTGAACAGGTGCCAATAAGGGGGTGCCTTTTTGATATTTTCGACTAGTGGATAACAATATACAAACCAAGATTAACAGTATAATATTATTTAATAGATTTCAAGAAGTCATCCTAAATATTACAGTACATAATTTCAGAAAAATGCTCGACAAAGTGCAAGAAACAGAAAGCCTGAACATACCATAAACAACATATAACTCAAAGTCTATTCAACATTCAAAAGTGAGAACGTCGATCAATCAACCGTCCTCACTTGGGGGGCTAGTTGTATGGGGGGTATGTGGAACGGGCTGACATCTTTTATAAATATTGATATGAACCTAGTATGGCTGACAAAATGGATGATATGTCTTATAAAGCAGACATGTTGGCTTGTCGATATTTGGCACGTGGCAACAATAGCTTGACACTTGGCAGGAAAAGCTTTGCATTCTTTGTAGCCACCTGTCTTAGGATTTATTATAAATAGTAGGTTAAACCTCATTAATGGTAAGCATTTATGACTCTCTCTCTCTCTTTCTCTTTCTCTCTAATTTCTCTTCTTAAACACTATCTGACTTTACCATCGGAGTGGTTATCCCTGGATCACCCCAGGGTTAGCTAATCCTTTCTCTTTGTGTAGGTTGTCTTCTGGACGATAATAGCTTAACCGATTGCATACTCAGGCTTTGAACTTTTAAACCGGGTTGTCGGATCCTTGCAGGAACACCTGTTCTCTTGGAACCTTCAGAATTGCAAATCAAATAAAGGAGGCACCAACTTCCCTAATTTCCTTAATCAACCAAGTTATCGAAACATCCTTACCAAGTTTATCTTGCAGGTTGTTAAAGAGGGAAATAGAATATGAAAGCAGGAGGATCCCCTGCTTTCGTTGATCCTTGGGCCATTTCATCGCTTCGAGGCAAGCCCAAGCTTCACATTGGATCACTGAGAAGGCTGCTCCAAATTTTCCACCTTCATCCATCGTATTGCCCAGGCTATTTCTTGACACTGCCCAACCAACCTCTGCCCTCGAGGTCTTTTTATCCCATGATCACCCATCTGCTTCCATAATGAAATTATCAAACCCATTCATATCCCTTCCTAGTTGAACATGATTGAAGCCTAGGGGGTGATTGGGTCATCCCTGATTGGAGTCGTGCTGGTATTGGCTTGACTGCCATTTTGGGTGAAAACCTCATGGTCTTGCATTGCCTGATTTATGAATTCTACAACTAGCTATGCGTTTCCATTCGCATCTTTGAAGCATCTTGCATTTCTAGATTTCCACAAGCTCCATAACATTTCTATGAAGAGGGATATATGAGTTCCATACTTACCATCCTCGCTACTGTAGACACCTAAAAATGTCTCCCCAAAACCAAACCCGATGATGAACAACCTTTCACCGCCATTATTGGTCGGGTTGAGTAATTAATCTTGGAGTGCTTAAATCCATGTTTCCATTTCATAAAACAACCCACATCCTATCCCATTTCCCCAAACCATAACTTATTTTCCTCTTTTCGTGCCTTTAAACCCAAAATAATTCATTTCGTGTCCTTTAAAATCATTCATTTCGTGTCCTTTTTATAAAAACGTTTAATCCAGTTTATTTTGGTCCATAATCTGGGTCCAATGATTAATTAGTTGGATGTGGCTTTAAAAGAGCTTTCCAACAATATATTATAAGCCCAAATTCGAGTTATAACGAATAAGTTATGACCAAAATATTAACTTGAGCCCAAACCGAACCTAAGCCCACCTTACCTACGACCCAATGATCATGTGGAGGGTCCAAATTATTTAATCCAATTCCTAAAACAATTTTGATTAATTAGAAGCTTCTATAAGTTTCTAAAAGATCTTAATTATCCTTTTTGAAAAGATAAGATTAAAGAGTTTGAAATTAAATAAAACTTTTCTTTTTGAAAATCCTATTTTTATCCGAATTGAAAAACGTTCAAAGATAGACAGATATTATTTTCGTGACTTATAGTTTTTATCCAAATTTTATATGGTTGGATATCCCTTGAAATTATATTTCCAATGATATATTATAATATCAATTCCGAGCTATAACGGAAAAGATATGAATAAAATATCAAACTCTATCCAAAACTGACACCGTCTCACTATTTCGGCCATATCTTTTATTCTATAAAATATTTTAATCTGATTCTAATTGGGTTAGAATGAAGACTTCAATATATTTCCAACGATATATTATTCATCTAATTCCGATTTCTGGATCAAAAGATATGATAAAAACAAAAACCGTAAAAACTGCAGTCTTTCGAGTTTTATTCCGATTTAATTCGGATCTTATCTTAATTCTTCGACCCCTCTTTTTTCTCTATAAATAGAGGTCATATCTCCCATTTTTCAATCATCAAAAAGCTTTATCATCAAATCATTCTCTTCTCCCTCTTTAGCCTAAACACTAGCCTCCCTATTCTTCCAAAATACTTCCCTTAAGAAATCCAAGGAGTCCATACTTAACCCGAGGTTCCGTCCTTAAACCAAGATGTGAAAGGTACACATAACTGAGAGTTTGGACCAAATTAACTCTAATTTTATTTAATTTAATTTAATTTGCATTTTCTTTATATTTTTTTATTGAAGTTACTAACAGTTTATTCATGATGTAGCAATTTAAAGGAACGCGCGAAATGTGAGTAATTCATTAATTTAATTACTCTTATTTTATTTTAATATTGCTAGCATCATGATTAGGTTTATTTTATATTTGATTTCACTAACAATTTATTGTTGAATAGCTTCCAATATTAAGATTTATTCTTCTATTATATTTATTGATCACCATATTGCATGTTTAAAGGGAATATGTAATGGAAAATCACGCCTAATAAGATAATTTGGACAAACAGTTTAGGTTCCTTTTAATCTTGTTGTTTAATCAAGTGATCACAATATTTTAGAATGATCTGTTGCATTAATATTAAACCAATTTAGCATAATAATAGTTTGGAGCGAATTGAATATTTTGTTTGTATGCCTTTGAGATCGCAGGAATCACTTTTCACTATAAGAATCGAGTAGAGGCCAATACGGGCGAATGTGACTCCATGACTCACTTCGTACCATCATCCCTGATCCTTCTTCCGTGGTTCCAAACCATATGGAGTTAGTAATCTCATGGATTATGAATGGGGTGAAACCTGTAACCTTCACGGGTCAATCGTTGTTGCCTTCGTTGTCCCTTTATCGTGGTTGCCTTTTATGATCCGTGAACGGTTTACAAGTTCCTAAAAACTTGTTGTCGGCTCCCTACTTTCCTTGTCCCTAATCGTAGTGTCAATTCCCACTTCCTATGAGTGCCAAACATATTCACACCATGCTTTAATGCAGGCGCACTTCGAGCGACGCCTACGGCTATAAAAGAGCAAGATATAACTCTGGATCCATTTCCTTAGGGAGCTGGAGCCGGGAAGGTCAGGGCAGATAGGGAGGGAGGAGTTCCCCCAAACCTCTCTTTCCATAGAACAAAAACGAAAAAGGTGTTGGCTATCTTCCAACTCCGAGCCACAAAAGTCACAAATTACATCTACTAGAATCCCTCTTATTGCTAGGTTGACCTTAACAGCAATACCATCATGGAAGAGTCTCCACAGAAAAAGTTTCTATTTTGGTTGGATATCTATTCTCCTAATTAGATTCACAAACTCTTGGTCCCTAGCAGAAAAGGAGAAGCGTCATAGTCCCACATCTTTCGAGAGATAGTAGTACCTTGGTTTGACAGTTTACCTCCCCGACGGATGAAATTTCCAATGGGTGAAGTCATCCTCACCATTATAAGGGAGTTCCATGGCCAAAATTTCCTTTGCACTATTCCAATAAAAACAATGCCTTACCTTTCCTGCGTCTCACGTTCCTATGTCCTGGTCAATGAAATCTTCAACCCTAAAGCGGCTCCCAAAGTCTTATCCGAATTTGCTGTTTGAATTTCTCCCTTACCCGAGGCATACTAATAACTTTCACCTCTTTCCATTACCAATTTTACACGTGAATCCTCCCTTGAAAACCTGCACCACTTTTTAAAGGATTGTTCTTCACATGGATGGGTTCCTCATCCTCTCATAAGGTCTAGCCATGTTGCGTACCCCACATGGTTGTAACCCTCCATGGACTCTTGAGAGCAAAAGTTGCAGATTGAGATGCTTCTTTGTTGATTGCTTGAAAAGAAGGGCATCATTGAGAGTTGAGGTACCCCTAATCCCAAGACCCCCATGTTTTTGGGGTTTTAGATGATGTCCCTACTTACCTAGTGCATGCCTTTGTTCTCTTTGTTGGACCACCAAAACCTCGAAATAAGGGAATCAATCTTGTTGGCAATGCTTAGGGGAAGTTTAAGACATTTCATAACATGTTCCGAGATACTCACAAGAACCATGTTGATAAGAACTAATTTTGTCGCTTGTGAGAGACGGAGGGAAGCCTAGTCCAAGAAACAACTTTCTCAAAAAAAATTTCCACTAGGAATTGGAAGGCCAATCTTTTCTTCCTCTGTATATCAATTGGGGGCCCCAAAATGCGTCCCCATATTGTCAGTATCCGGCATAGAAAGAATTTGCTTCAAAACTAACCTCTTGCTGTCGTCAAATCCTGGCAAGAACGTAACAAAGGATTTCTGAAGGTTCAACTACTGCTCCGAAGCTTTACCAAACCTTTGAAGCATGTCCTTGATACATAAACACGAATCCTCATCATCTTCTTTAAAGAACAACATTGCATTGTCCGCAAAGAAGAGATGAGAGATAGAAGGGGACCTTCTCGACACTTTTAACCCTTTGAATTGATTAATATCCTCGGCAAATATAACATTCTCGAGAGAATATCCATACATAAGATGAAGAGATAAGGAGACAAGGGATCTCCTTTCCTTAGCCCGCACTTAGGAACAAAGTGTTCAGAAGCCTTCCTATTGATGATTGCCTTGACTCTTACAGTCAAAATACACTGCAAAATCATTCTAATCCAGTGATTAGAAAGCCCATAAGCCTGAATAACCTTAAGAAGGAAAATTCAATCCATTATATCATAGGCCTTAAACATATCCATCTTGACCGCCGTGAAGTTTAAGCCTTTCCTCAAATTAATAAGATGCATAAGTTCATAACTCAAAAGAATATTATCTTCCATATACCTCCCTGGGAGGAAAGCATGTTGATTCTTTGAGATGAGACCTTTAATCTGTTGACCAGGCACTTGGAGATGCATTTATAAACCGTGTTGCATAAGCTAATAGGCCTAAACTTGCTTGCAAATTCTAGGACTTTAACCTTTGGGATCAAAACCAAAAGAGACTGGTTCCACTCTTTGAGCATGTTCCCTGTTCTCAGAAATTACTGGACACACTCCACTACTAGCTCCCCTAATTCATCCCAGTAAGTCTGAAAGAAGTTAGCTATTAATCCATCTGGACCCGGAGACTTCGAGCAATGCATATTGAACATTGCCCTCTTCACATCCATGGATGTGAAAGGCCTCTCTCGCCCCATCTTGTCTTCCAATGAAATTTGGGGTATCTCTAGCAGTCGAAGAAGAAGGTCGATATCCTCCCCATGCCTATCAGAAAGAGGGTCAAATAACAAAGGATAAGATCACCTCTTCCACCTCCTTTTAACCTTCTACCCACGAGTCACTCTCATTCCTCTGCGTTAGTATCTCATTATGAATTTGGCACTGCTTAACCTTTCTATACATTGTACGAGTAGGAAGGTCCCCGAACCTAATCCAGCTGGCTTTCATTCTCTGCTTCCAAAAGCTAAAGCTTAGCTAACTTTTTGGCACAATAAGATTTACCTGTTGGATATAGAGTTCCCCGTCCTGAATCGACCTTATGTCCACTGATGTACCATCTATATCCCTTGTTAGCTTCCTCCAGTTGATCTCCCAGGTCTTCTTATTTTCCAAACACCAATACTGAAGACGAGTTCTTAAGCTCCTTAGCTTTCTTGAAAGTTGAAACATAGAGGAATTGCTTACACTTTCCCTCCATTCCATTGCCACAATTTCCTTAACTTCCGGGAAATTGAAGCACCAATTCTCTAATTGATATGGTCTATTAGATATGGTTCCTTTAGACTGTAGGAGTTATAACAATTTATGAATTTTCTAACTCAAGTTATAAGGATATATGAAGGAAATACAAAAATGGGTTACAACCTATAATATAAAATAAACTTCTTCTGAATATATATAATTTCAAAATATAAATTTCCTCTTATATCTCCTTAATATCTCTCAAATATTATTCCTTTTTTTCTTTCTTTTGCTTACATCTCTCTTTACAATGAAAATAAATATTACATTTATAACTTTTGTTTTACTAAATAATAAAAGAATGAAAACTCTTCTAATTCACAACCTCGCACTGATTTATCAAATGTTATTTAAAGTAACCTAATTTTATCAAATTCTTATTATAGTTTTCTAAATTAAAGTTTGAATTTCAACACGCCCCTCAAACTTTGATTTTCATTCGGTAGGTAACGTTTTGATTTTGAAGCATAAGTGACTTAGTCCTGTTTTAACATTTCATTATGGTGCTAAAATTTTCTACTTTCAACTTACTCTACTTTAGTTTTGAGTTATTTTAATGAATACTATGTCACTTTAATTGTCTTGGATGATGATATACTTTGTTAAAATGTTCCTTTTTTTGTAGTACCCTGAGTGTTCCAAAATAACTAAAAACTGACATGTTGTTCCTAACATTATCACTTTTTTATGCTTCTTTAGTTCAAGGTGGATTTCCAACATAGCATAGCTATTTGCCTTGTGTTTTAAAAGGTGAATCCTTATGTCCTTCCCGATAAGGTAACCTGTAATCTACTGGTTAGACCTTTAGTTTCTAATTTTTTTTTAAATGTGCAGCTGGTGAATTGATGGAGTCTGACTTCATCTTTACAGGCATTATAATAGTGAATTCATTAAAATATTTTTAAGTTTTGTCCTTAGCCTTGATGTTATTCATCTAAGTTTACTTAAACTGAGATATTTTGCTTATAATTTGTATTAATATTGTGCTGTAGTTACTAATATTATGGATTTTGTCTCTCTAGCTGTTTTTTCCCTTGTATTTTATATTTTGAAGTTACTTTTTGTATACTAATAATTTTATGGCATAACTTAAGCTAGATTAGTGAGAAATAGAAATGAATTATGTGGAAATCTTTTTGAATGGAATACCCCATATATTGTCATGGTAATGCATCTCCACTGTTCAACTAGATTTTTTCCATTGATATTTCTCACCATCCCTTGTTTCTTCTAAACATCAATATCATCAGAATTAGAACAATAAGTTGTATAAATATTGTTGTTGTTGTTGCTGTAGGATGTTGACCACACGGTTGTTGACCACACTATCTGTGCTGTTGTTAATCCACGATGTTGTTGTTGTTTGTCTCACCAAGCACTAGAACAAAACTAACCTTAAGTAACACCTAAAAAGTGTTATATAATGTGGTAAAAGTGTTATTTTAGACAATAGGTAACAATTTATTGGGTGATACTTCCGCCCATGTTACCTATGGTCTTATGTAACACTTTGAGTAACGTATGGTAACACTTTCAATCGTGATACTATAAACCCTCTTTTGTAACACTTTTTATATTATCAGTATCATTTTTAAAGTGTTACTTTTTATTTCTTATGTAACACTTACTTATCTTTAATACCATTTTTCAATCATATATTATCACTTTATCCGACATTATGTATCACTTTTCAAACTAATGTAACACTTTATTGACTATTAAATTAAGTAACATTTTTCAATCATCTTTTGAAATATAGTGGCACTTTATTCGACATTATGTATCACTTTTTGCATCTAATGTAATACCTAATTAATTAATAAGTAACATTTATTATTATTATTACTATTATTATTATTATTATTATTATTATTATTATTATTATTTTATTATTATTATTATTATTATTACTTACTATTATTATTATTATTATTATTATTATTATTATTATTATTATTATTATTATTATTATTATTATTATTATTATTATTATTATTTTAAAAAATAAAAATAATATTAACAATATAAATGAGATATTAACATTTCATAAAAAAATAGATTTTAACATATATGATCGATAATAATTTGGATTGAATTAATTTCATAATTTTTTCAAAAAAAAAAAAAAAACCATACACACCAATTTTAATGTTTCGCCAAACAAGATAATAATCCAAACAAAAAGAAAACCATCTTCGATCTCTAACTAAAAAAAAATTAGAAAATAAGATAAACTTCCATATTTCAAAAAATAGTCAGCGCAATAGTCCAAACAAAAAGAAAATTAACTTCGATCTCCAACTAAAAAAATTAGAAAATAAGATAAACTTCCATATTTCAAAAAAATAGTCAGCGCGATAGCTGTAAAAACAACAGATAGCACCAGCAAGCTAGCAGAACATCAGCAGCAACAGAAGCTACCAGCAGACAGCAGTATGTAGCAGAAAACAGCGGTAGCAGACATCAGTATGTTGCAGCAAACAGTGGCATCAAACAAAAGTAGCACAAGTCTGCAACAAACAGCAGTAGCAGCAAAATAACAGTGGTATCGGCAACAAACAGCAGTAACAGCAACAAAAAACAGCAGTAACATCAACAAAACAGCATCAGCAGCAGTAAGTGACAGCAGCAGTAAGTGACAATAGCAGCAAAATGGCAGTAACAATAAGAGACAACAACAACAATAACAACAACCTTAGCAGAAACACACACATAAAAGTATCTCCCAAAAAGCACGCACATATATGCAAGCACGCTTCTTGTGGCATCATCACTTGCTATCCCACTGCTTCATCTTGATCCATTTGGTCCTATATATCTGTGAAAGCATCATATATCAAACAACTACAACAAAAATGAAATAACGCAATAATAAGAGTTAGTGAATGTATTAACTATTACCTTACTTTGCTCTTGTTCATTACAGTGTACATTGGGAAAAAGATCTCTAAATTTTGGATTGGATGACACATTTTTAAGTGATCGCGATCAAAGTATCCAACACTTCAGGATCAATTTGCTTGAGCGTCTTCATTTATTATGCGACAATTTCTTTGACAATTTTGTCTTTATAGGGCTTTAAGTACTCATTGGGAATTATTGGTTTAGATACTCCTAGCAATCAAACCATTTTAAATGTGGCAGGAAAAGTAGAGATGAGCATTACAATGTACTAGTAGGAATAGATAGGAATGCAATAATTTATAGTGCATAGTGTTGACACATGGTAGTTCCAAAACCGCCTATATTTCTAGACTAGCAAATCAGAAAGTATCCTTTATCAATGGTATAAACTATCTAGCATCAATTCTAAAAATAGTCTACCTGATCACAACCCTTAGATCTCTCAGGCTATTATCAACTAAAAGAAGTGTACTGGGAGTCTGACACATTTAAATCCTTTGAAATGATCACATAGTTAATGTTGCATAATCGGAAGGTCAAATGGTAGGTATCAAGAAGTTCATAAACTAGGAATTGTGCAAATTAAAATTGCCATAGCAGATGCATAACCCAAGAGGTAGAATGCAAATTACTGAACCATTTGCAATTATAGTGACTATAGAGCTATAATTATGAAGGAATATTTTGACGACTCATCATGTTAAGCAGAAAATATAGTCTGATCAGCTAAAACCTGAGTAGAAAAAGATTGACTGAAAATTCAAATACCTGAGCACCTCTCTTATTTGCAAATTCAAATACTTAAGCAGATAAAGAATGAATGCAACTTCAAATACCTGAGCATAGAAAGATCAAAAGAGCAATGCAATGCAAATCCTCATATACATAATAGTTTGATCAACTTATACTCAAGTCTGATAAACTAATAGCATGAAAACAGGCTTTAAACCATATACATGCAATGCAAAGAATAATAAAGCTCATTACATATCTGTTGTGTTTGGAATTGCGTGAATACCTCAGACTCAGACTGTTTAGCAAGATTAATTTACCTCACACACAACTTTATAAAACTTAATAATATTCTAAGGCAAAGTATGTTGCTAATACTGAAGTCTGATAAGCTATAATCACACAATACAAAGATATATAAAAGTGCATTGAAATTGTGTCAATAGCAGAAACTACCTCAGCTGTAATTCATTTGGTTTAACTTATTACAACTTAATTTAGACAAACTGAGTTCAAATAATTAAGTTAAGTTTAAAAAAAGTAATTCAGGGAATTAAATATAAGTTTTACCAAGGTATTATAAATTTAGGTGAGTTGACTATAAGTAAATAAATTTTCAGATAAGTTAAAGGTAAGCTCATATACATTCAAATAAGTTCTATTAATTTAATTTCAAACAAAATAAGCTAGAACAAAACAAAGCCTTAGCTGTTGAATTATGGATTTAGTTAATAAGATATCTAAAGATCTGTGCCTTGAAATAGTCACTGGATGAGCTATGAGTTTATTCATCATAATTCAACTTTAAGCTATAGTTAATACATCAGACAACAATAGTGAAAAAGTTATATACATGGGAGAAAATAGAGATTAGAAAGATTGGAGAATAATACTTAAAAACTACAGTCACTAAACAGATGAAATAGAAAACAATTCAAGGACTTACAACAAATCAGAAGTGAAGTTGAAGTGTTGAAACAATATCACCACGACCAAAAAGATAATCCTAACAACTATACCCAAAGACTCGGGTCTGCAAATTAGTAAGCCATATGATTACACATCAGGGAAAAGAAAGAGAAGGATTCAAGGATAAGCAACATTATTCAAAAGTAATTCATCATGGACATAAATCAGCTCCTCATTATTAGCCATTACCTCATAATAACAACTGATTTCTTCAGCACTTTACAAATCCATTTTCCACTGGTCAATAATTTAGTGTTATTTAGTTTAGTATCCCCCAACAAGCCTCGAACTCGTAAAAGGCAAATTAAAACAAGTGATTTAATTCAACAATTCAAAGTAACTCTAAATCGCATCAAAGTTTAACATCACAACTTACATAGCAACAATTTCACAAAACCACAAAAATTAAGAAACCAAAAACAAAAGAAAATTCACAAAAGTTCATCAAAGTTCCACACCAGCTTTATAAATCGAGTAATCCACCAGCATTGAAACACTAATTATTCTAAACCTAACAATTAAATCAAGCAATCAACCAATTTCAATCCATAAAAAATGCATGAAATCATGAATAACAACAGGTGTAAATTTTGATTGAAATAATATAGAATCCAATCAAAAACCACTAGTAGAATAAATGTGATGGGAAGCTATAATTGGCAAGCGGTTTTTATAATCCGCTTCCCATTACTGAATTAAAAAAAAACTAAGCAATGAATTTGAAAGCGGTTTTGGCGCGAACCGCTTGCCATTTAACTAATGGCAAGCGGTTTAGGGTTGAACCGCTTACCATTAGTTAAATTGGCAAGCGGTTCAACCCCAAACCACTTCCCAATTAAAAAAAAAGCAGGCTGTACTATTGTCTCTCCTTAATTACCCTATTTTCTCACTTCATCACTTAATCAATTTTCCCAAAATTTCTCACTCCCGCCTTCACTCCTCCTCTCTGTCTCTCCTTACCCTCTCTTCTCAATTCATCTAGCTTTTCCGGCCACCACCACCACCACTCTATTCACAAGATTTTGAGGGTGTATGTGGGTGCTGCTCGCGCGTGGGTGCTGTTTTGAGGGTGTTTAGGGTGCTGCTTGAGTGTGGGTTCGTGGGTTGTGGGTCTTGCTCGAGGCTGCTCGTGGATGGGTTAGTTGCATGTGGTGGTTGTGGGTCTTGCTCGAGGCTGCTCGCGGACTATGGGCTGCTGGTGGTGTTCTTGAATTGGTTGCATTGGGTGGTGGTGTTCGTGGGTGGTGGTGAACCGAGCCCAACACACACCACAACTCTTCCTCATCTCTCAATCTTTCTCTTTCTCACTCTCAAATTAGGGTGAGGTTTGCTAAATTTAAGTTTCATATGTATTAATTTGTATTAATTGTTTGTTTATTCCAAAATTTCAAGTTAGAGTTTCAAGTAGTTAACTCAATTTTATATTAATTGTTTTATCATTTGTTTGTATATTAGATAATGTTTGTTGTTACTTTAATTGTTTAAATGTTATATATATGTATATATATTGTTTGAATTTGAGTAGTTTTAAAGTGAAATTTTTTAATTGAATATATATTAGTTAACATTTTAGTTTGTTAAATTAAATGTGGTTAGTAAATTGCAATGTATGAATATAATGGATTGCTATATTGATTGTATGTACGTTAATTTGATTATTAGCACTATTTAAATGAATGAACTTGTTTATTGTTGAATGTCAAATAAATGCAAATTATTGAATGCTTGCATCATCATTTGCCTAGATACCTGTAGATACCCATTTGTGTCTCCCCAAAACCAAACCCAGTGATGAGTACCTTTCATGTCGAATCATAACCGAATGAAGCGAAAGTGTGGAAAGTTTAGTGTTGCGGATAGTTTTAATTTCTTTTCTCTTCTCTCTGTTTTTGAAAACTTATTTTAAGAAAAAAGCCAATCCAGTTTGGTTGGTCCATGATATGGATCCAATAGTAGTGTAGTTGGATGGGGCTTGACAAGAGCTTTCCAACGATATATTATAAGCCCAATTCTAATGAATATTGAGGAAGTTATGGCCAATTTACTGAAATGGGCCCGGTTTGAGCCTGATATGCGGCCCAATAATCTAGGGGAGGGCCTAATATAGATTTATCATTCCTAATGCAATTAGGAATGGTTTTAGTCTTCTAGATTATTCTAGAAGGTTCTTTTCATTCCTAATTCAATTAGCATTGATAAATTGACTTTTGTTGACTTTTCAAAGTTTTAATTAAAATCAAAGAACATTTTTTGAGGAAAGATACGATTTTATCCTCCTGTACGGAAATTTTTTATCTGATTTTAAGAAAACGCGTGATTTTTTGAATCAGCGCCAAACGTCAGCTGTAGCACCTAGCGCTAAGCTTGGCGCCTGGCGCTACGCTTGGCGCCTGACGCTAGCATTGGCGCCTGGCGCTAATGTTGGCGCCTGGCGCCAATATCCAGCGTTGGCGCTGGTTCAGTTTAATGTGCGCCAGACTCTGTTTTGATATTTTATCTTTTTGGCTGATTTTCTCTATAAATAACGTACTAAAAACTCCGTTTTCAATAACAAGTTTTAATCGATTCTTTCTTATTCTCTCATTCTCACCAACTCTCATCAAGTTCTCTTGATTACTCTCTTTCTCTCTTTTCTAAACTAGCTTTTCTCAAATATAAAAATTCCGCATTCATTAGATCTAGATACACCTAGCCATATTCGAAGTTGCCTTCGCCCTAGACGTGAAAGGTTTAATTTCTGAGGGTTTGGTTCCAAATCTCTCTTTCAGTTATTTAATTTAATTATTGTTTATTATTTTACTTGAAGTTACTAACGTGTATATTTTGTTATTAGAAAGAGGTACGAGGCATCAAAGTAAGTACTTTAATTGTTTAATTGATGTTATGATATAGAGTTCAGCTTAGGTTGTTATTTTGATTCCTAGTATCATGTCTAGGGTAACTTTAATATCAAATATGATTGTTATGATGCCTTCTATGTTCTTCCTAATATTTATTCATGTTAGTATCATGTTAGGGTTAAATATATGATTTTTATTGCTTAGTGACATGATAGGGTTTGTTATTAATCTTGTTAGTATCATGCCTAGGATCTTGGTATTATTATGCTTTAACATGATTATTATGATTATGATTATTATAATTGTTATTATGATGATTATTGTTTTGATGATTATAATTTTTATTATGATTATTATTATGTTGCTTGGTTATATATATTGTTATTGCTTGATCACGTCTTTTATGCATGTTTAAAGGGAATTTGTACTTGTAATCACGCTTAATAAGATAATTAATAATCTTGTTAGGGTTAATTTGATTATAATTCAAGTGATCGCCAATAATAGATTTATTTGTGCATTATATTCAACTAACATAGATTAAACAGGTTTAGAGTTAATCCTAATGATTGCATGTTAGTCAGAAAGCGCACATGAATACAATCAGAATGAAGTAGAGGCCTATTATTAGGGCAGGTTCAATCTCTTTTAGGTTGGATTTGTACCTTCATCCCCGAACCCTATTTTGGTTCAAGACCTTATGGAGTTGACGATCTCTTGGATCGTTAAGGGGTGTAACCTTCACCCTGTGAACGGTTTACAAGTTCCTAAAACTTGTTGGCGACTCTTTTGCTCTATCTTCTTCCCTTTTGGACGCCACCGTACTTTAGTGTATGATCACGGTGGGGTTCAAGCTAAGGGATTAACGCTTGAAATTATTCCTTACAGTTTTTGGCGACTCCACTGGGGAGGATTTCTATTTTAATTCTTGAATTTGTTTTGGCAATGATTTAGAATGAGTGGATGAGACTCGAAACGTTCTAAGTATTTCATGTGCGTAATTTTGATTAACTTTATTGTCATATGCATAAAAAAATCTCATTGGAAAGACCATCCGTAATGAGTTGAAAACATAGGATTTTACACGTAGGAAATTTGAGGAATATCTTTCACAACTATGACCAAAATAACACTGCGCGAAACTGGAAAATTTTATCGAGCACAGAAAGCTGCTGAGGCATGTAGGAATTAGCGTCAGCAACCAGAGCATTGGCGCCAAAATTTTAACTATAGCGCCAGACGCCAGTATTGGCGCCAGGCGCTACAGCTAAAACTTGGCGCCAGTCTCTGTTTGCTAGCGCTAAATTCTTCCAATACCGAGCCAGAAATATGGGTTCTAATTTCGACCAGTTTTTTGTATTGTTTGCTCGATCCTACTTCCTGATTGAGTTTTTCTCACTTTTCTGAAACCCATATGTGTTCTACATATGGACATAACCCTCTAGGAATTCATGCTCCATCTACCTGATTGAACGCTCTGAGCAACAAAGGGTACATCCGAGAATGTTGAATTCACCAAACCATGGAAGCAAGTTTTTTCTAAAACTCGCAGTGTCCCATCTACTCGCGCTAACCCTTCACGGTTAGGCTTTCGCGCGGTGCATCCGGACAATTAACCATGGACCCTCTATTGACTAAACCATATCCCGAACTTTAGAGAACTAGAGCCATGGTTAGGTTGCAAACTCATTGCATCATATTGTGCCTACTTGACTAATTGTGCATTATTTGTTGTGCATATATATGTTTTCTTAACCGTTTGTTTGACTTGTGTTGAGATTTAATAAATTAATGACTTAAAGAACTTTGCCTAATTAATTAATTAATTTGAGTCAATAAAGTCTAATATTTTAATCAGAATTGACCTAGTACGACTTTAGGCATACCCCTGTTGATTAATAACACCGAAAATAGTCCCAGATTGAGACTCCAGCATTGGCGCCAAAGTCTGGACTGTAGCGCCACTCTGAGGAGTGTAGCGCCTGGCGGCAGCTCTGTCGTTTGGCGCTACACTACACAGTGCGACGCCAGTCATGTCGTTTTGCCGACAGTTCGGATTATTGGTCGAGTCATCACCTAGTGTCTAATTAACCAGTTTGCTAATTAATTCGGTTAATTTTCGCTTCAATAGTACTTGGTTGAGTCATTAATTGAGTCTAGTCACATAGTCTAGCCACATGGTCATGACACGAGTCTTAACATGTCACCTACACTCACTAGTCTTAGCACCCACTTCGAGTATATGTCACCATGACCATGTCTTAGGTTCATGCATGAGTCGGTCTTTTTCGTCATTTGAGTTAGGGGGTACATTCTATTCCTAATTTTCCATACCCCTCCATCTACATCATTTTCCTTCACATTTTATTCCAATCTTTCTTCACTTCCTCAATCCATTGCATGTTGAATAAAGTTTGAGTCAAATAATTAACAATAAGTATCCCCAAATTCCTTTTTCACAGTACTTGGTCGAGGAGAGAAGGGCGATTAATGAAAGACAACCTCTTTATTCAAGTCTCACTTTTCGATAAACCGATTCGTCAAAAGAGGAAGGCTAAAAAGATAAGGGCAAGTCAAGAAGAGGTCAATGAACTTAGGAATCAATTGAATGACGTGACTGAGGTGTTAAAGGCTTTAACCCTCAAAATTGATGACCCTGTGAAGCAACAACAAATGAACCTTATGCAAGAAAGTTTGAGGAAGTTATCTAGTGACTATAAATTTCAGGGCATGAGTTCACAAGGGGTCTCGCTGGACATAACTTCTTCCTCATAAGTTCAACACCACTGACATCCCAAAATTCAAGGCAACAGATAACCCTTACTTTCATCTAAGAGCGTTCGAAACCATAATGAGTATTAAGGGTATCGATAAGAAGGTTTTCCCCTCTCTGTTCTCACTATCTCTTGAAACCGTTTTCCAACAATGGTTCTTCTCCCTTGACAAAGAGAAAACCTCTACCTGGGAATCGATAGTAAACGCTTTCGTTGATAGGTACAAGTGCAATATTCAAGTTGAAACCGACTATAGACAACTTGAGATGCTAAGACAAAAAGAGAATGAAGGCTTTACTTCTTTCTTTATTAAATGGAGGGAAACATCCGCTAAGATGATTGAGGCGCCCACTCAAAAATAATCTGTGAGGATGTTTATCAAGAATCTCCAAGAGAAGTATTCGAAGCATTTAAAATATCAACACAATCTGAATACTTTCAAGGCCGTTTATGACATCGGAATTGAAATCGAAGATGACCTTGCAAAGCTAAAAGCTACTAACAATAGTAACCACGGTGGCTGGAAAGCAAAGAAGAACGACAATCCTTCTTTTTCCGAAAACGCCCACTCTAGTAACAATGTTAGTACCTTCGATCTCAGTGAAGTTTTAGCCATGGATAGCCAAGGATCTAAGAAGCAACTAAGGAAAGACTTCACCCCCATTGGGATGAGCTACGATACTGCCTTCGATCGACTCCATGCCAAAGGACTCATTACTCCCATTGGACCTATTCAAGATCCCGCACCTGAAAAGAGATTGCCTAGTTAGAATCCAGACGAACACTGCAAGTACCATCAAGGTAGGGGTCATGCTACTGAGAGCTGTTGGAAGCTAAAGGAGGCTATCCAACATTTGATTGATAATAACAAGCTTCCCATGCCTCCAGTTAACAAGAAGAGCGAGTGATGATAAAGGAAACAACACAAGACAAGAGGCGAGCTTCAACGATAAGATTTCGTGACCTCTTTTTTCTATTTCTTTTTTATTTACCTTTTCCCCAATAAGTCTAGCATAGGCGCCTCTTTATTCTCCTTAGATTTATTTTGTAGGATCATTATATACTTTCTTTTAATAAAATGAGCATTTATTCTCTTATATATGATCATTTCATTATATTGCATTAAAAAAAAAAAAAAGACCATGTCGAATTAAGCAAAAGGTATACCAATGATTTGAGGCACCCCTTGTAGCCACATCATATTGCCTTTCACCTTTCAAATTTACAATCCTTTCTTCATAAACCACTTTGAGCCTCGTCTAACGATAGACCCTTCATTTTTTCAACCCATATCTACCTAACCTTGGGATGGGATGATGTGCAACTTATGCAATCTCAAAAGGCTTAACTGAATTCAAAAGATTAAAATAGCAAAAATAAACAAAAAAATAATAAATAAAAGTATACAAAAGGGCAAGTGTTCCAATGTCTTTGATATAAACATGTCTTTGATAAGAACACGTCTCAGATTGCGTCTCTTATCGAGTGCTCGGTACCGTGCCTGAGAAACATGAATTTCAAGTGAGTGATAGACCGCATGATCGGGATTGCCCACACTTATGAAAATAAAATAAATGCTAAAGCAAAAAAAAAAAAGACAGCTAAAAAAGAGTAGAAACTCAAGCAAAAAAATATAAAGATTCAAAAGCGAGGTTGCACACCTTGGGGGCTTATCTAGGGTCTTGATCCTTTATCCCCTTCTTCTTCAAACCTTTAGCCTAACCACGTTACAACCAGGTTCGGCTAGAGCTACGTTCGGCCTGATCCCTAACGGATACGTAGGCAACCTCACATCGAGGTGCGGCCGTAATAAACATCATTCATATTCACATTCACACACTTAAACCATGATCATATCAAGGGATTTCCTATGCTCATCCCTTTTCATTTAGAGCTAGACTTGGGGGCTTGATCCTTATATCATTAGCTTACCTAGCCTAAGAGTCACCACCATTTGACTCTTTTAACAAATAATATATTTTCCCACTGTAGGGAATACATTTCAAGAGTTAATCCCACTAGCTTGAACCCCACTGTGATCATACACTAAAGTACGGTGGCGTCCAAAAGGAAAGAAGATAGAGCAAAAGAGTCGCCAACAAGTTTTTAGGAACTTGTAAACCGTTCACGAGGTAAAGGTTACACCCCTTAACGATCCAAGAGATCATCAACTCCATAAAGTCTAGAACCAAATAAGGGTTCGGGGATGAAGGTACAAATCCAACCTAAAAGAGATTGAACCTGCCCTAATAATAGGCCTCTACTTTATTCTGATCGTATTCATGTGCGCTTTCTAATTAACATGCAATCAATAGGATTAACCCTAAACCTGTTTATCTATGTTGGTTGAATTTAATGCACAAACAAAACTATTATTGGCGATCACTTGAATTATAATCGAATTAACCCTAACAAGATTATTAATTATCTTATTAAGCGTGATTACAAGTATTAATTCCCTTTAAACATGCATAAAAAGGTGATCAAGCAATAAATAATAAATATCATCAAGCAACATAATAATAAATTATAATAATCATAAAATCATAATCATGATAATCATAAATTATAACAATTATAAAAATAATCATGTTCATGTTAATATTAAAGCATAATAATAATAGCAAGATCCTAGGCATGATACTAACAAGATTAATAACCAACCCTAGCATGTCACTAAGCAATAAAAATCAAATATTTAACCCTAACATGATACTAACAAGAATAAATATTAGGAAGAGAATAAAAGCATCGCAGAAATCATAAAAAGCATACTTGATATTATAACCTTTTCCCTAAACATGATACTAGGAATATCATAATAACAATGTAAACATGATTTCTACATCATAATATCAATAAAATCAATTAAAGTACTTACTTTGATGCCTCGTACCTCTTTCTAATAACAAAATACACACGTTAGTAACTTCAAGGAAAATAATAAACAAACAATTAAATTAAATAATTGAAAGAGAGATTTGGGACCAAACCCTCAGAAATTAAACCTTTCACGTCTAGGGCGAAGGCAACTTCGAATATGGCTAGGTGTTTCTAGATCTTGTGAATGCGGAATTTTGTATAAAAAAGCAAAGTAAGAATTAAGAGAGAGATGAAAGATTAAAGAAGAGAATTAGAGATGAAAGATTGCAAATGAAAACTGATTGTAGATGAGAATTCGTGTGAATTGGTGAATGAAAATGAAGTTTTTAATACGTTATTTATAGAGAAAATCAGCCAAAAAGATAAAATAAACAAAACAGAGTCTGACGCACAAAAAACAGAGCTGGCACAAACCCTGGCTAACTGGCGCCAGGCACCAACACTAGCGCCAGGCGCCAATGGCTAGCGCCAGGCGCCAATGTTTGGAGTCAGGCGCCAAGCCTGGTTTTAACGCGTTTTCGAAAATCAGATAAGTTTGCCGTACTGGAGAATAAAATCATATAATTTCCTCGAAAATGCTATTTGATTTTGATTAAAACTCTGAAAAGTCAACAAAAGTCAATTTATCAATGCTAATTGAATTAGGAATGAAAAGAACTTTCTAGAGGAATCTAGAAGACTAAAACCATTCCTAATTGCATTAGGAATGATAAATCATATTAGGCCCTCCCCTAGATCGTTGGGCCGCATATAAGGCTCAAACCGGGCCCAGTTCAGTAAGTTGGCCATAACTTCCTCAATATTCATCGGAATTGGGCTTATAATATATCGTTGGAAAGGTCTTTGCAAGCCCCATCCAACTACACTACTATTGGAACCATATCATGGACCAACCAAACTGGATTAGCTGTTTTCTAAAAATAAGTTTTCAAAAACAGAGAGAAGAGAAAAGAAATTAAAACTATCCGCAACACTAAACTTTGCACACTTTCACTTCATTCGATTATGATTTGACGTGAAAGGTACTCATCACCGGGTTTGGTTTTGGGGAGACACAAATGGGTATCTACAGAAGCCCCCACTTTGATTGAGTTTGGAGAAACGCGAGTTTCGAAAAACGAAAGCCAAAGTAGCGATAGGGACGGAGAATGATTCAGAACGTTCTGCGATCCTAAATCACTCTTGTAACGCCGATACCTGCAAACTACCGTTAGTTAAACAGATAAAAGAGTTAAGAAACGCGTATCTTGCACCGTCGAGAACACGTCTTTGAAAGTAACCGATTTGCTGCTTCTGTTTTGATGACCTCCTGCAAGCTAGAGAATGCCATCCCGCTTGAAAACCTCTACGCCTGTAACTGCTTCCAATTTGGAAGACAACTTCGCCTGAAACGATCCTCCTCCGTTATGATAATATTCCACGTCCAAGGGAATACCATCGAAGATTATTTCTCTCGAAACAATCCTCATCCGTATTGATAATATTCCACGTCCAAGGGAATACTATCGAAGATTATCTCTCTTGAAACAATCTCCATCCGCATTATGACCATCTTCCATGCCTAAGGGAACATGATCGAAGACAACTTCGCCTGAAATTACCTTCAGTTGTTTGTGACAACTCTCCGCAAGCTAGGGAATGCCGTCAAAGATATCCTCGCTTGAAGTCATCCTCATTCGATGCGATAATTCTCCTAAGGAAATTACCGAAGACCTCCATCTGTTGATCTTTAAAAGTTCGCCTGAACTTTGCTTCTGCTATGCCTGTACGTCGGTGCTTCTGCTGCTTTGAACCTGTATGTCAGTGTCTTTTGCTTTTGAACCTATATGTCGGTGCTTTTCTTTTGAAACTATACGTCGGTGCTTTTTGTTAATGAGCCAATGCTTAGGCTCTTTAAGCTAAGTGAGACGATCTTTTATTAGGTCAATCACTTTATGTAATCAAGCCGATTACTAAAATCGTGTCAAATTGCTTATAGGGGCTAGCTGGCGTACCAAGGAACCCAAAATATGTTGCAAAAAGGTAGAACAACCTCACCAAGTGGCTGGGTGTTCTGGCGCCACTAAAAAACAATCAGCGCCACATAATTAGCCTTAGCGCCAGGCGCTGAGATTGGCGCCACGCACCAAGCCTAATTTTTTACGCCAATGCCTAAGGTTTGGCGCTAGCACGGGGATTTCCTTAAATACCCCTTTTCCTCTTCATTTTGCTGCTTTGCTCGTCGCGAAATTGCTCGAAAAAACCAGAAAAATTCATTTGCTCGGTTCTTGCTCGTTTCTCAACCGAATTCACTCAAATTCGTTGCAAATCAAAGCTCTTTTCATCTATTTTCCCGATCTATGTAAGTTTTCTTCAAACTCACATCAGTTTTTATGAATTTTTGGCATGTTTATTCACGAATTTCATGTAAATTCGAAATTAAAAATGCTCAATTTGCTTTGTTTGTCAAATTTTATGCCATAAAATTGCTTGATTATGTTTATTTATTGCCTTGGGAGTAATTTGAGACTTGTTTGACTCAATTTGGTGAAGAAATGAGCAATTTTCCATTGTTGGACCTCCTAAGGTCGTGAAGAACAATGTGACTTGTTCTTGATGTTTTTGCTAGCAATTCTTGTCCAATTTGTCACAATAATTACTATAGTATTGCAAGAAATTGTGTGATTGCTTGAAAAATGCCGTTATGCTCAATTTGAATTTGTGCTCTGTTTTAGTACTACGTACTATGTTTTTTGCGAACATAGTATCATGCGGCTAGGCGAACCTTAGATACTACAGAACCTTAATTTATGATGATTTTGCACAATGTAGTATGGCTAGACAGCGAGGCTCGGGTTCACGGTCCCGAAACACCCGACAGGAGCATGAGCCCGTAGAGGATGACGTCACACCTTCTACTTCGCTTGGTCGACTTCCGGAGTGGGATGAGCGGACCCTGTTCTTCGCCCCCGTCCACCACATTTTTGAGAGGGTGAGACGAGGCATCACGGTTGGGAGGACGCGCTATCACGGTTCCGGTTGTGATGGTTTGGGCGATCTGTACAAGATGTACATCGCCAGGGATCGGGAGACGAGACTCCTATGGGAGTCTTGCGAACTGGCTACCCTGTTCGAGACCTCCGAGGCTATGGTTGCCTCTAGTGGTGGTCACCATATAGTGCGCGCCTTGGTGGAGTTCTTCTAGGACACCACCAACACTTTCCACTTCCCTTGGGGCGAGATGATGGTCACCCCTACGCACTTCAGTCTCATTACGGGACTGGAGTTCAACTCTGTGCCACTATCGTTCGACAGTGGGATCGACGTCTTTTCTGCGGAGGTCGAGGAGCTATTGGGGCCGATCGCTATTCAGGCCTGAGCTGAGGTCGAGACGACTCAGTTTAGTGCTAGGGGAATTCGCCGCTCGACGCTGGCAGCGACTTTTGATGACGATGCGATTACCCGAGAGCAGCGGGTGCGCATCTTTGCGCTGATGTTGTTGTTAGGGACGTTCTCTCCTGACAAGGGTAGTAGGGCGTTGCTTTACTACCTTCCTGCTGTCCGCGATCTTCACCGGATCGGGACTTATGACTGGGCCAGCTTGGCCTACGCTGACTTCGTTCGTGCACTGAGGGACTCGTGTCGACACCGGTCCTTTGGGACGAATGTTGTTTTGTCTGCCTTTTGGAAGGTCGTAGTGGTAAACATTATTTTCTATAAAGTTTAGCTCTACATATTTAGCTAGCATTTACTCACACTTTTTACTCCTTGTAGATCTGGTTCTACGAGTACTTCCTCTCTGCTGCACCGGCGAGACCATCACCGCGCGGATTTCCAGTGAGCGCTTCTTAGGGCGGCCGCCATGTGGATATGTCTACTACACATGTCCGGAACTGGATCATCGCGGTATGACTTTTTTATTATTTATTTGCTTTTTACGACGCTTTAGGTATACTCTCGCCTGATTGATGTTCTTTGTAGGGGCCTGAGGTGGTGTACCGGCCGTGGGGCGGCTGCACAGTCCCTAGGTTAGCCGTACAGTATTCTTCTGAGCGTCGCTATTTCCTGGGGACTTATGGAGCGATCGTGTACTTAGGAGAGAGGGTTGCTAGGCAGCATTCCTCTGATGTCTTCGTCGTCCCTGCTGCTCCACCACGTCTTATGTTCGACGACGCGTGGTTGTTGAGCATGTCTGAGGGAGCTGGTACCCCTTTGCGGTCCTATGCGATCCCTGGGCAGTGCTATGCTGAGGAGCTACTGACGTTGTTAGCTCCAGCCCCCGTACCGGCCGAGGATGTGAGGGTAAAATTTTTTAGCTTTTACTTTCCATTAAGTAGCCCCCAAGTAATGTTTTACTGACCTTTTGTTTTATCAAGACGGTGCTGCTGAGTTCGTGCCGCCCCGTATGTCCATCCATTACCAGGGGATATATGGGCCGATCGAGGAGATGATTCCTTCGGCTCCCGAGGGCGAGCGCTTCGTAGAGCGGTCGATTCCTCGCCACCAGAATTTAGTAAGCTTAGTTATTTACAGTTTCTTTGTCCATATATCATGCATATTTACTGACTTATTTCTTTGACAGTTTTCGCGCGAGGTGGTTTCGGCGATGACACGATGTATAGATGCCTTCCGGAGCCAGCTCGTCCGGATGAGGAATGCAGCCACCTGCCGTCGGGACGACGTTATCCGAGAGGTAGTCTTTCTTTATATATATTTTGCATTACCGCTTCGATTTTGCCTTATTTCTGATTTCATTCTTTTTACAGGGCCAACCTCACTAGGTGAAAAAAGAAGATTGGCACCGCCCTAAGGCCACCGGTTTTAAAAAACCGGTGGGGAAAATATAGGTAAAAATAGGCGGGTTTTTGAGGGGAGCCTTTTGCCACCGGTTCAGTTTGAACCGGTGGGAAAAAGATTAATCCCACCGGTTTGAACCGGTGGCATTAGTTAAATAAAACCCAATTTTATTACCCAACCCCTTAACCCTATTTCCAAAAAAAACCCTTATATAACTCAACCCCTTAACCCTATTTTCCTCTGATCTCTCATCTCTCCTTCTCTCTCCTCCGTGCACTTTCTCTCTCCTCCTTCGTCCTCTTCATTCACTGAGCTCTCATCTCTTTCTAATCTCTCCTTCGTCCTCTCTCCTCCCTAAAATTGCAGCTACCCAGCCACCATAGAATTTACTTAAACCACCTAACTCCACCAGTAAAAAGCCCAATACCCACGAAATCACCACCACACCAGCAACACCAACATCAACAATACCGACAAATCTACATCATCAATAGCAATTTACGCCCTTGTTCGCAGATCCTGGGTTTGATTTTTTGAGGTTAGGGTTTCTAGGTTTAATTGATTTTATAAATTGTAATTGCTATGTTTAATTGATTTTGGAATTTTCTGGGTTTATGGGTTTAATTGATGAGTGTTTATGGGTCTATGTTTCTGGGTTTAATTTTATTATTCGAGGGTTTCTGAGTTTATGTTTAATTCGAAATTGCATGAGTGTTCTGGTGAAATTGCATGCGTTTTTTGGGGTTTAATTATGCGATTATAATCAATTTGGGATTTTAATTCGTTTTTTCTCGATTATTCTGGGTTTAATTTGTTTTTAATGAATTGATTTTTCTGGGTTTTTTTAATTTCTGGGTTGTTTTTAATTTGATTTTTTTTTTCGGGTTTTCTGGGTTTTCGGGGATTTATGTTTCATGAGTTTTATTATTTTTTTTGTTTTAATTGATGCATGCGTTTTTTGAGGTTTAATTATGCGATAATAATCAATTTGGGATTTTAATTCGTTTTTTCTCGATTATTCTGGGTTTAAGTTGTTTTTAATTAATTGATTTTTCTGGGTTTTTTCAATTTCTGGGTTGTTTTTAATTAGATTTTTTTTTTCGGGTTTTCTGGGTCTTTTGGGTTTTCGGGGATTTATGTTTCATGAGTTTTATTAATTTTTTTGTTTTAATTGATGCAGGTTTATTGAATTAGATCTTAATAAATCGAAGAATCAAGATGCAGGAATATAAATCGAAGAACCAAGATGTTGTATGGGGTTTTTTCATTTTGATGTTGTAATTTTTTTTTTTATTTATATTGTAAATTTTTTTTTTATACGTTAGTAATTTTTTTTTTTATTATATGTTGTAATTTTTCCGATTATAATGAATGAACTTGGTCGAAATTTTTTTCATGTTGGATTTTTTTTTTTTTTGAGTTAATTGGTCAATTATATTTAAAGTGAAAAAGACAAAAAAGAAAAATTATATATACATGTTATTGCCACCGGTTAATCGGTGGCAAATATAATGAATACCAAAAAAAAAATAGCGGGAATTGATATTGCCACCGGTTAACCGGTGTAAATACTTGTTTTTGCCACCGGTTTCAAACCGGTGGCTTTTTAATAGAGTATTGCCACCCCCCAAAAATACAGCGGTTCAAAACCGGTGGCTTATGGGGGGTTTGAAATGGTGCCTAAATGGTTTTTTCTACTAGTGCCTATTGCTTCTCACACCCGCACGAGACCTGAGGTGCGGAGGGATCCGGCGAGGTCTAGCTCAAGACGTCGTCGTACTACGTCAGGGGGTGGAGGCGGTCGCTCTGAGGCTGCTCGTGCTGACGTTGCAGAGGGATCGGGATCTTCTTCTGAGGGTTCTCATGCTGCACCGGTAGGAGAGGCTACCTCGGCCTTCAGAGGTGGTGGGATGTACGAGGTAGGCTCGTCATCGCAGCAGCCTCCGCAGCTTCAGCCTCAGGTTGATCCTGGGTGGAGTGGACCTACATTGAGCTTTCCTCCTCCTGCGGAGACTGGAGCTGGAGCGAGTGGAGAGGTGACTCCTCGTACGGCGCAATTTTACGATATGATGGGTATACGTCCTCCGGCGCCATTGTTTGTTCATGTGTATATTTTATTTTGACTTTTTATAGAACTTTGCCTTAGACTCATTATTTTTAGACACATTTTGTATATTTATGCTATTATGAATTTATTTTATTTGCTATTATTATGTGCATGTTTGTGTGTGCAAGACAAATGTGACTAATAATTTTGCGCAAAAATTCCGTCATTTTTATTATTGATGGAGGGTATCCGACTCTCTCCCCCAAAAAGAAAAAATAAAAAAGGAAAAAAATCTACTAAAAGCTTGTGTGTATAAAAACTTGGAAATTATTCTAAATAAAATCCAAAAAAGAATAATATAATTAATATAATAGCTATATTAATTAACTTAAAAAATGATAAAAAAGATGTTTAGAAAATATAAATGGAGCCGTAAAGTCATTAGCCGACTGGAGTTTAAGATAAAAACGCGATTTAAGCAGGCGCGTCTGACGTCGCAACTTGGCGCCAGCTGGCGCCACACAATGGCGCTATACTTGGCGTGTGGCGCTAAGAGCAATTCCTCACATTCGGCTTGAAAGTGAGTTCCATTGTCACTTATCATTTCATGTGGGACTCCGTATCGACAAATAATACTTCTCTCGATAAAGAGTGCTACATGTTTTGCAGTGAGTTTAGCGTATGATTGTGCTTCGACCCACTAAGTGAAGTAATCAATTGCTACTAGGATATATTCGTGGCCTCCTGTTCCTGGGGGGGTGATTTTGCTTATGATGTCAATTCCCCATGTAGAGAATGGCCATGGCGATGTGTAGGTGTAGAGCAAAGATGGAGGAACATGTTGTAAATTGGCATAAATTTGACACTTAGGGCATCTTTTTACGTATTGATGGCAATCCCTATTCATTGTAGTCCAATAATATCCTTCTCGCATTATTTTCTGGACTAACATTTTGTCATTTATATGTGTTCCACAGATTCCTTCATGGACTATCCTCATTGCTCTGTGTGCATCTTTCTTTCCTACACATAAGAGAGCTCGACCCTTAGGTACCCTTTTATGTAGCTCGTTGTCTATAAGTACATATTAGGAAGCCAAAAGCCTTAATGCTCGTTTTGCTCTTTTGTCAGCATGAGGAGGGTATTCTCCTTTGGTGACATAATTGAGTATGTCCGTGTACCACGGTTCTTCTTCTTCTTCTTCTTCTTCGCCTTGGACTACTTCGTCGTCTTCTATAGCCTGGACGTATGCTGGTTTGTGCCTTTTTTCTATAGTTAGAGGCATTTGCTCGATTTCCGTGGGAATCCTAACCATTGAGGCTAGTCTTGCCAAGGCATCAGCAAATTGGTTTTCTTACCTAGGTAGATATGTGTATTCTACCTTCTCTAACTGATCGGTAAGAGTTTCCAGATAGGTTTGGTAAGGGGCTAGGCTTTCGCTCCTTATTTTCCACCTTTTAGATATCTGATTGATGATCAAAGAAGAGTCTCCGAATATCCTTAACTTTTTTACTACCAATGCCAAAGCTGTTTCAAGGCCTACCACGCATGCTTCATATTCAACAGCATTTTTGGTGACGTCGAAATCAAGCTTTATGGAGATTGGAACATGCTCTTCTTTAGGTGATACTAGCAATACTCCAACGCCACGTCCCTTTTGGTTTGAGGCTCCGTCGAAGTATAAGGTCCAAGTATCTTCTTCAGTAACCATTAGGTCTTCATCTGGGAATTCATTGTCTTGTATTGGCGTTGAGTCTGGAAAATCTGCTAGAAAGTCTGACACCACAGATCCTTTGATAGCTTTTTGTGGCATGAACCTTACATCAAACTGGGCTAGATTGACTATCCATCTTGATATGCGTCCGTTGAGTGTAGATTTCTCTAATAGATACTTGAGTGGATCTAATCGGGAGACTACGAAGACGGTATGCACTAGCATGTAATGTCTTAACTTAGTTGTGCCCCACACCAAGACGAGACACAACTTCTCAAGCGGTGTATAGCGTGTTTCGTATTTGAGCATCTTCTTGCTTAGGTAGTAGATTGCGTTCTCTTTGCCTTCTACTTCTTGTGCTAGCATAGCTCCCATTGTCTCTTTGGTAACCGTCAAATATAACCTAAGAGGTATTCCGAGGAGTGCTGGCGCTAATATGGGAGGATTTGCGAGATAGGCTTTGATCTTTTCAAAGGCTTTTTGACACTCGTCATCCCATATCACTGGTACATTCTTCTTGAGCTTCTTGAAGATTGGTTCACATATTGTCGTCAATTTTGATATGAACCTACTTATGTATTGCAACCGGCCAATAAATCCTCGAATCTGTTTCTCAGTCTTGGGCGGTGGCATTGACATGATTGCTTTGATCTTGGTTGTGTCTACCTCTATTCCTCTAGAGCTTATGACGTAACCCAAGAGCTTACCTGAGGTGACTCCGAAAGCACACTTAGATGGATTCAACCTCATATTGTACTTTCTTAACCTTTCGAAAAATTTCCTTAAGGCTACTTGATGGCCTGGACGGTCTTTTGTTTTCACAATCATGTCGTCGACATATACTTCGACTTCTTCATGCATCATGTCATGGAGTAAGGCAGTTGCTTCACGTTGGTAAGTAGCACCCGCGTTTTTCAACCCAAATGGCATTACCGTGTAGCAGTAAGTGCCCCATGGTGTTATAAAAGTTGTTTTCTCCATGTCTTCTTCTGCCATGAGAATCTGGTTATAACCTGCGTATCCATCCATGAACGAGAGAAGCGCGTGATTTGCTGTGTTATCTACCAGAATATCGATGTGTGGCAAAGGGAAGTCGTCCTTTGGACTTGCCTTATTTAGATCTCGATAGTCGACACACATTCTTACCCTTCCGTCTTTCTTCGGAACTGGGACGACGTTAGCGACCCATTCGGGGTATTTGGATACCTTGATGAAACCTGAAGTTATTTGTTTTTAAACTTCTTCTTTTATTTTAAGAGCTACATCAGGTTTCATTCGACGTAACTTTTGTTTTACGGGTTTCATTCCTGGAATTAGTGGTATAGTGTGTTGAGCTATTTCTCTTTTAATGCCTGGCATATCTTCATATGACCAAGCAAATACATCGATGAATTCTTTAAGTAAGTTAATTAAATCGGTTCTTTCTTGTTTATTCAGTGTTAATCCGATTTTAACTTCTCTTTTATGAGTTGAATCATTTGAGATATCAACTGTTTCAGTTTCTTCAATTACCGGTGTTTTCGTTTCGAGTGTTTCCATTGCTTTAATAATTTCTTTGTCTTTTTCATCGTTAGTTAAGCAATTCTCGTCATCTTAGGTTAGAGAAGAACACGAGAAATAAGGAGAATGAGATTATATTATTATACTTTGAGATCATTACATCAAAGAGTGATATGTCCTCAAGGACTGGATCACTAACTATCCTAGGAGAAGAAATAGAAGGGGGAGGTGTTACTACTACAGACTTAGATGACTCAAGGGGGAAAGACTCATACTCAGACTCAGACTCAGACGACTCTTTAAACATCGGTCCTTGCCCTGCCGTGATGGATATCTTCCTTCCGCTTGGAGTAGTCACCTTGATAGTCTTGCGCAACCCATGTAGGGATCCTTCAGCTGGAGTGATTAGCTTCGAGGGATCAAAGCTTTCGCTTTGTAGGACTGTTTGAATGAGCGAGGAGTTATCCTCTTTATAAGTTGGCTCATTCTTTTCTCGTCCAAACAGTAATCCCATGACGTTAAAGTCAAAGCATGGGGGTGCTTTCTCCTTGTAGATAGGAGTTGGGATTTCATCGGTGAAGTAGTAATTTAAAAAAATCTCGAATCCCGGTTGTCTTATGCCGTTTACAACAAATGGCTCGGGAAATTCATGGCATGGATAGTCCTCTCCCTCTTTTATAAATTGACCATTAAGCGTAAGAGGGTATTGATCCATTGGGATTGTTTTCTTTTGAATGCGAGCGTCCCTACGTGCTTTCGACTTTGCCTGGGCTCGCTTGAGATCTTTCCGAGTCGGTTCGAAACCAAGTCCGAAAGTGTCTAACTTAGGGAGGCCAGGTGACTCCAGCGGTTTTTCCATTCCTTTCTTCTTTCCTAGGGTCATCCCAGGAAAATGTCCTTGTTTCTTTAGCATGGCATTGACAATCATGTTGGAATGGGGGTCATGGAAAAGAGGGGTCCTTTCATCCTCCTGGATTAAGGAGACTTCTTCGTAAAAGCCCCATAAATCTTAATCATCCTCGTCGTGCTCCACATTAATGATTGGGTTCTCTATAGATTTGATCCTCATAGGCGAAGCATCGATGGTGATTGGAATTCCCCCAACTATAGCTTTTACTTGTTGTTTGAGAGATGAAGGGACAGCCTTTAGATCATGAAGCCAAGGGCATCCCAACAACAAGTTAAATGAAGCCTTAATGTCTACTACTTGGAAAGTAGTAGCATGTTCTATCGCTCCTGCTGTTACATTTAGGGTAATCTTGCCAAGAGATTGACGACGAGTGTTGTCGTAGGCCCTTATTCCTTGTGTAGACGGAGTTAAATCTTCGTCCCTTATGCCGAGCATTCTCGCAGTTCTAAGTGGACAGACGTTGATCGCCGATCCATTGTCCACAAGAGTCATAGGAACATTCATCCTCTTGCAAACTACTGTTAGGTTAATGCCTTGTAATGTTTGTCACCTTCTGGGGGTAAATCTTTGTCAGAAAAAGTGATCAAATTAATCGGACTGGGAAGATCACTTTTGAGGAAGTTGGCTAATCCCTCAGGAGTAGTGTCAGAATCTATCCCAATTTTGTCCAAGGCATTCATTACAGCCAACCTATGCTCTCGAGATGTTGCCAGGAGTTTCCATACATTCATCTCAACTTTTGTCTTCTTAAACTGCTTAACAATATCATTGTCTTCAATGATAGGTATGGGAACTTGTTGTGTGGTTGGCATAGGTTGTGTTGAAACGGGAGGTTGCATTCTCCCGGATCTTGTGAGGACGTCTATCGATGCGTCTTCTTCAGCCCAAATGTCATTTGTGGTGTATGACACAGAAGGTGGAGGTCCTACTATGTCCTTTAAATAGACATCTTCTTCATCACTGTCCCAAACTCCATTGATGGTTGCATCCACTTCTTGTTGAACTTGGACTAGTCTCTTTTCATCAATCATTTTCTGAACCAAATCTTTGAATTTGAAACAGTTTTCTATAGTGTGACCCCCTGATTGATGATACTGACAGTAATATCTATCCGTCCTTTTCAACGATTCGAATGGTCTCGGTTCGAGAGGTTTGATCTCACCGCTCTCGGAGAGCATTTTGAACATTTGTGCATATGGGATCCCAATTGGAGTGTAGATTTTATTGCTCTTCTTGGGTCTTTCAGTGACTTGTAAGGGAAAATGCTTTGCCTCATACACTAGTAGAAAAAACGCATTAGGCAGCGGTTCAAACCCGGTCTAAGGCACCGGTTTGAACCGCTGCCTATTTGAGGGGTGCCAAAAACCTACTTTTTGGCACCGGTTCAAAACCGGTTCCATAGGGTTTAATAGGCACCGGTTAACCGGTGCCATAGGGTAGAATAGGCACCGGTTAACCGGTGCCTAATATTGCTCTCCCGCCATGTTTTTTGGGTGGTAGATAGTTTAGGCACCGGTTCCTGCCTAACCGGTGCCTTTTGTATAATTTTTTTTTTCGTTTTTTTTTCCATCGTGCAATAATATTTTTAAAAAAAAACCTGCAATAATAATAACCTGTAATTCCAGCAATTATATTAAATATAATAATTAATAATTTTATTATTATAATAACTAATAATAATATTATTAATTATTATATACAAAAATAATATTAGATACAAGAATTCAATTATATATATATATAGATATAAATATTCCCAAACGCAATACAAAAAAAAAAGTTGCTTACATATACAAATAATAGTAAGTACACATATATAATGAATAATAAGTTATATATAGTTCAAAAGTTAACATAAATAATTTACAATTACAATGCATGCCATTTACATGTTGAAGGTGATGAAAGACGCCAACATGTCACGAACTTCATTAAGCTCCTTGATTGTCAACGAACCATCCTTTTGGACCTTGCAAAACTTGAAATACAAAAACATTATTTTATAAATAATTAATTAGGCAAAAAATATGTATTTTATCAAATATTACCTATACGACTTCTATATAGCCCATTTACTACATTACTTATCAAATGAACTAATTCTTTCTCATAACATGTCAATATTGGATAGTTGTATGTGTGTAAGCCCTAAAATTGTATAGGAGAGCATTTCGTTAAGGTTTATGACGGTTTTTACCCAAAATGGCCCGAATATGGCCTATATGACCTTACTTTGCCCATTTCCTACATTTCTTATTAAATGAACTTTATTTATCTCATAACATGTCAATATTATCTAGTTATAGGTGTATAAGGAAAGAAATCACATCAAAAGAGCATATTAACACAAAATGGCCCTAATATGGCCCATATGACTTCTATTCAACCCATTTTCTACCTTTCTTGTGAAATAGCCTTTTTGTTTCTCATAACATGTCATTGTTGGATAATATTAGGTGTCTAAGGCTAGAAATCACATCAATATAGCATTTCAAGAAGTTTTAGGACTTACCTCATCAAGCTGTTGAGTGTCCGTACAATGAGTCACAATGTCAAGCATGAATCTCATCACATACAAAGCACAATCAAGTCCATTCTCTTGTTATGCGCACTAGCATATGACAAACATACGCTTCTCTACCCTTGACAATGTATAGCAAGCCGGGGGTAAATAATTCTTTTCATCCTTCCCTTTACCCTTAACTTTCTTCTTTGACGCATCTTTGGCCTTTCCCTTTCCCTTGCTCTTCTCCTTCCCTTTTTTCGAAACACTTTCATCTTCTATTCTCGGCTCCTTTCCCTTTCTGACCTTTTCTTGAGGCCACAATTCTGGACGAATCCCCATCTCTTGCAAATCTAACCGTGCACCCTTTCCGTCCTTTGTTTTGCCTGGGATATTCATAAGTGTCCCCAAAAGAGCATCACACACATTCTTCTCTATATACATCACTTATATAAGTCGTTCTCACTGGTGTGAATTCTCTTTTAGGTTCATCTTTCGGAAGTGGAAATTCATCATATTTCTTTTGGAGTTCGTTCATAGCTTTGAGAGCTTCACGTAGTAGATGCGATACCTCCCTCATAGACAGTGTGAGAAATTGTATATTTTCCTTAATTGCCGGTTCTGGAAGGTCATCCTTGACATCGAAAAAGATTTCCTCTTCCTTTTCTATGGCACGGATTTCTTTGACAGGTCTAATGAGAGATGAGGGGTCAACCTCGTTTTCCTCATCAGAGATAGCCAGGGTATGAGCGAGAGGTGCATTGTCAATGCTTGGCTTCTTACTGGCAGGGGGCAACGGCAGCTTGTTGTTATCGATTAAGTCTTGGATAGCTTCTTTAAGCTTCCAACAGTTTTCGGTGAGATGGCCCCTGCCTTGGTGATACTTACAGTGTGCATTGGGGTTCCAATTAGCCGATCTCTTCTCAACTGGTGGGTCCCCAAATGGTCCAATAGGAGTTATAAGACCTTTTGCATTTAGTCGGTCAAATGCGGTGTCATAACTCATGCCGATATGAGTGAAGTTCCTCCTAAATGGTTTCTTCTGTCCTTGATTGTTCATAGCAAGGACTTCTCCTAAATTAAAAGTACCAACGTTGTTTAAGTGGGCGGTTTTGGAAGAAGAAGGCTTGTCGTTCTTCTTTCCTTTCCAGCCACTGTTGGAGTTATTGTTGGCAGCTTTTAACTTAGCCAAGTCGTCTTCAATATTGATCCCAATATCATAAACGACCTTGAAGGTATGGAGATTATTTTGATATTTGAGATGCTTGGAATATTTTTCTTGAAGATTTTTGATGAATAGCCTCACAGATTCTTTTTCACTTGGCACCTCAATCATCTTAGCTGAGGTTTCCCTCCATTTGTTAAAGAAAGAGGTGAAGCCTTCATTCTCTTTCTGCTTGAGGATTTCAAGTTCCCTATGGTCAGTCTCGACTTGAATGTAGCACTTGTATCTATCAACGAAAGCGTTTGCTATGGACTCCCAGGTAGAGGTCTTTTCTTTCTCGACAGAAAAGAACCATTGTTGGCAAACGGTCTCGAGAGATAGTGAGAACAGAGAAGGGAAAAACTTCTTATCAATACCCTTAATACTCATTATTGTTTCGAATGCTCTTAAATGAAAGTAAGGGTTGTCAGTTGCTCTAAATTTTGGGATTTCGTTGGCATTGAACTTCTGCGGAAGAAGATCTTTGTCCACCGAGACCCCTTGTGATGTAAGCTCTTAAAACTTGTAATCGCTAGACAACTTGCTTAGACTCTCTTGCATGAGGTCCATCTGTTGTTGCTTCACGGGATCATCGATCTTGAGTGCGAGAAGCTTCAATGTCTCAGTCACGGTAGACAGTTGGTTCTTAAGATCATTGACTTCTTCTTGTGTTTCCAATATAGTCTTAGCTTTCCTCTTACGAGCTATGGGTTTGTCGAAAAGTTAGACTTGTACGAAGAGGTTGTCTTTGATTAACCGTCCTTCCTTTCTTGACCACGCGCTGTAAATTAAACCATTTTGCGTTTTAATTACTTGACTCGAATCAACTTGACTTTACGGTTTATATATATATATATATATATATATATATATATATATAAAGAGTGTATATTTTTGGCAAAAATAATGTACATATTTTTAGGAAACTAAGTATAGTTTTTTTTATTTGTATTTGGAGGATTAATATCCGACTTACCCCCTTAAAAAAATGACAGAAAAAACGCGCACACAAGACTCTCTTAAACATGGTCAAAGTATGTGTATTGGTGTGTGCGTTGAGTGTAAGTGACATGCTTGGACTCTTGTGTAAGACCATGGGACTTGGTGCCTAAATTCAATCATTGACTCAAAAAAGTACTATTGACAGCAAAAATTAACCGAATTAATTAGCAAACTGATTAATTAGACTCTAGGTGATGACTCGACCAATAATCCGAACTGTCGGCCAAACGACAGGACTGGCGTCACACCGTGGAGCTTGGTGCCAGACGACAGAGATGTCGTCAGGCGCTACACTTCATAATGTGGCGCTACAGCTCAGACCTTGGCGCCAATATTGGAGCTTCGGTCTGGGACTGTTTTCGGTGTTATTAGTCAATTGGGGTATGCCTAAAGTCGTACTAGGTCAATTCCGATTAAAATATTAAACTTTATTGACTCAAATTAATTAATTAATTAGGCAAAGTTCTTTAAGTCATTAATTTATTTAATCTCAACACAAGTCAAACAAACGGTTAAGAGAAACATAAAATATATATGCGCAACAAATAATGCACAAATAGTCAAGTAGGCACAATATGATGCAATTCGTTTGCAACCTAACCATGGCTCTAGTTCTCTAAAGTTCGGGATATGGTTTAGTCAATAGATGGTCCATGGTTAATTGTCCGGATGCACCGCGCGGAAAGCCTAACCGTGAAGGGTTGGCGCGAGTGGATGGGACACCGCGAGTTTTAGAAAAAAAACTCGCTTCCATGGTTTGGTGAATTCAACATCTCGGATGTACCCTTTGTTGCACGGAGAGTTCAATCAGGTAGATGGAGCATGAATTCCCAGAGGGTTATGTCCATATGTAGAACACATATGGGTTTCAGAAAAGTGAGAAAAAATTCAATCAGGAAGTAGGATCGAGCAAGCAATCAATACGAAAAACCGGTCGAAATTAGAACGCATATTTCTGGCTCGGTATTGGGAGAAATTGGCGCCAGCAATCAGAGACTGGCGCCAGCTTTTAACTGTAGCGCCTGGCGCCAATACTAGCGTCTGGCGCTACGACTAAAATGCTGGCGCCAAGCTCTGGCCCCTGACACTACTTCCCACATGCCTCAGCAGCTTTCTATGCTCGATAAAATTTTCCAGTTTCGCGCGGTGTTATTTCAGTCCTAGTTGTGAAAGATATTTCTCAAATTTCCTACGTGTAAAATCCTATGTTTTTAACTCATTACGGATGGTCTTTCCAATGAGATCTTTTTTATGCATATGACAATAATGTTAATCAAAATTACGCACATGAAATACTTAGAACGTTTCGAGTCTCATCCACTCATTCTATATCATTGCCGAAACAAATTCAGGAATTAAAATAGAAATCCTCCCCAGCGGAGTCGCCAAAAACTGTAGGGAATAGATTTCAAGCGTTAATCCACTAGCTTGAACCCCACTGTGATCATACACTAAAGTACGGTGGCGTCCAAAAGGAAAGAAGATAGAGCAAAAGAGTCGCCAACAAGTTTTTAGGAACTTGTAAACCGTTCACGAGGTGAAGGTTACACCCCTTAACGATCCAAGAGATCGTCAACTCCATAAGGTCTAGAACCAAATAAGGGTTCGGGGATGAAGGTAAAAATCCAACCTAAAAGAGATTGAACCTGCCCTAATAATAGGCCTCTACTTTATTCTGATCGTATTCATGTGCACTTTCTAATTAACATGCAATCAATAGGATTAACCCTAAACCTGTTTATCTATGTTGGTTGAATTTAATGCACAAACAAAACTATTATTGGTGATCACTTGAATTATAATCAAATTAAACCTAACAAGATTATTAATTATCTTATTAAGCGTGATTACAAGTATTAATTCCCTTTAAACATGCATAAAAAGGTGATCAAGAAATAAATAATAAATATCATCAAGCAACATAATAATAATAAATTATAATAATAATCATGTTCATGTTAATATTAAAGCATAATAATAATAGCAAGATCCTAGGCATGATACTAACAAGATTAATAACAAACCCTAGCATGTCACTAAGCAATAAAAATCAAATATTTAACCCTAACATGATACTAACAAGAATAAGTATTAGGAAGAGAATAAAAGCATTGCAGGAATCATAATAAGCATACTTGATATTATAACCTTTTCCCTAAACATGATACTAGGAATATCATAATAACAATGTAAACATGATTTCTACATCATAATATCAATAAAATCAATTAAATTACTTACTTTGATGCCTCGTACCTCTTTCTAATAACAAAATACACACGTTAGTAACTTCAAGGAAAATAATAAACAAACAATTAAATTAAATAATTGAAAGAGAGATTTGGGACCAAACCCTCAGAAATTAAACCTTTCACGTCTAGGGCGAAGGCAACTTCGAATAAGGCTAGGTGTTTCTAGATCTTGTGAATGCGGAATTTTGTATAAAAAAGCAAAGTAAGAATTAAGAAAGAGATGAAAGATTAAAGAAGAGAATTAGAGATGAAAGATTGCGAATGAAAACTGATTGTAGATGAGAATTCGTGTGAATTGGTGAATGAAAACGAAGTTTTTAATACGTTATTTATAGAGAAAATCAGCCAAAAAGATAAAATAAACAAAACAAAGTCTGACGCACAAAAAAAAGAGCCGGCGCAAACCCTAGCTAACTGGCGCCAGGCACCAACACTAGCGCCGGGCGCCAGGCCTGGTTCCAGGCGTCAATGTCTGGAGTCAGGCGCCAAGCCTAATTTTAACGTGTTTTCGAAAATCAGATAAGTTTGCCGTACTAGAGGATAAAATCATATAATTTCCTCGAAAATGCTATTTGATTTTGATTAAAACTCTGAAAAGTCAACAAAAGTCAATTTATCAATGCTAATTGAATTAGGAATGAAAAGAACCTTCTAGAAGAATCTAGAAGACTAAAACCATTCCTAATTGCATTAGGAATGATAAATCATATTAGGCCCTCCCCTAGATCATTGGGCCGCATATAAGGCTCAAACCGGGCCCAGTTCAGTAAATTGGCCATAACTTCCTCAATATTCATCGAAATTGGGCTTATAATATATCGTTGGAAAGGTCTTTGCAAGCCCCATCCAACTACACTACTATTGGACCCATATCATGGACCAACAAAACTGGATTAGCTGTTTTCTAAAAATAAGTTTTCAAAAATAGAGAGAAGAGAAAAGAAATTAAAACTATCCGGAACACTAGACTTTCCACACTTTCACTTCATTCGATTATGATTTGACGTGAAAGGTACTCATCACCGGGTTTGGTTTTTGGGAGACAAAAATGGGTGTCTACACCCACACACTTAGCCTTTGCGGCCTAACTTTAGTGTCACTTTCACACACTGCACAGATACATGACCAAATATACTTTCCCTTAGGAACCCTTTGTCATGAAATCGTAACGCTGAAGCATGCTTTGTCAAAATCGCTCATAATCATCATCGCATCACAAAGTATGAAGTGCTTAGCCTCCGTGCCTAAGTTACCCAAATACTTTCATCATTGAGTCAACCATTTAGATAGCCTAGGATGGATTAATCCTTGCACCTTGAGAGATAGTATCAAACAAAATTTGACTAAGCTCATTCAACATGCACCTTCAAAACCTTCGATTCTTTTTCGCGTCCTTCTTTTTCGGAAGAAAGTCGGTACCCTCCACAAAAATGACGGAAAATTTTTGCTTTTTTGCATTTTCGAGTCGCGCAATCATAATACAATTCACACACGGGTCACGAGTCACACGTGTCATTTCACTTTGAGTCGAGTCAACCTCGAGTCAAGTTTATGCCTTGAGTTGTGTCAAATCAATGAGTCAAGCGACGTTAAACCTTAGGTCAACCCTAAGATAATTAAAGAGATTGGCAAAGTTCTATAGTCAAAAATAAATACAGGTGCAGTAGAACAGGGAAGACCCTACTCCAGCGCTAGACGAAATCATCTAGCGTCTGGCAATAGCTTTCAGCGCTTGGCGCTAGATCACAGCGTCTGGCGACAGAGCCAATTCCTGGTGCCAGAGATATTTCAACAGCGACAGAGCTTGAAGCCTCTCGAAAAGGGATTTCGACCTCATACAACAATTTCGGGTTCCTTGGTACGCCAGTTAGCCCCTATAAGAAATTTGACATGATTGAGTAGTCGATTTGATTACAACTGCAAATAAGTGATCGACTTGATGAAAGATCATATCACTTAGCTTAAAGCGCCTAAGAATTGGCTCATCACGGAGACACCGACATACTGGTTTTAGCGGAAGCAAAGTTCAAGCGAGCTTTAAAGATTGACAAGCGTTGGTCTTCGATAGTTTTCTTCGGAATATTATCGCAACAACTGAGGATGACTTCAAGTAAAGTTATTTTCGACAGCGTTCGCTAAGATTGTGGAAGTTGTCACCAAAGATTTGAGAAGATAGCACGAGATGGGCGGTCTTCGACGGCATTCGCTAAGATTGTGGAAGTTGTCACCAAAGATTTGTGAAGATAGCACGAGATGGGCGGTCTTCGACGGCATTCGCTAAGATTGTGGAGATTGTCACTAAGATTTGAGAAAAGATTTGAGAAGATAGCACGAGATGGGCGGTCTTCGACTGCATTCGCTAAAATTGTGGAGGTTGTCACCCAAGATTTGAGAAGATAGCACGAGATGGGCGGTCTTCGACGGCGTTCGCTAGGATTGTGGAGGTTGTCACCAAGATATGAGAAGAGCGATTCATGATGAGGCGGTCTTCGACGACTTTTGCTATGATTGGAAAGGTTGTCACTATGATTCAAGAAAAGGCTCGAGATGTAGCAATATTGATCGACGGTGTTCCCTAGATTGCGAAAGATCGTCAAAACAAGCAGCAAGATGGCGTTCCATAGATTGTGGAAAGTTGTCAAAAAGCAACTGAAGGTGATTCCAAGCGAAGCAATCTTCGATAGTGTTCCCTTGGACGTGAAATATTATCAAGGCGGAGGAGGATCGTTTCAGGCGAAGTAGTCTTCTATATTGGAAGCAGTTACAAGCGTAGCGGTTTTCAAACGGGATGGCATTCTCTTGGCAGGAGGTCATCAAAACAACAGTAAAGCGGCAGCAAATCAGTTACTTTCAGAGACGTGTGTTCGACGGTGCAAGATACGCGTTTCTTAACTCTTTTATCTGTTTAACTAACGCTAGTTTGCAGGTATCGGCGTTACAAGAGTGATTTAGGATCGCAGAACGTTCTGAATCATTCTCCGTCCATATCGATATTTTGACTTTTGTTTTCGAAACTTGCGTTTCTCCAAACTCAGTCAAAGTGGGGGCTTCTGTAGACACCCATTTGTGTCTCCCCAAAACCAAACCCAATGATGAGTACCTTTCACGTCGAATCATAATCGAATGAAGCGAAAGTGTGGAAAGTTTAGTGTTGCGGATAGTTTTAATTTCTTTTCTCTTCTCTCTGTATTTGAAAACGTATTTTAAGAAAACAGCCAATCTAGTTTGGTTGGTCCATGATATAAGTCCAATATTAGTGTAGTTGGATGGGTCTTGACAAGAGCTTTCCAACGATATATTATAAGCCCAATTCCGATGAATATTGAGGAAGTTATGGCCAATTTACTGAATTAGGCCCAGTTTGAGCCTTTTATGCGGCCCAATGATCTAGGGGAGGGCCTAATATAGATTTATCATTTCTAATGCAATTAGGAATGGTTTTAGTCTTCTAGATTCTTCTAGAAGGTTCTTTTCATTCCAAGTTCAATTAGCATTGATAAATTGACTTTTGTTGACTTTTCAGAGTTTTAATTAAAATCAAAAAACATTTTTTGAGGAAAGATACGATTTTATCCTCCTGTACGGCAATTTTTTATCTGATTTTAAGAAAACGCGTGATTTTTTGAATCAGCGCCAAACGCCAGCTGTAGCGCCTGGCGCCAATAGCCAGCGTTGGTGCTGGTTCAGTTTTATGTGCGCCAGACTCTGTTTTGATATTTTTATCTTTTTGGCTGATTTTCTCTATAAATAACGTACTAAAAACTCCGTTTTCAATAACCAGTTTTAATCGATTCTTTCTTTTTCTCTCATTCTCACCAACTCTCATCAAGTTCTCTTGATTACTCTCTCTCTCTCTCTCTCTCTCTCTTTTCTAAACTAGATTTTCTCAAATATAAAAATTCCGCATTCATTAGATCTAGATACACCTAGCCATATTCGAAGTTGCCTTCGCCCTAGACGTGAAAGGTTTAATTTCTGAGGGTTTGGTCCCAAATCTCTCTTTCAGTTATTTAATTTAATTATTGTTTATTATTTTCCTTGAAGTTACTAACGTGTGTATTTTGTTATTAGAAAGAGGTACGAGGCATCAAAGTAAGTACTTTAATTGTTTAATTGATGTTATGATATAGAGTTCATGCTTAGGTTGTTATTTTGATTCCTAGTATCATGTCTAGGGTAACTTTAATATCAAATATGATTGTTATGATGCCTTCTATGTTCTTCCTAATATTTATTCATGTTAGTATCATGTTAGGGTTAAATATATGATTTTTATTGTTTAGTGACATGCTAGGGTTTGTTATTAATCTTGTTAGTATCATGCCTAGGATCTTGCTATTATTATGCTTTAACATGATTATTATGATTATGATTATTATAATTGTTATTATGATGATTATTGTTTTGATGATTATAATTTTTATTATGATTATTATTATGTTGCTTGGTTATATATATTGTTATTGCTTGATCACGTCTTTTATGCATGTTTAAAGGGAATTTGTACTTGTAATCACGCTTAATAAGATAATTAATAATCTTGTTAGGGTTAATTTGATTATAATTCAAGTGATCGCCAATAATAGATTTATTTGTGCATTATATTCAACCAACATATATTAAACAGGTTTAGAGTTAATCCTAATGATTGCATGTTAGTCAGAAAGCGCACATGAATACGATCAGAATAAAGTAGAGGACTATTATTAGGGCAGGTTCAATCTCTTTTAGGTTGGATTTGTACCTTCATCCCCGAACCCTATTTTGGTTCAAGACCTTATGGAGTTGACGATCTCTTGGATCGTTAAGGGGTGTAACCTTCACCCTGTGAACGGTTTACAAGTTCCTAAAACTTGTTGGCGACTCTTTTGCTCTATCTTCTTCAGTTTTGGACGCCACCGTACTTTAATGTATGATCACAGTGGGGTTCAAGCTAAGGGATTAATGCTTGAAATTATTCCCTAAAATACCCGTTCGAGTCTTTCTCAATAGGAGAAAGTCTTGAATAGTCCCCAGTTGGGACTGTTCTTGGACGTTTAATCTCACTTAGGTAGTTAATGTATGTCTCTTTTTCGATTTTAAGGAATATCCGGGCTTCTCATTTCCTCACCATGTTCTCTGGGTACTGTAGACACCTAAAAATGTCTCCCCAAAACCAAACCCGATGATAAATAACCTTTCACCGCCTCTATTGGTCGGGTTTAGTATTTAATCCCGAGAGTGCTTAAAAAATCGTATTTGATTAAATTCATACTTTTGAACAGTCCATGGATTAGTCTTGATGTTTGGTAAAAGCATAGTTTTAATTTCAGCCCAACTTATTTTAAGCCCAAACCTTTTTATTTTATTTTATTGTTTTATTATTTATTTTTGGCCCAAACATTTTATTTATTTTTATTTTATTATTTTCTTATTTTAGCCCAAATAATAAAAGTAAAAAAAAAGCCCGAAATTATCAATCGGCACTTAAAAAGCCGAAAGAAATTAGGGTTAAAAATGAATTTAGACGGAAAAATGGACTGGAAGTGACCGTGTCACGGTACAGTCTGACCGTGTCACGGGAACCCTTCCCGTCTGACGGTGGGACTTCCCGTGACACGGGAGGTCTGCCGTGACACGGGACGTTCCGTGTCCTTTCCGCGTAAACCCTTAACGCGTTTTTCATTCCGTTTTCTGAAAATTTCCCGCGTCACTCCAAAACTGTACCGTGTCACGGGAAAGTGTATCGTCTGACGGTACAGTCTGACCGTGTCACGGGGAAGTGTACCGTTTGACGGTACAGTCTGACCATATCACGGGATACTTTTTTTAGGGTTTTTATTATTTTAGGGTTCCGTGTGCTCCCTCAGCACATTTTCCCTATAAATACCCCCTCATTTCTGATGTACGGGGCAACCAGAATTTTGGTTATTCTTATTCTCTTTCTTCTATGCTATTAACCTAAACACTAGCCTACCCTTTTCACTTCAAAATTCCTTCTTCAAGCACTCAAAGGAGTCCATATTTTACTCGAGGTTATGTCCTTAAGCCAAGGCGTGAAAGGTAGAACTGTTTGAGGGTTTGACCCCAAAATCAACCTTACTTTATTTAATTTAATTTAATTATTGTTTTATTATTTCCTTGAAGTTACTAACTCGTTTATTATTTTGTAGTTGCAAACAAACAGATTCAAAGTAAGGATCATGCTCTTTTTATTATTATTATTATTTTTCTAACGATTTTTTTATGTTGTTGGAATTGTGATTAAATTGGTTTTTATATTAATATTGATTTTATTATTTTTTTTGATCACCATATTGCATGTTTAAAGGGAATATGTAATTGAAAATCACGCCTAATAAGATAATTTGGACAACCGGTTTAGGATCCTTTTAATCTTATTATTAATTGAAGTGATCACCAATTTTTAGAATTATGTGTGCATTAATTTTGAACCAATTTAGTTAAATAATAGTTTGGAGCAAATTGAATTGTTTGTATGCCTTTGAGATCGCAGGAATACTTTTCAATATAAGAATCGAGTAGAGGCCAATACGGGCGAATGTGACTCCATGACTCACTTCGTACCATCATCCCCACTCCTCCTTTCGTGGTTCCGAACCATATAGAGTTAGTAATCTCATGGATTATGAATGGGGTGTAACCTTCACGGGTGAATCGTTGTTGCCTTCGTTGTCCCTTATCGTGGTTGCCTTTTATGATCCGTGAACGGTTTACAAGTTCCTTAAAAACTTGTTGGCGGCTCCCTACTTTATTTGTCCCTAATCGTATTATGTCAATTCCCACTTCCTAAGAGTGCCAAGCATATTCACAACATGCTTTAACGTAGGCGCACTTCAAACGACGCCTACAATTTGGCGACTCCACTGGGGAGGATTCTTAATTATTTATCGATTTGAGTGATCGGTATTTAATTAAGATGAGTGGATGAGACTTGAAAGATTCTTGAAAAAAATATTCCTGTGATTAATTTGGCATTTTTTGCATCTGCATAGACGTTTTAACGTCGCATTCAGGTCTGTCCCGTAGGAAAAATTGGATAACTTGGTTGCGCGCAAAAGCAAACAGGGCACCAGTCAGATTTTCTGACTGTCGTGTCACGGCAGAGTCTGCCGTGTCACGGCAGTCCTAAAATCAGTCCGATGACCTATTTTCTTTTCTCACAGTCCACTTCCTTCAATTTTTCTGAACAAACGTATGTGTTCTACATGCGTCTTAGCCCCGGGGGATTTAAGCTCTATCGACCAAAAAATGCTCATGGCAATAAGGGTTCATCCGAGTTATTAAATCCACCCAAACCATGGAGTCGAGTTCGATTTCATCACGAACTCGCGGAGCCGCCCGTTGGCATACACCCTCAAGGGAGGCTGCCTTGCTAACGCGTCCAAACTCTTAACCATGGTACCCTTTGACACCCAAAGCTTGACCAATAGTTGAACATAGATCTTGACTCTAGGTTGCGAACTTTTTTTACATCATCGTGCCTAAATGCTATGTGGTTGTTTGGTGCTAACCCTCATGTGTTTGCTCTTTTTGTTTAACCCATGACCGAGGGTTTTTATTCTCACATAGTAATTAGTACGGACTTAAAATCGATTAAAATCTGAAAAAATCACAAAACTGACCTGGAACTGCGCACCGTGTCACGGCATGTTCTGCCGTGTCACGGTGAACAGTGCCGTGACACGGGAAAGTCTACCGTCTGACGGTAGACTGTACCGTGTCACGACAGTCTGCACCGTGACACGGTGCCCAGGAAAGTGTCCTGTCAGTCTTTTTCTCGATTTTTGTGCGAATGTTGTGTCCAGTTTTGTGTCGTGTCTAGTTTTACAGTCAAAACACGCGTCCATAACCTCACTTAATCACTCACATGTCGTGTTCACACACTTTTTTGCTTTAAGTCGTGCACCACTTTTTGACAGTATTTTAGGGAAGTCATGTTTTTGTGTCGTTTTTTTTAGAGTAAGTCGGATGGTATCCTCCCTTTAAAAATAAACAAGTAGAATTTCAAAATTATAGTTTTTTTTTTTTTTTTTAAAAAAAAAAAAAAATTTAAAATATTCCCGTGACACGGGATTTTATACCGTCTGACGGGAGAAGTTCCCGTGTCACGGCAAACAAAAAAAAAAACTCGTGCCACGTCAGCATCTACCGTGGCACGGGAATGGCTGTCGCGCCACGGGAAACTCTACCGTGTCACGGCAAATTTCCACCATGACACGGTGGAATTTTCAAAAAAAAAAAAAAAAGAAAGCGTCAGTCAAGTCTTCCATGTTAATTTGGTCCTCGCGTCAGTCATTTTGGTTATTGTTCACATGTCTAGCCATACGATCATACCACGAGTCTTATAACATCACTTAGTCACTCACGAGTCAAGTATAGTCCACACACTTTCTTTATGTTCCGATTCGAGTCGTGCACTAGGTCGTTTATGATCGTATATTAGGTTCATGCACCCTTTTTTCGTCATAATAAAAAATGAGTGGAGTTTTCTCACCTGTTTTCAAATGTCTATTTTTTTCCTTCCTTTCCTATCTTGAGCAATGAGTCAAACAATTAAGTGAATTATTTTATTTCACAGTACTTGGTCAAGGAACAGGGATAGATCAATACGGTTCGAGCCATTACTGCAACAATCTCTCAGATCTAATAGGCGTTCAAAGAGAACTTTGTCATCTCCGTTACTCATCACCTTTCAATGGCCACTAAAGAAGACATTGAGAACATCAACAAATCCATTGAGGCACGGTCTTCCATGATGCAAACCCTTACTACTAGGGTCACTACCATGGAACAAAACAAGGTCACTGTTTCCACCCTTGACAAACTGAAGGAACAAATGAGTAAGATCTCTGAGGATTTCACTTATGTGGAACGACCTCCCACTCCTTTGGATGTGAAGGATAGACTCCCTGAAAAGTTCTCCACTGCTGATATTCCAAAGTTCAAGCCTACTGACAATCCAATAGTCCATTTGAAGGCGTTCTCTGCAACCATGGCTCTTAAGGGATTGGACGTAACACTCTTCCCTACGGTGTTCCCTCTCTCCTTAGAACATGCTTGCCAACAATGGTTTTATTCCTTAGATGTCAAGCATACTGCGACTTGGCAAGATGTCACCGAAAGTTTCATGAATCGTTACAAGTGTAACATTCAAACTAAAACTTCTGAACGTGAACTCTCCATTCTCAAACAAAAAGAGAATGAAGGCTTCACCGCTTATCTGAACAGGTGGAGGGAAAAGGCTTCACTCTTGGTAGATCCTCCCAAAGAAAGAGAGATGGTTCGCCTCTTTATTCAAAATCTGACTCACAAGTATAGGGAACATCTCAAATTCCTTCCACTGAACACTTTCGAAGCTGTATACGACATCGGCATCAATATCAAGGATGAGCTAATAAAGACTGCTGGTAGTAACAATAATAACACTTGGAAAAACAAAAAGAACGACCATCCTTCTTCTTCGTCTTCTAAGCACGAAAATACTACCAACAATATAAGCCAAGTTGATCTCAATGAAGTGTTAGCTCTTGATACTCCATTGCCCAAGAAGAAAAGAACTTACACTCCTTTAGGAATGACTTATGATGCGGCCTTTGATCGCCTTCACAGTTAAGGCTTGATCACACCTATTGGGCCATTTCCAGAGCCAAAACCTGAAGAAAGGAGTGCCAAATGCAATCCCAATTCCCATTGCAAGTACCATCAAGGAAGGGGCCACACTACGGAGCAATGTTGGAATTTGAAGGACGTCATTCAAGACTTGATGGATGCAAATAAACTTCCTGTCCCTCCAGGCGGCAAGAAGTAATGAATACAAGGCACACAGATCCTTCGTGTAAGATTTCATGCTTTTTTTTTATTCTTTTGTTTCAACCCTCTCCCCCAATAAGTCTAGCATAGGTTCCCGTTATCCATGTGTACTGTCTATGTGTCATATTTCTTACCTTTTCCATCAATGAGCATTCCTTTCCTTTGCAATCGATTATCGAATTCATTTGCAAAATAAAAAAAAAAACCAATTACCGAACTAAACCCAAGGTACACCAATGACTTGAGGCACCTTTGCAACCATGTCATTCCCTGTTAACCGTTCAATCACATTCCATTTCTTCATCAACCATTTTGAGCCTCGTCTAACGTTTGGCCTTCATTTCTTCAACCCACATTCACTTAACCCTGGGATTGGAAGATGTGTAATTGTATAGCATTCAAAAAGCAAGTAAAAAAAAAAAAGAAAGCAGCAAAGCAACAATAAAACAATGTCTAAAGGCAAGTGTTCCAATGTCTTTGATATGAACACGTCTCAAATTGCGTCTCTCATCGAGTGCTCGGTACCGTGCCTGAGAAACATGAATGCTAAGTGAGTGATGGACCGCATGATCTGAGATTGCCTACATTGATTCAAAAGAATGAAAAAAAAAAAAAGGTTCAAAGCAAAAAAAAAAAAAAAAAAAAAAAAAAATGTGTTGAAAATAAACTCGCAAAATTCAAAATTTTCAAATTCAAAATTACACATCTTGGGGATTCTCTCGGGTCTTGAGCCTTTTACCCCTTTCTTCCTTAAACCATCAAATTAACCACATTACAACCCTTGAAAGACCTCTTTGAGGTGTACATACACTTGTGCAAAGTTCGGTTAGAGCTACGTTCGGCCTGATTCCTAACGGATACGTAGGCAACCTCACATCGAGGTGCGGCCACATTCATATTCATATCCATGCATGATCGAGTCAAAGAATATCCAATGCTTATCCCTACCCATTTAGAGCTAGACTTGGGGGCTTGAACCCAAATCACATTAGCTTACCCAGCCTGAAGAGTCATCATCTTTAACTCTTCTCACATCTCTTTCCATCGCTATAACCCTTGCAGCCAGCCTTAGTATCACATTCACACACTTCACTCACACATCCATATCCATATCAATCATCCTTCCCTTTAAGAGCCCTTTATCATGAAATCTTGTTTCAACACTGTGCATGCTTCATCATATTTAAAGACAACATTCAGTAGAAGAAACATTGCATACTTGCTTAGCTTCCTGACCTGAGCAATGTTCATTGTTTCGCATAATGTGCTAAGAAACATTTATATATCAATGATTTTTAATCATACAAAGCATATCATGCTTAGCTCCTTGACCTAAGCAACGTTCATTATGCAATAATCACTATACGTGCATCATGCATCATTATTTTCAGGACAAACAATTTAATCCATACGAATCATTTCGTCTTGCTCAAGAAGGAAGTTCAAAACATCTCTCCCTTTTCATTATTTTATTTTGGGGAAGTTCAAAAAACTTTTTCCAAGTTTTCATCGAAGGAAGTTCGAAAATAAAAGTTCTGTTTTCACATCTTTCTTTTTCGGGAGAAAGTCGGTACCCTCCACTCATGACAAAAATTGACGGAAAATTTTTGCTTTTGCATCTTCGTTTGCTCGTGTCTGCACACACACATATACACACACACACACACACTCACAAGTCATACACATGTCATGTCACATCAAGTCAAACTTGGTCAAGTTAGTGGTCAAGTCAATCACAGTATATACGAGTCCATTGGCAAATTTATTTTTGCAGGTCCATCTACAGCCCACGTCCGGGGACAAGCGGACCATCTACAGCCCACGTCCGGGGACAAGCGGACCACCATCATTTCATGACGCAAGGTTCTCGATACACAGAGACTTGCAATCTCATCATCTTTCGACTTTCCTCAAGCATGGAAAGTATTATCCGGTGGATTTTTCTTCAAGTATAGAAAACCGCCAAATCGGCTTTCCTCAAGCATGGAAGGCATTATCGGTGGAATTCTTCAAGCATAGAATGACACCATATTCATCAGTCGGCTTTCCTCAGGCTTGGAAAGCGTTATCGGTGGGTTTTTCTTCAAGTATAGAAAACCGCCAAGTCGGCTTTCCTCAGGCTTGGAAAGCGTTATCGGTGGATTTTCCTTCAAGTATAGAAAAACGCCAAGTCGGCTTTCCTCAGGCTTGGAAAGCGTTATCGGTGGATTTTTCTTCAAGTATAGAAAACCACCAAATTCCTTTGTCGGCTTTCCTCAAGCATGGAAGGCATTATCGGTGGATTTCTTCAAGCATAGAATGACACCAAATTCATACGTCAACTTTCCTCAGGCATGGAAAGTATTATCCGGTAGCTTTCTTCAGGCTTAGAAAACTACCAAACTCTTCAGTCGGCTTTCCTCAAGCATGGAAAGCATTTCAACAAACGTCATCCGGTGGATTCCTTCAAGCATAGGAAAATACCAAACTCATTTGTCACCGATACACTGGTGTCAGATACGTATTCTATCCCTTTACTCCTTTTATCTGTAGAACTAACATTTTTCTGCAGGTATCGACGTATGCAGAGTGATTTAGGATCGCAGAACGTCTTAAATCATTCTCCGTCCATATCGGCTACTTTGACTATCGTTTTCGAAACTGACGTTTCTACAAACTTAGTCAAAGTGGGGGCTTCTGTAGACACCTAAAAATGTCTCCCCAAAACCAAACCCGATGATAAATAACCTTTCACCGCCTCTATTGGTCGGGTTTAGTATTTAATCCCGAGAGTGCTTAAAAAATCGTATTTTATTAAATTCATACTTTTAAACAGTCCATGGATTAGTCTTGATGTTTGGTAAAAGCATAGTTTTAATTTCAGCCCAACTTTTTTTAAGCCCAAACCTTTTTATTTTATTTTATTGTTTTATTATTTATTTTTGGCCCAAACATTTTATTTATTTTTATTTTATTATTTTCTTATTTTAGCCCGAATAATAAAAGTCAGAAAAAAGCCCGAAATTATCAATCGGCACTTAAAAAGCCGAAAGAAATTAGGGTTAAAAATGAATTTAGACGGAAAAATGGACTGGAAGTGACCGTGTCACGGTACAGTCTGACCGTGTCACGGGAACCCTTCCCGTCTGACGGTGGGACTTCCCGTGACACGGGACGTTCCGTGTCCTTTCCGCGTAAACTCTTAACGCGTTTTTCATTCCGTTTTCTGAAAATTTCCCGCGTCACTCCAAAACTGTACCGTGTCACGGGAAAGTGTACCGTCTGACGGTACAGTCTGACCGTGTCACGGGGAAGTGTACCGTTTGACGGTACAATCTGACTGTGTCACGGGATACTTTTTTTAGGGTTTTTATTATTTTAGGGTTCCGTGTGCTCCCTCAGCACATTTTCCCTATAAATACCCCCTCATTTCTGATGTACGGGGCAACCAGAATTTTGGTTATTCTTATTCTCTTTCTTCTATGCTATTAACCTAAACACTAGCCTACCCTTTTCACTTCAAAATTCCTTCTTCAAGCACTCAAAGGAGTCCATATTTTACTCGAGGTTATGTCCTTAAGCCAAGGCGTGAAAGGTAGAACTGTTTGAGGGTTTGGCCCCAAAATCAACCTTACTTTATTTAATTTAATTTAATTATTGTTTTATTATTTCCTTGAAGTTACTAACTCGTTTATTATTTTGTAGTTGCAAACAAACAGATTCAAAGTAAGGATCATGCTCTTTTTATTATTATTATTTTTCTAACGATTTTTTTATGTTGTTGGAATTGTGATTAAATTGGTTTTTATATTAATATTGATTCTATTATTTTTATTGATCACCATATTTCATGTTTAAAGGGAATATGTAATTGAAAATCACGCCTAATAAGATAATTTGGACAACCGGTTTAGGATCCTTTTAATCTTATTATTAATTGAAGTGATCACCAATTTTTAGAATTATGTGTGCATTAATTTTGAACCAATTTAGTTAAATAATAGTTTGAAGCAAATTGAATTATTGTTTGTATGCCTTTGAGATCGCAGGAATGCTTTTCAATATAAGAATCGAGTAGAGGCCAATACGGGCGAATGTGACTCCATGACTCACTTCGTACCATCATCCCCGATCCTCCTTTCGTGGTTCCGAACCATATGGAGTTAGTAATCTCATGTATTATGAATGGGGTGTAACCTTCACGGGTCAATCGTTGTTGCCTTCGTTGTCCCTTATCGTGGTTGCCTTTTATGATCCGTGAACGGTTTACAAGTTCCTTAAAAACTTGTTGGCGGCTCCCTACTTTATTTGTCCCTAATCGTATTATGTCAATTCCCACTTCCTAAGAGTGCCAAGCATATTCACAACATGCTTTAACGTAGGCGCACTTCAAACGACGCCTACAGGTACATATATAGGTAAGTTATTACCTAAATCGTGTACCTGGAGAACAGGGGGGAAATGTTGCCGGATTTTCCTTAAAATTGAAAAGTTGACATACATTCACTAGTGAGATTAAACGTTCAAGAATGGGTTAGGTTGGAGTCATAAGGAGCTTTTGGGAGCATTCATTTTTACGATATATGGATCATATATATGCTATGTGCTTTGATTGACATAATATATGTTACATTTATACATTGTTTAAAATGTGTTGGTATGTTTAAAGGCAATTTAAAGCGTCAATGGATCGCAGTTGGATGTATGGTAGACGTGATACATTGGAATTTTTTAATGGGGTTCAAGAGTTTTGCAAGAGTGCTTCACAGTATCAGCTTAGAACGGGTGTGAATTACCTTTATTGTCCTTGTGTCAATTGTAATAATGTCACAAGGGTCAATAATGTTGATACCATCATGGCTCATGTACAATGTCATGGGTTTAGGCCTCAATATCATGTTTGGGTTTGGCATGGTGAAAAGGGATCGTATAGGGAGAATGTTGTTGGCAATGAGACGCATGTTGAAAGTGCCGAGATTAATGTTGAAGAAGAAAATGGGAGTGATGATGGTGGTGAAGGGGATGACACCGAGGATGATGAAGGTGATGATCACTTGGATGAGATGATGCGTGATGTTGAAGGTGAATTTTGTGACCGACCAGATGTAGTTGAGTCATTATCAGAGGCTTCCAAAAAGCCTTTGTATCCTGGGTCCAAAAAATACACAAAACTCTCAGTCGTGCTTACACTATTTAACATTAAGTCTAAGCATAATTGGAGTGACACTAGTTTCCCTTCTTTGTTGACTGCGTTATGTGATATGTTGCCAGATGGGAATGAACTTCCTAATTCCTATTATTATGCAAAGAAACTAATGTGTCCATTTGGTTTGGAGTATAAGAAAATACATGCATGTCCTAATGATTGTGTTCCGTATCGAAATGAATATGAAGAGTTGGAGGAGTGTCCACGTTGCAGTAAGTCGCGTTACAAGCAATCAAGCTGCAATGCTGGTATGAAAGGACCTCCTGCCAAGGTGTTGTGGTATCTTCCTATTATTTCAACGTTAAAGCGTCTATTTTCAATACCAAAAGACGCTAAAAACCTGATATGGCATGCAGAGGGAAGAAAGAAAAATGGTTTTTTGAAGCATCCTGTTGACTCTCCACAATGGAAGAACATCGATATGAAGTTTAAGGCATTTGGTGGTGAAGTCAGAAATTTAAGGCTTGGGTTGTGCACGGACGGTATGAATCCATTTGGCACTCTTTGTACAAAACATAGCACATGGCCGGTACTTTTAGTGATTTACAACTTGCCTCCGTGGTTGTGTATGAAATGGAAATATATAATGCTTTCACTTTTGATAACGGGGCCAAGGCAACCTGGAAACGACACTGATGTTTACCTTGAGCCCCTTATTGATGATTTGAGAAAGATGTGGGACGAAGGTGTGACCGTTTATGATGCCCATAAGAACGAGATGTTTCTTTTGCGTGTTGCCCTTATGTGGACCATCAATGATTTTCCCGCATATGGCAATCTGTCCGGGTACAAGAAAAAAGGGCATAAAGCATGTCCCATTTGTATTGATGACACACTGAACGTGTACCTTGAGCACTATGGCAAAGATGTGTACTTGAGGACCCGAAGATTTCTTAGGCGCGATCACCCGTATCGTAAGTAGAAAAAGGCCTTTGATGGGAAAGTTGAGGAGGGGGTTGCGCCTAGGCCATTGAGTGGAAAGGAGGTTTATGCAAGAGTGAAGGGTATTCTATGTGTTTTTGGTAAAACACCGAAACCAATTGACCCACATGCTCTCTTTAAAAAGGAATCAATCTTTTGGAAGCTTGAGTACTGGAAAGAACATGATGTTAGACATTGTCTCGATGTGATGCGTATAGAGAAGAATGTTTGTGATGCAATTATTGGGACAATTATGAACATTCCTGGAAAAATGAAGGATGAAAAGAGTGCGCGGTTAGATTTGAAAGCGTGGGGTGTTCGTCTGGAGTTGTGGGTTCAAGCTAAGGTAGGAATGGCGAAGGTAAAGGAAAAGGGAAACGAAGATGGTGGTCAAAACCGTAAGGGGAAGCGCAAGGAAAAGGCCACAGGTATCGCAAAGAAGAAAGGTGATGGAAAAGGAAAGAACCAAAAGGTGTATTTACCTCCAGCTTGCTACACATTATCAAAGGAAGAAAAACGAAGGTTTTGTGCTTGTTTGTATGACATTAAGCTTCCATCTGGGTTCTCGTCAAACATGAAAGGGTTTGTTTCCTTAAATGGAGAATTGAAGTTGACAAGTATGAAATCCCATGATTGCCACATGATGATGCAAGTATTCCTAACGATTGTAATTCGTGGTATTTTAGCAAAGCACGTGAGAGAAGTTATTACAAGCCTCTGTGGGTTTTTCAATACTATTTGCAGCAAAGTTCTTGATCCCTTTACACTTGATGCTCTCCAAGCGAATGTTGTGGTAACTTTGTGCAAATTTGAGATGTTTTTCCCACCGTCACTTTTTGACACAATGGTGCATTTGATTCTGCATTTGGTTTGTGAGATTAAGTTGTGCGGTCCATTCTTTATGAGGTGGTGCTACCCTTTTGAACGATACATGGGTACACTGCAAGATAAAGTAAGAAATCCAGCCCATCCGGAAGGCAGTATGATACAAGGAATTGTGTCCGAGGAGATTGGGAATTTCGTGGCAGAGTATGTTGCCGTTGCCAAACCTATTGGGCTTCCCACTTCCCGACATGAAGGGAGACTTGATGGTCATGGCACAATCGGGTAAAAAAGGATCTGGGCTGCTCGAGATCAAATCATGCAAGCTCACCTATTTGTGCTTCATCATATTGCGGAGGTTCACCCATATTTAGAAGAGCACATGGATAGTTTGCGTGTTGAATATCCATCAAAAGGGGAAAGAGCACTAATGCAGTTGCATAATAAGATGTTTGTGAATTGGTTCCATGATGGTGTGATGCGTCAATTGGATGAGACTATGTCTGGTACAATAAAATGGCTAGCTTATGGTCCAAAGGAAGATGTTCATTCATTTGAGGGATATGACATAAATGGGTACACATTTTAGACTGAGAGTCGGGATCAGAAATCCTCATCGACTCAAAATAGTGGTGTCACTCTTGTGGCTTCATCAAGAGAGTTTGCAAGTGCGAAGGATACATCACCAGTTGACGCAATATTATCATAATATGGATGAATTTAGGAAATATGGGAACTAGATTACCGTGACTTCAAGGTTGGTCTATTCAAGTGTAAATGATATGGGTCGATAATAATAGGCGCAACGTGAGAAATGATGACTTCACTCTTGTAGATCTTGGCCACTTGCGGGATAGTCTTGAACCATTCATACTTGCATCTCAATCTAAGCAAGTGTTCTATGTAACTGACTCGTCCGATCTAAAATGGTCCATCGTCCTTGCTGGAAAAAGGAGAATTTTAGAGGTTGGAGAGGTTGAGGACGAGGAAGAATAAGATGCATTTGATGATTCTCCCCCTTTCACTGCTCCTACACTTGATGTAGCAACTAATGTAGATGATGATGCTACTTATATTCGATCTGAACACAATGAGGGAATACACGAATGAGGTACTTTTATTGATGCATGTTTTATTTAGTAAATATCTTTTGCTCCGACAACCTTGTTTATTTCAGGAAGTATTTTATTTTTTTACATTTTCAACGTATAAGCATGTAATATACACTAAATATGTGAATTGTTAAGAGGATTATATGTGAATTTTTTATGAAACCAAAGAAGTTGGGTAAGTGTTTGTCTTTTTTCGTGCCTCAAATTTGATTGCTTGCCATTAATGATGACCAACTACATGCTTTTCTTGTTTACTGTAGGTGTGCACATATCATGGATCCTGATGAGAACCTTCATTCTGATGAGGATATGGATGATGAAGATGATGACGAGTTGTATGATATTAATAAGGAGACGGATATGAGGGAACCAAATGACCAAGCTTATGACGAGTTCCAACATAAGCTTGATGAATATGAGCGTATAGCTGAAACTGCCCCACCTATTGAGGATAATGTGGTTTCCGAGTTTTAGGTGATTGACATTGTGAAACTCAAATGCAAATCCAAGTGTAAACCACCGGTGGTGGAGGAGGGGTAAAGGCACCGATGTACAGAAGGAGTAAGGGTGCAACAAAAGCTTTCAAGAAACCTGGGGTTCCTATGGTGCTTGAGTTTGATGAGTTAGGTCAACCTACTGGCCAATAGCACGACAAATTTTCTAGTTAAGTTGGCATTCTAACTCGTAAAATACCAATCACACTTGAGTTCGCCAATATACCTCACGGGTTGCTTCAAACATTTTGGGAAGATACAATGGTAAGTATGATTATTTACGAACCTAGCGCATAACTTGCTCACGGGATGTGTATATCAAAACAGGTCACTAAAACTATTATTATTAATTAATATATATTTAGGGAAAAAATTAAAAAACATTGCAAAAACAACCCCCGAGCCTAACCCGAGGGCTACAGCCGGCAGCTGCCTACGCTGCTGCCTGGGCTGGTGAAGCTGCCTGGGCAGCAGCCTGGGATGCTGCAGCTGCCTGGGATGCTGCCTGGGTGCTGCGGCTGCCTTGGCTGCTGCCTGGGTTGCTGCAGCTGCCTGGGCAGCAGCCTGGGTGCTGCAGCGGTGCTGCCCCGATTCGCGGTTTTTTTTTCCTTTTTTTTTTCTTGCCTAACGTGGATGTTTGCGCAAATTAAAGAGTATGTTCCATATTCCTGATGAGCCATCCAAGAGAAAATTCTTTGAAGCTTTTGTACAAGAGAGATTAAAAAACTTCAAGAGTTACTTGAGGATGAGATGGATCCATAAGAAAAGAAGGAGAAGACCAAAGAAAAATGTGACTGCTGATGGAGAAGAGGAGAAACCTGATAAGAAACCGTGGGATTTATATCCACAAATAAAGGTGAAGGACTGGGAGAAGTTTGTGGAAAAATCTTCCACTAGGACCGCACTTGTATGTTTTTATTTATCAATAGAGTAGGCTATTGATTTTTAGTTTCTTACAAAGACTGATGTTAACATATATTTCTGAATGTGTAGGAAAAAAGCGAACAAGCTAGAATCAATGCCGGGAAGAAATTGTACAGCCATCATATGGGTTGTAAGACATTTGCGGAGTCTAGACCAAAGCGGGTCTATACCCCAAATCCATAATGTCATCATCTGATAAACCACTTTCTTCCACGGTCACAACTTTGGTTAATCGTGCAACTGACTGGTGGTGTGCTATGCATGGGATCGACAAGAAAACTGGCAAGTATGTCATGCAACTGGATAAGAAAGTAGTAGTAGATGCACTAAGAAAACTTTACTACTTATTAATTATATTTTCTTGTCAAGTACATCTTACTTAGAACCAATAACTTTCTGTGTTGTTACAGCTCGAGCATACATCGAAAGTGATTGAAGGCAAGCTGACTCCAAGCATCGAAAATGATCCTTTCACCTTAGCTTTGGGAAAACCATACCAGTAATTGGTTTTGGCGGGAAACAACTAGGGTGGGAGAAGGTGATGGGTTCAGAATACACCAAATCGGGAAAAAGCAGATCAAGTGTTAATTCGCCACATCGTATTAATGAGAAGGAAAAGGAATCAATTAAGGCGGAGATACGCGCGGAGCTGCAAGAACAGATGCAAAGTCAATTCAATGCCATTCTGAAGCACATGAACTTGCCGCTTTTGCCATTTCCCTCAAGTATCCCAGTAGACTCATGTAGTCACCCAGGAGGCCCCGAGGACGATCCAGTAGTTGAGAGAGAGGTAATTTTAGTACAGGGACAAATTACGTCATATGAAGTTCGTCAAACGAGGTCTTTTGCATGCTTAATTATTTTACTTTTGCAGGATCCTAGTCCTATGGATGCTGAGTCATTGAAGAGAGCAAATCCGATGCCTGAATCTTTCCCTGATGTTAAGGTAAACTTCACTACGTAATCAGCTTTTCTTATGTTAGGCTTTCGTTTGTTATTTCATAACTTATGTCCTAACTCCTAATCAAATATGTAGGAAGAGACGCCTTGTGAGCTTCTTCACCCCAGGGAAAAAAATGGTGGACAGTTGCAGTTGGTGGGGTATGGTAGTGCACAACCTTTTGACAAGGTCCATTTTAAGTCTAATACTAGCACCCATTACATCTCGGTCGGGATCGATTCTATATTTGCTGGGTTTGAGGACTTACCACTACAGGTGCCTTGAGAGGAATATGATTTTTTTAAGCTTCGTGACGTGACCGGTAGCTTTATGCAATGGCCACGTGATCGGTTGAGTTTGGTAGGAGGGGTAAGTAAACACTACTTGTATGTAACTAGATTAACATGTGCTTTGTGCAATGACCATGTTCTTTTATGTTACTAGATTACTATGGAAAATCAGTTCGCTAAAAGGAAGAAGGTGGAGAATCCAAAATCCAAGGAAGAAGGTCCTCCGAACATGGAACAAGGACAAGTGTTGAAGAAGAGTTCGAGAGCTTCTTGTACTCCACTGGTAGAAGCCGACGTCCTTAAGTCGCTTTCGAAAGCATGTACTTTTCTTCACAACCGTGTTAGTGAGTTGCCTACGGGTACACATATTATAGTGAACTTGCCTAAGGCATTGTTCCACTATGATGAGGATGCGATCGCATACATTTCTAAAGAGGATGTGAGGGAATTTCTAACCGGTTCCATGCTTAACATTTCCATAATTCATACTTTCATGAGGTAAATTAACGAGACTATTTCTAAACATATTGTATTTTTGATATTTTCATACCAAAACAATGCAAATAGTAATTACTTGCACATATAACTTTCTTGAAGGTCACTACAGGAGCTCCTAAGTAGTAAACCCGATGGTGAAGCAGCAGTTGGGTGGTTATGCCCCGAGCAGACCTCCGTAACCAAATTCTTGCATAACCCTCGTGATGTGATAGATTACCTTGAGCGGGGTATTAGAGAATCAATGCGTGCGGGAAACAAGTTCATATTAGCCCCTTGCTTTGAGGAGTAAGTTTAAATATGTCACTCTTAAGTTGTTTGTTAAGTATAGATGTTGACGTATAACAATTGATGGATTGATATTTGCTTTAATATATATGTAGTCTACATTGGAGCCTTATGGTGATTTGTGTTTCCAATAACACAATCTACTACTTTGGCTCGGCTCGTATATGGCCACCAAGGAAGTTGCTAGTGAATAACCTATTGAATAGGTACATACCACTTCCTATATATTATTTTATATCATCACCTAAGTCATTGAGTGGCTATGTTCCTAAATTTATGCTTTAATTTTTTTTTTGAAGTGTTATGAAGAATTTGAATTGTCGTTCGATTGCGGGTCCTACGTGGAAATATTCGAAGGTAAAGCCTTGATATATTTATTTATTTAATAAAATTGCCTTGAGTTATGGCTATGCATGACTAGTTTAACTTTGTGTCATGTTAGTGTGCGCAACAAGACAACGGCGTTGATTGAGCCCTGTACATGATAAGGTTTATGCTTGACATAGTCAATAGGTGCTCTGAAGCCCAACACATTGAGGAGGTACCTACTTTTACTTTATTTCCGTTCGATTTTAGATAAAAGTCGTCCTAAAACTAAGTAGAATGCTAATTTGCTATGATTTCAAACATAAGACACCTAATACTAGTTGTAATTGACATGTTATGATAAAGAAATAGCTCATTAGATAAGAAATGTAGAAATCGGGCAAAGTAGTAGTCAAATAGGCGATTTTGGGTAAAAGTCGTCCAAATACTTAGTAAAATGATCTTTTGATATGATTTCAAACATTAGACACCTAAGACTAAATAATAATGACATGCTATGATAAAGAAATAGTTCATTAGATAAGAAATGTAGAAATCGGGCAAAGTAGAAGTCAAATAGGCGATTTTGGGTAAAAGCCGTCCTAAAACTTAGTAGAATGCTAATTTCCTATGGTTTCAAACATTATACACGTAAGACTAGTTGTAATTGACATGTTATGATAAAGAAATAGTTCATTAGATAGTAAATGTAGATTTCGGGCAAAGTAGAAGTCAAATAGGCGATTTTGGGTAAAAGTCGTCCTAAAACTTAGTAGAATGCTAATTTGCTATGATTTCAAACATTAGACACCTAAGACTAGTTATAATTGACATGTTATGATAAATAAATATTTCATTAGATAAGAAATGTATAAATCGGGCAAAGTAGAAGTCAAACAGGCGATTTTGGGTAAAAGTCGTCCTAAAACTTAGTAAAACCATCTTTTGATGTGATTACAGACCACAGACACCCAAGACTAGTTAATATGGGTCTTCTCTTAGGACAAATCAGGTCATTTGAAACAAAATGTAGAAATGGGAAAGTGCGTACCCGAGGCAACTACAGCACCCGAGGCAACTACAGCACCCGAGGCAACAACCTCGGGTTATGTCAGGCAGCTGCAAGCATCCACCAGGCAATTGCCCAGGCAGCTGCAGCAGCAGCCAGGCAACATCCCAGGTAGCCGTAGTAGCAGCCCAAGCAGCCCAGGCAGCTGCCCAGCAGCCTAGGCAGCTGCCCAGGCAGCCGCAGCAGCAGCCAGGCCGCTGCACAGGCTGCCGCAGCAGAACCCTAGGCAGCTGCAGCAGGCACCAGGCAGCTGCTGCAGGGCAGCTGCAGCAGCCGTGCAAGCAACCGAGCAGCTGCGTCAGCCATGGGAAGCAGCCCGGGGATTAATTTTTTGGCCTTATCATTGGCACCTCATGCAATTTTGTGTATTTTTTGCGTAATTGTTAGTGAGTAAGCTAAATAAGTCACTTACACCGATTTTTGTTAAAAATCGTACTAAAACTTAGTTGGGTGCTCATTTGATATGATATCATAAATTACATGCCTAAGACTAGGTAATATGGGCATGGTATAGGAAAAAAATGTTCAAACGAAATAAAATGTAAAAAATGGGCAAGTAGAAGTGGAATAGGCGATTTTGGGTAAAAGCCGTCCTAAAACTTAGTAAAATGATGTTTTGCTATGATTTCAAACAATAGACACCTAAAACTATTTAATAATGATAAGTTATGATAAATAAATAGTTCATTAAATAAGAAATGTAAAAAATGGGAAAGTAGAAGTGGGATAGGCAATTTTTGGTAAAAGTCGTCCTAAAACTTAGTAGAATGCTAATTCGCTATGATTTCAAACATTAGACACCTATGAATAAGTAATATTGACATGTTATAATAAAGAAATAGTTCATTAGATAAGAAATGTTGAAATCGGGAAAAGTAGAAGTGGAATAGGCAATTTTGGGTAAAAGTCATCCTAAAACTTAGTAGAATGCTAATTTGCTATGATTTCAAACATTATACACCTAAGACTAGTTAAAATTGACGGGTTATGATAAAGAAATAGTTCATTAGATAAGAAATGTAGAAATCGGGCAAAGTAGAAGTCAAACAGGCGATTTTGGGTAAAAGTCGTCCTAAAACTAAGTAGAATGCTAATTTGCTATGGTTTCAAACATTAGACACCTAAGACTAGTTAATATTGACATGTTATGATAAAGAAATAGTTCATTAGATAAGAAATGTAGAAATCGGGCAAAGTAGAAGTCAAATAGGCGATTTTGGGTAAAAGCCGTCCTAAAACTTAGTAGAATGCTAATTTCCTATGGTTTCAAACATTATACACGTAAGACTAGTTGTAATTGACATGTTATGATAAAGAAATAGTTCATTAGATAGTAAATGTAGATTTCGGGCAAAGTAGAAGTCAAATAGGCGATTTTGGGTAAAAGTCGTCCTAAAACTTAGTAGAATGCTAATTTGCTATGATTTCAAACATTAGACACCTAAGACTAGTTATAATTGACATGTTATGATAAATAAATATTTCATTAGATAAGAAATGTATAAATCGGGCAAAGTAGAAGTCAAACAGGCGATTTTGGGTAAAAGTCGTCCTAAAACTTAGTAAAACCATCTTTTGATGTGATTACAGACCACAGACACCCAAGACTAGTTAATATGGGTCTTCTCTTAGGACAAATCAGGTAATTTGAAACAAAATGTAGAAATGGGAAAGTGCATACCCGAGGCAACTACAGCACCCGAGGCAACTACAGCACCCGAGGCAACAGCCTCGGGTTATGTCAGGCAGCTGCAAGCATCCACCAGGCAATTGCCCAGGCAGCTGCAGCAGCAGCCAGGCAACATCCCAGGTAGCCGTAGTAGCAGCCCAAGCAGCCCAGGCAGCTGCCCAGGCAGCCGCAGCAGCAGCCAGGCCGCTGCACAGGCTGCCGCAGCAGAACCCTAGGCAGCTGCAGCAGGCACCAGGCAGCTGCAGCAGGCACCAGGCAGCTGCAGCAGCCACCAGGCAGCTGCTGCAGGGCAGCTGCAGCAGCCGTGCAAGCAACCGAGCAGCTGCGTCAGCCATGGGAAGCAGCCCGGGAATTAATTTTTTGGCCTTATCATTGGCACCTCATGCAATTTTGTGTATTTTTTGCGTAATTGTTAGTGAGTAAGCTAAATAAGTCACTTACACCGATTTTTGTTAAAAATCGTACTAAAACTTAGTTGGGTGCTCATTTGATATGATATCATAAATTACATGCCTAAGACTAGGTAATATGGGCATGGTATAGGAAAAAAATGTTCAAACGAAATAAAATGTAAAAAATGGGCAAGTAGAAGTGGAATAGGCGATTTTGGGTAAAAGCCGTCCTAAAACTTAGTAAAATGATCTTTTGCTATGATTTCAAACAATAGACACCTAAAACTATTTAATAATGATAAGTTATGATAAATAAATAGTTCATTAAATAAGAAATGTAAAAAATGGGAAAGTAGAAGTGGGATAGGCAATTTTTGGTAAAAGTCGTCCTAAAACTTAGTAGAATGCTAATTCGCTATGATTTCAAACATTAGACACCTATGAATAAGTAATATTGACATGTTATGATAAAGAAATAGTTCATTAGATAAGAAATGTTGAAATCGGGAAAAGTAGAAGTGGAATAGGCAATTTTGGGTAAAAGTCATCCTAAAACTTAGTAGAATGCTAATTTGCTATGATTTCAAACATTATACACCTAAGGCTAGTTATAATTGACGGGTTATGATAAAGAAATAGTTCATTAGATAAGAAATGTAGAAATCGGGCAAAGTAGAAGTCAAACAGGCGATTTTGGGTAAAAGTCGTCCTAAAACTAAGTAGAATGCTAATTTGCTATGGTTTCAAACATTAGACACCTAAGACTAGTTAATATTGACATGTTATGATAAAGAAATATTTCATTAGATAAGAAATGTAGAAATCGGGCAAAGTAGAAGTCAAATAGGCGATTTTGGGTAAAAGCCGTCCTAAAACTTAGTAGAATGCTAATTTCCTATGGTTTCAAACATTATACACGTAAGACTAGTTGTAATTGACATGTTATGATAAAGAAATAGTTCATTAGATAGTAAATGTAGATTTCGGGCAAAGTAGAAGTCAAATAGGCGATTTTGGGTAAAAGTCGTCCTAAAACTTAGTAGAATGTTAATTTGCTATGATTTCAAACATTAGACACCTAAGACTAGTTAATATTGACATGTTATGATAAAGAAATAGTTCATTAGATAAGAAATGTAGAAATCGGGCAAAGTAGAAGTCATATAGGGCTTATTTGGGAGATTTTGGATAAAAACCGTCCTATAAATTACAAAACCCTCTTTTGGTGTGATTTCAAACCTTAGACACCTAATAGAGTGATGTAATATGAATATGAATGATGTTCGAAATATTTAACATATACATTATTATTTAATTAGTTTGAATTTTATGTAATATATGAATGATGTTTAATGTTTGGTATTTTTTTTTTTCAAAGGTTTGTAAGATTAAAAGGGAAGGCCCTTTAACAAGGGAAGAATTTGATGAAATTCGCGACATGTGGGCTTTTTTTGTTACATTTGATGGCATCTAGGTAGAATAATATGTGTTAGATAATGAGATTGAGTTTTTTTGTTATTATAAACAATTAATATTTAGTTACTATCTTTTTTTTTTTTTTTAAATATGTACATTACTTATTTGTAATTAGTATTAGATATTATTTATGAGTTTTATATGTGTTATTATTATTATTATGCATTTTATTGTTATTGAATTATCATTCTTAAATTTGAAATATTTTAATTTAGTTATTATTAATTATTAATATTAATTAATAATAATAATAATAATTTTTAAAATTACAGATTAATGTGCATATCAAAACATGTCAATAATACTATTATTATTAATTAATATATATGAAGGGGTATTAAAAAAATTAACAAATGGGAAGCGGTTTTGGCGCCAAACCGCTTCCCTGTCCCCCCTAATGGGAAGCGGTTCGGAACCGCTTTCCATTTAAATGGCTATTGGCAAGCCCCCTAAACCCATGCGGTTCAGAACCGCTTGTCATTTCGTTTTTTCTACTAGTGAACATACCCTATAAACTAGATATAGTGATAATACATGAACATTAATGATTACATAACCAAAAATATAAAAAAAAAAAAACCACCAAAATAACAAAATACCTGATTGAAAGCGCTAATTAGATGAACGAAACGAACTGGTTTCATAATTTTGTGACGAATGAAACCCCAGGAGAAGAGTGAAACCCCAGAAGATAAGTGAAACCGCAGATGACGAATTGAACGTAAAATCACTGATTTTGTGATGAATTTCGCGAGACAACAATGAATCGAGGAGGAATTTAAATTAAATTTGAATTGAGAGATTTTTTTTGTTTTTTTTTGGACAAAAGTTCATTTATTTTCTTCAATTATGGAGATTTTAGTTGATTAAGGGATTGAGGCCAATATTTTTCTTTTTCTTTTTAATTGCTTTGTCGGTAATACTCAGTTTTTTTAATTAAATTTGGGTATTAAAACTAACTTTTACTTTATTATAAATATTTAAATTAATATTTAATTCACCAAAAATAATGTAACATCTCTTAGTGTTACTATAAAATGTTACTAATTTTAAAAGTGTTACTTTAATATGTTACTTATGTTAAAAGTGTTACATTCTAATAAAGTGCTACTAAAGTGTTACTTATAAATCTAAAATTTTGTAATTCAAGAAGTGTTACTAATTACATGTTACATAAACTCAATTATGTACTAGTGAAGACAAACTAAACTAATAGTTCTTGCTTAAGGATTGAGAAACATAAGAGGGTTTGCGATGAATTCAAGGCTAACAATGAGTTATTGGTCGACACTTTGTTTTATTACGCCCTTTTGCAAGCACATTAAGGAGCATCTAAATTAGAGATAGATTACAATTTTTTTGTAAAGAAATGAGCATATTTGTTCCACTACAACTAGTAACCAATAAAGTGTAACTTTGAAATATAGCGGTTGTATTTCTCATTACTATGAGATAATTTAATTGTTCATATACTATAATATATTTATGTATGCAATAAAAAAAAAAGAAAAATATTGCCATAATTTTGTTCTCGATCTTTGTTTTATTGCACTACTAGAAATAGGCGAAATAGCGACGGAGTGGTTGCGACGAACCTCTTTTTCCGTTGCAAAGTTCAAAATTTTTGACAGAATAAGTATCGTCGCAATTTAGCGACGGAAAATATGAGTTACGATGCTTTTTCCTTCGAAAACTTTCCGACGGAAAAATATTCCGTCGGAATAATAACCTTCCGACAGAAAATTCCGTCGTAAGTTAAGAATATTCCGTCGGAAGGTTATTATTCCGACGGAATATTTTTCCGTCAGAATTGATGTGTTCTTTTTGAAAAAAAACCCAAAATTAAATCATTTGGATTAACCTAAAAAAAGGGGGAAAGAATGAAGTAGAACGAGAGAGAGAAGGAGAGAGAAAGAGTAGGACGACGCACTCCTGCCGGCGACGCACAGTCACTCATGCCGGCGACGCGCCGTCACTCCTGCCAGCGACGCACACCCGCCGCTGAGAATGAAAGAGAGAAAGAAGGGTGAAAGAAAGAAAGAGAACGAGAAAGAGAAGGAGGAAGAGAGAGGAGTGTTGCCGTCGAGTTTCCCCCCGACGCCGGTGGTTGTTTCCGGCGACGCAACTGTCGCGTCTAGGTAAGTGTTGCCCTATAAATTTTGGTTTTTTTTTATTTTTCAAATCTGACCGGCTAACCTTTAACCACCACAACGCAACCTCTGGGCACCTCCGTCCCCTCGCCGTGACTAAAGCACCTACATTGCTTCCGGCTGAAAATTCCAGTAAGTCGTCCTTTGCTCCCCCCCCCCCCTTTTCAATTTAATTTTGTTTAATTGTAAACCCTTAATTATTTTATTTATTTTTAATTTTTTATAGGATTTGTACAATTTTGTTGGTTTAATTGTCAAAAAGAAGTGCAGATCTAAAGGTTAGTCACATTACAAACCCTAATATAATGTATGTATGTATGTTAGTTTGGTTATTAGACAATCTGTTGGGTTTTAATTTTATTAAGGATTTTCTTAGTGGAATGTTGATTATGCTTGTCTTTGTTTTTAGTTGCTGTAGTTTGGTGGAGCTGATGATCAGCATCCAGTGCATGCTTAAGGGTCCAAGCATTTGTATGCTTGATGATCCTAATTTTGTAAACATTGGTCATCTTTTATAATTAATGAATTGCTCCCTTCTCTTTAAAAAAAATGTTAGTTTGGTTTAGTTTTGTTTAACATAATGTAGTTTAGTTAAGTTTATGTTAATAACTTAATAAAACGGTATAGCATTTTCCATGTTTTATTAAGTTATTTAAAAAAAAACTTCCTCAACTCCATACATATGCTTTCATTATCATATACTCTACAATATCTAATTTTTCCTAAACTCTATATCTTGCCAATCCCTAAAGTCTACTTTTAGAAAAACTAATTGTGACATGACAATTTATTATATGACACTTTTAAAGGACTGATATTGAAAAACATTTCAAATTTATAGGTTGATAATAAATGAATCTTTCTTTAAAGTCTATTCCAAACTCTTTTCCATGGTAAGATTATGCCTCAAATTATATTGAAAAGGTTGATTATGATTAATTTTATATAGTTTAATCTCCTTAATCATCTATTGAAAAAATTTTCTAAATTCTATAAATACATATAAATAAATAAATAAAGCTCTACAATATATTATTTCATCAAATGAGAGTATTGTATATGTGGTTAGAAGGAGAAAACATTACCAAAACAAAAAGGATCGGAGCAAACATAAATGAAAAGTGTAATTATGAAAAAAGCTATAGACAAATTAAATGTATACTAGATTGTCCTGTTAATTTGTGTTTTTCTTTACACTATATATTTAATAAGCATGTGTAGGGTCCATTTCACCTGCCTCAATAGACCAGATGCCTCCTCAACTCTCCTTCCTCAGTCTCTTCTTATGTCCCCATCTCGAGACCTCAAGATTGGGAGATGACAGCTAGCATTACTACCAATTCAACGACACCTGATTGGTTGCCCTTTTTAATTTTTTACATTACCATTTCTCCTTGTCGTTGAATCACAGAACATAATTAGATAGCCGACATTTATTTTTCATTTGAAGTCATCTTCCTTTATTTTTTTTCCCCGAAAGTACTAACCAATTCTAGAATAAGATACATCCTTTTTATGCATTTCACTAGATACATACTTTATGTAATCTCCAACGAAAATAAATATAGAATAACTATAGAGTATCCAAAAAAGGAAATTTATGTTAATATAATGTATTTTAGTTTAATTTATTTTAATATAAAGTATCTTATTTTAGTTTAGTTTTTTTATAAATATGTTAGTTTAATTTAATATATAAAACGGTAGTTTGGTTTGGTTTGGTTTAGTTTAATATGATATATATTAGTTTACGTTGGTTTGGTTTGATTTGGTTTATATTAATAGTATGGTGTTATGATATGTTTCTCTTGTTTAGTTTAATCATGATATATTTGTTTAATATTATGTATGTTTGTTTAGTATATATATTTTTAAATAAATCATTTGCATAATCATATGCTTAGATACCCGTTCAAGGCATACACATTAGGAGTATGTCTTGGATAGTCCCCGATTGGGACTCTCCTTGGACGTTTATTCTCACTTAGGTGATGATTGTATTCCATTTTTTTGATTCTAAGGAATATCTGATCGAGGTTAAAAGTAGGTCGTTGGTACTACTAACCCTAACCAAATTAGAAATTTATAATACCTAAACTTACACTAAACTAGTTAGTGGCAAGTAAAGGGTCGAACCCAAAAGGACTAATTGTATCAATTTGTGCTAATTAGACTACTAGGAAAGCTTGTGAGATAGAGAGAGGTTCAACTAAACACAACTAAGAACAAATAACTAAAACTAGGGAAAGTGGAATCCAATTACATCAATACATTCAATAACATCATACAATTAGATGATAATGACCTTGATTAGGAACAATCAACACATTTAACTCACTCTCGCGCAATTAAGCATGTTAATTATCCTACTAAACTACTTCAGTCTAGTGCAACTACCCTAGCAAAGGTATGGAAGAAATTAGGGCTCTCAACCAACTCACTCTCGCACAATCGATTGAAAGCACAATTAAGAACATAGAATCAATTAGCTAGAAAGATTCTAATACATAAAAGCATCATCCATAAACAATAATCAAGAAACAATTCCATACTAATCACAATCAATCATTCAATTTATTAACATAACCTTCATCCATTTCCCTAGAACAAAATCTAAGCTAACATAATGAAGAAAGACATGGAAAACAAGGTAAAATAAGAATAAAAACAAGATTAAACAAATAAACTAATTAATCTACTCAAATCAATAAACAAAAAGCAAAAACTAAGAATTAAGCAATAAATAAAGATGAGAGAAAGTTAGAAAATGCTCATTGAATAGATGAGAGGAAGTTCCACAAAGTTGCTTCTTCAACCTCTCAAAAACTCCATGGAATTCCAAGCTTTCTCTCTCTACACTACTCCTAAACTAACCCTAAGAGAGAGAAAAAAAATGGCTAAACTAAAACTAATCTATCTAAAATAAAATGTTGATTGAAAGTTTTTTTTATAAAATAACCAAAAGAGGGTATTTATAATAAAAGCTAAAATAATGTAAAAGAAATTAAAAAGAAATAAAAAATAAACTAAAAACAATTAAAATACTAAACTAAAAACCAAAAAAAATAAAATAAAATAAAAGGAAAATGAAAAGGAAAAGGAAAATGGAAAAATGAAAAGGAAAAGGAAAAACCCAAAACCCACTAATTTTCCCCCAAAACCCACGAAACAATCAGACTCCCAAAAACCCCCTTTCTCGTGGCTGCTCTGAAATTTCATCACCATCACAGCAAACAATCATCACCGTTCATCGAAAATCATCATCAAGCATCACCACATCACAGCCGTCCGATTTTCATTAAAAATCACGTGAAAAGCTCGTGATTGACCCACATTTGCGCGCCTGCACAGAGGTCGCACAGCAAGTCGCGCAAAGCTACTGTATCGTTCTGTTTTGGACTCCAATTGTGTGCGCTTTCTGACAGGGTTGCGCGGCCGCGAGTAGCTGCTCTGTGAGTTTGGGTGTTGGGAAAATCGAACGGCTGTAATTGGTGAGCAATTGGGTTGGAAATTGGTGGTCGATTGTGGGTGAAGGGCTGGTGGTTCGCAAGTGGTTGCGTGAGGTGGTTGTTGTGGGCGTTGTTGTGGCTGTGATAGGTGGTGAGTGAAGGTGAGATTGGTGGTGATTTGGTGACTGTGGAGGCTGTTGGTGTTGGGAGGATGTGGTTGGGATGGTGGTGCGCTGGTGAATGTGTGGAGAAGGGGGCTGCATTGGTGGAGCTGGTGGTTTGGGTGGCTGAAGGTGGTGGTGTGCGGCTGTTGTTGTTGAGTGTGGTGGAGGTTGTAGGTGGAGCTGGTGGCTGTTGATGGTGAGTGTGAATTGGAGTCGAATTGAGGTGTGGGATTGCGTGGTGGTTGATTGGTGGGCTGAATTGGGTGTGAGAAGGTGGTTGCTGGTGGCAGCAAGAGGAGGGAGCATTGTGCATTTGCCTCGAACCTCGGACCCCGAACACGATTTGAACTTGAAACCCGGAACACCTACAACCAAAAACACGAGGGTATTACCACGAAATAAAATAAAATAAAGATAAAATAAAATAAAATAAGATAAGACAAATAAAGTAAAATAAAAAGCTAAAATTAAATAAATAATAAAATGAAATGAAATAAAATAAAATAAAATAAAACAAACTAGAAACTAGAAACTAAAAGAAAATAAAATAAATAAAATGAGAGAAGCGGGAAATTATTAACTAAAACTACAAAAATAAACTAAAAACTAATAAAATACTCAAAATAAAGATAAAAGACGAGAATAAGCAAATAAAATAAATAAAGAACAAAAAGGGCTAAATAATTGTAAAATAACCCGGAAAGCGACTCAATAAACACCCTAAAAGTGACATAAAAGTCACTTATCAATATCCTTGCTTGTCATTTCTCTAAACTGTTCTCTGGGTACATATATAGGTGTATCTAATCGCCTACATCATGTACTTGGAGAACGGTAGGGAAATGCTGCCGGATTTTCCATAGAATTGAAAATCTGGTATACATTCACTAGTGAGATTAAACGTCCAAGGATGGGTTAGGTTGGAGTGATAAGGACCCTTGGAAATCATTTCAAATCTCATTTGCATTTCCATAACATTTTTATGGATAATGAATATATATTGTACTTTGTGACTAATGTGATTATATATATGCGTGAGTTGTGTAGAAGTTGTAATCATGAAACAAAGATAACGTAGCTGGATGCATGTAAGGAAGGTTGGGAATTCTATTAATCAAGAGTTCGTGAAAGGGGTAGAAGAATTCCTTAAATACGTCAAAGATCATCCCAAGAGTAGCAACCCGAATGAAGTGAGGTGAACATGTTCTAAATGTAAGAACAAACGGCTTTGGGATGCGAAAACGGTTCAACTTCATTTGTATAAGAAGGGTTTTGTACCTAATTACTATAAGTGGATGTTTCATAGGGAAGGGTTTCCTAGAACTCTTGAAGGGCAGTCAAATGAATATCGTGAAATGGTTTTGGATGCATTTGGTCAGTCTGAAGATCATGGGCATTCCGAAGAGGCTAGTGTTTCATCGGAGGAGGAGCCTAATGCACAAGCTAAGCCTTTTCTTGATTTGTTGAGGGCTTCTGAACAACTATTATATGAAGGTAGTTCATTGTCTGTGTTAGAGATGGCTTCTAGAATTACTAGCCTAAAATGCGAGTATAATTTGCCGCACAGATGTGTTGATGGGTTCTCTACTTTGGTTAATGAAGCGATTCCTAAGAAAAACCATATGGCAGAGACATTCTATGAGGTGAAAAAAATTGTTAAGGGGTTAGAGCTGCTCCATGAGAAGATTCATGCATACCCGAAAGGATGTATGTTGTTCTGGAAGGATGATGCGCAGTTATCTACATGTAGGGTGTGTGGCAGCGACCGATACAAGAAGACTTCTAAAGGTAGTTTAGTGCCTTTGAATGTTCTATTTTATTTCCCTATCACACCTAGGCTGCAAAGGCTTTTTGTAACTAAAAACATTTCGGAGGAAATGACATGGCATGCGAAAAATCCTCGAGTTCAAGGTACAATGGCACACCCTAGGGATAGTGAAGCCTGGAAACACCTTGATAGTTGCTTTCCTGATTTTGCCTCCGAACCTCGTAATGTTCGTCTTGGCCTATGTACAGATGGCTTTGCTCCACATGGTCAGTTTGGTGGACAATATTCTTGTTGGCCCGTCATTTTAACCCCTTATAAATTGCCCCCCTCAATGTGTATGAAAAGACAATTCATGTTCCTTTCGTTGCTCGTTCCTGATCCTAAAAACCCTAAGGGAAACTTGGATGTTTACATGCAACCGCTCATAGACGAGTTGAAACAATTGTGGGAAGTTGGCGCAAATACTTACGATATCTCGAGAAAACAGAATTTTAATCTTCAAGCAGCCATCCTATGGACCGTTAGTGACTTCCCGGCTTATGGTATGTTGTCTGGTTGGACCACAGCTAGTAAGAAGGCTTGTCCATATTGCATGGAGAAAAGCAAAGCATTTTGGCTCGAACATGGTGGTAAAGTTTCTTGGTTTGATTGCCATCGCCAATTCCTTCCTACAGAACACCCTTTTCGAAATAGTAAAACTGCATTTTGTAAAAACAAAGTTGAAAAGGGTTCACCACCTCACATCATGTCAAGGGAGGAACTTTGGGAACGTGTGAAAGACCTTTCGAAGGAAACAGATGGCCCCGAGGCACTCCAACGTCTCAAAAAGGCCAAAAAAAAGGGGTGGTTCAAGCAAAGCACTCTATGGGACCTTCCATATTGGAAACATCTACTCATTCGTCACAACTTAGATGTCATGCACGTTGAAAAGAACTTCTTTGATCAGTTTATTCACACCATAATGGATGTGAAAAAGCTATGTTGTGACACGCCATCAGCTCGGAATGACATTGCCAAATATTGTAAACGACCACAGCTTCATCTTTCAAAGGATGATAGAGGAAAAGAATTTATGCCAAAGGCTCCGTTCGCTCTTGACAAGGCTCAGAGAAAGGTTTTGTGTGAGTGGTTTAAACAGCTGCAATTTCCTGATGGTTACGCCTCTAATTTGAGCAGATGCGTTGATTCTCAATCATGTAAGCTATACGGAATGAAAAGTCATGATTGTCACGTGTTCATGGAGAGGTTGTTGCCCATAGCTTTCAGAGAACTGCTACCTAGCCATGTATGGAATGCAAATACAAAGATAAGCCAATTCTTTCGTGATTTGTGTTGGTACAAAATTACAGTTAGTGACATGGAGTGATTGGAAAAAAACATCGCTGAGATCCTTTGCAAGCTTGAGAAGGTTTTCCCTCCTGCATTCTTCAACTCCATGGAGCATCTACCAATTCATTTTCCATATGAGGGCAAGTTATGTCGACCCGTTCAATATCGCTGGATGTATCCTTTTGAAAGGTAAATCAAAACCCCATTTATTAACTCTTTCTAACATCCCATTCATTGTCATAAACTATTTATACATCTATATCTATATAAATAAAATTGCAGGTTCCTCAATGACTTGAAACGAAAAATTGGTAATAAGGCTCGAGTTGAAGGTTCCATCTGCAATGCTTATCTTGAAGAGATAGCAAACTTTTGCTCCAATTATTTTCAGTCCTCAGTTGACACAAAAACACGAGATCTAGGTCGAAATGTGAACGCCGACGTGGATTCTACGGTTGACAATGATGAAATCCCAGAGTTGTTCACGGTGGATAATGGTCGTGTGTCAAATGTGGGAAAAACTCAGTATTTAGATGACAAGGAACTCGTATGTGCTCATTTGTTCGTTTTAAGAAATACCGGCATTCTTGGTGAATACGAAAGGTAAATATGTTAAAATGAAAATTTTCAAAAAGTCGTATAGTTAAAATAATTGAACCAATGATTAACCTCGTGTCATTAATCTACAAGGGAGTTTGAGGACTATATTCTTCATACACAAACTCATTTGCGTAGAGAAGATGTCATGGAGAAATGCGAAGGTGAATTCCCTGATTGGTTTCATCACAAGGTGATAATACCACTCTAACCTTACATACTGATTAACTAGTGAAAACACTAGTAGAAAAATACAAAAAGGCAACCCCCAAATGGCACCGGTTCAGGCCAAACCGGTGCCAAAAATCGGCCTAAAAATGGGCGGGTTTTTAGACAAAGAGAAATGGCACCGGTTCAGATCAAACCGGTGCCAAAAAATACAAAGGGCACCGGTTTGAACCGGTGCAAATCCTTTTTAAAAAAAACCGGCTTTTTTTATTCCATTTATATATAAGGTTATACCACTCAAAGTCTCAAACCCTAAGCTAATTCACTCACAAAAAACACTCTACTTTTCGCCGCTCATCCCTTTCTCTCTCATCCCTTTCTCTTTCATCTGCTCTCATTCTCATCTCCTCTTTCAATCCCTTTCTCGTTCTCTTTCAATCCCTTTCTCGTTCTCTTTCAAACCCTTCTTTCAATCAATTTTGATTGCATTTTTTTATCGATTTCTCTGTTTTTTTTTTTTTTTTTTAAGATTTCAATTTTTTTCTGGGTTTTTTATTTTTCTTTTAATTTCAATTTTTCTTTCGATTTCAACTATTTCGATTTCTGGGTGTTTTCGATTTATGGATTTTTCTAGGTTAATTTTTTTGATTTCGATCTTGATTTTTTTTTTCTATTTCTGGTTTTTTTTTTATTTCGATTGTTTTTTTTTTCGATTTTGATTTTGTTTTTCGATTTCTGGGTTAATTTTCGATTACAATAATCGATTTTGGGTTAATGCATGCGTTTTTGGGTGTTTTTTTATGGGTTTGTTCGAAGTTGATTATTTTGGGTTAATACAAGTTGATTTGGGTTTGTTCGAAGTTGATTTTGGGTTTAATTGATTTTATGAGTGTCTTCGAAATTTTTTATGGGTTTCTTCGAAAATTTTTTGGTTTAATCCACCACGAACACATGCATGAGCAAGGTTAGGGTATAATTTCTTGATTTTAATTCGATTTATTTTTTATTTTCTGGGTTTTTAATTGATTTTCGAATTTTGTTTTATTTTAATCGATTTATTTTTTATTTTTATCGATTTTAATTTGTTTTTTTAAGTGATTTTCAATTTTTTGGTTTGGTTAATCAATTTTTAAACTTATTTTAATTCGATTTTTTAATTTCTGGGTTTTTTCTCTCGAAATTTTTTTATTCTCTGGGTTTTTTTTCTTCTGATTTTCGATTTTGGTTTTTATTTTAATTGGTTTTTTTTTCTGAGTTTTTTTTATATATTTTTATTTTTTGATTTTGATGTTCTAGGTTTTTTTCTAGGTTTTAAACTGATTTTCTTTTTTTTTTCCGATTTTCTCGGGTTTTTTTTTATTTTTTTCGCAGCTAAATCATGTTAATCAATTCATTTTGGTTATTTTAATTGGTGCAGGTATATGGATTTAGATCTTAAATTGAAGAATCAAGATGCAAGTATATTGATTTAGATGTTGTATGGGTTTTTTTATTGTGAAGTTGTAAATTTTTTTTTGTGATTTATGTTGTAATTTTTTTTTATTTTTTTAAATGTTGTAATTTTTTTATTTGATTTATATATTGTAATTTTTTTTAATGATCTATACTGTAATTTTTTTTTATTATATATATATTGAACACATTGAATTATATTGATTGTGATGTTCGATTCATATTTTGTATTCTCATTTAATTCTAGTTTATTTAATTTTTAATTTAAAAAAAATAATTATATTGAACAGATTGAATTATATTGATTGGAAACGGTTAGCCGGTGCCAAAAAGAGTGAATTAAATTTTTTTGGGGTTTTTTTGGCACCGGTTAACCGGTGCCAATTCCGAGTTTTGGCACCGGTTTGAACCGGTGCCTTTTAAAACCACTTATTGGCACCCCCCACATTGGCACCGGTTCAAATCGGTGCCTTAGGCCGGGTTTGAACCGGTGCCAATTTAATTTTTTCACGTAGTGAAATACACTAAATTTCAATTCATGATTTGTGACATCTGTATTCGAAACAGTTTTAGGTGGTTGAACAGAAACCAAGTTCCAATGTGTTGCGAGCTTTGTCTATGCGGCCTTTCAAGCGTGTTCGAACTTGGAACTTGATATTTGTCGGTGGATTTAATTTTTATACACAGTCCTATGGCAAACACAAATCTACGATGAATTATGGTGTGTGTGTGTCAAGTGAGGACGGTGAGGAGTACTTTGGCATTTTAGACGATATAATTGAACTTGTCTACACTGGTCCCGAAAGAGAGTACAAGACTATTTTGTTCAAGTGTAATTGGATGGATTGTGGTAGAGGAATGAACATACATGAACAGTACAAGCTCGTCGAAGTAAATCATACTAAGAAATATCCCAAGTATGATCCATTTGTCTTATCTTACCAAGTGTCTCAAGTGTACTATGCATCATACCCTAGCCTTAAACGAGATCGAGTTCAATGGTGGGATGTATTCAAAACACAAGCAAGGTCGATGATTAATGCTCCGGTGGACTTAGAGTTTTTGCAGGCACCTTCCCCACAAGTTCATGCAACTCTTTGTCCACCAAATGATATTCCAGACTATTAACTAGATATTGATGATGATGGCTTTGTTATCTCAAGCGATGAAGATGAAGAGTCTAGCATTGATGGTAGTGACAGTGACGAGGATGAGGAGATCGATGTATTTTTAGATGACACTAGTGATAGTGATAATGATAGTGATAGCGATAATGATGGTAGTGATAAGAGTAATGAGGAGGAGAATATGTAGTTACTCCTTTATCTATTTTATTGTAATTTTTATGATTTAATGATTACTGGGTCTTGTAATGTTCCGTTAATTTTTCTGTTGAATTTACTTTCCTTTGTAACATGGTTCTAATGTGTCATTATTTTTACCATAATTGTAAATTCATTTGTAACATGGTTCTAATGTTTCATTACCTTTTCTATTAAACTTAATTGTCTTTGTAACATGGTTCTAATTTTATTTGTATTTGAAACTGTTTCAGGTGCTCATGGCGGGGGAAAAAAAAGGAGAATCGTCGAAGAAGACAAAGGGGAAGGGGAAAACTCATGTTGTTGTGCACGACGATGAGGATTACTACATGAAGGAAGAGGAGGCACATGATTTGGGGGCGTCTCAAGAAATCATCACCCGGAGACAGATTCAGCCACAACAACAACATCAAAGGCAACAACATCATCAAGGGCAACACCAGCATCAAGGGAAACAACATCAGGAGCAACAGCTTGAGGGTCAACACGAACCACTACCTAATGATTTGCCGGAGTTAGATCCTACCACACTTTGGTTCGTATGTAGTTGTAATGAAATAGCCTTAGATTCTTAATTTCCGTAATTTAAACATTTTATTACTAACACGGATGTCTCAATGTGATTATAGGTTTGATAGAAATCAGGTGAAGAATGTTCTCTCCGACACGCTCATCGGCTATTATCGAGAGCCTTGGACGAACTACGGAGAGGTTGATGCGGATTCGAGAGAACACTTCTAGAATTTGTTCCGCGTATGATAATCTATACCTAACCTAATACATGTTTTATTGGCTATATTGATGGAGCTGAGTTTGTAAATATAAGTCTTTCTATGAATTGCAGAAAAAATTCAGATGGGCACTTCAGTTAGACTACCATGTGAAGAAAACCTTCGAATTCTAGTTTGCAAATCTCCTAAGTGACACGTTCTACAACATCACAAAGAAGATGAATGAAGCCAAACCGAAATGTCTCAATGAGGATGTTCACAAGAAGATGTTGCATATTGTTGCCAATGATCCAGAATATAAGAAGAGATCGGAACAAGACAAGAAGAACAGAAGAGGCGGATCCATGGACAATGTCATTGAACCAACCCACTTCGGAAGAAGCTCGAAGAAGCAAGGAGTCAAGGGATTCAGAAGAGTCCGAATGATTTGTATTGGCAGACGGTGGGTGGGCACAATAACAAGGGCCGTGTGAAGGGACTTGGCCAAAGTGCAGAGTTATACTATGGAGACCGGATGGGTCGAGTTTCCAGTTCTTCACAACAATACACGCCGTCCATCATTTCTCATATGCAAGATCAGATGGAGCATAGGGTTCAAGCTCTCCAAACTCAAATGGAAATCGAGATGCAAAGCCAAATTGATGCCAAAATGGCCGACTTGGAGAGAAGATACAAGGAGAGTATGGATGAGCTGGCGAGTTGTTTGACCAACAACGACACATGTTCCACCATCCGTCCTCAGCATCGAGACCCTAGGGACGACCCGGGTAGTAACGGAGCAGGCCAAGGTACCCCGGCGATTGTGTAGCGTAGCTTTTGTTTAGTATGGACAGTAAATTAGTTCGGATTATCTTTTGTACTAGAACATAATTCATATTTTGTTTAATAGGACATAATTCATATACTTAGTGTGAACATTAAATTAGTATTGTTAATTAATTAATTTAGTTTTTAACAAAAACTTGGCGCAGGTGTTCAGGTGTTACAACAATTAATTTTTTTTTTTTTAAAAAAAACAATCTGAAATTGTATGAATACGGATACAGATACTTCCGACGGATTATTCTCGTCACAAACTGCACACAATTCCCACGGATTTAATCCGTCGCAAAAACTAGTATTTCCGACAAAAAGCATGTCCATCGCAAAACAACGACGGAAAAATCCGTTGCTAATTTCCGAGAGAAAATCCGTCGGAACCTTTATAATTTCCAACGGAAATTTCCGTCGCAACATAATAATTCCGACGGAAATTTCCTTCGGAATTAATTATTTGCGACGAATTTTTCCGTCAGAAATTAGCGACGGAACTTCGGCTTTGGTCAATCCATTTTTCGACAAATCGTAGTCCGTCGTAATATGCAATTCCGACGGAAAATCCGTCGTAATAAACCAAATTTCCGACAAACCGTATTGCGACAACGCTTTGCGTCGGAATTCCGTCGGAAATTAGGTTTCCGACGGATTTTACTTAATTTTCGACGGGTTTTTTTCATCGCAATTATGTTGTTTTCTTGTAGTGTTCGTAATACTAGATTACTAGTATACAAATAATAATAATAATAATAATAATAATAATAATAATAATAATAATAATAATAACAATAATAACAATAATAACAATAATAATAATAATAATAATAATATTACGTGTGAAATATTTTCTTTAAAATAATATATTCTAGATATTTATTAAGAATTTGGACTAGAAAAAGCGTCTCCAACAAAGAAAATATAGACAGAAAAAAGCGTCATCAAAATATTAAAATCAGAAGTATGAAAATCTTGACACAATAAAGCGTCGCCAATTTAATGATTCTAGGCACAAAAAAGCGACGCTAAAGTTGAGAAAGTGCACCGACTTCTATGAATTGCGACGCTTCGTATAAAAATTTGGACAAAATAATAAAGCATCGATATTTGCGTTGCTATTTTGTAACATCTAATTTTCTCGAATCACTTTTTCTCGACACTTTTTTAAAGCGTCGAGAAAGAAATTTTCGACGCTTTTTAGCATCCAAAAAAAGCCAAAAAAGCGTCTTAAAAACACGGATTTTCTAGTAGTAATAGTATAATTTGACAAAAATAATTAAAAAAATATATATTAAATACATACATATATTCCCGTTCAAAAAAAAATACATACATATATAGTATTATACGAGTTGTTAAAGTTCACATCTCAAAAATCTAAAATACTCTTGAGCATACAATTCAAAAATGATGAAAAAATTAAATTACAATTGCATCCTTTGAATTTTAATTTGAATGGATTAGAATGTATCATAAATGGATCAAATCTTGTTTTAAATTGATTTTTAAAACAAATTTTATGATGTAAATATAATGTAATTATAAGACATTTAATGTTCGGACATGCCTGATGTAAGAATTGTTTTTTTTTAGCGCATTTATTTTAAAGTTGAAAAAATACTCCCTTCATTTCATACTAATCGCAACAACATTCTTTTTCATTATCTTAATAATAATTGCAACACTTCTTTATTTGGTAAAGACCCACTAATATTTTATTATTTCCTTCTCCAGCCCTACTTACACTAATTTTTATTAATTTTCTCTTATATTTACAATTAAATGTATTCCAACTAACTATACTTTATATGATATAATATTAACTTTTTGGACCTTATCCTATGAATTTCTTAAAACTTTGAGCCCACCTTATAGTTATTGCGATTATTACGAAAAGGAATGAGTATTTGTGTTAAGGACTTAAGGTCGTTGGGGTCCTTTTGGCCCTTGAGACCTTATTTGAAGTAAAAACTGAAAAAAAATTTAGAAATGTCTCATTTTAATTTGCGTGTTGTCATGAAATATATTGCTTTAAGTATCGTTATTTGCAAGCCAAGAAAATTATTCATTTAATATTTTTAGGTCATTTTAGCCTTTGAAAACTCAAGTGAAGGTTCAAATTGGCAAAAAAATACCTGCCTTTCGAAAATTATGAGAAAACACATATAAATAGTATGAAGACTATTACAACATTAAATGTTTTTTTACACATATGCCCGGCCTCTATTGATATGATATTAATTGTCTCTAAGTTTTTCCTGGTATGATTTAGTAATTTAATTCTTATGAATATTGTTTGGGCATTATATAATAATTTAACTCTTATTTATTTTTGTCTTCGTTAATGTTACTCAATTTTTTTTTTTTACATCATATGAATAGTATGTGAACATTTATACCTCTTAAATATTTATTTACAAATTATATATTTCCAATTGAAAGAGGTCTCCGGACATGACTAGTCAAGTAGTCATGACTAGGGGTGCTAAACCTTCGAGCCGAGCCCGAATAGTGGCAGGCTCGGCTCGAGCTCGTTTGTCATAAAGGAGGCTCGGCTCGAGCTCGAAGCTCGACGAGCTTTGAAAACTTGGGCTCGGCTCGAGCTCGAGACTCCAAACCCAAGTTCGGCTCGGCTCGAAGCTCGGCTCGATTTGAGTTTTTTTTTCAAAAACATAGGGTGTGTACCACTAGACATGTCTGACAACATCAATATTCAAATGAGCAAATTGAATCTAATTCAATAAATCAATAAAAAAAAAAATACAGCCTCTACTCAAAAAAATACGACTGAAAACTTACAAATTGAAAGCAGCCAAACTCAAGTAACAAGCACAAGCTTATAATTATATAATCAAATTCAATAGCAATTTACAGTCACATAATAAGATACTCTTGAATTGAATTTTTTATAATGAGATTCATACTTAGATAAACAAACTAACCTCCAATTCCAGCCATAGTTGAGTAGACGACGGTGAATAGATGACGGAGAACACTAATTCGCGGTGGAGCATGAACAGCAGTAGATGTGGACTCGTGGATTGTGGAAATCTGGTTGTTTAGAGTTGAGAGTGTTTTGAGGGGGATGACGGCCGTGAGGTATTGGAGGTTGGAGTTGTGGTTAGGGTTTTAAAAAGTCATGAGAATATATATTTTTTATTTTTTTATTTCTTATTTTTTTTATATTTTTTTTTAAATATCAAACTTTTTTTTAATATATATATTTTAATCGAACTGTTCACGAGCTTTTCGAGCCGAGCTTTGACTTGCTCAGCTCGGCTCGTTAAGGTTCCGAGCCGAACTCGAACTCGAGTCGAGCCTCATCGAACCGAGCTTTGACCGAACCGAGCTCGAACGGTTCACGAATAGCTCATTCTCATTATCACCCCTAGTCATGACAGCCACCCTAGTTACTAAAAATGTCTCTTTTTAGGTGTGAAGTAGTTTTTCCAACCACTAGCAACTACTATAATTAGAATTTCAGCACCAGTCTATATATCACCCTCTCGGATTAGGCAGTTATAGTTCGCAGATGAAATGGCAAGATCGATCAGTTCTTATGATTCTTTAACGGTACTTACATAAGCACTTAAACTTGATTGATTGGTTGTATAACATCCCTTTCATGAAATGGTGTATTTGACCAGGAAATGTAAACAGAAGGACCTTCACAATAATTAAATTTAATTAATATTCTACAATTGAGGACGCAAATGATTGTGTAAGACGTGAATAATACAATTGAGGACGTAAATGATTGTAGAAGACATAATTAATTAGGGGATCAAATGATGTCGACAAGAACCCATTAAAATATACTCCATATGGTTTAAATACGTGAAACGTTTTGACCTATTCAAAAAAAAAAAAAAAATAGAGTGAAATGTTTTGACTTATGCACTATTCATCTAATTCACTTTGACTAATGTTTGTGATTTATTTATACTCCGTATATAAGAATAAATATAATCTTATGGATAATTTTAGAAATCGTCTCAATGTATAAAAAATTTAATATTAAATTGACATAATTTTTACTAATTTATAATTAAAGATAGGTTAATTTTTAAATTACCACCCAAAAATGTAACCATTTTCGAACTAACCACCCGTTTAAATTTTTATTTTAAATTTCCACCCCTTAAATTAAATAAATGCTCAGATTACCACCCATTTCAAAATTCCGATGGATTTTCCGTCTATAGGCCCCACCTAACACTTTTGTTGACCCTTTTGACTGATTTTTTTCCCCCGATTTTTCTCTTTAAAACGCTCTCCTAACTTCAATTCACATTTTTCTCTTTGAAATTTGGTGGGTCAAAATACGCGTTAGGTATTTAAAATAGAAAATTAAATGGGTTGTTAGTTCGAAAATGGTTATATTTTTGGATGGTAATTTAGAAATTTTCCTTAAAGATATTATCATTCAATGTTTTACAATGACATACATACACAAGAAAAATGTTTCAGTTGTTTAACACAAACTTTCATATGGAGTATGTGGTTGGTCACAGTATGGCCAACTGTAAGACTCTTAATAATCGTGCATGGACATGATGCGCGGGTGCGCTTGTAAATACTTGTAAATAGTATTATTAACTCTATGGTGTTGCTAGTTGTGTTGTTTGTAAGTTTGCAGCATTATATATATGATATATTATTTGGCTAAGTATCTACGGGCTATCTTTGGTTCCAATGGACGGGCCAAAGCAAGCAAGCAAGGTCTCATTATTATGTTATTGTCGTTCCAGTGTTCACTAGTATTTGATAACTATAACAAAATAAAGCCTTATAGGGGGTGAGTGCATGCTTTCTATGGTTGGGTGCTGCCATAGGTACCTCCTTAGCTTGGGACATGGAACATGGTGCTAGCATGGTAGGGGGGATGCTAGACCTTGGCACGGTTGTTAGCTTGATACTTAATGGGCTTAGATGCATGATTTGGTGCGAGGTTATGCGGTGCGTAGGCTATGGTGCAGTAGCACGCATAGGTGTCTTGGTGCTTAGCTTAAAGCTAAAGCTTGTTTGTGAAACGACACTATCTTAATTGTACTTGCTATGGTGCTTATATGAATTGAAGCCATATTGTTGGTTGTTGTCCGTTGGACACTGCGCTATGGTGCGGCTTGTACGAAGTGTCACTTGGGGCTTGGCTGTGGTGTGTGGCTTGCGAAGTGACGTGGTGCTTGGGAAGTGTTGCGATGCTTGGGCGAAGCAACATGCAGCGAGTGAAGAGACACGACGCTTGCCCAGCAATGTGATGTCGCTTGCGAAGCAACACGTCGATTGACGAAGCAGTGCGTTGCTTGGGGAAGCAACGCGATGCTTGCGAAACATCACGATGGTTGCAAAGTGATGCGTTGCTTGTGGAGCGACGCAATGCTTGGTGAAGTGGTGCATTAGTTGAGCATGCACAAGTAACGCTTGTGTGGTCAGACTACTTGGTACCTATTTGTTGATGCGTGTGTTGGGCACACGCCAAATGTAGTTATCCTTAATAAGTCAGTGCTGGTCACCAAGGGATGCTTCAGTTGGTGAGATGCGTATGGTGGCATGAATGACAGATATTATGTGGGAGTGATAGGCTGCTGTTAGGGAAACAGGTGCAATGCTTCGGGGAAGCGTTGCTTGGCTATGCTTTGGATAAGGATGGTTATGCTTACATGGGTTATGTTTATCTATTTATTAGTTTAGCCAATTGTAGGCGTTGCATACATGCCACTTGACATACATGCACACTCGTGTTTGTTCGCCCATGGGAAGGATTTGTCCTCCCATTTGCCTATAAATAGAGGACCTTGGGGGCAGTCCAAGGCATCCAGATAGAATCTTATCGTAACGTAAACACTTGTACCTTTGTCTAATCGCCAATAAAATATATGGTTGCCTTCGGTGTAATCTTGTGTGCATAGTTTATATTGTGTAACTATTGCTTCCGCGTAATACTTGCGACTTGCGATGGTATTCAACCTCGTAGGCTTTAGAGTTAGGCTAACTAGGTACGTTTCCTAGTGCTGCACAACGCGAAAATATACGTGAGGGTTGCTTTGTTATTGTAATAGGAGTTCATTTATCAGTGTTAAAAGGTGTAGTCTGTCAGTGTTATAGGGATTACCCCGTCAATATTATAGACATTATTTAATTATTTTTTACAAATGACCACACGGTGTGACCAGCCATACACAAGACGAGATGTATAAAAAAAACAATCAATCATTTTTAAAAAAGGAATAATCAATCAATAAGGAAAAAAATAAAGAAAAAAATCAATTACTTGGTTTGCGTCTAAAAATAAAAACATTACATTATTTTATTGTTAATCGGTGCAGTTGTCAATCAATTTATACCCAGATATAATCTTTTAGAATATCAGTTAATTTATGCAATCAAAATCATCTTCAATTGAATTTATCAGCTAATAAAGAAAAGAGAGAGAGAGATTAGTCGATATAGTTTTAATAATGATTTTATATTTCGACACTGGAATTTTGTTCTACTCTCTTTATTTAATTTGTTATTCTGTAACTAAAAAAAGTAGACTATACTACTCCCTCCGTCCCAATTGGTAGTCACTTCTGCCATTTTTGGTGACTTAAAATGTTAGTCACATTTGCTTTTTTCAAGTACCATTAAGATTATTTTTTTACCAAAATTCTCTAACATTTGCAAAAATATTTGTGCAAATTTAACTTTCCCATGTAAATTTTACTTTCTCATGTACTTTGATTACTTTCTCTCTCTACTTTTGAATACCCAATGTAAATTTACTTTTTTAATGTACTTTCTTTAATTCTCATTAATTTCCGTGATTTTTCTTCAAAAATAACTATCAATTGGGGATAGAGGGAGTATTAAAAAATCACAATCATTCGCTATTATTTTAATTTTATTTAAAGTAACAATCCCACCTAACCCTTCCCCGATCACATTTGCAAAGTAATACTCCCTCATCCCTTATTGATAGTCTCTTATGACTAATTTTAAGTTTTCGGGGACATTTGCTTTTTTCAAATACTATTAATATTAATTTTTTACCCAAATAACATCCAATTTGAAATAGTATTTGTGCAAATTTAATTTTTCCATGTAATTTTATTTTTCCATATTTTTTTTATTACTTTCTCTCTCTATAATTTTTTGCATGCCGATTGTAAATTTACATTTTCAATGTACTTTTACTAATTCTTATATATATTTATTAATTCCCGTGAAAATTTCTTATATGAGACTATCAATAAGGAACGGAGGGAGTAATATCTAATTACTTTCATCGACAGTTTAATTTTAACATTTTTTTCGCTCTTATTCAATGTATACATAGAATTAAGTAGATAAATTAAATATCCTCAAAATAAAAACGTAGTTAAATTAAGAATTTTTAAATGAGCGCATGTATTGCGTGCATATAATACTAGTTTGCCAGTAAAAGAATTATTTGTTAAATTTGCTAGTTTGCGTGCATATGATGCTAGTTTGCTAGTAAAAGAATTATGTGTTAAATTTGCTAGTTTGCGACTTGCGTGCATAACTGCATATATATAATGCTAATTAATTTGCTAGTAAAAGAATTACGTGTTAAATTTGCTAGTTTGCGTGCATATCATTAAATTAGTGTAATTTATTCATTTGCACTGGCTAACATCGTTTTTCATTAATTTTTTTTTTTTAATTTAACATATATAGTATACAATATACTCCCTCCAGTTTTTAAAGTATTATACTTACCAAATACTGAAGTGTTTTAAAGTATTAAATTTCCTTTTAATTGGTAAAAAACTACTCTGTATATTTTTAATATTGTACTTATCTCGAGGGCAAAAAAAAAAAATATTGTACTTATCTCGTGGTCACCATCCAAATACACTACCATTTTTTTTTATTACTAATTGTTTCCTCTCACATTATTATTCATCAACAACTTTTTGGGGCATCAGGTCACACCGTATGGCAGGGGCTACCTGAGTTATTTCGTTAGGGGTTACCCGAATTATTCAATCAAGAGTTACTCAAGTTACTCGGTCAAGGGTTACTTGAGGGATTGAACATAGGTTACTCGAGGAGTTCACTCGGTCAAGGGTTACTTGAGAGGTTACTCGGTTAGGCGTTACTCGAGTTACTCAATCAATTGTTATTATTCGAGTTACTCGGTTAGGGGTTACTTGGTCATGAGTTACTCGGTTAAGGGTTACTCGAATTACTCGGTCAAGGGTTATTTAAGGAATTCGATCAAGGCGGAGTTACTCGAGTAATTCGTTCAAGGTATCTTAAGGAGTTCAGTCAGGGGTTATTTGACAGTTCAGTCAAGAGTTACTCAAATGACAACGGATTAGATTTGGATCGGGTGAAGCTTCACCCACATTCATCCATTATTCTAATTGATCCATCCACATCCATCCGTCACACGCTTCACTCATCATCCATATATGTGCATCCATCATCCGCGGATGAAACGGGTGGAGGAGATGACTAATGGATGAGTATTAAAGTGGAAAAAAAAAACTCACGTAAACTCTAATTTTCGGTTATTTATTCCAAATTTTTTTATTTTATTAATAAGAAAGAAATCATAAAAACATATTGTTTAAAAAAATAATTTGGTACAAAAAAAACAAGTAATTTTCTTCCACATTTCATATTCTATTATTAAAATTTTTAATAAAATATTTAATGTATGTTAAACTTGTTGGTGGATAGTTAGCGGGTGAAAAAAGTATCATCAACATCCAATCCGGTCCATCAGTTGCTTCATCCGACATCCGCTTCTCGTCTATTTAATTCGGATTTTCGTCCATTTATTTAAAGCGGGTGGAGGAGGTTAGCGGATATCCACTTACTATTGTCATCCTTAGTAAGAGATTAATTGAGGGTTACTTGAGGAGTTACCCGGTCAAGAGTAACTCAAGTAACCCATGACCGACTAACTCGAGTAACCTCAACAACTCGAGTAACTCTAATTGAGTAGCTTGAGTAATCCCGACAACTCGAGTAACCCCTGACCGAGAAACTCGAGTAACTCCTGACCGAGTAACTCGAGTAAAAATTGTAATTATTTATCACTTTTCAATGACATTAATCCCGCTATTTTTATTTTACAATTTTTAAATACTTCAACTATCCTATTTACCTTTTATTTTTTATTTAATTCAATTAAATTATCTAAAACTATGTACGGAAAAAAGTGTAATACTTTAAAAATAATAATAATAATATGAAAGCAGTATATATAACTATCCAGTATCCACCTATTATCTTGGTAGGATAATTTCTTTGTGGCTAGTGTATCCTTGTACAATAAAACCATCCTAATCTCCTCCTAGAAACCCAAAGGAAAAATAATAACAACCAAGCTCCGGCACGCCTTGCTTTGTAGCTCCACAATGTTGCCTTACGAGACTATAGGCGAGGCGGAAACAGCCTTAAACCGAACGCTGACCATTGCAGAAACTCTTTGGTTTAACTACTCAACTAATAAATCAGATTTCTTATTGCATTGTCACAACATCATATTCCTCTACACCATTTTTACTGTAATGCCTCTACCTCTCGTCATCGTCGAGCTTCTTGGCGCGGCCAAGATTGCGCGGTACAAAATCCAGCCTAAAGTCAGGTTATCATTTGCTGAAATCATGTCTTGCTATACGGCCGTTGTCAACTTATTTTTCATCGTCGTAGGTCCGCTTCAACTGGTGTCCTACCCTGCTTACAAGGTCGGTCGATTTTATTAATTACCTAACAAAAATCCACGTGAGAGTAGATTTTGTATTTATCATTAATATGTGATGACTAGTTTGTACTTTTCCTTGTTATTAGTTTATGATTACTAAGTTACTAACTTTGCATCAATTAATAATGATTTGTGGCAGTTTATTGGGATAAGGACAGGATTGTCATTGCCATCAGGATGGGAAATGTTGATGCAATTAGTAGTATATATGTTAGTTGAGGACTACACAAGTTATTGGCTTCATAGACTCTTGCATTCAAAATGGGGGTATGAGAACATTCATAAGGTGCATCATGAGTTTACCGCACCTATTGGTTTTGCAGCTCCCTATTCACATTGGTCCGAAATCTTGATCCTTGGGTTTCCAGCGTTTCTTGGCCCGGCCATTGTTCCGGGTCATATCACTACGTTCTTGTTGTGGATGGTCTTAAGACACATACAGGCTATTGAAATTCATAGCGGGTATGGGTACTTAATACCACCATATAATCCATTGTGTTGTCTTTATAATATACTTTCTTCGTTTTTTACAGTATTTGCAACACTTTGACTTTTACATCATCTATTGTCATCTTTCAAAATGGTAGAAAGTTTTATCATTTTCATAAAATGAGGTGATAAATTTCAATTAAAAAAAAATATAGCTGGTAATTCCTTAAACAACAACAATTGTAAGTAGTAATTGTAAATAAAATCCTCCATATAATCCACTTTGACTAATATTGATTATTTATAGTTAATGAAAAATACAATCACGAGTGATCTAATTGGATCAATTTTAAAATAATGCATTGTCATGCATAAAAAGAGAAGTGTTGCAAAATTAAAGAAATAAAAATTATTGCTTATCTTATAACTTATCAAATTTATTTGGGGGATTTTTCTATGTGGCTGGTTTGACCGGGGTTCCTAACCGAGTAACCCTCAAGTAACCCTGACCGATTAACCCCTCTGGTAACCTCTAACCAAAGAACTTTAAGAACAATTTTATGATTATTTGACAAGTACGCGTTGTGTTGTAGATATGACTTTCCATGGGCGCTAACAAAGTATATTCCGTTCTATGGTGGCACGGAGTACCATGATTACCATCACTACGTTGGAGAACAAAGCCATAGCAATTTTGCTTCGCTCTTCACTTACTGTGATTACCTCTATGGGACTGATAAGGTGATTATTACGTTTTGTTTTATTTGTTGTTGATTTAGAACTCAGTTACTATATTAATTCTAATTTAGGATTTACAATTAGTCCTCTATTATATCAGTGATTAATTTAGGATTTACTTGATGCTATTCTATCTGATGTCTTATCAGGGATACCGTCACCAGAAGAAGTTCCTTGCAAAGGTACACCTTTTTTGACTACATAATAATCTATTCTACACTCGGGTATAAATCGTATAATTTGTCTCGTCAATGTCCACCGGTTTATTGTTCCTTAGCGTATATGGTGTTTTAATTCGTAACATCACGTAAAACTTTTATTAATTGAATTTTAACCAAATTATGTCACATAGAATAAGTTGATAATTTTGGTGTATGGTTTTTATGTAGTCGAAAGAAAATTCGAGCAGCAACGGCCAACAACAAGGGCTCAAATTCGACTAGGGATATCTTTGCCACTCATTGTATCGATCGACATCAAGGCTGAGTGATTATAAACAAATAAAGCTTGCCTATGCTTAGCTGCTGGTCCAATGTTGTCCCTTCTTTACATAATGTAGTTTTGTACAATTTTATTTTGGTTCTTATTTGTAATTTTGTTGCATCTTTACATGAAATTAATAATAAAACTCAATGAGTGAGCCTATGATCTTACATGCCACTTTTCGAGTATCCTTATACTACCTTAGCTCCCCTAATTAGGCTAACTTTATTCGATGCATGTAACTAAGCATGCTTACATTAAATTAGCGCACGCTAAATATACGAAACATGACATCATTTATCAAAACATAATTAGTAATTGGTGCTACTATCATACTCCCTCCGTCCCCTTTTGATAGTCCCTTATGGGCATTTTTCACGGGAATTAATAAACACTAATAAGAATGGTTAAAGTACATTGAAAAAGTAAATTGACATAAGGTATGCAAAAAAGTAGAGAGAGAAAGTAATAAAAGTACATGGGAAAACAAAATTTACATGGGAAAGTTAAATTTGCACAAATATTGTTGCAAATTAGATGGAATTATAGTAAAAATTTAATATTAATAGTTGTTGGAAAAAGCAAATGACGTGAACATTTTGGGACTAAAATTTGTCCATAAGAGACTATCAAAAGGGGACGGAGGGAGTAATAAATTTAAGCTTGGGCTATGCGACTCTTTGTCTTCTCATACGAGCTAGTGAGCAAGGTCTAAAACATAAATCCTCCTTTCGCTTTTAGTTGACATGCTTCTTAAATTCACATTTTGTTAAGTACAATTCTAACGATTAATATCTCTAAACATAAATATATAAAGGAAAAAGCTAACGAACACTCTGTGGGCGTTGGATAAGATAGCTAAAAGTAGAAGAATTATATTAAAAATTAACATTAATTACACCGATCGACGTGCGATTTTGTCATGCTTTTCCAAATTAATATCACTTTAGGCAACATTTTAAATGCTTATCCAACGCCTCGAAGGCGTTCATTAGCAAGATCCATATATAAAAAAAATTATAAATGTTGGATATCAAAACAACTTAAATTGAGTCTATTCAAATAAGATCACTGTAGACACCTAAAAATGTCTCCCCAAAACCAAACCTGATGATAAATAACCTTTCACCGCCACTATTGGTCGGGTTTAGTATTTAATCCCGAGAGTGCTTAAAAAATCGTATTTTATTAAATTCTTATTTTTGAAAGGTCCATGGATTAGTCTTGGTATTTGGTAAAAGCATAGTTTTAATTTTAGCCCAAGCTTGTTAATTAATTTTAAGCCCAAACCTTTTTATTTTATTATTTTATTATTTATTTTTGGCCCAAATATTTTATTTATTTTTATTTTATTATTTTCTTATTTTAGCCCGAATAATAAAAGTCAGAAAAAAGCCCGAAATTATCAATCGGCACTTAAAAAGCCGAAAGAAATTAGGGTTAAAAATGAATTTAGACGGAAAAATGGACTGAAACTGACCGTGTCACGGTACAGCCTGACCGTGTCACAGGAACCCCTCCCGTCTGACGGTGGGACTTCCCGTGACACGGGAGGTCTGCCATGACACGGAGAGTTCCGTGTCCTTTCCGCGTAAACCCTTAACGCGTTTTCCGTTCCGTTTTCTGAAAATTTCCCGCGTCACTCCAAAACTGACCGTGTCACGGGAACTTGTACCGTCTGACGGTATAGTCTGACCGTGTCACGGTACAGTCTGACCGTGTCACGGGATACTTTTTTAGGGTTTTTATCATTTTAGGGTTCCGTGTGCTCCCTCAGCACATTTCCCTATAAATACCCCCTCATTTCTGATGTACGGGGCAACCAGAATTCTATTATTCTTATTTTTCTCTCTTCTATGCTCTTAAGCTAAACACTAGCCTACCCTTTTCACTTCAAAATTACTTCTTCAAGCACTCAAAGGAGTCCATATTTTACTTGAGGTTCTGTCCTTAAACCAAGGCGTGAAAGGTAGAATCGTTTGAGGGTTTGGCCCCAAAATCAACCTTATTTTATTTAATTTAATTTAATTGTTATTTTATTATTTCCTTGAAGTTACTAACTCGTTTATTATTTTTTAGTTGCAAACAAACAGATTCAAAGTAAGGATCATTCTCTTTTTATTATTATTATTTTTTCTAACGATTTTTATGTTGTTGGAATTATGATTAAATTGGTTTTATATTAATCTTGATTCTATTATTTATTTTGATCACCATATTGCATGTTAAAGGGAATATGTAATTGAAAATCACGCCTAATAAGATAATTTGGACAACCGGTTTAGGATCCTTTTTAATCTTGTTATTAATTGAAGTGATCACCAATATTTTAGAATAATGGGTGCATTAATATTAAACCAATTTAGCCTAATAATAGTTTGGAGCGAATTGAATATATTGTTTGTATGCCTTTGAGATCACAGGAATGCTTTTCAATATAAGAATCGAGTAGAGGCCAATACGGGCGAATGTGACTCCATGACTCACTTCGTACCATCATCCCCGATCCTCCTTTCGTGGTTCCGAACCATATGGAGTTAGTAATCTCATGGATTATGAATGGGGTGTAACCTTCACGGGTCAATCGTTGTTGCCTATCGTTGTCCCTTTATCGTGGTTGCCTTTTATGATCCGTGAACGGTTTACAAGTTCCTTAAAAACTTGTTGGCGGCTCCCTACTTTCCTTGTCCCTAATCGTGTCCCTTATCGTGTATGTCAATTCCCACTTCCTATGAGTGCCAAGCATATTCACAACATGCTTTTAACGTAGGCGCACTTCGAGCGACGCCTACAATTTGGCGACTCCCCTGGGGAGGATTCTTAATTATTTATCGATTTGAGTGATCGGTATTTAATTAAGATGAGTGGATGAGACTTGAAAGATTCTTGAAAAAAATATTCCTTTGATTAATTTGGCATTTTTGCATCTGCATAGACGTTTTAACGTCGCATTCAGGTCTGTCTCGTAGGAAAAATTGGATAACTTGGTTGCGCGCGAAGGAAAACAGGGCACCAGTCAGATTTTCTGACTGCCGTGTCACGGCAGAGTCTGCCGTGTCACAGTACAGTGTACCGTCTGACGGTACACTGTACCATGACACGGGAATTTCTGTCGTGTCACAGCAGTCCTAAAATCAGTCCGGTGACCTATTTTCTTTTCCCACAGTCGACTTTCTTCGATTTTTCTGAAAAAACGTATGTGTTCTACATGCGTCTTAGCCCTGGGGAATTTAAGCTCTATCAACCCAAAAACGCTCATGGCAATAAGGGTTCATCCGAGTCATTAAATTCACCCAAACCATGGAGTCGAGTTCGATTTCATCACGAACTCGCGGAGCCGCCCGTTGGCATACACCCTCAAGGGAGGCTGCCTTGCTAACGCGTCCAAACTCTTAACCATGGTACCCTTTTGACACCCAAAGCTTGACCAATAGTTGAACATAGATCTTGACTTTAGGTTGCGAACTTTTTTTGCATCATCGTGCCTAAATGCTATGTGTTTGTTCGATGCTAACCCTAATGTGTTTGCTCTTTTTGTTTGACCCATGACCGAGGGTTTTTATTCTCACATAGTAATTAGTACGGACTTAAAATCGATTAAAATCTAAAAAAATCACAAAACTGACCTGGAACTGCGCACCGTGTCACGGCATGTTCTGCCGTGTCACGGTGAACAGTGCCGTGACACGGGAAAGTCTACCGTCTGACAGTAGACTGCACCGTGTCACGACAGTTTGCACCGTGACACGGTGCCCAGGAAAGTGTCCTGTCAGTCTTGTTCTCGATTTTTGTGCGAATGTTGTGTCCAGTTTTGGGTCGTGTCTAGCTATACGGTCAAAACACGCGTCCATAACCTCACTTAATCACTCACATGTCGTGTTTACACACTTTTTTGCTTTAAGTCGTGCACCACTTTTTTGACCGTATTTTAGGGAAAGTCTTGTTTTTATGTCTTTTTTTAAAGTCGGATGGTATCCTCCCTTTAAAAACAAACAAGCAACGTTTCAAAATTATTATTATTATTTTTTTTTTTTTTGACCGTTTCAAAAAAAAATAATAAAAAAATAAAAAAATTTGACCGTGACACGGGAATTTATCCCGTCTGACGGGAGAAGTGTCCCGTGCCACGTCACCTTTTTTTTTAAAAAAATAAAAAAAAAAAAAAAAAAAAAAAAAAAAAAAAAATTGACCGTGACACGGGAATTTATCCCGTCTGACGGGAGAGGTGTCCCGTGCCACGTCACCTTTTAAAAAAAAAAAATTGACCGTGACACGGGAATTTATCCCGTCTGACGGGAGAAGTGTCCTGTGCCACGTCACCTTTTGAAAAAAAAAAAAAAAAAATTGACCGTGACACGGGAATTTATCCCGTCTGACGGGAGAGGTGTCCCGTGCCACGTCACCTTTAAAAAAAAAAAAAAAATTGACCGTGACACGGGAATTTATCCCGTCTGACGGGAGAAGTGTCCCGTGCCACGTCACCCCTTTTCAAAAAAAAAAAAAAATTGCCGTGACACGGGAATTTATCCCGTCTGACGGGAGAAGTGTCCCGTGCCACGTCACCCCCTATGAAAAAAAAAAGCGTCAGTTTAGTCTTCCGTGTTAATTTGGTCCTCGCGTCAGTCATTTTGGTTATTGTTCACATGTCTAGCCATACGATCATACCACGAGTCTTATAACATCACTTGATCACTCACGAGTCAAGTATAGTCCACACACTTTCTTTATGTTCCGACTCGAGTCGTGCACCAGGTCGTTTATGATCGTATATTAGGTTCATGCACCCTTTTTCGTCATAATAAAAAAAAAATGAGTGGAGTTTTCTCACCTGTTTTCAAATGTCTATTTTTTCCTTCCTTTCCTATCTTGAGCAATGAGTCAAACAATTAAGTGAATTGTTTTATTTCACAGTACTTGTTCAAGGAACAGAGATAGATCAATACGGTTCGAGTCATTACCGCAACAATCTCTCAGATCTAATAGGCGTTCAAAGAGAACTTTGTCATCTCCGTTACTCATCACCTTTCAATGGCCACTAAAGAAGACATTGAAACATCAACAAATCCATTGAGGCACTGTCTTCCATGATGCAAACCCTTACCACTAGGGTCACTACCATGGAACAAAACAAGGTCACTATTTCCACCTTTGACAAACTGAAGGAACAAATGAGTAAGATTTCTGAGGATTTCACTTATGTGGAACGGCCTCCCACTCCTTTGGATGTAAAGGATAGACTCCCTGAAAAGTTCTCCACTGCTGATATTCCAAAGTTCAAGCCTACTGACAATCCAATATTCCATTTGAAGGCGTTCTCTGCAACCATGGCTCTTAAGGGATTGGACGTAACACTCTTCCCTACGGTGTTCCCTCTCTCCTTAGAACATGCTTGCCAACAATGGTTCTATTCCCTAGATGCCAAGCGTACTGCGACTTGGCAAGATGTCCCGACAGTTTCATAAAAAGTTACAAGTGTAACATTCAAACTAAAACTTCTGAACGTGAACTCTCCATTCTCAAACAGAAAGAGAATGAAGGCTTCACCGCTTACCTGAACAGGTGGAGGGAAACAGCTTCACTCTTGGTAGATCCTCCCAATGAAAGAGAGATGGTTCGCCTCTTTATTCAAAATCTGACTCATAAATATAGGGAACATCTCAAATTTCTTCCATTGAACACTTTCGAAGCTGTATACGACATCGGCATCAATATCGAGGATGAGCTAATAAAGACTGCTGGTAGTAACAATAATAACACTTGGAAAAACAAGAAGAACGACCATCCTTCTTCTTCGTCTTCTAAGCACGAAAATACTACCAACAATATAAGCCAAGTTGATCTCAATGAAGTGTTAGCCCTTGATACTCCATTGCCCAAGAAGAAAAGAACTTACACTCATTTAGGAATGACTTATGATGCGGTCTTTGATCGCCTTTACGGTAAAGTCTTGATCACGCCTATTGGACCATTTCCAGAGCCAAAACCTGAAGAAAGGAGCGCCAAATGGAATCCCAATGCCTATTGCAAGTACCATCAAGGAAGGGGCCACACTACAAAGCAATGTTGGAATTTGAAGGACGTCATTCAAGACTTGATGGATGCAAACAAACTTCCTGTCCCTCCAGGCGGCAAGAAGTAATAAATACAAGGCACGCAGATCCTTTGTGCAAGATTTCATGATTTCTTTCTTTATCATTCTTCTCCATTCCCCCATTCATGTCTAGCATAGGTTTTCCACTTTGAATTTTTTTTTTTATATGTTTCATGTGTTTCGTTCACCTTTTCCATTAATAAAATGAGAAATTTTCCTTTACATCTCGATCATAGAATTTTTCATTCATTCATTCTCAATAAAAAAAAAATAAAATAAATTTCCGAACTAAACACAAGGTACACCAATGATTTGAGGCACCTTTGCAACCCTGTCATTCCCCATTAACCACTCAATCACATATCCAGTTCTTCATCAACCACTTTGAGCCTCGTCTAACGTTTGGCCTTCATTTCTTCAACCCACATTCACTCAACCCTGGGATTTGAAGATGTGTAATTGTATAACATTCAAAAAAGCAAGAAAAAAAAAGTAGCAAAGCAAAAATAAAACAATGTCTAAAGGCAAGTGTTCCAATGTCTTTGATATGAACACGTCTCAAATTGCGTCTCTCATCGAGTGCTCGGTACCGTGCCTGAGAAATATGAATGCTAAGTGAGTGATGGACCGCATGATCTGAGATTGCCTACATTGATTCAAAAGAATGAAATTCAAAAAAAAAAAAAAAAAAAAAAAAAGTTCAAAGCAAAAAAAAAAATGTGTTGAAAATAAACTTGCAAAATTCAAAATTTTCAAATTCACAATTACACATCCTGGGGGCTTCTCTCGGGTCTTGAGCCTTTTACCCCTTTCTCCCTTAAACCATCAACTTAACCACATTACAACCCTTGAAAGACCTCTTTGAGGTGTACATACACTTGTGCAAAGTTCGGTTAGAGCTACGTTCGGCCTGATTCCTAACGGATACGTAGGCAACCTCACATCGAGGTGCGGCCACATTCATATTCATATCCATGCATGATCGAGTCAAAGAATATCCAATGCTTATCCCTACCCATTTAGAGCTAGACTTGGGGGCTTGAACCCAAATCACATTAGCTTACCCAGCCTAAAGAGCCATCATCTTTGACTCTTCTCACATCTCTTTCCATCGCTATAACCCTTGCAGCCAGCCTTAGTATCACATTCACACACTTCACTCACACATTCATATCCAAATCATCCTTCCCTTTAAGAGCCCTTTATCATGAAATCTTGTTTCAACACTGTGCATGTTTCATCATATTTAAAGACAACATTCAGTAGAAGAAACATTGTATACTTGCTTAGCTTCCTGACCTGAGCAATGTTCATTGTTTCGCATAATGTGCTAAGAAACATTTATATATCAATGATTTTTAATCATACAAAGTATATCGTGCTTAGCTCCTTGAACTAAGCAACGTTCATCACTATACGTGCTTAGCTTCCAGACCTAAGGGACGTTCAAAATCGCTTCTTTACACCATATATGATGCTTAGCTCCATGACTTAAGTTCATTCATCTATCGTGTCACATGATGTAATTGTCCTTAGCCTCCTGGCCTAAGAACATGCATCATGCATACATTATTTTCAAGACAAACAATTCAATCCATACGAATCATTTTGTCTTGAGCATATCGTGCTTAGCTCCTTGACCTAAGCAACGTTCATTATGCAATAATCACTATACGTGCTTAGCTTCCAGACCTAAGTGACGTTCATAATCGCTTCTTTACACCATATATGATGCTTAGCTCCATGACTTAAGTTCATTCATCTATCTTGTCACATGATGTAATTGTCCTTAGCCTCCTGGCCTAAGAACATGCATCATGCATACATTATTTTCAGGACAAGCAATTCAATCCATACGATTTATTTCGTCTTGCTCAAGGAGGAATTTCAAAACTTCTTTCCTTTTTCATTATTTTTCTTTTGGGGAAGTTCAAAACTTTTTAAAAATTTTTATCGAGGGAATTTCGAAAACAAAACTTCATTTTTCAAGTCTTTCTTTTTCGGGAGAAAGTCGGTACCCTCCACTCATGACAAAAATTGACGGAAAATTTTTGCTTTTGCATCTTCGTTTGCTTGTGTCTGCATACACACACACACACACACACACACACACACACACACACACACACTCACAAGTCATACACATGTCATGTCACATCAAGTCAAACTTGGTCAAGTTAGTGGTCAAGTCAATCACAGTGTATACGAGTCCATTGGCAAATTTATTTTTGCAGGTCTTATCTACAGCCCACGTCCGGGGACAATCGGACCATTTACAGCCCACGTCCGAGGACAAGCGGACCATCTACAGCCCACGTCCGGGGACAAGCGGACCATCTACAGCCCACGTCCGGGGACAAGCGGACCATCTACAGCCCACGTCCGGGGACAAGCGGACCACCATCATTTCATGACGCAAGGTTCTCGATACACAGAGACTTGCAATCTCATCATCTGTCGACTTTCCTCAAGCATGGAAAGTATTATCCGGTGGATTTCTTCAAGCATAGAAAACTGCCAAGTCGGCTTTCCTCAAGCATGGAAAGCGTTATCGGTGGATTTTTCTTCAAGTATAGAAAACCGCCAAGTCGGCTTTCCTCAAGCACGGAAAGCGTTATCGGTGGATTTTTCTTCAAGTATAGAAAACCGCCAAGTAGTCGGCTTTCCTCAAGCATGGAAGGCATTATCGGTGGAATTCTTCAAGCATAGAATGACACCAAATTCATGCGTCGACTTTCCTCAAGCATGGAAAGTGTCATCCGGTAGGTTTCTTCAGGCTTAGAAAGCTACCAAACTCATCTGTCGGCTTTCCTCAAGCATGGAAAGCATTTCAACAAACATCACTCGGTAGATTCCTTCAAGCATAGGAAAATACCAAACTCGTTTGTCACCGACACACTGGTGCCAGATATGTATTCTATCCCTTTACTCTTTTATTTGTGGAATTAACCTTTTTATGCAGGTATCGGCGTATACAGAGTGATTTAGGATCGCAGAACGTCTTAAATCATTCTCCGTCCCTATCGACTACTTTGACTATCGTTTCGAAACTGACGTTTCTACAAACTCAGTCAAAGTGGGGGCTTCTGTAGACACCTAAAAACGTCTCCCCAAAACCAAACCTGATGATAAATAACCTTTCACCGCCACTATTGGTCGGGTTTAGTATTTAATCCCGAGAGTGCTTAAAAAATCGTATTTTATTAAATTCTTATTTTTGAAAGGTCCATGGATTAGTCTTGGTATTTGGTAAAAGCATAGTTTTAATTTTAGCCCAAGCTTGTTAATTAATTTTAAGCCCAAACCTTTTTATTTTATTATTTTATTATTTATTTTTGGCCCAAATATTTTATTTATTTTTATTTTATTATTTTCTTATTTTAGCCCGAATAATAAAAGTCAGAAAAAAGCCCGAAATTATCAATCGGCACTTAAAAAGCCGAAAGAAATTAGGGTTAAAAATGAATTTAGACGGAAAAATGGACTGAAACTGACCGTGTCACGGTACAGCCTGACCGTGTCACGGGAACCCCTCCCGTCTGACGGTGGGACTTCCCGTGACACGGGAGGTCTGCCATGACACGGAGAGTTCCGTGTCCTTTCCGCGTAAACCCTTAACGCGTTTTCCGTTCCGTTTTCTGAAAATTTCCCGCGTCACTCCAAAACTGACCGTGTCACGGGAACTTGTACCGTCTGACGGTATAGTCTGACCGTGTCACGGTACAGTCTGACCGTGTCACGGGATACTTTTTTAGGGTTTTTATCATTTTAGGGTTCCGTGTGCTCCCTCAGCACATTTCCCTATAAATACCCCCTCATTTCTGATGTACGGGGCAACCAGAATTCTATTATTCTTATTTTTCTCTCTTCTATGCTCTTAACCTAAACACTAGCCTACCCTTTTCACTTCAAAATTCCTTCTTCAAGCACTCAAAGGAGTCCATATTTTACTTGAGGTTCTGTCCTTAAACCAAGGCGTGAAAGGTAGAATCGTTTGAGGGTTTGGCCCCAAAATCAACCTTATTTTATTTAATTTAATTTAATTGTTATTTTATTATTTCCTTGAAGTTACTAACTCGTTTATTATTTTTTAGTTGCAAACAAACAGATTCAAAGTAAGGATCATTCTCTTTTTATTATTATTATTTTTTCTAACGATTTTTATGTTGTTGGAATTATGATTAAATTGGTTTTATATTAATCTTGATTCTATTATTTATTTTGATCACCATATTGCATGTTAAAGGGAATATGTAATTGAAAATCACGCCTAATAAGATAATTTGGACAACCGGTTTAGGATCCTTTTTAATCTTGTTATTAATTGAAGTGATCACCAATATTTTAGAATAATGGGTGCATTAATATTAAACCAATTTAGCCTAATAATAGTTTGGAGCGAATTGAATATATTGTTTGTATGCCTTTGAGATCACAGGAATGCTTTTCAATATAAGAATCGAGTAGAGGCCAATACGGGCGAATGTGACTCCATGACTCACTTTGTACCATCATCCCCGATCCTCCTTTCGTGGTTCCGAACCATATGGAGTTAGTAATCTCATGGATTATGAATGGGGTGTAACCTTCACGGGTCAATCGTTGTTGCCTATCGTTGTCCCTTTATCGTGGTTGCCTTTTATGATCCGTGAACGGTTTACAAGTTCCTTAAAAACTTGTTGGCGGCTCCCTACTTTCCTTGTCCCTAATCGTGTCCCTTATCGTGTATGTCAATTCCCACTTCCTATGAGTGCCAAGCATATTCACAACATGCTTTTAACGTAGGCGCACTTCGAGCGACGCCTACAATTTGGCGACTCCCCTGGGGAGGATTCTTAATTATTTATCGATTTGAGTGATCGGTATTTAATTAAGATGAGTGGATGAGACTTGAAAGATTCTTGAAAAAAATATTCCTTTGATTAATTTGGCATTTTTGCATCTGCATAGACGTTTTAACGTCGCATTCAGGTCTGTCTCGTAGGAAAAATTGGATAACTTGGTTGCGCGCGAAGGAAAACAGGGCACCAGTCAGATTTTCTGACTGCCGTGTCACGGCAGAGTCTGCCGTGTCACAGTACAGTGTACCGTCTGACGGTACACTGTACCATGACACGGGAATTTCTGCCGTGTCACAGCAGTCCTAAAATCAGTCCGGTGACCTATTTTCTTTTCCCACAGTCGACTTCCTTCGATTTTTCTGAAAAAACGTATGTGTTCTACATGCGTCTTAGCCCTGGGGAATTTAAGCTCTATCAACCCAAAAACGCTCATGGCAATAAGGGTTCATCCGAGTCATTAAATTCACCCAAACCATGGAGTCGAGTTCGATTTCATCACGAACTCGCGGAGCCGCCCGTTGGCATACACCCTCAAGGGAGGCTGCCTTGCTAACGCGTCCAAACTCTTAACCATGGTACCCTTTTGACACCCAAAGCTTGACCAATAGTTGAACATAGATCTTGACTTTAGGTTGCGAACTTTTTTTGCATCATCGTGCCTAAATGCTATGTGTTTGTTCGATGCTAACCCTAATGTGTTTGCTCTTTTTGTTTGACCCATGACCGAGGGTTTTTATTCTCACATAGTAATTAGTACGGACTTAAAATCGATTAAAATCTAAAAAAATCACAAAACTGACCTGGAACTGCGCACCGTGTCACGGCATGTTCTGCCGTGTCACGGTGAACAGTGCCGTGACACGGGAAAGTCTACCGTCTGACGGTAGACTGCACCGTGTCACGACAGTTTGCACCGTGACACGGTGCCCAGGAAAGTGTCCTGTCAGTCTTGTTCTCGATTTTTGTGCGAATGTTGTGTCCAGTTTTGGGTCGTGTCTAGCTATACGGTCAAAACACGCGTCCATAACCTCACTTAATCACTCACATGTCGTGTTTACACACTTTTCTGCTTTAAGTCGTGCACCACTTTTTTTACCGTATTTTAGGGAAAGTCTTGTTTTTATGTCTTTTTTTTAAAGTCGGATGGTATCCTCCCTTTAAAAACAAACAAGCAACGTTTCAAAATTATTATTATTTTTTTTTTTTTTTTTTTGACCGTTTCAAAAAAAAATAATAAAAAAATTAAAAAATTTGACCATGACACGGGAATTTATCCCGTCTGACGGGAGAAGTGTCCCGTGCCACGTCACCTTTTTTTTAAAAAAAAATAAAAAAAAAAAATAAAAAAAAAAAATTTGACCGTGACACGGGAATTTATCCCGTCTGACGGGAGAGGTGTCCCGTGCCACGTCACCTTTTAAAAAAAAAATTGACCGTGACACGGGAATTTATCCCGTCTGACGGGAGAAGTGTCCCGTGCCACGTCACCTTTTGAAAAAAAAAAAAAAAAAAAATTGACCGTGACACGGGAATTTATCCCGTCTGACGGGAGAGGTGTCCCGTGCCACGTCACCTTTAAAAAAAAAAAAATTGACCGTGACACGGGAATTTATCCCGTCTGACGGGAGAAGTGTCCCGTGCCACGTCACCCCTTTTCAAAAAAAAAAAAAATTTGCCGTGACACGGGAATTTATCCCGTCTGACGGGAGAAGTGTCCCGTGCCACGTCACCCCCTATGAAAAAAAAGCGTCAGTTTAGTCTTCCGTGTTAATTTGGTCCTCGCGTCAGTCATTTTGGTTATTGTTCACATGTCTAGCCATACGATCATACCACGAGTCTTATAACATCACTTGATCACTCACGAGTCAAGTATAGTCCACACACTTTCTTTATGTTCCGACTCGAGTCGTGCACCAGGTCGTTTATGATCGTATATTAGGTTCATGCACCCTTTTTCGTCATAATAAAAAAAATGAGTGGAGTTTTCTCACCTGTTTTCAAATGTCTATTTTTTCCTTCCTTTCCTATCTTGAGCAATGAGTCAAACAATTAAGTGAATTGTTTTATTTCACAGTACTTGTTCAAGGAACAGAGATAGATCAATACGGTTCGAGTCATTACCGCAACAATCTCTCAGATCTAATAGGCGTTCAAAGAGAACTTTGTCATCTCCGTTACTCATCACCTTTCAATGGCCACTAAAGAAGACATTGAGAACATCAACAAATCCATTGAGGCACTGTCTTCCATGATGCAAACCCTTACCACTAGGGTCACTACCATGGAACAAAACAAGGTCACTATTTCCACCTTTGACAAACTGAAGGAACAAATGAGTAAGATTTCTGAGGATTTCACTTATGTGGAACGGCCTCCCACTCCTTTGGATGTAAAGGATAGACTCCCTGAAAAGTTCTCCACTGCTGATATTCCAAAGTTCAAGCCTACTGACAATCCAATATTCCATTTGAAGGCGTTCTCTGCAACCATGGCTCTTAAGGGATTGGACGTAACACTCTTCCCTACGGTGTTCCCTCTCTCCTTAGAACATGCTTGCCAACAATGGTTCTATTCCCTAGATGCCAAGCGTACTGCGACTTGGCAAGATGTCCCGACAGTTTCATAAAAAGTTACAAGTGTAACATTCAAACTAAAACTTCTGAACGTGAACTCTCCATTCTCAAACAGAAAGAGAATGAAGGCTTCACCGCTTACCTGAACAGGTGGAGGGAAACAGCTTCACTCTTGGTAGATCCTCCCAATGAAAGAGAGATGGTTCGCCTCTTTATTCAAAATCTGACTCATAAATATAGGGAACATCTCAAATTTCTTCCATTGAACACTTTCGAAGCTGTATACGACATCGGCATCAATATCGAGGATGAGCTAATAAAGACTGCTGGTAGTAACAATAATAACACTTGGAAAAACAAGAAGAACGACCATCCTTCTTCTTCGTCTTCTAAGCACGAAAATACTACCAACAATATAAGCCAAGTTGATCTCAATGAAGTGTTAGCCCTTGATACTCCATTGCCCAAGAAGAAAAGAACTTACACTCATTTAGGAATGACTTATGATGCGGTCTTTGATCGCCTTTACGGTAAAGTCTTGATCACGCCTATTGGACCATTTCCAGAGCCAAAACCTGAAGAAAGGAGCGCCAAATGGAATCCCAATGCCTATTGCAAGTACCATCAAGGAAGGGGCCACACTACAAAGCAATGTTGGAATTTGAAGGACGTCATTCAAGACTTGATGGATGCAAACAAACTTCCTGTCCCTCCAGGCGGCAAGAAGTAATAAATACAAGGCACGCAGATCCTTTGTGCAAGATTTCATGATTTCTTTCTTTATCATTCTTCTCCATTCCCCCATTCATGTCTAGCATAGGTTTTCCACTTTGAATTTTTTTTTTTTATATGTTTCATGTGTTTCGTTCACCTTTTCCATTAATAAAATGAGAAATTTTCCTTTACATCTCGATCATAGAATTTTTCATTCATTCATTCTCAATAAAAAAAAAATAAAATAAATTTCCGAACTAAACACAAGGTACACCAATGATTTGAGGCACCTTTGCAACCCTGTCATTCCCCATTAACCACTCAATCACATATCCAGTTCTTCATCAACCACTTTGAGCCTCGTCTAACGTTTGGCCTTCATTTCTTCAACCCACATTCACTCAACCCTGGGATTTGAAGATGTGTAATTGTATAACATTCAAAAAAGCAAGAAAAAAAAAGTAGCAAAGCAAAAATAAAACAATGTCTAAAGGCAAGTGTTCCAATGTCTTTGATATGAACACGTCTCAAATTGCGTCTCTCATCGAGTGCTCGGTACCGTGCCTGAGAAACATGAATGCTAAGTGAGTGATGGACCGCATGATCTGAGATTGCCTACATTGATTCAAAAGAATGAAATTCAAAAAAAAAAAAAAAAAAAAAAAAAGTTCAAAGCAAAAAAAAAAATGTGTTGAAAATAAACTTGCAAAATTCAAAATTTTCAAATTCACAATTACACATCCTGGGGGCTTCTCTCGGGTCTTGAGCCTTTTACCCCTTTCTCCCTTAAACCATCAACTTAACCACATTACAACCCTTGAAAGACCTCTTTGAGGTGTACATACACTTGTGCAAAGTTCGGTTAGAGCTACGTTCGGCCTGATTCCTAACGGATACGTAGGCAACCTCACATCGAGGTGCGGCCACATTCATATTCATATCCATGCATGATCGAGTCAAAGAATATCCAATGCTTATCCCTACCCATTTAGAGCTAGACTTGGGGGCTTGAACCCAAATCACATTAGCTTACCCAGCCTAAAGAGCCATCATCTTTGACTCTTCTCACATCTCTTTCCATCGCTATAACCCTTGCAGCCAGCCTTAGTATCACATTCACACACTTCACTCACACATTCATATCCAAATCATCCTTCCCTTTAAGAGCCCTTTATCATGAAATCTTGTTTCAACACTGTGCATGTTTCATCATATTTAAAGACAACATTCAGTAGAAGAAACATTGTATACTTGCTTAGCTTCCTGACCTGAGCAATGTTCATTGTTTCGCATAATGTGCTAAGAAACATTTATATATCAATGATTTTTAATCATACAAAGTATATCGTGCTTAGCTCCTTGAACTAAGCAACGTTCATCACTATACGTGCTTAGCTTCCAGACCTAAGGGACGTTCAAAATCGCTTCTTTACACCATATATGATGCTTAGCTCCATGACTTAAGTTCATTCATCTATCGTGTCACATGATGTAATTGTCCTTAGCCTCCTGGCCTAAGAACATGCATCATGCATACATTATTTTCAAGACAAACAATTCAATCCATACGAATCATTTTGTCTTGAGCATATCGTGCTTAGCTCCTTGACCTAAGCAACGTTCATTATGCAATAATCACTATACGTGCTTAGCTTCCAGACCTAAGTGACGTTCATAATCGCTTCTTTACACCATATATGATGCTTAGCTCCATGACTTAAGTTCATTCATCTATCTTGTCACATGATGTAATTGTCCTTAGCCTCCTGGCCTAAGAACATGCATCATGCATACATTATTTTCAGGACAAGCAATTCAATCCATACGATTTATTTCGTCTTGCTCAAGGAGGAATTTCAAAACTTCTTTCCTTTTTCATTATTTTTCTTTTGGGGAAGTTCAAAAACTTTTTAAAAATTTTTATCGAGGGAAGTTCGAAAACAAAACTTCATTTTTCAAGTCTTTCTTTTTCGGGAGAAAGTCGGTACCCTCCACTCATGACAAAAATTGACGGAAAATTTTTGCTTTTGCATCTTCGTTTGCTTGTGTCTGCATACACACACACACACACACACACACACACACACACACACACTCACAAGTCATACACATGTCATGTCACATCAAGTCAAACTTGGTCAAGTTAGTGGTCAAGTCAATCACAGTGTATACGAGTCCATTGGCAAATTTATTTTTGCAGGTCTTATCTACAGCCCACGTCCGGGGACAATCGGACCATTTACAGCCCACGTCCGAGGACAAGCGGACCATCTACAGCCCACGTCCGGGGACAAGCGGACCATCTACAGCCCACGTCCGGGGACAAGCGGACCACCATCATTTCATGACGCAAGGTTCTCGATACACAGAGACTTGCAATCTCATCATCTGTCGACTTTCCTCAAGCATGGAAAGTATTATCCGGTGGATTTCTTCAAGCATAGAAAACTGCCAAGTCGGCTTTCCTCAAGCATGGAAAGCGTTATCGGTGGATTTTTCTTCAAGTATAGAAAACCGCCAAGTCGGCTTTCCTCAAGCACGGAAAGCGTTATCGGTGGATTTTTCTTCAAGTATAGAAAACCGCCAAGTAGTCGGCTTTCCTCAAGCATGGAAGGCATTATCGGTGGAATTCTTCAAGCATAGAATGACACCAAATTCATGCGTCGACTTTCCTCAAGCATGGAAAGTGTCATCCGGTAGGTTTCTTCAGGCTTAGAAAGCTACCAAACTCATCTGTCGGCTTTCCTCAAGCATGGAAAGCATTTCAACAAACATCACTCGGTAGATTCCTTCAAGCATAGGAAAATACCAAACTCGTTTGTCACCGACACACTGGTGCCAGATATGTATTCTATCCCTTTACTCTTTTATTTGTGGAATTAACCTTTTTATGCAGGTATCGGCGTATACAGAGTGATTTAGGATCGCAGAACGTCTTAAATCATTCTCCGTCCCTATCGACTACTTTGACTATCGTTTCGAAACTGACGTTTCTACAAACTCAGTCAAAGTGGGGGCTTCTGTAGACACCTAAAAACGTCTCCCCAAAACCAAACCTGATGATAAATAACCTTTCACCGCCACTATTGGTCGGGTTTAGTATTTAATCCCGAGAGTGCTTAAAAAATCGTATTTTATTAAATTCTTATTTTTGAAAGGTCCATGGATTAGTCTTGGTATTTGGTAAAAGCATAGTTTTAATTTTAGCCCAAGCTTGTTAATTAATTTTAAGCCCAAACCTTTTTATTTTATTATTTTATTATTTATTTTTGGCCCAAATATTTTATTTATTTTTATTTTATTATTTTCTTATTTTAGCCCGAATAATAAAAGTCAGAAAAAAGCCCGAAATTATCAATCGGCACTTAAAAAGCCGAAAGAAATTAGGGTTAAAAATGAATTTAGACGGAAAAATGGACTGAAACTGACCGTGTCACGGTACAGCCTGACCGTGTCACGGGAACCCCTCCCGTCTGACGGTGGGACTTCCCGTGACACGGGAGGTCTGCCATGACACGGAGAGTTCCGTGTTCTTTCCGCGTAAACCCTTAACGCGTTTTCCGTTCCGTTTTCTGAAAATTTCCCGCGTCACTCCAAAACTGACCGTGTCACGGGAACTTGTACCGTCTGACGGTATAGTCTGACCGTGTCACGGTACAGTCTGACCGTGTCACGGGATACTTTTTTAGGGTTTTTATCATTTTAGGGTTCCGTGTGCTCCCTCAGCACATTTCCCTATAAATACCCCCTCATTTCTGATGTACGGGGCAACCAGAATTCTATTATTCTTATTTTTCTCTCTTCTATGCTCTTAACCTAAACACTAGCCTACCCTTTTCACTTCAAAATTCCTTCTTCAAGCACTCAAAGGAGTCCATATTTTACTTGAGGTTCTGTCCTTAAACCAAGGCGTGAAAGGTAGAATCGTTTGAGGGTTTGGCCCCAAAATCAACCTTATTTTATTTAATTTAATTTAATTGTTATTTTATTATTTCCTTGAAGTTACTAACTCGTTTATTATTTTTTAGTTGCAAACAAACAGATTCAAAGTAAGGATCATTCTCTTTTTATTATTATTATTTTTTCTAACGATTTTTATGTTGTTGGAATTATGATTAAATTGGTTTTATATTAATCTTGATTCTATTATTTATTTTGGTCACCATATTGCATGTTAAAGGGAATATGTAATTGAAAATCACGCCTAATAAGATAATTTGGACAACCGGTTTAGGATCCTTTTTAATCTTGTTATTAATTGAAGTGATCACCAATATTTTAGAATAATGGGTGCATTAATATTAAACCAATTTAGCCTAATAATAGTTTGGAGCGAATTGAATATATTGTTTGTATGCCTTTGAGATCACAGGAATGCTTTTCAATATAAGAATCGAGTAGAGGCCAATACGGGCGAATGTGACTCCATGACTCACTTCGTACCATCATCCCCGATCCTCCTTTCGTGGTTCCGAACCATATGGAGTTAGTAATCTCATGGATTATGAATGGGGTGTAACCTTCACGGGTCAATCGTTGTTGCCTATCGTTGTCCCTTTATCTTGGTTGCCTTTTATAATCCGTGAACGGTTTACAAGTTCCTTAAAAACTTGTTGGCGGCTCCCTACTTTCCTTGTCCCTAATCGTGTCCCTTATCGTGTATGTCAATTCCCACTTCCTATGAGTGCCAAGCATATTCACAACATGCTTTTAACGTAGGAGCACTTCGAGCGACGCCTACAATCACACATAATTATATTTTATCGTACCTATATATAAAATTAAAAAAGCTAATCAAACTGCCTATAAATAGTGTCAAAAGTAAAACAAGTTATGGAGGAAGTAATAGACAAGTCACCCAAGGATACCCCTTAAGAAAACTAAGATTTTAGTTGCCTACTACTTACTTGTTTGCATTTTTAAATCAACGAGCAATGGAACAATGTACTTGATCAACAAATTAAAGGTTTTGAGGCATTGATTGACAATTATAATAGAAGGAAGTCAAGGGACTTAGGGCCTGTTCACTTTATCTAAATTTTAGTTCACTTCAGTTCAGCTCTAATCAGTTCAATTCAATTCAGGTCCTAATTTTCTTCTCTCATAAATTATTTACTTCAGCTCTATTTTGTTTAGTTCAGTTCATTTCAACCCTAATCAGTTTAGTTCAATTCATCTCAGTTGAATAAATGTGAATATACCCTTACAAAGAAACCATGATTATTTATTTATTTAATTTGCTCTACAACTGAGGACGCAAATGATTAAGGATGACATCGATTAAAAAAAATTAAAGGATCCAAACATAACTAAATTTAATCGATCAAGCTTGGGCACATCTCTACCAAAAATAATTACTTACGTTTACAAAATTTGCAACCTTTTGACTAAAAATGAAATTGCTTTCTTAACAAAGCTTTGTACTACCTCGCTCTATGTTTCCAAGTCTTATTCAGTTAGCTACCCAAATCAAGAAAAAGTAGGTACTTTTGTTTTAAAGTAGAGAGAGATAGAGGGCGTGACTGTGTGAGTTTCGTTAAAAAACAACTAGGTTAATCCTATGCGATGCACGTTATAATAATAATAATAATAAATTTACTTGTATGGGTGTAATATAAATATTTTAAGCAAAATACAATAAATCGCACAAGTAGCACACTCGTAGGAATGGCCGCAAAACACAATAAAACGCAATTGTGCACCACACACAATCACGCAAGTAGCACACTCGTAGGAATGCATCAAAAACCGAACCAAAATTAGGATGAAGAAACCCTAATTTCGTCTAAAAAATCAAAAAAATATGTGGTAAAAAAAATCAAAGACTAATTTCTCAAACAAATTAATTTGAGGAATTAATTAAAACAAACCAGTGATCGAAAAAATCTCTAGAAATTAGAGAGGCTCTGATACTATGTTAAACTCAAGAATATTGTGGAGGGGGAAAACGGCTTAACCTTTGCATTGATAATAATCACAAATATATACACAATACATTAGGAAACCTAAGCTAATTAGCCTAAAACTCAAAAAAAAAATAAAAAAAAATAAAAAATAAAAAAAAAAAAAAAATAACATAAATACAATACTAACTTAAATATAACCAAACCAACTTCTAACTCATTAGCTTAATTGGGATAAAAAATTATTCTAATTAACTTTATAGTTATAATAAAATTTAAAAAAAAATATAAGCATTCGCTTTTGATTCATTAAAATTTTTTTTGAATAATTAAAGAGTAGAAACTCCAAACTCTACTTTACTAATAAAAATGCATGAGATAATTTTTGACATTTTATGTAGGAGGCCTCACTAGTACATAATTGAGTTTATGTACCATGTAATTAGTAACACTTCTTGAATTACAAAATTTTAGATTTATAAGTAACACTTTATTAGAATGTAACACTCAATGTAACACTTTTAACATAAGTAACATATTAAAGTAACACTTTTTAAATTAGTAACATTTTATAGTAACACTAAGAGATGTTACATTATTTTGGGTGAATTAAATATTAATTTAAATATTTATAATAAAGTAAAAGTTAGTTTTAATACCCAAATTTAATTAAAAAAAAACTGAGTATTACCGACAAAGCAATTAAAAAGAAAAAGAAAAACATTGGCCTCAATCCCTTAATCAACTAAAAACGCCATAATTGAAGAAAATAAATGAAATTTTGTCCAAAAAAAAAAATCTCAATTCAAGTTTAATTTAAATTCCTCCTCAATTCATTGTTGTCTCGCGAAATTCATCACAAAATCAGTGATTTTACGTTCAATTCGTCATTTGCGATTTCACTTGTCTTCTGGGGTTTCACTCGTCTCCTGGAGTTTCATTCGTCACAAAATTATGAAACCAGTTCATTTCATTCATCTAATTAGCACTTCCAATCAGGTATTTTGTTATTTTGGTGGTTTTTTTTTTATATATTTTTGGTTATGTAATCATTAATGTTCATGTATTATCACTATATCTAGTTTATAGGGTATGTTCACTAGTAGAAAAAACGAAATGACAAGCGATTCTGTAGACACCAAAAAATGTCTCCCCAAAACCAAACCCGATAATGAACAACCTTTCACCGCCACTATTGATAGGGTTCAGTATTTAATCCCGAGAGTGCTTAAAAAAAGTTGTGTTTAATTAAATTCATTTTTTGAATAGTCCATGGATCAGTCTTGATGTTTGGTCAAAGCAGATTTTTTAATTTCAGCCCAAACCTTTTTTATTTTATTGTTTTATTATTTATTTTGGCCCAAACTTTTTATTTTAGCCCAAATAATAATAAAATCAGAAAATGGCCCGAAATTATCAATCGGCACTTAAAATGCTGAACGAAATTAGGGTTAAAAATGAATTTAGACGGAATAAAAGCGGAAAGAAAACTCCCGCGTCACGGCAACAGTCCATCGTGTCACGGTAAACTTCCCCGTCTGACGGTGGGGTTCTTCGTGATATGGGACACCTGCCGTGACACGGAGATTTCCGTGTCCTTTCCGCGTAAACCCTTAACGCGTTTTCTCCTCTCGTTCACTAAATATTTCCCGCGTCACACAAATTTGTACCGTGTCACGGTAAAGTTTCCCGTCTGACGGTGGGATTTCCCGTGTCACGGTACACTTTTCCGTGTCGCGGGATACTTTTTTAGGGTTTTTATCATTTTAGGGTTCCGTGTGTTCCCTCAGCACATTTTTTCTATAAATACCCCCTCATTTCTGATGTACGGAGCATCAATTAATTCTCTATTTTTTTCTCTCTTCTATGCTCTAGCCTAAACACTAGCCTACCCTCTTTCTTTCAAAATTCCTTCTTCAAGCACTCCCAAGAGTCCATACTTTACTCGTGGTTCTGTCGTTAAGCCAAGGCGTGAAAGGTAGAACTGTTTGAGGGTTTGGCCCCAAATCAATTCTATTTAATTTAATTTAATTATTGTTTTATTATTATTTCCTTGAAGTTACTAACTCGTTTATTATTTTGTAGTTGCAAACAAATAGAATCAAAGTAAGAATTATGTTCCGGTTATTTCTATTATTTTTCTAACGATTTTATATTGTTGGAATTAAGGTTAAATTGCTTCCAATATTAATGTGTAGACCATATTTCATGTTAAAGGGAATATGTAATTGAAAATCACGCCTAATAAGATAATTTGGACAACCGGTTCAGGTTCCTTTTTAATCTTGTTATTAATTCAAGTGATCACTAATATTTTAGAATTATATGTTGCATTAATATTCAACCAATTTAGCTTAATAATAGTTTGGAGCGAATTAAATATTTTTGTTTGTATGCCTTTGAGATCGCAGGAATCACTTTTCACTATAAGAATGAAGTAGAGGCCAATACGGGCGAATGTGACTCCATGACTCACTTTGTACCATCATCCCTGATCCTCCTTTCGTGGTTCTGAACCATATGGAGTTGGTAATCTCATGGATTATGAATGGGGTGTAACCTTCACGGGTCAATCGTTGTTGCCTATCGTTGTCCCTTATTCGTGGTTGCCTTTTATGATCCATGAACGGTTTACAAGTTCCTTAAAAACTTGTTGGCGGCTCCCTACTTTCCTTGTCCCTAATCATATAATGTCAATTCCCACTTCCTATGAGTACCAAGCATATTCACACATGCTTTAACGTAGGCACACTTCGAATGACGCCTACAATTTGGCGACTCCACTGGGGAGGATTCTTGGTTATTTATCGATTTGAGTTATCGGTATTTAATTAAGATGACACTAGTAGAAAAAGTGCTATTTGTAACTGGCGAAATTGAATTTTTGTAACTGGCATTGTTGGTTGCGAATGTCACCGTTACAACTAGTGAAAATTATTCGTAACCGGCTAATGTTAGTTACAAATAATGTACTATTCGTAACTGGCTTAACCTAACGCCAGTTACAAAAAGTCCATTTTCCAAGTTAAAAAGCATACTATTCGTAACTGGCATTAAGTTACGCCGGTTACAATTAGGGTATTATTAGTAACTGGCAAATATTAACGCCGGTTACAAATATATTTTTTAATTTTTAAAAAAAAAATACTATTAGTAACTAGCTTTAGATTACGCCAGTTACTAATAAATAAATAATTTTTTTAAAATAAATATTTGATTCGTATACAAAATGGTAGCATATCCTACCAAATGGGTTACAACCTGTTACAATTCAATCCAAAACAGCTAACTCCATGGTTTATCACTTAAACCTATTACATAGAATTCGGAAGTCCAAAGATGCACACACTTACAAGTCTTATAAGTTACAAGCAAAGCCATAAATTTAGGGCCAAAAATGAATTAATTTAAATACAAAAGAATATTATCTCACATTACCAATCCTAGGGACATGGATTTGGAAATCTTGAATGAACCTTGTTTATCTCACAACTACTTCAGCTGATAACTCAATACGGCATGCATTAACAATCTTCTGAAGCTGCCATACCTTGGTTGCTCCAAAAACAGCACTTGCTACAAGGGGGTGCTTCAAAATAAAAGCTGCCAAACAGAAGTCAATACTGAAAAGAGATTTGTACGTCGTATTTGCCATAAGTAGAAAATATTAGATCTAAGAATTAAAGTGATGGGCTGACTAAAGTTACTGCATGCTATACTAAGAAGTAACATTTAATAGAATACAAAGGATAAATAGTTTTTGACATGTCTTAACCTTAAAGTCAGATTGAAAAGGCATTTCAAAATCCCATTGTTCAATGCAAAGATGCAACTACAAAATTCACTTTCAGAATATTGACATACCATGCTTTTGTATGTGCACATCAATAAAGACTTGTCATAACAGACAAGAAGATAGATAAAGGCAAGCTAATGATAGTTTAAAGGAAATGGTCACCGGCATTGATCACATAAATGGATGAATTAGCTCTCTCAGTCCTTAATGTCAATTTTATTCCATTTCAGAATATCTCAAAATATCTATAGAAAATTAACATTTAATTCTAAGTTAAAAATTCCATAGTGATGAGTTCAAACTAAATACGGTTGGACAAGGATGAGTAACTGAGAAACTAGCTGATGAATAAAGGAATTCAATTATCATGGCTCACTCTTCTATGAGCTGAGATACCCTGAGGTCTGAGACAATAGTACAGCACTACAAACCCCATATGATCAGTTATCAGAGATGAGGTATTGACAGTACTTGGCTTCTATTTTGGGGGTTGAGAGTGGATTACGATCATTATTATACTCCACGCAGACTTCATGGGTATTATTTGTCATCTTAAAAACTCTCAACAAACATGACAAGCTGATTTTTTTGAGTCCTGCTTAATTCTGAAGGATGTAACTTCTAATGGACTTTTCCATGTTCATACTTTTGTATTTTATTAAAACTTTTTTTTTCTTAAAGATGAAAAATAAAATGAATTTCTAAAATAAGGTTTTGAAGTTGTACTGCATACATGACTCTAAAGCATGGCTATAAGACCAAGTTCTGAATCTAATCTGATTTTTAGTTCTCAATTCAGTTTTGAATTTCGGCTCTGAATTCAGTTTTGAGATTTAGTTATGAATTTAGTTTTGAAATTCAGCTCTGATTTTAGTTTTGAAATTCAGCTCTGAATTCAGTTTTAAAATTCAACTCTGAATTCAGTTATGATTTTCATTTCTGAATTTAGCTACTGTTAATATAAAAATTAAAAACTAAAGGAAGATAGTAAGATTCTAACTTATTCACCTTAAACAAACCCCATAAATTAAGGAGATAAAGAAAACTTCTCTTTATAATGCAAATTCATAAACATTTGATTAGGTCCATTAGTTTTTACAAACTTACTACAATCTTCTCAGCTACTTCTCATTTCTTATCAACTTTAGCCTCAGACAAACCTTTAAGACCAGTCAAATTCTTCACACACACATAAAAAGAAAGATATATTGTATGCATCATAAGGGAGATTTCATAGCATAGAATAACCATTAATTTATTGCTATTCATTTGTAAGTAACAATGTGAATTTAAATGCTTTTTATAGAGACTGCTTTTGACATATTGGACGAATATTTTTCAAAACACAATCATAAATTACCTTTCCTCCTTGGTGTCCAATTCAGCGCAGCCAGTCAGACTAATTCATTTATATAAACTCGTGTTTCTAAGGTTATGTCATATAAAACATCAATTACAACATCTATGACTAATAGTGTAGAATAAAGTGGGAATAGAAAACAGAAAAAGAGTGGCAAAGAAAAATAAAAAGGTACCTGATAGCACCAATGACAGTGCAGACTAGCCACATCTACCGGTTCAACCTTACAGCTTTAACAAACTTACTAAGGAACTCAATATGCAATATACATGACACAGTGAAACAAACCTGAAAAACGAAATTAGAGTTGCACAACATAAAATAACTAATATTGTATACACAGAGTACTAATAGTTCATCAACTTTACCTGAAGTACTAAGGTACTCCTATTATTCCCATGAATAATTCATTTTTTATTAACTCCGTCAAATCCTTAAACCTTATAAAAATGCAAAAGTTTTAACTGTAGCTTATGAATAGTACCCGCTGGTGCTATTACAGAGATGTCCTTGAATTCATTGAATTGCCGATTTTTCCCTTTATTGTTTTGTTTCTTTGGTGGCCTGGCTGTCGCCAGCTGTCTTCTCTCTCTTAACTCTTAAGGCTTCTTCCTTCTTCTCATCTCACTATCTTTCTCTCTCCTTCTCCTCTCGGCGCTCCCACTCTCTATCTCCTCCATTGGAGCAGTTTCTGAGGTACAAAACAAAAGAATTTATGATTTATTTTTTGTTTATTTCTTTTGTTCATCTATTCGATTAGATTTTTCCTCTTATAAGAATGGAGGCGGCAACAGCAGCAGCGAAACCAATAATCAATGTCGCTGCCATTTGCGGCTCCTTTCCATACAACATAGACCTCCTCCGAGCAGGTACTTTCTCTCTCCCCTTCCTCCTCCACAATCAAATTTTAAGACCCAAACTTTGTTCAGAATCAATACAAACAATGGAAATCAATTACATGGGTATTTCGTCATTGCCGATAATTATGTTAGAATTAAAAGTATATAATTATAACAATTAATAGATTATCATATTAATGTTAAATTAAATGTTTAAAATTATGAAGCATTTGTGATGAACCATATATCAATATATAGCTAGAACTGTCGATAATACCAGTAACAAATAATTTAACATACAATCCCAAGTATTGTGTGTATAAAATTAAACAACCTTTTTATTTTAATTGTTTTGGTATGAAAAACTTTAATTCAGGTTTGGGACCCTTATTCCAAAACTCTTATTACCAAACTGCAGATTAATATGTTCCTGTTGTTTTCGAATGTTTTTGGTTGAATCTTTGTGGGTGTATTTGTGCGAAATCGTTTCGTTTTTAATAGGAGTTTATTTGATCGATTTGTTTTCGATTTTTTGGGTTTATTTATTCTATTGTTTTTCGATATTTTAAGGGTTTATTTGTTCTATTTATTTTCATTTTTTGGGTTGAATTTTAGTGCTTCTTCGATTGTGTGGTGGTTTTTTTTTGGGTTGAATTTGATTGATTTATGTTTTTTGGGTTGATTTTTTATATTGTTAGTAGCATTATTATCTGATTTGTAACAGAATTGTTGATCTCCAGGTACAATTCTATCTCCCCTTTCTCTTTCTTGTTCAAATTGGTTCAATTTTCATCTAACCTTTAATATGAATGTCTTTTTTTTTTTTTCTTTTTTTCTCATCCTCCAGTTTCTCTGTTTTTTTTTTCTAAAATAGGCGGAAGGAGTAAGACGGAGCAAGGTTTGGTGGATTCGAGTTTGAGGTGAAGAAACTCAAACATTATTGCATGGTCGATTTGTTTTTAATTTCTAGAATGTAATGATTTATTTATGATCTGTGTTGTGATTTGTGTGTTATTGTTGATGTTTGTTTGTGTTTTGTGGAATTGATGGAATTTTAATTTGATTGATTGAGAAACAAGCTCAGTTGATGTTAGGCTACTTTTTTTTTTTTGTCAAATATGAAGTGGTACATTTGAACAATTGTACCATTATTGTTAAATTCGGTTTGAAATTTATTTATTTTGTGTTCTTTTGTATGAGTGATGTATGAGTAATTGTTTGATGAAGATTGGGTGGGCTTCATTGTTTCTTCCTTTAAGGTTGTGTTCATTTCCCTTTTTTTCGTTGTATTTCTTGTACCTTGATTATGAGCGGTGCTTTAATTTCTATATATGCAGAAATGGAGGGTGAAAAATTATTTCAGAATTATGGGGTGGTTTTGATTCAATCTATAACCCTTATAAAAATGCAAGACGAAACTAATGTAGTTTATGTGGTGGTTCATTTGTGGGCTTTACTGCAGTTTTCGATTGAATTTGATATCAAATGGCTCTTACATAGCAACTTGCTACTAAGGTATCTCTTCATTGTTCATTCTCATGGTTTCCTCTATTTAGTTCGTCTGTTTCAGGCTTTTCCATATTTTAGTTCCGTTCATAAATTTAGGGGTTTTCTCGATTCAATTATGGTCATTTTAAAATTGGAGCTTTTCTGAATTAATTTAATTAGTTCAAATATTTAGGGTGGTTTAAGCATTCTAAAGCTATTTCTTATGTTAGGATATCTGTAATGATTTTCTTATCTGTGTTGTGATTTTTGTGTTGTTGTTGATGTTTGTTTTTGTTTTGTGGAATTGATGGAATTTTAATTTGATTGATTGAGATCTGGAATGGTTCTACTAAAGGGCTACTTTTCAACCTCCGAACAGGTGCCACTATTTTTTTAGCTTCCTTTGTTTTTGTTGTCACATTAGATGAGATGAAACACTCCATATTTTGAAATTTGGAAATTCTATTTTTCATTGGAAGGTAAATATATCATGCCACCTAATGCTGCTAACCTGATCATTTATAAGAATGTAAAATCATGTTTATGTGACAAGCCTAATGGTGGCCAATAAGATCAGAACCGTTTAAATGATCAGTAGAGTAGTATTGTACCATTGGCTTTAATAAAATCGTCACTATTCCTTAGGTTAAAATTTTACTCTTCTTTGTCATCAAAAAATAATAAATTGTTACTCTTCTAATTTAAAATGAGGTCAATTTACTTCTTTTTGATGTTACAAACACACTACTTAATATTCCTTTCTTATGGAGGAGGAGAGGAACTTCTGATGCAGAATTTGCTCCGCATCATTTTTAAACTTTAACTTAATACAAGGAATTAAATATATTAACATGGGTAAATCCTGTATCGTGTAGGCAAACATTTTAAAGAAATTTCGTGACCATGGAATGGGCCCTGTAGGTTTCTATGAGCCTTGTTTTCGTGAGGGAGGGAAGTTGCATTTGAGCATGATGTGTTTTGGTCAGTTTTGGGATCCTGAAGCCAGCAAATATGTAAAAAATCGGCCAATTGATCAAGCAAAACCACCGTCACTTCCACATGAATTTCTAATGTTAGTTGAAAGAGCCATCAATGACTCTCACTCTCTTATAGCTAAACAGTCTGAGGCAAATAATGTAGAAGACATTCTTCTCCCAGTTGTAAATTATTATACACAAACTGGACAGCTCGGTTTACATCAGGCTCGTAATTCGAAAGTTTTATCTGATTTTTCTTGTATTGAAATTACATGGCTTAGCTTTCAGTGTGACAACTAACACTTTCATGTTGAAGAAACATCTGGACAACTCTTCTATAGTACCTATTAGAAATTGTCTTACTGTTGCTATGACCTTTTTTGTTTGCTTGCTTGTTCGTTTGCTGTCAAATGGGATCTTGTTAATTCTTAGAAACAAGTAAATGATCTCCAAAATTGAAGTTAATGGGCATTGTATCACACAATAAAGAACATCTTTTGAAGTTTGGTAAAAAAAAAACTCCAGCTTCTTTACTCATAGTCTCTAATAAGTAATGACCACCTAATCTCCCAAAACGTAGAATAAAATTAGAAAACTGGTGTTTGCTGACTTGCTTTATGCTCTATAGCCTCTATACTACAGGGCTAAAGTGTGTCAGCTTAATAAGTTAAGGAACTAACACCTTAATAAGTTAAGAGTAAGTTGCCTATCTGGAAATTAACTTGGCTTTTTTGTTCTACAATTATACGATTCTATAGTCTATAATGTCAAGCAAAGTGAAGCTCTAGGACCTCATTGCCTTGATTGATACATTCATCTGCTTGTTTCAGGACAAGGATTAGAGTCGGGAGAGTCTTGGGAAAGGAATACCTATTGTGTCTTTCTCCATTGGTGACTCTCCAGAATTTTTATATGGTGATCAGGCAGATGCTGAAGATGCTGAAAAGGCTGATAAGATTAAATTAGAATCTGGAGATGTTCTAATATTCGGAGGTAAATCAAGACGTATTTTTCATGGTGTCTCTGCAATTTTTTTGTGAAGTTTGAAGTGTTTTTAGTGGATTGGTAAGTGAATTAGTGAGAGTTTTGAGTGGTTATTTACATATGGATGGAGAAGTCGATAATTTTTGGTAATGCTTAAGTTAGGGTTTATTTTGCACTGTTGTTGTTATATTCGGTTTCAAATTTTCTTAATGTTGTGTTCTTATGTTGAATCTACTTGTAAAAATGGCCAGGGAAGTTTATATTTGGTTTTTTTTTTTTTTTTTTATATACTTCAGAGCTTTCTCTAACCCCCCACTAAAGCAAAATAACTTTCCTCTCCATTGAAGTAACTTGAAAGGTAATTTGTTGATTTCCCGATCCGACGTCCAAGTATAGTTCTTTTTGCTTTCTCTCTCTTGTTCTAATTGGTTCAATGTTCATCTCTTTGTTTAGATTTTTCCTTTTATTTGAATGTTAGACTGATTAAATTTTTGTTCATTTCTGGGTTTTTACGCAGTTGGATTTTCTGGGTTTTTATTTATTTATTTAATATTGATTCTGAATTTAATCAGCTTTACTAGGTGTTTTTGTGTTTAAAGCTTGATGCTAATATCATTGGAGGAACTTAGTTATAGAAAGGCATGCCTTTTTATTGGCAGAAGTGAATAAGTTAGTTTTTTGTAATTAGTTTGATAGAAGTAGAATATCATATTGCTAAAAGTTTTCTATTTGATTTGGTATAGGATCTTCACTAATTAAAAGGAGATTATGTCAGTTTTCCAGTCAATGTGATCTTCATGGATTAAAATTGACATACCAATGAAACTCAACATTCTATATTTTTTCACACAATTAACATGGTTGGCTGACTTGGAAGGTTTAAAAAATATCTCTAATTAATGGATTATGTTTAGTATCTGCCTGAGATTGTTGTCCTATTATTATTGTATGGACGAGGTCGTGGTGAAAGTAAGATAAAGCTCTAAAACGTTCAATGTGATGGCAAAACCATTTGCTTGTATCTTATACTCGATGTAGTATAGTTGTATATAGCCTATATTATTTGCTTGAATCTTATACTCAATGTAGTATAGTTGTATATAGCCTAAAATGTTCAATGTAATGTCAGACTTTATGAACTATTCAGAACTCCAAGTCCTAAGCTTAATTAAACCCTTTAGCTGTGTATTGTTTCTTATTTGGGTGGTGGATTGTCCGTTTGTTATTGAACAGGAAGTTTGATTGACCGGATAAGTTTTGAGATGCTACCTACATTACATCCTTGGAGTTGATATTGATGATACAATGTAGTTATATCATCACCCCTTCTCTGTGGATAGCCAAAAGGCGAGGCTTGCACTTGAAGAGAATCAAATTGATTATACATTTATTACATGGATGCATCATTCTTCATTCTGTCATGCTGTCATGTTTAAATACAAGGTAGGAAAGTATTTTTGGATATATTTAGTTAATCAGAAGTATATATTCATAGCTTCAAAGATATGAAAAGAGGAACATGGTTAAGTAGAATGTCTTCATGGCATTGAGAGTCGCATGAAACCTATTCTTGGTTGAGTTAATGCATGCATCACCAAGTTAAGTGGGCTTGCAAAACTAAAGATGCTATTACCGTTTACATGCGAGCCTAATTTCGATTGGTAATACGATATATAACACTAAGATGCTATTACCGTTTACATGCGAGCCTAAGAACACTAAGATGCTATTACCGTTTACATGCGAGCCTAAGAACTACAACCGTTGAAATCGTACATAAAATGATTTATAGATAAATAACCAATAAATAAAATTTAATATATAAACATATGATATTTCTCATTCATTTTATACATTCCATATCGATTACAAACTCTAATTACTAAAATTTTCAATAGAAGAACCACTCGAAAATTTTCTACTTTAAATAGTCTAACAAACAAATATACAATACTTTTGTATATTTTACATTTAATCCATTTTACATAACTTTATCCCTTAGCGGTGCATTTCCTTATAACTAATCCTTATTATCACAATCATTCTAAGACGAAGCTATTCGAAAAATATTTAGGTACTCCTCAATAGGAAACTATTTTGCGTTCTACAATAATGTCTAAAACAATAGTATATTTTTTTTAAGAATCTTTAAATTATCAAATTCTAGATAACTTCACTTATAACAATTGTTTTTCCATAGATATTTCCCCATAGAAACTTTATCACTACTCCTTCTCAGTACTTATAAATTCATGCATCCTTGCTATTACAAAACCCGAACACAACCACGAATATCACAACAACCGAACACATTCACGAATTTTACTTATCTTGCCGTCGGGGGGGCACGCTCAACGCGCGTGCTCCAACGACTAGTATTTCCAAACACCAAAAAACCACTATAAGAAATCTAATTAAGCAGATTCCCCTCACCCACTCTTTCTGAATTTGGCTATTGGATATTAACTGAACACAATTTTTTTCGTCGAAAGGAGGATTTGATTTATGAAAGAAAGTCATGATCCTTCTTAAAGTAATAATCACATCATTTAACCTCAAACAATTTAAAGAAACAAAATGGATAATCGAAAACTTTAAAAAGGAAAATTGGAGTTAAATACTTGAAGTACCCAAAATAATCCTTATGAAATTTTCACTCTTTAAGCTAATGTAGTTGTACCTAACTTCCTTGGTGCTGCGTGCTTAAGCACCTAACCAAAGCAAACAACCATTACATAAAACCCAAAAATCAAATGAAAATAAGCTACAAATAAAAATATATAGTTGTATACCCTAGCCTCTCCGATTTAATATACTTCCTCCGTTTTTTTATTATTGCACCATTGGGGTTGGGTACAAATATTTTGGTAGTGAAAAAAAGTAAGAGAAAGAAAGGTAAAAATACAAAATTGTCCATGTGACATATTAATAAACTAAAAAGTAATGGTATGTTGGGTATTTGTAGTGTGAACACAAATAATTTTTTTCCTAAAGAGGAAATGGTGCAATATTTGTGAAATTATCTTAAAACGCAAGTGGTGCAATAATAAAAGAACAGAGGAAGTATATATATATAGCAAATAGCATATAAATTGTAATCCCAACAACCAAGACCTTTTTTCTGGAATGATATATATAGCATATAGCATATTTTCCTTGAATTAAGCTATCTTAAATTTGGAATAAAAACTACTCCCTCCGTCCCCAAAAGAACGACCCTTTAAGGTTGATTTTGCGGGTATTAATAAAATTAAATAAAAAGAAGTAAAGTATATTGAAAAGATAAATTTATATAGGGTTTATAAAAAAGTAGAGAGAGAGAGTAATAAATGTATATGGAAAAACAGAATTTTATTCGGGGAAGCTAATTTTGCACAAATATTATTGCAAATTGGTGGGTATTTTAATGCTAATGAGTCATTCTTTTTGGGACTAAAATTAGGCCAAATGGGTTTTCGGGGACGGAGGGAGTACATAATTTAGCCACAAAAGTCTAACATACTAAGACAAATAGAGCCAACTAACTTGAAATAGTGAAATTGAAATGGTATAATACTTGAGAAGCTTAAGAAAGTGGATTTACGGGAATGTCCTTTAATAATTGAAGTTAATGCTCACCACCTCTACCATTTACAATATTATTCATTGCCACAAGCCTATCACATGATAGCTGCAACTAATTTCATCATAACATTACCACCTAGATACGTTTGACATTTAATCTTACACTTTACTAAAAAAATCTAGTTGTCGATAGTTAGGCAAGAAAAGCAATTACTTAGATAACATATACTTTCATTTAGAACAAACGAATACAAAGTGCCCGTACTAGTTCCATTGCAGACAGTCTACTCCCAATACCATCTACATTTTAGTAGATATTTTTCTAAAGCATTCTTAGCTCTAACTTTTTTTTTTTTATGTATTATTCATTCTCCAAAACAAATCATAATTACAAGGGGTGGTACACTGAATGGCATACCTTATGCGACATATAAGAGGAATCACCCCGCGACAACCACCCTCCGATAGCCTCCCCTACGGCAGCAAGCCAAATAGGCCACCCAGCAGCAACCTGCGCGCTCTCCTTCTACAAACATGCATTTCGGAATTGTCCCACTTGTTGGATGATGCTAAGGAATTACAAGCCCCAATTGCACTCTTTTGCGCTCGAAACTCTCGCCACCCAGCTGCTCAAAAGTAGATGTTCCTTAATCGCAATTTACTATGAAACCCAAGTTTTAAACTAGCAAATAATTAAACCCCTAAACTTCCATTAAATTCAATTAACAACAAAAGCACAAACCCTATAATTTTTAATTTTTATCTTAGTTCTTTTTTCAAATAATCGGTTAAAATTGATGTAAAATAGATAAATTAGGTGGAGAAAAAGAGCTTACCTTGATGATACTCTTCGATGAATTAATGATTTTTGGATGAATTTTAGAGGAGTTCCGAAGGAGAGCGAAAAGTTATTGAGGTTTGTTCTTCTAGAAAAATTGGGGCAAGTTTGATTCGGAGGAACCGAGGAAGAGTAAGAGTAGTTTCTTTAAAAAATATATAAAAATATACAAGTACAGTAAGTGTTGTGCAGTTATGCAATCGTGCTCAATAGCATTTGTAACTAACCTTAATAAAGTCCACTACAATTGACAAAGTCAACAAATTTTGACCTACTATTTGTAACTAGCCTTTTTTATGTCCGTTACTAATGGTTGGTCTGTCTATTTTTGAACTACTTATTGTAGCTAACCTTGGATATGTCACTTATTAATGCTAATTTATTTGTAACTCGCACTAACAACGTCAGTTACGAATACCCTTGTAGTAACTAACATAGCTTATGCCAGTTACAAATAGAGCGTTACAAATAGCATTTTTTCTACTAGTGTGAGTGGATGAGACTTGAAAGATTGTTGAAAAATATTCCTGTGATTAATTTGGCATTTTTGCGCATAGAGTTTTAACGTCGCATTTAGGTCTGTCCCGTAGGAGAAATTGAATAACTTGATTGCGTACGAAGGAAAACAGGGTACCAGTCAGATTTTCTGACTGCCGTGCCACGGCAGAATATGTCGTGTCATGGTACAGTGCACCGTCTGACGGTGTGCAGTACCGTGGCACGGGAATCTCTGCCGTGTCACAGCAGTCCTAAAATCAGTCTGGTGGCTTGTTTTATCTTCTCATAGTCAACTTCCTTCGATTTTTCTGAAAAAACGTGTGTGTTCTACATGCGTCTTAGCCCCGGGGGATTTAAGCTCTATCAACCCAAAAATGCTCATGGCAATAAGGGTTCATCTGAGTTATTAAATCCACCCAAACCATGGAGTCGATTTCGATTTCATCACGAACTCGCGGAGCCGCCCGTTGGCATACACCCTCAAGGGAGGCTGCCTTGCTAACGTGTCCAAACTCTTAACCATGGTACCCTATTGACACCAAATAAACCTGACCAAAGTCGAACATAGAACTTGACCTTAGGTTGCGAACTATTCTTTGCATCATTGTGCCTACGTGTTTTATGCTTGGTCGTTTTGATCCTAACCTTAACGATCTTTTTTTGTCTATGGTGGATTATTTTATAACTGATGATTGCCAATGGACCGTACTCATTTAGTAATTAGTTAAAAAAAAAAAAAAAAACTCGTGCCACGTCAACATCCACCGTGGCACGGGAAAGTCCACCGTGTCACGGGAAAGTTCACCGTGTCACGGCAATTTCCACCGTGACATGGTGGATTTCCAGCACACAAAAAAAAAAATTCGTACCACGTCAGCATCCATCGTGGCACGGGAAAGTTCACCGTGTCACGGTGGATTTCCAGCACAAAAAAAAACAATTCACGTGCCACGTCAGCATCCACCGTGGCACGGGAAGGTTTACCGTTGCACGGGAAAGTTCACCGTGTCATGGCAATTTCCACCGTGGCACGGTGGATTTCCGAAAAAAAAAAGCCACCGCGTCACGGCAGCTTGTCTCGTGACACGGTACAGTTTTCCGTGTCACGGTGCCCTTGAAATAAGTCCAGTCAGCTTTTTTTAAGTCTTCCGTGTTAATTTGGTCCTCGTGTCAGTCATTTTTGTTATTGTTTACATGTCTAGCCATACGATCGTACCACGAGTCTTATAACATCACTTAGTCACTCACGAGTCAAGTATAGTCCACACACTTTCTTTAGGTTCCGACTCGAGTCATGCACCAGGTCGTTTATGATCATATATTAGGTTCATGCACCCTTTTTTCGTCATAATAAAAAAACGAGTGGAGTTTTCTCACCTGTTTTCAAATGTCTATTTTTTCCTTCCTTTCCTATCTTGAGCAATGAGTCAAAAAATTAATTGAATTATTTTATTTCACAGTACTTGGTCAAGGAGCAGGGATAGATTAATACGGTTCGAGTCATTACCGCAACAATCTCTTAGATCTAATAGGCGTTCAAGGAGAACTTTGCCATCTCTACATTACTTATCACCTTTCAATGGCCACTAAAGAAGATATTGAGAACATCAACAAATCCATCGAGGCACTGTCTGCCATGATGCAAACCCTTACCACTAGGGTCACTACCATGGAACAAAACAAGGTCACTGTTTCCACCCTTGACAAATTGAAGGAACAAGTGAGTAAGATTTCTGAGGATTTCATTTATGTGGAACGGCCTCCCACTCCTTTGGATGTGAAGGACAGACTCCCTGAAAAGTTCTCCACTGCTGATATTCCAAAGTTCAAGCCTACTGACAATCCAATATTCCATTTGAAGGCGTTCTCTGCAACCATGGCTCTTAAGGGATTGGACGTAACACTCTTCCCTACGGTGTTCCCTCTCTCCTTAGAACATGCTTGCCAACAATAATGGTTTTATTCCCTAGATGCCAAGCATACTGCGACTTGGCAAGATGTCACTGACAGTTTCATGAACCGTTATAAGTGTAACATTCAAACTAAAACTTCTGAACGTGAACTCTCCATTCTCGAACAGAAAGAGAATGAAGGCTTCACCGCTTACCTGAACAGGTGGAGGGAAACAGCTTCACTCTTGGTAGATCCTCCCAAAGAAAGAGAGATGGTTCGCCTCTTTATTCAAAATCTGACTCATAAATATAGGGAACATCTCAAATTTCTTCCACTGAACACTTTCGAAGCTGTATACGACATCGGCATCAATATCGAGGATGAGCTAATAAAGACTCCTGGTAGTAACAATAATAACACTTGGAAAAACAAGAAGAACGACCATCCTTCTTCTTCGTCTTCTAAGCACGAAAATACTACCAACAATATAAGCCAAGTTGATCTCAATGAAGTGTTAGCTCTTGATACTCCATTGTCCAAGAAGAAAAGAACTTACACTCCTTTAGGAATGACTTATGATGCGACCTTTGATCGCCTTTACAAGCAAGGCTTAATCACACTTATTGGGCCATTTCCAGAGCCAAACCTGAAGAAAGGAGCGCCAAATGGAATCCCAATGCCCATTGCAAGTACCATCAAGGAAGGGGCCACACTACGGAGCAATGTTGGAATTTGAAGGACGTCATTCAAGACTTGGTAGATGCAAACAAACTTCCTGTCCCTCCAGGCGGCAAGAAGTAATGAACACAAGGCGCACAGAAGATCCTTCGTGCAAGATTTCATGATTTCTTTCTTTATCATTCATCTCCATTCCCCCATTCAGGTCTAGCATAGGTTTTCCATTTTGAATTTTTATATGTTTCATGCGTTTCGTTCACCTTTTCCATTAATAAAATGAGCAAATTTCCTTTACATCTCGATCATAGAATTTTTCATTCATTCATTCATTCTCAAAAATAAAAAATAAAAAATAAAAAATAAAAAAAATCAATTACCGAACTAAACCCAAGGTACACCAATGACTTGAGTCACCTTTGCAACCCTGTCATTCCCTGTTAACCGTTCAATCACATTCCATTTCTTCGTCAACCATTTTGAGCCTCGTCTAACGTTTGGCCTTCATTTCTTCAACCCACATTCACTTAACCTTGGGATTGGAAGATGTGTAATTGTATAACTTTCAAAAAGCAAGTAAAAATAAAGCAAAAAAAATAAAAATAAATAAAAATAAAAAGCAGCAAAGCAACAATAAAACAATGTCTAAAGGCAAGTGTTCCAATGTCTTTGATACGAACACGTCTCGAATTGTGTCTCTTATCGAGTGCTTGGTACCGTTCCTGAGAAACATGAATGCTAAGTGAGTGATGGACCGCATGATCTAATATTGCCTACATTGATTCAAAAGAATGAAAAAAAAATGTTGAAAATAAACTTGCAAAATTCAAAATTTTAAAATTCACAATTATACATCTTGGGGGCTTCTCTCGGGTCTTGAGCCTTTTACCCCTTTCTTCCTTAAACTATCAACTTAACCACATTACAACCCTTAAAAGACCTCTTTGAGGTGTACATACACTTGTGCAAAGTTCGGTTAGAGCTACGTTCGGCCTGATTCCTAACGGATACGTAGGCAACCTCACATTGAGGTGCGGCCACATTCATATTCATATCTATGCATGATCGAGTCAAAGAATATCCAATGCTTATCTCTATATCCCTACCCATTTAGAGCTAGACTTGGGGGCTTGAACCCACATCACATTAGCTTACCCAGCCGAGAGAGTCATCATCTTTAACTCTTCACGCATATATTTCCATCACCATAACCTTTGCAGCCTCACCTTAGTATCACTTTCACACACTTCTCTCACACATACATATCCATATCATCTTTCCCTTAAGAACCCTTTATCATGAAATTTTGTTTCCCTACCACGCATGCTTCATCATCTTACAAGACAACATTCATCAGAAGAAACGTTGTATACTTGCTTAGCTTCTTGACCTGAGCAATGTTCATTGTTTCATGCATCGCATAATGTGCATGTGCTAAGTAACATTTCTATATCAATGATTTGTAATAATACAAAGCATATCGTTCTTAGCTCCTTGACCTAAGCAACGTTCATAATCACTTCATCTATATACGTGCTTAGCTTCCAGACCTAAGTGACGTTCAAGATCGTTTCTTTACACATATATGATGCTTAGCTCCATGACTTAAGTTCATTCATCTATCGTGTCACATGATGTAATTGTCCTTAGACTCCTGGCTTAAGAACATGCGTCATGCATACATTATTTTCAGGACAAGCAATTCAATCCATACGATTCATTTCAAGGAGGAAATTCAAAACTTCTTCCCTTTTTCATTATTTTATTTTGGGGAAGTTCAAAAACTTTTTCAAATTTTTTATCAAGGGAAGTTCGAAAATAAAATTTCATTTTTCATGTCTTTCTTTTTGGGGAGAAAGTCGGTACCCTCCACTCGTCTCATGACGAAAATGATGGAAAATTTTTGCTTTTGCATTTTCGGTTGCTTGTGTCTGCACACACACACACTCAAACTATACACACACAATCACAAGTCATACTCATGTCATGTCATGTCGTGTCAAGTCAAGTCAAACTTGGTCAAGTCAGTTGGTCAAGTCAATCATAGTCTATACGAGTCCCTTGGAATATTTTATTTTGCAGGTCTCAATTACACCCCACGTTCGGGGACAAGCGGACCATCTACAACCCACATCCGGGGACAAGCGGACCATCTACAGCCCACGTCCAGGGACAAGCGTACCATCTATAGCCCACGTCCGGGGACAAGCGGACCATCTACAGCCCACGTCCGGGGAAAAGCAGACCATCTACAGCCCACGTCCGGGGACAAGCAGACCATCTACAACCCACGTTCGGAACAAGCGAACCATTTACTGCCCACGTTCGGGGACAAGCGAACCAACTACAGCCCACGTCCGGGGACAAGCGGACCATCTACATCCCACGTTCGGGGACAATCGAACCACCATCATTTCATGACGCAAGGTTCTCGATACACAGAGACTTGCAATCTCATTATCTGTCGAATTTCCTCAAGCATGGAAAGTATTATCTGGTGGATTTCTTCAAGCATAGAAAACCGCCAAATTCCTTTGTCGGCTTTCCTCAAGCATGGAAAGAATTATCGGTGGATTTCTTCAAGCATAGAAAAACGCCAAAATCATATGTCGACTTTCCTGAAGCATGGAAAGTGTCATCTGGCTTAGAAAGCTAGCAAACTCATCTGTCGGCTTTCCTCAAGCATGGAAAGCATTTCAACAAACGTCATCCGGTGGATTCCTTCAAGCATGGGAAGCTGCCAAACTCATTTGTCACCGATACACTGGTGTCAGATACGTATTCTATCTTTTTACTCTTTATCTGTGGAATTTTCATTTTTCTGCAGGTATCGGCGTATACAGAGTGATTTAGGATCGTAGAACGTCTTAAATAATTCTCCGTCCCTATCGACTACTTTGACTATCGTTTTCAAAACTGACGTTTCTAAAAACTCAGTCAAAGTGGGGGCTTCTGTAGACACCTAAAAATGTCTCCCCAAAACCAAACCTGATGATGAACAACCTTTCACCGTCACTATTGGTCGGGTTCAGTATTTAATCTTGAGAGTGCTTAAAAAAAGTTGTGTTTAATTAAATTCATTTTTTGAATAGTCCATGGATCAGTCTTGATGTTTGGTCAAAGCAGATTTTTTAATTTCAGCCCAAACCTTTTTTATTTTATTGTTTTATTATTTATTTTGTCCCAAACTTTTTATTTTAGCCCAAATAATAATAAAATCAGAAAATGGCCCGAAATTATCAATCGGCACTTAAAATGCTGAACGAAATTAGGGTAAAAAATGAATTTAGACGGAAAAGCGGACTGAAAACTCCAACGTCACGACAATAGTCCACCGTGTCACGGGAAACTTCCCCGTTTGACGGTGGGGTTCCCCGTGACACGGGACACCTGCCGTGACACGGAGATTTCCGTGTCCTTTCCTCGTAAACCCTTAACGTGTTTTCTCCTCCCGTTCACTAAATATTTCTCGCGTCACACAAATTTGTACCGTGTCACGGTAAAGTTTCCCGTCTGACGGTGGGATTTCCTGTGTCACGGTACACTTTGCCGTGTCGCGGGATACTTTTTTAGGGTTTTTATCATTTTAGGGTTCCGTGTGTTCCCTCAGCACATTTTTTCTATAAATACCCCCTCATTTCTGATGTACGGGGCATCAATTAATTCTTGTTAGGTACGCGACACGCCTATCAGAAACACCTAGCCATATTCGAAGTTGCCTTCGCCCTAGACGTGAAAGGTTTAATTTCTGAGGGTTTGGTCCCAAATCTCTCTTTCAATTATTTGATTTAATTGTTTTGTTTATTATTTTCCTTGAAGTTACTAACGTGTGTATTTTGTTATTAGAAAGAGGTACGAGGCATCCAAGTAAGTGCTTTAATTGTTTTAATTGATATTATGATATAGAAATCATGCTTAGATTGTTATTATGATTCCTAGTATCATGTTAGGATGTTTTCCTTAATTTGATGTTTAGGGTGACAATAATAAATTCCTAGCATCATGTCTAGGGTAACTTTAATATTAAGTATGATTAAAAGTATGATGTCTTTTATGTTCTTCCTAATATTTATGATTGTTAGTATCACGTTAGGGCTAAAGCTTTGATTTTTATTGCTTAGTGACATGCTAGGATTTGTTATTAATCTTGTTAGTATCATGCCTAGGATCTTGCTATTATTATTATGCTTTAACATGATTATTTTTATGATTATAATTGTTATAATAATTGTGATGATCATTATTATGTTGCTTGATATTTATTGTTATTGCTTGATCACGCCTTTTATACATGTTTAAAGGGAATTTGTACTTGTAATCACGCTTAATAAGATAATTAATAATCTTGTTAGGGTTAATTATGATTATAATTCAAGTGAACGCCAATAATAGATTTATTTGTGCATTAATATTCAACCAACATAGATAAACAGGTTTAGGGTTAATCCTATTGCTTGTATGTTAGTCAAAAAGCGCACATGAATACGATCAGAATAAAGTAGAGGCCTATTATTAGGGCAGGTTCAATATCTTTTAGGTTGGATTTGTACCTTCATCCCCGAACCCTATTTGGTTCAAGACCTTATGGAGTTGACGATTTCTTGGATAGTTAAGGGGTGTAACCTTCACCTCGTGAACGGTTTACGAGTTCTTAAAACTTGTTGGCGACTCTTTTGCTCTATCTTCTTTCCCTTTGGACGCCACCGTACTTTAGTGTATGATCACAGTGGGGTTCAAGCTAGGGGATTAACGCTTGAAATATTCCCTACAGTTTTTGGCGACTCCATTGGGGAGGATTTCTATTTTAATTCCTGAATTTGTTTCGGCAATGATTTAGAGTGAGTGGATGAGACTCGAAACATTCTAAGTATTTCATGTGCGTAATTTTGATTAACATTATTGTCATATGCATAAAAAAGATCTCATTGGAAAGACCATCCGTAATGAGTTAAAACATAGGATTTTACACGTAGGAAATTTGAGAAATATCTTTCACAACTAGAACCGAAATAACACTGCGCGAAACTGGAAAATTTTATCGAGCACAGAATGCTGCTGAGGCATGTAGGAATTAGCGTCAGCGAACAGAAGCTGGTGCCAGACATTTAACCGTAGCGCCAGACGACAGCCATGTCGCCAAGCGCTACAGCTAAATCCTGGCGCCAACCTCTGTTTGATGGCGCCAAATTCTTCCAATACCGAGTCAGAAATATGCGTTCTAATTTCGACCAGTTTTTCGTATTGTTTGCTCGATCCTACTTCCTAATTGAGTTTTTCTCACTTTTCTGAAACCCATATGTGTTCTACATATGGAAATAACCCTCTGGGAATTTATGCTCCATCTACCTGATTGAACGCTCTTAGCAACAAAGGGTACATCCGAGATTATTGAATTCACCAAACCATGGAAGCGAGTTTTTTCTAAAATTTGCGGTGTCCCATCCACTCGCGCCATCCCTTCACGGTTAGGCTTCCGCGCGGTGCATCCGGACAATTAACCATGGACCCTCTATTGACTAACCCATATCCCGAACTATAGAGAACTAGAGCCATGGTTAGGTTGCGAACTCATTGCATCATATTGTGCCTATTTGACTAATTGTGCATTATTTATCGTGCATATGATATATGTTTTTCTTAACCGTTTGTTGACATGTATTGAGATTAAATAAATTAATGACTTAAAGAACTTTGCCTAATTAATTAATTAATTTAAATAAAGTCTAATTTTTTTTTAATCAGAATTGACCTAGTACGACTTTAGGCATCCCCTGTTGATTAATAACACCGAAAACAGTTCCAGATTGAAGCTCCAGCATTGGCGCCAATGTCTGAAATGTAGCGCCACTCTGTGGAGTGTGGTGCCTGGCGACAGATCTGTCGTCTGGCGCTACACTACAAAGTGCGGCGCCAGTCCTGTCGTTTTGGCGACAGTTCGGTCTATTGCTCGAGTCATCACCTTGTGTCTAATTAACCAGTTTACTAATTAATTCGGTCAAATATTACTGTCAATAATACCTTGTTAAGTCATTAATTGAGTCTAGTCACATAGTCTAGCCACATGGTCATGACACGAGTCTTAACGTATCACCTACACTCACTAGTCTTAGCACACACTTTGAGTATATGTCACCATGACCATGTCTTAGGTTCATGCATGAGTCGGTATTTTCCGTCATTTGAGTTGGGGGTACATTCTATTCCTAATTCTTCATATCCCTCCATATACATCATTTTTCTTCACATTCTATTCCAATCATTCTTCACTTCCTCCATCCATTACATGTTGAATAAAGTTTGAGTCAAATAATTAACAATGAATATCCCCAAATTCCTTTTCCACGGTATTTGGTCGAGGAGAGAAGGGCGATTAATCAAGGATAACCTCTTTATTCAAGTCTCACTTTTTGATAAACCAATTCGTTAAAAGAGGAAGGCTAAAAAGATAATGGCAAGTCAAGAAGAGGTCAATGAACTTAGGAATCAATTGAATGACGTGACTGGGGTGTTAAAGGCTTTAACCCTCAAAATTGATGACCCTGTGAAGCAACAACAAATGGAGCTCATGCAAGAGAGCTTGAGCAAGCTATCTAGTGACTACAAATTTCAAGGCATTAGTTCACAAGGGGTCTTGGTGGATAAAGAACTTCTTCCGCATAAGTTCAATGCCAACGACATCCCGAAATTCAAGGCAACTGACAACCCTTATTTTCATCTAAGAGCTTTTGAAACAATAATGAGTGTTAAGGGTATTGATAAGAAAGTGTTTCCCTCTATATTTTCTCTATCCCTTGAAACCGTTTGCCAACAATGGTTCTTCTCCCTTGACAAAGAGAAAACCTCTACCTGGGAATCGATAGTAAACGCTTTCATTGATAGGTACAAATGCAATATTCAAGTTGAAACCGATTATAGACAACTTGAGATGTTAAAACAAAAAGAAAACGAAGGGTTCACTTCTTTCTTCAACAAATGGAGGGAAACTTCTGCTAATATGGTCAAAACTCCCACTGAAAAGGAATCTGTGAGGATTTTTATCAAGAATCTCTAAGGGAAGTATTCAAAGCACTTACAATACCAACACAAGTTGAATACTTTCAAGGCTGTCTATAACATAGGCATTGACATTGAAGACGACCTTCTGAAAGATAATAGTGCGAGAGGAAAGAAGAACGACCATCCTTCTTCTTCCTCTCCCATTAATGAGGTACGTACCATGAACACCTCTAAATCATGAATCCAAAGATCAAAAAGGGTGTTCACTCCACTTGGTATGAGTTATGAAACAGCTTTCGAGAAGTTACATCACAAAGGACTAGTCATGCCCATAGGGCCTATCAAAGATCCAGTTTCAGAAGCCAGGCCACCCAAGTGGGACCCTAATAAGCACTGAAAGTATCACCAAGGAAAGGGTCACGACACTGAGAAGTGTTGGAAACTCAAAGAAGCTATTCAAGATCTGATCGATAACAATGAAACTTCCGAAATTCTAGCCATCGAAGAAGATCAAGCATCCTTCGATCCATCACTTCTTATCACACCTGTAGGAGAACCCATGATCGAGACATCTTATATAACCTCCCTCGATGAAGTGGCCATGATCGAGGAGGATGAAAGTCTTTTCTTAGATAATACCAAGGAAGACTCGTCAAATCTGAAAGAGGACGTTCGAAAACTGCAAGATGTCGTTGCCATGCTCTTGAACGTGGTAGAAGGATTAGCAAATTGGGTGATGGTCATCGAACAAAATTCTCGCCAAGGATTTAATGAAGAACTCAATGCTCCTAAGCCACGGGCAAAACGGAGCATTGAAGAATACACACCAATAGGAATGACTTACAATGAAGCTTTTGACTGTCTTCATGATCAAGGTCATATTCACTCCATTGGTCCTAGTCAAGACCCTCCATCTGAAAAACGTTTTCCCAATTGGGATCCAAATTCCTATCGTCGATACCATAGAGGTCGCGGTCACACTACCGAAAAGTGTCTCGCCCTCAAGGATCGTGTTCAAGACTTCATTGATTCAAATCTTCTTTATATTCCTCCGCGCGACAAGAAGGCCAAGATTAGTAACGATAGTAACAGTGGCTGTAAAGGGAAGAAGAACGATTATCCTTGTTCTTCCGAAAACACCTACTCTAGTAACAGTATTGGTACTTTCGACCTTAATAAGATCTTAGCCATGGATAATCGAGGATTTAGAAAGCAACAAAAAAGGGATTTTACCCCTATTGGAATTAGCTACGATGATGCTTTCGATCGACTCCATGCCAAGGGAATTATTACTCCTATTGGACCTCTTCAAGATCCCCCACTTGAGAAGAGAGTGCCTAGTTGGAATCCAAATGTGCGCTGCAAGTACCATCAAGGTAGGGGTCATGCTACTAAGAGTTGTTGGAAGCTAAAGGAGGCTATCCAACATTTGATTGATAATAACAAGCTCCTCATACCTCCAGTTAACAAGAAAAGCGAGTGATGATAAAGCAAACAACACAAGACAAGAGGCGAGCTTCAAACGACGAGATTTCATGACATCTTTTTTTTTTCTTTATTTATCCTTTCCCCAATAAGTCTAGCATAGGCACCTTTCTTTTCTCTTAGACTAATTTTGTAGATTCTTTCTTTTCCCCTTTTAATAAAAATGAGCATTTATTCTTTTGCATATGATCATTTTATTATGGAAATTTTGACTTTTACCACCAAAAATTTTTGAAAAAATGTTTTTTACCACCAAATCTTCTAAAGTTTTATTATACCACCAAATAAAAAAATTAAAGTTGTTTTTTACCACCTTTGTTAAACTCTGATGACTGAAAAAGCAAGTGGGTCCCACATTAACGCCTAGTTTTTGATTTTTCCTTCAAAAATTCACGATTTTCTACCTATATAACTCTATCTTCTTCCTTTTCTGTTCCAATTCTACCAATTTTCCCAAATTTTCCCAAAATCTCCCAATTTTGCTTAAAATCTTTCAATTTCTTCCAATTTGCAACTAATTTAGCGCAAGAACCCTAAAAACATATGTAGCTAGACATAATAGAAAGATAGAAGTGTGAATTGAGGTTAATTTTGGTAAGTTGTTCGAATTTTCTTATTCGAAATTTAATTTGATGGACGAAGCTATGCTGAACCATAATTTGTTCATAAGTTGTTAACATAAGTAATTAATTTAAACAAAGCTTGAGTAGCACAAAATTAGGGTTCATGTTGAAATAGAAATTGGGGGGTTTTGAATTGTTGATTGATTTTAGGAATTAGGTGTAGGATTTGCTTATTCCAATTACTTTGTACATGTAATTGAATGTGTAGTGTGTTTTTGCAGCTCACAATGTCTTCTATGAGTTCTTCTCTTTCAAGAGAAAGGAAATGTCAATGTGGAGTTCCTTTTGCAAAGTTAACTGCTTGGACTAGGGAAAACCCAGGTCGTAAATTCAGAAGCTGCAAATTCTATGATCCAGTGACTGAATCAAGGGGCTGCAAAGAATTTGAGTGGATTGATCAACCAGATGGTACTCCTTGGCAAACAGAGGTGATTAATAATTTTCTCTTGGATAAGAAATTGCTAAAGGGTGAAGTTACTGACTTGAAGAGAGAAGTTGATGATGTTTCTGGGCAGAGAAGATGTTTGTTAAATGAGATTGACAACTTGAAGATTAAATGCAAGGCTCTTAGTTCTGATAGGAAGAAGATGAGCAAAGAGGTTCAAGGGAGGAATGCATCATCATTGAATCTGTGTGTGGTGGCTGTTGTGCTTTGTTGTTTTGGTTTAGTGTTAGGTGTTTTTATTAGGTTGACAGTTTAGTAACACATAATTACAATTAGTTGATATGGTTCACTTGATTGATTGTAATGTAATTGAGTTGTATGGATGTTATTACTGTTGAAATGAAATGGTTCTCAATTTGGTGCAAATATCATAGCAAGTTCTTATCATCAATTGAGTAACAACAATGAGCAAAATACACAAAAGCAAAATACTCATTTCAGCAAATGATAAATTATCAAGTCATCCAAAATACTAACATAATATGACATAACCTGCCACAGTTAACAAAAATAAGATCTGTCTTTGGCAGAGTCACAAAAGAGGGGTTTAATATCCATAACTACTTAATACTTGTTCTAATTCATACACAAAATCATAGGAAATGCTGTCATTAGTTCAAATTACATAAGCTTATTCTTAATAATGGGGAGCATCCCACTCATCATCCTTGTGCATGAACTGATGCTGATGTAGGGACCATGACACTTGTAACTTTGATCTGTTTGCTTTCATTGTTGGATTTGGCTGAGAGGATGAGGTGGCAGCTGTGTTCAGCAGCTTGTTCTTGCTCCTTGTTAATGTTTGGCTAGCTGATCCTTCACATACAGGTGTCTGGGATGGCTGGGATGGCTGAGATGCTGCAGCAGATGCTTGTTCCATAGCTTGAGCCCTTGCCTCTTCTTGAGGAAACCTCTTGTTTCCTATGCTGTTTGGTCCTGCAGTACCACCTAATGTAGCACTCTGCACATACACAATACTGTGAAGTTAGATACAACACAATTACAATATTGATATAAACCACTAAAATAAGGAAGCTACCATTTTGGCAGCTCTGATTTGACTCTTTCTTCTTTGTTCATTCATCCATGGAGTGTTTAATGAAGGCCTGCCTCCTAGGGGTGTTGATTGTGAAATCATAATTGGTGCTGGTGCAGGTTCCAAGGAACAAGTTTTAGCATAATGACCAAACCCCCCACAATTCTTGCACTGATTCCTTCTTTTTGCCTTTTCACCTTCTCCATTTCCAGCTGAAGTCCCTTCACCCTTTTCTAACTTTCTCTTCTTAGCTTTGGGCCTTCCTGGTTGAACTTTAAAAGCAGGTGGCAGAGGCTCTCTCATATGCACTTTATCCCAGTGCTTTGCCCCAGGCATTGGCTTGATAGGGGTCTCATAAGCAGCCAAATATGTCTCCCTGTAGTAGTAAGGGTGCACATACATCTCTGGATCAACCCTATTGTCAAGCATAGCAGCAAAGCCATGTACAAAGGGCAATCCAGTCAGATCCCATCTGTAACATGTGCAGGATCTATTTTCTAGATTCACAACACATGTATCATCTTTATACTCCACCTCATAGGTGTCACCCCTACCTGAAATCACTTTACAAGTTCTAGCATATTTCTCCAACCTATCAAACACTTTTTTTACAAAAGGCACAGTCAAACCTTCCCACTCTTGGGCGGCTAGCCACTTATCATTTGTCCTTTTCATCATGTATCTTCTAAGCCATTCCATTTGGGTTAGAATTGGCTTATCCCTAGAATCCCTTATCACAGAATTAAAAGTTTCACACGAGTTGTTTAATAGCATGTTGGATTTGCAAGTGGGGGAGAAAGCATGTCTGGACCAATGTTGGGGGGGTATGTTTGCTAGGTAGTCATATGCCTCTTCAGATAAAAAGTTGATTGATTCCATAGCTACTTCAAAATCAGTCTGACCAAATGCATACACATACTAAATTAAAAAACAAGGGGACACACACACTAACAATGAAGGACATAATGCATATTCAGATTTTAAGACAGAAAATGAACACAAAATGTAAGACAGAATAATTAAGTACTACCTGAGTGCAAGCCCTAGCAGCATTCCAAAATAATTCTTTGAACAAAGACCCTTGGAACTGAAGTTTGAAGTTAGACCAAATGTGTCTAACACAGTATCTGGTCTCAGCTTTAGGGACCACACTCTCAAAGGCTTCTAACAGGCCCTGTCACTACATAAACAATATGCATTTAGTACACAAATGTTGAATGAACAATATAACTAAAATAGGAAAGGGAAATGGAAGAGAACATACTTTTTGTCTATCAGACATAAATGTCAAGCCTTCACCTTCCTCTTCACCTCCTATGTTCTTCACCAAATTCTCTAAAAACCATCCCCAAGTCTCTTTACTCTCACATTCATCAGTAGCCCATGCTATGGGAAAGATATTGTTATTCCCATCCTTTGTAACAGCCACCAATATCTGCCCAGGGTAAGCACCCTTTAGATGGCAGCCATCTACACCAATAATAGGTCTGCAACCAGCCACAAACCCATCTCTCAGTGGAGCTAAAAATACATACATCCTTAAAAAAAGGGGGGGTTCAGGTCCATTATCCTGATCAACCACCACCACACATCCGGTACCAGGGTTATGGACAACAAGGGCCTTCCCATAGTCCCAAACCATGGCATATTGCTGAGCTGCTAAACCAAAAATGATGAGCTTGGCCCTAGACCTAGCCAACCAAGCCTTAAAGTAACTCACCTTAATTCCAAGATCAGTCAAAGCTCTTTCCTGAATTTGTTTTATCTTCCATGTTGGATTGCTTCTGAACTCTTCCAAATACCTTTCTGCTAAAAACTCAGTTGTCACTTTCTTATTCATCTTTGTCCTCATACAAAGATGCTTCAATTTGACTGTCTTAATCTGCCAAGTTTCAGACTTAACCAATTTTGCAGCATACACCTTAAAGGGACACTTCACAGTCTTTCCACACACACACTTAGGTAGTCTACAGCTCTTCTTGTTGTACACACAGTTACACCTCCTCTTACAATAAATACTCAACCTCTTAGTGTCATTATGAAGAAAATAGTATTCATACCTATTTTCTATTGCATGGACTCTCAATGCTTTCCTAAGCACATACACACTACTAAACCTCTGGCCTCTCAATAACTGGATAGGCCTACTGAAGTCAGTTTCAGCATTGAACCATGGACCTAAGTCCTCATCCACATCAGAATCACTATTGTCACTTCTGAGCTCATCAGAATCCTCTTCCTCCTCCTGCTGGACAGACACTTCAAGCTCTCTCAAATTCCTTATCACTTCCCATTTTGGCACAATTTCCCTACTCTTAACACCCTCCTTCAAATTCAAACTCCCATTTACTTCACTATTTAGGACCTCTGTGTTCTGTCTTATCCACTCCTCATCATCAAAATCTTCATAGAAATCTTCTTCCCCTTCACTCCAGTCTATGTCAGGATCACTAAGCTCACTATCAGACAAATCTGATAAATTAAAGTCCCCTTCATCATCCTTAAACAACTCCCTGCTCACTTTATTACTCTCTCTCTCTTCCCCTTCCCCTTTTCTTTTGCACTTAATTTATTTGGAGGTTCATCACTCAACTCAGCCTTCCCCTTAGCTTTACTGCATATCCTTGGGCTTCTCCTAAGTGGTTGTTCAGTAGGGTTCTTTGGTTTTGGGGTGGAAGTATTTGGCTTGGATTTGAATCTGGGTACATATGGGTCTATTTTGAGTTTTTTCCTTTCCTCTTCAGTCAATGCATTTCCCTCAATTATCTGAAAAGGTGTGTCAGCAGTGACCTGGATAGGTTGACTAGTTGTCACAAACACCTTAATAACTCCCTCCTTACTCACTGTTTCTAACAAGCATTTTATCTCCTCACTATTCACCAACTCTCTTTTACCAGTTGTAAATGTCCTCCCCTTTTGTCTATACCAGCAATTAAACTGAGTTGGGGGCACAATATTTACATACACAAAACCATGAACAACAGCTTCCCTTATAAACTCAACATCAATCTTTGACACCCTAACATTTTTGGTCCAGTATACCCATCCCCCATCCCAACTTAGTAATCTCTTCTTTTTTTTACCAATTAAAGAGGGTATAAAGCCACCACCCAATGTGAATTTAATATGCACTTTATCCATTCTGTAACACAACAAATAAACAATCAACACCATATCCCAAATCAGTCCAAATTTTTTACAGCAATCAAGGACATATCCTTGATTTAAATTTAAAAATTAGCAATTCACAATAAACTAATCAAATCATATCCAATTCCAAATACCAACAACAATTTTTAATTAATCAATTAAGCAACAAAGCAGCAGTATAACATGTTCAAATGGGACAAATTCAACAACTTAGGGTATGTATACTATATTTTCCACTTTTCCCCAAATTTAACCTAAAAAATCCAAAATTAAACATCAATTAGCCACACTAAGTACAGTAAAGATGCGAAAAGTACCTTTGCTTGTCAGATTCCCGAATCTTTGTCCACTAAAGTCGAAAAAGTAGCAACCTTTAGGTCCCCCCTTGCTGTAAATGACGACCTCAAGCTGAGTTGTTTGGTTGCTATGGTGCCAGGTCTTCCTTTACCCCAACAGTTGATATGAAAATTCAAAGGATTTTTTTTTTAATGGAGATTAAACAGAAGGAGGAGTCAAATTCAGAGTAGTAAATGAAAGGAAGGTGAGAAAAGAAAGGGGAAATGAATTGGGTGGTTAATTAGGGAAATTGAATAGGAGTGATAAATCGGGGTGGGTAGCAATAAATTTGGAGGGAAAGGTAAAAAAGTGGGACCCACTTGCTTTTTCAGTCATCAGAGTTTAACAAAGGTGGTAAAAAACAACTTAAATTATTTTATTTGGTGGTATAATAAAACTTTTAGAAGATTTGGTGGTAAAAAACATTTTTTCAAAAATTTTTGGTGGTAAAAGTCAAAATTTCCTTTTATTATATTGCATTAAAAAAAAAAATCATGTCGAACTAAACACAAGGTATACCAATGATTTGAGGCACCCCTTGTAGCCACATCATATTTCCTTTCACCTTTCTAATATACAATCCTTTCTTCATAAACCACTTTGAGCCTAGTCTAACGATAGACCTTTTATTTTTCAACCTACATCTACCTAAACTTGGGATGGGATGGTGTGTAACTTATGTAACTTCAAAAGCTTGAATGAATTCAATAAATAGCGAAAATAAAAAAAAAAATAGATAAAGTGGACAAAAGAGTAAGTGTTCCAATGTCTTTGATATGAAGATGTCTTCGATATGAACACGTCTCAGATTGCGTCTCTTATCGAGTGCTCGGTGCCGTGCCTGAGAAACATGAATGCCAAGTGAGTGATAGACCGCATGATCAAGATTGCCCACACTTATAAAACTAAAATAAATGCTAAAGCACAAAAAATAGCTAAAAAAGAGTAGAAACTCAAGCATAAAAAAAATACAAAGATTCAAAAGCGAGGTTGCACACCTTGGGGGCTTATCTAGGGTCTTGAGCCTTTATCCCTTTCTTCTATAACCTTTAGCCTAACCACGTTACAACCCTTAAAAAGACCTTTTTGAGGTATACACATACTTGTGCGAGGTTCGGCTAGAGCTACGTTCGGCCTGATTTCTAACAGATACGTAGGCAACCTCACATCGAGGAACGGCCGTAATAAACATGCATTCATATTCACACATCATGGTCATATCAAGGGATCTCCAATGCTCATCCCTATTCATGTAGAGCTAGACTTGGGGGCTTGATCCCTACATCATTAGCTTACCTAGCCTAAGGGTCACCACCATTTGACTCTTTTCAATATATTTTCCCACACACATAGCCCTTGCGGCCTAACTTTAGTGTCACTATCACACACATCACACATACATGACCAAATATACTTCCCTTAGGAGCCCTTTGTCATGGAATCTTAACACAACGCTGAAGCATGCCTTGTCATATCAACATCACTCATCAATCATAATTGTCATTGCATCGCGAAGTGTGAAGTGCTTAGCCTCCGTGCCTAAGTTGCCCAAATGCTTCCATCATCGAGTCAACAATTGAGATAGCCTAGGATGGGTTAATCCTTGCACCTTGAGAGATAGTATCAAATGACATTTGACTAATTAAGCTCATTCAACATGCACCTTCAAAAACTTCGCTTCTTTCTTTTTTGCGTCTTTCTTTTTCGGGAGAAATTCGGTACCCTCCACAAAAATGACGGAAAATTTTTTAGTCACATTGAATCAACACTATGCACACACGGGTCATGAGTCACACGTGTCGTTTCACTTCGAGTCGAGTCAACCTCGAGTCAATCACAGCTAGTCAAGTTTATGCCTTGAGTCATGTCAAGTCAATAAGTCAAGCGACATTAAACCTTAGGTCAACCCTAAGATAATTAAAGAAATTGGCAAAGTTCTATAGTCAAAAATAAATACAGGTGCAGCAGAATAGGGAAGACCTTACTCCAGCGCCAGACGAAAACATCTAGCGTCTGGCAACAGTTTTTAACGCCTGGCGCTAGATCCCAGTGTCTGGCGACAAAGTCAATTCTTAGCACCAGAGATATTTCAGCAGCGACAGAGCTCGAAAGGTGATCTCGACCTCATACAGCAATTTTGGGTTCCTTGGTACGCCAGTTAGCCCCTATAAGCAGTTTGACATGATTAAGTAGTCGGTTTGATTACAGTCGCAATAAGTGATCGACCTGACGAAAGATCGTCTCACTTAGCTTAAAGCGCCTAAGCATTGGCTTATCACGGACATAATAGTTCACAAGCAGCAAACCGCCGACGTACTGGCATAGCGGAAGCAAAGTTCAAGCGAGCTTTAGAGATCAACAAGCGTTGGTCTTCAGAAATTTTTCTTCAGAATATTATCGCAACAAACGTTCAAGTATCGAAGCTCTTTTGTTTAGAGACGCGTGGACATATTATTCAAGCTCTATTGTTCAGAGACGCGTGGACATATTATTCGAAGCTCTATTGTTCAGAGACGGGTGGACATATTATTCGAAGCTCTTTTGTTCAGAGACGCGTGGACATATTATTCAAGCTCTATTGTTCAGAGACGCGTGGACATATTATTCGAAGCTCTTTTGTTCAGAGACGCGTGGACATATTATTCAAGCTCTATTTTTCAGAGACGCGTGGACATATTATTCAAAGCTCTATTGTTCAGAGACGCGTGGACATATTATTCGAAGCTCTTTTGTTCAGAGACGCGTGGACATATTATTCAAGCTCTTTTGCTCAGAGACGCGTGGGCATCCTATTTTCAAAGCTCTTTTGCTCCAGAGACGTGTGGGCATATCACTCAAAAGCTCTTTGTTCAGAGACGCGTGGACATATCATCAAGCTATTTTGCTCAGAGACGCGTGGGCATATCAATCAAAAGCTCTTTGTTCAGAGACGCGTGGACATATCATCAAGCTCTTTTGCTCCAGAGACGCGTGGGCATATCATCAAAAGCTCTTTGTTCAGAGACGCGTGGACATACCATCAAGCTCTTTTGCTCCAGAGACGCGTGGACATTTCTTTCAAGCTCTTTTTCTCAGAGACGCGTGGGCATCCTATTAACAAAGCTCTATTGTTCAGAGACGCGTGAACATATCCAAGAGAAGCTCTTTGTTCAGAGACGAGTGAACATCGAAACAACAAGGTGGCGTTCCCTAGATTGTGGAGAGTTGTCACAAACAACTGAAGGTGATTTCAAGAGAAGTTTTCTTCGATCATGTTCCCTTAGACGTGGAAGATGGTCACATAGCGGGAGAGGATTGTTTCAAGCGAAGCAATCTTCGATAGTATTCCCTTGGACGTGGAATATTATTAAAGCGGAAGAGGATCGTTTCAAGCGAAGCAATCTTCTAATTTGGAAGCAGTTATAAGCGTAGCGGTTTTCAAGCGGGATGGCATTCTCTTGGCATGAGGTCATCAAAACAAGGATACAGCAGCAAATCGGTTACTTTCAGAGACGTGTGCTCGACGGTGCAAGATACGCTTTTCTTAACTCTTTTATCTGTTTTAACTAACGCTAGTTTGCAGGTATCGGCGTTACAAGAAAGATTTAGGATCGCAGAACGTTCTGAATCATTCTCCGTCCCTATCGCTACTTTGACTTTTGTTTTCGAAACTTGCGTTTCTCCAAACTCAGTCAAAGTGGGGGCTTCTGTAGACACCCATTTGTGTCTCCCCAAAACCAAACCCGGTGATGAATACCTTTCACGTCGAATCATAATCGAATGAAGTGAAAGTGTGGAAAGTTTAGTGTTGCGGATAGTTTTAATTTCTTTTCTCTTCTCTCTGTTTTTGAAAACTTATTTTAAGAAAACAGCCAATCCAGTTTGGTTGGTCCATGATATGGGTCCAATAGTAGTGTAGTTAAATGGGGCTTGACAAGAGTTTTCCAACGATATATTATAAGCCCAATTCTGATGAATATTGAGAAAGTTATAGCCAATTTACTGAACTGGGCCCGATTTGAGCCATATATGCGGCCCAATAATCTAGGGGAGGGCCTAATATAGATTTATCATTCCTAATGCAATTAGGAATGGTTTTAGTCATCTAGATTCTTCTAGAAGGTTCTTTTCATTCCTAATTCAATTAGCATTGATAAATTGACTTTTGTTGACTTTTCAGAGTTTTAATTAAAGTCAAAGAACATTTTTTGAGGGAAATACGATTTTATCCTCCTGTACGGCAATTTTTATCTGATTTTAAGAAAACGCGTGAATTTATGAATCACCGCCAAACACCAGTTGTAGCGCCTGGCGCTAGCATTGGCGCCTGGCGCTAATGTTGGCGTCTGGCGCCAATAGCCAGCGTTGGCGCTAATTAATTCTTATCTGCGCCAAAACTCTGTTTTGATATTTTATCTTTTTTGGCTTATTTTCTTTATAAATAACGTCGTAAAACTCCGTTTTCATTCACCAATTCTAATCTACAATCTCTCTTTCTCTCTCTCTCTTTTCTAAACTAGCCTTCTCACAAATATACAAAAATTCCGTATACATTAGATTTAGAAACTGATGTACACATTCTATACCATACTTTACCCTCGATTTATAGCTATTTTTGTATGATTTTTAAGCTCTACGGAGCTATTTCTCGCTAATATCCTTCTTCTAGTGTGGCTTGGTCTATTTGATTGATTTTTGTAGGCATATGAAGACTTTCAGATGATTTGGACGCATTTTGGATAGCCACGAGAGCTTAGTAGGATGGAAGAGATTTTTCCCGTGTCCGCCCTGGAGGGCAACATTGCCTTGGCAGCCAGGGCGAAGAAGAAAAGAAGTGAAGAAGTTCAGCCCCCGTCCGCCCGGACCGGGCGGCATTGCCCTGGCAGACCGGGTGAACAGGATATCAAATTTAGAGCCAAAGCGTTTGTCGCGCCCGACCGGGCGGCTTTGCCCGGTCTGACCGGGCGGAGTTTCGCGGAGCTCCTTTCCCTCTTTTTCGGGATTTTTCTTAATTGGGGATATAAATACCCCTTTGTAAAAACCGACTAAGTACTTAATCATTATCTTAGCAGTTTTAAAACACTATTAGAACCCTAATATTGTCTCTAGATCTAGATTACATTCCACTTTCAAGTTTTAATCTTTATTCATCAACAACTGGTACTTTTCTTCATTCAAGCAATTGGTATTCATCTTTATTTCTTCTTTTACTTTTAATTGCTTATTAAGCATGTTTTCTTCATTGATTATTGTTTTTGCTTTCATTAATATGTGTGAGTAGTTCTTTATTCCAAGATCTAGCGGAACCCGAATATGATTAATGCATGATTTAATTCTTTAAATTCTCTAATAATAATTGTAATTGATATGCTTAATTGATTATGCTTATGCCAATACTAGATTAGGGATAATTGGTATTGTTATTAATCCTTTGTTTTAATCGCAACGGGAGTTGGGTTTTGACGGATTTGAATAAATCAATTAAGGGTTTGAAGTTCATCACGGGAGTAGTTGAATGGATGATTAGGAAGTTATAGTAATGTGCTTAAGGTCTCTAATTTACATGATTCCACGGAAGTAGGCTTGATTGTGATTAGAGAAGCCATTGATAACTCGAGAGAGACCATTGGTATTATTCATGGATTACTTTTCCTCTTAAATCAATTGAATTATGTGTTAGGGGTAGAACGACTATTGCATTAATTTTATTCGTGGTGAAGCTTGATCTTGGATGTTTTTAGCATTAAATTGTCATTTTATTTAGATTTAATCGTTTTAACTAGTCCTTTAGATATTGATTCTCATTTATTTGATTTGGTTACTTGCTTGGTAATTGCTTGAGTCTATTTAATTGGTTGAACCATAGCCTCTTGGGATCCGACCCTTGCTTGCCCGTTGTAGGCGTCGTTTGAAGTGCGCCTACGTTAAAGCATGTTGTGAATATGCTTGGCCCTCATAGGAAGTGGGAATTGACATTACGATTAGGGACAACGATTAGGGACAAATAAAGTAGGGAGCCGCCAACAAGTTTTTTAAGGAACTTGTAAACCGTTCACGGATCATAAAAGGCAACCACGATAAGGGACAACGATAGGCAACAACGATTGACCCGTGAAGGTTACACCCCATTCATAATCCATGAGATTACTAACTCCATATGGTTCGGAACCACGAAAGGAGGATCGAGGATGATGGTACGAAGTGAGTCATGGAGTCACATTCGCCCGTATTGGCCTCTACTCGATTCTTATAGTGAAAAGTGATTCCTGCGATCTCAAGACATACAAACAAAAATTCAATTTGCTCCAAACTATTATTAAGCTAAATTGGTTGAATATTAATGCAACATATAATTCTAAAATATTTGTGATCACTTGATTAAACAACAAGATTAAAAAGGAACCTAAACCGGTTGTCCAAATTATCTTATTAGGCGTGATTTTCAATTACATATTCCCTTTAAACATGCAATATGGTGATCAATAATAGAATAACATTAATATTAAAACCAATTTAATCACAATTCCAACAACATAAAATCGTTAGAAAAATAATAAAAATAAAAGGAGCATGATCCTTACTTTGATTCTGTTTGTTTGAAACTACAAAATAATAAACGAGTTAGTAACTTCAAGGAAATAATAAAGCAATAATTAAATTAAATTAAATAAAGTAAGGTAGATTTGGGGCCAAACCCTCAAACAGTTCTACCTTTCACGCCTTGGCTTAAGGATAGAACCACGAGTAAAGTATGGACTCCTTTGAGTACTTGAAGAAGGAATTTTGAAGTAGAAAAGGGGTAGGCTAGTGTTTAGGCTAAAGCATAGAAGAGAGAAAATTAAATCAGAGAATTACTCCGTGCCCCGTTCATCAGAAATGAGGGGGTATTTATAGGGAAAATGTGCTGAGGGAGCACACGGAACCCTAAAATGATAAAAACCCTAAAAAAGTATCCCGTGACACGGTCAAACTATACCGTGACACGGGAAGCTCCACCGTCAGACGGCACTCTTTCCCGTGACACGGTACACTTTTGGCGTGACGCGGGAAATTTTCAGAAAACGGGATAGAAAACGCGTCAAGGGTTTACGCAGAAAAGACACGGAATGTCCCATGTCACGGCAAACCTCCCGTGTCACGGGAAATCCCACCGTCAGACGGGAAGGATTCCCGTGACACGGTAGGTACCTGCCGTGGCGCGGGAAATTCCTGCCCGTTTTTCCGTCTAAATACATTTTTAACCCTAATTTCCTTCGGCATTTTAAGTGCCGATTGATAATTTCGGGCCTTTTCTGACTTTTTATTATTCGGGCTAAAATAAGAAAATAATTAAATAAAAATAAAATAAAAGGTTTGGGCCAAAAATAAATAATAAAACAATAAAATAAAAAAGGTTTGGGCTTAAAATTAATTAATAAGTTTGGGCTGAAATTAAAACTATGCTTTTACCAGACATCAAGACTAATCCATGGACTGTTCAAAAATATGAATTTAATAAAATACGATTTTTTAAGCACTCTCGGGATTAAATACTAAACCCGACCAATAGTGGCGGTGAAAGGTTGTTCATCATCGGGTTTAATTTTGGGGAGACATTTTTAGGTGTCTACACCCGTCTACATAGTAGTGGTCTAGTTAGGTTTATTTTTGTTAGGTACGCGACACGCCTATCAGAAACACCTAGCCATATTCGAAGTTGCCTTCGCCCTAGACGTGAAAGGTTTAATTTCTGAGAGTTTGGTCCCAAATCTCTCTTTCAATTATTTGATTTAATTGTTTTGTTTATTATTTTCCTTGAAGTTACTAACGTGTGTATTTTGTTATTAGAAAGAGGTACGAGGCATCCAAGTAAGTGCTTTAATTGTTTTAATTGATATTATGATATAGAAATCATGCTTAGATTGTTATTATGATTCCTAGTATCATGTTAGGATGTTTTCCTTAATTTGATGTTTAGGGTGACAATAATAAATTCCTAGCATCATGTCTAGGGTAACTTTAATATTAAGTATGATTAAAAGTATGATGCCTTTTATGTTCTTCCTAATATTTATGATTGTTAGTATCATATTAGGGCTAAAGCTTTGATTTTTATTGCTTAGTGACATGCTAGGATTTGTTATTAATCTTGTTAGTATCATGCCTAGGATCTTGCTATTATTATTATGCTTTAACATGATTATTTTTATGATTATAATTGTTATAATAATTGTGATGATCATTATTATGTTGCTTGATATTTATTGTTATTGCTTGATCACGCCTTTTATACATGTTTAAAGGGAATTTGTACTTGTAATCACGCTTAATAAGATAATTAATAATCTTGTTAGGGTTAATTATGATTATAATTCAAGTGATCGCCAATAATAGATTTATTTGTGCATTAATATTCAACCAACATAGATAAACAGGTTTAGGGTTAATCCTATTGCTTGTATGTTAGTCAAAAAGCGCACATGAATACGATCAGAATAAAGTAGAGGCCTATTATTAGGGCAGGTTCAATCTCTTTTAGGTTGGATTTGTACCTTCATCCCCGAACCCTATTTGGTTCAAGACCTTATGGAGTTGACGATCTCTTGGATCGTTAAGGGGTGTAACCTTCACCTCGTGAACGGTTTACAAGTTCTTAAAACTTGTTGGCGACTCTTTTGCTCTATCTTCTTTCCCTTTGGACGCCACCGTACTTTAGTGTATGATCACAGTGGGGTTCAAGGTAGGGGATTAACGCTTGAAATATTCCCTACATGGTGTTAAAACTTTAATTTGATTTATGTGAACAACCGAGTACGATAGGTTGTTCGATATTTGTGATAATCGTGATTTGTATGTATGTTTTGTGTTATGGAATTTTAGATCTGGTGCAAAACAATGGTGAATTTACACCGTTAAGGGCGTTAACCATTCTTATAAATTAGAAATTTATTTTGTGTTATGGAATTGCAGATCTTTTCTATTATAATACTTCTTGTTTTTTAATGTTTGATGATGAGTATTTTGTTTTGTTTTAATGTTGAAAGTTTCACAGGAATCTTGAACTTGTTTACAACTGTTGTTAGCTCTTCTTTTCGATCTCATAACTTTTCTTTTTTATTTAAATATTTTTTATGTTTTGATTTAGTTTTTCAGATCTGTTTGTGTTAAAGTATTGTTATAATTGATTTTGTTAATTAATTTTTATGCTTATATATAAGTAATATGACTCCTAATTTTTTGTATTTGAATACTTCTACCCAGATTCTACAAGTTGATCTGATGATTCTTGATTTACCCGGATTTGACAAGTTGAAGAAATCTTCTGCAATTTTAGAGGTCTATAACTTCTGGGTTTCTCCATAAAGCTCGAAAATGGTGGGATTTTATAATATAGAAAATGATATTTCTGTATAAAAAAGAACTCAAAATAGTAGTGGAATTGCTTTTTTTTTTTTTGTTCATATTAATACAGATTAAAGTGTTAGTGTGGATTTTTGTATGTGAATTTTGTACCTATTCCCTACGTATTATAGTATCCAAGTATTTATACACGTAGACGTTATCAATTGTATGATTAAATTGGTTATTTTGGATTTTTTTTTTAAAATTAAATGTTGCAAGAGACCGCCTATCTAATATAACAGGTCTATGTGAAAATAAAAAAGAGATTGTTTATCTGACAACAGGGGTCTCTTTCCCTTTTAATTTATTAGATCCACAACTACCCAATGAGACCGCCTATCCTAGATGACAGGTCTCACTTTTTATAAAAATTAAGACCGCCTCCAATGAAGCAGTCTCTTTGCCAAAGAGACCGCTTAGCTAGAGACCGCCTCTAAGGCAGCCTCTTTGGCCTATTTAAACGGGTCTCTTTGGCAAATTTTGTAGTAGTGCATATAAAATCATTGTCTATACTCATATACATAACTAATTTAATACTTGTAAGATTTGAAGGTGTCGCCCCCGAACCCCCATCATGGACCATGTTGATACCTCGAGCTCCCAAACCAGAGCACATCGACCCTAGACACTAACTTGTCACTAACTTAATTTAATTTTCAACGAGATCTCATGATGATATATGATAGAGTATAAAAATATAATCATATGCTTTTAGTTGAGATGGTCCACTAAAATGGTATTAGGTACAAAGATCATGGGTTCGAATCTCATCTACCCCTCCTTTTAAGTATAATATTTCGCATGGGGTATGCGCCGGGTGGGGGGGATGCTGTATCCACATTTCAAGCCCCAAAGGGTTCTCATGTGAGGGGGCATAATAGAGTATAAAAGCATATTTCTAAGCCTCAACCACTTAAACTTTAGGTTGAGTTGGTCCTTTAACATGATATCACCAGAACCAGCGTGACACAAAGGTCACGAGTTCAAATCTCATCTACCCCTCACTTTCAAATGTAATATTTCACACAAGGTATGCGGAGGGCCCATGCTATATTGCTATTCACACATCAAGCCCAACAAGCTCTCTATGAGGGGGCGTGATAGAATTTAAAACATATTCATGGACTTCAACCATCAGTTTAAGCTTTTGGTTAAATTTGTATACTAACATGGTATCGAAGTCAACATGACATAGAGGTCATGGGATCGAATTTCATATCTATTCCACCCTCCACCTTTAAGTGGAAAAGCGCTGGGTATGAGAAGGTTCATGTTGCATTCACACTTTAAACTAGCTACGGCTGGGCACAATAAGTTAACCGTACTGTTTGCCTTAACGGTACGGTTAACCATTATGTCGGTTTCTAAAAAATGTGAACCGTAACCGTACCGTTAAGAAACGGTTAACTGTTACGGTTAATCGTTCCTTAACGGTGCGGTTATAGGTTAACCGCTACCTGTTTAATAAATATTAAATCAACATTATATTTTAATACAAACTTTAAAATAAACAATAAAATTCATGTTCTTCCAATTAAGAAAATAATCTGATAAACCAAATACATTACAATATTTTAGTTACTAAGTTTTTTTACAAGCATAACAAGACATACAATCTAATGACATTACACATATTAAATTATATCTTCAAATTGAGAACATGGCATATTGGTGGACAAGAAACCTAGAAGAACAAGTTGCATTATTATATATTTTTCCTACAAAAATTAAATAAAACAATATATATTTATTTCAACGGTTGCTTAAAATTTAAACGGTTCGGTAAATTAACCGTTTAAACGAGTCGGTTATACCAGTTAACGGTTATAGTTTTTTTTTCCATCCCTACTTTAAACCTAACGGGCTCTCGTGTGAGGGGGCATGATAAAAAACATAATCATGGGGCTCAACCAAAATCACAAGCTTAATCTTTTGGTTGAGATAGTCCACTAACACAACATGGTATCGAGGCCAACGTGACATAGAGGTCACGGGTTCGAATCTCATCAACCCCCCCCCCCTTAAGTTGAATACACTAGGTGAAAAAACGAAATTGGCACCGGTTCAAAACCCCTCAATGCCACCGGCTTTGAACCGGTGCCAATGTGGGGGGTGCTAATTACTTGGATGAAAAGTCATCGGTTCAAACCAGTGGCAAAAATGGTTATTGGCACCGGTTAACCGGTGCCAAAAATTACCCCAAAATTTTTTTCATTGTTTTTGGCACCGGTAAAATGCCCAAAATATTAATTTTTTTTTGGTCTTTTTTCACTAAAAATTAAATAAACTATAATAAATAAGAACACAAAATGTAAATCGAATATCAATCAATATAATCGAATCTCTACAATATATAATCAAAAAAATTTACAATATAGATCAATAAAATACATCAATTACAACATATAAATCAAATAAAAAATTACAATATAAATCAAAAAAAAATTTACAACAACACAATCAAATTAACCCCATACAACATCTAAATCTATAAACTTACATCTTCATTCTTGCATCAATATACCTGCACCAATTAAAAAAAAATCGATTAAAAGAAATTACAATAAACACCTAGAAAATTAATAAATAATAATAAGAAAAAATCAGTTAAACAAACAGAAAATAAAAAAAAATCAAATAAAAATCAATTAAAAAAAGAAAATAGACCACTCTCCGAATTAAAAAAACCCAGAAAATAAAAAACAAAAACGAATTAAAATCCAGAAAATAAAAAAAAAATCGAGTAAAAAAACCCCCAGAAAATAAAAAAAAGAATTAAAATCGATTAAAATAAAAAAAATCGATTAAAAAATAAACCCAGAAAATAAAAAAAAAAAACAAAATAAAATCGATTAAATTATAAAAAAAAATCGATTAAAATAAAAAAAAAATCCTAGAAAATAAAAAAAAAACGAAATAAAATCAATTAAAATAAAAAAAAATCGATTAAAACAAAAACCCAGAAAATAAGAAACAAAAACAAAATAAAATCGATTAACATAAAAAAAACATGGATTAAAATTAAAAAAAACCCAGAAAATAAAAAAAAAATAAAAAGAATTAAAATCGATTAACATACAAAAAAAATTTTTAAAAAAAAAAAAAAAAAAAAAAAAAAAAAAAAAAAAAAAAAACTATTTCATCATAACCTAGCAACAATTTCGAAGTTAAAGATCTAATTTGGAACAACCCACCACAACCACCAGCAACCAAATTAAACCACAACCACCAACAACCAAATTAAACCACAACCATTTCAAAATTACAGATCTAAATTGATCAATAATTGAACTAAAGCGTAAAGATAAAGATCCCAAAAAAACCAACCTTAAATTTCTGATTAACGAGGAAGGACGACCGACTGGCGATGACCGAACAACGACGACGAGGGAGGATGACCGGCGACGCTTCATTAATTAAAAATTGTTGTTGATGTCGAACTTGGTGGTAGTGCGGCGGCGGCGGTGGTGGGCGAGAGAAGGGAGATCGAAGAGAGAGACGAGAGAAGAGGAGGAGGGGACGAGAAGGAGACGAGAGTGAAGGAGAGAGGAGATTGAAATGAACTCAAAGAAGGAAACATGCATAAGGAAGAGGAGAGAGAAGGGAGAGGAGAGAGAGACATATCGAAATGAAGGAGGAGAGAGGGGAGAGAAAAGGAGGCTAGGGTTTATAAGTGGAGCGGCTTTTAGTGGAGAGAGGGCCGATTTTTTTTTTATTTTATATTAGAAAGCCACCGTTTTGAACTGGTGGGAATAATTTTTCCCCACCGGTTCGGTTTGAACCGGTGGCAATACTATCCCCGCCCATTTTTTCCCCTTTTTTTGCCACCGGTTCTTAAAAACCGGTGGCAATTGAACGGTGCCTTTTTGCCTTTTTCTACTGGTGATATTAAGCGCTGAGTATAAAGAGGGCTCATACTGCATCCACACTTCAAGCCCAACAAGCTCTCGTGTGAGGGGGCATGATAGAGTATAAAACATAATTTTAGACCTCAACCATAAGCTTAAAATATTGGTTGAGTTGGTCTTTTAACAATATCAACAAAGAGAAGGTATTGGGTGCGGACGGAAGCACGAATTGTTTGGTGCGGGCGGCTTAGCTCATATATATTATTTGTTGGCTAATATATATGTTTCATTTGTTGGCTTATACGATTTTTGTCCTGGCTAATATATTCCCTTTGTTAGCTGAAATGTTTTTTTTTTCTTTTGTTGATTGATATCAGACATTATTTGGCTTATATATTTCGTTAATTGGCCGATATATTTATTTTGTTGGCTGATATGTATATTTTAGTTGTTGGCTTATATGTTTATTTTGTTGGCTTACCTATTGGTTGTTGCTTTTGTTTGCTGATTTCATCCTTTTGTTGGTTGATATGATTCGTTTAATTTGTTGGTTGATATTTTCCTTCTGTTGACTTATTTGTACCTTTATTTGCTGATTTCATCCTTTAGTTGGCAGGCATGCTTCTTTTGCTGGATGATATGTTCCGTCTTTTGACTGATAAGTACCTGTTATTGGTGATATTTTACTCTTGTTGGCTGATATATTACTCTTGTTGGCCGATAGGTTTCTTGTATTGACTGATAAATTTTTATTAATATCTCATACTATGTATGTCCCTAATATTGACTGATATCATACCTCAATTGGCTGACATGTACATTTTGATGCATGGTTGATATGAGTTATTTTGTTGGCTAATATGATACTTCTTTCTCCCTCCTCTTTCTTCCTCTTCCTCTTTGTTTCTCATACCATTGTTTCTCTATGTTTCTCAAGCCATTGTTTCCCACGCCACCATCCATTGTTTCTAACGCCACCACCCAAGAGCCAACAAACCACGACCCTAACCTCACTCACCTTAACCCAGTGGCGGAGGGAGGGGGTACAAGGGGGGACAGCTGTCCCCCCACTTCAATAAAAAAAATTAGTTAAAACTAATTATGTGCAGCAAAAACCATAAGAAAAAGGGTTTGGTTCAATGGTTTCAGGGATTACTAGTAGTCTCCATGGTCATGGGTTCAATCCCTTTGACCAATATTTTTTTCTTCTTATTTTTATTTTAAAGTTTTCCTCTTTTCTTGCATGTTTCTTTACTTCACACATTCAATTAGAAGTAATACATAGTACTACTTAATGGCATCATGTTCTAACTTTTAAATTACCATAGTAATTTACATCATTTATATATATATATATATATATATATATATATATATGGAAAATGCTATACATAGCTCTTAGGGCTACATATAAGCATTAAAAATACTCTTGAAAACTGTTTAAATTTAAAAATTCATGACAAATTCACACTAATTACACTGATTTACGCGTGTTTTTGTCATGAATTCCTAATTTTATACAATTTACAAGAGTGTTTTTAATGCTTATATATAGCCCTAAGGGCTATGTTTAACATTACCCTATATATATATATACATTACAACCCTAAATTATTGGTTATAGTAGGAATTTCGGGGAAAGGTGTTTGGTTTTATTATATATCTCAATATAAATTAAATTGTCACGGGTTTAAAAACTTTGAATCTATGGATCCGCTATTGACCAAATTTGAATAAGAAATTGTTTATTTGTTAGGATTATCGTGAATTAGAAATCACATTTATGAATTATTTGATAATTTTGATTGTATATTACTTTCAAAACAAAAATGAATATTTGAAGGTGAAGTTGTTATTGTAAATATGCTTTTTTTTTCAATTTTTGGACTGTGTAACTAAGAAATTTGGATTTCCAGGTTGTAAAACTTATAAATATTAAGCATAGTCCCTACAATTTCTTGTATGTTTAAAAGGTTTGTCCATTTATAGAATGTACGCCACCTTTAGTCCATCCCCCTAGGTGAAAAATCCTGGCTCCGCCAGTGCCTTAACCCACCACCCTAACCTCACGCCATCACCCTAACCTCACGCCACCACCCTAACCTGCTGCTGCCTTGTTACGAGCCCCCACGACCCCTCCCCTGCTCCTGCTACGAGCCACCACCCCTCCATCCCCGCTACAAACCACTACAACCTAGGGTTTCAATCGTCGATCGTCATCGTCATCCACCATAACCATCATCATCATCGTCGTCTTCATCGACATTGTCATCTACGGACGCACGAACTGTTGCCCGCACCCAATTGTTTGTGCTAAAAAAATATCTACTATTTGAAATATTTATAGATTTCAAGTCAAAACATGAGTATAATACCTTTCTTTTCTAAACTTTAACTTGCTTGGAGAGAATGAGTGAAAAATGGTAACAAGTGTGTTTAGAGGAGTAACACAATAAAATAAATTTATCCGAAACCGAAATGAATTATAAAAGGTGAATTGAACTTTTTAAAAACACCCTCATCAAACCAAAAGTAAATGGTATTTGGAGTCAAAACTAAGGAGTAAAAAACTTTGTTGCGCATGATACAAATGTTGATTAAGCCAAGCTTTGAAGTGGCGTGACTCACACTTTGATCCTGGTGTGAGTGCTTTTTATGCAAATCCTAGACGTAACTCGAACCGTTAAATCTGACTGTTTCAAACTTATCCGGAAAAAAAACTAAACCGTTAAAAACCTATTTTTTGGAAACCAAAAACCGACCCGTCACAATTTTTTCTAACCCGAAACTGAACTATGAACCAAATTTGTGTGAACCGTTACTAAAACGACTGGTTATCAAGTCAAACCATTACAACCCGAACCGATTACGTCTTAACCCGATAATAACCCGACCCATTTTAAGCTGAAAAATGTTTAAACCAGGAAAAGTCGAAAAACCTGAATTGATCTAACCCATAACTCATTGTGACCAAAATATTTGTGTTGAGTAATTAGGTTTTGATGATTATAAATTAATGATGATTATCTATCTAACATGTAGTTGTGCATAGAAAGAACAAGTTATGGTGGAACAGGGTACAAGGAACCTGAGTAATGACAGGTATATATATAAGGAACTTGAACAATATATGATAAGCAATAGAGGGAACAAGAGAGCAATGATGAGTGATGATTGATGAACATGATGATGGTGAAGGAACCGTGAAGGTAACTATGTAAATAGGCGTTTACATATGTTAGCTTCACGAGGTAAGTATCCTATGCATATATAGGTCATGTATGTGTAGGAGTCTTTTAATTAATTTAGTTTAGTTTTCCAGTTTGCTAGCTCTAGCTTAGTTTGGTTTTGTTTTAGTTTTCTTTATTGTTTTTATAAATAAAAATCTGTTTTATTCTGTTATCCTCAAAAGTTTGCTCAGTTTTTCATCATAAAAAAGGCGGAAATTGTTGACCCTGACTTGGTCTTAATGATGATATTAATGATTGAGCAAAATTCTATCTAATAAGAGTCTTTTAGTGTTTTGATGTTTGCAGGATAAGTAAACTCTGGGAGTTGAAGTGAGGACTGAAATAGAGGAACCTTAGAAGACTAAGGATGACAAGTAAAGCAGAAGAAGAGTTCCAAAAATGGAACTTCAAGGTGTTCCCTGACAGGAACATATCAATGGGTTGTAATGACATGGTTCCGGTGTAATGCTGGGGCAAAGGTGTTTCTTGACAGGAACATATCAACGGTTTGTACCTGGTTCCGGTGTAATGCTGGGGAAAAACCTGAGATCCAGAATATATCAAGACTACAGGATTCCAGAACAAGAGTTTCAGATAAGCAACATGAAGATGGAGAAATAGAAGTATGTTGCTCTAGGATTCATGTAAGTATGTTGGACATAAAAGTCGGTCTGGAACAAGTTTATATAGAACCAAGGTGAACTCCAGACAGTCAATAAAATTAGAGTTGCTGAATTGTTAGGAACTTAGAGACGGTCAAAGTTTCGAACCTAATAGGAACTTAAGTATGCACGTGTTTAAAAGTCGGTTTTAATGATATATATTTATCTAATACGTGCATATCTTTTAGGGATTTGGTTTTACTGAATAAAGATATTTATTTTCTAATAAATCCCTTTAGGAAAAAGATAAGTTTGTTTAAAAAGTATTTATTAAACAAAAAGATAAGTTTTGAATAAAATCTGATTTTATATTAATTATATCTTATTATTATTATTGACAGATTTTATTCTTAACAAAAAGAAATATTTTCGAAAAAATTATTTTTCGAAAATATCTTTTAAACGTACATAAAACCTATCTTTTTGAAGATGAAATGAATAATTCGAGTGTACTATAAATATGCTCATATATATTCATTTAAGGTTGAGGCTGACGAAGTGTAGTGGTCGTGCTTAATGGTTTTATCCTTCACCACGAAGCTAAGTCAGTCCTCCTGGTCAAAGTTCCTATCAGGTTTTGGTTACAATACGTTCAGTGAGTTCCAGACAGATCTCGAGTGTCCAACATATTAGTTTTATCTCTTTATTCATATATATGTATTTAGAGTTATTCAATGAGATCTTGTAATGGGAAAAAGGGTTTGAGTATTTTGGGTATTGGGGTGTGATGAGTTTGAATTCTCTAAAATTCGTTGAGGAGTGTGTCTTCTCTAAATTCAAGTGGTAGCTGTGAGTGCACAGTGAGTTAAAGGAACTTGAGTGTGTCTTGGTCGATTTAAAGGAACCTGAGTGTCTAGGGTCAAGTGAAAGGAACCTGAGTGTGTCTTGGGTCGAGTTAAAGGAACCTGAGTATGTCTTGGGTTGAGTGAAAGGAACCTGAGTGTGTCTTGGGTCTGGTAGGATAGGTTCCTATCAAGTGGCAAGTGTCCTTAGTGGAACTTGCAAGAAAGGTCTGTAATAATAGGTTGTACTAGGAGAGTTGCCTATTATAGTGGAGTTCGTTTGAAAGTCCCGTGAAGGGCTGAGATTTTACTTCCAGTTAGGCCCTGGAAGGTTTCCTCGTAAAATCTGCTTTTCACTCTTTAAGTTCCTAACTATAACTGTTTTATATTCCGCGAAAATTAGGCACTAGAAACTTACTACAATTCACCCCCCTCTTGTAGTATACCATCGGAAATATCAATTTGGAACCCGTAACCCCCGTTGTGACCTAATTGTTTCCAACTTGTAACTCGTTGAGACCAAACTTTTTACGACCCGTTGAGACCGAACCATTTACGACCGTTAACCTGTTATGACTAAGTAGTTTACAACCCATAACCCAGTATGTTTATATTTAGATCCTTTTAAACCCACTACTCAATAAACCAAACTTATTTATGACTTAACTTGATTATAACATGACCCGTTCTTCTGTCAACTTGATTAATGTTGGTTGATTTCAACCCAATATGATATGGACTAAAACCCGCTTGAAATTGGTTAAACTCGTTTGCAAACCGACCAAGTTCAATCCAAACCGATTATGACCTAAACTGATATATAATGAACTGACTCGATTTTACCCAATTTGTTTTGAATCAAAACCCATTTTCAAACCAACCTAGTTTAACCCAAATTGATTATGACCCGAAACGATTACAATTCGACTCGATCAACACCTGAACTATTTTGAATCGATACCCACTTTAAACTAGCTAAACTCGTTTTCAAACCGACCTAGTTGAACCCAAACTAATTATGACCCGAACCAACTACAACCCAACTCGATAGAACCCAACCCGAATAGAAACCACAATTTTTTTTTTTAAAAAAAAACCTAAACTGACTCGATGATTTTCAAAACCGACATGCTAATCATTTCAACCTGTCATAATTCGAAACTGATAAACTCAACCTAAACCTGAACTATTTACCCGAATTGACACCCTTAGGCCTAATACTAAGCTAGTAGAAGTTGACACATAAGATCAGAATTAACATTAACTTTTTAGCACATGCATGATCACAAATTCACAATAGGTCAACAATACATTATACTCCCTCCGTGTTTTTATAAGTGTTACACTTTGACTTTTTCACTATTCACATAATAGTTTTGACAGATTAATTTACTAATATATAAAAGACAAATGTTATTGCATAATACATTCTTGGATTTGTTATAATGTGTACTTTTATAATATCAATTTTCCTATAATTTTACTAACATATAATTAGATAAATTAATGGTCAAAGTCTGTCTCGACATGGGTGTTTGGTCAAAATGTAACACTTATTAAAACACGGAGGGAGTACTTTTTTTTTTTTGGATAATGATATATGTACTATAACCCTTAAGTTTATATATAAACATTAAATATATTTTCTAAAATAAAATTAAATTTGGAATTCATAATAAAATCATGTATAGATCAATGTAATTGAAATCAATTTATTATTAATATTTTCATTTTCTTTTACATGTTTCCTATTTTCTTTAATTAAAATGAAATTTATAAATAATGTGAGAAGTCAAATTCGTAAATCAACCAAATAACCAAGGAAGTTTGAACCAGTGAAAGTAACACGGAGTAACTTGAAAGGGAAACAATGTAAAAATAAAAATAATAATAATAAATAAATAATAAATTTAAATTTTTTATTAAAAAAAAAAAAAAAAAAAAAAAAAACTTGAAAGCGAAAAGATACTCTTTAAGGAAAGGACATGGGCTGATGGGCACCGAAGAAGATGAAGTAGTGAGGGGACCCAATGCCTTTTTCTTTCTTTCTTTTTTTTATTTTTTATTTTTTATTTTTATTTTTATTTTTTTAAATACGAAGTATATATATTTCTATCTTTCATACTCACTTGTGATTTTGGGAAGTCGTGATATTTGATTCATGCGTGGATCCACCTGAGTCATTTTCCACACCTCCTAATTGATGATATAAATATCTCCAACACATTTTCACATCCTCGGTGACGAAGCCAGGATTATTATTACAAGGGATGGACTAATAAAATCGTTCTATAATTTGACAAAAATCTTAAAACAATTTGATTTATATTGTGATATTTTAATAGGATTGAATACCTTTGCTAAGATAATTTAATTAGAAGTTAGAACTTGATTTCAGTAAATAATACTATCACTAGTTGAATCAATAAGGATCGGAAAATGAACAATTATTGAGGGATTGAATGTATAACCTCTTAACAACTATTGTTAACACATTAACCACGAGACTAGCTCCTCTCCTTTATCACATAACTCCACACAAATTGTTTATAAACTATTATTTATCCTAAAAAGTGGAAGGACAATTGTTCCCATCTTGACTTCGCCAGTGACATCCTTCAAAGAAAAAAAAAAGTGTTAGTGTGAGCTAATTGAATATTGTTGGATGAAAAAAGGTGTGCTGAGTTCTTATATTGTAATTTTTTTTTTTCATTTTCACACATGCAAAAATATAAAAAAGTTAATTGTAACAAAATGCACAATGACATGAATGATTTAAGTGAATTTTGTTGGATTCATGTCACTGTGTATTTATGGTCATTTTTTAAAATTCAGCCAAAATACATTGAACAAATCTTTTAAGGACGAAAGGAGTATAATAATAGAAAAAAATGGTGGAATTTGACAAATTTGATCATACATTACTCTGCTCCAAAATATTGCAACACTTTATTCTTTTAGCAGAGATGTTTAGTGCTTCAAACACTTCTTATTATAATTAGCTAGGGTGCCTTAATGTATGCAATGCACACGTCATAGCTAGTTATATACGGAACCTCTTTCAGCTTGGCCATAAGCCACAAACTTAGTTGTTCACACTTAATATTAAATGAGAATAAATAAGTAAACAAATATTTTACACAATTCATACACAATATGAATTTTGCACACAATTCGTAAGAGTTTGCTTTTAAAGTAAAAATCAAAATTTTTAAAGGGTATAAATGTCTGCACATTGTTATAACTTATAAGATTTAAACTTTTTAAAAGGTAGAGATATGTGACTATTATTATTATTATTGATTGTTATCTCCTACCAACTTTAGTTGCACTGTTTCTCTTATTGCTTTTATCTTCCACGTATATTTTAAATACGTCCAATTAGCTCAATTGCACATTAAAAAATCACTTTCTATGTACATCACACTTGTGTCTCCTATAATTGTGTTCAAAATATAATTGTACAAGTATTATAAAATAAAAATAGTGTAAAAAGATTAGTGAGATGGAGGTACAAATACTCTGTATTAGAGTATTACCATTAACTTTTTTTTTTTTTTTTTTTTTTTTTTTTTTTGTGTGTGTGTGTGTGTGTGTGTGTGTGTGTGTGTGGGGACAGGTCCATTAACGTTCTTGAAAATGCACATGGAGTAACAATTAGATATAGAAATGTTATATTACAACAAATCATCATAAAATTGTTCTGGAGTGAAAGGATGAATCAAATATTAACATAACTGTAACATAAAAAACAAATAAAGTAGTATGAAAAATCTATTCTAATAGATCTCATAACGTTTGAATCACAATAACATTTTCATTACCACTAAAATCAAAGCTATTATAATAACGTCAAATAACATATTTATATCACTCCGTAGTACTCCCTCAGTTCCACAATGATGTTCTTATTTGGAATCTTTGATTTTTTTTTTTTTTTATTTTTTTTTAAAAAGATAATCTTTTGAAATTATCTTAATTTGTATGAACAAATATAGTCATGTGGGATTAGTTCAATTCGTTTTGGTGAATAGATTATTAAGATTCAACTTTTATAATTTTTACTAGTGTGAGATTAAAGATATTTGCGGTCAAAAATAAGTAAAATTATGCATTAATTTACGAAACACGGACATCATAAAACGGAGGAAGTAAAAAAAAAATCAACAAAAGGTTCAAGCAAGTATCATAAACGTCTAAACTTAGGTAAAATAAAACTAGAAATGCCGGATCAAATTAAAACAAGTATAGATGAAAATAGAAAAAAATAAACGATGGAGGATGAAGAAAGGTGAAAAAAGAGTGAGTAGGAACAAACAAACTGAGTAGTCACCCAATCTCCATGCAATCTCTGCTGCACACGTTTCAATAAACTAAAAATATCTTACATCGTATTTAAATTTAAATAAATAAATTAATATTTCTCCATTTTTAGTACTCCAATAAAATAATAAAATAAATTGATTAATTCTGATTTCTGTGTCATGTGAGATCTTCCCTCCTTTGGTTGGCAGTTTTCGATACTCTCTCTCTCTTCCTTCTTCTACTCTCTCTCACTCACTTCCAAGCTCGACCCTGTTTTCTCTCTCCACCTCTTTCTCTCTCTACTTTCTCTCTCCTCTTCTCCATTTATGTGAAACCCTAACTCAGAAGAAGAAGAAATCGAGCATTCAACAATGGTGTATACAATCTCTGGAATTCGTCTTCCGACTACTGTTCCTTCTATTCATAAGTCGAGCTGTTTTCATGGCGATAATCGGAGGAGTTCGTCTTTCTCTGTCTTCCTTAACAACAACAAGAATTCCGCTTCTCTTTCTCGTATTCACTTTTTCTCTCTGATTTATTGCTGTTTTTTTGATGAATTTTGATTGGAATTTGGAAATGTTTTGATGATTTTTGATTGATATTTGGAAATGTAATTTTTGTGCTGTTGAATTTGATTTTTTGTTTGATTTCTGCATTGTTGATTTTTATGTACATTGATTTTGTTGTGTGAATTTCATGAAAAATCGAGAATTAGTGGTTTTTGTTATCAATTTTTGGTGTTAGTATTAAATTGCATGATTGTGTTGGACATTTTGAATGTTGAATGGATGATTTTGGGATATTAAGGATTTTTGGCGTTGCATTTATGATATTTGGGAAAGCATTATGACAGTTTGAAAGTTTTGATTATAGTAATGATTTATATCATGATTTTTCGCAATTTAGAGCCTTTGTTCTGTTATTATGTTGTCTGGTTGGCTGATGGTACACATGACATTAGAAATTGTGGAAATTCTCAGTCCTTCTTCGAATTTTATGTCAATTTTGAGGAATTTTGGGTAATTGGTAGTATATTGGTTTAGTTCGTGAAGAAATTTAATGAGTAATGATTAGGACGGGGCAATTCTGATCTTCGCAATTGTTTGTGCTTGATTGTAGGAGTGGTAGGATTTTGGAGGTGTTGTTTGTGTTTGATTGATTCATACAATGAGAGGTTGGGTTGTTGGTTGATATGACTATGTCTTATTTTTTTTGTGTATTATCAGTGGCATACTTATCTTACAGTCCAAGGCATGTTGACGAGTTGGATCCATGATCTCATGTAGTAGGAAATGCTATAGAGGACAAGTCCGATTGGGGACATAATTTATGGCGTCTTTGAAGCGATTGATCTAGAGTGGTATAGCAGACGACCAATTTTTCTTTTTAACTGATGCACTTAGAAGTCAGATGGCAACAACAAGCCATAATTCTTTTTTCTTTGAAAATCTTTTTCTTTTCTTTTCGGTATAATTGAAGGTTAGGCTTGAGTCATTTTTTGAGAAAGAAAAAGTGGAGCAGTAAAACGAAGAGTTATGATAATAGAGGAGAGGCCTCTAAACATAGTCAATGGGATGAATAATGCTTGCTAACCATGCTTTACATACTTGGGAAGCATCCCTTGAGATACAAGTCTGCATCTCACAACTGTAAAGGCACTAGATATACATAACAAGGGAAATACTCTTATGGGACTGTTGAGATTGCAGATGGCAGTGCTGTTTGAAAAGTGTAATATCTAACAATTGTATTTAAGGTGTAGATCTTTAGCTTAAGTGAATTATTAATGCAAGCATCAATTGTTTTGAGGGGGAATAAGATACAGAGGATTTTAAAATTACAGATTTCATTTCTAATCGGCACATTTATTTGTCTATTTAATGTCTTTCATGCTTTGTTCTGTTCAATATCTGTTTGCTGGGGCTTTAGGGGCAGGAGTTCAATTGTCATTCTTGTTCCTCTTACTATCACCACTCCCTATATGCTGGCCTCTTAACTTCTTATCTTTGGCCTTTTTTCTAGGGAAGATTTACGCCCAGAAGCCCTATGATTCTGATTCTTCATCAGCAACATTGACAGAATCTCAAAAAGTACTTGTTCCAGGCAGTGACGCTGAAGGTTCTCCATCTGATGAAGGCTTAAGTTCTGATTCAAATTTGAATGACACTGAGGTGCGAACTTGGTTTCTTTGTCAATATTTTGTGTCCCCTAATAATATCTAGCTGATGATTGAATTGGGTATGCCTTTTACTTCCTAATTTAGGGGAAGAAAAATGATGGCAAGAATCATCTGCACCAGTCAATGTAGTTGCTATCGAGAAACATATATAGTTGGTTACTATTAAAGGAGGGAAAACCAGCTTCTTAAATCCTAAAACCTATGCCACAATGTGTCAGGATTAATTTGATCAACAACTATTCATACAGTTGTGCATAAGTTGGAGATATAAAGTTGCAAGCTCTGCAACCTTAATGGAAATCTTTTATTCTAGTTTACTTATTTATTTTGGCTGCTATCTGGTAACTATTTTGGTTTCCCAACTATGTTATGCTGTCTGAAAGCCCACTGCACTTTAGGCATGCAATAGTATGTGTTTTCTAATTTTCCAAAGGTTACATGCTTAGTAGGGCAGGTTATGGTTTAAATCACATTCTGATTGCCTGTAATATGCACTTTTATTCAACTTAAATGTGCATCTGTTTTTTCTCTTTCTGTAGGGTGTCCATGATTTACATGTACAAACTGTGAAAGGAGGCACAGATAGTGTGGCTGATATGAAATCTATGGCTGAAATTCATACTCACGAAGATATAGATGTGCAAGATTCTGTCACCAGAAGATCAGTTCCTCCAACTGGTAATGGACAGAGAATATATGAGATCGATCCACTTTTGAAAAATTATCGTACACATCTTGATTACCGGTGAGATTTTCTCCCCTATGTTTATATTTTGTTATGCATGTGATTCTGGTTGCTTTATTCACGCCTAAGAGAGTGTCACTGGAGAGAAGAGTGGAGGTTTAGGTTTGTTTTTTTTATTCATGCATTTTGAAGAATCATTCAACAATATGGTTGGCATATATATATATATATATATATATATATATATATATATATATATATATATATATGAGAGGGAAAGAAGAGGGATGGTGAATTTTTGTGTGAGTTTTTTCCTTTTCCTCTTTTGAATATATACAGTATATTTTTTTTCCAGCTCCTGAAACCATATAATTTAAAAGAAGCTGCCTGTGTAGTGTGTGTGTGGGATTGTGGCCTTGCTTACATCCAGCTGATTTTGGCTATTCTTACAGTCAAATACAAAAACTCTCTTTTATTTTCATCTACTTGAAATCTTTAATCTCTGGGATTACATAGCTTATACAATACAAAAGAAATAAAGATTTTACTAGATGTTGCTTTTTAACCGATAAAATGTATTCTTTATTTTATGTTAAAACAAATGCACTGGATTGAAGTGGGCAGTACTTATGGCCTTAAAACTCACAGGAAAGCATTATCTCAAAATGGAGGGAATTTTCAGTGCAAGTACATGCAACTATGCCAATAATAAGATTTGGGTTAGGAGTCACGCTATGATTCTTTCCGTAATTTTTCATGTTTAAATAAAGACGTTGGAGTTGTTTCATAGGATCCATTAAGAAGTTGAATTAGTTTTCTTATTATACTTACATTGCTAACTTTATCACTTTCTTTAATTATAAATATTCCTTTTTACCTGAGAACATTTGACTAAATAGTAAGTGGTATAATTTTGTCTTTTAACATACGCTCCTTTTGGCTTGTTTTAGTTGTTTATTTGCTGCTTACTTTTAATAAAAAGAATTAAAATTATATGGACACTTACATGTTGATCGCTTGTCTTTTGTAGATATTCAATGTACAGAAAATTGCGTGAAGAAATTAACAAGTATGAAGGTGGCTTGGAGGAATTTTCTCGCGGATATGAAAAGATGGGTTTCACTCGCAGGTATGGATACTATTGAATATAACTTAGGGAAACCTAGAGTTAAAGAAATGTAGTTTTTTTTTTTTTTTTTTTTTTTTTTGGTTTCCTAACCATTTTTTATTTTGAAATTCATCTTACTCCCTATGTTTCATAATAAGTGTCTTTTGAAGTTATGCACACATTAAGGAGTTGTTTGTTATTTGGCGTTTAAAGCAAACGAGTAATATTGCATTGGTAATTTAAAATGGCAATGTGAGTATTACATTGGCTTTTTTTGCTGAATTATAGCACATTGGAATTATAAATGTCAAGTAATGGAGTAATTGAAGTTGACTAAATGCTCTAACAACTGTGGAGGAAGCAATGCTTGAATAAGATTTTGGAAGCAGTATGGATTTGTTATGGTTGTGTTGTTAAAGTTTAAGAAATAGATAAAGGGTATTATTTAAAGGTACTTTATTAAATTAGATAACTAGTTAATTGAATCCTTCCTCTCAACCCCTATGTTCACTTAGTCACTTCTTATCTGGCCAATTTTCATCCTCTAATAGCTTTGAATTTGGCTTTGAAATTTGAAAATGTTTCAGATTTTAGATGATATCATAATGGTGTCCAGCATATTATTAAATTTTACTCCTACAATGGGGTATATATTATGCTTGTATAATATTGTGATTCTAAGTACTGGAAGTTGTCATTCGTAAAATCAATCATTTGTCTTTAATCTACTTAGCCTAAGTTTACTTTTCTTTGACTTTGGGTTACAGGAAATAAAATTCAAATGGCTTGTGTATCTGTGCGTCAATTTTTTATTTTGCGATGTGGTAGATGGTTTATAGCTGTTGTGTTTTGGATCAAAGGTCTAATGAAAAATTGAAAACCTATATATTATCCTAGGTGTAAGGCTGTATACAATTCCCTATGATTTATTTTGGAGGCAGGAGTGTTCCGGTTAGTATTAGTTTGAAAGACTTTAAATACTTGGAAAGAAGTATTCAAGGAAGCCAGAATTTTGCAATTGTTACCTATAAGACCATAGGATTTTGTCAACGAGTTTATGATTGGGATCTGGTTGCTGTTGAAGAATGTGGATTGAGATTCTTTTATGACTTGTTTACTGTGGTCCTGGCCATCTGTTAATATTTCTGCTCGTTGATCATCATTTTGTAGCATAGTTTTATGGTAGTCCCTTAAAAGTAATGACAATTAACTTTGCGACTATGATATTTGTTCTGGAATTTGTTGTATACACCCGGGTGCACTGTACACCCAACTAACCCGAGGTTAGTTTTTGCTTTTCATTTGATGATTAAAGTAAAAACAATCATCAAAATGAGAACAAAATACTCATGGGTGTACGGTGCACCTGGGTGTATATAACAAACTCTCTATTTGTTCTGGGGCTATGACATTGGTGCCCTGCTATTTTATTGCTAAATTAATCAGTTAAACCACACCCCCCCCCCCCCCCCCCCCCCTTTTTTTTTAATTTTTATTTCTATCTTTAAAATTGAGAAAATCACTTACAAAATGTCTAGATGCTGGAGTTCATTACTATCTGTCCATCAAGTTCCTTACATCACAAATAATCGTGTGAAGTGACTGATGTCATCTTTTGTTGAGGTGTTCTTGCTTTTAATTTCCATCTCTTAATTTTCATGTTAAATATTACGCAGTGCTGCAGGGATAACATACAGAGAATGGGCACCTGGAGCAAAGGTTTGTTCTGCCTTGACTCTGTATCTAATTTGGTCATTGCTTACGTACATAGAAAAAAATGCATAGTGCAAATGGTCTATGGTTTTATTATGTTGAGTGAAACTACCTTGTACAGATTGTTTAATGCTGATTACTAAGATAGGCTGGAACTAGATGAATATAAGAGTACCTAGAGAGGTTTTTTTGTAACCTGAAGAGTATTTGAAGGATTTTATTGTGGCCAGTAGACAATTAAAGACTTAAGGTAATGTCATTGTGAAATATTAACATATCTATGGAGCAGTATCTTAGTTTTACAACATAAAAAGAAAGAATTCTTCACTTCTAACCTTTTTGAGTAAATGCATTGTGGCATAATTGGTCTGAGCGGCCAGCCAAATTGATGTAGGTAACTTGTGTAGCAATTGCAGTAATGGTGAAGTTATTGTACCAATGCAATGAGTTAGGCCCTGTTCAGCAGTAATGTTTTAGGTATCAATTAGCATTTTAATCAGGTTAAAATACTAGTTAGAAAAAAACTAAATGTATTTGGCAAGGTAGCAGTTAAGCTAGCAATAAGTGGTCAGGGTAGCATTTGAGTGGCGCTGTGGCGATTCTCAACTGTATTGGCATGGGTTTTATCTTTTTTCGTTGTAATAATTTACTCTTTGTGCATTATATAATTGTATTGGGGAAGAATTTGTAGGCTTTTGAGAGCTGTTATTGATACTGCCTTGGTCGCAATGTCATCTTCGGCTTTTTTGTACTACATTTGTCCTTTTCTCTCTCTCTCTCTCTTTTTTTTTTTTTTTTTTTTTTTTTTTTTTATTATTTATTTATTATTTATATTTTTTTTTAAAAAAAAACTTTTATTTTCTTGTTTTGGTCAGTAAAATAAAATAAGTACCCATGGTATCCTTTACCCTTTTTCTTGAATTTTGTCGTTAAGGAACTTGTTTGTTCCTCCTCTTTTCTTCTCTCTGCATGTACATCATTTTTCTGTTTGTTTACAGTCAGCATCTTTGGTTGGAGACTTCAACAATTGGAATCCTAATGCTGATGTTATGACTCGGGTATGCTATTCCTCTTGACCATGATGCTATTTTTGTTTTTGAAAATTGTGCTCAGTGCTTTTTTTTTTTTTTTTTTAATTTTTTTTGGCCACTACATCTATGGAATGCTGTATGTCTGTATGATAGGTCTTGTTAAGGTAGGGAGGCAAGAAAGATAAATTATTGACCCATCTGATGTGCTATTGATGTATGTACGTCTTTATTGAACTTCTTTGTTACTATAGTTGCTTCCTTCCCAGTGGAACTCTGGTTGTTGAATCCAATTTCCTAATGGTGGTGTCTATGAGAAATCAAAAAAGATCAGATCGCTGAATTATTAATCTCCTTACCCATTCCCCTCCCCATCTTTTTTCAAATAATAAGAAAAAGATCCAATGAAAACATTGAATAACTAGTTGTAAATCATGATAGTGGAAGCTCTGGCTTAAGCCATACCAATTTCGAACTCCAATCATGAAGAATGAGCTTTATGATGAACTGCTGTCTATTTAAAACATGTGTAGTAATATTTTGTATGTTCTAGTTTAAATGCAATGTTTTGACTTTTGTACTATCATACACCCTACTTTGACCATATTTTTTTACTCATATTAAAAAGATGTTAATTTTTCTTTGTAAAAAAAATGTTAATTTCTAATAGATTGTTGGATTAGTTGCAATGTATATTTTGAAAATATCAACCTTTTACAATTTTTTAATTGATACTGTATATCATTAAAAATATAGATGGTAAAAGTAGTGAATTGGCCAGTGTGATGGTCAAAACAACTAAAAGATTAGAGGAAGCATGTGTTTAGCTGTTTACTGCTCTACTTTTGTCCTGTTTTATATTAAAAGAGATTGGGATCCTGATAAGATAACCTTCTGTTTCTACCTCTTTATTACTTTGGTTTCTGTTTTTGAAAATATTAGGTGCTCTGGTATGTATCCTAGTGTCTTTAAGGGTAAATTATTGTTGTGCCCTGTAAGATAAGAGCTTTTTAAAGTAGGTATTCTCTTTTTTTTTTTTTTTATGCTGATTTTGGTCTTGGCTAGTATCTGAGAATGAGTTTAAAGCTCTGACTGTTTACTGTGTACTGGTATGTGTTTACTTCCTTTGCTTCAACTTCCACAATTGCTTATGTGAATGCAGAATGAATTTGGTGTTTGGGAAATCTTTTTGCCGAACAATGCAGATGGTTCATCGGCTATCCCTCATGGCTCTCGGGTGAAGGTAATGTTTGAACTAGAGCTTGTGTAAATTAATGTGCTAATGTAATGTTTGTTCATTATAGAATAGATCGTGGGGTAGGAGATGGGTTTTCCAGCTTATTTGTGGAGAAAATTTTGACACATCAGCTTGTAGAAATTGTATACTGAATATCTAATTATATGGCTTTTTTCTTAAATTTTGATTTGATTTCTTAGATTCACATGGACACTCCTTCTGGAATCAAAGACTCTATCCCCGCTTGGATCAAATTTTCTGTACAGGCACCAGGTGAAATCCCATACAATGGGATCTATTATGATCCACCAGAAGAGGTAAGACATACTGTTTAATATCAGATATGGTAAAAGTTGTTGCTTTTGTGCTAACATTTCTTATTTTCTGTTTCCATCAGTGAAGTAATACTTTCTGTGTTGTAATTTTTATAGGAAAAGTACGTTTTCAAGCACCCTCAACCAAAGAGACCAAAATCACTAAGAATTTATGAGTCACATATTGGCATGAGTAGTACGGTGCGCATTTCTTCTCTCCCTGGGAATGACGATGTTAAATACGGAATCATTTTCTTAATATCTCTCTCTTTTTTTTCTTTTTTGTTAAATACTTAATATTTTTGATGTTTTGCTGAGTTGTTGCCTTGATGATGTATGAGATGCTATTCTCTGTTCAATTAAGTGCTTGTTTAGTGGACATGTAAATACATAGGTTATAAAATTTCCAGACCAGTGGAAAGGTACAAGGCTGTTTGATTGATAAAACATACGAAGTGCGACTTCTTGGGGGAAGTTCCACTTCCATAATGTAGATGAGATGACTCACCTACTCCCTACCGAGCAAGGGGAATTATTTTTTGGGAAGTCCTACTCCCATTATCCTATAGTTATATTAAAATACCTTTTCAATTCACAGGTAATAATTTCCTTGGAATTGTAACTTTCTTAATCACATGATCACTAAATGTTGTAAAACTTGGATATTATGTGTCTTATACGGTGATGCACATAAAATTTAAATAACTCTAGGGATAGGGTTTTTTTTTTTTTTTTTCTTTTCCTTTTTTCATTTTTACGTTTATTACCTAAATGCTTTTACTTTAAGGTATTGAGACATACTAATAGTCTATTATCATGTATCTGAGCAGTTCTTTAGTTCTTAACTGTGTTAACTTTCTTATACTTGTAGTACAGTCTAACAATGTATAGGAATTACGACGAAGGCGTACACCATGCCTTCATGATTAACCTTATTGTGAAAATGAGTGAATATGTAGATGTTGGCCAGTGGTCTCCTTGTCAGATGTTCAAAGAGATTGTTAGCTGTACTTGCTTCTACTATAGTCTTGGGACTGCTGGTCTTCCCTTGTATTCGTTGTTGTTAGTGTAATATAATACTGCTCGTATGTTTTATCTGAACATATGTTTGTGTGTGTATTCTACAACATATTAATCAAAGACATTCAAGAAAGATGTACTTCCACTTTAAATATTTGTCAAAAGTCAAAAACTAGGAGAAAAAGGGGATTTTTTTTTTTAACTCGTTCACAATAGTCTCGAAGAAGAAAATATAATAAGTAAAAACTGGTCAAGTGTGCACATTCCAAATAGAAAATCAAAAATAGAGGTGTTAGCTTATTTGATAGTCATTTGGAGATGTTCATTTCTTATTCTTCAAGTAGTTTTTAGCTTGCAATCCCTCAATGCAGTCTTTTTTAGTAATAATATGGGGTATTGATTTATTTATAATTTCGGAATGAGATGTTCTCCATCGGTATTACTCCATATTTGATTCAACTTTATATAGTCTTACCCAACACTGCGCTTTCCATTAGACATGGGTCAGTTCATGTTCTCGTCAACTTAAAAGGCAATCTTATTTTATTTCGATGATAACATGAAACTTCAGATCATTGCTTTCATCCATTTTCATTGTCATTGTCAAGTCATCCAACAAACAGTCTCCACTAGTCCACTGTATCCATTCCTCTTTGAGTGTCTTAAGTCAACAATTCATCATTAGAATTGTGACAAAGTTAACTATTTAGTTCTCCTCACATGTTTCTTTTACAGTTTCTTGTATTTCTGAAAGCTGTACTATGTGAGTTGCAGGAACCAATCATTAATACATATGCAAACTTCAGAGATGATGTGCTTCCTCGAATAAAAAAACTGGGCTACAATGCTGTTCAGATAATGGCTATTCAGGAACATTCCTATTATGCTAGCTTTGGGTACCTTTAATACATCTTTATTGATTCTCTTTTTCCAAATACTTTTGCTCGTATATTTTTTATATTCTTTCTTAAGCTTGGTGGTTGCATGCTCGGGATACGTTTTTATGCCTCAATATCTGTCTCATATGCTGTATCTGTATATGTATTAATATTTCATATTTTGTTCCTAGGTATCACGTGACAAATTTTTTTGCACCAAGCAGTCGTTTTGGTACTCCAGAAGATCTCAAGTCCTTGATAGATAGAGCTCACGAGCTTGGTATCGTCGTCTTGATGGATATTGTGCACAGGTAAAACTGTAATTGATTTTATGAACATTAGTTTGAGCTTTGAGGTTTCTTCAGTATGGAAGTCATAATGATTTTACTTGTGTACGATTCTCGCTATATTTTTTTTAATATTTTGTGAAATTCAGCCATGCATCAAACAATGTACTAGATGGGCTTAACATGTTCGATGGAACTGATAGCCACTACTTTCACTCTGGATCACGTGGGTATCATTGGATGTGGGATTCTCGTCTTTTCAATTATGGAAGTTGGGAAGTAAGTATTCCTCATCACTTTGTGAATAGTATGCTTCCGTTCCATTTTTGGTCAGTGTAAATTTATGTGTCATCTTCAGTAGGTGCTCAGGTATCTTCTATCTAATGCGAGATGGTGGCTTGAAGAATACAAATTTGATGGCTTCAGATTTGATGGTGTAACTTCAATGATGTACACTCATCATGGGCTGCAGGTAAAACTTGACCTCCCTTTTTCAAGACCTCCAATTTGCACTTCGCTTATTTGTTTTACTTATTATCACATCAAATTATAATCTTATTGACATTAAATTCAAATTTTTTCTTGAAGACAACAAGATTTCTGATCTTAATTTTAGTATCTGTGGAAACTAGAAATATGGAAACTCTGCTCAATATACTGTTTTTTTTGTCTAGAGAATTCAAATGTCATGAAAATGTATTTTGTGTTCTTGCTCATCTATTCATCTTCTATTTAGAAATTACCAGATTTTATCATATAAAAATCTTGCATTTCATCTTCAATTTGAAATTATTTTGTTAGCATCATTTCCGTGGTAGACCCTTCTCTTTGATGGTCTCTAATCATGTATTGACAGCTGTTTTTTCTGTTTTTTTTTTTTTTTTTTTTTTTGTTGTAGGTAGCATTTACCGGAAATTACGAAGAGTATTTTGGTTTTGCAACCGATGTGGATGCTGTGAATTACCTAATGCTGGTGAATGACATGATACACGGATTATTTCCTGAGGCTATAGCCATTGGTGAAGATGTATGTCACTCATCTTTTTAAGATATATGCTTAGTATTTTGTTGAGTTCTAACACTTGTTGCTGATCACTTAAAGTCTGAATTGATTCCTTGTGTACTTCTAATTACCAAAAATGCTGATTTAACTTTTGTTAATTATTTTATTTAGAAATTATTGGGGACAAACATTTTGATCATTAATATCACTCATTTTCTCAATGTTTGATGTAGTGTATATTTGTCTAATTTTTTTAAAAGAAATTCTTTTATCAATAATTTTTTCCCCCCTTTTTCATGAGATCAAAATTATTTTTCCTATGTTGTGTTTTAATATAAAGCAAGTTTCATGAAAAATAAGATTTGATGCCATTCCAATACGATCAGATGAAGACTTCCTAAGTTCAGTTCACAACTACAATAAGTATACTTATTGTTAACAAGTTAGCACAAGCTTAGCTTTGTGGAAGGTGAAAGAACTGAGCATATTCTGAAGTTTGCTTATTATGGCAATGAAAATATTGTTCCTGTACCTCTGCAATTAAAAAAAAAAAAAAAAAAAACTCCTTTTCTAATTATGTATTTTGTATGTAACTTTATCATCATGTTTTCTTTTCTAGCAATTTGTGGAAGGGCTTGTCTTTGGCCTGAACAAGGGGAGAAGAGCTGTATTCTGCTAACCTTGGTGTATTTTATTCTCCTAAATTATGTTTTTAAAGACATTTGTTGCCTGCTGCTTACAGGTCAGTGGAATGCCGACTTTCGGCCTTCCAACGCAAGATGGTGGTGTTGGTTTTGATTACCGTCTCCATATGGCTATTGCTGATAAATGGATAGAGCTTCTCCAGTATGTTCTGACCTGTATCATATTCATATTATGTCAGTTGTTGATAGGACTTGCATGTGTGATCATGTTTGACTTGTATTCATATGTGATCAAATTCTGTATTTTCTTTGAGAACCACATTTTAGACGGACTTCTATCCATTCATTAATGTTAGGATAAGGATTTGGAAGTGGTCAAGAGGTTATATAACAGAGTTAAAATATGTGTCAACTTGATTTGTAGGGGAACAGTTAAAACCTTTCCAGGGCATATACTGAAGTAAAGTCTAATCCATTCAGTCTTTATTTGTTTATGCAATGTTTAAGGAACTTAGTTTGTCTGCTGTGGCTTAATATAAGAAGAATCAACTAGTTTAGGCAGCCTTGATATTTTTTTGTATATTAGGAGACATGCTTTTATTTCTCTCTTAACAGATTTGTATGTAATATCTTAACTGTGAAGCATAATATTATACGTTCAGTTTGTGAGAAAGAATTCGTTCCATGTCCTCAATTTTACCAACCAATAATCTGAGAATGAGTCTTTTTTAGTATTTATTTTTATTTAACATAACACTATCTAGGATCAATCTTTGTTTATTACTAACAAATATTATTAGCTTTTGCTAGAAAGGTGCAAAGTTTTCTTAAGTGTTTTTTCATCTAAACATGAATTGATTAATGATATTGACATTTTTGTATGACAACCACATCTGCAGATTAAGAGATGAAGATTGGAGAATGGGTGACATCGTTCACACACTGACCAACCGGCGATGGGCTGAGAAATGTGTATCATATGCTGAAAGTCATGACCAAGCTCTTGTCGGTGACAAAACGATTGCATTTTGGTTGATGGACAAGGTTAGATGAGTACTGTTTCAGATTTGTTTCAGTTTCTTTACGCTCTCTTGCAGATGCATCATATGGTATCTTTCTTATAGTTATAGAAGCTAAACTACAAAAACTTAAGGTTCCATGTCAAACCCCCTTTTGGTTTGATGCTCAAATTTGCAGTAGATGACATCTACATAGTAACAAGCTGGTGATATGTAAGGGTATTGAATTATTATGTTTAATAATCAATGAATACTATGTATCAAACATACGTTACTTAACATGTATGATTTCTTGAGTAATATCACTGTAAGTCTATACCTCTGGGCTCAGGCTACTTATGTGGTGATTATTTATTTTAATTATTTTTCAAAGTAATAGCTCGGTAGATAGTAGATTCCCCCAAGTATTGTGGATTTGACCTCTAAGTGCTTGCATAACTATCACATTATTTCCCTTAATTTGACTTGTCATACCTGAGATCAAAAGGCAGCTTTGATCCCATTCCGGTTACTGTCATTTCTGGATGGACTAATATAATAAAAATCCTGCTTAGTGAGATTTCCATTTGTGCTCTTAATTTTATGCCTTTCGGCTGCAGAAGCAATACAGGACTTCATTGATCCTCTCCTTCCCCGTGGTTATCTACTCATATAGTCATATTAACACTATAGTTTGGTTATTGTACTAAAATATTTTTTCTTGTTAAATGTGTAGATTGGTCAGAGACTTATTTATTTTGGGCTTTCGGGGATTTTACTTTACATTTGGGGTAGGGGGTAGGTGGGGTGGGGTAGTTTCAATGCTTTATTAATTGGATGGCAGACTGATTACCGGTTATTGTCTGGAAACACGAATATGATAAACAGTCTTTGCAATGTTTCAAAAATTTATAAGATGAAAATACTATGGTGAAAACATGAAGTTTGTACCCTAGTGGAGAAAAAAACAATACTTGTATAACATTGGAGAAGAAACAATATAACATTCAAGGAATAAATGTTTTTGGTTATGACACTGATATAGCAGCTACAATAATGACAGCAATGAATGTCCCATATTCTGCCATTTTGTTGACTATAACTCCTGTAAGCCTATATATAGTCCTTTCCAGACTAGAAGATATCCTACCCTGCTGATTGCATATTTTATTCAACCTTGTCGATTAGTACCCCTAATGCACAAGTCATTCTCTTCATCCTTAAAAATATATCCCTTGCAGTTTATATTAGATGTCAGATGTTTATAATTTGTCATACACGGATACCCTATCGTGGCTTTCCTGTCAATGTCTGCAGCGTACAAGCAGATTTAATGCAGATCTGCTAATGATTTCAGGATATGTATGATTTTATGGCTGTGGATAGACCATCAACACCACGAATAGATCGTGGAATTGCATTGCATAAGATGATCAGACTTATTACTATGGGATTGGGTGGAGAAGGATATCTCAACTTCATGGGAAATGAATTTGGCCACCCAGGTAAATCTGATGATTTTTTTTACTGTATTAGTATACATTTGATCGAATTTTGCAATTTTCACATGGGATCTTTAAGTTCTGTACGGTCGCTGATTCGACTTTTGATACATTTCAGAGTGGATAGATTTTCCACGAGGGGATCAACATCTTCCAACTGGTAAAATTGTCCCAGGAAACAATAACAGTTATGATAAATGTCGGCGAAGGTTTGACTTGGTATATTCCTAACTTACAGTAGCTTCATTTTGTAGTGAAACATTTTTGTTTGTCTATAAGCCATTTTGGTATGATTCCTTATGACGATTCATGTTAGCCGACCCCAAATAATTTTTGACTAAGGCTTTGTTGTTGTTGTTGTTGTTGTATTTTGGACAATGTTGACTTCTATACAGTTTATCAAGTATTATTCATTTTTTCTGAATTTTAAGCATAAGTCACTATCTGTTTTGCACATTAAATTGATTGGCCAAGAGATAATTTTCTTAATGTCTATGAAATTGGAAATTGTCAATTTTAATAGTAGTTCTAGTGCTCAGGTTAGCTGAAACAATAGCAACAAAGTTGATGCTTGTGTTTTTGATTGATTGATTGGGTTTTGTCAAATTTTGTACGGTGGTGTCTTTGGGCGTTGGAGATGATGCAATATACTACAAAAATTAGGTGCAAACTGTAATTATTGATAATCCCTTCATGACTCAACTTAACTGGCCTTTGCAACTCACAGAGGCAACCCTTCCTTTTACTGAAATAAAGAGTGATGAATGATAGAACATAACTCAACTTGAAATTTCAAAAGTTTTTGCTAAAATTTCCTTGACAGAATCCCATTATAAGAGAGGAGAGAAAGGGGATTGATTTTTGCACAAGCTGTCAAGAAAGTAGAAAATGTTGTTAGTGTTCTACAGCAAAACAAGCTAGGATAGGAACTAGATTGGTCTTTGTTACAAATATCATGGAGATGAAACTCAATAGGCATTTTCAACTTTTGAGCAAATGAAGTTCTGCCTGTTTGTGGAACACCTAACTTTATAAATTTTCCAAGAATCTGAAAATATGTGCTATAATCTATCCATCCTAATAGCTTTTTATTTTTTGGTGTATTCAGGGTGATGCAGACTATCTTAGATATCGTGGACTGCAAGAATTTGATCAAGCTATGCAGCATCTGGAAGAAAAATATGGTGTATGTTTTCTTACATATTCTTTTAAAGAAAGCTATTTGCTTAACAGGATGTCATTCTGTGTCTATACCAGGGATGATCTATACCATAGCCAAAGCCAGGAATGGGATGGGGGAATCATATACAATATACTTCGTACAATTTATAGTGGATGACCTTTACCTTACCCAAAACTAGGGACTATACACACACACACACACCAAGCACACACTGTGTGTGTATATTCTTTGACTTTTATAGAAGTGCTGAACACTTTTCCATTTAATCTTTCCACATCCACATTATGGTGATTATTGAACATTTGGTACATTGTGGTGATAAGTGAACAGTTGTCACATTTTGTATGAACTACCTCGGACCACGCTGCTGCAGCAAAAGAACATTGGAAAGAAAATACTAGAAGCGTACATTACTCTCATGCTTAAACACACTTATTATATATCAATAAGTTTATGCAAAGCTATTATTTATCCTTAATCCCATGTCTAGCATACCTACCTTGAACAACACAAAACACGTTAATTTCTGACCGCATAAGAAATGCGTGAACCCCTGTCTTCAAATTGAATGCTAAGTTGTCACATTTTTTCAAATCCAGGGATCATGTTGGCTAATATTAGCCTGCCCTCTGGTGATCTGTGATGATAGGTATTTAATCACCTTATCCATACCAAGCTTTGATTGGGACTCAGGAATCAGATGTCGTAGCAATTAGTCTTTCGTCAACCAACTAAAATGTTCTATGCACTTGTCTTGTCTCTGCAAATTCTATCTTAATTAGTCCCAAAGAAAAAGTCCTTGTGTATCTTCTTGTTGGCTGTAATAACTTTTTGGGTCAGCAGAAAAATAGAATCTCATAAGTCTCAGACACGAGTTTAGGAAGAAGACCAGATTGGGTACAGCTCTGCTCCTTCCCCTCAATGGCCTTTACAGAAGGAAGCTGATTGATTCATTTTTAGTATTATGAGGGACGGTAAAAAATATAATGCAAGTAGCAGAATTATTATAGAACTGGTACTACTCGTACTAGCATCTGAAAGGAAGTTAACAGACCTATAAATGACTTGGTTGAAGATTTTGTCAATCAAAGGTATGAACAATACTTTTGTGAGGTGAGGGAGTTTTTGTATATTATTGGATGTGGTAAGGAGACAGTAGAGATCCCTCTCCCCCTGGGATGGCCAATATCTGTAGACATCCACCACTATTAGTGGTTTTGAATTATATGATCCTTTGAATGCCCCCCCCCCCCCCCCTCCCTCCCTCCCCTCCTTCAGCAATTATGAGATGTTCATTAACAGTTTCTAGATGTGTGATCCAAAAGAGCCCCATATTGCTACACTTTGAATTGCATGAATTCCTTCCTGCCTCTAGCAGATCTAATCTTGAGATTTAAGAATTAAGAGTCCCAAAAAAAAACACTTAGTAAGTGCATGGGATACACATGCCTCAAACCTAGCTGCTAGAAACTGATTTTTTGTACATATGTCTCTGTTTAAGGCTTATGGGATTAAGGCTTTGATTGATTGATTGATATGTCTCTGTTTAAGATTAATGCATATTAGCTTCTGCTCTATTCTTTCTCCAATATGTTGCATATCCTGGTTAAGGAAAACCACATGACAATGAAGTCAACATTATAGATTATTTCTGTATCTTTTGCAGTTCATGACTTCAGAGCACCAGTATATATCACGTAAAGCCGAAGATGATAGGATCATAGTCTTTGAAAGGGGAAATTTGGTGTTTGTTTTCAATTTTCACTGGTCGAGTAGCTACTTTGATTACCGGATTGGTTGCTTGAAGCCAGGGAAATATAAGGTATGCTTCTGAATTTAGGATATGTGATTGTTCATTCTGTTACTCTAATTTAGTTTGTAGTTTCTTATAATACTCCCATTCAATTGTTAGTGTATGAGACTAATACCTTCTATAGACTTCTGAAAGGAGTTAGTTTTCGATTGTTCATTAATGAATTGCCAAGTTAGAATGAGGAACTGTTTGGCAAAGCATAATTTATGATGGAAGAATTTTCTTGTGTATTCAACTAGCTGCATTAGGTTCAACCGTTCAATTTGATTTTATCCCTTTTTTTTTTTTTTTTTATTTTTTTTTTATTTATTTATTTATTTTTTTTGTAGTGGGACATCATTAGATTTTCATAGAATCTTGAAATAGCATACATTTATTCAGTTGGCTGTGGTATTGAGACTGGAGTGTAACTTTACATTCTTAATCAAAAGAAATATTATTCCTTGAAGGCTTAAAAGATCTTGGTCATTATGAAAGGGAATTATATGACCTCTTATGTCTGCAAGAATTAGTATAATTTAAAATTTTCAAGCAGCTTATCTTATGGTAAATCTTCAGAGAAGTTTAGTTCTCATCATTCTTCAGAATTGCTGAAAGTTCTGTCATAACTAGATGGTTAAACCTGTGCTGTTATTTTGCAGATTGTTTTGGATTCAGATGATCCATTGTTTGGTGGATTCAACAGAATTGACCACAATGCTGAACACTTCACTTTTGTAAGACGATATTTTTGTGTACAAGCATGTTTCTTGTATTTTATTTTTTATTTTTGGAATTTTGGGGGGCGGGGTGAAAGTGAATTTTTATGTGAACTGAGTTCTCTCAAAGGCAGTAGTGATATCCATTGCTAATCATGCTACATAAACTTACTTCTCGTGTCAATTGAAACTTACTAAAACACGGTGTGCAGGATGGATCGTATGATAATCGACCTTGTTCCTTCTTGGTATATGCTCCTAGTAGGGCTGCAGTGGTGTATGCTCTAGTAGAAGATGATGCAGAAACAGCTTCAGATGATCTTGTAGAAGATGATACAGTACTAGCTATGCAGGATCTAGTAGTTGAAGATGACGCAGAACCAGCTGAAGATTAAGCTTCATTTGCAGATTTATTATCTAGAATAATGTAGTGGGATATAGAAGAAGGGTCTTGGTTCTGTTGTGGGCATTTTCATGGCAGCTTGCACTCAAAATCACATTTAGGGGCTACAGTAGTTGCTGTGAGTCCACTGATAGACTGCTTCATAAATACAGAATGAAGACTTCGAAAAAGCAGAAGTAAAATAACGAAGCATTGCAGAATGAGCGCAAGGGCTTAGAAGGCTGTTCTCTGCCCTTATAAGCCTCTGTAAATGTTTATAGTATGTTTATGTAAATTATGTCAAGGATATATATATATAAAAAAAAAAATAGGGTTTTAGAAATACCAGAATAAGTTTGTCTTAGAGCTTTTATCCTATTATCTATGCAAGGCATAGCTTTTGCTTCAGGATCATTCTTTTTATAGCATAATATAACGTCGTAATTATTCTGATAATACTATCTGGCAGAGCAACATCTCGTTCCTTTTTTCTTCCATGACGTCGAACGGTTTTAACAAGCATTCAGGGCATCAAGTATGGAGTACTTCAAATTTAGGGAAGCTCAAGTTGTGGCATCATGCTGCTAAATCTGTCACTGACTTTCATTTGTATCCTTTAGTATTATTATACTTGATCTTGTAGTGGCTGAAAATTCAATCATACAAGCAAGATTTATTGACATTCATGAAAAAAAATGTCAATCAGATTACTCTTGGATATTATTTAATTTGTGATTTCTTAATCTTTCATAGATGACACTAAAATGTACTCAGGTGAAATTAAAATGGTATGATGCAGATAATAAATACAGATGTGGCGAACTCTGCTACAACATACAAGAGCCAAAACAGCAGCTTACACACCTGCAGGCTGCAGTTTATGTCTTGTGGGGTAAGTTTAGTGTTGTACTGTCCTAAACATACAAGATGGGGAAATAAAAGACCAATAGATTATGCATAAAATTCAAAGAACTCTTTATTTTTATTCTCCAGAAAATTGAAAAAAGAAAAAAAAAATGAAATCTGGATCATCTTCAGGCACTGACAAAGTTAGTGTCAGGAGCAGAGCAACGAGGTAGCTGATGTAAAACACTAGTGGGAGATGAGTTGCTTGATGATCTCAAGGCTTCAGCTAATGGACCTCCCATTGAAGCCACAGGATTTGCTCCCCACCCACCGGCACTCCAATTCAATTGGTGAGCTCGTTCTCTCTCGTCATTCCCATTACTATCCCTCAGACCCTGCTCATCGCCATTCCCGGTTGACAACCTCAGGAAATCCGATGTTGGGTTTCCCGGTGTTGATATTGAAAGTCCTGTCGATGATGAAAGATTGTTTCCTTCGCCATTGTCAGATCTTGGCCAGTCGTCAAAGAATTGCATTAACACCTTGCTGCTATTAGCATTAGATTTTCCACCATCCCCAGATGCTGATGATGATTCATGTTGAGGTCCAAATAGAGCTTTGTTGTCAGATGACCTACTAAAAAACACAAAACAACATGTGAGATGATAGACCATATGTTAAAGCAAGGAACAAAACAAAAAAACTAGAGGGAATCTAACAGTACAAGTAAAGCACAAATGTCAGTTGCTTCCTGAAAGAGGTGGCTTAAGTCAGGTTTTATCAGAATCAAATTTTCTTGTCCAGTAGATTTTAGCATAGATTTCTTCAGCCTTGCCACTCCCCTTTTCCCCCACCACTCAAAGTGAGATGCAGAATCAAATTTCCTGCTGTTAAAAATCATCCTGTACATCTATCAAAGTTTCGCCTGAACAAAATCACCCACCCACAAAAATTAATTGATTTTAAAAAAAGTCACAGAATTACGCCCGTGGAAACTGACATGACTTGAGATGACCTGACCCAAACCCGAACAATTCCAATTATAGAAGTACTAAGACTCCAATTAGTAGATCTCTATTATGGAGTATAAGCAAATTGCCACTTGACAAACTCAAACTTATACACGACTCAACCAAAAACCAAATCAAAATAATTACAACTTGATCTGAATCCAATCTGATTGATACTTAAATTAGTATAAATATAATAGATTATGCAAATATAAGTACGGAGCGTAACATATAGAGTTATGCATAAATATAATGGTCCCCAGTGATTCCTATATTTTCTACTACCAACATGTCAGAGTGTCACACAACAAGCCATATTTAATGTAGAAAATGAAGTAGATCTCTATTACTCGGACCACATTGAAAGTATCAACTAGTACAGCACAAGAGGATGTTAAGCACGCTATTCTTTGTACTACTATGCGACCAAAAAGTGCACCTCAAATGAAGGGCAATGAATAACCACTAACATCAATTAAGGGTTTAATAACTTCAGAATTAAGCCAAAACCATCCTAAAAACCTTAAATGGGACCATAATTTGGCACCATTAACTCAACAATTCATTGCATCAGCAAGTTGGACCAATTACTATGATCAAAATGAAGTATGTACAATAATAACTCGATTTCGAAATCATCGAAAAAAACAAGAAAACATTGTAACAGAATAGTCAATACCCTGGATTAAGGTGGAAGGCATCAAGAGACGAAGCCCCTGATCTAGAGAGCGAAAACCGAGTTTCTGCACCAGCAGATCCAGCAGCAAAGGCAGTAGCAGCAGCAGAAGGCTTATTCAGTGATCCAACAAGAGCATTACTAGCAGAAACAGAAGCAGTAGCAGTAGCAGCAGCAGGAAATTCCACAGGCTTTCTTGAACGATTGCGGCCACGGTGCATGTGGCGCTCGCAATACTTGTGACCAGCTACCACATCCCTTGAACACCTCCATTTCTTCCCATCTGTTCTCCTACACCGCCCCGGTTCCGGATCCATTGCCCCTTTTCCCCAATACCCTGCTTGCAACACTACTAATCATTATATAAACACACTCAAAATCAAGAAAAGATCACAAATTCAAGAAATCATAACCAAATGACCCCAACCAATATATCATCATGAAATATATAAAAAGTTCACTCTTTTCACCAAATTCATGTTTTTGTTTTTCTTGCACATACACCAACAGACAACATTGGAAAAAGCACTTATTATCAAAATAATTTCATATAAATGAGCTAAAATTGGCATATTATAATGATTAGAGTAGAAACTCACAAGCAGCAGCAGGCTGAAAATGAGGTGAGTAATGATGGAGATAATAAGGTGCATTAGAGGAAGTAAAGAGGCTCTTCTTAACCAGTTGAAGAAGTTCAGCAGGAACAGATGCACCAGCAACCATGTGTCTGTATATTAGTGCTTGTAGCTCTAATTCTTGCCATTGTGCTAAGCTGAATGAATACCTTCCTCCGGACCCTATTTTCACAACAACAATAAAATGGTCAAAATCCAAAATGTAGTCATTAGTCATAGAAATCCGGCAAATGGTCCGGAATCATTGGTCGCATTGATAATGTAATTTGAACTAGTGATGTGACAACTAAATTTGTGCAACGGATTTGATAACATTGAGGGAGAAATAATGTAATTTTATGAAACCCAAGAAATTTTCCGCAAAGGTTTGAGCTTCTAAGTACTGACACTTTTCTTTGTACAAGGAACTGAACAGTGGAAAGGTAAAAACAGAGGAAAACAGAGTAATAATCAAACAGGGGAGTAACTGATCATCACTAATAAGAGTAGACTATTGATGTGTTCAGCTTGACAAATACTTGAAGATAAATTTTGTGGCAATATGTACATCATTAAACACAAATATTATATTAGAAAAATAGAATAAGAATGTAATCTTTTGATACATTTGATCCATGAAAACACAAAGAAAACAGGGGAAAACAGAGTATGATAAAGATGGGAAAAATTACTTGGAAATCTGGTGGAAATTGCAGTAGGAGGAGTAGAAGAATGGTGATCAGGGTAAACAGACAAATGGGTGTTTGTGATTTTATTGTCTTGGGATTCAGAAGACACAAACAAAGGAAGAGCAGCAACTTCTTGTTGTTGTTGCTGGTGTTGGTGGTGGTGATGTTGTTGGGGAGAATTAAGGAGCAAATATTTTGGGATTTTGGCAGAGTTTTGCTGATGTTCATCCTCTGACTCATGCTGCTGCTGCTGATCTCTCCATTGCTTCAGATTGAAGTCCATGTAGAGAGAGAAAGTAGAAAGAGAAAGAGAGAGAAGAGGAGGAAAGAGTTTAAAAGTTGTAAAATCAGCTGAATTTATGGTAATTGGTGGGGGTGTTTGTTTGTTAATTGAGTTAGATTTTTGGGGTTTTTTTTACAAGTTTTGTGTCATTGTGTGTGGCAGATGGGGGTGTGTGGGTTCTTTTATAACTTTTGCAGGTAAATGCACACTGCAACGGTAGACAGAAAGATGTGTTTTAGTGTGAGAAAGTAGAGAGATAAAGGGGAGTCTCTAGTCTAGACTCTAGAGCACTTGTGAAGTAAGATACAGTAGTCAGACTAGACAGTTGAGAGAGAAGACTGACTTAATACTCAACTAATTACTTCTACTTTAATTAATTTCTGATTTTTGTTTTAAAGATTTTTCAAATTAATACTCTCTCCATTTTTTAATACTTGATTCATTTATCTACATGTAGAGTTTTTAGAAAAATTAGACAAAATAATAAAATATGGAGGTAGTGGGTTAGGTGAAAAATTAATAATTAGGAAAAAAAAATAAAAAATAAAAGGCAATATGACTTATGTTGGGTCCATTGTCCTAAAAACTTATGTTGGGTCCATTAGTTAAAAGAAATGAATTTCCTTAAAAAAAAAAGTTAAAAGAAATGAATTAAATATTGTAAAACTTTCCAAATAAGGAAATAGAGCAAGTTTATAAAAACTCTCAAAAATGAAAGCAAGTATTTAAAAACAAAGGGAATAACGTTTTCTGTCTTTATTTGTATATATATAAAGATGGGCATGGGCCGTGCCGGCACGGGCCCGACACGATTCCGGCACGGCCCGGCACGGTACGGTAGCCGACACGGCACGGCACGGCGGCCCACCTGTGGGCCGTGCCGTGAACAAAAATCTGGGAATCGGCACGAGGCACGGTGGCCGGCCCATGGGTCGGCACACCGGCACGACACGTGGCACGGTCTGGCACGGCAATGATAATTTAATTTTTATTATATGTATTGTTGTTTTTTGCTAAATTAATAAAATTATTTATATAAACTTAAACATAATTAGATAAATAAATTTTATAACCTTAATTAAAATAAAGTTTGTTCAAAACAAAATATATTAACATTAACATAACCATAAATTAATAACATTATTCATATAAAATTAAGTTGTACTAAAAAATATTTATATATCGTTTTTTATTTACGTTCATTTAAAAAAAAAAAAAAAAATGTCACGGTTTGGCCCGCGGCCCGGCACGGCACGGCCCGCCAGGCACGTGGGCCGTGCCGTGGGCTGGGGTGTGCCAAATTTAGGCACGACACGGCCCGTAGCGAAGCCGGCACGGCACGGCACGCCCACCACCGCGGCACGGCCAGGCACGGCCCGCGGCGGCACGACACGGCCCGTTGCCCATGTTTATATATATACCTTGTTGCTCCCATTTACAGCTTTGATTAATACTCCCTCTATCTCTATTTTTTATTTCATTTGACTTTTTACGGTCTACAAGACGTGTCTTAAAACGCTTATAACTTCGTAAAATTATAAATTAGGTATTAATAAAATATATGATGAGACGAATCCAACAAAACCCCATTTGACTATATTATTTCTTATATATTAAAGAGAATTTACAGTTTAAGAGGATTCAATTATTTGGAATGAGGCAAATAAAATAAGAATAGAGGGAGTAAGACATTGTTTGGCATGTGTGTCTTGGCTGTTTCTCTTAGCTGGTCTGATTACTTATTTGTATTGACTTTTTTTGTTGGTTGTTTGGCTATTGGACCTAGATATATAAGTTTGGTAAAGTTGGTTGTTGGCTACTACTCCGTATGTAACACAAAATTGTAATTGTTGTTAAATATGGAAGAGAAAATAAAGAGAGATGAGGGAAGATTGTTACGTTGTATTTCATATTCCATGTAGTACTGGATATATATAATGTACATTTTCTAGGGTTCCATCAATGAATAAGACCAAATACCCAACTCTAGAATATTCTAGATTGTACATGGGATAATAGTCATCCATATTTAGATATTATCATAACGATTGTAAGCATTAATAGCCCACACAAAAACACTTTTTTTTGGTGGAAAAATTGGTTTTTTAGCACCCAAAATATATTAAGCAGAGTAAAAAGACATTACCAAATAACCATTAACTCTTTTAATTGAATTGATCCTTAAACAAAATTAATTACTCCGTACCAAATAAGTCCAAAGTATAAAACTACGAAGTAATTTTGACTTTTTGACACTAACCATTAACTCTTTTAATTGAATTGTTCCTTAAACAAATCTTATTCACTTGCAAAATTTTGACCTAAACTTTAATCAAATATATATGTTTTTTTTTTTTGTGTCCCATCTGGTTCACCCTTTGGGCTAATCCGGATTCGGGGATCAGTTCTGGGTGGTTAGGTTCCAGTCCCCTCCCGATTGTTGTTGCGGGGGATCGAACACGGGTCCTCCCTACCTAGTGTAGTCCCAATCACCACTACACCAACAACCAATTGGTAATCAAATATATATGTGACAGGGAAAATAATACTTGTAAGAAATGAGAAGAGTATAACATTGTAATTTCTACGGATTATCAATATTTTGTCTTTGATTTTTCATAAAAGATAGAACTCCAACTTAAGTCCTCTCCACTTTTTCTCATTTCTTGAATTTGGCGTTTAATGATTTGCAGTAATTAAATGAAATGGAGTATAGAGTACAACTTTTTTTTTTTAATAAAAAAATTAGAATTTTGTTTGAATCAGAGAAGATAACTCCTGCAGGCTGTTCCCTCCCTTTCCTTTTATCTTTGCATAGGGAGATGTGACAAAGAAAGGCATAAATTCAGGAGTAGGAAAATCTAAAATAGCTAAGAAAAAGAGAGAAAGAGACCTATGCTTTGTTACCATGCTAATATTGACAGTTACATTACATTTGCATACCATACTCCAACTCTAAATGACCTTTATGAAAGTGCAGTTTTTTTTTTTTTCATTGACATGTTCACTCAATCAAAACTACAGAGTATTGTTCAATTTTACACTGCAAGAATGAAGAATAATACAAGTGCAGGTAAGACCTCCTTATTTTAAGCTTTTAGGCAGGTAGAACATAGTAGGGTAGGTTTCAGTTACTTTGAAATTCAGTTCAGCTAAGCTCAGTTCAGTTCAGTTCAATTCAGCTCAACTCAGCTCAGTTCAGTTCAGTTCAGTTCAGTTCAGTTCAGCTCAGCTTCTAATTTCCTTCTCTTATAATATATTCATTTCAGTTCAGTTCAGCTCAGTTCAGTTCAGCTCAATTCAATTCAGTTCAGTTCAGTTCAGTTCATTTCAGCTAAATTCAAGGCCCTGAGTCAGTAGAGCAAGGTATAGCAAATTGAGTCAGCAAAGCATGGCTCAATAGAGCAGATTTTAGCAAAATAGAGCAGATTTTAGTAGAGCACACAGCTCAAAAGAACAAAGCATAACAATTGGCATTACAATACTCGTTATGACCTGTTACACATGTCTTTATTTTATAATAATCGTAACAATGTGACTTTTGCGTTATGTTTAAGTGTTTAACTAAATGTTCTACCAATATATAAACAATTAATGTTGCTATAGTAAAAAAATAACATCTAGTACTCCGTATAACAACATGATGCAAAAGTCCAACGGAGATAGTATAGTGTAATAGGTCGTAATATTTATAAAATTGTACTGTACTTTGACTATATATTTTACCAATATATTAAAAAAAATGTTGCAGCGTGAAATATTTTTGGATTATGTATACTTTTAATATATCAAAATTTTATAGTTTTTTACAAATATATTACAAATATTAATGGTCAAAGGTGTGCATTGGGCTGGCATTGGCATGTGAATAGTCAAACTATCACAATTATTATGAAACGTATAGGGCATTATTATTTACTGAAAAAAATCCAAATATATATGATACAATAGAAACATACTCCGTAAATTATTTCGAACTTGATTATATTGATCAATGTCTCACAAAAGCTTCCTTTATTTCTTAATAAGGTGCAATTCTAATGGACCCTATACCAACTGTTTTGCAGACTTCGTTGTTGGTCATATTAACGCCTCCATCAACCTGCTTGTAGTTCGTAAACCACTCTATGAGTGAACACATATGATAAGACACCCCCGAATCTCTAACCCACACATCATAGTGATGCGCATGTTCATCAACAATCTAGACATGATCCTCTTCTAAATAGATGTCTCCTCTGGAATATCTACAAACTCATAATTTTACTGTTGTCTCATCTTCTTGGGACATTCAGATTTTCAATGCCCCTTCTCCTTATAGTAATTATAGACATCACTAGTTTTGGACCCCTAGAATATGATTTCCTGGATTTTCTCCTTGAATTCCCTTGTCCATTACCTTCATAGGATACTAATCCAGCAACCTGATCATCTCTTTGGAGAGCAGATTTAACCTTCTCTAGAAAAATTGTCTCTTTACCAATAATACAATACTACACAAAATTCTCATATAACACCAGAAAGACACTAAAAGAATTAAGGCAATATTTTCATCCTCAACCTTAACATCGTTATTACGTAATTCTAACATAATAGAATTTAATTTATTTAAGTGATCTCTAAGGGATGTACCTTCAAACATTCACAGACCATACATATGTTGCTTCAATAACAACTTGTTGGTTAAAGACTTCGTCATATATAGATTCTCCAGCTTCTCCAGCTTCAACCACAGACCTGATGCGGTTTCCTCCTCTACGACCTCATTGATAACATCATCTTTAAGACACAACATAATTGTTGAGTGTGCTTTCTCCTCCAAGACGACAATCTCAGTGGTATCCGGACCCAGTGACTTCTTCGTCAATGGCGCTTATAACCCTTGTTGCCTCAACAAGGTCCGCATCTTAATTTGCCACAGACTAAAATAATTTCTCCTTGTGAATTTGTCAATTTTAACATTCAAAATAGTCATCTTTTTCACCATAATTAAACCGTATGTAGGCCCGGCCCCAAACCTAAGCTTTGATACCAATTTGTTATAATGGATGCATAATAAATATTGAATGCAAAATTAACAAGAAAAACACACACAGATTTATGTGGTTCACCAATAATGTGTTGGCTATGTCCACGGGCAGGCGAGAGCAATAGTTTTATTGATCTTGGGGAAAACAAATTCCAAATTTAGAATAGATTTGAGACCAATCATAAAAAAAAAAACAGATTGATTATCTCTTAGATTTCTAACGTTATCTCTCTTGTATTTCACGGATGAAAATTACACAAATTAAATGACCTTCAGATTTCCAAATAACCATTCAACATATTCGACTAGGAGTAACCATAAGGGGTGTTTATAACTCTCCAAAACAAAAACTGGATTTGGGTCAAAGCCAAACAATAACCACACGGGTGGAAAACCACACGGCTGTGTACCTTGAACCACATGGCCATGTGATATGTCTTATAGTAGCGGAACTACACGACTATGTATCATGAACTACAGGGTCGTGTGTATTAAACACGGACTACACGATCGTGTACCAATTAGGTCACTGATTCAAGACATATTCCTTACATGATGGTTAAGTTGTAAATATTAACATAAGTATAAAGTATCATCAAGAAGGTAAAAAGAACCATTAGATGTTGTGGTGATGTAAATATTTTTCTAATGGTACAAATAAGGGCTTGTTCTCTTACGTTGAAATTCAGTTCAGTTCAGTTCAGTCCAGCTCAGTTCAGTTCAGTTCAGTCCAGTTCAATCCAGCTTAGTTCAGTTCAGTTCAGTTCCTAATTTCCTTCTCTTATAAAATATTCATTTCAATTCAGTTCAGTTCAGTTCAATTTAGCTCAGCTCAGTTCAGTTTAGTTCAGTTCGGTTTAGTTCAGCTGAGTTCAGTCAATGAGAACAGACCCTAAGTATATGTAAATTATACATCAAATGATATACCACTGTAAGATATAATAGTACTACTAAGACAACATATAATCTAATGGTATAATATATACTTCCTCCGTTTTCTTTTACTTGCAAAACTTTCCTAAAAAGGAAATGTCACAATACTTGCAACACACTATAAAAGGAAAGTTAGTTTAGGGAAAAATATACTATTTCCCTTATTTAAAGCACATGACCCACTAAATTACACTCCTAACAACCACTCATCCCATTTTAAAGTGAATTATATCATGTGAACCCCTCATTTCTTAAATACCGTGAAAAAATGTGTGTTGCATCTAAAAGAAAACGGAGGAAGTATGAGCTATGAGCCAACATATAATCTAATGGTATAATATGTATAATATATAGTGCACAAAAAAAAAAAAAAAAAAAAAAAAAAAAAAAAAAAAAAAAAAAAAAAAAACTCTATGAGCTATGAGCCAAGATACACTTGATGTTAGTCAATGATATTTAGCTAATTTATTAAATTGGTACTCACATAAAATTACACTAGTAAATGTTAACACTCTTTTAGTACATCCATATAAAAGCTGCTCTTACCAACAACCAATTAAACTTTTCAAAAATTTCAAAAATTTGTTAGGTACTTAGAGGTATGAGGAGTTTGTTGTTGATACACAAAATTTGTGAAAAACATAGCTCACATAGCACCTAGATTTAATGCACAAAGTCCAAACCTGAAACAAACAGCAATAGCAGAGGTGGTGTGCCTGGTTTCTGAAAATATGATGATTACATTTTACAGTAAGGCCCAATTCCTTAGGGCAACTGCAGAAGCCTTCTGCACATCCAATGATGGGGAATAAACTAACTACTTGTATTGTATTGTATGTAGTATTAAAATTAACCCTTTCTTTGTTTATTCACTAAAACATGGTATTTCATAAACCCAATAAATAAATTAATGTCATATTACTAGATCATGTGTCCTTAACTTTACTAATCATAATATTAATTTAGTAATTTAGTTTATGGAAATCGAGATATTCCCAACACATTGATAGTTAAGCAAGTGCTTGAAGTTTGCTTTTGTATTATTTTTACCAAAAGCACATGGGAGGGTTGAATGGCTCATGGCACACCTTCTCATGACCGGCAACTGGCAAGTGTGCCATGCATTTTAACCTCCCAAAGCATTTTTGGTTTTTGCTTCCTTTTATGTTTGAGATCTTCCTCACTCCATAATTCTCCATACTCCTTTGTTTGGATAATCAGAGAAAGTGGAGGATTGAAAAGGCATTTTCGGCTTTCCTTAAAAACAAATAAAAGTTTTGATAATGTTGAGAGAGAGGGTCAGAGGGACTACATAGACTTAGCTTGTATGTGTGTGCATGGTTTATATTTTTTTTTGGAAATTTTTAGTGGGAGTATGAAGGACTTAAATTTAAATTGGACTCGACTTGATCTAATCTCATCAAACCCAATTTATCCAAATTGACATTATTAGGTCAAACCGTCAAAAGGATAATTGTATAATATAATAGATATGGGCCAAATTTTCTTGAATTGGTTTAATATCTTAGTAAAGTGTTTGTGCGTGTTTAAAAACCTTTCATATAATTCAAGCAACTGAGTAAGGTTAATGTTTATTTGCTCATGATTTTCTATTTCTCTAGATTTATCTACAATCTTGTATTATTGCAAGCTTGTTGAACATTAGAGAATTCTTGATTTTGGAAGGAACTAATTAAAAACAAAGGTTTGTTAAATTCTACAACAATAGAGGTACAAGAATAATTATAGCCATTTCTTTCAACCTCCTTAATATTCAAGATTCAACTATAAATATTGGCATTGGTTACCCGTAATAAGTTAGGGTTTAATGCACTCTCCTATTTAATATATACTGAATTTTTTTGGGTGCTATCGTTCGTGGGTATTTTTTCACTCTTCAAGGGTTTTTCATGTTAAATTGTATCTTCACTTAAATCTTTTGCTTACCTTATTTCTCTCTTACATAACTTTCTCAATGTTTACCTAAAGATCTCAAGGTCTACTCTTTACAAAAGTAAGCAATTAAGAGAGAATTTTCATGGAAACTTATAGGAGCTAGTCTAGCCCTGAATTTATCACCTTAAATATAGCTGTAATTGTTTAGAGATAATAAATATAAAAGAATGATTGGTTAAATATTTAAATTTTCATTTAGAGGTTAAAGGATCAATCTTGAGCCGCTCATTGATAAGAAAAATATTGCAATTATTATAAAATAATTAAAAAACACAGATATTGTTATTAATCAGTACTTCATTTCTAATCTATTAATGCTACAATTTTAATCAAACACAATCATTGAAATAAGGATTATGCAATGAGAAAAGGCAATGTTGTTGCAATAATCGAGTTTAACGATGAACATGTGTTGAAGCTTAAAGGTTTTGATGATGATGAACTTAAACTAAAGCAAACTCAACTCATAAAGGTTTTCGAGTATTTGATTAGCACAGGTGAAGTAGACCATGATGGTGGAAGAGTAACTCAAGCTAAGAAAACATGAAGAGACCTTTGAAGAAAAGTCAAACAAAGTAGAAGAAGAGTTCTCTAACAAAAACTGAGTTCCTTAACAGGAACTTGGAGAAAGCAAGCTGAAGACAATAAGTTCTGAAAAGAACTTAGTCTGCGAAGTTCCAGTTGAAGACTGGAGCAAAAGTGACAGCAGGAACTTGGTCCTAGTCTGCGTGAAGCCCAAGTAATCCACAAGTACAGAAACGCGACACAACAATATTATTTATTTAGTTAAGATTTTATCTTCTAGATTTATCGTTAAATATGTTAAGTAGATATGCACGGAACTTAATAGAATCATGACAAGTTATTTGGCAAATTTAATTAACGAAAAAGATAAAAGATAGATTTTAAGAAAAGATTTTCAAGTTGTTTTATTTCTTGAAATCGGTTTTAACAAAAGATATTATTCTTTTTGCTATAACTTATTTTATCTTATTATCCGAAAAGATTTTCTTTAAAAAGATTTACATAAAACTATATTTTGTGATTTAGTTAAATTAACTTATATCTCTTTTGAAAAACCCTACTTACTATACGAGTTAATCTTGTATAAATAGTAGAGATCACATTTTCATCATAAGTTTTTGTGAGTTTTGCGTGAAGAAATCTTCGAGCTTAATTTGTGTAAGTTTGTCAAGCTTTTAATCTTGTCATATTAGTTTCGGGTTTCGTGCATTGCTTGCCTAACATATTCTAGTTGTTTACATTCTGTATTGGTTGGGTTATTGGGCGTGTGTGTGAAAATTATATTGCATACAGGTTTGTGAGTTTTGAGTGAAAAGCTGTGAGGTAGTATTGTGATAGTACGAGTGAACTCAAGTGTGGAACTTGAGCTGGGTAGGATAGGATCCTACTGTGTAGCAAGTTCAATCTGGAACTTGTGTGTAAAAGGTCTGTTTTATAATAGGTTTGTAACTTGGTATTTGCCCTATTATAGTGAATTGGTTTTGATTTGGAAATCCCTTAGAAGGGTCGAGGTTTTACTTCCAGTTGGGCCCTGGAAGATTTCCTCGTAAAATCCTGTGTGCATTGCAAAGTTCCTTTATATTCTGTTTTATATTTTACAAAAGTAGTCACTAGGAACTCACCTACAATTCTCCTCCCCTCTTGTAGTGTTCGTTTCAACTAACATGTTATCAACGTTACAGTGACATGAGCTAACACAACGACTATATATTGTATAGCTTGTTGCAACGGTTTTGAGTTATTACAATGGCTATATATTGTATAGCTTGTTGCGACAGTTTTGAGTTATTACGACAGATTTAGTCCGGTGATGCATTACTCCTAAGGCCCTGCTTGGATTCCTTGAAATAATTAGGGGATTAAAATCTAATGGGGAAAAAATTAGCAGAGGATCAGTTATAGGGTAAAACTTCATTTTCCTAAAGTTTGGCATTAATTCTAGAGTAAGGATTTCCTCCATTGCCTGCACTAACTTGAACGGACCTTGGTAAGCTCATAAAAATTGGAGTATAAATAATTTTTTGTTGGACTTGGCTTTGGTGGAATAAAGATGGTGGGAGTTGGAAGGTTGAAGGCAGGTTGGTAAAGAGGAGAATGAGAGAAATGGAAATCAGGCGGTGATGTTGAGGGGGAAATCATTTCACTGGGAGGGGCCCTGGGTAACTTTTACCCCCTTTTTTAGGGGAATATATTACTCCCTTGCAATTTTACTTTCTATCCAGGCAAGTAAAAGTACCAGAATATTTTACTCCTTTACTCTTTCCTCCCTCTTTACTGCCAATCCAGGCAGGGCCTAAAATGTAATAGGGAGTAAGGAAGATATATCTAAAATGCATTATTTAACTTGTATTGTTGTGTGTGATAAAGGAGTTATATTTATTGTTTTTTGTGATGTAAGAGTGAAATAATTGTACCAAATATTGTTGCGTTGAGCCATTCTAAGATTTAAATCAAATTAATACTTTTAACATCATTCGTAAATGGTTGTTTACACAATTTATAAATAAAAACGAATTAGGTAAACTAAATCATCCTCGATATGGGATGCTCCTTTTCCCATTATTTTAAAGTCCATATAACAGTTCGATTTGGAAAAACCCTCATGATCGGTGTCAATGTTCAAATTTTCCTCGTCAACTATTGTGCGCTCATAATTTGAGCTCTAAAACAACCTTTATCTAATAAACCACGACTCTCCATTATGATATAACTCTAGCTCAGGGTTGAGGCATAATAAAAATTACAAAATGAAATTTTACTGTTCGTAACGCTTAAGTACATCATTAACAACATTGATGCAGTCATCGTGCCGTTTGACAACCGGAATATTTGTCATACCGAAAAGTAAATCATGCGGCAAATACAATTGCTAATATATGTAAATCATCTAATAACCCCTACTTTAGATTGATATCTTCAAATATATTTAGGGTATGCTCTCATTGACTAAAATGAGCTGAACTGAACTTATTAGAGCTGAACTGAACTAAATATTTTATAAAAGAAGGAAATTAGGAGCTAAACTGAATTGAACTGAACTAATTAGAGTTGAATTGAACTGAACTGATTAGAGCTGAATTGAAATGAACCGAAAATAATAGTATGAGAACAGGCCCTTAGTGTTTCTTTCGTGAAAAGGGTTTTCATATACAATTGTTACAAGCCTACAAAGGATCGTTATATTATCCTTCCAACAAGGCTGTATTTTCGAACGATATAAGCGAGAGATTTTACATAGTGAAAGATCTACTCGACAATTTTAATTTTTATGAATGAAAATTTATTTGATTCATTATCTTATGTATTTGTTAAAATCGAATATTTTTTATAGGTGTCGTATGACATTTTATCTATGATTTTTTTTAGGTAATTTTGACTTTTACCACCAAAAAATTTGGACAAATTGTTTTTTACCACCTACTATTTTAAAAGTTGTATTTTACCACCAAATAAAACTCAAAAAATTATTTTTTACCACCTACCGTTTAGAAAACCGTTAAATCTAACGGATTTTTTTATAAATTCTTCGATTTTTGTGCCCAAAATATGTTCTTCATAGGTTTAGGGGGGCATTTTGGCCCTACGGCCCCATTTTGAGGTCAAAATTGATAAAAAAAATTGATCGGAAATACCTCGTTTTGCGTGTTTAAAAATACATCGAATTGCGTGAACACGCAAAACGAGGTATTTTCGATCATTTTTTTTATCAATTTTGACCTCAAATTGGACTCGTAGGGCCAAAATGCCCCCCTAAACCTATAAAAAATATTTCGGGCACGAAAATCGAAGAATGTTTTTTAACACCGTTAGATTTAACGGTTTTCTTAACGGTAGGTGGTGAAAAACAATTTTTAGAACATTATTTGGTGGTAAAATACAACTTTTAAAATAGTAGGTGGTAAAAAACAATTTGTCCAAATTTTTTGGTGATAAAAGTCAAAATTTCCTTTTTTTTACTATATAAAAAAAAAAAAAAAATCATCCCCTCTTACTTTTTAAAAAAAATTATAAATAATCACCTCTTAAAGCACCAAAAATTGATTCAACTTTTTTTTTTTTTTTTTTTAAATATTTGATATAACCACCCTTTAAAGTCAATTGTGTTAATTATTTAGGAAGAAATAGACTTGACTATTCTGACCATGACCCGATGACCCGACCCATCACCCGAAATCGACTCGTAAACAGTGACCCAAAACCCGAATCAACCCGAATCGACCCATACCCGACCCGAAGTGGGATGATCCAACCTTAACCTGAAACCCAAAATGACCACACCCAAAACGACCCAGCCCGAGATGACCTGACCCGAAGTGACCCGAGACCCAAAGTTGACACGACCCGCAGTTGATTCGATACCCAAAGTGACCCGACCTTTAACTTGAATTAATTGACCCAAATAGACTCGAAACCCAAAGTGACCTGAACCAAAATTATCTTATACCTTAAGACCAAAATTTATTTAAGCTAAAGACTTGACCTGAGCAAAACGAAATAGAAAAAAACCGTAATCAAACTGACTTAAATTTTTTTATTAATTTGTAATGTGTAACACTGTAAGTAATTTACATATTTTGAGCATTACTTTTCTCGATTTCTTCGACATTGTATCTCTATAAGTTATTAAAAATTCGTAAAAAGATTGAAATTTAACGACTATTCTACTGAGTTTGTCCATAAGCTTAAAAAAATTAACTAAAGTTCGAAATAAAAGTCACAATTCTCACAAGTCTAGAAAAAAAATAGTATTATAATAATAATAATAATAATAATAATAATAATAATAATAATAATAATAATAATAATAATAATAATAATAATAATAATAATAATAATAATAATAATAATAATAATAATAATAATGTATACATAACATAATGTTCAATCCCAAATGAAATTACAAAATAATCTAAATTCAAACAATTATTGGATTCCATGAAAAAAGTATCCTTAATAAATATAATGAGTTTCTCGTCAAAACATATATAAATATATATACAGAGTTGAATTTAACCCAATGCATACTCGAAAATTGGACCCAAAGATTGACCCAACCCGAAAAATGACCCGACCCAAACTTGACCCGATCCAAACCCAACCCGATCCAAACCCAACCCGACCCGATTATCAGTTGATCCGAAATCAACCCGAAACCCAAAATGACCCAACCCGAACTTTACTCGATAACTTTTAACCCGACTCGAAATGACCCGACCTATAGGGAGAAATAGAGCAGTATTTTTTTTTTTTTGAAACCGAAATGGCAAATAGAGCAGTATTTGACACTATTTGTATTAATTCTCAAGTAATAATAGAAATTTGGGCTCTTAAAATAATGGGCCAATCCATTATAAAAGTAGCACTTTGTAGCCCCCTTTACATGACCTACAAGGACTACAATTCCATGAGCTAGCAATAAGATGGTCCCTCAAAATGACTCGTGCAGTCGTGCTGAAGCAGAATATTAGGTAGAAGACCCATCAACGTTACGCTCAATAAACTCACTCGAATTCCAAGAAATCTCTAAAAATGTTCGTATAATTGGCCTGTATTAGAAATGTTTTCATTTTTGTTTTAATGAAAGAAATATTTTCATTTTTTAAAATAAAGATATCATTTATTCTTAACTTCTTTATGCTCAAAATTTTGACGATCAATTTAAGAAATAAGGATCGTGCAGGCTAGTGTAGTCATGTCATGTGAAGTTGTTAATCTCTAGTTCTAGTAAGAAAATTCAATTATAGGAAGGGGACAGTCTTAATTAAAGGATGTCTTAGGGTTAGTGGGAAGATTGGTAACAAAATGCGGTATTTTGGGACGCTCTCGGTCGAGAAATTCTCATGTCAATGTGATGCTAGAACGAAAATTATAAGATCCAAAATTATGAATAATTTGAATAACACAATTGAACACAAGTTTGATGATTGAGATGAGTGTGAATTTAAGGGTGTAGGTGTCCAAGTTTTACATTGATTGTTTTATAATTTCTCCAATTTTTTTACTTGTAAGCTAGCTTGCAAGGACTTGTACTTGTCGAGGCAGCAACTAAAAATGAAACTTATGCATGTATATCTATCCTCTCATATCCTCTAATCCTTTCTTCCTCTCTTCTAGGGTTTTCTAATTTTTTGCGTTTAGACCAGAAATGGTCTTTCTGACACTTCTCCCTTGATTTTCTTTTGTTTTACATTTTAGGCATCAATAAATCTACACGTGTAGTGTAGATGTTCATCCATCTCCCTGTGGTGGAGTGTCTCTAAAGATGGGCATCGTGCCATGCCGGGTCGTGCCTGGGCGTGCCGGCGTGGAGGGCATGCCGATTCGGATTCCTGGAAGGCAGTGCCATGTCGTGCCAAGATTTGGCACACCCCAGCCCACGTGGCTGGCAGGCCGTGCCATGTTGGGCTGCGGGCCAACCCGTTTTTTTAAAATATAAATGCATATTAAAAAATCAATATATAAATAAAAAAAAATCGATGAATATGTTAATGTTAATATATTTTTTTTGAACAACCTTAATTTAATTTTTTTAGGGAAAACAACCTTAATTTAATTAAGTTTATATATATAATTTATGTTTAAGTTTATATACATAATTTTATTACTTTAGCAAAAAATTATAATGCATATAATTAAAAAAAAATTACAAGTTCGATAAGCCGATAACACAAAAAATTATGGATAACTTATTTTATTACATGCCAGTAGTCAGTAAGATAAATCGATAATACAAAAACTTAATGATAATTAAAAATCGTACAATCATTGGTGAATAACTTCATTTTATTATACGGAATACAAAAATTGTACAATAATATGTAATGTAAATATGTAATTATTAATCTTCGTCTTCGTCTTTGTCTTCTTCTTGTTCAAGTTCATCGGCCAATTGAATTGATTGAGAACTAGTAGAACCCTACGTTCCTTCAATTCATCGTCGTCGTTTTGTGCATAAGTACGATCTTGGGAACGAGTTTCGACATCCAACCAATCCTTGAAGCAAACACACATTTCAAGTGTTTCGGGTTTTAGTCTTGTTCTTCTATCGTCTAAAACTCGTCCCAACGCACTAAAAGCTCTTTCGGAGGAAACAGAGGAGACTTGGATAGCAAAAATATCACGAGCCATTGCCGCCAAAATTGGATGTTTTGTGCTTTGTGATTTCCACCAATCAAGGATATCGAGGTCGGACTTCTCTTCATCGTGCATGCCTTTCATGAAGTCATAACTTAAGTACATTTGCACTCCGAAACATCGCTTTGAGTTCTCCTAGATGATGATTCTGTAACTGAAAATTACACTTAGACATCATATTAGTAGTTTGTGCAAATAAACTTTTGGCTCTTTTACTTACGTTTTTGGACGTTTGAAAAGGGGTAAATCGAGATACGGTTCCATATTTAGATTCATAAACTCTATATAAAGAGAAAAAATCATTGGTCACCTTAGTTTTAAAAGTTTCAACATCATCTTCTAAATCCATGTTAGTATAATAAATATCAATTAATAAAAAAGTGTCATCATACTTTTGTCTAGGATTTAAAATAGAAGCAAAAATATAAATCATACGAATAGTAGTGTAATATTTACGCCATTTTTCCTCCGTAGATGGAAGATATCCATCATAATCGTGTTGTGATCGTTGTTCGGCAAAAAGTTGTGCAAGTAAACATGCATTGCCAAGATCGAAAAGAATGGGAACAAGGATTATATACGGAAGAAAAACAATGTGTCATACTATCAATAATTGTAAAAACTGCATATATTTTTCACAATTACCCCAATCATCTTCTAGTAAACCAAATTGTGGAAATTTTTAATTATAAAAATGTGTTAAATGAACAACCTTGTACTCGATTACCCTACTCAACATTTCATAGGTGGAGTTCCACCTAGTTGGACAATCCGGTGCTATTTTTATAGCCTTTACCCTGTGTTTTCTGCAAAAACCTTTCCATTCCTGATATCTCAAGTTAGAAATATTGATAGACATAATAACATTTCTAATTTTGTGATTAAATGGATCAATTGCTTGTGTTCCATCCTTCACACACAAGTTAAGAACAGGACAAATACATCTAATATGAAGTGCATCTTCATCTAATATTACATCGGTTAATTAGGGTTTAACCAAATTTCCACTAAATGTCATAGAAGTTGCATTATCAAAATTCATAGACATGATTTTATCCCTAAGACTATATGCATCAATAGCTTGCATTAAATGTTTAGAAATGTTAAGACCAGTATGAGGGTATTCAAGCATTATAAAATGAATGGTGCGTTTTTGTAACAACCAATCATTATCCAACCAATGACAAGTAACACATAAATAGTGAAGTCCGTAACCACTATCTCATGTATCGGCAGTTAAAGAAATTCTTCTAGATTAATTCATTTTCTAATTTCAATTTGTACTCTTGAAAATTCTTCATGGCAGCAGAACGAACGGTTTTTTGGGAGATTTTTTTGTGTTGGGGTTGAAGTGCTCGGTTAATGTAATTGTTAAAGGCAACATTTTCGGCGAAAAGAAAAGGTTGTTTGGAATGGACTATCATTTTCCTAAGTTCATCTCTATTTCTCTCATAATTATAAGTGAAGCCTTGTGGATGGAAATGAGAAATTTTGGGTTGGGTTAGTTGGGTCACTAGATGGTCCACCACATTTTTTGCATGTCTACTAAGGTGTCCCGTCCCTCCCTTGGTTTCAGCCGAGAAAGTTTTCTTACAAGTCCGACACCTGGCTTTAAGTCCATCTTTACTTAATTGATAATGTACCCAAAAATTACTATTTTGGTTGGTTTGGGAAAATTCCTCTTCGGTACACCACTCATCTCATAGGTTTGGAATTTGGGTGTTTGACATTTGGGTGGATTGTTCACTCGACCCTGAGGCTTGTGTTTGGCTACCTTGGCTAGTAGGTATAGAAAATTCATGTTGTGATCCGTATAAATGAGGTGAGAATTGGTTTTGTTGAAATCCCAAACTAGACATAGTCCAAGGAGCCATATCATCCATTTGTTCAAACCCTCCCGTAGTTTGGGGATGAAAGAAAAGGGTGGAAGTGTTTGGAAAGGGCATGTTAGGGGAGGTAAAGGGCATGTTAGGGGAGGGAAAGGGTATGTGGGGGGGGGGGGGCATTGAAGTGTTTGGATTTGATGATTCCCTACGTTTTGACTTAGCTTTCCTGAGGAGAAGGAAGCGTTCGGGTTTGACGCCACGATTAATATTTATAATAATAACAATAAGTCAATAACAATAATAATAACAACAACAATAATAATACAAATAATAATAACAAATTAACAACAATAATAATAACAATAAGAATAGAAATTAGTTTTTATATAAATTAAGTTTTTTTTTAAAATAATAATAATAATAATAATAATAATAATAATAATAATAATAATAATAATAATAATAATAATAATAATAATAATACAAGAAAAATCACTTTTTGTAGCGATTATTTCGTAGCGATTGTACAATCGCTACAATATGCAAGTATGTTTGTGAAATAACTAAGGATGTCGTATCATTTTTACAATCGCCATGGTTTTCCCATATAAAATCGATACGGAAAACATAATAATACATATCCACACTATTTTTACACATTTATATAATTTTGAGAAATCGTATCATTTACAATCGCCACTAAATCCTAATAATCGATACGAAAAGCCTTTTAAACACTAAATATATAAATATTGTTTGACAAAGAGTACATAAAATATGTCATAGCTTATTGGTGAAACATTTAATATAAGAGTTTGAGATTGCATGTTCGAATCTTGTAAAAATCATACGCATGGTTTTTTTTTTTTTTTTTTTTTGAAGAAAATGAGTTAATCATTTATAGCGATTGTAATCGCTACAATAATCTCCACGATTGGATGTAGTTTTTCGTATCGATTATTGAGGCCAACCCCAGCGATATTGAAAACCACTACTAAAGGCTAAGGCAACGGGGGATATTGTATCGAATGAGCATTCGTTGGGAAAACTTTTTGTTGCAATTACAATCGATACTAAAGGTTAAAATAATCGCTACGAAAATGTTATTTTCTTGTATAATTATAATAATAGTAGATTACTTGGGTCAATGAGATCCCAGGTAGGAAAGGTTAGGAACGACGTTGTCCTGAGCCCAATTCCCACCTTAGACAGATTTCACTAACAATCGAAATTATCCACAATAAAAATACAAAATAGTTTTTATATAATTAAGTAGTTCCGAGAAAAAAAAAATAATGACAATAACAACAACAACAATAATAACAACAATATAAATAAATTAAAATATAGCTAGAGGAGTGGGGCCCATATTTTATCTTGGCTTCCCGCTAATTTTCTATAAGTTGTATAATTTTATCTGATTTTGAGATATAATAATAATAATAATAATAATAATAATAATAATAATAATAATAATAAAGTTGAGTTGCAGGGGCGGAGCTAGGGGGGCCATGGCTTCCCCCTTGGCTCAAGATAAATAATAATTTTAGCTTATACTTTATACAAGTTATAGTGTAGAGGAGTTGGTTTTTACCATGTGATTGTGGACAAGAGGTCAATAGTTCAAACTTAGCAACTAGCATTTTGTAGTTTTCTTTTTTCTTTTTTTTTATTTTTTATTTTTTTTTATTATTTTTTTATTTTTTTTAATTTTATATTTTTGTAGAAAGTGTAATCAACAAACTTAATAGTAGTTGCGATTTGCGAAATTACACATACATAGATATGATCTTGGCCCCCCTCACTTAAAAATTCTTGTTCCGCCACTGTTGAGTTGGATCTTACAATGTCGCTTCAATTTCCCGAATTTAAATATAATTTTTTTAAATTTTTTTTTTTGTTTGTAGTAGACTAATAGAATTTATAAGAGAGTAGGAATTTGTTTTTTCTTTGCACAAAAGAGAGTAGGATTGTAGGAATTAGAGAATAAGAGAATTAGATAATAAGAGAGGAGAGATGAGTTGATGAATTGTGAAAAATTTAAGAGGAAGAAATGGGGTATTTATAGGATTTTTGGGTGAGAAAATCAGCCAAACTAGTCGTTTATGGCTGTTGGAAGCAACAACTATTTTTCAACGGCTAATTTGGCACGGGCCGTGCCGTGCTGCCCGGCGTGCCAGTGCCAAAATTGAGTTTTGTGTTTACGGCACGGCCCACGACCCACATGTTGGCTGCCGTGCCGCATGCTGGGTTGGCGGGCCGTGTCGGCGACTGTGCCGGTGATCGTGCCGCCTGCCGTGCTGGTGCCAAATTTTGAGTTTTGTGTTCACGGCACGGCCCAGGGCCTACAAGTGGGCCGCTGTGCTGTGGCGGAGTCGTGCCGGGCCCGTGCCGCCCACGTGCTGGCACGGCCCATGACCATCTTCAAGTGTCTCCATATGGCGAACTCGTTAGTTTTTTTTTATCACTAGTTGTTTGTTTTTGTTTAGTTTTCTTTTGTTTGTTAAAGTTATAAAAAAAAAAAAATCATCTTTTGCCCTATTATCAGTTCGTTGGTAAAGATTTGTTTGGGCTGGGGCAGAGCCATAATTATTCATTAGGGGGGCCAAAGATAATATATGTATTATTATCTTTTGCGCGAATATAATATTGAAAAAAAAATGTGAGAAGCAAAATAAAATTAAAGCTAAAAAAATATGTTAGGAGTAACCTTTGAATCTCATACCTCTAAAATAGATTTAGTTATTCTACCAAATGATTTATGACACACTTAACATAAAATGTTGCAATGTTTAATACATAACCAAAACCAAGGGTAGGCCATAGCCTCCGCCGCTGTGTTCGAGAATGTAATAGTTGTCGAAATTTCATGTTAAAAAAAATCATATGAAAATCATTCTTACTAAAAGGGTTGTATATTTCAGTTATGTGTGCAAAAAATATACTACATTGCAATATCTATTCAACGATCATCGCTTTGATGAAGGAAACCCTTATTTAATTCAATTTTGACTTAATTTGACTCGAGGATTAACATATCAAATAGGAAACTATCATCCCTTATTTTTTCTTTTCTTTCTTTTTGAAAGAAAACTACCATCCTATTTTAAGTCTTAAGATAAGACAATTACGTAATTACTTATCAACAGTGTTATTAATTACTCAAATACTCAATTAAAAAAAATTACTCTATGACTTCATCAATTATTTTTTTTAATAACAATTTCTATTTTTATAAATTTTACGTACATACTTTTTTTAAAATTTTTTGAATCAATAATTTGTCAACACAAGTTCTTATATGTGCTCGTCATACGGTGTGGCCAGTAATTATAAGGGGTACTTCGTTAGTGTTATAGGAGGTTACTCGATTAGCGTTACAAGGGTTACTTTTGTCAATGTAATAAGGTTACCCGGACAGTATTATAGGGGTTACGCGGTCAGTGTATACTGTATAGGAGCTATTTTGTTCTTTTATAAGCGACCATATGGTGTGGCCAGTTGCACACAAGACACATGTTTTTAAATTTGCACCCATTATTATTTATTCTTTTTTATTAGAATAAAGAAGAGTTTATAGGTTAATGGGTTTCTTATATTGCGCACACATGTAATTGCGTGTGTTTCTTAACTTGTATATGACTAATATGGACAGTTCCTAGTCTTCGTACAGTTGATCAACGTAATTCGTCTATAGTAACATACTAGATGAAGCCCGTGCAATGCACGGTTTGTTTGAATTTTTTAAAAAATATATATATTTTTTAATTTATGTGCTAAAATTGGTTATATATTTTGATAAAATTCCTAATGTCAAAAGATAATATTTTAAATTTAATTAATTTAATTTTAATTTGCCAAATTTACTTGCGTGGCATTTGAATTATTTAATTATAAAAGATTTTAATAATCTCTTATTTAATTGGCTACAACAAAAATTAATAATCCTACATGACGCGCTAAGAAAATTAAATCCTACGTGACTCTTTAAAAACTCGGGAAAAAACTCCCCTTTATATATATATATATATATATATATATATATATATATATATATATATATATATATATATATATATATATTAGATTAGATTAGGCAAATGTAGGCTGATAATTGCCCTGTTTATGTGATTATTGGGCTAGCCCATAACCCTGATTCGTGCATGAACCCACTATTTGGGGCATTTGACTGAACTCGGACTTAGAAATTTGAAGATAAACGTACTGCTTGTGACTTTGAATTGTGACAGACCTGACAGTTAAGGGACTTCAATTCTGCGGACATTTTAAATTTTACCCGTACATTTTTTGTGTGTGTACAAGCAAAAGCAATAGTCGAATTTCCTTTAAAAAAAAAAAAAAAAAAAAAAAAAAAAAAAAAAAAAAAAAGCGCAATAGCTGAAACTTTTTACTACATCATACTAATTGGATTTTTTAAACAAAAAACTTTTGTATACATCCGGTTTACACTAATATTAGTGTATATCGAGTAGTATAATGGGGTAACTTTTAGCTAATTTTAGGATAACTTTTTGTCTTTTTTTGGGTAACTTTAAACATAATACAATTTTTATATAAATCAACAACAAGAAAAGTTTTATAAAGGTAATTTAATTACATTCAATCACTAATAATTGATTTTTAGTCATTTAAAATGTGATTCTTTACTAATAAAGCGTAGATAATTTTTATTTGAATTGGGTTTCTTTAACGCATATTGAGGTAACTTTTATTCATTTCAGGGGTAACTTTTAATCACTTTAGGTTATCTTTATAATGGATGTACAAAAATTATTGTACACCCGATTTTTTTTAAAGTTTGTGTTTTTTAAAAGCTAATTCCAACAGTTTGAACCCTTTCTAATTAATTTTTTCGGTTTTTAAATGCTTCAGTTCCTTGAGGGCATGAATATCTTTAAGGATTTGTATTCTTTTTCCTTACTTTTTGGTTGGCTAAAAGGTTCCTCAGTGATAAAGATGCAAATATGCAGTGGATCACCCACTCACCCGGTCCCCCCGCCTTATTGGATAGATGAAAAACCTGATTTAAACGGATGATAGGCGAGTGATGGATTAACGGATGTGGGTGATAGATTGGATTCGGGTGGACAAATTTCACCCATCACCCGAAGATTAACAAAAAAGAGAAAAAAATACGGACTATTAGAATTGCCAAAAAAAAAAGAAAAAAAAAAGAAATGTATTTAGAAGACACGCCTCCTTCCCTCTTTTTCTCTCTCCTCCCCCCTCTCTCTCCTCCATTAAAGCATACACTGAGTCCTCCATTGAAGCGGTTTCTTCTGTACTTCAATTCGAGAGTCACGGAGGGTTTTCTTCCCAATTTACTCTCGAACCCTCAAATACACCCAGAATTCCCAAAACCCCATTTATCTATGGAAAAATACACTTTAATAATCCCAACTATGGGCGATTTACCTACAATAATCCCAACTAACATTTATTCTACAATAATCCCAACTTTTAGGTCAGTTTTCCTTCAATAGTCCCAAAAAGCGGTTACCTACTGAAATGGTAAACTTTTTTTTTTGGTTTTTTAAATGCCACATGTCACCACATAATTGGCTTAATTTTAAAAAAATAATAAAAAAAAATCAGCCCATCAGCCACGACAACCACCCCCTCCTCCCTTCAGCCACGATAACCACCCCTTCATTCCCAAATCCGACCACCGGGAGACCGACCATCCCGAACCCCAGCCCCGTAGCTAACATCCGACCACCGCCTTCGATCTCGCGGATTCAGGCCTTGTCGAATTGAAAGCAACGATGTCGTGAGGAGTGGTTTCCGGCGAGGTGTCACAGATTCAAGCTCTAATCAGTTCACGGGCAAGGGTTTCTGGGCAATTTGGGGCTACTGGTGGTTTCACGGGCAAGGGTTTCGGGGGTGCGACTGGTCGTGGGTGCTGGTGGTGCGATTTAGGTGGTGTTTCGGGGGTACGGCTAGTCGTGGGTGATGCTGGTGTTTCGGTGGTGTTTCGGGGGTGCGGCTGGTCGTGGGTGCTGCTGGTGCGATTTAGGTGGTGTTTCGGGGGTGCGGCTGGTCGTGGTAGTCGTTTCCGGCTTGGGTGGCTGGAGAAGGTGGTGTTTTAGGGTTGGGCGGCAGGAGGTGGAGGTGGTGGTTAGGGCTGCCAGATTTTTTTTTTTTTTTTGTTTTTGTATTTTTTAGGGAACCACTCACACCCTGACACGTGTCAAACAACCTACAATAATAGGTTGTTGACTTTTGTTGACCGGTTTGGGACTGCTGGAGGAAAACTGACCTAATAGTTGGGATTATTGTAGAATAAACGTTAGTTGGGATTATTGTAGGTAAATCGCCCATAGTTGGGATTATTAAAGTGTATTTTTCCTTTATCTATCTACATCTTCATTTTCCCCCAAATTGATTTCAATTTCTGGGCTTATTGAGAATGCAAAATCAAAAAATATTTCAATATAGTAAGGGCATGTTCTCATACGATTATTTTCAGTTTAGTTCAGCTCTAATAAGTTCAGTTGAGTTCAATTCAGTTCAGTTCATTTCTAATAAGTTTAGTTCAATTCATTTTAATTCAGCTCCTGATTTTCTTTTCTTATAAAATATTCAGTTCAACTCATTTCAGTTCTAATAAGTTAAGTTAAGTTCAGTTCCACTAATTTTAGTCAATGAGAGGCCCTAATTCCTAAGATAAAAAGTTTGAAACCCTCTGCGTCTCTCTGCTGAGTTTGCTCTCTCGGACTGTTGGACGGAGTCACGAATTTCAATGCTATGGGTTCTTGACTTGTTGTAAATTTGTAATTGTTGTTGTTAATTTTGCCTTGTTCATTCAAATTTAATTCGAATTTTTTGCTTGTTCTCAGGTTTAATTTCATGAATTTGCTGCTTATTTTTATGGTTTACATATATGTATCATATATTTTCTTGAATTTTTGTCCTTTGTTTTTTTTATGAATTTGCAACATTTTTTTTGTTAATTTATGGTTTTTTAGGGTTCATACATATGTGAATTTCTTGGGAAGAATTAAGTGTAATTTAATTTTTTAATTTTATTAAATATCCGATTATCACCCGATCCATTTGTTTCATCCATGGGTGATGGATGGATAAATTCGGGTGGATATATTGGCGGGTGGTGGATGGATCGGGTGGGGTGGATGGAGGCGGGTGGTGGATGTGGGTGACGCTCCACCCGCCCCGAACCCGATCCATTTCCATCTCTACTAAGTGATTTGGATGTGGATATGGATGAGAGCTCTTAAGTGGGCATTTTTTTCTTGCCCAATTTCTCTCTAACCTTTTTTTGTAATTTTTATACACCTAGGTGCATCGCGTAACTTTTTTTTTTTTTTTTTTTTGGAAAATTTATAAATTGTAGTCATTTAAAGTTAGTACTCCCTCCGTCCCATGATATTTGGGACGTTGGGGTGGACACGTAGTTTAAGAAAACTACAATTAGGTTCAATTAAAACATTGGTTTATTGTTTAAAAAAATTCTCTTTTTTATTTTTATTTTGCAAGATTACAAAAAGTAGAGTGGGAGTGGGGTAGGTGTTTTGAAGAGAGAGAAATGTGAAAAAATAATTTTTTATTAGTGGTCACATTCCATATTTAGTAACGTGTCAATATTGTAGGACAGACGAAAATGGAAACTGTGTCAAGTATATTATGGGACGGAAGGAGTATTTTACAAATTGCAGTCCAAAACTTCTTATAAATTGTAAATTGCAACCCAATTTAACTTTTTATCGGTTTGCGTGTCAAAAAATAATCGGTTAAGGTTTTAGGGGTCATTTTAGCTCTTTGAGGATCTGAATTGAGCTCGGAATTGACAAAAAAATAACGTAAGTGCCTCGTTTTTACAGCAAAAAATAGTTGCCCACAAATCGATACAATTTTATTACGCAAAATGGGGCATTTACATTTTTGTTTTGCAACTACAAGTCTCCCTCATTACACTTTAGCGACTAATTATGACGTAGTTGCAAAATTTGGTCGCTAATCTATGACTACAGACTTAACGACCAACTAGAGCTGTCTATTCGGGTATTCAAGTTGGGTTTGGGTCGGGTCAAATTAGGTTTTGGGTTAAATCAGGATCAGGTTATGTCAGGTCAATCTATCTTCGGATCAGGTTCAGGTCGGGTCAATTTCAGTTCAAGTTATAACGGGTCGTTCACCTTTTCGGATTTAGGTCAGGTTCAATTCGAGTTAAAATTAGATCAGGTTTAATTTCAGGTTCGGGTTGTGTTGAGTTGGGTTTAATTTGGATGGGTTAATAAGATGGTACATTCGGGTTCGGGTTAGTGTTGAGTCGGGTTTTGGTTCAAGTTCAATTCTAATAAAAATCGATATGGTAAAGTTGAACTATATAATTACGCCTTCCATAATTTGATCAAGCATCATCAAGATTTTTCTAAACCTATATTACTATATATGAGTAATAGAGAACAAAAGGTATATAAGCTGAACAAAAGATTTTATTGAATCGGATTGATGGTTTACAGAATTAAACTAGTATATAAGCTGAATAAAAGGTATATAAAATTTTATTAAACTTTCCATGACTCAGGTACAAGTTTTAATTGGGTCGGGTACTAGTTCAGGTTCAGATTGTTTTTAGGTCGGATTAAATTGGTTGACGGTTACTATCAGGTCGGGTGGAAGTTTGGGTTCAGGTCATAAAGTATTGGATCAAATCGGTTTTCGGTTAAGATCAGGTCAGGTTCAGGTCGGGTTACGGGTTACAGGTCACTAGTTTCATCCCATTGTTCTAGTACAAGTTGGGTTCGTTATTGTCAGTTCAGGTCGGATTCTCGGGTCGGGTCAGTTTTTGACAGCTCTACGACCAACCCCTAAATACTTGCAAACATTGTGACTGTTAGTCACTCTTAATTGCAATAAACAAATGAAATTTTGTGGTAAAGTTTTTCTATGTATTGTCAAACAAATTAAACTCACTTGTATATGTGACTATGGAGTACTGAGTAAGTATAATGTCCTACACGTCGAATAAAAATGAATTTATCTACATGTTATGATTAATCATATACTACTAATACTAGTATAATACACCAATTAATCCATGCAATCCTATTATCAACGGGATTATCACATAATTCCTATATTTTATTTACACGTAACAAATCATCTTCCTCCAACAAACAATTTGATCTAAAGGAAATAAAAAATAAGACAATCATTAAAGGCTAATTAGGTGGTTAATAATAATACAGCTCAATTTCATGCATACTAACAATTTTTTTTCCCTCTAAACATTCCATTGACTACCCTATTTGTATCTATAAATAGCTGATAAAACTAGTGAGTGTTCATCATCATACAAACAACTCTTCTTGTTTTCCTTTTATATTTTGTTAGCAAAGTCACTCAAAAACGAGTTAGATAAGAAATGGCCCCCAAGATAGCATCCTTGGCCGCTCTTTTTCTTGTATTAAACCCAACTGTTTTGAATCGATCCGAAAATGAACTGGACCGTTTAAAACCAATTTTTTGGAAACCAAAAATTGACCCGACTCAATTTTTTCTAGCCTGAAAATGAACTTAACCGAATTTGTGCGAATTGTTATTAACCCGATCCGTTATCAAGCCAAACTATACAACTTGAAAGTGACAACGACCCGAACCGATTACATTTGAACCCGTTGGTAACTCAACCCATTTTAAAACGAAAACCGTTTAAACCCGACAAAAATCCGATAAACCTGAACCGGTCCAATCAACCCGTAACCCATTGTGACCGAACTATTTATAACCCATAAACCGTTGTGACTGAACCATTTCCAACACGTAACCCGTTGAGATCGAACTGTTTATGACCCGTAATCCGTTGAGATCAAACCATTTATGACCCGTAACCAGTTGAGATCGAACCGTTTACAAAAGGTAACCTGTTATGACTGATAATAATAATAATAATAGTACAATGCGATAATGATAGTAATAATAGTTAAAATTAAATAATAATAACATTAATAATAAATTTAATAATAACAATAATTATTATAAATATATAGAAATTGTTATAATAATAATAATAATAATAATAATAATAATAATAATAATAATAATAATAATAATAATAATAATAATAATAATAATAATAATAATAATAATAATAATAATAATAATAATAATGCTGAAATCTTCTCTGGTCTACTCTTCTCTGCTGAATTCTGCTTAGCTCAGCTTTGCTCTGCTCAGCTGAAATCTGCTATACTCTATTCTAATGACCCTTGTTATGCTCTGTCAGAAGCTCAAAAGAATAGGGTCTTACTTGGTCAAGGGTTACTCGGTCGATCAGAAGGCACTAGCTTGTATACGTTATTAGGTATAATTATAGGTGTTAGTTTCTGACCCCCAACGTTATATCCGACAGTTTCGAACTGATTTGGAAAGGAACTGAATCGTTAAAAACCCGCTTTTTGGAAATCGAACCCGGCCCAACCCAATTTTTCTAACCCGAAACTAAACTGAACTATATTTGTACGAACCGTTACTAAACTAACCCCTTATCAAGCCAAACAATTACAACCCAAAACTGAAAACAACACAAACCGACTACGTCTGAATGTGATAGTAACCCTACCCATTTTTAATCGAAAACCGATTAAACCCAACAAAATTCTGATAAACCTGAACCGGTCCAACCTGCAACCTATTGTGACCAACCATTTATAACCCACCCGTTACGATCGAACCTTTTCCAACCCATAACCCATTGAGGTCGAACTGTTTCCAGCCCATAATCCATTGAGATCAGACCGTTTACAATCGATAACCCGTTATGACTGAGTTGCTTACAACCCGTAACCCAATATGTTTATGATCAACGAACCCACTGCTCGATAAACCCAACTTAATTTGACTTTACTTGATTATAACATGACCCATTCCTACTCATTATCTGACTAACTTGATTCGACAATGATCCGACTCAAGTTTAAGTTTTTATCCCAATATGATTTGGATTGAAACCACCTTCAAATTGGGTAAACTCGTTTCAAAGGAATCAACTTCAATCTAAACCGATTATGACCTGAACCGATAATGACCAAACCCCTGATTTCACCTGATTTGTTTTGAACCAAAACCCATTTTCGAACCGAACTGGTTTAACCCAAACTGATTATGACCCGGCCCGACTACAACCTGACCCGATTAGAACCCGAACTATTTTGAACCGAAACCCACTTGAAACTGCCTAAACCCGTTTTGAAACTGACCCGGTTTAACTTAAACTGATTATGATCCAAACCAACTACAACCTGACTCGATTAGGACTCGACCCAAATGGAAACCGCAATAAAAAAATAAAAAAAACCCAAATCAAAATGACCTCATGATTTTCAAAACCAACCTCCTAATTAGTTCAACCCGTTATAAAGCGACCTACTATAACCCGAAACTGATAAACCCACCACAAATCCGAACTGTGTACCTGAATTAACACCGCTAGGTATAACACATATCATATAATACGAGCTAAGAGAATCACTAAACACGTTACAGTTAATTGAATAATGCATCAATTAATTAATCCATACAATCCCAAAATCAAAGGGATTTTCTCGCTATTTTATTTACATGAGGCAAATCATCTTCCGTCAGCCAATAGTTAATCTTAAGGGAATAATACAATGGGTATAATAATTTGGTTTTAAAACACCGTAAATAATTAGAAATACATACGACTCAATTTCATTCAAAATATATATTTTCCCTCTCGACTACCCTGGTTATCATCTATAAATAGCTGATAGAATTAGTGAGCTTTCATCAAACAAACAAACTCACTTGTATATGTGACTATGTGAGTACTGAGTAAGGGTCTGTTCTCATCAGATTAATTTCAGTTTATTTCATTTTAGTTCAATTTAGTTCATTTCAGCTCTAATAAGTTCAGTTTAGTTTAGTTTAGTTCAGTTCTAATGATATAAAGCCAAATTTCATACTTTTAAGCTTATATTACAACAACGACAATAATAATAATAATAATAATAATAATAATAATAATAATAATAATAATAATAATAATAATAATAATAATAATAATAATAATAGTACTGTGTTCCTTTTTTCCTTTCTACCGATTGAGTGTTCCTTTGTTCTCCGTTTCAACACCATGTTCTGCTTGCTCAAGGGTTTTTTATGGGGATATTTATGGGGATCATCCAGTGTCGTGTGCTGGGATGGTGGGTGTTAAACATCGGCACAACGTTGTTCGTGAAACCCTTTTTGATATTTGTTTTCGGTCTGGGATTTCTCCTCGAAAGGAGATTAATGTTGGGTTGACAAGAGGGAACGACGGGGCTCTACGAGCAGCAGATGTGTTTCTTTATTCCTGGGACAGAGGCCTTGATGTATGTGTTGACTTGACGCGGTCTTCACCTTTGATACAATCGGGGTTGTCTGACTTCGTTCTTGGTCGTGTTGTGCCGTTGGCGGCTCAACGAAAGTGGGACAAGTCGCGTTACAAAGCTATTGGTTGTGGTTTTCTTCCTTTCTCCTTTTCTTCGTTGGAGGAATTAGAGAAGGATGCTATTGCGTTGCTAAAGCGGGTTCAGGCGTTCACTAAAACTCAGGATATTGGTGCTCGTGCAGCTGCTCACATCTTCAGCACGATCGGGTTCGCTATAGCTAGAGGGGTAGAGGCCCATATTGTATCTCGGCTCCCCACCAATTTCTTGTAAATTGATTCAGTTTGTAGGTTTCATTTTTATAATAATAATAATAATAATAATAATAATAATAATAATAATAATAATAATAATAATAATAATAATAATAATAATAATAATAATAATAATAATAATAATAATAATAATAATACGGTTATACCATATTTCACTTAATGACTATTATACTATATTTCATTATTTGACGAGCTAGGAGTAAAAATAGGATCAAATTAGTTTTTATATAAGACCGGCCCAACCTTTTTTTTTAATTATTATTTTATTTTTTTCATTTTGAGAAATTTTTAAAAAGTGTTTTGTGTTCTTTTGTCATTTTAATATTTTATTTTTTAATTATATAGTATATGTGTTTAAAAATTTTGGGGTTCCATGTTTTTTAATATATTTTTCATAAATATTTTAATTAGAATTTTTTGACTTTTACCACCAAAAAAAATCACGAAATTGTTTTTTACTACCAAAAATTTTATAATTTTTATTTTACCACAAAAAAAATTAAAAATTGTTTTTTACCACCTGCCGTCAAAAACCTAACGAAATATTTTAAATTCTTCTATTTTCGTGTCAAACACATCATATTTAGGGTTTTGGGGGGGTATTTTGGCATCTAGGTCCACTTTGAGGTCGGAATCGACAAAAAATGATCGAAAATGCTTCCTTTTGGGTGTTTAAAAATACCTCGGTTTGCATGAAACACGTAAAACGAGGCATTTTCGATAATATTTTGTCAATTCTGACTTCAAATTGGTTTCATAGGACCAAAATGCCCCCTTAAATCTATGAACAACAACCTCCTTAAATCTATAAACAACATGTTTTGCGCACAAAAATCAAATTTTTTTTTAACCGTTAAATATAACAGGTTTCTTGACGGTAGGTGGTAAAAAATAATTTTTAGCAATATTTTTGGTGGTTAAATACAACTTTTAAAATTTTTGGTAAGAAAAAACAATTTCGTGATTTTTTTTGGTGGTAAAAGTCAAAAAATCCTTTTAATTATATAGTATATTTTTCTTAAATAATTTATTTTATAAATATATACATATTATATATATATATATATATATATATATATATATATATATATATATATATATATATATATATATATATATATATATATATATATATATATATATATATATATAATAATAATAATAATAATAATAATAATAATAATAATAATAATAATAATAATAATAAAAATAATAATAATAAATAATTAAAGATCATTAATCCTTAGTTAAAAATCACTAATTAATAAGTTCAATTAAGTTCAGCTATAATAAGTTCAGTTCAGGTCAATTCAGCTCATTTCAGTCAATGAGGACATGCCCTAAGAAATACCGAAAAAAATAAATAAAAAGAATTTATCTACATGTTATGATTAATCATATACAAGTATAATATAATGCATCAATTAATCCATGCAATCCCATTATCAACGGGATTATCACATACTTCATATATTTTATTTACACGTAACAAATCATCTTCCTCCAACAAACAATTTGATCTAAAGGAAATAATAAATAGGACAATCATTAAAGGCTAATTAGGTGGTTAATAATAATACAGCTCAATTTCATGCATACTAACATTTTTTTTTCCTCTAAACATTCCATTGACTACCCTATTTGTATCTATAAATAGCTGATAAAACTAGTGAGTGTTCATCATCATACAAACAACTCTTCTTGTTTTACTTTTATATTTTGTTAGCAAAGTCACTCAAAAACGAGTTAGATAAGAAATGGCCCCCAAGATAGCATCCTTGGCCGCTCTTTTTCTTGCATTGAATCTCGTCTTGTGTAACCTAGCCTTCTCTCATTACACACCCAGACCCATTGAAACATGCCCCGAAGATACCCTTAAGTTGAATGTGTGTGCAGACGTGCTCAAGGCCGTGCATGTTCGCATTGGATCTCAAAAAAAGGAATGTTGCAACCTTATTGGTAACATCATTAAACTTGATGCCGCTGCCTGCCTTTGCACAGCGGTTCATGCTGACATCTTAGGGCTTGTTCACCTTAATCTTCCCATTGATCTTACTCTTCTTGTTAACAAATGTGGATGTGAGCTTCCAAAGGGCTTCGAATGCCCACCACGCCTTGCCTAAATTGCATCATTCTCTTAATTATTTGATTTTGTTGTCCTAAAAGCTTTTTTTCAGACAAGTACTTTGAATATCTATTATGTACTCTTTTCGTGTGTGGCCCGTTTGATTCTTCAACGTTATCGACTTATCGGTTGCAAATTTTATTTCATATGTATGTGGGTGTGTCCTTTGAATTCTATAATAAAAAGATTACATCTCTTATTTTTTAAATAATTGGTATTATACTACTCTCTTAGTCTTAAATTACTTGTTTCATTTTACTTTTCAAAGTCACCAATGTTCATCATCAATTATACATCTTTCACCTATATGTAAGAAAACAACTGTGAGCTTACATGGTGTAAATTCTGTTTTGTTGTATATTATAAAGATATATTTAATACTTAAGTATATATATATATATATATATATATATATATATATATATATATATATATATATATATATATATATATATATATATATGTATATATATATGTATATATAAAAGATCAAATGTGTGCTTTACAAAACGTGAAAAAAATATTTGGAGTTTGTGACAAATAACATGTTGACAAACATTGATTTAATTAGCATTGTTATTATGGATGGAATAATATTCATCATAATACTTGACACATCCAATGATTAATAAGGACATGTTCTGATTGACTGAACTGAATTGAACCGAGCTTATTAGAGCTGAATTGAACTGAACTGAATATTTTATGAGAGACGGAAATTAAGAACTGAATTGAACTAAACTGAACTTGTTAGAGCTGAGCTGAACTGAGCTGAAAATAATCTGAAAAAAACATGCCCTAAGTGCATGCTTTAACAACCAAGAAGAGGAGAAGAAACGGGGAGATGCTCAAGATACACTTAGTGTACAAAAAAATTTTGTTCACCAAGCTCCATATTGGTTGAAAGAGAATCTTATTTTGAAATGAGTCATCCTTCTTTTCCTTTCCTTTCCCTCTTATCATGGCTGAATTGACTTATTAAAACTTCAACAAATACATACAATATCCTATGATTCAAAAGAAGATATCATGTAATTAGTTAACTAGCTTAAAACTTCAACAAATATACATTTTCAAAAAAAATAAATAAAAAAAATAATAATAATTAATAATAATAATAATAATAATAATAATAATAATAATAATAATAATAATAATAATAATAATAATAATAATAATAATAAGTACAAAACATATATAATTAAAATCAAATAATGAATTCCTTCATCAAAACTATGATTGCTAAATAGATTTTGTTAAGTGAGACATCTCTTGCACATATTGAAGGAATATAAATTTTGTTCAAAAAGGCGGTCTAACTATTTATTATAGCTAAGAGGATAGTTTCCATCTTATTATTCTACTTCTATTTATCAAGAAACTAAAAACTCTTGTAACATCATATGATTTTTTTAAAACTTGGTAACCTTATTTTTAACATAGTAACCTTTATTAAAACTTGTATAACATTTAATATTATTGTGAACTTGAATACAACGTTATAACCCTAATTTTAACATAGTGACCTTTATTTTTCATATTGGCCGGTATATAAAATATTTCATTAAAAAACTAACCTCTTATAGCCTATATATTACCAAAATGACTTTTATTTCAACATAGAGACCTTATTCTTATTATAGTGACTTTTTTTTTTAATTAATAAAACAACCATATAGTTTCTCTAATACTAGTGGTCCACAATAAACTAGTGTGAACAAGGTTCATTTAAGAATTTGATCAAAGGGTTAATAAGTTCAGATAAGTTAAGACATGTTCAGATAAAATCTGATGACTTGAGATAAATTTAGATAAGTAAAAATCAAGTGAATAGAACGCTCCCTAGTCTCAAATAACTTGCTACATTGATTAAAAAAAAAAAAAAAAGCTTGCTCCGTTTGTCCCTCTTTTTTCAATAATGTTCATCAAGTGAGTCTTGTAGAGTTAGGCTTTGTTTGGACAACTAAGTGGGAGGGAAAAGAAGGGGAGGGAAGAGAAAGGAAGGGGAGGGGAAAAGGATGAGTTTCCCTTCCAAATCTCTCCATGGTCGAAGAGATTAATATTTCACAAATTAATCCCTCCATTTCTCTCCCCTTCAATAATGTTCAAAGACTTTTATGCTGTGTTTGGATAACAAATTAGAAGGGAAATGGAAGGGAGGGAAACAGGAGGAAGGGGAAGGAAGGGAAAGTGGAGGAAATGATGAGCTTCATTTTCCCTCCAAATCTCTCCAATTTTGAAGGGATGATCTTTATTAAAGGAGGGAAAATGGATACCTCCCTCCCCCTCCCCCAACATATTATCCAAACAAGGAAGTTTAATTGTCTCCCTCCCTTTCCATTTCCTTCCTTTAATTTCCTTCCATTTTTTGTTATCCAAAAATAGCCTTAGTTTCTACGTATGTAAAATGTCTCATTTGCCTTTGCTTGTTTCAGATGATGATGTCAATGTGATTTTCTTTACTTAATCACTATGAAGTACTAACTGCTTTCTTAGCTCTCTTTTTTTCCTCATTTGACCTTTTTTAGTCTCCCACTCTCCCTCCATTCCATCAAAGACGCATCTTAAAAGTTGAACAATGAGGGCAAGGTGGTGGCTGGTGGGGTGGGTTCCTAGCTATCGGAGGTGGAGGTGTGGTGGGCGGAGGTTTGACCGGCAATGGGGGCTATCCATGGAGGTGGGGAAAGGATTTAAAGGAGGAAGAAGATGAAGAGCAAAGGAAAAAAAATAAAGGAAAAAAAATTATATTGTGGTATGGACAACTATGAGCACATACCTAATAGTGGGCTATAGCTACTCCTATCTCTTACGATATTTTTTTTTCCCCATTATTTCCTTTACTGATACAGTCACACCCCACCTTCCTAACTCAAGCACTCACACTTCACCTTTTTACACTTTTTACTAAAACTATCTCATTCACCTTTATTCAGCTGAAAATAATATTTTCTCTATTTTTTAGTTGATACCTTTCGATTATCACGCTTGCCAACACATGTTTTTAACAATTAATATCTCTAATTATCAATATTGTAAATTTATAAAAACCGGATATTAATAAAATATACATTGAAACGATTCAAACACATGAATATGTTTCATTGTATCGTTAAACCACAAAAGCGAACCAAAACGTGTTGTGTGAATAGTGTAAAAGTCAAAGGGTGTCAACTATAAAAACGGAAGAATTAAGTACGTGTTAGAATAACATAATTAAACTATAGAATTTGTTATAGGAAAAATTGCCATTATTAATCCCAACTTTACTCTATCCGCAGTGATTAATCCCAACTTTTATTTATTTTCTATCATTCCCAACTTTGTACCATATTAATTTTTAGGAAAAATAAGAAATAATGATCTCAACTTTAATGATTTTTTCTAAAATAATCCCAACATTGGATAATCCGAACTTTGGGGGTTCCTCTTTTTCTTCAATCCCAAAAACCGGTGACCCGTTGAATAGGTCAATTTTTTTAAAAAAAATGACACGTGTCACACGTTAATTTGTTAAAAAATTAAAAACAAAATAAAAAAAAAAACACCCAACGATCCCAGCCAAACTCGATCTGGACGGAGTTAACACTAATAATCCGCCGCCCCTCAACACCGGCAGCCGCCCCAACTCCGTCGGTTTCCCCTACCCTCGCCTGAACGCCGCCCATTGTACCCCTCCTCCGGCCGGCCAATTATGCCGGTATTCCTCTAGAAAACCTTTCGCCACCATCTCCAACTCAATTTACTCAAGCAACGAAATCCATCCGGTCACCTTTACGCCGGTCAGTTGTGAACCACCCTTGAAACCCTTCCCCTGCTCTCAAAAACACCTAGACCTCCCCTAAAACCTCCGTTTTCGTAGCTAGTGGCTGCAATTTTGGGGTTTAGGGCTTTGATTGTGGATTTTGTGGCTGCGATTTTGGCAGTAATTCTCTAATCTAGCCAATTTTATTTTTTAAATCTCCTCCTCAATTGCAAACCTAAATCCAGCTGGAAAAAATGCAGACCACCAGGAAAAGGAAGGAAATTTCTCCTAAAAACAACAAACTACATTCAGAAATCACAACTACGAAAATTAAACAGATAAAACCAAGAAAAACCCAAAAATAGATGCAATTGAACAATACCCATCTCACCTAATAAGGCCAACCCCAGAAGATTGTTTAGCCATTAGAGATGAACTTTTGAAATTTCAAGGATTTCCTAAAGAATTCGCCAAATATCGTGATGAGAGAGAAAACCTAGATCCTAATTCTTCAAATTTGATTAATGGGTCAGAGAAATCAGAGGTTTCAACTGAGAAATTGAGTGTTTTGGATGGTTCAGTGAGCATTATTCTTTCGAGGGATTGGGGGAAAATTGCATATTATGTGGCATTAGGGTTCTCCATTTCTTTCAGATCTACTTGAAGAAGCAAAGTATGCAACTAAGCTTGGTTTTTATTTTATTACTAATACTTTCCCTTGTATTGCTTTTTAAGCCGGTGATGATAGAGTTTGATACTGTCCTCCATCCATCGTTTGACAAGTCACAACCATTACTTCCCCCACACACTATCAAGCGTAATCCCTCCAGACCCATACTTCCCGGCCCAATTCTGAAACAAGCTGCATCAGTGTCAAAATTTAAAATTTTTAAAAAAAAAAAAACAAAACCACCCAGCGACAACCCGCTGCCACCTTCACTCTCCAATTTCAGCCACCCAAACTGCCCGACCAACCTCTCCTTTCCTCTAAAGACCTCCCGTAACCGCTCCCCTCTAAAAACCAATAAAGAACCTCCTCGACCGCCGAATCATCTAGCTGCACCTCTTCTCACCACTACCCTAGCCTTCTGCAACGTATCCTTCTCTCTCTCTCTCCCCACACCCTTGTCCTCCGCTGCCGGAATCGAATGTTAGGGTTATGGTTTGGAAATTAGGGGTTCGACTTTGGGGGATTTTGGCTGGTTTGCGTGGTGATCAATGGAGAAAGGGGAGGTGGTCAGGGCAGCATAGGCACCGGGGGAGGGGAAGGGGAAATGGTCGGCACTCTGCGGGGTAGAGGGTAGGGCTGGGCTAGGCTGGCCGTGGGTGGCAATGGCTAGGTATTGGTGGTTTTGAATTTTTTGTTATATTTTTATTTTTGATTTTCATTTTTTTTATTTATTTATTTTAATTTTTAAAAAAAATTTGGACATATCATGTGTTGACATATGTCAGGCAACCTTCTACATCAAGTTGGGAGACCAGTTGGAGGTGATACAAATTAATAGAGTATAAAGTTGGGAGTGATAGAAAATAAATGGAAGTTAAGATTAATAATAGCGGACGGAGCAAAGTTGAGATTAATGGTGGAAATTTTTCCTTTGATATATATACCCGGGTGCACCGTACACCCAACTAAATCAATGTTAGTTTTTACTCTTTATTTAATTTGATGATCAAATAAAAAACAATCATCAAAATAAGAACAAAATATTCATAGACGCACAATGTATCCTAGTATATAAAACAATATTTCATCATACATAGGTAATATATAGCAACAATAATAGAAGATCGGAGCGATCCAAAAGAAAATTCAAAGGTCTGATTAGCATGTAAACAAAACACAAGCTTGTATACGTTTTAAAGTATACTACATAATATATCGAATAAGAGCCAGAAAAATCACTTAACATGTTATGATTATATTAATCAAATAATCCATCAATTAATTCATACAATCCCAAAATCAAAGGGATTTTATCCCTATTTTATTTACATTAGCAAATCATCTTCCTCCCGCCAATGGTTTAATCTTAAGGGAATAATACAATCATCCATAGTGTAATAATTTGGTGGTTAAAACAACTTAAATTATTAGATATACATACAACTCAATTTCATTATTACTAATATAAATTTTTCTTTCGACTACCCTCATTATCATCTATAAATAGCTGATGGAATTAGTGAGGTTTTATCAAACAAATAAAGTCTTCCCTTCCTTTTACATCAAGAAATCATTCAATTCCCCTCTTTTGATTAATTAGCAAATTACTGATGTGTCTATTTTATATAGTATTTTCCCCCGTCCCTTGGTCATAATTAGTAGTGTTTTTGGCTCTTTAGAGCCACTTTTATTACTAATTGGTGTTTTCTAGTGTTTTCGTAGATTTGGTTGACTTTTGCAGGGATTTACACTTTTGGAGTATTTTCCCGACATATTTTGGAGCAATCACGAACATTGGAGAAGCACGACCTGATTTTATAGCCCAGTGCCGGTTAGAGCCATCAAACCGGTGATTAAGGGCTCGGTATAGGTGATACCGGGGCATTTGGACCGAGTATTCAAGACCGGAAGAGGAAACCCAGATTGGCCCGAAGAATTGGAGCCCAATCGTAGTCCAATTAGTGGCCCAAGAGAGCCGCCCGGCCAAAAAGGCTGGCGCTCGGCCGGGCGGGAGAAGCTAAGGTCGGCGCCCTGTGACGCGCCCGGCCGGGGGCGAGATTTATACTGACGAGCAAAAAGGCGCGCCCGATCGGGCGCGTGTAATTATTAGGAGACGATTAGCGTCGTTTAAGTTTGTTTTAGTTTAGGATTTGTACGGAGTATAAATACTCCTCCGTAATACGATTTTTGGATCTCTCTCTCTCTCTCTCTCTCTTTTACTCTTTCTTTACTCTCTTAATTGTTTTCTTAGATTTCCTTTCTCTAAAACCTTTGTTCTTAATCTACTCTTAATTCCAGATTTATTTTGGTAACGATTTCTCTTCTCTTAATCTTAGTTGTTTATTTTTTATTCCTTTAATCATGTTTTAATTTGCTTTATTGCTTTGAATTAGTTTAGTTTCTATTATGTGTGAGTAGTTTTCTTTCTAGGGTTTATGGGGATCCATAAATAATATGAAGGGGTAATTTATTGTTGTTAATTATCAATGCTAGATTAATTTCCTATTGATTGATTTAATGCTCTGTGACTAGATTAGGCCTGATCTTTTATGCATGAGTTTGATAATATTGATTCGAGATTCGACAGAAGAGAATTGATGTTTAGGTCTAGTTTCAATAGGCAGGTTAATTTATAAATGGTTAGGTCGTGATTCAAAAGATGAGATTTAATACCGGTAAATTAATTGTGTGATTATAATACGTAGCGAAAGCCCTTTATAATCTGATTAATATATGCATTGATGAATAATTATTATATTCTACCCTGGAATATTATTTATTGGTGAACCTATGCCCTAGATCCTTTTATATATTATTTTCTCCTTATTCTTGATCTCCGTAGTTTAGTTTATTATTCAAATATAAATATTGGTTACTTCATAATCTAGATTAAGACTGATTTTTCGAGGTTATTGGGCGGTTATTTTTCGCTAGAATTATGCGGAAAATTCTAACTGATACTTAAAGGGGACTAAAATTACCATTTTACCCCCGGCAAGCATCAAAGTCTATTTTTCGGCAGTTTAAGTACTTAATATGGTCGGATAATCGGCTTAAAATTGTGAATCATCTGCGGCCCACGTTCGGGGATAACCGAACCATCATACACTTACCGATTTCAGTAATCGTCGGCTTTCCTCAGGCATGGAAAGCGTTATCGGTGGATTTTTCTTCAAGTATAGAAAACCGCCAAGTCGGCTTTCCTCAGGCATGGAAAGCGTTATCGGTGGATTTTTCTTCAATTATAGAAAACCACCAAATTCCTTTGTCGGCTTTCCTCAAGCATGGAAGGCATTATCGGTGGATTTCTTCAAGCATAGAATGACACCAAATTCGTTCGTCAACTTTCCTCAGGCATGGAAAGTATTATCCGGTAGCTTTCTTCAGGCTTAGAAAGGTACCAAACTCTTCAGTCGGCTTTCCTCAAGCATGGAAAGCGTTCAACAAATGTCACTCGGTGGATTCCTTCAAGCTTAGGAAGCTGCCAAATTCGTTCGTCACCAATACACTGGTGTCAGATACGTATTCTATCCCTTTACTCTTTTATCTGTAGAATTAACGTTTTTCTGCAGGTATCGGCGTATACAGAGTGATTTAGGATCGCAGAACGTCTTAAATCATTCTCCGTCCCTATCGGCTACTTTGACTATCGTTTTCGAAACTGACGTTTCTACAAACTCAGTCAAAGTGGGGGCTTCTGTAGACACCTAAAAATGTCTCCCCAAAACCAAACCCTATGATGAACAACCTTTCACCGCCACTATTGGTCGGGTTTAATATTTAATCCCGAAAGTGCTTAAAAAAATCATATTTTCATATTTTTGAACAGTCCATGGATTAGTCTTGATGTTTGATAAAAGCAAAGTTTTAATTTCAGCCCAAACTTATTAATTAATTTTAAGCCCAAACCTTTTTTTATTTTATTGTTTTATTATTTATTTTTGGCCCAAACATTTTATTTATTTTTATTTAATTATTTTCTTATTTTAGCCCGAATAATAAAAGTCAGAAAAGGCCCGAAATTATCAATCGGCACTTAAAAAGCCGAAGGAAATTAGGGTTAAAAAATGTATTTAGACGAAAAATGGATTGGAAATTCCCGCACCACGGCAGACTTCCACCGTGTCACGGGAATCCTTCCCGTCTGACGGTGGGATTTCTCGTGACACGGGAGGTCTGCCGTGACACGGGACAGTCCGTGTCTTTTTCGCGTAAACCCTTGACGCGTTTTCTATCCCGTTTTCTGAAAATTTCCCGCGTCACGCCAAAAGTGTACCGTGTCACGGGAATGTGTACCGTCTGACGGTGGGGCTTCCCGTGTCACGGTACAGTCTGACCGTATCACGGGATAATTTTTTAGGGTTTTTATCATTTTAGGGTTCCGTGTGCTCCCTCAGCACATTTTCCCTATAAATACCCCCTAATTTCTGATGAATGGGGCACCGAGTAATTCTATTATTTTATTTTCTCTCTTCTATGCTTTAGCCTAAACACTAGCCTACCCTTTTCACTTCAAAATTCCTTCTTCAAGCACTCAAAGGAGTCCATATTTTACTCGAGGTTCTGTCCTTAAGCCAAGGCGTGACAGGTAGAACTGTTTGAGGGTTTGGCCCCAAAATCAACTTTATTTTATTTAATTTAATATAGTTATTGTTTTATTATTTCCTTGAAGTTACTAACTCGTTTATTATTTTGTAGTTGCAAACAAACAGAATCAAAGTAAGGATCATGCTTTTTTTTTGTTTTTATTATTTTTCTAACGATTTTATGTTGTTGGAATTGTGATTAAATTGGTTTTAATATTAATGTTGTTTTATTATATTTATTGATCACCATATTACATGTTTAAAGGGAATATGTAATTGAATATCACGCCTAATAAGATAATTTGGACAACCGGTTTAGGATCCTTTTAATCTTATTATTAATTGAAGTGATCACAATATTTTAGAATTATGTGTTGCATTAATATTCAACTAATTTAGCATAATAATAGTTTGGAGCAAATTGAATTTTTGTTTGTATGCCTTTGAGATCGCAGGAATGCTTTTCACTATAAGAATTGAGTAGACGCCAATAAGGGCGAATGTGACTCCATGACTCACTTCGTACCATCATCCCCGTACCTCCTTTCGTGGTTCCGAACCATATGGAGTTAGTAATCTCATGGATTATGAATGGGGTGTAACCTTCACAGGTCAATCGTTGTTGCCTATCGTTGTCCCTTATCGTGATTGCCTTTTTATGATCCGTGAACGATTTACAAGTTCCTTAAAAACTTGTTGGCGGCTCCCTACTTTATTTGTCCCTAATCGTAATGTCAATTCCCACTTCCTATGAGTGCCAAGCATATTCACACATGCTTTTAACGTAGGCGCACTTCAAGCGACGCCTACAATTTGGCGACTCCACTGGGGAGGATTCTTAATTATTTATCGATTTGAGTGATCGGTATTTAATTAAGATGAGTGGATGAGACTTGAAAGATTCTTGAAAAATATTCCTGTGATTAATTTGGCATTTTTGCATCTGCATAGACGTTTTAACGTCGCGTTCAGGTCTATCCCGTAGGAAAAATTGGATGACTTGGTTGCGCGCGAAGGGAAACAGGGCACCAGTCAGATTTTCTGACTGCCGTGCCACGGCAGAATCTGCCGTGTCACGGTACAGTGCACCGTCTGACGGTGCACAGTACCGTGACATGGGAATTTCTGCCGTGTCACGGCAGTCCTAAAATCAGTCCGGTGGCTTATTTTCTCTCCTCACAGTCGACTTCCTTCGATTTTTCTGAAAAAACGTATGTGTTCTACATGCGTCTTAGCCCCGGGGAATTTAAGCTCTATCGACCCAAAAACGCTCATGGCAATAAGGGTTCATCCGAGTTATTAAATCCACCCAAACCATGGAGTCGAGTTCGATTTCATCACGAACTCGCGGAGCCGCCCGTTGGCATACATCCTCAAGGGAGGCTGCCTTGCTAACGCGTCCAAACTCTTAACCATGGTACCCTTTTGACACCCAAAGCTTGACTAATAGTTGAACATAGATTTTGACTCTAGGTTGCGAACTTTTTTTACATCATCGTGCCTAAATGCTATGTGTTTCTTTGATGCTAACCCTCATGTGTTTGCTCTTTTGTTTAACCCATGACCGAGGTTTTTTATTCTCACATAGTAATTAGTACGGACCTAAAATCGGTTAAAATCTAGAACAATCATAAAACTGACCTCGAATTGCGCACCGTGTCACGACATGTTCTGCCGCGCCACGGTGAACAGTGCTGTGACACGGGGCTGTCCACCGTCTGACGGTAGACTGCACCGTGTCACGACAGTCTGCACTGTGACACGGTGCCCAGGAAAGTGTTCTGACAGTTTTTTTTTTTCGATTTTTGTGCGAATGTTGTGTCCATTTTGTGTCGTGTTTAGCTATATGGTCAAAACACGCGTCTATAACCTCACTTAATCATTCACATATCGTGTCCACACACTTTTTTTTAGTCGTGCACCACTTTTTGACCGTATTTTAGGGAAGTCTCGTTTTTGTGTCGTTTTTTTTTCGGAGTAAGTCGGATGGTATCCTCCCATGTTTTTTTTAAAAAAAAATAATAAATAAGTAGAGTTTCAAAATTATAGATTTTTTTTAAAAAAAAAAAAAAAATTCCTTTCTTATTAATCCGGATAGGTTAAGGTTAAGTTTGGTCATTAAAGGTGTGTTTGTTTCGGTGTCACACCACTTGGACAAGAAGCAGGGGTAGATTGTTATGGTTCGAGTCCATACCTCAACAACCTCTTATACCAAAGAGGCATATAAGGAAACCACCTCAATCATCTCCACAAGATCCATCTCCGGTATACTTTCAACCAATGGCCACTAAGGAAGATATTGAGAACCTCAACAGGACAATCGAAAGATTGTCTGACATGATGCAGACACTCACCACTAGAGTCAGCACTGTAGAGCAAGACAATCAAAACAATGTCACTACTGCTGCAATGGACAAGATTAAGGAACAGATGAGCAAGATTTCTGAAGAGTTCACTTATGTGGAACAGCCTGTCACCTCTTCGTCCATAAGAGATAAGCTTCCTGAAAAGTTTTCCACTGCTGACATTCCCAAATTCAAGCCTACTGATAATCCGCTTTTCCATTTGAAGGCTTTTTCTGCAGCTATGGCTCTTAAGGGAGTAGATGTGACACTCTTCCCTACGGTGTTTCCTCTTTCCTTAGAGCATGCCTGTCAACAGTGGTTCTATTCTTTGGAATCCAAGCATGTCGCGACCTGGGAGGATGTTGCTGAAAGCTTTATGAATAGATACAAGTGTAACATCCAGGCCAAGACTTCTGAACGTGAACTCTCCATTCTCAAACAGAAAGAGAATGAAGGCTTCACCACTTACTTAAGCAGGTGGAGAGAAACAGCTGCGCTCCTGGTGGATCCCCCCAAGGAGAAGGAAATGGTTCGCTTGTTCATTGCCAATCTGATTCATAAGTACAAGCAACACTTGAAGTTTCTGCCTCTGAGTACCTTTGAAGCTGTATACGATATTGGAATCAATATTGAGGATGAGCTGATGAAGTCTATTGGTAGCAGCAATAACAACAGCACTTGGAAAAACAAGAAGAACGACACACCTTCTTCTTCGTCATCTAAGCCTAATAATGCTACCAACAATATCAACATCAATGATGTGCTGGCCCTCAATGCTCCTCCTCAAAGATTCCAAAGGCAAAGGAGGGTTTACACGCCTTTGGGAATGACTTATGATGCTGCTTATGACCGTTTGCATGGTCAAGGACTGATTATGCCAATCGGACCATTTCCAGAACCTCGACCTGAGAATAAGACCGCTAGCTATGACCCCAATGCTTATTGCAAGTTTCATCAAGGCAAGGGTCATAACACTAAGAAGTGTTGGAGGCTGAAGGATGCAATCCAAGACTTGATCGATGCTAATCAACTTCCTGTCCCTCCAGGGGCAAGAAGCCTAACTTTCAAACAGGTCCTCTTTCTGATGCTTTGGCTATCATGGGAGATGAAGTCTCCTTTGATCCGTCGATACTCATTCAACCTGTGAATGAACCTCTGCCAGAAGTTGTATTTATCTCAAGTACTGAAGAAGTGAACGGAATTTGGGATAGTGATGATGAAGACGTCTATCTCAAGGATATACCTTGTTCATCTCTTGGCACCAGTGAAGATGTTTGGGGGGACTTTGAGGTCAAGGTTCTCACCAGAAGTGGACGGTTGCAACAACCTAACCCACCTCCACCTCCACCACAATCACATCCGATAGTTGATCCTATTGACCCTGTAAACATCGATGTGGTCAAACAACTACAAAAGACCAAGGTGGAGATGAATGTATGGAAGCTTTTGGCCACTTCCCACGAGCATCGAAAGGCTGTGATGAATGCTCTGGTGAAGATAGAAGTTGATGATGACATGACTCCTCAAGGATTGGTCAACTTTCTCACTACTGAGCTGCCAAGTACTAGCAATCTGATTTCGTTTTCTGATAAGGATCTACCCCCGGAAGGGGATCAACATAATAAGGCCTTACACCTCACAGTGGTGTGTAGGCAGATGAATGTTCCCATGAGCCTGGTTGATAATGGCTCTGCAATCAATGTGTGCCCACTCCGTACTGCAAAGAAGTTGGGCATAAAGAATGAAAAATTGACTCCCTCCACTCAAGGGATTCGCGCTTATGATAATACTCGCCGTCAAGCCGTGAGTACTATCATACTAAATATAACTACTGGGGTCATTGAACGTCGCACCAAATTTCAGGTGGTGGACATTAAGGCCTCTTTCAATCTGTTGTTAGGACGCCCTTGGCTTCATGAGCTAAAGGCGGTTCCATCGTCGCTTCACCAGAAAGTGAAAGCCATAGTTGGAGGGGTTCCGATTACTATTGATGCTTCTCCTATGCGCATTCAAGTTATTGATACTCCTATCGTCCATGTTGAGCATGACGAAGAAGATGAAGATCTTTGGGGGTTTTCACTAGATGATGTTCTCGTGATCGAAGAGGAAGAAAAGTGTCATCTCGACTTCGATCCCTATTCAAACACCAGTATCAATGCCATTCTGAAGAAGCAAGGTCATTTCCCTGGAATGACCCTTGGACTCAAGAAGAAAATGGCTGAATCTTGGGGCCATCCTAGTGCGCTTAAGAAGGATACTTTTGGCTTGGGATTCAAGCCAACAAAAGAAGATCTGAAACAAGCTGCATTGAAGATGAAGGCTCGCAATAATGCTCGAATCACGAAGACGGAAATGGCCATGGATCCATATCCGTTGACCCTCAATGGCCAGTACATCAAAGAAGGGGAAGACTTCCCATGCTATGAATTCCCTGAGCCATTTGTCCATGGTGGGATCCGTGAACCAGGATTCGAGGCGTTCCTCGATTGTGACTTCGTTGATGAAGACGAAGAGCTCTCCACAGCCGAGAAGCCAGCTAGCCCGAATTCTGATGATCTGGGAATCAACCTTCTTTTTGGAATGGAGAAAAATGAGTCCAAGCCGGTCCGCAATATAGCGAACAAGGATTTTGACCCCTCCGAGTTAATCGTCCAAGCTGACAACATTTCAAGGGGATAGCGCAAGACATTGAGGATCACTACGCCGAGTGGAGAGAAGTTGGAAATAACCGCTGGCAAGGGTCCTATGTTTGATGAGTCTGAGTCGTCTGGGTCCGAGTCCGAGTCCGAGTCCGAGTCCGAGTCTGAGTCTAAGTCTGTAGACGAGTCCTTAGAGTCTGAGGCCGACTCTCTTTCTGCTATAGAGTTCAACCCTGAGTCTCTTGTTGAGTCCTCTCTTCCTAGTCCTAATAATTCTGGTGAGGTCGCAGCCGATCTTGCCTCTCTTGATGTATTAGCCAGTGAATTCAATAAAATGAGTACCTTTGCTTACGATGCGTGCCATTCCCCTAGCCCTGATCAATATTGCTTTGCTAATGATAAAAATGACAAAGAAATAATAAAAGCAATGGAAGAACACGAAAATAAAACAGCAGTTATTGAAGATACAGAAACAGTTAACATTTCCAATGATACGACTGTTAAAGAAGTAAAAATTGGATTAACACTAAGTCAAGATGAACGCAAAGAGCTAATTAACTTGCTTAGTGAATTTGTTGATGTATTTGCTTGGTCATACCAAGATATGCCAGGAATTGACAGGGATATAGCTCAGCATACGATACCACTCATTCCAGGTATGAAGCCTGTCAAACAAAAGTTGCGCCGAATGAAACCAGATGTGGCTCTCAAAAGCAAGGAAGAAATCAGGAAGCAATTGGCCGCAGGTTTCATCAAAGTATCCCAGTATCCGGAATGGATAGAAAATGTGGTTCCAGTTCCAAAGAAGGATGGAAGGGTCAGAATATGTGTTGATTACAGGGATCTCAATAAAGCAAGCCCAAAAGATGGGTTCCCTCTACCTCACATTAACATTCTGGTTGATAACACAACAAACCATGCACTCCTGTCATTCATGGATGGTTACGCCGGATATAATCAGGTATTGATGGCCGAAGAAGACATGGAGAAAACCACATTCATCACGCAATGGGGTACATATTGCTATACGGTAATGCCATTCGGGTTGAAAAACGCGGGTGCCACCTACCAAAGAGCAGCTACAGCATTGTTACATGACATGATGCACAAAGAGGTGGAGGTCTATGTCGATGATATGATCGTTAAGTCTAAATATCGCCCAGGACATATTTTTGCACTTCGCAAGTTCTTTGGGAAGAAATCTGCCTTCATGCCGGGAAATCTCTTATGCATAGCCAGGAAAGAAGCACATAAAACCATGGAAAACCTTCATGTCGGTATATGTGGAACACACATGAATGCAAAGATGTTAGTCCAAAAGATTCAACGTCAAGGTTACTATTGGACTACTATGGAGAGATATTGTCACGAATACGTCAAGAAATGTATGAAGTGTCAAGTCTACGCAAACTTACAGCACGTTCCACCTTCGCTTCTCTACACGTATACTTCTCCATGGCCTTTCTCCACTTGGGGCATTGACATCATTGGAAAAATAACACCACCAGGACAAGGGGGGCATGAATTCATTCTCGTAGCAATCGACTACTTCACCAAATGGGTCGAAGCTGCCTCATATGCCAAGATGACGGCAAAACATGTAGCTCAATTCATTGAGAAAAATATCATATGCCGCTATGGGGTACCACATGAGATGATCAGTGACAATGGAACACATTTCCAAGCCGAATGCGCGGAATTATTACAGAAATATCATATCAAGCATCACCGATCATCACCTTACAGACCACAAACAAATGGAGCAGTCGAATCGGCCAACAAAAATGTGAAAACTATCATCGAAAAGATGACAGAAAATTACAAGGAATGGCCAAGTAAGCTACATTTCGCCCTTTGGGGTTATCGAACCTTTGTTCGTACATCAACGGGGGCTACCCCTTTCTCTTTAGTCTATGGAGTTGAAGCTGTACAGCCAATCGAGCTCGAAATCCCTTCTCTTCGAATCGCATTGGAAAGCCAACTAGATGAAGTCGACTAGATTAGAGCAAGGTACGACGAACTGGTCTTGCTTGATGAAAAACGCTTGGCAGCTTTGCATCATGTCCAAACCTACCAACAGCGTATGGCACGACATTTTAATAAAAAAGTCAAGACTAGAAATATCAAAAAGGGTGACCTAGTGCTTAAGGCACTTCGTAAAAATGTGTTAGATCCAAGAGGAAAATTCAGACCAAACTGGTCAGGCCCGTACATTGTTAAAGCCATCCTGTCTGGCGGAGCGGCACAATTGGTAGACATGGATGGTAACGGCTTCCATAATTTAACCAACTTGGATCAACTCAAGAAATTCTATGCCTAGTCGCATGGGTTCATGACCCAATAGAGCTACGTTTGGCCTGATTCCTTTTTAGGATACGTAGGCAACCCCTCAAGGGGGGTCCGACCACTTTAAAATAAAAATCCTCCCTCTGTTGATCAAATATGCGCGTCAGTTCAGCATTGCGTCACGAAAAAAAAAATTTGCCGCGACACGGGACATCCCACCGTGTCACGGTACTGTTCACCGTGACACGGTGGACCTGAGCGGAAAAAAATAAATAAAAAAAGAAGGGAAATTCCCGTGCCACGTCACCTTTTTGCCGAAAAAAAAAGGTACAATTGTCGTGACGCGGGAATCTGTACCGTGTCACGGGACCTTTTCACCGTGACACGATGGATTTTCAGTTTTTCCGTTATTTCCTTAGTGGCGCATCCGTTGCGGATTCATTGTTCGAGTTTTTTTTCTATTTTCGTTCTTCCATTGCGTCCGACTCCTTAACTCGGATAAATAAAATATAAATAAAAGTCATTGTAATTTTTATTTTTAAGGCTGAAATAAATGTGCTATTATTATTAAAATAAATGCGACTACAAGTATTGGCATCATATGCCTTATTTTAAATAAATATTATAAATCATAAAAAGCAAAGCACTATTGATCTAATCTCTCTTCTCTTTAGGAACATCCTTCTCTTGGTCAATTAGGTCGGCCTTCACCATTAATGTGTCTTTCGTAGCCCGAACCGTCACACCCCTAGTCGAACTTTCACCCCTTTCACCCTTCTTGAATTTTTTCGGTTGTTTCTCCCTGTAGACCATGTTTTCTTTACCCTTTCCTTTCACATAATTCTTCTTTCTTGGCATTATAGGAGTCTTAAACTCAATCCCTTGTGTTCTCGGACCTAGACGATCTTTAGGAGGAGCTTTCTTATTTCCAAGACGACTCTTCACATCAGACTTGCGTGATCCGAATCGTTCCCTCCTACTTTTAGGCTTCAACCATGCCTTGTATGCACTAGACAAAGGAGGAAGAGCTTGGTCACTTGCAGAAATGGTCCACAAAGGTCTTCCAATCCAATAAGCCTCTCGTACTTGTGAACGTTACTTTCATGCAACGATACTTCACGAGGACTATCGTTATAGCGTGGAATTACTTGTTCAAGTCCATACTGCCGCATCAGTCGAGAAGGACAATAAAAGGTCAGTTTTGAGATACTAGGAACACGGCAATATGGAGTTTCATTCGTGCCAACCATCCTAGTAAGCCTCCACCAAGGCACCACCCAACGAATGGAAAATTCCCTCTTTGCAATGAAATTTTTCCAATCTTCATACGACATGTTCGCAGAGTAATTCTTTTTCTTGCGGACTAGGTCGTTAGGGCCATATTTTTCAACATCGTCGGGGGCTTCAAATAATTCCAAACGCTCCATCAACCAAATCTGCAAAAAAATAAAAAATAAAAAAAAAATTAGTCGGAAAAAAAAAAATTGCAGATTCCCGTGACACGGCAGGTCTCACCGTGTCACGGCAAACACCCACCGTGACACGGTGCCTGTTTTGTGTCACGGGGGCTATTCGGAGCGTTGTTTTACCTGCAGTAGTACCAGAGAGCCCTTCCTGATGGCTTTCCGGTCAGCTTTTGCCTCGTCAAGGCCATGAAATGTTTCTCCAAGGCACGTCGGCATAGGAGATCTTCCAGATTCAACATGCTCAAGCACAGACGCTAGACAAGCATGTCCTACCCTACCGTTTGCAAATAAAAGCTTGCTAAACATGCAAAATATATATGCCCTTCTACGATATACATGATATGACTCGGAGATAGGACGATTAAAATATAGATTAGCAAGTTTTTCTAAGTCTACTTCATTACCACAGACAATTCTATTTAAATCTGGATCTGTTAGATTCAGATGGCGTTCAAAATCTTGGTAATAATATTCACGTAGGGTAGGCATGGCAATAAGATTTCTAGCAGGAAACCCAATGATTGCGCCGAATTTCTCCGGCAAGGGACAGATTTCATCATAATCAAATTTGAAACAGTGTGTTTCTGGACTCCAATAATCTAATGTTGCCCTAAGAAAATCATGTTCAATAGCTACGTGTCGCAGGGCTAGCAAACCCCTGACATGAAATAATTCTAACTCTCTTTTTTCAGCATTGGTCAACGAATAAGACCAGTCGCGCAATGTATTATCAAAATTCTGAGACATGATTATTGAAATATGAAATTCTAAATTATTTTGTGTTTCGTAATTATGCATATCATGAATAATCTGGTCTTATTTTATAGCAAAAGCGCTCGAAACTGCCCAGAATTTATCTTTTCATACGCGTAAAATACACCGCTGAATAATACGCATCCCGTGACACGGGAAGTTCCACCGTGTCACGGGAACTTTTGTCGTGACACTGTACACAGTGCCGTGTCACGGCACTTCACGCGTTTTCTTTTTTCATCTTTTCCCGTATCTATCCTGATTTTTATAGTATTTTATCTTCACCGTTTATTTTTCAGTTTTTCCGAGAGTTTTATTTCTAATAAAATTCTCACCTTTTTTATCTATATTCTTATTATTATTATCATCTTTATTTTATTTATTTATTTATTCATCACTTTAAGATTTAATTTCTTTATCACTTTATTTATTTTTTGTCTTTTTATTTTCTTTTCATTTTGGGGAAGGTAATTTCATTTATTTTATTTCTTTATCATTTAATTTTTTGTCTTGGGGAAGGTAATTTCATTTATTTTAATTCTTTATCATTTTATTTTTATTTCTTTTGGGGAAGGTAATTTTATTTTGCTTGTCTTTTTATTTCTTTTTCTTTTGGGGAATGTCGGTATCCTCCATTACTCCACTTATGTTTTTTTTCGTCGCGTCGTTAATAAATACACAATCACACACAAGGAGTTTCAAGCACACACTAACACACAATAATAAATACATAAACCGTGAATAATGTACAAAGAGTCGTAATAAATAAACATGTCAAGTGTCATCATAGTATGTACAAATAAAAACCCTCGGTCAAAAGTCTCTAGAGCCAGAGTCAGTATCATCTCCAACCTGCGCATATGGGAACGGTGAGCCGAAGAGTCCCTCCACCATCCGAGTACGGGGAGTAGTGTCCCTACTAGTCCCTGTAACCCCAGCAGTAGTCAAGCTCAAGGCAGGACCCGTCCAGCCGGAAAAACGGTGTAGACTGGCCCAAAGACACTGGAATCGTCGGTGAAGGCATCGTCCCATACATCGGAACTGAGAACAAGCCCGACACCGGTGGAGGAATCCCGGACAATGGAGCTGAAAATGAACCAGGATCCAAGGGAGTCAAAACAGACCCAAGCTCAGGCTGCGGAGGCTGTGAAAACGACTGTCGCTGCCCCTGACTCTGGCCCGGAAAGCGCTGGGAAGACTGAGGCTGCTGCCACTGAGCCTCCTGAAATGGCTGAGTAGTCTGAGGCTCTCGCTGAGAATGAGAACGCCGGCGAATCTCAGGAGATCGTCTACCACGACCAAGCTCCTCCTCATCCGAGCCTCTAGGCCTCGAGCGCGAGCGGGACCTCCGTCACTCCTGAAAGATACAAAATCAAAAGGTGTCAACAATGCAAAATAAAACAAATGGTAGAAGTGAAAAAATGAATGATACCTCAAGAACGTCGCTAGAGCTCCGGCAACTCGCACTACGCCGAAGCTTAATGATGCAATACTTCAGGGCGTCAACCAGCTTCATGAATCCCATCATCTCCGGGCGGTTAGGCTGAGGATAAAACAAAGAAAAGTCAGTAACAAGCGGCGTTAAAAAGATGAATAACGCATCAAAGAAAACTCACCGGCTCAAAGACCTCGGGCAGAGACTCCTGACTGTAACCCTCTGGCGCGTCAGCAATATGATCCTCGGTGATACCAATCGGCCCTGGATAGCGGACAGACTGAGGAGAAATCTCGATCCTCCCCACAGGGCGGATGGTCGTCTGAAAATATGATCGAATAATCAAGTTATTCGACTATTTAAAACAGAGACTAGTAAAGAAGATCCTCAAAAGAAATCATACCTCAGGAAGACGGGGTGGAGGAGCCAGAGAGGGAAGCAAGTCCCACGCATAGTCACTCTCCATGTGAACAAGCTCCTGCCATGGAAAAGTATAGCGCTCTCCCCTGTTGATCAACTCTCTGATCAAGCGGGAGTCCAGCATCGACTCTGGTGGAGATGAGGGCACCACAAAACGATCGCCGCTATGCTGACGGACGACTCGCTCCCCCAAATACCAGACAAAGCGTCCGGTACCAACCAAAATGGTACGGTACGCTGAAAGACGCAGGGCCTCAGGTAGATCAGTCATCCCGGCCCAAGGACGATACTGGACATCAATGACAACCTGGAAACCATAAAAAGTTAGCGTGAAACAACGGAAACAACGTCAGAAGGAAAAGCGCAACAAAACTAATCCTTACGCCAACAGAAGAGGTGCCTCAGCGTAGTAGCCCACGCAGTGCAGGGACGGACTCCACCCGCGACTCTCCTCGATCACGCCAACTGGCCCCGACAGGGAAATCATGGACCGCTCCACGACGCCGGCGAGGAGCCAAGCCTGGGAAGTACTCGTAGAACCATAGCTGCAATGAAAAGTAATCTTTAGCACATGAGTCGAACAAGCTAAAGTGAAATAAAAAGGGGAAAGATTATCACCTCTACGACTCTCCACAGACCATAGACGGTGATGGGAGACTCGTCATTCAGCTGCCGACAGCCATGACGTAGCGATAAGAGGAGATCGGCGTATCCAAGGCTGGCCCAGTTATAGGATCCTATCTCATGGATCCTGACCAGAGCGGGGAGGTAGCAAAGGAGTACACGTGAACTCCTATCGGGAGAAAGGATTATAGAGATTAGGATCAGGATGAAGATCCGCACTCGCTGCTCAGCCGTCGTATCCTCTATGTCGAAGCCACGAGCTAAAACTGAAGCCAGCTCCGATCGTCCGCTCCTAGGACCACCTCGAGACACTACTCGGGTCCTGATGTGCTGAACGATCTGACCCAACAAATCAGCTGTCTCAGCTGATCCCCAAGACAGATCAGACATCTGAGCTACAGCCCGGTCGGTGAAGCGCAACCTGCTGATCATACTGAAGTCTAGGGGGGTCACCGTCATCTCCCCCCAAGCAAAATGAAAAGTGTTGGTAGTATCCCAGAAATACTCCAACAATGCGCGAACGACCGTCGCACCGCAACCCCGGGGGCTGCGAAACCCTACAACCGCCGCATAGAAATCTACTAAGTCGGCCGATTCCCATAGGGCGTTCGAAGCAGGATCCCTCGTAATAATCTGGTGAAGTCGAGGGATCAGATCGCCGGCTCCAGCGCCATGGTGGCGAAGCGTGCCATCGACTATGCTGGAGAATGGGCGATGAGAGACATGGTTTTCACGGCAGAAAACCAACTGGTCTGGAGTCCACGGAGGTGGAACCCATCTACCCCTACTCGTAGAAGTCCGAGGCTCGGATTCTAAGACATCGTCGTCCATGCCCTCAGGAACGGTGGGAGTGTCCTCCCGAAAAGCCCGACGCCGGCCGTGGGTAGAAAGATCGCAATCTCGTCGCCTAGGCATGCTATTATAAAAATCTAAATGCTTAGCATCATTTCCTAAGACATTTAATTCAAGTTGCATATTTATAAAAATAAAAATCTAAATACTTAGCATCATTTCCTAAGTTATTTAGTTATTTATTGAATTATATGCTAAATTTTTACCTCCAGGCTAAAAATTGGCAAAATTATGGTATTTAGTTTCTCCATGACAAACTAATACTACGGTTCGTTATTTATTGAATTATATGCTAAATTTTTACCTCCAGTCTAAAAATTGGCAAAATTATGGTATTTAGTTTCTCCATGACAAACTAATACTACAGTTCTCCTAGCCGCATGATACTATGTTCTCCATGACAATATAGTACATATGCAAAATATGAATCAATACATCATTTCACAAGGTTCACCACCATTTTTTCACCATGAACATTATTTCACAAAGTAGTACCCAAAATTGGTGATTTGCTCAATCCTCCATCAAATCATGCAATTTTTGTCTCAAATTTCTCACAAACACGCATACATACATATACAAGTAAAATCATGGCAAGAATTTCAACATAAAACCTCAAAATCAAAAATCCCCAAATTGATGTTTAAGGGTTTTTCATGAAATTACTTTTGAAGCAAATTTGAGGCACAAACTAAGAAGAACTTACATAGATTCTTGTAGAAGGTCGAAAATGAGGAAATTAGCAAGAAATTAGAGCAAGATTGGTGAAAATTTGAGCTCCAAAAGCTCGAAAAACCTCGAAGGTCTGCGCAACAACCGTGTCACGGTGGAGCTGGGCCGCCGCTCGGTTGAAGTGTGACGTGTCACGGTTTCCGTACCCGTGTCACAGTGAGTTTGAAGGGAGACGGAGCTCCGGTGACTTCGACGGCCGCTTCAAGCAACAGACAGCAACAGCAGCAGCAAAAATGAACAAGCAACAACCCGCAGCAAAAGTAAAAAAATAATAAAAAAAAAAAGAGAGAGAGAAAATGCAAAACCGCCGTGTCACGGTTGCCGTTCCCGTGTCACGGTGAGCCCGGACGGTCGCCGGTTTGTCTTAGACGTGGCACGGCGATTTATGTGAGCAAGAAGATGAAAATGGAGAAGAGGAAATGAGAAATGGCGAAATAGTGAAGCAGAAGTGCGAATTTATAGACAAAAAAATAATTGTTACGTTCCCTGTTCACCGTGCCACGGTTACCGTTATCGTGTAACGGTACACTGATGACGTGGCGCGCTGGTATTCGTCGATAAAAAGCGCAATGATTCATGTGTTGACCGATTCAAACAGCGAAAAAAAAAGAGGGAAAAAATATTCCCGTGACACGGGATTTTATCCCGTCTGACGGGAGTAATTCCCGTGTCACGGCAAAATAATGACGTTACACGGCAGCTCTGCACATTGTCAGCGAATATTCCTGGCGTTTTTTACTAGTTTGACTGATTTTTCGAGGTTATTGGGCGGTTATTTTTCGCTAGAATTACGCGAAAAATTCTAACAGATACTTAAAAGGGACTAAAATTACCATTTTACCCCCTGGCAAGCATCAAAATCTATTTTCGGCATTTTAAGTACTTAATATGGTCGGATAATCGGCTTAAATTTGTGAATCATCTGCGGCCCACATTCGGGGATAACCGAACCATCATGCACTTACGGATTTCAGCAATCGTCGGCTTTCCTCAGGCTTGGAAAGCATTATCGGTGGATTTTTCTTCAAGTATAGAAAACCGCCAAGTCGGCTTTCCTCAAGCATGGAAAGCGTTATCGGTGGATTTTTCTTCAAGTATAAAAAACCGCCAAGTCGGCTTTCCTCAGGCATGGAAAGCGTTATCGGTGGATTTTTCTTCAAGTATAGAAAACCGCCAACTCGGCTTTCCTCAGGCATGGAAAGCGTTATCGGTGGATTTTTCTTCAAGTATAGAAAACCACCAAATTCCTTTGTCGACTTTCCTCAAGCATGAAAGGCATTATCGGTGGATTTCTTCAAGCATAGAATGACACCAAATTTGTTCGTCGACTTTCCTCAGGCATGGAAAGTATTATCCGGTAGCTTTCTTCAGGCTTAGAAAGGTACCAAACTCTTCAGTCGGCTTTCCTCAAGCATGGAAAGCGTTTCAACAAATGTCTCTCGGTGGATTCCTTCAAGCTTAGGAAGCTTCCAAATTCGTTCGTCACCAATACACTGGTGTCAGATACGTATTCTATCCCTTTACTCTTTTATCTGTAGAATTAACATTTTTCTGCAGGTATCGGCGTATACAGAGTGATTTAGGATCGCAGAATGTCTTAAATCATTCTCCGTCCCTATCGGCTACTTTGACTATCGTTTTCGAAACTGACGTTTCTACAAACTCAGTCAAAGTGGGGGCTTCTGTAGACACCTAAAAATGTCTCCCCAAAACCAAACCCGATGACGAACAACCTTTCACCGCCACTATTGGTCGGGTTTAATATTTAATCCCGAGAGTGCTTAAAAAACCATATTTTCATATTTTTGAACAGTCCATGGATTAATCTTGATGTTTGGTAAAAGCATAGTTTTAATTTCAGCCAAAACTTATTAATTAATTTTAAGCCCAAACCTTTTTTAATTTTATTGTTTTATTATTTATTTTTGGCCCAAACATTTTATTTATTTTTATTTAATTATTTTCTTATTTTAGACCAAATAATAAAAGTCAGAAAAGGCCCAAAATTATCGGCACTTAAAAAGCCGAAGGAAATTAGGGTTAAAAAATGTATTTAGACGAAAAATGGTTTGGAAATTCCCACGCCACGGCAGACTTCCACCGTGTCACGGGAATCCTTCCCGTCTGACGGTGGGATTTCCCGTGACACGGGACAGTCCGTGTCCTTTCCGCATAAACCCTTGACGCGTTTTCTATCCCGTTTTCTGAAAATTTTCCGCGTCACGCCAAAAGTGTACCGTGTCACGCGAATGTGTACCGTCTGACGGTGGGGCTTCCCGTGTCACGGTACAGTCTGACCGTGTCACGGGATACTTTTTTAGGGTTTTTATCATTTTAGGGTTCCGTGTGCTCCCTCAGCACATTTTCCCTATAAATACCCCCTCATTTCTGATGAACAGGGCACCGAGTAATTCAATTATTTTATTTTCTATCTTCTATGCTTTAGCCTAAACACTAGCCTACCCTTTTCACTTCAAAATTCCTTCTTCAAGCACTCAAATGAGTCCATATTTTACTCGAGGTTCTGTCCTTAAACCAAGACGTGAAAGGTAGAATTGTTTGAGGGTTTGGCCCCAAAATCAACTTTATTTTATTTAATTTAATTTAGTTATTGTTTTATTATTTCCTTAAAGTTACTAACTCGTTTATTATTTTGTAGTTGCAAACAAATAGAATCAAAGTAAGGATCATGCTTTTTTTTGTTTTTATTATTTTTCTAACGATTTTATGTTGTTGGAATTGTGATTAAATTGGTTTTAATATTAATGTTGTTTTATTATATTTATTGATCACCATATTACATGTTTAAAGGGAATATGTAATTTAAAATCACGCCTAATAAGATAATTTGGACAACCGGTTTAGGATCCTTTTAATCTTATTATTAATTGAAGTGATCACAATATTTTAGAATTATGTGTTGCATTAATATTCAACCAATTTAGCATAATAATAGTTTGGAGCAAATTGAATTTTTGTTTGTATGCCTTTGAGATCGCAGAAATGCTTTTCACTATAAGAATCGAATGTGACTCCATGACTCACTTCGTACCATCATCCCCGGTCCTCCTTTCGTGGTTCCGAACCATATGGAGTTAGTAATCTCATGGATTATGAATGGGGTGTAACCTTCACGGGTCAATTGTTGTTGCCTATCGTTGTCCCTTATCGTGGTTGTCTTTTTATGATCCGTGAACGGTTTACAAATTCCTTAAAAACTTGTAGGCGGCTCCCTACTTTATTTGTCCCTAATCATAATGTCAATTCCCACTTCCTATGAGTGCCAAGCATATTCACACATGCTTTTAACGTAGGCGCACTTCAAGCGACGCCTACAATAGGTAATATATAGCAACAATAATAGAAGATCGGAGCGATCCAAAAGAAAATTCAAAGGTCTGATTAGCATGTAAAAAAAACACAAGCTTGTATACGTTTTAAAGTATACTACATAATATATGGAATACGAGCCAGAAAAATCACTTAACATGTTATGATTATATTAATCAAATAATCCATCAATTAATTCATACAATCCCAAAATCAAAGGGATTTTATCCCTATTTTATTTACATTAGCAAATCATCTTCCTCCCGCCAATGGTTTAATCTTAAGGGAATAATAAAATCATCTATAGTATAATAATTTGGTGGTTAAAAAAACTTAAATTATTAGATATACATAAAACTCAATTTCATTATTACTAATATAAATTTTTCTTTCGACTACCCTCATTATCATCTATAAATAGCTGATGGAATTAGTGAGGTTTTATCAAACAAACAAAGTCTTCCCTTCCTTTTACATCAAGAAATCATTCAATTCCCCTCTTTTGATTAATTAGCAAATTACTGATGTGTCTATTTTATATAGTATTTTCCCCCGTTCCTTGGTCATAATTAGTAGTGTTTTTGGCTCTTTAGAGCCACTTTTATTACTAATTTGTATTTTCTAGTGTTTTCGTAGATTTGGTTGACTTTTGCAGGGATTTACACTTTTGGAGTATTTTCCCGACATATTTTAGAGCAATCACGAACATTATTGGAGAAGCACGACCTGATTTTTATAGCTCTGGGCCGGTTAGAGCCATCAAACCGGAGATTAAGGGCTCGGTATAGGTGATACCAGGGCATTTGGACCCAGTATTCAAGACCGGAAGAGGAAACCCAGATTGGCCCGAAGAATTGGAGCCCAATCGTAGTCCAATTAGTGGCCCAAGAGAGCCGCCCAGCCAAAAAGGCTGGCGCCCGGAAGCGTGCCCGGCCGGGCGGGAGAAGCTAAGGTCGGCGCCCGGTGACGCGCCTGGCCGGGCGCGAGATTTATATTGACGAGCAAAAAGGCGCGCCCGATCGGGCGGTGCCTCGCCCGATCGGGCGCGTGTAATTAGTAGGAGACGATTAGCGTCGTTTAAGTTTCTTTTAGTTTAGGATTTGTACGGAGTATAAATACTCCTCCGTAATACGATTTTAGGATCCCTCTCTCTCTCTCTCTTACTCTTTCTTTATTCTCTTAATTGTTTTCTTAGATTTCCTTTCTCTAAAACCTTTGTTCTTAATCTACTTTTAATTCCAGATTTATTTTGGTAACGATTTCTCTTCTCTTAATCTTAGTTGTTTATTTTTTATTCCTTTAATCATGTTTTGCTTTATTGCTTTGAATTAGTTTAGTTTCTATTATGTGTGAGTAGTTTTCTTTCTAGGGTTTATGGGGATCCATAAATAATATGAAAGGGTAATTTATTGTTGTTAATTATCAATGCTAGATTAATTTCCTATTGATTGATTTAATGCTCTGTGACTAGATTAGGCCTGATCTTTTATGCATGAGTTTGATAATATTGATTCGAGATTCGACAGATGAGAATTGATGTTTAGGTCTAGTTTCAATAGGCAGGTTAATTTATAAATGGTTAGGTCGAGATTCGAAAGATGAGATTTAATACCGGTAAATTAATTGTGTGATTATAATACGTAGCGAAAGTCCTTTATAATCTGATTAATATATGCATTGATGAATGATTATTATATTCTACCCTGGAATATTATTTATTGGTGAACCTATGCCCTAGATCCTTTTATATATTATTTTCTCCTTATTCTTGATCTCCGTAGTTTAGTTTATTATTCAAATATAAATATTGGTTACTTCATAATCTAGATTATATTAGTTAATTAGGAATAGAAAGATCCATTTCTCTGTGGATTCGACCCTACTTCCCTATCTATATTAGTTAGAGGATTTAGGAATTACTTTTGATTTGGGGATACGACTTTAACCTGTCAAAATTTTGGCGCCGTTGCCGGGGAAACGGTTTTTATTTTTATTTCTGATTATTTTTGTAGTCTAGGTTATTTTCTTTTTGTCTCAGAGAACGTTAGTTCTTTGAGGCAAACCTCACATTTGCTTCTAGTTTTTTTGTTTATGCCCAGGTGTTCCACATCAAGGTACATCCCATTCGATCCTGAGATCGAACGTTCCTTCCATAGACAGAAAAATCTCTACAAGCAAATCCTGGCGGATTCTGGTGATAATAATAATCACCGAGACCCTCCAACTGGTTCTAGCGATTCAGAGGTATCATCAGATCCAGAATCGGAGATGACGGCTCCAAAGAAGCTTAGTGATTAATCACAACCAAAGCTCACAGATTTTCCACATCTCACTCCTACTCCGGCTCTTGTTGGGGTTCAATTTGAAATTAAACCTCAATTTATAACGATGATAGAGAGGAAGCAATTTAGTGGAGCTAAGGGTGAAGACCCAAATCTCCACATTGCCGACTATTGTCAATATTGTAATACCATCAGGCAAGCCGGGGTCACTCAAGACCAAATCAGGGAGATTCTCTTTCCCTTCTCTTTAACTGGAAAAGCTAAATTGTGGTTTAATGGCTTAAATAGAACTGCACTTGGTATAACTGACTGGGAAACTCTTGTTTTGAATTTTTATAACAAGTATTATCCTGCAGAGAGAACAGTCGTACTACGGAGTGCGATTCAGAACTTTGCCCAAGAAGCCGATGAATCTTTATATGAGGCTTGGGAAAGGTTCAAGGACCTACAAAGAGAATGCCCCCACCATAATTTAGCACAATGGTAGTTAATCCAAGCCTTTTACAATGGCATTGGAAATTCTTCTAGAATCATTTTATATTCTGCAGCTAGTGGGAGATTTATGAATCTTAATGTTGATGATGCAGGTCAGGTTATTGAAGATATGGCGATACATAATTCCCAATATGAGAATCCTAGAGGTTTTTCTAACAAGGGGAAGCATAGTGTTGACTCTGTATCCTTTTTGCAAGCTCAACTGACCTCTATATGCCAAAAATTAGATAATCTTAGCACTGCTAATGTAGCTAATGTTTCTGCAATTAATAATAATTCTAATAAGGCTTTCTGTGAAAATTGTGGTATTATTGGTCATTGGGAACAAGATTGCAGGAGTTCCGTGGAGCAAGTGAATGTCTTTCAAGCTTATAGGCAGAATAACCCATACTCCAACACCTATAATCCTGGGTATCGGAATCATCCGATCCGTACCTTTCCTACCGGAGTACTAATGTTCAAAATCTACCACCACAAGAACCACAGGCGCCACAACAACAGCAGCAGAAATATTACCATCCCAATGTTGGCCAGAAGAACCAACCACAACAACCCTCCTCATCTTCCGACCCTTATTTGGTGGAAATTAGAGCGATGTTGGTTAACATGTAGAAGCACATGGAGAGTAGAGATGCGACAATTGATTCAATTCTAGCGCACAGTAAAATTGTAGATAATCAAATTGCGCAACTTTCCGCTACTCTACAAGCCCGCCAACAGGGAGCTCTACCGGCACAGCCGACCTGGCCTACGGATCAAGCCTATGAAATTACTCTAAAGAGTAGTTCAAACTATGAAGGGCCCTCTATGCCCAGAGTTGATGAACCTGATTTATTAAATAATGCTAATCTTGATTCCGTTAAACCAAATAATGTAGTTAATAGCCCTGCAGGGTTAAAGGATAGTACTAACATATCTAATTCTACATTGCAGGGTACTACTCCAGAGAAGGTGGCTACTCCAGACAAGAGCAACAATGCTCAAAAGCCAATTATCAAACTTCCATTCCCCAATCGTCACTTGAAGACAAATGTAGATAAGCAGTTTGGTAAGTTCCTGGAGATGGTAAAAGATTTGAAGGTCATAGTTCCCTTCACGGAATTAATCACACAAATTCCTTCATATGCAAAGTTTATGAAAGAAATATTGACAAGGAAAAGGTCTATTAGTGAGGTAGAGACAGTAGCTTTCACTACAGAGTGTAGTGTCGTACTTCAAAATAAGTCTCCACCTAAATTAAAAGATCCGGGTAGTTTTTCTATTTCTTTTCATATAGGCAATCTAATGATTGATAATGCATTGTGTGGTTTGGGTGCTAGCGTTATTGTCATGCCACTATCTGTGTGTTCTAAGTTAAATATGGGTAAATTAAAAGCTACCAATATAACTCTACAAATGGCCGACCGCTCTTTCAAATACCCCTTAGGTGTTTTAGAGGATGTCCCCGTTAGAGTAGGTAAGTTTTATATACCTGTTGATTTTGTTGTTCTTGATATGGCTGAGGATATGCAAACCCCAATTATTTTGGGTAGACCATTCCTTAACACTGCAGGAGCAATCATAGATGTGAGAAGTGGTAGGTTAACACTATCAGTAGGGGATGATAAAATTGTTTTCAATCTTAATAATACCCCTAAAAGCCCCATGACTGAGGAGAAATGTTTCAGTGATAATGTGGCTGAAAATTATTCTAACAAGCCCCAAGCTCTTGAAAAAGATCACTTGGAGGCGGTATCTTGTGTTGCATCCTTTTCAGATGAGATAGATAAATGGCAGAAGGAAGTTGATGCAATATAAAGAGCGCTCTACACTGTTGGTCTTGGTTTTGAGGACGAAAAGGTGGAATCAACCAAGCAAGTTGTGCGATTTGAGCCTACGGTAAATATTCCGCCAGATCGAGTTGCAAGTGTTGAATGCAATGAAAATTTGAAGCAACCATCGATCAAAGAAGGATCTTTAGTGCGTAGCATTGAAGACCTCCCATTCCAAGTCAAGGAGGATCCACCAGACAAAGTGAATTGGCGTCCCACATGGCATGTCAGAAGCCGCGTTGCAGCCTAAACACCGCTAGACCGGGTGAGAAATCGCCCGATCAAGCGTTAGGCCAAGGGTCCTAGTTGTTATACTTGGTAAGAAGGTCGTGCGGGACCTAGATAAACCAGCGCTTTGCGGGAGGCAACCCGTATTTTTTATGCTTTTTAGACTAGTTTTTCTTTCCTTTTCTTATGAGAGGAAAGATGGGAGAATTTAATGAGTTTTATGAGTGTTTATACAGGTTTGAAAGTAAGGAGTTAGTCAAAATTTGAAGAAAAGAAGAAAGTAGAGATTTCGTCAATAAGCCTCGGGCCCGATCAGGTGAAGCTCGCCCGATCGGGCGCGAGAGCAAGGCTTCAAAATCAAGTAATTTATTTCGCCCGACCGAGCGCGAAACTAGTCATATACGGACAACTTTGTCCGCCCGATCAGGCAAGCCCCGCCCGACCGGGAGGAGAAGAGGCAAAAATTCGAGCGTAAGATTGCCCGATCAGGCGAAGGGCGCCCGACCGGGCGCGAGAATTGAAGGAAATCGGGCATTTAGATCGCCCGATCGGGCGAATGCTGCCCGACCGGGCGCGAGAGCTAAACGAATTTTCCAAATTAGATCGCCCGACCGGGCGATCCCCCGCCCGACCGGGCGCGACGCCCCGACTTCTCCTTCTTCTTCTTTCTTCGTCCCTTTTTCTCATTTCATTCTACTACCTCCATTACTTTCTCTCTCTAAAACTCAAATTCTCTCTACATTCTCTCTAAGATTTCTTCTTCATTTCTCACCCAAATTCAAAACTTTTTACATATTTGTAATCCCCTCTTCATCCTATACATTCCCATATAAAAAATTTCAGATTTTGTTCAAATAAATATTCAAACCCATTTCTACCATGGCTTCAAAGAGGGCTCGGTCTATTTTCGGTAGGAGCTCCAGTTCGAGGGAGGAATATGACCCGGATTTGCAACTCCCGTACTGGCCGACGATCTGTATTGATAGCCGAGAGCAAAAGGAGCGGCTAGAACACTTAATCGGGTGTGAGGTAATTCCTTCTCGGTGGTTACGATTTTTAAATGACATTGGCATGAGAAAATTTGTTGATATGCACTATCCTACATTCCGAGAACTAACTTGTGAATTCTTGTCTTCTTTACAAGTTGTAAGTAGTAGAAATGAGCCGAATTTAATTTTTAGGTTGAACAATAGGAATATTAGTTTAACTTATGTAGAATTTTGTAAGTTATTTGAATTAAATTCTGAATTACCTCACCAATGGCATGCGGACTATAAAATGGGTGACATATATCATGCTTTGACTGGTTTGCCTACTCTTGACCCCCAACATGCTAATACCAAACCTATTCATCACCCTGTCCCAAAAATCTGGCAAAGATTTGCGGGTTTGTGTTTTTTAGGTAGGAACGAGCCCCATAATGCCCAAACTAACGAACTAGCTGTCATAGGACACTATGTGTATGGGTTCGGGAAATTGAACATAGGTAGGTTTATTATTCACCATCTGAGTAGTCATGCCACGGCCAGCACCACATCAAAAACCCCCCATCCGTTTAGGAGGCCTTATTACTCGAATAGCAGTGAAAAGGCCGGTTTTGTAGTGGATGGACCCCACCAACTGTGGATCAGATACCTATATGACTGCTAGGTATTTTGAGGAGTTGGGGTGGGTACGACCGGATAGCGAGCAGACACCCTTCTGGTGTATTTGGACTGAGAGCGAGCAACCTTTGCCCATCTTTCCCTTACCCAGTCCTAACTTGACCGCCTTTCCCCCAGGGCAACCATCCTATACATATGATCTTCTAGTTGCCAACGTTAGGGGTCAGGCACCACCACCACCAGTTCCACCACCCCAGCCTCAGCCTCAGCCCGAGGTGGCATTCTCTCCACCTCGCATGTCCCACTCCGTCCCTCATGTTGACTCTGACCCAGTTTGGGACCTTCAGAGTATAGGTCAGGCCTTCGAACGTATCGAGCATTCCCATACTGACCGGACGTATCGAGCATTCCCATACTGACCTTAGGAGGATGGTAGGTGATAAGCGTGTCGCATACCTAACAAAAATAAACCTAACTGGACCACTACTATGTAGACGGGCAAGCAAGGGTTGGATCCCAAGAGACTATGGTTCAACTAATTAAATAGACTCAGCAATTACTAAGCAAGTAACCAAATCAAATAAGTGAGAATCAATAACTAAAGAACTAATTAAAACGATTAAATCTAAACAATATGAAAATTCAATGCTAAAAACATCCAAGATCAAGCATCACCACGAATACAATTAATGCAATAGACGTTCTACCCCTAACACATAATTCAATTGATTAATGAGGAAAAGTAATCCATGAATAATACCAATGGTCTCTCCCGAGTTATCAATGGCTTCTCTAATCACAATCAAGCCTACTTCCGTGGAATCATGTAAATTAAGGACTTTGAGCACATTACTCTAACTTCCTAATCATCCATTCAACTACTCCCGTGATGAACTTCAAACCCTTAATTGATTTATTCAAATCCGTCAAAACCCAACTCCTGTTGCGATTAAAACAATGGATTAATAACAATACTAATTATCCCTAATCTAGTATTGGCATAAGCACAATCAATTAAGCATATCAATTACAATTATTATTAGAGAATTTAAAGAATTAAATCATACATTAATCATATTCGGGTTCCGCTAGATCTTGGAATAAAGAAACTACTCACACATATTAATGAAAGCAAAAACAATAATCAATGAAGAAAACATGATTAATAAGTAATTAAAAGTAAAAGAAGAAATAAAGATGAATACTAATTGCTTGAATGAAGAAAAGTACCAATTGTTGATGAACAAAGATCAAAACTTGAAAATGCAAATTAATCTAGATCTAGAGAGAATATTAGGGTTCTAATGAATGTTTAAAAGCTGCAAAATATAATAACTAAGTATGTTTAATCGGGGTTTACAATGGGTATTTATATCCCTTAATTAAGAAATCCCGAAAAATAAGAAAACGGGCTTCGCAAAACTCCGCCCGGTCGGGCGCGACACACAAACTCGCCTCCTCGCACAATACTCTGCTCTCCCGGTTTGCCAGGGCAATGCCGCCCGGTCCGGACGAATAGGAGTTGAATTCTTCACTTCTTTTCTTCTTCGCCCTGATTGCCAGGGCAATGTTGCCCTCCAGGGCGATGGGGGTAAGATACATCTATGTACTACTTTGCTCTTCTCTTTTCCTTCCTTTGCCCTGGCTGCCAGGGCGGACACGGGTATCATCACTCTTCCATCTTAACAAACTCTTGTGACCATCCAAATTAGTCTCGTTCATCCTGAAATACATCAAAAACAACGAAACTACCCATAAAAGCACAACATGATCACAACCAAATCAAAACAAGCTAAAATAAGCTATAAACAATTAATCTAAGCTTGAAAAATACCTAAATGAACTCTAAAAACACGCTCAATATACGACTTATCAGTAGGCTCCATAGACCAGAGGTTAGGGTACCTAGAGAGGAACTAGGGTAGAGCTCTGTACCCTATGTACGATGATTATGCTCGTCGGGGCAACATTCCCGACGACGCTATTCACCCTGACTGGTTTCAGCCTCTACCCCAGGGATACGATAGGGATCCCACTGCCCATGGTATTTACATTGACTATTCTTCTTTCCATGGGTACGGCCAAGACATTCCTTTCGGGGGACCGGCGAGGGGGAGTTTTCACGCTGATTATTTTGGTGGTAGCTCTTCTGGTGCAGGTGGTGCCGGTGGCAGTGGAGGTGCAGGTTTCGGCTCCATGGATGAGGCTGATCAGGACTAGCTATGCTGGGCTAGTTCCCGAGCCAATGAGGACATTGTCTGATTCTGGCTTGGGGGAGATTTTGGATTTGGTATGCTTCTTCTTTCTTTTTTCTCTTTTCTTTTATTTTTGGTGTGTTTTCTTAGGTTAGATTTATTGCTTTCTAGGTTAGTTATATTGCTTTCTTATACATGAAAAATATAAAAAAAAATTGAAAAATAAAAAAATCTAAAAATATGTTCCAATGAATTGTAAATTATGCTTCCCTGTGCCCCTTACTTGAGAAAATTGTTTTGATTCTTGGTATTTGATGATAAGCATTGTGGATTAGTTGATCATGATTTGATGTTTGATTGCCTTGAAACCTTAACATGAGTCAATTTTGCCCAACTACTTGTGAATATAGTGCTTGACTAGTTGATTTGATTAGGAATGTGTTATAGTTCCTGGTATGTCACTACTACCAAAAACCCCTATCAAGTCGCCTCTAAACCATCTTATACATCGCTTCAAGGGTGACACTACAGCCACCGACACAATAGGTACCCCCCTTACGTGTCGCCTATGACCTGACGCATTAGGTTGGTTTATGAGTCGCCTTTTTCATTACAGGGGATGTGTTAGGTTGGTTTATGAGTCGCCTTTTTCATTACAGGTGATGTGTTAGGTTGGTTTATGAGTCGCCTTTTTCATTACAGGTGATGTGTTAGGTTGGTTTATGAATCGCCTTTTTCATTATAAGCGGCGTGTTAGGTGTATTTTATGAGTCTCCTACTTTTTATGAGGCGACGCATAAAGTAATATTTTGAAAAGTATAATTCTTCAATAACGATGCCAAAAATATAATTTATTTTCTTTTTCCTCATTAAATTTACACTTGCTATTATAATTACAACCTATGTAGGACTTGAACCTACATCTATGTGCAATAGCACATTGCTCTACCATTTGAGCTAATAAGCTTTTGAAAACTTCATTGGCAAAACTTCTTTAACACTAACATTAGAAATATCAACATAAACATTGACATCCTAGAATAACAAAGATAAGTGACAATAAGCTTTGACCATCATTAACCAACAATTGCAGAGAAATGTACCCATTATACCAAATATCATAGCGGTGCTTTAAATTACTAAAAACAGGAAACCCACAGGTTATAATGTTCTTTCACACATTTCACCATAAGTTTAACAATCAAAATGATAAGGTCAGTACTACAATAATATAATTACCAGATCCAACCATTACATATTTACACTACTTCACATAAAGTTAGGAATGAATTAAATGAAATGACCATAACTGACGTAAAAACTACAGCTTGAAAGAAAGCATACCAATATAATTATTTTCAGAGAAGAAAGGAAGGAAATCACACAAGCTGATTTTATAATGCAGTGCTCAAATGGAAATAAACAAGAGATTGTGAAAAAGGTGAAGTATAAAATTGCAGCAGGACAAAGATACTAGAAGAAGAACTATCTTAGTACTCTATGGTTTGTGCGTACCTTAGTGGAGTCAAGACAATAGTTCATGATATTCTCACATGATCCAAGTAAAATTGCAAAATCCATTTTTCCATGCATTTCTTTGAATTTGAAAATAACATCCTCAACCTGTAAAGAGAAATATTAGGCATCTTAGAAAGAAGTCAAATCAGTATATATCCAATCATAGTATTTAAGGATCAATAATAGCAATCACTTTAAGGTTAAAAGGTATGCGTTTTCACCACTCTTTTTGTCTAGAACTAAATTGCAATTACCAAATCATGACAACAAAAGCACTCACTTATCAAAGATAACTTCAGCGCAAGCAAGGACAAGAAAAACAACAAACAAGCTTGGTTAAAAGAATTCAGACATTCAATCACATATCAAAGTTTGATTGTCAAAACATGATAGGTACAATAAACATCTAATCATACACTCAAGCTTATAAAAGAGCTAAAAATACTCACTGTGCACCAAAAACAACAATAACAATTTCTAATGTGGCACCCACAATTAAATTTAGCACCAACAAAATTTATAAACTAAAGTACCATCAAATCATTGGTCTAGTAAATTGATAGTAATTTAAAGATACTAAAATATTTTCAATAAGCATCACCAATAAACAAACAAATTGAATGACATTATACTAACAAAGATAATGTGAGATAATTGCATATAGTGACTAACATTGGACAAGCAATGTGACGTCAATTGTGTAATATGTTCAAGTTCAATTTGCAGGAAAAAAAAATAAATTAAAGGAGCAATATATAACACAAATATGAATGAAGAAAATAATAAGAGCAAATATTGGAATGGAAAAACTTCAACATAAGTGTATAAAATCTCCCTATTTGTAATGCTGTTTTAGGAAATTCAACCCCCCTCCTCCCCAAACTGCCACACACTCCAGCATTACTCCAAAATCATGTAAATCGAACAACGAATTCAATTACAATTCACTAATGCAGCCCACCTAGTGACTTATATACCCCCCCCCCCAAACTGCCACACACTCCTTCAACTGTACAATTACTCGAAAATCACGCAAAATGAGCAACGATTCGATTACAATTTAGTAATGTAGCCCACCTAGTGACTTCTATATACATTATACATAATAATTGTAATAAATCACAAATCTCTTTTAACATTGAATAAAACTGAAGACATTAAAGGAGAGAGAAAGAGAACTGAAGAGATGGCAGAAAGCATCGCGGCAAGCATTGGAGACGAAGGAGGGGTAGTGGTTGTCTTTCTCGGCGTTTCTCATGATTTCCGGCTGCGCTGCTGCCGGAAACCTGCGTATTGGTTCATAAAATCGAAACCTGCAAACCAAAACCCAATTCATAAATTCAAAAACCCACAATTTCCCACCACAAATTATTATTCAAAATCCAAAAACAATAAACCCTACTCATCAAACCTGCTTAACAACAAGTAATTCCCAGAATCAGTATTAATCCCCATATAAACCGTCCTAAAAGCGCCGCAACAAATAAACTCCCCTTTCCGCCATCAAATAGGCAGAGCTTCATCTTTAATCGACGGCGCCATATTCTCCTTCGCCGAAGAGCACGAAAGTCCCCTGATTTGGGACTTTGTCGCGAACAATTTGATGCGGGATTTATGAATTGAGGAGCCAATTTTATCGACAAAACCTCAAAACCGACGTCGGTGTTGGTGGTTGAGGAGGAAGAACTTGAAGTTCGTAAGATTAAGGATTGAAGAAAAGAAAATGAATGAGGTAGGCGATGAGAGGAAGGAACAAAAAAATAGGGGAATGAATGAGGTTTCTAGGTTTTTTTTATAAAGTTGTTTTCCGTCAAAAAAAATTTGGCAAAGGTGTTGCCTGTAGCAGTACAAGGCTATAGGCCACTCCTAAAATATTACTTTAGCAGTCACACTTGATGAAAGACGGGACATGTATAGTTTGCACGTCGCCTAGTATAGTGTAGGTGACGCCTATGACTTTCATTTTAATTTTAGGTGTTTTTTATGTGTCACATATTTTATAAGAGGCGACTCTAAAACCTTACGCGTCACACATTAATTTGAGGCGACTCTAAAAGGGCGACTCCATAGGGTGTTTTTGTAGTAGTGTGTCAATGAATTTGAGTATTGGTTTGCAACTATAAGTAATGTTTATATGATTCATTAATATGCACATTGAGGAGGACGAAGGGGTTCATTCTTTTAGGTAGCCTCCAGATGATTGTAGATACATTTGTTTCCTTCTTGTTACCCATGTTGTTGTCTTGACTTTTTGTTGTTTTATTAGCCACATTACAAGCCTATTTTTCCCCATTGGTTACTAGTCCCAAGCTTGGCTTGGGGGAGCTATTAGTGAGTGAGGTGAGGGAGTTTGTAGTGTGCTTATTATTTGCACAATCTGGGTGGGTTTTTGAGAAGTTGTTTTGTTTTTGATCATGTTTATATTTGATGAGTTTGAGAGTTATATTTTCTTGAAAAATAAAGCATGAAGTTATGAAAAAAAAAGAGAAGTTCAAGTGAAAAAAAATAATAAGTGAACTTCAATAGAAAAAAAAAGAAGAAAAAAAAAATGTTCAATGTTCAAATGTTCTAGTTGGAGGTTGATCAAAAGAAAAAAAAATAAGAGCTACAATGAAAAATTCAAGTTGGAAATTAAGTTTGTTATTCACTTCACTTCATTATTATATTTCTACGAGTGAAATTGTAAGTGTTGGCATGGGCGGATACAGGGTGGGTTCAAGTGGGTTCATTGAACCCACTGAATTTTTGAAAAAAAATTAAAAGTTTTTTTTTTTTTAATAAAAAAAAAAGAAAAAAGGGTTAAATAGAATATTTTCAGACTAATAATCAACATGTTAATGTGCAGCCTAGTGGTGATTTACCCATGTGCGTCTTTCCTTCCCCCCTTATAATGTGGCACGGGTTCGAACCCTGCCACAACTTTTTTTTTTTTAAGTTTAGTATTTTTTTTAAAACAAAGTCGAGACTTGTCTTCTCTGCCTATCCTCGTCAGTCGTCTACTCGTCTCCTGTAACTCAAGTGCTCCACGCCTCCACCCCACCGCCCACCAGCCACCGCGGCACGCCGACACCACTCACGGAGCCTCCACCATCTTCACAACAGCACAGCGAGTAACGGAGTAAGGTACTGTACTCTACAATTCTACTTTTTCAATACTTAAATGTTAATTCATTTAATTAGATTTGGTTTCTCATATTTATTGAAAGGTTATAGATTGTAAATTTGTAGTGTTTATAATTGATTTATTGATTGAAATATTGAATACTTAGATTGTTGGGGTTTATAATTGATAAATTGATGATTATTTTAAAATTAATTTGATGTCTTAAATTGATGATTATTCTTAAATTAATTTATACTGTGTAAGTGTGCAGTTGATTTATTGTATGATTGTTGTTTGATTTCAGTTTGCAAATGAGTTTAGAGTTTTTTGGAAATGTGTGGGAAAGTCACAAAAATCCTCTGCTTGTTTAGCCACTTTTCTTGAGAGAGACTTATTTGCTAGAGTTAGTAATGATGATGTATTGATACGCTTCCAAAGTATGAAAACTCGAAGAATGCTTTTGTAGTTTTTTTTTAAATTTTTTTTTTTTTTTTTTTTACCATTTTTCTAAGTGTAATCCATTTGTAACCCGAAATTTGAACTAATGTATTGAATATTTAATTAATGTATTCGCATTCTTTTTTTTTTTCCGATTCCGAACCCACTGTTCGGAAATCCTGGATACGCCACTGAGTGTTGGGATTGTTTATTATGATTGGAGTATGTTTGGTTGATGTTAGAGTTGGTTATAAAGGAGATGTTGATCATTATTTACTTTGATCATGGGCTTTATTAGTATTTGCTCCCTTAAGCATAGCTTTCTCTCACTTATTCCCAAATTTATCCTACCCTTTACCCTAGCTTTACATTACAAGCTTTAAAGACCTTCTGACCTTTGTGCATAGAATTGTATGAATGTGAAAGTGTTGTTTATCAATGCAAGTTATGATTTGACATATTTCGAGTCGACTAGTAGGTTGAGCGTTCATTGTTTTATACACACGAGAGTGTGAGTTGGGAGGGCATTGTTCACATAAAGGGTTGGTTGGAGAGCGATCGAGTACATCTTTTACTTGCCACATAAATGAGAGTTGAGTGTGTGAGCACTAGTCTTGAATTCTATATGCTCTTGTGGTTTGCTCTATTTGGAAATTGTTAGGGAAGATTGGTAATTAGATGGATTTAATTGGTTGATTTTGAAGCATGTTTATTTGATTTACCCTGAATCGTTTGTGCTTGATTTTTACCTTTGGGGTGAAGCATATTTATTGATTCATTGATGAGATCTTTGCTTAGGGACAAGAAAAGGTTTGGCTTGGGGGAGTTTGATGTGTCTATTTTATGTAGTATTTTACCCCCGTCCCTTGGTCATAATTAATAGTGTTTTTGGCTCTTTAGAGCCACTTTTATTACTAATTGGTGTTTTCTAGTGTTTTCGTAGATTTGGTTGACTTTTGCAGGGATTTACACTTTTGGAGTATTTTCCCGACATATTTTGGAGCAATCACGAACATTGGAGAAGCACGACCAGATTTTATAGCCCAGGGCCAGTTAGAGCCATCGAACCGGTGATTAAGGGCTCGGTATAGGTGATACCGGGGCATTTGGACCGAGTATTCAAGACCGGAAGAGGAAACCCAGATTGGCCCGAAAAATTGGAGCCCAATCATAGTCCAATTAGTGGCCCAAGAGAGCCGCCCGGCCAAAAAGGCTGGCGCCCGGAGGCGCGCCCGGCCGAGCGGGATAAGCTAAGGTCGGGGCCCGGTGACGCGCCCGGCCGGGCGCGAGATTTATACTGACGAGCAAAAAGGCGCTCCCGATCGGGCGGTGCCTCTCCCGATCGGGCGCGTGTAATTATTAGGAGACGATTAGCGTCGTTTAAGTTTGTTTTAGTTTAGTATTTGTACGGAGTATAAATACTCCTCCGTAATACGATTTTAGGATCTCTCTCTCTCTCTCTCTTTTACTCTTTCTTTACCCTCTTAATTGTTTTTTTAGATTTCCTTTCTCTAAAAACTTTGTTCTTAATCTACTTTTAATTCCAGATTTATTTTGGTAACGATTTCTCTTCTCTTAATCTTAGTTGTTTATTTTTTATTCCTTTAATCATGTTTTGCTTTATTGCTTTGAATTAGTTTAGTTTCTATTATGTGTGAGTAGTTTTCTTTCTAGGTTTTATGGGGACCCATAAATAATATGAAGAGGTAATTTATTGTTGTTAATTATCAATGCTAGATTAATTTCCTATTGATTGATTCACTAGTAGAATAAATGTGATGGGAAGCGGTTCAAACCCCCTAATGGGAAGCGGTTCTGAACTGCATGCCATTGGGGGGCTTTCCATTAGCCTTTTAAATGGCAAGCGATTCTGAACCGCTTGCCATTTGTAGTGAAAGGGCTGCGGTTTTGGCGCCAAACCGCTGCCCATTATGGGTATAAAAAATTATTTATTTTTTTTTTTAGTTTTTCCAATTAAATTGAAACACAAACATAATATATGCAAAAACATTAATATTTTTATTAATTAATTGTTGTAATATTACATTTTCATAAAAAAAAATAATTCAAGCATACTACAACTGATGCTGCTCTTGTTCACCAGTCGTGCACATACCACCAGCCGCGCGCACCTCTAGCCGCACGCGCCACCAGCCGCCACCACCAACCACCTTAACCCGTATCACCACCACCACCCTATCTCGATTAACCGTATCTGCCAAACAATATATTGAAAAAATAAACAACAATAAGTAACTCAATTTTAGATCTTTTGTGTAAAAAAAAAAAAAAAAAAATCAGATCTTAAATTATAAACAACAAAATTTTAAAGCTAAAAACTCAAACCAGACCCCCACCCACCACGACCTCCACCCACGACCACCACCCACCCACGACTCTAACCCAAACCAGACCCCCACCCACCCACGACCCTAACCCAAACCAGACCCCCACCCACCCACGACCCTAACCCAAACCAGACCCCCACCCACCCAAGACCCTAACCCAAACCAGACCCCCACCCACCACGACCTCCACCCATGACCACCACCCACCCACGACCCTAACCCAAACCAGACCCCAACCCACCCACGACCCTAACCCAAACCAGACCCCCACCCACCACGACCACCACCCACCACGAATCAAATTAAAATTAAAATAAAAAATAAACTAAAATCGAAATAAAAATTAAAAAAACCATCAATCTAACCCGATTTTGGCTTCAAATTATGGTTTTAAAGGTCAAATTCGACCATAAAAACTCTAGATCTAGAGTTTTCATGGTCGAATTTGACCTAAAAAACTTATACACCCACATGCATGCACGAATTTGCTCGAAATTGTTCAAAATTGTTCAAAATTTTGTTGAAATTATCCTTGAAATTAGCTCGAAAATACCTAATTATGTTCAAATTTGATGAGATTAGAAAGAACAAAGAAAAGAGAAAATGAAAGTAGAAAGGGCGAATTAGAGGGAAGAGGAGAGAGAGAGAAAACGAGAGTAGAAAATGAAAGAAGAAAGGGGCAAAATGAAAGAGAGGAGAGAGAGAGAGAGAGTAGCCGAAATGAAAGAGGAGAGAGAGAGAGCCGGGGTAAGGAAGAGGAGAAGAGAAATAAAAGAGGATGGGTAAGCGCATTTTAGGGTTTTTTTTTAATTGGCAAGCGGTTTGGGGTTGAACCGCTTGCCAATATATCTAATGGCAAGCGGTTCAACCCCAAACCGCTTGTCATTATATATATTGGAAAGCGGTTCGCGCCAAAACCGCTTGCCATTTCATATTACAGGTTTAAAAAAAAAAAAGGTGAATGGCAAGCGGATTTTTAAAACCGCTTGCCTTTTGGGGCTTCCCATCACTTATTTTCTACTAGTGATTTAATGCTCTATGACTAGATTAGGCCTGATCTTTTATGCATGAGTTTGATAATATTGATTCGAGATTCGACAGATGAGAATTGATGTTTAGGTCTAGTTTCAATAAGCAGGTTAATTTATAAATGGTTAGGTCGAGATTCGAAAGATGAGATTTAATACCGGTAAATTAATTGTGTGATTATAATACGTAGCGAAAGCCCTTTATAATCTGATTAATATATGCATTGATGAATGATTATTATATTCTACCCTGGAATATTATTTATTGGTGAACCTATGCCCTAGATCCTTTTATATATTATTTTCTCCTTATTCTTGATCTCCGTAGTTTAGTTTATTATTGAAATATAAATATTGGTTACTTCATAATCTAGATTATATTAGTTAATTAGGAATAGAAAGATCCGTTTCTCTGTGGATTCGACCCTACTTCCCTATCTACATTAGTTAGAGGATTTAGGAATTACTTTTGATTTGGGGATACGACTTTACCCTGTCAATTACACAAAAAAAAAGGTTATAGAAATGGCTCTCAAGATAACAACCTTATCCGCTCTTTTTCTTGCATTGAATCTCGTCTTGTGTAACCTAGCCTTCTCTCATTACACACCCAGACCCATTGAAACATGCCCCGAAGATACCCTTAAGTTGAATGTTTGTGCAGACGTGCTCAAGGCCGTGCATGTTCGCATTGGATCTCAAAAAAAAAATGTTGCAACCTTATAGGTAACATCATTAAACTTGATGCCGCTGCCTGCCTTTGCACAGCGGTTCATGCTGACATCTTAGGGCTTGTTCACCTTAATCTTCCCATTGACCTTACTCTTCTTGTTAACAAATGTGGATGTGAGCTTCTAAAGGGCTTCGAATGCCCACCACGCCTAGCCTAAGCTGCTTCTTCCTCTTCTATATGAGATGTTCGTAATTATGTAATTGTTTCATCACTTGAGGTCATTATTGATTACACTTTTTATTTCATATTTTCTGCTCACATAGTTTGTATGCAGCTTCTGCTTTGATTTTGATGATAATAAGACTTTTTTTATTTCATAACATTAAGTATTTCTTTTATTCTTTTTTACTTGACCCGTTTTGACTTTCACACCACCCCTCCTTTAATTTTTCGTGAATTTTATGTAGTGAAAAATGATCTTCTTAAAATCATCTCGAAAAGTACTATCATAATCTGTAAATTTTATTTTTTTTCTTTGTGTAGAATTAAAGTTATTGATAATTAAAGATATGTATTGGCAAATGTGTAAATAAAACAGGTCAAGTAAATAAAGACGGAGGAAACATTATACATACAACCGTCTCGAATTAGTCTCAAATCTCTTAGTCTCAAATTACTTGTTCCATTTGTGCTTTTAGACTAGAGCTGACAGTTTAGAATTCGAACTGTTAAATTAAACCCAACTGTTTTGAATCGATCCGAAAATGAACTGGACTGTTTAAAACCAATTTTTTGGAAACCAAAAATCGACCCAACCCAATTTTTTCTAGCCTGAAAATGAACTTAACCGAATTTGTGCGAATTGTTATTAACCCGGTCCGTTATCAAGCCAAACTATACAACCTGAAAGTGACAACGACCCAAACCGTATACATTTGAACCCGTTGGTAACTCAACCCATTTTAAAACGAAAACCGTTTAAACCCGACAAAAATCCGATAAACCTGAACCGGTCTAATCAACCCGTAACCCATTGTGACCGAACTATTCATAACCCATAAACCGTTGTGAATGAACCATTTCCAACACGTAACCCGTTGAGATCGAACTGTTTATGACCCGTAATCCGTTGAGATCAAACCATTTATGACCCGTAACCAGTTGAGATCGAACCGCTTACAAAAGGTAACCTGTTATGACTGATAATAATAATAGTACAATGCGATAATGATAGTAATAATAGTTAAAATTAAATACTAATAACATTAATAATAAATTTAATAATAACAATAATTATTATAATAATAATAGCGGAAGCGGGACAAGTATGGGGCGCGTTGCAGGGCTATTGGCTACGGTTTTCTTCCTTTCTCCTTTTCTTCGTTAGGGGAATTAGATAAGGATGCTATTGCTTTGATAATAATAATAATAATATATATATATATTTCACAAAGGTTACCGCTTCTGCAGAATCTGCTTATTCTGTAACTCCTCGACAATCAGCATTATGGAAATCACAGCAGGGTGATCACACTTCTGCTTGGCTTCGGGCGGTTCCTATTTCAGGGTTGGGTCAGACGATGAACGCCAAGACTTATCGCTGTGTGTTGTCCTATCGGTTGGGTGTTCCATTGTTATCTATCTCGACGTTGTGCTCTGCTTGTTCGAGGGTTTTTGCTTGAGATATTTTCGGTGATCACGCGGTGTCGTGTGCTGGTATTGTGGATATTAAACATCGGCATAATGTTGTTCGGGATACCCTTGTTGATGTTTGCTATCGTTCTGGGATTTCAGCGAGAAAAGAGGTTGACATTGGGTTGGCCAGACGGAACGACGAGGCCCTTAGACCCGCGGATGTGTTACTTTATTCATGGGATCGTGGTCGCGATGTCTGTGTTGATTTGACAGGGTCTTCTCCTTTGACACAGTCAGGGCTATCTGACTTTATTCCTGGGCGGGTTGTAGCTGATGCAGCTCATCGAAAGCGGGTTAAGTATGAAGCTCGATGTCAGGCGATTGGATATGGTTTCATTCCCTTCTCCTTTTCTTCGCTTGGGGAATTAGAGAAAGAGGTTGTTGCGTTACTGAAGCGGATTCAGAGGTTCTCGACGACGCAAGACATTGGGGCTCGTGCTGCAGTTCATATCTTCACTAGGGTAGGATTTGCAATAGCTAGAGGAGTGGGGGCCCAGATTGTATCTCGGCTTCCCACTAATTTATTGTAGGTTGTATGACTTTTGTTTTTGAGATAATACTAATAATAATAACAATAATGTTGAAATCTTCTTTGGTCTACTCTTCTCTGCTGAATTCTACTTAGCTCAGCTTTGCTCTGCTCTGCTGAAATCTGCTCTACTCTGTTCTAATGACCCTTGTTATGCTCTGCCAGAAGCTCAAAAGAACAGGGTCTTACTTGGTCAAGGGTTACTCGGTCGATCAGAAGGCACTAGCTTGTATACGTTAATAGGTATAATTATAGGTGTTAGTTTTTGACCCCCCAACGTTATATCCGACTGTTTCGAACTGATTTGGAAAGGAACTAAATCGTTAAAAACCCGCTTTTTAGAAATCGAACCCGGCCCAACCCAATTTTTCTAACCCGAAACTAAACTGAACTATATTTGTACGAACCGTTACTAACCTGACTCCTTATCAAGCCAAACAATTACAACCTAAAACTGAAAACAACACAAATCGACTACGTCTGAATGTGATAGTAACCCTACCCATTTTTAATCGAAACCGATTAAACCCAACAAAATTCCGATAAACCTGAACCGGTCCAACCTGCAACCTATTGTGACCAACCATTTATAACCCACCCGTTACGATCGAACCTTTTCCAACCCATAACCCATTGAGGTCGAACTGTTTCCAGCCCATAATCCATTGAGATCGAACCGTTTACAATCGGTAACCCGTTATGACTAAGTTGCTTACAACCCGTAACCCAATATGTTTATGATCAACGAACCCACTGCTCGATAAACCCAACTTAATTTGACTTTACTTGATTATAACATGACTCATTCCTACTCATTATCTGACTAACTTGACTCGACAATGATCTGACTCAAGTTTAAGTTTTTATCCCAATATGATTTGGATTGAAACCACCTTCAAATTGGGTAAACTCGTTTCAAAGGAATCAACTTCAATCTAAACCGATTATGACCTGAACCGATAATAACCAAACCCCTGATTTCACCTGATTTGTTTTGAACCAAAATCCATTTTCGAACCGATCTGGTTTAACCCAAACTGATTATGACCAGGCCCGACTACAACCTGACCCAATTAGAACCCGAACTATTTTGAACCGAAACCCACTTGAAACTGCCTAAACCCGTTTTGAAACTGACCCGATTTAACTTAAACTGATTATGACCCAAACCAACTACAACCCGACTCGATTAAGACTCGACCCAAATGGAAACCGCAATAAAAAAATAAAAAAATAACCCAAATCAAAATGACCTGATGATTTTAAAAACCAACCCTCTAATCAGTTCAACCCGTTATAAAGCGACCTACTATAACCCGAAACTGATAAACCCACCACAAATCCGAACTGTGTACCCGAATTAACACCCCTAGGTATAATACATATCATATAATACGAGCTAAGGGAATCACTAAACACGTTACAGTTAATTGAATAATGCATCAATTAATTAATCCATACAATCCCAAAATCAAAGGGATTTTCTCGCTATTTTATTTACATCAAGCAAATCATCTTCCTCCAGCCAATGGTTAATCTTAAGGGAATAATACAATGGGTATAATAATTTGGTGTTTAAAACAACGTAAATAATTAGAAATACATACAACTCAATTTCATTCAAAATATATATTTTCCCTCTCGACTACCCTCGTTATCATCTATAAATAGCTGATAGAATTAGTGAGCTTTCATCAAACAAACAAACTCACTTGTATATGTGACTATGTGAGTACTGAGTAAGGGTCTGTTCTCATCAGATTAATTTCAGTTCATTTCAGTTTAGTTTAGTTCAGTTCTAATGATATAAAGCCAAATTTCATACTTTTAAGATTATATTACAACAACGACAATAATAATAATAATAATAATAATAATAATAATAATAATAATAGTATTGTGTTCTTTTGTTCCTTTCTACCGATTAGGTGTTCCTTTGTTCTCCGTTTCAACACCGTGTTCTGCTTGCTCAAGGGTTTATTTAGAAAGGATTTTTTGACTTTTACCACCAAATAAAATCACGAAATTGTTTTTTCTTACCAAAAATTTTAAAAGTTGTATTTTACCACCAAAAATATTTCTAAAAATTACTTTTTACCACCTACCGTCAAGAAAACTGTTATATTTAACGGTTAAAAAAAATTTCGATTTTTGTGCGCAAAACATGTTGTTCATAGATTTAAGGGGGTTGTTGTTCATAGATTTAAGGGGGCATTTTGGTCCTATGAAACCAATTTGAAGTCAGAATTGACAAAATATTATCGAAAATGCCTCTTCCAACATTCCGTTTTAATGTGGCCCTTAATGCGACAATAATTGCAAGTCTTGTTACGATTAGGATTCGGTTTCTTTGACTTAGACCGACCCTTATTCTTCCCCCCATTACTATTACTAGTAGAACCCTTTTCAAAGGTTCTACCTCTCACAAACAAACCATCATTGGAGTTATTAGATGATTTAGAAATTAATTGATTATCAATTAAGTCCCTTTGGGTCAAAGCATCTCTAACATCATCTATACTCAAGTCATCTCTACCATACAAGATAGTTTCACGAAAATGCTTGTAAGAAGGTGGTAATGAACATAACAAATAAATTGCAAGATCTTCATCATCCAATATCACATCAATATTTTGAAGATCCATGACAATCGAGAAAAATTCATCTAAATGAGACTTAAGTGAATTACCTTCCTCAAGGCGGAGATCATAGAGTCTACTCTTGAGTAATAGACGGTTGGTGACACTCTTTGCCATGTAAAGAGACTCCAACTTTGTCCATAGCTCCTCCGCGGTAGTTTCATTGGCAACTTCCCTCAATACTTCGTTCGAGAGACAAAGTTGTATAGCCGACAAAGCCTTCAAGTCGATCTCTTCCCACTTTTCTTCCGTCATGGTTAACGGTTTTTCTTCTTTCCCATCAAGGGCCTTGTGCACACCATTTTGTATCAAAATAGCTTTCATCTTTAATTTTCAAAGGCCAAAATTAATTGACCTATCAAACTTCTCAATGTCTAGCTTCATTGTTGACATGAGTACTCAATACTCAAAACAAGAAATCAAACAATCAACCCCAAAAACAACCTAAGCTCTTAATACCAATTGTTATGGAATAGGACCTTTTTGGGACTTTGAATTTGATTGAGGAACAATGCAAAGCTAAATGAGAAAGCAATTAAAAATGAACAAAATAAAACACACAAGATTTATAGTGGTTCACTCAAAATGAGCTACATCCACTTTTGGGGAGATTGGAGCTTGTATTACTCTTCAATGGAGGAAGAATTACAATGGAGAAAGATGGTGTTCTTGGTGAGCTAATTTAAGGTCTAAGTCTCACTTGTGTTTCTCTCTCATACTCTCTACAATGAAAAACAAGAGTATATATAGTGCAAGATGAATCAACGGTTAAGATTACATCCCGAGCAAAATAAGAAGAAATCGCAGCGCTGGAACAAGGGCTCGAAGGTTCGACCGAACCTACCCAGAGTTCGGTCGAACTTAGTGTGGTTCGGTCACACCTCCATAGGTTCGACCGAACCTACTCTAGAAATCAAAAGAGCATCAGTTCTGCCAAAAGGTTCGACCGAACCTATTAAATGGTTCGGTCGAACTCCTCCTACGCGGACAACACTTCTTTAAACAGTCATAACTCCCTCGATTCTTAACCAAATCAAGTTTATGACCAGTCGTTGGAAAGCTCTTGAGAAGAACTATCACCTCCAACTTGAATCATCTCAATATCATTTCTAGATCTTGAGATATGCTCATTTTAAGTCAGCCCTTTCCATGCTTCTTTGCTTAAAGCTCCAAACACCATAATACTAAAGCATATATCAACATGGAGCATTCGAGGCACACATATAACAGATAATTTTAATTGGAAGAAAGTTCCGACCAAATGCGGCTATAGGTTATATTCTCCCTCATCATCTTATAATGGGTGTAACCCCTACTTTCTTATTATCTCATTACTCAATCAATCATTTCTTGTATGACCACACATCCATCTTAACATACATGTGTTATATTCATCATAAACACTTGATAACCCAACGTCTTGTATCATATTATAGTGCTTGCATGTTGTAGATACCTAAAAATGTCTCTCCAAAACCAAACCCTCATGCAAACAGTTTGAACTTTTACGTCTTGGTTTAAGTATAGAATTTCGGGTAAAGTACAGACTTCGGGGAGTGCTTATGGGATATATGATGAAGCAATTAGGAAGGTAAGTATTTAGGCTAGAGCATATATAAGAGCAAAAGAGAATCTAAATTGGTGCCCCAAGAATTCGAGATTGTGAAACCAGCCTCGTATTTATAAATTGTCGCGTTGTAGCAGAGCAAATTGCCGCGTCATGGCAATTTTGTCGTGACATGATAATTCTATCATTGTTCGGTAGTAGATTCTATCACTTCTGAAGGTCAAAGCGCGTTAAAAGATAAATTTGAGTCGATGAAATTATTGTGTCACTACAATGTCTGCCGCGGCACGACAAGATCTGCCATGGCGCGGCAGTTTGGTTTTTCTGGAATTCCATCTAAATTCATTTTTACCTTTTATTTTACATTAAATACGGGATAATTAGGCGTCGTTTTTGCTATTCCGGACCTATTTTAGGTTTAGGATTTTAATGTTTATTAATTTGGCTTAATCAATAAATAAATGAAATTGATTAAAATGGTTTGGGGTGAAATAAGGAGTTAAGGGTGAATGTGGGTACTAAACTTTGCCTAAAGTTGCAAATTAGGTACTCAAGTATCAGTTGTTGCATTTTGAGTACTGAAGTATGGCAGAGTACTTACCAGAGGGAATATTCCGTCCCGATGACCTCTTTTTACTGTTTTTAACCGGTTTGATTTATAAAAAAAAAATTGTAATAAAAATCGAATCTTGAGTAATCATGACAGTGCCTTGGATACAGAGCAACGAGTTGTTGTTCTTTCCCCAATGTCTGCTCTCATCAGTTACACACGATGCGGGTGAGGGTGTGGCGATGGCGGAGGCGGCAATGATGGTGGAGGCGGAGGAGGAGGCACTCGAGGAGGCAGAGGAGACGAATGAGGTGGGGAAATTGGAGGAGGAGGCGGAGGAGGCAGTCGAGGCGGTGGCGGAGGCGAAGGCAATGGTGGTGGTGGAGGAGAGCTAGAGTATGAATGGTGGCGGTGTTTGTGGTGGTGGTGGTTGTCGATCATTGATTGTATCTTGCACAACCTGTGATTGTTGAGATTGTTGTTGGGATGATTGTTGAGTTTGTTGTTGGGATTCAACAACAATGATGAAGAAAGTTAATAAAAGCCCCAATTTCAGCAGCTTCATTAATGGCGGTCTTGGCTCCATTGCAAGATCTTTTAAGAATAAATTCTCAAAATTTCATAGATTTCAACAGCTGCAAAAAAAAAAAGAAAAAAAAAATTGTATTTACTGCTCTCTATTACCGGCTACAACAGGTTAAACAGGTAGAGTACATAGTTTAATACTCTAACTGCAACAACTGGTACTTGAGTACCTAATTTGCAACTTTAGGCAAAGTTTAGTACCCACATTCACCCTTAACTCCTGAAATATGGGTTAGACTATGCTTTGACTAAATATTTGGACTGATTTATAGACTGTATTTGACTGAATATGGATTTTAACTTTTTTAAGCACTCTCGAAATTAAATAATCGGCCCGACCAATAATGACAGTGAAAGATTATATTGTTCATCATCGGGTTTGATTTTGGAGAAACATTTTTATGTGTTTACACATGCCTAATTGTAGTTAGATAAAATTTACATATTGAAGCTAAGAACAAATTAAATTAAACAATCTAGGCACGGCGGCGTGGAGGACATTGGAAGCCTTTGGGAAGCTCACGATCACAATAGTTGACAAGAGCTTTTAGAGCAACATTGAGATCAGCATCAACAAGACCTAAGACGTTGGCATGAAGTACTGTGCAAAGGCAAGCTGCAGCATCAAGATTAATGAGATTACCTACAAGACTGCAGCATGAATCCCTCTTAAAGATCCAATGCGAAGGTCAAGCACATCCGCGCATGCATTCAACTTAAGGGCATCTCAGGGACATGATTTAAGAGGTCGGGCTACATATGTACCGAAAGAAAGGTTTTTAAGTAAAACAAGGCTTAATGCAAGAAAGAAAGCAACTGATGAGTTTGTGTTTTTGGCGGCCATTTCAAATAACTTGGATAAAATTTTCTCCTTTGAAGCTAATAAAAAGAGACTAACAAAGTAAATTATTTGTGTTTAATAAGGAGAAGCAACAAACGTTGATTTATTTATAAATTTCAAATATTTTGTTAATGTACAAATGTGGGGGGTTATTTGAGACATTGAGTTGGCTATTGTAGGTTGGGCTAGCGTGACAAGGTCTCTATTCTAAATAACTCATCAATCCATCATTTTTTTTTAAAATTAAAATACAGAGGAAATTAAGAATGTCTTCCCACAATACTGTAAACTCGTCAATCCATCATAGTACATATCATATTCTGCTATTTTAGGCATGTAGTATAAAATGTTGTAAAATTATGATTATATTTTTTTGAGGGGATTTAAAATAAAATAAAAATAAAAATAAAAAAAGTCTTTGAGGAAATTAATAAATAATAAATATTGTTATTGATAGAGTATAAAATATATTTTTGAACTTCAACCATCAGCTTAAGCTTTTGGTTGTGATGGTCCACTAACAGTTATGTGCATTTCTCATTATTAATTGAATTCCAAACAATTCAAGGCAACTTTTTTTTTTTTTTGAAAGAAACATTTAAGCATTATTAATTGCTTTTGAATATGTAATGTACGTAGTGTATGGTACATTTTTACGTAGTACTCGTAGTATGTTCTAGAGGTGTTGGTTGGGCCCTCATTTAAGGCCCTGCTCCACACTAGTAGTTGGTAATTGGATCGAACCCAAAGCAAACTGTAAAAGGTTGGGCTTTTAATGGGGAGACCTTATACGGGCCCTTGACAAGTTGGTGGAGGCTCCCAAAAGGGTTTTTCTTCTTTTTTTTTTTTGAAACAAGGGTCCCTTATCTTTATGTATGTCAAATTGCCAATCTAATCTAATATATATAAATAAAGTAGGCATTTTTGGAGAGCATTCGGCGCGCCACATAAGCAAAGGTATATTTTTGACCAATTAAAAATTAGAATTCTATTTTATTTTAGAATTAAAAAATTCATTTGCCACCTAAATAAAAGCGACGAATGAGATTTAAGAAATTTGTCACTTAGGTAAAAACAACGAATAATGATTTATGAGGATTTAATTTATTTAAAAACTAAAATTTATCTCTTAAAAAAATCATCTTAAGATAATCTTTATAGTGTTTATGATAAGAAATAAAAATTATTATTTAATTGTAATTAAATTAAAATTTGTGATCCCTACCACTATAAATTGACGCATTCTACGACACACATAAAATCTCATATCAATACAAAACCAAATCAAGCGAATTTTGTGTCCGTTTTAGGTCATCAATGGTTGTGTAATTCTTAATTAGTTTAATTTTTTAAATTCCATGTGTTAAATGTATATATTGTGATTATTGCTTACATTGTGTTTATTTGGAAAACTTAATGATTATATGTTTATGTTTTGTTTATTGAATTTTATTTTTACATGTAGATCTAATTAAATCAGAGAATTAAATTCAATCAAAAATGATTGGAAAATCAAAGTGCGAAGAGGTATTATATCTTTATAAATCGTTTACATTTTTTTAATTTTTTATAGACCTTTTTAGTTTTTAGTAATTAATTTTATGATTAAAACAATTTTTTGTGATTTTGGTAGCATAATCAAGCCTTCAAATTAACTTAATTTTTATTTTTAATTACATTGCGTTCGTGCCTCAATTAAAGTCAACTTTATACAATTTCGTCCAAAATAAATTGAAAGAAAAGTTCAGGCCATTAGATATTTTTCAATCGTTACAAATAAGAAGCAATATCGCACAACAACAAAATAATGATTTAATTTTTTAAAATATAATTGTTCGGGCGATTGAGGATGATGATAAAATTCAATGTATAGATCTAGATTTGATTTTGTACAATTAAAATTTTAGATCAATTTCACAACAATTTTTCACTTCCCGGTAGATATATATATTGATTTATTTTATAAGACTATAAAGATTAATTTTATATGAATTTTATTTTTGCTAACATGTTTTATTTATCCATTTTGATTATATGGAAGCGATATGGGTGTGAACGAAGGTGGTGATTTTATCTAAATAGAAGATAAATAGTATACATGATTTTATTATTTTTTAATATTTTTATCTTTTAAAAAACAATGAATAATGATTTAGGATTTTTATCATTTAAAAATAAAAAAATATCTTTTCATATTAAAGATTTTATCCCAATATGTAATTGATAAAATATCACATTTACAAAAAAAAAAATTGAAAGATATCATATTTACAATTATTCATATTTTTAAATTCAGTAGTCATATAATTAACAACCACAATAAAAAAAAAAATAAAATAAAAAATAAAAAAAAAAAGTCGAATTATAAATTACATTAAAAAAAAAAAAAAAAAAAAAAAAAAAAAAAAAAAAAAAAAAAAAAAAAAAACTTTTTGTAATAGGCAATAACACTTTAATTAAAATATTATGTGTTTTTTGTCTGAAATTATTAGATAGTAAAATAAATCATATAATTAAAAAAAACATTAGAATCTATTCGAAAATATATTTTCTTGAGATTTATATATAAAAAAACCGTGCATCGCACGGGTTTTCATCTAGTTTTCATAAAAGTAAATACTTTCTCTGTTTCTTTTTAGTTGCATCATTTTGTAAAAATCAAAGTTTTAAATTAGTGGCATCAGTTTTCCTTTTAATTAATAATCTCTCTTTATCTCTCTCCTATCACTTTTATCCATTTTTTATTCTCTTTATCCCTCTCATCTCCAAAAATTGGATAGGAATTCGTAATTTTGCAAATTGATGCAATTAGAAAAAATGGAAGTAGAAAGGATAAAAGAGGGTTTTGATCTTTTAACGTGCATTCCTCCTTGTCTCTCTCCTCGGTCATACTTTGATTTATTCATCAGTAGTTTTTCTTAATTATCGTATATCAGTTTAAGAATCAAATGTACTTGTCTAATGATTCAACTATTGTAAAATGAAGAAAGTATTATTAACATTAATCACAAACTATACTATTCCAATAAGCTTGGGGTCATGGAGAAGCTGCTCTCGAGGTTTTGCCCAAGAAAAACCGCTCTAATGATAAATACAATACTGGTTTGAAAGGGTTATAAAAATAATTTGAAGGTGTTTAGGTTATGAAAAAATCATATCTTAGAAGTCTGAGGGGTATCTATACAATACAAAAACAAGTGTCGCGTTTTAGGGAGGGTCTTGTCAAGTGAATGCATGACAAGTGCTTATGTGATCCAAAGCGGCTCTTCACATAGTCATGGTGAATAAGCTATACCGGTAGTGGACATGGTCCTAATAGAATGATCTAACCCATTTGCCTGGCCCATATTGATAGCCAATAACATCTTGTACATAGCTACATGCACCATACCAAGTTGTGGGCTAGTAGTTAAGGGAGTACGAGTACAACTGTGCAAGTGGGCTCTAGATCTCACCACTTGGTGGGTGGGATAGGTCGTTGTAATCCATATATATTTGTTGGTGCTATAGTTTTATATGAAAGGACATAATTCAACCGTGCATAATCTATGGATTTTTTTCAAAAATTATGTGACCAGAAAAGGTATCTATTGAGACATTTAATTATGCAGAAAATAGAAATATAAAATTCTATTTATATAATTATAAAGTGGACAAAATAAAGATTCAAGCCAGCAAAAAAGACAAAGAGAAAAGCATTGGCGGCTTTCGAGTGTTATTTGCTGCTAAAGAAATAATAAAATTGATCAACAGCATTGGTTTTTTTGACGTCTGGGAATCATATGATTGTATCTGTCACCCATGCGAAAGGGCCATGAAATGATGCATGAGTTGTAAGGTTGTTACATTATTTCGTTACTTTAGTTATACCAAGTTTTTCTGAAAAGTATTTAACTGTTGCTGTGATTTGTGCAAGGATCCTCTCCGATCCACACCAGGAGCCTCTTGCCCTTTTACATGATGGCTGGGTTTGACCCGTTTGTTAATGAGGCGGGGCAGGCCTTAAGTGGGGCTTTGGCTCGATAAACATGTCTACTATACACTACAGTAATCCTAATAATGTGAGTATGTGACTAGAGGTGAGACGGTTACTTGAGTCAAAATCCTACAAAAACTATTAGTACCTCCGTTACATATTATTTGCAACGATTTGACATTTACCTCCGTTACATATTCTTTACAACGATTTGACATAAAGTAGAGAGGAAAAATATCTAATCGTTGCAAATAATGTGTAACGGGGATAGTACTAGAGTTAATTAAAAAATTTGAATACAAATATATGTATCATACTAATATTTTAAAATTACAAAAATTTAATAAGTTTTGAATAAGGCAAATTTTCATTAATTTATTAAAATTTAGTTAGTTTGAGGGTTAATTTAGAAGACTCATCACAATGAATAATGAATTTGTATTTCACTTTTGTATTTCCGTTTTAAAGATGTAGAACGGACTCATGTGAGTCCGTTCTACTTACAGGCCCACGCGCGGCCCGTTTTTTAATAATTCGGCCCGCGAGCGGCCCGACTATTAATTATCAATCATTTTTTGATTTTTTTTTTTAAAAAAAAAACGACTTCCAACGTTCCGCCTTTCTCCTCCTTCTTCTTCCCCACGTTTTCTGCAGTTACACCCCATTACACTCCATTACTCTCAACTTAACTACATTTTTCCTAAAATTTCGCATCACTTCTTCATTTTCTAGCTTATATTTTACTTGCATGTACTTAATTTTTATTTTTTTTACATAAATTCCGTCTTCCTCACCTACATTAATGGCTGGCCTTCCTCCTGTTGATGAGTCTCCTTTAAAAGTTTATATGAAACGAACTAAACGATCATCAAAACAGCCTCCGAAGATAGTTGAAATGCCAGAAAGGTTAATAAATTTTTTAGTTATTTTTTGCTTATTCGTTTTTTTAAAAAAAATTGTCAGTAATTTTTTTTTTATTCTTGTTCTTGTTTTTCAGGGATGATTCACAGCATCCTAAGAAGCGTGGTCCTAAACAAGGTTCTAAAAGAAGTCGATCTGTGAGGTGTGATATTCGAAATAAATTCTTTTAAATTCGGAAAAATATTATTTTGTACATTCAGATGCACGCCAGGTGTTCGATGAAATGTAAATTGTTGATTTTACTTTGTATATTCTTGTGTAGGATTATGTTATTTTTGATGTAATTACATTAGTTGTAATTTTGATTATTTTGAGGATTGACTATTATATAGTCAGGAATTATATTATTTATATCAGAAATAAGCATTTTATTATATTATCTTTAATTGTATTATTTTATTTTGATAATAGTATATGTTTTTCAGGATTTAGATGTTTTTCATCAGAAATTAAGTTGTTGTTGTCTGTATTCAAATTTATCATACTCAGGAATTAGCATATCTTAAACAGGAATTAGATTTTTTTGATCAGGTATTATGATATATTATTCAGGAATAAAATTAAATCAGTCAGTTTTAAGATTATATTAGTTAGGAAACAGATAATAATAGTCAGGAATTGTAATACCAATATAATGTGCAGTAATTAATTGTTTTAGATTTATAATACCGAGGAATTAGATTATATTAGTCAGGAATTAGATTGATTTTGTCAGAAAATTGATATGGATAGTCAGTTTTAGGATAATAATATTCACATATATTATAACAATGTCAGGTTTAAGATAATATTAGTCAGAAAATAGATAATTATACTCAGGAATTTTAATATCAATATTTAGATAGATTAATTAAATGTTTTAAAATTTATAACACTCAGGAATTAACATATATTAGTCAGGAATTAGATATTTATTGTCAGAAAATAGATATGGATAGTCAGTTTTAGGATAATAATATTCACATATATTATAACTCAGTCAGGTTTAAGATAATATTAGTCAGAAAATAGATAATTATACTCAGGAATTGTAATATCAGTATTACATACAGTAATTATATGTTTTAAAATTTATAATAGTCAGGAATTAAATATTTTAAAAGATAATTATGCTAAGAAATAAGTTTACTGTTATCAGGGATAACATAATTTTTTTCAGGAATAAGTTTGTCTTATTCATGTTTTTTTTATTTTTCAGTGCTCTTACTGAAGATGATATTTCAGACCTTGAAATTGGTACTAAATCTGGTTCCAGTTATCTTTGTACAATTATGGAAGATTTTAGTGATGAGCAAAAAAAGGATGTTATAGACATTGGTTTTGGTGGATTGCTTCAAATGAATTTGCAGGACAATATCAGTCATCAGTTGTACAACTATATGGTAACTCATTTTAATCCTCATGCTAGAAATCTTATTGTTGGTAAAAAAGAACATGCAATTCATATTGATAGTTCTGATATTGCTGATGTGTTGGGTATTCCTTTTACTGATATACCTGTGAAAGAGATTTCTAAAATAAAGAAATCAATCAATCCTGATGAATATTTGAAGATAGAGTGGAGGAGGTTCTTGGGTTTGGATATCGAGGATGACTCTGAACAGGGAAATGAAGGTGAAGCACAAAAGCAAAAGAAGAGGAAAACAGAAGAAAAAGCGGTTCAGGGTAGGAAGAAGAAGAAGACATATGTGAATATTATTACTTATAAGATGATGTTTGAGAAATATAGAGATGGTGGTGCTGATTTTAAAAAGCTGTTTGTTATGTTTGCTGTGTCTACATTTTTTGCTCCAATTGGTGATAAGTCTCCTAATTTTAATATCATTAAATCTTTAGAAGATGTGCGTTTCATTAAGGCTTTCAACTGGGCTGGTTATGTTATGGACTTCTTATGTGCGTCAATAGCAGATTTTCAAGCCTTTGTTTTGAAAAAAAAGGAAGGGAAGGAGTTGAAAACAAAATCTAAACAAGTAAATGGCTGTTTAGTTGCTTTTGTAATTGCATTTTTACAAAAGTTTGAGTTTGGGACAACTTTACATCGCAAGCCGTTTATTTTGAACTGGACCTGTGAGAGTTTGAACCAGAGGATTAAGTCTGTTGCTGAAAATATGGATTATGGTACTGTGAAATTGTACCCTGCTGCCTCACCAAAACAATATGCTGGCAAATCTGAACAGGCTCTTCTTAAAAGTTTAAGGCTGGACAGTATTGAGTTTAAAATTGAAGACAATGATGAAGATGAATATTTGGATAAAAAAAAAGAAAGAAAGAAGGAATATCAGGTTGTACAATCTACTAGCTTTGAATTAAAGGATATAGATGACAAAGCTAGATATGTAATGTACAAGATTCCTACAGAGTTTCCTACTGATGCTGAAATTGATAATATGGATATCGATGTAAGTTAAAATTGCTATCTTTATATTATATTTTAAGATTAATGTTATTATTATGTAATTTCTATCAGTGATTAGCATATTCTAATATTTTATTTGGATTATAGTATATGTTTGTCAGGAATTATCAGTAATTAGAAATTAAGTTGTACTTGTCAGCAATAAGAAACTATTAGTCGGTAATATGATACTATTAGTCAGGAAATGAAATTAATATATTAAGGTTATTGTTGATTTATTTACATTGCTGTAATTTAGGAATACATTATTATTGTCAGGATTTTCTACCATATTATCAGGAATTATACTTTTTCTATCAAAAATTAGCATTATCTAATATTTTTTTTACATCTATTATATTATTTTGATTAGTATCTGTTTGTCAGGATTTAAATTCCTTTTATCAGAAATTAAGTTGTTTGTCAGGAATAAAAAACTATTAGTCAGGAATAAGATAAACACTCTCAGAAATTAGATTACTATTATCAGCAATAAGAATTATGTTATTTTCTTACATTTTACTAATAAGAAACTATTAGTCAGGAATAACAATTATGTTGCTTTCTTACATTTTACTTATTCATTTTTTAATTAATTTGTTGATTAGCATGTGAAGAAGAAAATGATGAAATTTGGTCGAGACTTGAAGATTGTATCAGAGAACCAAATAGACTTTGCTATTGATTTGAAGGATGAAGCAAAATCATATTCACAAGAATCTCAATCTCAAGGAGAAGATGATTTCTATTCTAATGCTGAATTTTTAGCAAAAATTGATGCAATAGTTGAAGTTGCAATGCAGACTAAAACTTTAGCTACTGATTTGGATCAATTTGATAAAATAAAACTTAAGGTTGATGCAATTGTAAGTTAGATTACATTTATTATCATTTTTTTTGTACTTGTTAAAATCATATTAGATATATATTTGATATTATTCTTTATTTTGTATAGGTGAATGATGTTATTTCTGATCTTGGTTTGGAAAAAGATCTAATTGAAGATGCAGAGCAAAATTTAGAGGATGCAAACCAAAAAAGCACAGAACCAGAGAATGAGGCAGATGATCTTGGTTTGAATAATGTTCAAGGAAGTGATGTTGAAGACACAACTGCAGAACCAGAATTAGTTGAAGGCATAACACCATCAGAAAAAGAGGTGCATTCAGTTAGTAATGAAGGTCTACTTAGTTCCACATCACCTCCAAGAACACCAAAGAAACCCAAGGGACTCAATGAGATTTATTCATCTGCTATGAATGAGAATCAGGCTAGGCTTGTGCAAGAAGGGAGGAGTTTCCTCAAGGGAGATACTTATTTGCCTAGATTTCATTTAATTACTCCCACTCCTCCTACTTCTCAAGATACTCCAGTATCCCAAGAAGAAAATGCACAAGTTACTGAAAAAGAAGTTCAAGAAACTTCTGAAAAAGAAAATGATAAAAACAAGGAAGATGACATCACATCTAAAGTGTAATATTTGTATTTTAACTCAATAATTTATTTTAATAGTTATTGTATTTAACTATCATATTTTATATAAATAAATGTGTTTATTATTCTATATTATTGTATTTATTTTTATTTGTATTATTCATATGCTTTCAGGTTTTTACTAAATCTGAAGATGTTATTCAGTCTAAAGCTACAGAGGAACTTGCTTTAGCTATTTATCAAGGTCATCAAGTAATGGATTTTGTCAAAAATTATATATTTTTCTAAGGAATACTGAGTGAATTAGAATAAGATTGAGTAAGTCAGGAATAAAATTGTCATTGTCAGGAATTAAATTACTTATATCAGGAATTAATTCTTTATGTTAGAAATTTGATTGAGTTAGTCAGAAATAAACTTGTTATATTCAGGAATTATATTGAGTTCGTCAGGAATAAACTAGTCACTGTTATTAATTAGATTGTGTTAGTCAGTAATTTATATTATGTAGTATAGATTATTATTGTCATGATTTAGAAGACTTTTGTTTGATAATTATATTTTTTTTCCTTGTAGGAAGAACATCCTAGCCTAGAGATGCATGTGATGTTTTAGAATTGCTGAGGAATAAAACTGTTGCTGCTGAATCTATTCCTATTTCTATTCCTATTGATTCTATTCCTTTGGATTCTCCTACTGCTGCTACTGGTGACATTATTTTAATAGATAAAACTCCTGCTCCTCCTAGTATTGATGATGACGAATTTATAGTATCAGAAAAACAGCCTCCCAAAACACACATTGAGTTAATTGATGTTGATAAAATTCCTAGTTCTACAGATGTTCCTGAATTAAGACAAAGGCAAGAGGAGAGATTGGTAACAGCTGGTGGTTTAGATTGGGTTCTACCACCTATTCACAAGATTCCAATTCAAAATAAAGACAAGATTGTGTGTAGGAATTTGCAAGAAAACAAGCCTTTGTATCTAAAAAGATTGACTGAACATGAATTATGCATGTGTGATTACTTGTTTTTTATGCACTATTTTGAGCAGCTTGAGTTAGATCCTACTGGTGAAGATGAGGGAGTTAAGAGGCGTAACAACAGTCTTTACGTAGAAGATATAGGTACTGTTATCTGTCAGTTTCGCACTGAAGATCCTGAACAGAGTGATCTTATTTTGGTAAAGGAGGAGTTTTGTTCCCTACGTCCGTCTGAGTGGGTTAATTCTGCTATTCATGATACTTGGGCTACTGTGCTCAACATTGAAGGGAGTAAAATAACTGACAGAAGAGTTTTTCAATATAAAAGATTTGTTTTTCAAACTGAAGTTGCTGTAAGTTTTTTTTTTCTTTCTTTACTTCACTCAGAAATAAATTTTATTTATAATATACTGTATTTTATATATTTTTTTGTTTTGCAGAATCTTACATGGAGATACTTAGAAAAAAGGGCAATTTACAGAAAAGAAGTTGCTAACATAAAGAAAAAGGAGGCAATTTTGAAAACTTTGAAAAATAACCCAGTAGAGTATAATAAGTGTAAAGAGGATTTGGTAAAAATGGAGATGGATTGTCAATTGAATATGCATAAAGGTGAGGACATTTATGACAGCATTTGCAAGTGGGTTAAGCGTTTTCCTTCATTCAACATAGCCGAAGCCGATTTGGTAAATTTTTAACTTTATTTCTTCTTTTTATATTGTATATTCAGGAATAAGCTTAACCTAGTATGATACAAGCTTTTATTAGTCAGATTTTATATTATTTTAAATCAGGAATTATATTACTTTAATCAGGAAATAATTTATTTATGTTAGTAATTAAACTGTGTTAGTCAGGAAAAAAATTGTATAGTAAGGAATTAAATTGTTTTAGTCAGGAATAATATTGTTTTAGCCAGGAATAAAATTGTTTTAGTCAGGAAAAAAATTGTGTTAGTCAGTAATAAAATTCTGTAAGTCAGGAATATAAATGTTTTACTCAGATATTATGATCTTTTAATCTGATATTTGCTTCTTTTAGTCAGTTAATAAATGTGTTACTTATTGTGAAAATTATGTTTTATTTATTTTGCAGCTAATGTTTCCCATTGCGTTAAATAATCATCATACTCTGCTGGTTTTCAATTTCATTGATGGTATTGGTCCAAGAATAGATTGGATAAATAACAGGACTGATATTGATCGAGATAAATTAAATGGAATAGACAGAGTGCTGGTAAGATAATTTTAAATTAAATTTGTGAAAATTATACTTTTAGATGCTTTTAAATTTTAAAATTAATATATTTATAATTACAGATTAGAGTTGTTGGTATTTTTTTGAAAAAGCATGAACATCGACATGGTGACACAAATTTGGAACAATTGGAATGGCATGAACCTAAGTTTACATGGCAAACAAACCATGAAAATGAGGATTGTGGCCTTTTTACATTAATGTGTATGAAAAATTACAATGGTATAGCTGGAGGTCTTGTTGACTTAAAATATGTAAGTATTTTTTCTCCTTTGTTTTTGGATTTATACCTATTGTTTTTTAGTGTTCTTATTTTGTTTTTTATATAAATTTGTAGAAGCAAAATCGGAAGATATATAGATGCCAACTTGCTTATCAGATGGCTACTAGAGAAGAGAATATTTTGCGAAAGAAATTGTGGAATGATTGCATTGAATTTTCAATTAACAAGCACAAAATTTGGAAAGCTCAACCTGCAAGAAAGAAGCTAGAGGCCCAATATGAGAAAGAAAAGGAAGCCATTCAAAAGGAAAAAGAGAGGCAGTGGAAGTTGATGCAAAAACAACTAGAAAAAGAGCAGCAACAATTGGAAATTGATCAACAGCTTCAGCAAAATGAAGAGGAAGATTAGATTTTTTTTTTAAAACAATTAATCATACATGTACATATCATTAAGTTTTTTTGTAGTTAGGCATTAGTTTTCTTTTGTATAGATATTTATAAATTTAGTTTATATATGTATATATTTTCTATTAAATCTAATTTCTTTTAATCATACATCTATATATTAGTCAGATATTAAAATACTTGTGTCAGAAATTAATATCAAATGTTAATTTTAAAAATTTTAAATATCAAACTTAAAACGAAGAATATGTTTGTCATAAATTAAATTACTCTTCTCAGGAATTATTTTATTTATGTTAGCAATTAAAGTCAGTAATAAAGTAAGGTTAGTCAGGAATAATATTGATCTAATCAAAAAATAAAATAATTTTTTTCAGAAGTAATCAAACCTTAAAATGTCAAAATATAGTATTGTTTACAATTATCTTAAATAATAAAATAAAAAATTTCAAAATTGGCTTTATGATAGAAGAATGCAGCAATAGAGATGAATTAAATGAGTTGTGGATTAGGAGTTATTGTTCCAAACTCATTTGGATCTCTTGTTCTTCTTTTGTTCTTTTGTTCTTCTTTGGCCTTCCCTTTGTTTTTGGTCGTTTAGGATCTTTTACTGTATTTCTTCTCTCTTCTTCTTCATCAAGTTCACGAATTTTTTCTTCATTTGTTTGGAACACTTTCCTTACAGATTTGTACATTTGTTCCAAAGCATCATCACATATTTTTGATGCTTCTTCATTCCCTTGACATATTGTCACAAGGTTGTAAAAATTCTTTGTTATTGATTGCCTCCAAGGAGTGTTTATTAATGAATGATCTGTAGTTGAATTTCCTAACCAAAAAAAAAAAAAACAGATTACTACAGTTTTGTCAGTAATAAAAAAATTTTACTCAAGAATAATGTTATAATTTTCTGCTAAAACAATATTATAGTATCAGAAAAGTCATCAATAAGCTATGCCATGATATTTTTTTTTCTGTTTGAGTCATATGTTTTCTGACAAAATTTATTGCATTTCTTAAAAAAGTCATACAAAATTTAATAAAGTCATGAAAAAGTTCTATAAATCTGAAAAGTAATTTATTGCATCATTGAAAAGTCATTCTAATCTATAAAAAGTAATTTATTGCATCATTAAAAACTCATTTAAATTTTACTGAGATTATAATTTTTTCTGTTAAATTACAGATTAATTATTGCTGTTCATACATAAATCTTCTCTATTTAAAGCCTGTTCTAAATCAAGTTTTTTCTATTAAAAGAGTTATATTAATATATACATTGTTTCTATAAAAGGTGCAGTTTTGTAACAATAAGTTATATTTTCTTCATCTAATCAAGAGTTCTAACATAATGGCTGATTTCTACGCAAATAAAGAAAAATGCACTATTACTTTCAAGACAATTCATCGCCTTAGTATGGTAAATATATTTTACATTAAGTTTTAAATTTATAAATTTATTTTGTGTTTTAGTAAAAACTTAATGATTTCATTATTTTTTTTTTTAATTTCAGCCACTTCCTGCAGAATGGAAGTTATTTCTTCTAAGATTCAGGCATCATGTTAGAGTCTATGCTGGAAATAATGGCAGAGAAGATAGATTTTGGGAAGTAAGAGTCATAAGCATACCACAAGATACAGGGTATGGTGGAATGTTGGTTGATCGTGAATGGGAAAACTTTGTAGCTACTAACAACATAGTTCCTGGAGACAGACTTGATATTTACCATGATCGTGATACCATTTACATTAGAATTTTTAATGCTGATGGTACTGAAAAACTTCCTAATGAAGCAGAAAATGGTAGCAATGTTTAAGTTTTTTAATATTAAGATTATGTTTGTAATAAATCTGATTTTATATCAGAAATAATAATATCTGTATCAGATATTAAACTATGATTATCAGAAATAATAATATTTGAATCTGATTATAATATGTTGTTCATTGTAAATTATCTTCATGAATTAGATTATTTTTGTCATTTATTAGATTTGTTTTGTTATGAATTAAATTCTGTATGTCAGATATTAAAATATTTTAATCAGGAATTAAGCTGAATATTACAGGAATTTGATTGTATATTTCAGGAAAAAAATTGTTTCAATCAGAAATTAGATTGAATATATCAGGAATAAGATTATCTAGGACAGGTATTATACTATTTAAGTCAGCTGTTGCATTTCTATGTCAGTAAATTATTTATGTTAGTAAATAAAATATTTAGTTCAGGAATAAAGATATTTTTATTTTATACTAAATAGGAAAGTAAAAAATTTTAAAATAACAAAGTATGTACGTACCTGATTCATTCTCATCCCATATCCTTGATTTAGCAAGCTTGGTCCAACGTTTCAGAATGTATCTCTCTGGTATAGAATGTATGTTGTACATTTGCATTATCTTGATAATGTGAAAGCACAACAATCCAGTCTCTGTGAAACACATACAAGAACACATAAATTCATTGTTTTGACAGTGATATATAACTTGATAGGTGTGCATATAATCTTCATCAAGAGAGACATCAAAGAATTTGACATATTGCATTGAAGTTGGCTTTTCCTTTGCATATGCTCCTAGGCTGGTCTCAAATTCCAACTTAAAATCCTTGTATAAGTTCAGAGTATAAACTTCACCAGCATGTTTCAAGATTTTTGTTTTTGTTTTTGGTTTCTCAGTAGTACATCTGAAGTTGTCACTCTTTTCAGTGCTTCTCCATCTTCTAACAGTAGCTTCAAATATATGGAAGAACTCCAAAAGTTTAGTGGTTCTGTTAGCCTTAAATGAAATTGCTCTGTTTGTTACTTCTACTCTTTGAGATGAAAGGATTCCCGCAGAGAAAATATCCTTGCTCAAAGCAGTGCACCATTTTTCTCGTAGCCCGAACAACCTATCAAACCACTCTTTTTTTTCTAATCCATATTTTTGAACCATCTTGTTCCATACATCTTCGAATTCTGATTCTGAATCACACCCACTTAAGCACTTGTGAAACATATTCTTGAATTCAGGGTTGTTTTTTAAAGTTCCAAAGTGTGATACAAAATTCTTTTGCAAATGCCATAGACATAGCCTATGTCTTGAATTTGGATAAACCTGTAACAATCAAATAATTTCATTTTATAGTCAGATATTAGAAAAATAATGGAAGAAATTAATAAAATTTTGTCAGGAATTAAAGAGTCAACGTTAGATATTATATAACTCAAGTTAGTTATTAATCTATTTTTGTCAGGCATAACAATTTACTATTCAGGAATTAAAGTGTTTTAATCACATATTAAACAAATAATGTCAAATATATATTTATTTTCTGCAACAACTATAGAAGAATTTGATATATTTTTATCAGTGTTTAGATTATATTTATCAGGAATTACCTGATATTCATTATGAATTAGGAAAGTTATAGTCATCTTTTAGACAACATAAGTCAAATAATTTCATTATATAGTCAGTTATTAGATATATAGTAGCAGTAATCAATAAATTTTTGTCAGGTATTAAAGACGTGACATTGATCAAGACGTGACCCACAGGATTAAGTCAGGGTGGCTTAAATGGAGAGCGGCCACGGGAGTGCTATGCGACCGCAACATTCCCTTAAAGTTGAAGGGAAAATTCTACAGGACTGCCATAAGACCAGTGTTGCTCTATGGTACAGAATGTTGGGCTTCTAAGAAAGAGCATATTAAAAAGATGGAGGTTACGGAAATGCGCATGTTAAGGTGGATGTGTGGAAACACTTTAAGAGATAGAATCAGAAATGAGGTTATTCGCAAGAAAGTAGGTGTGGCGGGCATTGTAGATAAATTAAGGGAAAATCGTCTGCGTTGGTTTGGACATGTAAGACGGAGACCCGAGGGTGCACCGGTGCGAAGAGTGGAAGAGTGGGACCATGGAGGGATTAAACGAGGAAGAGGGAGACCAAAGATGACTTGGTTGGAAGGAGTGAGGAAGGATATGAAGTGCATGGATTTACGTGAGGATGAAGTTTTGGATCGTAAGGGATGGAGGAGAAAGATTTATGTTGATGACTACACGGAATAATCAAATTTGGTTCATGTTAGCCGACCCCACTTTTGGGATTAAGGCTTTGATTGATTGATTGATTGATTGATTGATTAAAGAGTTAAAGTCAGATTATTTTATTTGATACTAAACATATCCTAATATAAATTACAGAAACTGCTTATCTCTGGTATGGCGTTGCTCATTGCAAGATCTTGATCAGTGAAGATTGTTTTTGGTTCAATTCCACACATTGACTTTTTGAAGATTGAAAGCAGCCAAACAAATGTATCGGTCTTTTCATCGGTTATGAATGCACATCCAAACATTGTTGTTTTCCAATGATTGTTTATACCAACAAATGGAGCACATATCAACCCATATTTGTTTGTTCTGTATGTTGTATCGAAGATTAAAACATCACCAAAAGCTTTGAAATCTTCAAGCATTTGGGAGTCACGCCAAAAATAGCTCACAACATTATTTTCTTCTCCAAATTTCAATCTATAAAAGAATGAGGGATCTTGATCTGCTCTTTCTTAAAGAGTGTCTAACACATTCTGCATGTCTCCACCTTCAACCATACTCATTTTCACCCTTGATACATAATTAAGGTGATCTCTCTTAGTATGACCTACACATTTTTCTCCTCCAGCTTCATTGCTTATATAATTATAAGCATCCATTGGTTTAATACCACTCTCAATCATATTCTCAATTAGTTCACCCATTGGTGCTGATATTTGCCTTTCTGATCTTAGATGATGTCGTTGAACTACTATAACCAATTCATGATTATGCTCCAACTCATGTGTAACAACTTCGAAATTTCCTTCTTTGTTTTTCTTGAAACGAATATGGGCTTTACATCCAGTTCTTGTCTCATTTACCTCCCTATCTTTTCTCTTTTTTGCATCAGTTTTACTCAATAAGGGTATTTCCACAGTATTTTGTTCAGCTGCTATCTTCATTTTACCCTTTGTATGTCCTTCCTTAGAACATCTAAAATAAAACTCATACATTTTATCATTGGAATCTCTTCTCTTTGTTGATTTTCTAACACTGAAACCAATGAATGAGCTTTGTATAACACATATCCCTCATTGTAGTTTGATACTGTATAACTTGCTAGACATTTACTTATGTTTTCATCCTTGTCATATTTGTAATAATCTGCAACAAAAGTAATCAAGTTGTCATTTATCTTCATATTTGTAATTATCTTCAGGAATTAGATTATTTTTGTCATTTATTAGATTTGTTTTGTCTTAAATTTTGTATGTCAGGTGTAAAAATGTTTAGATTAGGAATTAATTTGAGTATATCAGATATAATATTGTATATTTCAGTAATAAAATTGTTTAAATCAGAAATTAAATTGAACAATTTTATTAATTTAATTTTAGTGACAAAAAATAGTCAAAATATTACTCAAGAAAAAGTCAAAAAATGTTTGTATTAGAAATTAGATTATAGTAGTCAGGAATAAAATTTATATTGATTATGAATTACTATGTCTTGATCAGAAAATAGATTATTTAAATCAGGAATTACTAAATACTAGTCAGGAAATAAATCATCTCAGTCTTGTTAAGGATTATATTAATCAGGAAATAGGTAATATTGGTCAGTAATAAAATTATATCATTCAGAAATAATAATATTTGTATCTGATTATATTTTGTTAAATGTTCATTATCTTAAGGAATTAGATTAATTTTGTCATTTTAATAACGTCATACAAAACAAAAAATAAAATTAAATCATTAAAATTTAAAAATAAATTACATATTACTGAAATGTTATTTTTATTAATTCAAATATAATAAACTGTAAAACATTGAACATAAACTATTAATTACATCATCTATTTTTATTCTTTTAACCTCTCTTCCTAGTTGGATTGCCTCTTCTCTTTTTCTTTTTTTCATGTTGGCTTCTTCTTCCTCAAAAATTAAACGTAATCCATCAAGAAATTCAGCCCAGTCTTGCACCATTCCATTGTGAAAACCATAACCATTATGCCTCATAATGTCATACGCAACCCACCATTCATTTGAATTTTGATTTCTTCTTACTATTTCTGGAATCCAAAATTTGTAATACCATAATTCATTATAATATTTACATGTACAATTAATCATTGCCTGCGCTTTGAAGGTGCACCTAGGAAAAATATGCATGCATAATATCTCTTCAACAGCTAATGCTGGATGTGCATCTTCTAAGGCATCAACTGGGTGTGGAATATGATAAGCCATCTAACCAAAAAAAAAAAAAAAATAAACACATAAATCATAACAAAACAAAATAAAATAAACTAACAAATGTAAGTTCATAAAATGAAAAAAATATACCTTTTGTAATAACAATAGTTCGCAGTAGTTATATTCTTATAAAAATGATTAAAATTCAAACTGAAGCAATTTATATTTTTATATGAAATTTTTTTTTCCCTTAATATAGTTTCTTGTACACTGTGGTATCTTATATATAGTGTTTAGAACGTGAATTAATGCAGAGTTCAGGAAGAGGGAAGGTCATGCCTTTTCAAATATGTGTTTTATTCAATTAATTTTATGTCTTTTAAATGATTTTACGTGTTTTTTTAGTGTTTTGAGTGTTGATGTTTTAGAAGAGGGAAGGTCATGACTTTTCAAATTCTAATTCTTGTGTGCAATAATTTTTTTTTTTTTTTTTCTGAATATAATTTCTTAAACCTGACTATATCATTTATGTCCTGAGTATTTTATCATCTATTTCCTGACTTAGATATTTTTATTCCTGACTATTATAATCTAATTTCTAATTCAAACAATTTTTTTAACTATTTTTTTAGTAATATTTTATTACTAAAATAACAATAAAATATCTGATATACTAAAATTAATTCCTAATCAAAACATTTTTATACCTGACATACAAAATTTAATTCCTGACAAAAGAAGTGGCTTAATTTTGATGGAATGTGGCAAAAAAATTAGAACTTTGATTCTTTTATGAAATTTCAACTCACAATCACTTATACACATGTAATTATGATATGGTTTGAGAATGTATAAGTTTATTAGTTGAGAAATGAAGAAAATAGGCAAGTGAGTAGCCATTTCGGCTCAAAATGGCTTTATTATGATGAATTGGACCCAAAAACTTAGAAATTGGCGATTTTTATGTATTTTCAAATGACAAACACTTATAAATATGTGATTATGAGCTGTTTTGAGATGCAAGGATTTTATAAGTTGAGAAATGAAGAAAATAGGCAATTGAGTAGCCATTCCGGCTCAAAATGGCTTTATTATGATGAATAGGACCCAAAAACTTAGAACTTGGCGATTTTTATGTAATTTCAAATGACGAACACTTATAAATATGTGATTATGAGTTGTTTTGAGATGCAAGGATTTTATAAGTTGAGAAATGAAGAAAATAAGCAAGTAAGTAGCCATTTCGGCTCGAAGTGGCTTAATTTTGATGGAATGTGGCAAAAAAATTAGAACTTTGATTCTTTTATGCAATTTCAACTCACAATCACTTATACACATGTAATTATGATATGTTTTGAGAATGTATAAGTTTATTAGTTGAGAAATGAAGAAAATAGGCAAGTGAGTAGCCATTTCGGCTCAAAATGGCTTTATTATGATGAATTGGACCCAAAAACTTAGAAATTGGCGATTTTTATGTATTTTCAAATGACAAACACTTATAAATATGTGATTATGAGCTGTTTTGAGATGCAAGGATTTTATAAGTTGAGAAATGAAGAAAATAGGCAATTGAGTAGCCATTCCGGCTCAAAATGGCTTTATTATGATGAATAGGACCCAAAAACTTAGAACTTGGCGATTTTTATGTAATTTCAAATGACGAACACTTATAAATATGTGATTATGAGTTGTTTTGAGATGCAAGGATTTTATAAGTTGAGAAATGAAGAAAATAGGCAAGTAAGTAGCCATTTCGGCTCGAAGTGGCTTTATTTTAATGAATTGGACCCAAAAACTTAGAACTTGGCGATTTTTATGTAATTTAAAATGACAAACACTTATAAATATGTGATTATGAGTTGTTTTGAGATGCAAGGAGTTTATAAGTTGAGAAATGAAGAAAATAAGCAAGTAAGTAGCCATTTCGGCTCGAAGTGGCTTTATTTTGATGAAATGTGGCAAAAAAATTAGAACTTTGCTTCTTTTATGCAATTTCAACTCACAATCACTTATACCTGTGTAATTATGATATGGTTTAAGAATTTATAAGTTTATTAGTTGAGAAATGAAGAAAATAGGCAAGTGAGTAGCCATTTCGCTCAAATGACCTTGATTTTGATGAATTGGACCCAAAAACTTAGAACTTGGCAATTTTTATGTAATTTCAAATGACATAAACTTATAAATATGTGATTATGAGTTGTTTTGAGATGCAAGGAGTTTATAAGTTGAGAAATGAAGAAAATAGGCAAGTAAGTAGTCATTTCGGCTCGAATTGGATTTATTTTGATGAAATGCGCCAAAAAAATTAGAAGTTTGCTTCTTTTATGCAATTTCAACTCACAATCACTTCTACATATGTAATTATGATATGGTTTGAGAATCTATAAGTTTATTAGTTGAGAAATGAAGAAAACAGGCAAGTGAGTAGCCATTTCGGATCAAATGACCTTGATTTTGATGAAATGATGAAAATTGCCTATTTTTTTTTTTTAAAAATATGCAACTTCCTCCGCACCGGGACACCCAAGGGAGCCGCCCCCGCTGCCGAAATAGTGCAGGCAGCCCGCGCCGAGGCCACAACAGCCCCGACAGGTGGCTGGCAAGGCTGTAACAGCCACGGCAGCACCTGCCTATGCTGCTACAGCCATGGCAGCCACCTGTCGAGGCAGCAGCAGCCCAGGCAGGCTGCTGCCAAGGCTTCAGCAGACTGGCAGCCACCTAACGTGGCTGCTACAGACTTGGAAGCCACCTGTCGGGGCTGTTGTGGCCTCGGCGCGGGCTGCCTTCGCTGTTCCGGCAGCGGGGGCGGCTCCCTCGGGTGTGCGGTGCGGCGAAAGTTGCATATTTTAAAAAAAAAATAAATTTGAACTTGGCGTTTTTTATGTAATTTTAAATGACAAACACTTATAAATATTTGATTATGAGTTGTTTTGAGATGCAAGGAGTTTATAAGTTGAGAAATGAAGAAAATAGGCAAGTAAGTAGCCATTTCGGCTCGAAGTGGCTTTATTTTGATGAAATGCGCCAAAAAAATTAGAAGTTTGCTTCTTTTATGCAATTTCAATTCACAATCACTTATACATATGTAATTATGATATGGTTTGAGAATTTATAAGTTTATTAGTTGAGAAATGAAGAAAATAGGCAAGTGAGTAGCCATTTCGGCTCAAATAACCTTGATTATAATGAATTGGACCCAAAAACTTAGAACTTGGCGATTTTTATGTAATTTTAAATGAAAAACACTTATAAATATGTGATTATGAGTTTTTTTGAGATACAAGTAGTTTATAAGTTGAGAAATGAAGAAAATAGGCAAGTAAGTAGTCATTTCGGCTCGAATTGGCTTTATTTTGATGAAATGCGCCAAAAAAATTAGAACTTTGCTTCTTTTATGCAATTTCAACTCACAATCACTTATACACATGTAATTATGATATGGTTTGAGAATGTATAAGTTTATTAGTTGAGAAATGAAGAAAAAAGGCAAGTGAGTAGCCATTTCGGCTCAAATGACCTTGATTTTGATGAATTGGACCCATAAACTTAGAACTTGGCAATTTTTATGTAATTTCAAATGACATACACTTATAAATATGTGATTATGAGTTTTTTTTGAGATGCAAGGAGTTTATAAGTTGTGAAATGAAGAAAATAGGCAAGTAAGTAGTCATTTCGGCTCGAATTGGCTTTATTTTGATGAAATGCGCCAAAAAAATTAGAACTTTGCTTCTTTTATGAAATTTCAACTCACAATCACTTCTACATATGTTATTATGATATGGTTTGAGAATCTATAAGTTTATTAGTTGAGAAATGAAGAAAACAGGCAAGTGAGTAGCCATTTTGGATCAAATTACCTTGATTTTGATGAAATGATGAAAATTGCCTAATTTTTTTTTTTTTAAAATATGCAACTTCCGCCGCACCGGGACACCCAATGGAGCCGCCCCCGATGCCGAAACAGTGAAGGCAGCCCGCGCTGAGGCCACAGAAGCCCAGACAGGTGGCTGCCAAGGCTGTAACAGCCACGACAGCTCCTGCTTGTGCTGCTACAGCCATGGTAGCCACCTGTCAAGGCAGCAGCAGCCCAGGCAGGCTGCTGCCAAGGCTTCAGCAGACTGGCAGCCACCTACCGTGGCTGCTACAGACTTGGAAGCCACCTGTCGGGGCTGTTGTGGCCTCGGCGCGGGCTGCCTTTGCTGTTCCGGCAGCGGGGGCTGCTCCCTCGGGTGTGCGGTGCGGCGGAAGTTGCGTATTTTTAAAAAAAAAATAAATTTGAACTTAGCGTTTTTTATGTAATTTCAAATGACAAACACTTATAAATATTTGATTATGAGTTGTTTTGAGATGCAAGGAGTTTATAAATTGAGAAATGAAGAAAATAGGCAAGTAAGTAGCCACTTCGGCTTGAAGTGGCTTTATTTTGATGAAATGCGCCAAAAAAATTAGAAGTTTGCTTCTTTTATGCAATTTCAACTCACAATCACTTATACATATGTAATTATGATATGTTTTGAGAATTTATAAGTTTATTAGTTGAGAAATGAAGAAAATAGGTAAGTGAGTAGCCATTTCGGCTCAAATGACCTTGATTTTGATGAATTGGACCCAAAAACTTACAACTTGGTGATTTTTATGTAATTTTAAATGACAAACACTTATAAATATGTGATTATGAGTTTTTTTGAGATACAAGTAGTTTTTAAGTTGAGAAATGAAGAAAATAGGCAAGTAAGTAGTCATTTCGGCTCGAATTGGCTTTATTTTGATGAAATGCGCCAAAAAAATTAGAACTTTGCTTCTTTTATGAAATTTCAACTCACAATCACTTATACACATGTAATTATGATATGGTTTGAGATTGTATAAGTTTATTAGTTGAGAAATGAAGAAAATAGGCAGGTGAGTAGCCATTTCGGCTCAAATGACCTTGATTTTGATGAATTGGACCCAAAAATTTAGAACTTGGAAATTTTTATGTAATTTTAAATGAAAAACACTTATAAATATGTGATTATGAGTTTTTTTGAGATACAAGTAGTTTATAAGTTGAGAAATAAAGAAAATAGGCAAGTAAGTAGTCATTTCGGCTCGAATTGGCTTTATTTTGATGAAATGCGCCAAAAAAATTAGAACTTTGCTTCTTTTATGCAATTTCAACTCACAATTACTTATACACATGTAATTATGATATGGTTTGAGAATGTATAAATTTATTAGTTGAGAAATGAAGAAAATAGGCAAGTGAGTAGCCATTTCGGCTCAAATGACCTTGATTTTGATGAATTGGACCCAAAAACTTAGAACTTGGCGATTTTTATGTAATTTCAAATGACAAACAATTATAAATATGTGATTATGAGTTTTTTTGAGATGCAAAGAGTTTATAAGTTGAGAAATGAAGAAAATTAGCAAGTAAGTAGGCATTTCGGCTCGAAGTGGCTTTATTTTGATGAAATGTGGCAAAAAAATTAGAACTTTGCTTCTTTTATGCAATTTCAACTCACAATCACTTAAACCTATGTAATTATGATATGGTTTGAGAATGTATAAGTTTTTTAGTTGAGAAATGAAGAAAATAGGCAAGTGAGTAGCCATTTCGGCTCAAATGACCTTGATTTTGATGAATTGGACCCAAAAACTTAGAACTTGGCGATTTTCATGTAATTTCAAATGACAAACACTTATAAATATGTGATTATGAGTTTTTTTGAGATGCAAGGAGTTTATAAGTTGAGAAATGAAGAAAATAGGCAAGTAAGTAGTCATTTTGGCTCGAATTGGCTTTATTTTGATGGAATGCGCCAAAAAAATTAAAAGTTTGCTTCTTTTATGCAATTTTAACTCACAATCACTTCTACATATGTAATGATGATATGGTTTGAGAATGTATAAGTTTATTAGTTGAGAAATGAAGAAAATAGGCAAGTGAGTAGCCATTTCGGATCAAATGACCTTGATTTTGATGAAATGATGAAAATTGCTTATTTTTTTTTTTTAAATATGCAACTTCCGCCGCACCGGGACACCTAAGGGAGCCGCCCCCGCTGCCGGAACACCAAAGGCAACTCGCGTCGAGGCCACATCAGCCTCGACAGGTGGCTGCCAAGGCTCTAACAGCCACGGCAGGTGGCTGCCAGTCTGCTGCAGCCTTGGCAGCAGCCTGCCTGGGCTGCTGCAGCCTCGGCAGCACCTGCCTGTGCTGCTACAGCCATGGCAGCCACCTGTCAAGGCAGCAGCAGCCCAGGCAGGCTGCTGCCAAGGCTGCAGCAGACTGGCAGCCACCTTCCGTGGCTGCTACAGCCTTGGCAGCCACCTGTCGGGGCTGCTGTGGCCTCGGCGCGGGCTGCCTTCGCTATTCCGGCTGCGGGGGCGGCTCCCTCGGGTGTCCCGGTGCGGTGGAAGTTGCATATTTTTTAAAAAAAAAAAATTTGAACTTGGCGATTTTTATGTAATTTCAAATGACAAACACTTTTAAATATGTGATTATGAGTTGTTTTGAGATGCAAGGATTTTATAAGTCATTTCGGCTCAAAATCAACTTGGCGGACCTTGCATATTGTAAAAAAAAAAAAAAAAAAAAAAATATTTGACGGTTTTATTTTAAGAGTGTCTAACGGTTTAACACTGACAAAAATTGAGAACTAAATAATTTACCTCCCTATTAATCAACTTCACCCATGCACGTGGCCAATTAACGAAGCTACCTACAGCTTGCCAAAGCGTTGTTATCTCAACCTCCTCTATCGGTACGGGTAGTGGGATGTCTTCGAACTCCACAACCACTGAATCGATCCCAACCGAGTAATGATGTGGCCCCGCCGTAGCACCCGTCGTCGGTTGGGAACTACCATACGCCACCAAACTCAACGCCGTACTATTTGCATGCCCCGGGGCTAGAAGTGCACATCGGGTGTCTTCCTACACAAGTATATATATAAAAAGAAGATAGTTAAATAGGACTTTTACAACAGCATAGATAATATAACGAAATTTATTAAGGTAGAGGGTTACAAATCACCTGTAACTCTGGAAATTCATGCGGTGTTTGATTTTCAAGCTCCCTCAAGTCCGCATGTGTAGGAGTAGGAACGTGCAACAGTACATCAATCATTGCACCTCAAATCTCAATTAACTCAGTATTTTAAAACTTTTAATAACCCAATTGATTTTACCTCAGGTGGCACATCTTCACCACGTATCTCATCTCCTCCATGTCTATCACCTTCTCCTTGTCCTTTTGGTTCAGAACATGAGTCGACCGGGGTACTCGTGAGGAACGGCAAAGTCGGTAAGTTCATCAGCTTCGCCCAAGCATTCAATTCACCAACTATCTCGTTGCGTACTTGTTCCTTAATTGATGCCACCTTGGCATCCAACTCCCCCGGTGAGTTAACACTGGCTCAAGATCTACCCGATTTTCTGTATTCGGGACCCATCACCTTATTCCATCCAAGCAATGGCCCTCCCGAACCTACTACTCGTCCTGGATGGTATGGCCTTCCCAAAGCCATGGTGAAAGGGTCATTCTCCACACTTGGTTCAAATTTGCCCTCCACCATCTCTTGAGTGTGCTCAAGCTATAGCATAAGGAAAAATGAGGTCAGTAAAACAGTTAATGGTTTGTACAGTGATTTAGATGCAAAAGTGACTTAATTTCAACAACTCATAGGTAACTTACAAGCTTATCCGCCAATTTTTTTGGCTTCCGGACCCTTGATGACCCATTTTCCGGTTTTCTTATCAAACGAATGGAGAGAACAAAAGAAATCACCGGCACGACTCACCAATGTAGTGATCGTGGAACTAGAGGGTTCCTTCGATGCCACTAGAAGCGCTTTAGGGTATAAACCCGAACCGACCCACTCAGTTCTCTTTTCACCAAAAGTCTTAGGACCCATACGATGGACGTATTCCTTCTTTTCTGCATTCGCTTGATTTTGCTCTCGAAGTTCCTACAAAACAAAAAATGTTAGTCTCATTACTACAAAAAGTGTCAAGCTATTATTCAATTGAGATCAGATTTACACAAACTTACAATGGCTTTCTTTTGACTCTTCATTCTAACGAACTCTTCCCAATCATCTTTTGACACGATCGGCCATATTTGCCACGGGAGACGGTTATCCTCTTTGGCATTCTTCTTCTTTGTTTGCTAATTCTTCTTCTTGTAGATCCACCGATTAGTCAACTTGGTCTTAAAGCCTCTGAATCTTTCCCCTAATAAAGATTCAAACACCCTTCTCTTCTCGGGATCATTAGGAATAGAAAACAGTCTTTGCAAGCACAAATTAAAACCGATTATTAGTTTCTATTTAGTAACAACCATAAGGTTAAGGTATCTTAAATTATCTAAATGTGCCAAAAACACACTTACCCTTGTATCATCCCAAAATGCTTGAATCAAACCCGGAGGTACTTGCCGCATTACAAGTGTAATGGGGATTTTCCGCGAACATAAGCCAACTTGATTAGCATATTGTCGACGAAATTTGGGCCCGGGTTGGCCTTTGTTGTCATACTCCAAGACCATGGGACCGTCTGGTTTCTTAAAGCTTCTCGTCGGACCCCTTGTTTTTCTTTCAGTCGGTGCCTTTTCCCCCCCTCCACCACCTGTGTTGTTTTCATCTTGTCCTTGGCCTTGAATTTCAGGAGTCGGGTTCTCACCAACAATGTCACGTGCTGTATTTACAATGGCCGGTGCACGTTCAGCTGAAATTTCATAATCGTTAAGCCTACACTCGAACTCATCTTGGGCCTGATCCTCTGGCTCACCCAAGTCATCCTCCTTATTCACATCATAAGGCACATCACTATCATCGGAGTCGTCATCCTCGTACTCGTCCTCATACTCATCATCGTCAATGTCCTCTACCAAAGGAGGATCATGATCGTCCGCCATGAGATATAAGCACCTGTCAAAGCAATCATAAAGCAATATTAGTGTATAGTAAAGTATATGCATGATACTTATTATGGTTATGTAGAAGCTATTTAAGCCATTTTCACCTACTTATTATGGTCCTATAACCTTGTATATGCATGATAATGAGTACAAAATGCCAATTTCAATCTACATATGGAAAATAGGTTGTTAGATTGAATAAATGTTAGTTCATACACAAAACAAAGGAGTTGGGTTAAGTAGAAGCTATTTATGCCAGTTTCACCTACTTATGGTCCTATAACCTTGTATATGCATGATAATGAGTACACTTAGGCAATTTCAAACTACAAACATGTTAAATATATGGAATATAGGTTGTTAGAATGAATAAATGTTAGTTCATACACAAAACAAAAGAATTGGGTTAAGTAGAAGCTATTTAAGCCAATTTCACCTACTTATGGTCCTATAACCATGTATATGCATGATAATGAGTACACTTAGCCAATTTCAAACTACAAATATATCATTTTCGCCTACTTATGCTCCTATATACATGATAACTAAACTATATTTGCAATGAAACCATTACTAACTTTAAATCAAACTACCTCATTATGAAATTCCTTCGTTGTGGTATGATCGCATATAACCTGCTTCGTTATCTATGTCATTTAGTACAACAGGTCTAGGAATAGTGAAAGGTGTTGAATCATCAAACGCATCATATTCTTCCTCATCCTCAACATCTCCAATGCCTAGGATTCTTCTTTTGCCAGCTAGCACTATAGACCATTTTGAATCCATTGGGTCAGTTACGTAGAACACATGCTTAGCTTGAGATGCAAGGATAAATGGTTCCGCACTATCATTCAAGTGGCCAAGATCTACAAGAGTAAAGTCCTCATGTTTGACGTTACGCCTGATATTATCAACCCACTTACACTTGAAAAGAGCAACCGTGAAGTCACAATAATCAAGCTCCCATATTTCTTGAATTCGACCATAGTATGACAACTCTGCATCGATAGGTGATTTATCCTTAGAACTTGCAAACTCCCTTGACGATGCCACAAGAGATACACCACTGTTTTGGGTGGAGGAAGATTTCAAATCACGAGCCTCGGTCCAAAAAGTGTACCCATTGATGTCATATCCCTCAAATGAACGGACATCATCCCTAGGACCGTACGCAAGCCAACGTACTGTATCGGTCACATTAGTATTATTCAATCCACTCATTACTCGATCACGAAACCAATCAACAAATTTCTTATTACGCAACTGCATAAGTGCCCTTTCACCTTTGGATGGAAATTCGGCACGCAAACTAGCCATGTGCTCGTCTAAATATGGGTGCACATCTGAAACATGGTGCAACACATAAAGGTGTGCTTGTAAGAACTGATCTCGGTCTGGTGACATTCGTTTCGACCCAATTGTGCCATGACCATCAAGTCTACCTTCATGTCGAGAAGTAGGAAGACCAAAAGGTTGAGCAAGGGCTATGTAGTCCGCCCCAAAGTTACCTATCTCCTCACCCACTGTCCCTTGCATTATACTTCCTTCAGGGTGAGCTCGGTTTCGTACTTTATCTTGTAATGTACCCATGTGTCTTTCAAAAGGGTAGCACCACCTTATGAACACTGGACCGCACAACTTAATCTCACGCACCAAATGAAGAACCAGATGAACCATTATGTCAAAAAATGAGGGTGGGAAATACATCTCAAATTTGCACAAAGTCACAACCACATCTGCTTGCAAAGCATCTAGTGTACAAGGATCAAGAACTTTGCTACAAATTATATTTAAAAATGAACAAAGGCTTGTAATCGCTTCCCTCACGTGTTTCGGTAGAATACCACGGATTGCAATCGGTAGGAATACTTGCATCATAATGTGACAATCATGGGATTTCATACTTGTCAGCTTCAATTCTCCATTTAAGGTTACAAATCTTTTCATGTTAGATGAGTACCCTGATGGAACCTTAATGCCGTACAAACATGCACAAAACATACGTTTCTCTACCCTTGACAATGTATAGCAAGCCGGGGGTAAATAATTATTTTCATCCTTCCCTTTACCCTTAACTTTCTTCTTTGACGCATCTTTGGCCTTTCTCTTTCCCTTGCTCTTCTCCTTCCCTTTTTTCAAAACATTTTCATCTTCTATTCTCGGCTCCTTCCCCTTTCTAACCTTTTCTTGAGGCCACAATTCTGGACGAATCCCCATCTATTTCAAATCTAACCGTGCACCCTTTCCGTCCTTTGTTTTGCCTGGGATATTCATAAGCGTCCCCAAAAGAGCATCACACACATTCTTCTCTATATGCATCACATCAAGACAATGCCTAACGTCATGTTCTCTCCAGTACGGCAACTTCCAAAAGATTGATTCTTTCTTAAACAGAGCTGCTGAGACCACAGTTTTTTCTAATTTTCCAAACACCGTTCGTATCCCTTTCACTCGAGCACTAATCTCAGCACCAGTCAATGGTCTAGGCGCAGTATCCTTTTCCACGGTTCCATCGAAAGCCTTTTTCTGCCTACGGTACGGGTGATCACGCCTAAGGAACCTTCGAGTCCGTAGGTAGACATCTTTGTGAGAATGAGTCAGGTATACGCTTGATGTGTCATCAATACATATGGGGCATGCTTTTTTCCCTTTGACCTTGTACCCACACAAGTTGCCATATGCAGGGAAGTCATTCATGGTCCACATAAGGGCTGCACGCAATGTGAACATCTCGTTCTGATGAGCATCGAAAACGGAAACCCCTTCGTCCCACATCTTTCTCAAGTCGTCAATAAGCGGCGCAAGGTAAACATCTATGTCGTTTCCAGGTTGCTTAGGACCAGTTATTAGCAATGAAAGCATTACATACTTACGTTTCATGCACAGCCAAGGAGGCAAATTATAAATCACTAAAAGTACCGGCCATGTGCTGTGTTGGGTACTAAGAGTGCCAAATGGATTCATCCCGTCCGTGCACAACCCAAGCCTTAAATTTCTGACTTCATTACCAAATTCCTCAAACTTCAAATCAATGTTTTTCCACTGTGGAGAGTCAGCTGGATGCTTCAGCATTCTGTTTTTCTTTCTTCCCTCTGCATGCCACCTCAAGTTTTTAGCGTCTTTTGGTATTGAGAACAGACGCTTAAACCTTGGAATAATGGGAAGATACCACAACACCTTAGCAGGAGGTCCCTCCGTGCCAGGATTGCAACTCATGCGCTTGTACCGCAACCGCTTGCATCGTGGACACTCATGCAGTTTTTCATACTCATTTCGATACAAAATACAGTCATAAGGACATGCATGTATCTTCTTATACTCCAAACCAAAGGGACACATGAGCTTCTTTGCGTAATAATAAGACTTAGGAATTTCATTCCCATCAGGCAACATATCACTTAATGCGGTCAACAAAGAAGTAAAACTGATGTCCGTCCACCCATGCTTCGACTTAATATTGAAAAGTGTTAGCACGGCCGATAGTTTGGAGTATTTTTTGCACCCGGGATACAAAGGCTTTTTGGAAGCCTCCGATAATAATTCAAACACTTCACCTTCAACACCATGCAACATCTCATCCACTTGTTCATCCTCGACCTCATCCGCCTGATCTTCATCGGCTCTATCCTCACCATTATCAACAATATACTCATCATTCTCGTATTCCTCGTCCACATGAATATCATTGCTTCTAACACGCACATCATTCCGATCAAGATCCCCACTGTACTCTCCACTTTCTCCGTGCCAAATCCACACATGGTATAATTGCCTAAACCCACGACATAATACATGATCTCTAATGATTTCAACACTATTGACCACATTCACATTATCACAATCAACACAAGGACAATAAAGGCCTTTGCCTCCCAGTGTGCATTGATAAGCTAAAGCCCTCTCGCAAAACTCTTGAACCCCATTCCAAAATTCCAATGTATCGCGTCTACCATACATCCAACCACGATCCTTCTCCATTTAGTAATTTGTCTCTAAACATATATAGCACCATATAATTATAATGTGTAAGTGCTACATATTTTATGTAAATCAAATTCAAGTACAAAATGTGAATATACCATTCATATAGTGAAAAAATGCATGTTTCCAAAGGGTCCTTCTCACTCCAACCTAACCCATCCTTGAATGTCTAATCTCACTAGTGAATGTATGTCAACTTTCCAAATTTAAGGAATCCGGCAGCATTTCCCCCTAGTTCTCCAAGTACACGATGTAGATAATTAATTACCCACATATGTACCCAGAGAACATAGTGAGGAAATGGTAAGCCAAGATGTTCCTTAAAATCAAAAAGAAAACATACATTCACCACCTAAGTGAGAGTACACATTCAAGAACAGTCCCAACCGGGGACTATTCAAGACTTTCTCCTAATGAGAAAGCCTTGAACGGGTATCTAGGCATATGATGATGCAATTCAAGTATTCTATATATTGTTGTATTTATTTGCAATTAAACAATACACAAGTTGCAATTTCATGAATTAACTTTTATTAAATGGATAAATAGAAAGAAATATAGCTAAGTAAAGTTTATAAGTCATACCAATATAGCAACTACCCACTTGAGCTCAATATGTAGTCCTCAAGCTAATTAAACTCGTGCTTCAATTCACAAATCTGTTAAAAAAAACACATCATTCATTGAACTAACAATTGCTAAACTAACATGTCAATCCACTAATTTATTTATAAGCTAAAACACATCATTCATTGAACTAAAAATTGCTAAACTAACAAGGTTACTAATCTATAATTTTTTCAAATTTACCCATCAAAACATCTTAAAAGTAACCATTCACCCATTCCAAAATTCATCTACTTTAGTAACAAGCAAGGTTACTAATCTCAAATTAATTGAAATATACCCATCAAAACAACTTAATATTAACCATTTAAACATTCCAAAATTATTCAAAATAATCCATCAAAACAACTTCAAATTAACCATTAAAAGTAAAATACCAAATTTCACCTATTTAATTAAGTACCAAGGTTAATATATTTTCTATAATTATTTCAAAAGTATCCACCAAAGCACATTAAATTAACCATTAAAACATAATAAAATCCAACTAATTGAGTAACAAGGTTACTAATCTCTAATATTTTCACAATTTCCCAATTATATTCAAACCTAAAATTGAGAAAAATTATATTCAAACCTAAATTTTAATTTACTAACAATGGTTCAAAATGCAAAACAAATTAATATATATAATTATATAATTGGAAAATAATGTAAAAAAAAAATTAAAAATAAACCTTGAGACAATTAGGGCAGCAGCTAGGAGGAGACTCGGTGGTGACCCTCAGGTCGGTGGCGCGGCTCGGTGGTGGAGGAGCCTCAGGGGGGTGGCGCAGCTAGGTGGTGGAGGAGAAAATTAGGGCAGCAGCTAGCTGGCACTCACGGCAAATGGAGGAGGACACTCAGGCTGGTGGCGCGGCTCGGTGGTGGAGGAGCCTCAGGGAGGTGGCGCGGCTAGGTGGTGGAGCAACCTCAGGGCGGTGGTTTTCGAACTACGTAGGTGGTTTTTGAAAGAGAAAGAAAGGGTAAACAGAGAGGAAGGTGACGGTTTTCGAAACCCCTGGTGGCCGCCGGTGAAGGTGACGGCTGTGGTGGAGGGAGAGAGAGGAAGGATTGAAGAGTTGAAGGCGGTCGAAACCCAGCTCTAATGAAACAGTAAGGAATGAAGGAATGAAGGAATGAAAGAGAAAGAGAGGAAGGAGAAGAGAAGTAAGCTAAGCCGCGATTTTTTTTTGAATTGGGTCCGGTTCAATTGGCACCTGTTCAAACCGGTGCTTTTTTTAATTTTAGGCACCGGTTTAGGCCAAACCGGTGCCTTTTCTCTTCATCTAAAATCCCGCCCATTTCTGGACCGATTTTGGCCACCGGTTTGGCCTGAACCGGTGCCATATAGGGGGTGCCTATTACTATTTTTCTACTAGTGTTAGAATGAGTGGATGACACTCGAAAAGTTCTTAGTATTTCATGTGCGTAATTTTGATTAACATTATCGTCATATGCATAAAAAGGATCTCATTGGAAAGACCATCCGTAATGAGTCAAAATTATAGAATTTTACACGTAGGAAATTTGAGGAATGTCTTTCACAACTAGGACTGAAATAACACCGCGCGAAACTGGAAGATTTTATCGAGCACAGAAAGCTGCTGAGGCATGTGGGAAGTAGCGTCAGGGGCCAGAGCTTGGCGCCACACTTTTAGCCGTAGCGCCAGACGCTAGTATTGGCGCTAGGCGCTATAGTTAAAAGTTGGCGCCAGTCTCTGATTGCTGGCGCCAATTTCCCCAAATACCGAGCTAGAAATATGCGTTCTAATTTCAACTGGTTTTTCGTATTGTTTGCTCAATCCTACTTCCTTATTGAATTTTTTCTTACTTTTCTGAAACCCATATGTGTTCTACATATGGACATAACCCTCTGGGAATTCATGCTCCATCTACCCGATTGAACGCTCCGTGCAACAAAGGGTACATCCGAGATGTTGAATTCACCAAACCATGGAAGCGAGTTTTTTCTAAAAACTCGGGCGTCCCATCCACTCGCGCCAACCCTTCACGGTTAGGCTTCCGCGCGGTGCATCTGGATAATTAACCATGGACCCTCTTTGACTAAACCATATCCCGAACTTTAGAGAACTAGAGCCATGGTTAGGTTGCGAACGCATTGCATCATATTGTGCCTACTGGATTAATTGTGCATTATTTGTTGTGCATATATATTCTATGTTTCTCTTAACCGTTTGTTGACTTGTGTTGAGATTAAATAAATTAATGACTTATAGAACTTTGCCTAATTAATTAATTAATTAATTAATTTGAGTCAATAAAGTCTAATGCTTTAATCGGAATTGACCTAGTACGACTTTAGGCATACCCCAGTTGACCAATAGCACCGAAAACAGCCCCAGACCGAAGCTCCAATATTGGCGCCAAGGTCTGAGCTGTAGCGCCACACTATGAAGTGTAGCGCCTGGCGACAACTATGTTGTCTGGCGCCAAGCTCCACATTGTGACGCCAGTCCTGTCGCTTGGCCGACAGTTCGGATTATTGGTCGAGTCATCACCTAGGGTCTAATTAATCAGTTTTCTGTTTAATTCGGTTAATTTTGCTGTCAATAATGTTTAATTGAATCAATGATAAATTCTTAGTCACATAGTCTAGCTACATGGTCATGACACGAGTCTTAACATGTCACATACACTCACTAATCTTAGCACACACTTTGAGTACACATCACCATGACCATGTCGTAGGTCCATGCATGAGTCGGTCTTTTCCGTCATTTGAGTTGGGGGGTACATTCTATCCTTAATTCTTCATATCCCTCCACCTCCATCATTCTTCTTTCACATTCTATTCCAATCTTTCTTCACTTCCTCCATCCATTGCATGTTGAATAAAGTTTGAGTCAAATAATTAACAATAAGTATCCCCAAATTCCTTTCCCATAGTACTTGGTCGAGGAGAGAAGGGCGATTAATCAAGGACAACCTCTTTATTCAAGTCTCACTTTTTGATAAACCAATTCGTCAAAAGAGGAAGGCTAAGAAGATAATGACAACTCAAGAAGAAGTCAATGATCTTAAGAACCAACTGGATACTGTGACTGAGACACTGAAGCTTCTCGCACTTAAGGTCGATGATCCCGTGAAGCAACAACAAACGAGTCTCATGCAATAAAGTCTAAGCAAGCTATCTAGTGACTATAAATTTCAGGGCATGAGTTCACAAGGAGTCTCGCTGGACAAGGAGCTTCTTCTGCATAAGTTCAACGCCACTGACATCCCTAAATTCAAGGCAACAAATAACCCTTATTTTCATCTAAGAGCTTTGGAAACTATAATGAACATTAAGGATATCGATAAGAAGGTTTTCCCCTCTCTATTCCCACTATCTCTTGAAACTGTTTGCCAACAATGGTTCTTCTCCCTTGACAAAGAGAAAACCTCTACCTGGGAATCGATAGTGAACGCTTTCATTGATAGATACAAGTGCAATATCCAAGTTGAAATCGATCATAGACAACTTGAGATGCTAAGACAAAAAGAGAATGAAGGCTTTACTTCTTTCTTTAATAAATGGAGGGAAACTTCCGCCAAGATGATTGAGGTCCCCACCGAAAAGGAGTCTGTGAGGATGTTTATCAAGAATCTCCAAGAGAAGTATTCGAAGCATTTAAAATATCAACACAATCTGAATACTTTCAAGGTCGTTTATGACATCGGAATTGAAATCGAAGATGACCTCGCAAAGCAAAAAGCTACTAACAATAGTAAACCACGGTGGCTGGAAAGGAAAGAAGAACGACAATCCTTCTTCTTCCGAAAACGCCCACTCTAGTAATAATGTTAGTACCTTTGACCATAATGATGTCTTAGCCATGGACAATCAAGGATCTAAAAGGAAACCCAGGAGAGAGTTCACGTCCATTGGAATGACCTACGATGCTGCTTTCGATCGTCTCTATGATCGAGGATTAATCAAACCTATTGGCCCTACCGAGGATCCAACACCAGAAAATCGATCTTCAAGATGGAATCCAAATTCCTATTGCAAGTACCATCGAGGGCGCGGTCATACTACTGATGAATTCTACAGGTTTCAAAACCTCATTCAAGATCTCATAGAGGCAAATAAGATCTCATTGCCCCTATCTAGCGAGAAGACTGGGTGATGATGAAGCAAACGACACAAGACATGAGGCGAGATTCAATGACAAGATTTCATGACCTCTTTTTTCTATTTCTTTTTCATTTTTTCCTTTCCCCAATAAGTCTAGCATAGACACCTTTTCTTTTCCTTTAGATTTATTTGTAGGGTCATTATTTATTTTCTTTTAATAAAATGAGCATTTATTTCCTTATATATGATCATTTCATTACATTGCATTCAAAAAAAAAAAAAAAAATCCATGTCGAATTAAGCACAAGGTATACCAATTATTTGAGGCACCCCTCGTAGCCACATCATATCTCATTTCATTCTTCAATTATGCATCCTTTCTTCATAAACCACTTTGAGCCTCGTCTAATGATAAACCTTTCTTTTTTCAACCTACATCCATCTAACCTTGGGATGGAATGGTGTGCAACTTATGCAATTTTCAAAGAACAAAGCTTGAGTGATTTCAGATATTCAAAAAATAGTAAAAATAAGCAAAAGCAAAAAAATAAATAAAAGTGTACAAAAGGGAAAGTGTTCCAATGTCTTTGATATGAAAATATCTTCGATATGAACACGTCTCAGATTGCGTCTCTTATCGAGTGCTCGAGAAACATGAATTCCAAGTGAGTGATAGACCGCATGATCGAGATTGCCCACACTTATAAAAATGAAATAAATACTAAATCAAAAGAAAAAGCTAAAAAAGAGTAGAAAACCTCAAGCATGAAAATACAAATATTCAATAGCAAAGTTACACACCTTGGGGGCTTATCTAGGGTCTTGAGCCTTTATCCCCTTCTTCTTCAGCCTTTAGCCTAACCACGTTACAACCCTTAAAAAGACCTTTTTGAGGTATACACACTTGTGCGAGGTTCGGCTAGAGCTACGTTCGGCCTGATTCCTAACGGATACGTAGACAACCTCACATCGAGGTGCGGCTGTAATAAACATGCATTCATATTCACATTCACACACTTGCACCATGATCATATCAAGGGATCTCTTGTGCTCATCCCTATTCACTTAGAGCTAGACTTGGGGGCTTGATCCTTACATCATTAGCTTACCTAGCCTAAGAGTCACCACCATTTGACTCTTTTAAATAATATTTTTTCCACACACTTAGCTCTTGTTGCCTAGCTTTAGTGTCATTATCACACACTGCACAGATACATGACCAAATATATTTCCCTTAGGAACCCTTTGTCATGAAATCTTAACATAATGCTGAAGCATGCCTTGTCATATCAACATCACTCATCATTGCATCACGAAGTATGAAATGCTTAGCCTCCGTGCCTAAGTTACCCAAATACTTTCATCATGGAGTCAACAGTTGAGATAGCCTAGGATGAATTAATCCTTGAACCTTGAGATATAGTATCAAAGAACATTTGACTAAGTCAATTCAACATGCATCTTCAACACTTCGATTCTTTTTTCGCGTCTTTTTTTTTCGGGAGAAAAATAGTACCCTCCATAAAAATGACGGAAATTTTTGCTTTTTGCATTTTCGAGTCGCACGATCACATTACAATGCACACACGAGTTATGTACACATTGAGTCATGTCGTGTCATATCACTTTGATTTGAGTCTAACACACGTGTCTTTTTACTTTGAGTCGAGTCAACCTCGAGTCAGTCAATCACAGCGAGTCAAGTTTATACCTTGAGTCGTATCAAGTTATTGAGTCAAGCAACGCTAAACCTTAGGTCAACCCTAAGATAGTTTTAAGCCTTAGGTCAACCCTAAGATAATTAAAAAGACTGGCAAAGTTCTATAGTCAAAATAAATACAGGTGCAGCAGAATAGGGAAGACCCTATCACAGCGTTCAGCGACAGAGTCAATTCTTGGCGCCAGAGATATTTCAGCAGCGAAAAAACAGAGCTCGAAGCCTCTCAGAAAGGTGACTTCGACCTCATGCAAAAATTTTGGGTTCCTTGGTACGCCAGTTAGCCCCTATAAGCAATTTGACATGATTAAGTAGTCGGTTTGATTACAGTCTAAGTGATCGACCTGACGAAAGATCGTCTCACTTATCTTAAGCGCCTAAGTATTGGCTCATCACAAGCGCCAAAGCATCGATTCAAAAGCTAGCACTTAAACGACAATATTTCCAAATATGGATTGTCGCGCATTCTTATTAAACGACAAAGATTTCCAAATATGGATTGTCACCCCCAACTGACAATATTTCCAAAACTGGATGTCGTGCATTTTCTTCAACGATAATTTTTCCAAAATTAGAATGTCATCTCTGGCAAAGTTTCCAAGCGTGGATTGTCGTACTCCTTCTTTGTTGGCAAGTTTTTCCAAGTTCGGATTGTCATACATTCATCGGCTCGTTGGCAAGTTTTCCGAGATTGGATTGTCATACACCTAGTTCCCTATGGAAAATTTCCCAAAGGATTGTTGTAGGTCTCTACTCATCATAAATTTCGACAAAAGTTCCTCAATGTGGATTGTCATTCATTCATCCAAGTGGCAAATTTTCTCGAAGTGGATTGTCGGTCGACTCTTTTTTGCAAAAGTTCCAAGACGCAGATTGTCAATAATGGCAATATTTTCCCAAAAGGATTGTCGCATAGCGTTTGCAAATTTCCAAGGTGGATTGCTTTCAAGAGTTATATTCCAAGATGTGGATTGTCGATCGTAGCAAAGTTCTTATGAAAGATTGTTACGAAGCATTGGCAATTTTTCCAAAAATTGGATTTTGGCAAATTTTCCGAGATACGGATTGTCGCTTCATCGTGGCAATATTTCCAAGGATGGATTGTTATGAAGCATTGACAACTTTCCCTAAATCGGATTGTCATACATCATACAAGGGTTGTGTTGGCAACTATTCCCAAAGAAAAAAAGATTGTCATCACAGCAAAAGCACCGACATACTGGTTCACAAGCAACAAGACATCGTTCTCTAGCTTGCGGAGAGTTGTCACAAACAAATGGAGGTAATTTTGGGCGAAGTTGTCTTCGATCATATTCCCTTAGGCATGGAAGATGATCATAAAGCGGATGAGGATAATTTCAAGAGAAATAATCTTTGATAGTATTCCCTAGGATGTGGAATATTGTCAATGCAGATGAGGATTGTTTCAAGAGAAATAATCTTCAATAATGTTCCCTAGGATGTGGAATATTATCATTGCAGAGAGGATAGTTTCAGGCGAAGCAATCTTCTAAGTTGGAAGCAGTTACCGGCGTAGCGGTTTTCAAGCGGGATGGCATTCTCTAGCTTGCAGGAGGTCATCAAAGCAATCGGTTACTTTCAGAGACGTGTGCTTGACGGTGCAAGATACGCGTTTCTTAACTCTTTTATCTGTTTAACTAATGCTAGTTTTGCAGGTATCGGCGTTACAAGAGTGATTTAGGATCGCAGAACGTTCTGAATCATTCTCCGTCCCTATCGATACTTTGACTTTTGTTTTCAAAACTTGCGTTTCTCCAAACTCAGTCAAAGTGGGGGCTTCTGTAGACACCCATTTGTGTCTCCCCAAAACCAAACCCAGTGATGAGTACCTTTCACGTCGAATCATAGTCGAATGAAACGAAAGTGTGGAAAGTCTAGTGTTGCGGAAAGTTTTATTTCTTTTCTCTTCTCTCTGTTTTTTGAAAACTTTATTTTAAGAAAACAGCCAATCTAGTTTGGTTGGTCCATGATATGGGTCCAATATTAGTGTAGTTGGATGGGGCTTGCAAAGACCTTTCCAACGATATATTATAAGCCCAATTCCGATGAATATTGAGGAAGTTAGGCCGATTTACTAAACTGGGCCCGGTTTGAGCTTTATATGCGGCTCAATGATCTAGGGGAGGGCCTAATATGATTTATCATTCCTAATGCAATTAGGGATGGATTTAGTCTTCTAGATTCTTCTAGAAGGTTCTTTTAATTCCTAATTCAATTAGCATTGATAAGTTGACTTTGTTGACTTTTAAGAGTTTTAATCAAAATCAAATAGCATTTTCGAAGAACTTATATTATTTTATCCTCCAGTACGGTAAACTTATCGGATTTTTAAAAACGCGTTAAAATCAAGCTTGGCGTCCAACCCCAGGCCTTGGCGCCTAGAACCAGGCCTGACGCTAAGGCTGGTGCCTGGCGCCAGCTAGCAAGGGTTGGCGCCAGCTCTGTTTCCTGAGCGTCAGACTCTGTTCTTTTAATTTATCTTTTTTGGCTGATTTTCTCTATAAATATCGTATTAAAACTCCGTTTTCATTCATCATCTACATCTATCATTCACCGATTTACACCAATTCTTTTAATTTTCTCTTAATCATTCATCTCCCTCATTCATCTTTCTTCTCTAAACTTGGTTTTATCATACAAAATTCCGCATTCACAAGATCTAGAAACACCTAGCCATATTCGAAGTTGCCTTCGCCCTAGACGTGAAAGGTTTAATTTCTGAGGGTTTGGTCCCAAATCTCTCTTTCCATTATTTAATTTGATTGTTGTTTATTTTTTTTCCTTGAAGTTACTAACGTGTGTATTTTGTTATTAGAAAGAGGTACGAGGCATCAAAGTAAGTACTTTAATTGATTAATTGATATTATGATGTAGAAATTATGTTTATATTGTTACTATGATATTCCTAGTATCATGTCTAGGGTATTTTTAATATTAAATATGATTGCTGCGATGCTTCCTATATTCTTCCTAATATTTATGGTTGTTAGTATCATGTTAGGGTTAAAGATTTGATTTTTATTTCTTAGTGACATGCTAGGGTTTGTAATTAATCTTTTTAGTATTATGCCTAGGATCTTGCTATTATTATTATGCTTTAATGTTAACATGAACATGATTATGATTATAATTGCTATAATGATTATGAATATTATTATTATTATTTTGATGATGATTATTATTATTATGATTATAATTTTATTGTCATGATATTTATTGATTATTATTATGTTGCTTGATCATATTTTATTTATTTATTGCTTGATCACACCTTTTATTGCATGTTTAAAGGGAATTGGTACTTGTAATCACGCTTAATAAGATAATTAATAATCTTGTTAGGGTTAATTGTGATTATAATTCAAGTGATCGCCAATAATAGTTTATTTGTGCAAAAAATTTAACCAACATAGATTAAACAGGTTTAGCGTTAATCCTATTGATTACATGTTAATTAAAAAGCGCACATGAATACGATCAGAATAAAGTAGAGGCCTATTATTAGGGCAGGTTCAATCTCTTTTAGGTTGGATTTGTACCTTCATCCCCTAACCCTTATTTGGTTCTAGACCTAATGGAGTTGACGATCTCTTGGATCGTTAAGGGGTGTAACCTTCACCTCGTAAACGGTTTACAAGTTCCTTAAAAAACTTGTTGGCGACTCTTTTGCTCTATCTTCTTCCCTTTTGGACGCCACCGTACTTTAGTGTATGATCACAGTAGGGTTCGAGCTAGTGGGATTAAAGTTTAAAATTATTCCCTACAGTTTTTGGCGACTCCATGATGTATCCATTTTATATAGTATTTTACCCCCGTCCCTTGGTCATAATTAGTAGTGTTTTTGGCTCTTTAGAGCCACTTTTATTACTAATTGGTGTTTTCTAGTGTTTTCGTAGATTTGGTTGACTTTTACAGGGATTTATGCTTTTGGAGTATTTTCCCGAGATATTTTAGAGCAATCACGAGCACTGGAGAAGCATGACCAGATTTTATAGCCCAGGGCCGGTTAGAGACATCGAACCGGTGATTAAGGGCTCGGTAGAGCTGATACCGGGGCGTTTGGACCGAGTATTCAAGACACAAAGAGGAAACCCAGATTGGCCCGAAGAATTGGAGCCCAATCGAAGTCCAAATATTGGCCCAAATGATCTGCCCGGCCAAAAAGGCTGGCGCCCAGAGGCGCGCCCGGTCGGGCGGGAGAAGCGCCCGGTGACGCGCCCGGCCGGGCGCGAGATTAGCTATTAAAGATAAAAAGGCGCGCCCGATCGGGCGGTGCCTCGCCCGATCGTGCGCGTGTTTATTTAGGAGACAATTAGAGTCGTTTTAATTTGTTTTAGTTTAGGGTTTTTGTACGGAGTATTAATACTCCTCCGTAATACGATTTTAGGACCTCTTCTTCTTCTCTTAATCCTTTCTCTTAGACTTTCTCTCTCTACTTAGTTTTCTCTTTTTAAACTCTCTCTCTAAACCTTTGTTATTATTTCTTTAATTAATTTCAGAATTATTTTGGTAACGATTTCTCTTTCCTTAATCTTAGTTATTTATTTTATTCCTTTGATCATGATTTATTTTATTGCTTTGCTTAGTTTATATTTAATTATGTGTGAGTAGTTTAATTTCTAGGGTTTATGGGGATCTAATAATTAATATGAAGGGGTAAATTATTGTTGTTGATTATCAATGCTAGATTAATTTCCTATTGATTGGTTTAATGCTCTGTGACTAGATTAGGCCTATCTTTTATGCATGAGTTTGACAATATTGATTCAAGAATCGAGAGATGAGAATTAATATTTAGGTCTAGTTTCAATAGGCAAGTTAATTTATAAATGGTTAAGTCAAGATTCGAGAGATGAGATTTAATACCGGTAATTTAATTGTGTGATTGTAATAAGTAGCGTGAGCCCTTTACAATCTGATTAATTGATGCATTGATGATTGACTATTATTGATTGTTGGTATTGCATGATGATTTCTTATTGGATTGTTTTAATGTTTTACAATTGCGGCTTGTAAAAGTATAGCAATATTAAATTGATGAATCGAGCAGATGTTAATTTGATATTAAAGGCTATTTTCAATAAGAACTTAGATCTAGTAAATTGCGAGAGCCTGTTAGATCTATGTTGGTTAATAAATTGCGAGAGCCTGTTAATCATGTTATTTATGCAATGTCAATGATTGGTTACCCTATTTTACCCCGGAGTATTATTTATTGGTGAACCTATGCCCTAGATCCTTTTATATATTATTTTCTCCCTTTTCCTACTCTTTTTAGTTTAGTTTCATATTCAACTTTTAATATTGGTTACTTAAATAATTTAGATTATAATATTTAATTAGGAGTAAAAAGACTTGTTTCCCTGTGGAGGTCGACCCTACTTTCCTATCTACTTTAGTTAGTGAATTAGGTAATTATTTTTGATTAGGGGATACGACTTTACCCTGTCAAAATTTGGCGCCGTTGCCGGGGAAACGGTTTTATTTTTATTTCTGATTATTTTTGTAGTCTAGATTTTTTCCCTTTTTGTCTCAGAGAGCGTTAGTTCTCTGAGACAAATCTCATATTTGCTTCTAGTTTTTGTTTATGCCCAGGTGTTCCAGATCAGGTTACATCCCATTCGATCCTGAGATCGAACGTTCCTTCCATAGACAGAAAAACTTCTACAAGCCAATCCTGGCGGATTCTGGTGATAATAACAATAATCACCGAGATTCTCCAACTGGTTCTAGCAATTCAGAGGCATCATCAGACACAGAATCAGAGATGGCGGTTCCAAAGAAACTTAGTGATTAATCACAACCAAAGCTTACGGATTTTCCACATCTCACCCCTACTCCGGCTCTTGATGGGGTTCAATTAGAAATCAAACCCCAATTTATAACGATGATAGAGAGGAAGCAATTCAGTGGAGCCAAGGGTGAAGACCCGAATCTTCACATTGTCGACTATTGTCAATATTGCAACACCATAAGGCAAGCCGGGGTCACTCAAGACCAAATCAGGGAGATTCTCTTTCCCTTTTCTTTAACTGGAAAAGCTAAATTGTGGTTCAATGGTCTAAATAGAACTACACTTGGTATAACTGTTTGGGAAACTCTTGTTTTGAATTTTTATAACAAATATTATCCTGCAGAGAGAACAGTAGTACTACGGAGTGCAATTCAGAATTTCACCCAAGAAGCCGATGAGTCTTTATATGAGGCTTGGGAGAGGTTCAAGGACTTACAAAGAGAATGCCCTCACCACAATTTAGCACAATGGCAGTTAATCCAAGCCTTTTATAACGGCATTGGAAATTCTTCTAGAATAATTTTAGACTCTGCAGCTAGTGAGAGATTTATGAATCTTAATGTTGATGACGCAGATCAGGTTATTGAAGATATGGCGATACACAATTCCCAATATGGGAATCCCAGAGGATTTGCTAACAAGGGGAAACATAGCGTCGACTCTGTATCCTTTTTGCAAGCTCAACTGACCTCTGTTTGTCAAAAATTAGATAATCTGAGCACTGCTAACGTAGCCAATGTTTCTGCGATTAATAATAATTCTAATGAGGCTTTCTGTGAAAATTGTGGTATTGTAGGTCATTGGGAGCAAGATTGCAGGAGTTCCGTGGAGCAAGTTAATGCCTTCCAAGCTTATAGGCAGAATAACCCATACTCCAACACTTACAATCCTAGGTATCGGAATCATCCATACCTTTCCTACCGGAGCACTAATGTTCAAAATCCACCACCACAAGAACCACAGATGCCACAACAACAACAGCAGAAATACTATCATCCCAATGTTGGCCAAAAGAATCAACCACAACAACCCCCCTCATCATCAGACCCTTCTTTAGGGGAAATTAGAGCAATGTTGGTTAATATGCAAAAGCACATGGAGAGCAGAGATGCGACAATTGATCAAATCCTAGCGCATAACAAAATTGTAGATAATCAAATTGCGCAACTCTCCGCTACTCTACAAGCACGCCAACAGGGAGCCCTGCCGGCACAGCCGACTAGGCCTACGGATCAAGCATTTGCAATTACTCTAAGGAGTGGTTCAAACTATGAAGGGCCCTCTATGCCCAGAGTTGATGAACCTATTTTATTAAATAATGCTAATCTTGATTCCATTAAACCAAACAATGTAGTTGCTAGCCCTGCAGGGCTAGAAGATAATACTAACACATCTAATCTTACATTGCAGGGTAAAACTCCGGAGAAGGTGGCTACTCCAGACAAAGAGAAGAATGCTCAAAAGCCAATTATCAAACTTCCTTTCCCCAATCGTCAATTGAAGACAAACTTGGATCAGCAGTTTGGTAAGTTCTTGGAGGTGGTTAAGGATTTGAAGGTAACAGTTCCCTTTACTGAATTGATCACACAAATCCCCTCATATGCAAAATTTATGAAAGAAATTTTGACGAGAAAAAGGTCTATTAGTGAGGTAGAGACAGTAGCCTTCACTGCAGAGTGTAGTGCCGTACTTCAAAATAAGTCTCCACCTAAATTGAAAGATCCGGGTAGTTTTTCTATCCCTTGTCATATCGGTAATCTTCTGATTGATAATGCATTATGTGATTTGAGTGCTAGTGTTAGCGTTATGCCATTATCTGTGTGTTCTAAGTTAAATATGGGTAAATTAAAAGCTACCAATATAACTCTGCAAATGGCCGACCGTTCTTTCAAATACCCCCTAGGTGTTTTAGAGGACGTCCCCGTTAGAGTAGGTAAATTTTATATACCTGTAGACTTTGTTGTTCTTGATATGGATGAGGATATGCAAACCCCAATTATTTTGGGTAGACCATTCCTTAACACTGCAGGAGCAGTCATAGATGTTAGAAGTGGTAAGCTAACACTATCTGTAGGGGATGATAAAGTGGTTTTTAATCTGAATAATACCCTCAAAAGCTCCATGACTGAGGAGAAATGTTTCAGTGTTAATGTGGTTGTAAATTATTCTAATAAGCCCCAAGCTCTTGAAAAAGATCCCTTGGAGGGGGTATCTTGTGTTGCATCCCTTTCAGATGAGATAGACAAATGGCAGAAGGAAGTGGATGCAATAGAAAGAGCATTCTACAATGTTGGTCTTGGTTTCGAGGATGAACAAGTGGAACCGATAGAGCAAGTTGTGCGAATCGAGCCTACGGTAAGTGTTCCGCTAGATTGAGTTGCAAGTGTTGAACACAATGACAATTTGAAGCAACATTCGATCGAAGAAGGGTTTTTAGTGCGTAGCATTGAAGATCCCCCAATCCAAGTCATGGAGGATCCACCAGATAAAGCGACTTGGCGTCCCACAGGACATGTCAGGAACCCGCATCGCGGCCTAAACATCGCTAGACCGGGTGAGAAACCACCCGATCAAGCGTTAGGCCAAGGGTCTTAGGAATTGTACTTGGTAAGAAGATCGTGCGGGACCTAGATAAACCAGCGCTTTGCGGGAGGCAACCCTTATTTTTAATTTTTATTTTTTTTAGACCAGTTTTTCTTTTCGTTTAATATGTGAGGAGAGATGAGGGAATTTAATAAGTTTATTTGAGTATTTGTACAGGTTTGAAGGAAAAGAGTTAGACAACTTTTTGAGAACAGAAGGAAATTTGCCCCTGATTTAGTCTCGGGCCCGACCAGGCGAAGCTCGCCCGATCGGGCGCGAGAGTAGAGTGTCAAAAACAAGAATTTTTGCCCGACCGGGCGAGAGCCGCCCGATCGGGCGCGAATTTTGACGTTTACGGACTAATTTGTCCGCCCGATCGGGCGTGAGAGCAAGGTGAAAATCAGGTAGTAAGATCGCCCGATCGGGCGAATGACGCCCGACCGGGCGCGAAAATTAGATGAAAATTTTTGGTCAGATCGCTCGATTGGGCGAGAAGCGCCCGACCGGGCGCGAGAATCAACCCAGAACTCTTCAGATCGCCCGATCGGGCGAGACACCGCCCGACCAGGCGCGAGCTAACTTCCGCGTCTCTTCTTCTTTCTTTCTTTCTTCTTTCTTCATTTCTTCTTTCCTCCATTACTTTCTCTCTCTAAAACTCAAATTTTCTCTGACTTCTCTCTAAGATTTCTCCTCCATCACCAATCCAAGTTCAAAACTTTTTATATATTTGTGATCCTCTCTTCATCCTCTTCACTCTCATACAAATTTTTTTTCAGTTTTAATTCAAAGTATTTTCGACCCATTTCTCTACATGGCTTCAAAGAGGAAAAGATCAATTTTTGGTAGGAACTCCAGCTCGAGGGAGGAGTACGACCCAGACTTACAGCTCCCGTATTGGCCGACGATCCGGATCGTGAGCCGGGAACAAAAAGAACGATTGGAGCATTTGGTCGGTCGTGAGGTAATCCCTTCTCGGTGGTTACACCGCCCTACCTTAGAATCATATGTTTGTTTGATTATGTTAAACGATTTTTGAATGATATTGGCATGAGAAAATTCGTTGACATGCATGATCCTACATACCGAGAACTTACTTGTGAATTTTTGTCCACTTTTCATGTTGTTAGTAGTAGGAATGGACCTAATTTATTTTTTAGGTTAAATAATAGAAATATTAGTTTAACTTTTGTTGAATTTTGTAAAATTTTTGAATTAAATTCTGAATTATCTCACCAGTGGCATGAAAATTATAAAATGGGTGATTTATATTTTGCTTTGACTGGTTTACCTGCCCCCGACCCCCAACATGCTAGTACCAAACCCATTCACCACCCTGTCCCGAAAATCTGGCAAAGGTTTGCGGGATTGTGTTTCTTGGGTAGGGCCGAGCCTCATAATGCTCAAACCAACGAACTAGCTATAATAGGACATTATGTATACGGGTTCGGGAAATTGAACATAGGCAGGTTCATAGTTCATCACCTGAGTCGGCATGCCACGACCAGCACCACTTCCAAGTCTCCTATCCGTTTAGGTGGCCTTATCACTCGATTAGCGGTGAAAAAGGCCGGTTTTATAGTAGACGGACCCCACCTGCTGACCAACTGTGGACCAGATACCTACATGACTGCTAGGTATTTTGAGGATGTGGGGTGGGTTAGGCCGGATAGCGAGCAGACACCCTTTTGGTGTATTAGGACTGGGAACGAGCAACCTTTGCCTATTTTTTCCCTTCCCAGTCCAGACTTGACCGCCTTTCCCCCAGGGCAACTTTCCTATACCTATGATGCTTTAGTTGCCAACGCTAGGGGACAGGCACCACCACCAGTTCCACCACCTCAGCCCCAGCCCGAGGTGGCTTTCTCTCCACCTCGTATGTCTCATTCCGTCCCTCATGTTGACTCTGACCCAGTTTGGGATTTTCAGAGTATAGGTCAGGCCCTAGGACGTATTGAGCATGCACAGACTGACCTTAGGAGGATGGTGGGCTCTATTGACCACAGGTTAGGGTACCTAGAGAGGAACCAGGGTAGAACTCTCTACCCTATGTACGATGATTATGCTTGTCGGGGCAACATTCCCGACGACGCTATCCACCGTGACTGGTTTCAGCCTCCACCCCAGGGATACGGTAGGGATCCCACTGCCAGTGGTATTTACTCTGACTATTCTTCCTTTTTCGGGTATGGGCAGGACATTCCTTTCGGGGGACCGGCGGGGGGGAGTTTTCACGATGACTATTTTGGTGGTAGCTCTTCTGGTGCAGGTGGTGCAGGTGGCAGTGGAGGTGCGGGCTTCGGCTCGATGGACGAGGATGATGAGGACTAGCTATGCTGGGCTAGTTTCCGAGCCAATGAGGACATTGTCTGATTCTGGCTTGGGGGAGTTTTTGGTTTGGTATTTTTTTTTTCTCTTTTCCTTTATTTTTGGTGTGTTTTCTTAGGTTAGATTTTTTGCTTTCTAGGTTAACTTTATTGCTTTATTTATATATAAAAATACAAAAATACGTTCCAATGAATTATAAATTATGCTTCCCTGTGCCCCTTACTTGAGAAAGTTGTTTTGATCCTTGGTAATTGATGATAGGCATTGTGGATTAGTTGATCATGATATGATGTTTGATTGCCTTGAAACCTTAACATGCGTCAATTTTGTCCAACTACTTGTGAATATAGTGCTTGACTAGTTGATTTGGTAAGGATTGTGTGATAGTTCCATAATCCCTAGTATGTCAATGAATTTGAGTATTGGTTTGCTACTATTAGTAATATTTATATGATTCATTATTATGCACATTGTGGAGGACGAAGGCATTTGTTCTTTCAGGTAGCCTCCAGATATTGTAGATACATTTGTTCCCTTCTTGCTACCCATGTTGTTGTCTTGACTTTTTATTGTTTATTAGTCACATTACAAGCCTATTTTGCCCCATTGGTTACTAGTCCCAAGCTTGGCTTGGGGGAGCTATTAGTGAGTGAGGTGAGGGAGTTTGTAGTGTACTTATTATTTGCACAATTTGGGTGGGATTTTGAGAAGTTGTTTTGTTGTTGATCATGTTTATTTTTGATGAGTTTGAGAGTTATATTTTCTTGAAAAAATAAAGCATGATGTTATAAAAAAAAAATGTTCAAATGTTCTAGTTGGAGGTTTGTAAAGAATAATTTTGAGCCTCAATGGAAAAATTTCAAGTTTGGAAAATAAAGTTTGTTTATTCACTCTATTACTCCATTATTATATCTTATGAGTGAAATTGTAAGAGTTGGGTTTATTTATTATGATTGGAGTATTTTGGTTGATGTTAGAGTTGGTTATGTAGGAGATGTTGATCATTTTTTATTTTGATCATGGGCTTTATTAGGATTTGCTCCCTTAAGCATAGCTTTACTCTCACTTGTTCCCAAATGATTCCTACCCTTTACCCTAGCCTTACATTACAAGCTTTAAAGACCTTCCGACCTTTGTGCATAAAATTGTATGAATGTGAAAGTGTTGCTTATCAATGCAAGTTATGATTTGGCATATTTCGAGTCGACTAGTAGGATTGAGCGTTCATTGTTTTTATACACACGAGAGTGTGAGTTGGGAGGGCATTGTTCACATTAAAGGGGTGGTTGGAGAGCGATCGAGTATATCTTTTACTCGCCACATAAATGAGAGTCAAGTGTGTGAGCACTAGTCTTGAATTCTATATGCTTTTGTGGTTTGCTCTGTTTGACAATTGTTAGGGAAGATTGGTAATCGGATGGATTTGATTGGTTGACTTTGAAGCGTGTTTATTTGATTTACCCTGGATCACTTGTGCTTGGTTTTTACTTTTAGGGGTGAAGCATATTTATTGATTCACTGATGAGATCTTTGCTTAGGGACAAGCAAAGGTTTGGCTTGGGGGAGTTTGATGTATCCATTTTATATAGTATTTTACCCCCGTCCCTTGGTCATAATTAGTAGTGTTTTTGGCTCTTTAGAGCCACTTTTATTACTAATTGGTGTTTTCTAGTGATTTCGTAGATTTGGTTGACTTTTGCAGGGATTTATGCTTTTGGAGTATTTTCCCGAGATATTTTGGAGCAATCACGAGCACCGGAGAAGCATGACCAGATTTTATAGCCCAGGGTCGGTTAGAGACATCGAACCGGTGATTAAAGGCTCGGTAGAGCTGATACCGGGGCGTTTGGACCGAGTATTCAAGACCCAAAGAGGAAACCCAGATTTGCCCGAAGAATTGGAGCCCAATCGAAGTCCAAATATTGGCCCAAATGATCCGCCCGCCCAAAAAGGCTGGCGCCCAGAGGCGCGCCCGGCCGGGCGGGAGAAGCGCCCAGTGACGCGCCCGGCCGGGCGCGAGATTAGCTATTAAAGATAAAAAGGCGCGCCCGATCGGGCGGTGCCTCGCCCGATCGTGCGCGTGTTTATTTAGGAGACAATTAGAGTCGTTTTAATTTGTTTTAGTTTAGGATTTTTGTACGGAGTATTAATACTCCTCCGTAATACGATTTTAGGACCTCTTCTTCTTCTCTCAATCCTTTCTCTTAGACTTTCTCTCTCTACTTAGTTTTCTCTTTCTAAACTCTTTCTCTAAATCTTTGTTATTATTTCTTTAATTAATTTCAGAATTATTTTGGTAACGATTTCTCTTCCCTTAATCTTAGTTATTTATTTTATTCCTTTGATCATGATTTATTTTATTGCTTTGCTTAGTTTATATTTAATTATGTGTGAGTAGTTTAATTTCTAGGGTTTATGGGGATCTAATAATTAATATGAAGGGGTAAATTATTGTTGTTGATTATCAATGCTAGATTAATTTCCTATTGATTGATTTAATGCTTTGTGACTAGATTAGGCCTATCTTTGATGCATGAGTTTGACAATATTGATTCAAGAATCGAGAGATGAGAATTAATGTTTAGGTTTAGTTTCAATAGGCAAGTTAATTTATAAATGGTTAAGTCAAGATTCGAGAGATGAGATTTAATACCGGTAATTTAATTGTGTGATTGTAATAAGTAGCGTGAGCCCTTTACAATCTGATTAATTGATGCATTGATGATTGACTATTATTGATTGTTGGTATTGCATGATGATTTCTTATTGGATTGTTTTAATGTTTTACAATTGCGGCTTGTAAAAGTATAGCAATATTAAATTGATGAATCGAGCAGATGTTAATTTGATATTAAAGGCTATTTTCAATAAGAACTTAGATCTTGTAAATTGCGAGAGCCTGTTAGATCTATGTTGGTTAATAAATTGCGAGAGCCTGTTAATCATGTTATTTATGCAATGTCAATGATTGGTTACCCTATTTTACCCCGGAGTATTATTTATTGGTGAACCTATGCCCTAGATCCTTTTATATATTATTTTCTCCCTTTTCCTACTCTTTTTAGTTTAGTTTCATATTCAACTTTTAATATTGGTTACTTAAATAATTTAGATTATAATATTTACATAGGAGTAAAAAGACTTGTTTCCCTGTGGAGATCGACCCTACTTCCCTATCTACTTTAGTTAGTGAATTAGGTAATTATTTTTTATTAGGGGATACGACTTTACCCTGTAACTCCACTGGGGAGGATTTCTATTTTAATTCCTGAATTTATTTCGGCAATGATTTAGAATGAGTGGATGAGACTCGAAAAGTTCTAAGTATTTCATGTGTGTAATTTTGATTAACATTATTGTCATATGCATAAAAAAGATCTCATTGGAAAGACCATCCGGAATGAGTTAAAAACATAGGATTTTACACGTAGGAAATTTGAGAAATATCTTTCACAACTAGGACTGAAATAACACCGCGCGAAACTGAAAAATTTTATCGAGCAGAGAAAGCTGCTGAGGCATGTGGGAACTAGCGTCAGGGGCCAGAGCATTGGCGCCAGTATTTTAACCGTAGCGCCAGACGACAGCATTTGCGCCAGGCGCTACAGTTAAAAGCTGGCGCGAGTCTCTGATTGCTGGCGCCAATTTCCCCCAATACCGAGCCAGAAATATGAGTTTTAATTTCGACCGTTTTTTCGTATTGTTTGCTCGATCCTACTTCCTGATTGAATTTTTTCTCTCTTTTCTAAAACCCATATGTGTTCTACATATGAACATAACCCTATGGGAATTCATGCTCCATCTACCTGATTGAACGTTCTGTGCAACAAAGGGTACATCCGAGATGTTGAATTCACCAAACCATGGAAGCGAGTTTTTTTCTAAAACTCGCGGTGTCCCATCCACTCGCTCCAACCCTTCACGGTTAGGCTTCCGCGCGGTGCATCTGGATAATTAACCATGGACCCTCTTTGACTAAACCATATCCCGAACTTTAGAAAACTAGAGCTATGGTTAGGTTGCAAACACATTGCATCATGTTGTGCCTACTTGACTAATTGTGCATTATTTGTTGTGCATATATATTCTATGTTCCTCTTAACCGTTTGTTGACTTGTGTTGAGACTAAATAAATAAATGACTTAAAGAACTTTGCCTAATTAATTAATTAATTAATTAATTAATTTGAGTCAATAAAGTCTAATGTTTTAATCGAAATTGACCTAGTACGACTTTAGGCATACCCTAGTTGATTAATAACACCGAAAACAGTCTCAGACCGAAGCTCCAATATTGGCGCCAAGGTCTGAGCTGTAGCGCCAGATTATTGAGTGTAATGCCTGACGACAATTCTGTTGCCTGGATTCAAGCTCCACAGTGCGACGCCAGTTCTGTTGCTTGGCCGACAGTTCGGATTATTGGTCGAGTTATCACCTAGGGTCTAATTAATCAGTCTTCTGTTTAATTCGGTTAATTTTGCTTTTAATAATATTTAATTGAATCAATGATCGAGTTTAGGCACTAAGTCCCATGGTCTTACACAAGAGTCCAAGCATGTAACTTACACTCAACGCACACACCAATACACATACTTTACCCATGATTAAGAGAGTCTTGTGTGCGCATTTTTCCGTCATTTTTTTTAGGGGGGTAAGTTGGATATTAATCCTCCAATAAAAAATAATAATACTTAGTTCCCTAAAAATATGTACATTATTTTTGCCAAAAATATGCACCCCTTTGTTTTTTCTTTTTTCCTTAAAATAAACCGTAAAGTAAAGATGATTCGAGTCGAGTAAATAAAACGCAAAATGGTTTATTTACAGCGCGTGGTCAAGAAAGGAAGGACGATTAACCAAAGACAACCTCTTCTTACAAGTCCAACTTTTCGACAAACCCATAGCTCGTAAGAGGAAAGCTAAGGTTATAATGGCAACTCAAGAAGAAGTCATTGATCTTAAGAACCAACTGGCTACCGTGACTGAGACACTGAAGCTTCTCGCACTTAGGATCGTTGATCCCGTGAAGCAACAACAAATGGACCTCATGCAAGAGAGTTTAAGCAAGTTGTCTAGCGACTTCAAGTTTCAAGAGCTTACATCACAAGGGGTCTCGGTGGACAAAGATCTTCTTCCGCAGAAGTTCAACGCCAACGACATCCCAAAATTCAGAGCAATTGACAACCCATACTTTCATTTAAGAGCATTCAAAACCATATTGTGTATTAAGGGTATTGATAAGAAAGTCTTCCCCTCTTTTTTCTCACTATCTCTCAAGACCGTTTGCCAACAATGGTTCTTTTCTCTCGAGAAGGAAAAGACCTCTACATGGGAGTCAATAGCAAACTCTTTCGTTGATAGGTACAAGTGCAACATTCAAGTCGAGACTGATCATAGGGAACTTGAAATCCTAAAGCAGAAAGAGAATGAAGGCTTCACCTCTTTCTTTAACAAGTGGAGAGAAACCTCAGCTAAGATGATTGAGGTGCCAAGTGAAAAAGAATCTGTGAGGCTGTTCATCAAGAATCTCCAAGAAAAATATTCCAAGCATCTCAAATATCAAAATAATCTCCATACTTTCAAGGCCGTTTATGACATTGGGATCAACATTGAAGATGACTTGGCTAAATTAAAAGCTGCCACCAATAACTCCAAAAGTGGCTGGAAAGGAAAGAAGAACGACAATCCTTCTTCTTCCAAAACTGCCCACTCAAACAATGTGAGCACCTTTAATTTAGGAGAAGTCCTTGCTATGAACAATCAAGGGCAGAAGAAACCATTTAGGAGGAACTTCACCCCTATTGGCATGAGTTATGACACCGCATTTGATCGATTAAATGCAAAAGGTCTTATAACTCCTATTGGACCATTTGGGGACCCACCAGTTGAGAAGAGGTCGGTTAACTGGAACCCCAATGCACACTACAAGTATCACCAAGGTAGGGGCCATCTCACTGAAAGCTGTTGGAAGCTTAAGGAAGCTATCCAAGACCTAATCGACAACAGCAAACTGCCGTTGCACCCTGCCAGTAAGAAGTCAAGCATCGACAATGCACCTCTAGCTCATACCCTGGCTATCTCCGATGAGGAAAACAAGGTTGACCCCTCCTCTCTCATTAGACCTGTCAAAGAAATCAATGTAATAGAAAAAGAAGAGGAGATCTTTTTCGATGTCAAGGATAACCTTCCAGAACCAGCGAATAAAGATGATATACAATTGCTCACACTGTCTATGAAGGAGGTATCGCAAATACTACGCGAAGCTCTCAAAGTTATGAACGAACTCCATAAGAAATATGATGAGCATCCACTTCCGAAAGATGAACCTAAAAGAGAATCCACACCAATAAGAACGACTTATGAGGCAAAATATTTTTCCTTACAAGTCACTGAGAGACCCAAGAAGAGCAATAGAATCTACACTCCGATTGGGATCCCATATGCGCAAATGTTCGAAATGCTCTCCGAGAGTGGCGAGGTCAAACCTCTCGAACCGAGACCATTCGAGTCATTAAAAAGAACAGATAGATATTACTGTCAGTATCATCAATCAGGGGGTCACACTATAGAAAACTGTTTCAAATTCAAGGATTTGGTACAGAAAATGATTGATGAACTAGTCCAAGTTCAACAAGAAGAGGATACAACCATTAATGGAGTTTGGGACAGTGATGAAGAAGATGTCTATCTAAAGGACATAGTAGGACCTTCACCTTCTGTGTCATACACCACAGATGACATTTAGGGTAAAGAAGATTCATCGATAGATGTCCTCACAAGATCTGGGAGAACGCAACCTCCCGTTTCAACACAACCTATGCCAACCATACACCAAGTTCCCATACCTATCATCGAAGACAATGATATTGTTAAACAGTTTAAGAAGACAAAAGTTGAGATAAATGTATGGAAACTTCTGGCAACATCTCGAGAACATAGGTTGGCTGTAATGAATGCCTTAGATAAAATCGGGATAGATTCTGACACTACTCCTGAGGGACTAGCCAACTTCCTCACAAGTGACCTTCCTAGTCCGATTAATTTGATCACCTTTTCTGACAAAGATTTACCCCCAGAAGGTGACAAACATTACAAGGCATCAAACCTCACGGTAGTTTGCAAAAGGATGAATGTTCCTATGACTCTTGTAGACAATGGATCGGCTATCAATGTCTGTCCACTTAGAACTGCGAGGATGCTCGGCATAAGGGATGAAGACTTAACTCCGTCCACACAAGGAATAAGAGCCTATGATAAAACTCGTCGTCAAGCTCTTGGCAAAATTACCCTAAATGTAACGGCAGGAGCAACAGAACATGCTACTACTTTCCAAGTAGTGGACATCAAAGCTTCATTCAACTTATTGTTGGGATGCCCTTGACTTCATGATCTAAAGGCCGTCTCTTCATCTCTCCACCAACAAGTGAAAGCTATAGTTGGAGGAATTCCAATCACCATCGATGCTTCGCCAATGAGAATCAAATCTATAGCAAATCCAATTATTAATTTGGAACACGACGAGGATGATGAAGACCTATGGGGCTTTAACGAAGAAGTCTCCTTAATCCAGGAGGATGAAAGGACCCCTCTTTGCCATGACCCCCATTCAAACATGATTGTCAATGCAATGCTCAAGAAACAAGGACACTTTCCCGGGATGACCCTAGGGAAGAAGAAAGGAATGGCAAAACCGCTGGAGTCACCTGGCCTCCCTAAGTTAGATACTTTCGGACTTGGTTTTGAACCGACTCGGAAAGATGTCAAGCGAGCCCAGGAAAAGTTGAAAACACGTAGGGACACTCGCATTCAAAAGAAAGCAATTCCAATGGATCAGTACCCTCTTACGCTTAATGGTCAGTTCATGCCATGAATTTTCCGAGCCATTTGTTGTAAACGGCATAAGACAAACGGGATTCGAGATTTTCTTGGATTGCTACTTCACTGATGAAATCCCAACTCCCGTCCATAAGGAGAAAGCACCCTCATGCTTTGACTTTAACGTCATGGGATTACTGTTTGGGCGAGAAAAGAATGAGCCAACTTATGAAGAAGATAATTCCTCGCTCATTCAAACAGTCCTACAAAGTGAAAGCTTCGACCCCTCGAAGCTAATTACTCCAGCTGAAGGATCACTACAAGGGTGGCGCAAGACTATCAAAGTGACTACTCCAAGCGGAAGGAAGATATCAATCACGACAGGGCAAGGACCGATGTTTGAGGAGTCGTCTGAGTCGGAGTCTCTCCCTCTAGAGTTTTCTAAGTCTTTAGTAGTAACGCCTCCCCCTCCTATTGCTTCTCCTAGGATAGTTAGTGATCCAGTCCCTGAGGACATATCACTCTTTGATGTAATGATCTCAGAGTAGAATAATATTTCTCATTCTTCCAACTTCTCGTGTTCTTCTCTAACCCAAGATGAAGTGCATTTCTTAGCTAACAATGAAAAAGACAAAGAAATTATTAAAGCAATGAAAACACTCGAAAAGAAAACACCGGTAATTGAAGAAATTGAAACAGTTGATATATCGAATGATTCAACTCATAAAAGAGAAGTTAAAATCGGATTAACATTGAATAAACAAGAAAGAACCGATTTAATTAACTTACTTAAAGAATTTATCGATGTATTTGCTTGGTCATATGAAGATATGCCAGGCATTAATAGAAAGATAGTTCAACACACTATACCACTAATTCCAGGAATGAAACCTGTAAAACAAAAGTTGCGTCGAATGAAACCCGACGTAGCACTTAAAATAAAAGAAGAAGTTCAAAAACAAATAACTGCAGGTTTCATCAAGGTATCCAAATACCCCGAATGGGTCGCCAACGTCGTCCCAGTTCCGAAGAAAGACGGAAGGGTAAGGATGTGTTTCGACTATCGAGATCTAAATAAGGCAAGTCCAAAGGACGACTTCCCTTTGCCACACATCGATATTCTAGTAGATAACACGGCAAATCACGCGCTTCTTTCGTTTATGGATGGATACGCAGGTTACAACTAGATTCTCATGGCAGAAGAAGACATGGAGAAAACAACTTTTATAACGCCATGGGGCACTTACTGCTACACGGTAATGCCATTCGGGTTGAAAAACGCGGGTGCTACTTACCAACGTGCAGCAACTGCCTTACTCCATGACATGATGCACAAAGAAGTCAAGGTATATGTCGACGACATGATTGTAAAATTAAAAGAACGTCCAGGCCATCAAGTAGCCTTAAGGAAATTTTTCGAAAGGTTAAGAAAATATAATATGAGGTTGAATCCATCAAAATGTGCTTTTGGAGTCACCTCAGGCAAGCTCTTGGGTTACGTCATAAGCTCTAGAGGAATAGAGGTAGACCCAACCAAGATCAAAGCAATCATGTCCATGCCACCGCCCAAGACTGAGAAACAAATTCGAGGATTTATTGGCCGGTTGCAATACATAAGTAGGTTTATATCAAAACTGACGACGATATGTGAACCAATCTTCAAAAAACTCAAGAAGAATGTACCTGTAATATGGGATGACGAGTGTCAAAAAGCCTTTGAAAAGATAAAAGTCTATCTCGTAAATCCTCCCGTATTAGCACCAGCACTCCCCGGAATACCTCTTAGGTTATATTTGATGGTTACCAAAGAGACAATGGGAGCTATGCTAGCACAAGAAGTAGAAGGCAAAGAGAACGCAATTTACTACTTAAGCAAAAAGATGCTCGAATACGAGGCACGCTATACACCGCTCGAGAAGTTGTGCCTCGCCTTGGTGTGGGCCACAACTAAGTTAAGACATTACATGTTGATGCATACCGTTTTCGTAGTCTCCTGATTAGATCCACTCAAGTATCTATTCAAGAAATCTACACTCAATGGACGCATTTCAAGATGGATAGTCAATCTAGCCCAGTTTGATGTAAGATTCATGCCACAATAAGCTATCAAAGGATCTGTGGTGTCAGACTTTCTAGCAGATTTTCCAATAGAAGACTCAACACCAATGCAAGACAATGAATTTCCAGATGAAGACCTTGTATTTCGACGGAGCCTCAAACCAAAAGGGGTGTGGCGTCGGAGTACTACTAGTATCACCTAAAGAAGAGCACGTTCCTATCTCCATAAAGCTTGATTTTGACGTTACCAACAATGCTGCTGAATATGAAGCATGCGTGGTAGGCCTTGAAACAACTTTGGAATTGGGAGTAAAGAAGTTAAGGATATTCAGAGACTCTTCTTTGATCATCAATCAGATATCTAAGAGGTGGAAAGTAAGGAGCGAAAGCCTAGCCCCTTACCAAACCTATTTGGAAACTCTTACCGATCAGTTAGAGAAGGTAGAATACACATATCTACCTAGAGAAGAAAACCAATTTGCTGATGCCTTGGCAAGATTAGCCTCAATGGTTAGGATTCCCACGGAAATCGAGCAAATGCCTCTAACTATCGAAAAAAGGCACAAACCAGCATACATCCAGGCCATAGAAGACGACAAAGTAGTCCAAGGCAAAGAAGAAGAAGAAGAAGAAGAAGAAGAAGAAGAATCATGGTACAAGGACATACTCAATTATGTCACCAATGGAGAATACCCCCTTCACGCTGACAAAAGAGCAAAGCGAGCATTAAGACTTTTGGCTTCTCAATATGTACTCATAGACAACGAGCTACAAAAAAGGGTACCTAAAGGTCGAGCTCTCCTAAGCGTAGGAAAGAAGGATGCACAAAGAGCAATGCGAATAGTCCACGAAGGAATCTGTGGGACACATATAAATGGAAAAATGTTAGTCCATAAAATAATGCGAGAAGGATATTATTGGACTACATTGAATAGGGATTGCCATCAATACGTAAAAAGATGCCCTAAGAGCCAAATTTATGCCAATTTACAACATGTCCCTCCATCTTTGCTCTACACCTACACATCGCCATGGCCATTCTCTACATGGGGAATTGACATCATTGGCAAAATCACTCCCCCAACAACAGGAGGCCACAAATTTATCCTAGTAGCAATCGATTACTTTACAAAGTGGGTCGAAGCGCAATCGTACGCTAAACTCACCGCAAAACATGTAGCACTCTTTATCGAAAGAAATATTATTTGTCGATATGGAGTCCCACATGAAATGATAAGTGACAATGGAACTCACTTTCAAGCCAAATGTGAAGAATTGCTACAAAAATATGGCATTCAACATCATCATTCTTCCCCTTATAGACCTCAAGCAAACGGAGCAGTTGAGGCAGCTAATAAAAATTTAAAGACTATCATCGAGAAAATGACAGAAAACTATAAGGATTGGCCTGACAAGCTTCACTTCGCATTGTGGGGTTATTGCACGTCAATCCGTACATCAACAGGAAATACGCCATTTTCCTTGGTATATGGAATGGATGCTGTACAACCTGTCGAACTAGAAATTCCATCTCTACGCATTGCGCTAGAGAGTAAACTCGATGAAGTTGAATGGACTAGGGCAAGATACGAAGAATTGATTCTTCTCGACGAAAAACGACTAGAAGCTCTACATCACACTCAGTGTTACCAAACTCGTATGGCTAGGCATTTTATTAAGAAGGTCAAGACAAGAAATATCTAAGTAGGAGATTTGGTATTAAAAGCACTAAGGAAAAATATTTTAGACCCAAGGGGAAAATTTAGACCTTATTGGTCTGGACCCTACATTGTCAAAACAATCTTGTCAGGAGGTGCAGCAAAACTAACTGATATAGATGGCAATGAATTCTCAAACATGACAAATCTTGACCAACTTAAGAAATACTACCCATAAGTACTTGAGTAGGATACTCAAGAGAGCTACGTTCGGCCTAATTCCATAAGAAAGGATACGTAGGCAACCCTTTACGGGTGCGGCCACTTTATTTTTCGACATCTCCGCGTTCCAGAATTAATTAAAAATTCAACAGAAAATCGGCGAATCATCGGCGTCGCAAAGAAGAGCTTGGCGCTAGCCAGAAGTCATCAGCGTCAGCCGATGGAATTGGCGCCTGGCGCCAGACTTAAATGACAGGCGCCAAATGCCAATAACAGGCGCCAATTCGGAAATAAATTCTTGGTGAATTTCGGTGTTTCTCGTAAAATTTTTGATATCCGTACTCGAAGAATTTGTAGAAAATTGATTTTTTTCGATTTTCATTGCTTTAATAAAATAAATTTGAAGTAAACAATTTAATTAAATGCTGAAATTTCATTAATAAAACAAAATTACATTATTGATGAAATTTAAATAAAGCTGAAATAAATTAACTTTAAATAAAAAATAACTAACTAAGTCTAATAAATTGAAGGATAAGCAATGCTCCTAATCTTTCTTTTCCTTTCTCGCCCTTTTCCAATTTTTGTCTGCTTCCTCCTCTTCATCCATAACCTTAGCTAGTAGGCATCCTTTAGAGGACCTACATTCAATTTTGGATTAGTTAGTCTCCCCTTCAGCTAACACTCCATGCTTCTTTTCCACCCAAGCCTTTTTATCTGTGGTGTTAGCTTTCCTTTTCCCTTTATCTTTGGTAGCATTTTTCTTCCTAGGCATTGTAGGTGTTTTAAATTCAATTCTTGCACCTAGGCGTTCCTTGGCAGGATTCACCCTGTCACCCAGACGGCTCTTCACATCAGATTTACCCTGATTTTTATCCTTCAAAGGTTTCTTCAACAGCCACTTCTTCACATCATTGGGCAAGGAAGGAGGAACCTTTTGGGTAATCACTTCCCATAAAGGTCTAGCACCCCAGTAAGCATCAAATCTGTCTACTTCTTAAGAAATAGGGTACTCAAAGGGAGGACGAAGATCCCCGGAAGGAATATTCTGAAGCAAGTCGTATTGTCTTTTTACCCTGCAGGGATAATAATAAGTCACACGAGACAAGCTTGGAACACAGCAGAAAGGTTGCTTGTTAATACCAACCATCCTTTCTATTTTCCACCATGGGACGACCCACTTGATGGCAAAATCACGTGATTCGAAGACTTTTCTCCACCCATGGCGCCCAATCTTAGGGAATCGTTTCTTCCTTCTCACAAAGCAATTGGGCGTATACTTCTCAATATCATCCGGAGGGCTAATTAATCCTAGCCTCTCCATTAGCCACATCTGTGAAAAAAATTGCAATGCAAATAAATTATTATTACAATACAAAAATATATTTTTTGATTTCTGTAATTAAAAATATTATTTTTCTACCTGTAGTAAAATTAGAGAGCCGCGATAAGGTGCTTTAGGGTCCCTTTTCAATTCATCCAGACTAATCATAGTCTCTCCAACTATTAATGGCATTGGATTTCTCCCTGATTCAATTTGTTCTAAAATAGTGGTTATAATTGATTGGCCCTCATTATTTTTACCACTACTAAGAAAAAATTGATTAAGCATGCAAAAAAGGAACACCCTTCTTCTATATATATGAAAAGATTCAGAAAGAGGTTTATCAAAATAATGGCGTGCAAATTCTTTCAAATTAACTATGTTGCCATCTACTATTTTTCATAAATCTCTTTCTTTCAAATTAAAGAAGCGCTCAAAATCCTTATAATAATATGCATCTACTCTAGGGATTGCTACAAGGTCTATTGCAGGGAAGCCTAAAATAGCACCAAATTCCTCTAGCAAAGAGCTAATCTCATCATACCCTATTCTGAAACAATGAGTATCAACATTCCAAAATTCTAGAGCGGTATGTATGAAGTCTAGGTCAAGATCTACCCCTTTGATGCCATAAATCTAATTCCTTTCTGTCTCTAGCATTAAGAGATCAACACCATTCATGAGTGTATTAGGTAAAGGTTTTGGTGACTAAAGACATGATTATTTTTTTTTCTAAAGCAGAGAATTATTTTATTCGCTGGAATTATGAGAAGAATCGGCTGGGCAGGGGGATATTTATTCACAAATTGCGAAGAATTTTAATCAGAATGAAATACGGAATCAGTGTCAATTGGCGTCAAAACCCCGTGATTGGCGCCAACCGCCAGCGCTTGGCACCACACGCTAAGTGTAGCGCCTGGCGCCATGCGCCATAGTGTGGCGCCATGCGCCATAGTGTGGCGCCAGCTGGCGCCAAGTTGCCAGATCAGCCGCGCGTGCTAACTTGCGTTTTTAATATTAAACTCGAGTAGGTTAATGACTTTATGGCTCCGTTTAATTTTCCTAAACATCCTTTTTTATCCTTTTTCTTAATTAATTGAATATAGCTATTATTTTTAATTTATATTATTCTTTTTGGACTTTATTTTAAATTCCAAACACCCGACATTTTATTCGAGTTTTTCCTTTTTTTTATTTTTTCTTTTTGGGGGAGAGAGTCGGATACCCTCCATCAATAATAAAAATGACGGAATTTTTTGCGCAAAATTGTTTATCACACTTTTCTTGCACACACTAACATACACATAATAATAACAATTAAATAAATTCATAATAACATAAATATACAAAATGTATAATGAGTTTAAGGCAAAGTTCTAGGAAAAGTCAAAATAAAATATACACAGGAACAAACTACAGCGCCGGAGGACGTATGCCCATCATATCATAAAAATGCGCCGTACGAGGAGTCACCTCTCCACCAGATCCAGCTCCAGCTCCAGTCTCCGTAGGAGGAGAAACACTCAATGTGGGACCACTCCAGCCAGGATCAACCTGAGGCTGAGGCCGCGGAGGCTGCTACGATGACGAGCCTATCTCGTACATCCCACCACCTCTGAAAGCCGAGGTAGCCGCTCCTACCGGTGCAGCGTGAGCACCCTCAGAAGAAGATCCCGAGCCCTCTGCAACGTCAGCACAAGCAGCCTCAGAGCGACCACCTCTACCCCCTGACGAAGTGCGGCGACGTCTCGAGCTAGACCTCGCTGGATCCCTCCGCCCCTCAGGTCTCGTACGGGTGTGAGAAGCAATAGGCTGGCCCTGCAAAAAAAAATTAAATCAGAAACAAGGTAAAAGTGAAGCAGCAACGCAAAAATAATGAGTAAAGAAAGGTTACCTCTCGGATGACGTCATCCCGACGGCAGGTGGCCGCGTTCCTCATCCGGACGAGCTGGCTCCGGAAGGCATCTATACATCGTGCCATCGCCAAAATCACCTCACGTGAAAACTGTCAGAGAAATAAGTCAGTAAACATGCATGATATATGGACAACAACAAAAAAATTGTGGGTAACTAGGCTTACTCGAGTCTGGTGGCGAGGAATTGACTGCTCTACGAAGCGCTCACCCTCGGGAGCTGGAGAAATCATCTCCTCGATCGGCCCATACATCCCATGATAGTGGATGGACATACGGGGTGGCACGAACTCAGCAGCACCGTCCTGATAAGACAAAAAAGTCAGTAAAACATTACTTGGGGGCTACCTCGTGGAAAGTAAAGAGCTGAAAATCTTACCCTCACATCCTCAACCGGTACGGGGGCTGAAGCTAACAAAGGTAGTAGCTCCTCAGCATAACACCGCCCAAGGATTACATGGGACCGCCAAGGGGTACCAGCTCCCTAAGACATGCTCGACAACCGCGCCTCGTTGAACATATGACGTGGTGGAGCAGCAGGAACGACGAAGACATCAGAAGAATGTTTCTAGCGACCCTCTCTCCCAAGTACGCGATCGCTCTATAAGTCCCCAGAAAATAGCGACGCTCAGCAGAATATTGTACGGCTAACCCAGGGACTGTCCAACCACCCCACGGCCGGTATACCACCTCAGGTCCCTATAAAGAGCATCAATCAGGCAAGAATATGTCTAAAGCACCGCGGAAAAGAAAAATAAACAATAAAAGTCGTACCGAGATTATCCAATTCCGGACATGTGCAGTAGACATATCCACATGATGACCGCCCCAAGAGGCGCTCACTGGAAATCCCCGCGGCGATGGTCTCGCCGGCGCAGCAGAAGGAAAGTACTCGTAGAACAAGATCTACAAGGGTTTAAAAGTGTGAGTAAATGCTAACTACTATGTAGAGCTAAACCTTATAGGGAATAATGTTTACCTCTACGACCTTCCAAAAGGCAGATAAAGCGACATTCGTCCCAAAGGACCGGTGTCGACACGAGTCCCTCAGCGCACGAACGAAGTCAGCATAGGCCACGCTGGCCCTGTCATAAGTCCCGATCCGGTGAAGATCACGGACAGCATGAAGATAGTAAAGCAACGCCCTACTACCTTTGTCAGGGGAGAATGTCCCTGACAATAAAATCAGCGGAAAGATGCGCACCCGCTGCTCTCGGGTGGTCGCATCGTCATTAAGAGCCGCTGCTAGTGTCGAGCGGCGAATTCCCCTAGCGCTAAACTGAGTCGTCTCGACCTCAACTCGGACCCGAATAGCGATCGGCCCCAACAGCTCCTCGACCTCCGAAGAGAAGACGTCGATTCCACTATCAAACGGCAGTGGCATAGAAGTGAACTCTAGTCCTGTGATGAGACTGAAGTTCGTAGGGGTGACTATCATCTCGCCCTAGGGGAAATGGAAGGTGTTGGTGGTGTCCCAGAAGAACTCCACCAAAGCGCGCACTACGTGGTGACCCCCGCTGGAGGCAACCATAGCCTCGGAGGTCTCGAATAGAGTAGCTAGTCCGCAAGACTCCCATAGGAGCCTCGTCTCAAGATCCCTGGCGATGTACATCCTGTATGAATCGCCTAAACCATCACAGCCAGAGCCGTGATGTCGCGTCCTCCCGGGCGCGATGCCCCGTCTCACCCTTTCAGAAATTTGGTGGACAGGGGCGAAGAACAGGGTCCGCTCATCCCACTCCGGAAGCCGACCAAGCGAAGTGGACGGCTCGGAGTCGTCCTCCACGGGCTCATGCTCTCGTCTAGTGTTTCGGGACCGTAAACCCGAGCCTCGTTGTCTAGCCATGCTAAATTGTGCAGAATCATCATAAATTAAGGTTCTATAGTATCTAATGTTCGCCTAGCCGCATGATACTATGTTCACAAGAAAAAAAAAAAACAGAGTACGTAGTACTAAAACAGAGCACAAATTCAAATTGAGCATAACAGCATTTTTCAAGCAATCAAACAATTTCTTGCAACACTATAGTGATTATTGTGACAAATTGAACAAGAATTGCTAGCAAAAATATCAAGAACGAGTCACATTGTCCTTCATGACCTTAAGAGGTCCAACAATGGCAAATTGCTCATTTCTTCACCGAATTGAGTCAAACAAGTCTCAAATTACTCCCAAGGCAATATACAAACATAATCAAACAATTTCATGGCATAAAACTTGACAAACAAAGCAAATTGAGCATGATAAGTTTCTAATTTTCATGAAATTCCTGAATAAACATGCCAAGAATTCATAAAAACTGATGTGAGTTTGAAGAAAACTTACATAGATCAGGAAAATAGATGAAAAGAGCTTTGATTTGCAACAAATTTGAGCAAATTCGGTTGAGAAACGAGCAAGAACCGAGCAATTGAAGTTTTTGGACTTTTTTCGAGCAAAATCGCGACGAGCAGCCAGCAAAATGAAGAGGAAAGGGGTATTTAAGGAAATGCCCGTGCTGGCGCCAAGCCCAATTTGACATGATTTAGTAATCGGCTTGATTACATGAAGTGATCGACCTGATAAGAAATCGTCTCACTTAGCTTAAAGCGCCTAAGCATTGGCTCATTAGCAAAAAGCACCGACATATAGGTACAAAAGCAAAAAGCGCCGACATACAGGTTCAAAACAACGGAAGCGCTGACGTATAGGCATAGCGAGAGCAAAGTTCAGGCGAACTTTTAAAGATCGACAGGCGTGGATCTTCGGTAATTTCCTCTGGAAAATTATCGCATCAAAAGATGACTTCAAGAGAAGATATCTTCGACAACATTCCCTAGCTTGCGGAGAGTTGTCACGAACAACTGGAGGTAATTTCGGGCAAAGTTATCTTCGATAGTATTCCCTTGGACGTGGAATATTATCAATACGGATGAGGGTTTGTTTCAAGAGAAGCAATCTTCGATAGTATTCCCTTGGACGTGGAATATTATCATAGCGGAGGAGGATCGTTTAAGGTAGAGCAATCTTCTAATTTGGAAGCAGTTACAGGCGTAGCGGTTTTCAAGCGGGATGGCATTCTCTAGCTTGTAGGAGGTCATCAAAACAACAGTAAAGCGGCAGCAAATCAAAAACTTTCAGAGACGTATGCTCGACGGTGCAAGATACGCGTTTCTTAACTCTTTTATCTGTTTAGCTAACGCTAGTTTTGCAGGTATCGGCGTTACAAAAGTGATTTAGGATCGCAGAACGTTCTGAATCATTCTCCGTCCCTATCGCTACTTTGACTTTTGTTTTCGAAACTTGCGTTTCTCCAAACTCAGTCAAAGTGGGGGCTTCTGTAGACACCCATTTGTGTCTCCCCAAAACCAAACCCAGTGATGAGTACCTTTCACATCGAATCATAATCGAATGAACTGAAAGTGTTGAAAGTCTAGTGTTGCGGATAATTTTCATTCTTTTCTCTTCTCTCTGTTTTTAAAAAATTATATTAAGAAAACAGCTAATCCATTTTGGTTGGTCCATGATATGGGTCCAATAGAAGTGTAGTTGGATGGGGCTTGCAAAGACCTTTCCAACAATATATTATAAGACCAATTCCGATGAATATTGAGGAAGTTATGGCCAATTTACTAAACTGGGCCCGGTTTGAGCCTTATATACGGCCCAATGATCTAGGGGAAAGCCTAATATGATTTATCATTCCTAATGCAATTAGGAATGGTTTTAGTCTTCTATAGTTTTCTAGAAGGTTCTTTTCATTCCTAATTCAATTAGCATTGATAAATTGACTTTTCAGAGTTTGAATCAAAATCGAATAGCATTTTCGAGGAAATTATATGATTTTATCCTCCAGTACGGTAAACTTATCTGATTTTCGAAAACGCGTTGAAAATAAGCTTGGGGCCTAACCACAGGCCTTGGCGCCTGGAACCAGGCCTGGCGCCTGGCGCTAGTGTTGGTGCCTGGCGCCAGTTAGCCAAGGGTGGCGCCAGCTCTGTTTTCTGTGCGTCAGACTCTTTTTTGTTTATTTTATCTTTTTGGCTGATTTTCTCTATAAATATCGTATTAAAAACTCCGTTTTCAATCATCATCTACATCCATCATTCACCTACAATCCGTTTTCATTCGCAATCATTAATTCTCTAATTCTCTCTTAATCATTCACCAACTCTCGTCAAGTTTTCTTCATTATTCTCTTTTTCTCTCTCTTTTTCTAAACTAGCTTTTTACATACAAAATTCCGCATTCACAAGATCTAGAAACACCTAGCCATATTCGAAGTTGTCTTCGCCCTAGACGTGAAAGGTTTTAATTTCTGAGGCTTTGGTCCCAAATCTCTATTTCAATTATTTAATTTAATTGTTTGATTTATTATTTTCGTTGAAGTTACTAACGTTTGTATTTTGTAATTAGAAAGATGTACGAGGCATCCAAGTAAGTACTTTAATGGTTTTTATTGATGTTATTATATAGAAATCATGCTTAGATTGTCCTTATTATTCCTAGTATCATGTTAGGATGTTTTCCTTAATTTCATGTTTAGGGTATTTTTAATATTAAATATGATTGTTACAATGTTTCCTATGTTCTTCCTAATATTTATTCATGTTAGTATCATGTTAGGATTAAAGATTTGATTTTTATTGCTTAGTGACATGCTAGGGTTTGTTATTAATCTTGTTAGTATCATGCCTAGGATCTTGCTATTATTATTATGCTTTAACATGATCTATGATTATATTTATAATTGTTATGATTATAATTTTATAATTATTATTATTATGATTAACATGATTATTATTGTGGTTATTAATTGTTATTCAAGATATTGATTTTTATTATTATGTTGCTTGCTTATTTATTATTTATTGCTTGATCACGCCTTTTATGCATGTTGAAGGGAATTGGTACTTGTAATCACGCTTAATAAGATAATTAATAATCTTGTTTGGGTTAATGTGATTATAATTCAAGTGATTGCCAATAATAGATTTATTTGTGCATTAATATTCAACCAACATAGATAAACAGGTTAAGGGTTAATCTATTGATTGCATGTTAATTAAAAAGCGCACATGAATACGATCAGAATAAAGTAGAGGCCTATTATTAGGGCAGGTTCAATCTCTTTTAGGTTGGATTTGTACCTTCATCCCCGAACCCTTATTTGAATCTAGACCTTATGGAGTTGACGATCTCTTGGATCGTTAAGGGGTGTAACCTTCACCTCGTGAACGGTTTACAAGTTCCTTAAAAAACTTGTTGGCGACTCTTTTGCTCTATCTTCTTCCCTTTTGGACGCCACCGTACTTTAGTGTATGATCACAGTGGGGTTCGAGCTAGTGGGATTAAAGCTTGAAATTATTCCCTACACTATTACTATAACATATGTTCCTGTTGCTGTATTTCTCGTTTTTTACCTATGTTTGCTGTTGATTCACCCAATCACTCCCCATTCACCTAGTAACTCAGGCTGTGTAATTGGTTTTTTTTAATGATCATATCTAATATCAAGAATTGCTAATTTTGTCCACGACTATATAAATTTCATCAAGACCTAGTCTTTCTCTTAAGAAACTAAAGTAATAAAAGGCAGGAGAGAATTTACAAGTTAGTAGTCATGGATCAATACTTTTATATTTATGCATAGCTATGGTGAATTTTGGCTTCCAAAGTCTGCAAGATGTAAATGCAATACATTCTAATTATTGGACCTTTGTTGTTTAGGAGCTCATAGATTATAATAATGTCTCTACTCCACGAGATTGGACTAGATGAGTTAAGAGCTTTGAAGCAAAAGGCCATATTGGAAATGGGTTAAAGGCTACCCTCCACAAATCGGCCTCGCAATTGGAATTATTTTTTGCAAGGGGTCCCAATATAAAAGACTATAACTTCCGAGATGTAGATCTTTTGAAGCCTAACATTTTGGCTCCTAGAGCTCTCATATGGGGAGCTTGGTCTCCAAACGGAGCTGACGAACCCAACTACGTGGGTGTGAGTGTCATTTTATGACAAGTTCAATTAGGGGTTAATTTTCTCATTTGATGGAAGTTAGAAGCATCCAAGGTTATGAATTCACTACGTGAAAAAATGGAATTGGCACCGGTTCAAACCCGGCCTAAGGCACCGGTTTGAACCCGTGCCAATATAGGGGGTGCCAATTACCTCCCTTTTTGGCACCGGTTCAAAACCGGTGCCATAAACAGGTTTTGACACCGGTTAAGGGGTGCCAAAAATACTAAAAAAAAGTTTTAATCCCTCCTTTTGGCACCGATTAACTGGTGCCAAAAATGTACAAATTTTTTTTTTTTTTTCTTTTTTGTCTTCACTTAACAATTAAATCAACTAAAAAAAATAACATCACAATATAAATCGAATTGGTTTCAATATAATCCAAAATTTACAATGTATAATCAAATCCAAAATTACAATATAAATCAATTACAACTAACATATAAATAAATAAAAAAATTACATTATAAATCATAAAAAAATTACAATATACTCGTAAATCAAAAAGAAAATTACATTATGAACATATCAGTATTCTTGCATAATCTGTACTTGCACCAATTAAAACAGAAAAAAAAAACAATTGGTAAAAATAAGCTTAAGAATAAATAAAAAAAAAACCCAAAAATTCAATCCAAACAATTCAAACCCAGAAAAAAAGCATTAATTCAAACCAAGGAAAAAAAAAAGATAGAAATTCAAATCGAAATTAAAAAAATATCAAAATCGAAAAAAAAAACAAAAATGAAATCGAAAAAAAAAAACAAAAATCGAAAAAAAAAACCAATTTAAATTGAAACCCAAAAAACCAAAATCAAAAACAAAATCCCAGAAATCGAAAACAAAAACCAAAATCAAAAATCAAAATAAAAATCAAAATTGAAACCCAAAAAACCAAAATAAAAAACAAAATCTTAGAAATCGGAAAAAAAAAAAAAAAAAACCAAAATTAAAAACTAAAATCAAAATTGAAACCCAGAAAACCAAAATGAAAAAAAAAATCCCACAAATCGAATAAAAAAAACCAAAATGGAAAATAAAAACCAAAATCGAAAAAAAAAAATCAAATACAAAAAAAAAAACCAAAATCGAATAATCGAAAAAAAAAAAACAGAACTTGAAAAAAAACATCCCAAAAATTGTTGTTGATGTTGATGCTAGTGGTGGTGCTTGAACTTTGTGGTGGTGGTGGCGGCTGTTGTTGCGGTGGGACTTTGGTTGCTGCAGATCCAAGGGGAGAAGAGATCGAACCTTCAATGAAAGAAGATGAAGATGGAGATGAAAGATAAAAGAAGAACGAAGAGAGAGAGAAATAGAGAGAGAGACAGAGAGAGAGAGAGAGAGAGAGAGAAAGAGAGAGAGAGAGAGGAGATCGAAGGGAGATGAAAAAAGTGAAAGGAATGGTGTCCTTCGAACAAGTGTATTATTCTGATAGAAGGTTCATAATTATTAGAAAGCTAATATATTCAGCAAGGTCAAGTGATCGGAATGCCTAGGTGGAGGCCGCTTCCGATCAGTAATATTTATATAATTAATATTACAGCTTAATCTTGACTGAACCCTTCGGGTCACACCCAAGCAAATATATGCGAACCAACTCGACGAATTAATTCGAAAGAAATTAATTCGTCGCCCGAGTGTTAAATAATTAGACATCGGTAATTCGAGCTTAGAGCGTCGAAACCGATCGTCGGAAGTCGAGTCTAAATAATAAAAGACGAGACGCACAAAATAATAATAAATCAACAATATTCCCAAAAATACCCCTAGCATCGGAGTGCCCCGAGCATCCAAATGCTAAGGGCAAGACGAGCCGGCGCACCGTGCTGCAGCCATGGCCACCCGTGGCTACGCACAGCAGCAGCCACGCCGCGCCACGGCAGCAGCCGCAGCCGCACCACGCCACAGCAGCAGCTGGTACGGGCTGGGTGTGGGCCAGGTGCGGGCTGGTGCGGGCTGGGCTCGGGCCGGGCTCGGGCTTGGCTCGTGACTTGGCTCGGGCCATAGGGCCGTGAATAAGGGGAAGGTTGGAATATGGGAGCAAGTGGGTTGCCATGTGGCACAAGGTGAGGGAGAGAGTGGGGAGCAAGTTTGGTCCCCATCTCCAAGTGGTCCTCACCTACTCTCTTATGTATGCTTGACATTTGTTGATTTATTACTAGTTTGCTTAATAATTTTATTTTAGCTTTAAAATAAAATGAGAAAATCTCATTGTCCCACATTAATGGGAGTGATTTTCATACTCCCATCATTCCCTATAAATACCCAACTTTGGGCATTGGAAATGATGCTTGAGTGGGAGTTAAATAGAGCATTCCATAATATTGGAAAAACTCTTAAACTCATATAACACTCGGGTTTTGGTCAGAGCTCGCTAACCCCCAGGTAGTAGACCTTAAAGTTGTGTTCGCCTTTTTGTGGGTGGATACCGTCGGAGGCGCAGCGCTTGACGTGCTCGTAGCTTTCAAGTAAGAGCCCCGGTTTTTGGGCGAAGCTCGCTTCGAGGGTAAGATTCGTTATCTTTTCTTTGTGTTTATTTATTTATGCTTTATGATTTTAATTATTGCGATCGGTTCCTTGTGTCGGGGTTTGTTTCCGCGGTGAGTCGGACTCACCAAACCCTAATAGCGGTATCGGAGCCCCGCTCGTTTATTTTTATAATCATATTTTTAAAGGTTTATTTTGGCTTAATTTTCTGGTTTAAGTTGCTAATTAGATTAGTAGCTCGATTTTATTTATTTTAATCCCGTTTTAATGTCGATTTTGGCCCAGAACCCAGATTTTCGCCCAAGACTAGTGAATTTTGGGTGGAAAACGTGTTCTGGAAAGGTTTTTATCCCCAAAGGGTACTGTGTTTTAGCCAAATTCTTACCAGAAATGCCTGTTTCGAGGGTTTTTTCGTTTTTTACGAAAAATTTTTAAGTCTTTTCTAACCTTGAAATTAATGGCATAAATTGTTGATTATATGGTTGATTATTTGCATTATTTTCTGCATTTTTATGTCCCCTTAAAGCACACTTACTTGGTAGTATTTGATGCTTAAAGGTTGATTTATTTTCACATAATTGCAAACTAATTGCTTTTTAATGTGAAAGTTTTAATTTTGAGGCTTCCTAAGTGTTAAAGATTCAATCTTTATTTGTGATAAGTGATTGAAACTTTAAAAACCACTAAATTCCATGTTATTTTGTGTTAAACTTTGATGTTTTAATCATTTTGAGTTGATTGGAAACATAAAGATTCGATTTTTGTGATAGAAATTTGGTTATCTTCAGGTTGGAAGATATAATTTTCAAGGATTCACAAAATTTAGATGTTGGAATTTTCATTTGAACATTAAAGTTCATATTTTTCCAACTTCCCTTTACTTTGTCAAATTCTCAAGTTTAATTTAAATTGATTAAATTGAAAGTGAGAAATTGCCTCAATTTTATGTTGCACCAAGATAAACCAATTTAATTAAGAATGGTTCTTGGAATTATTTTGGTTATTTGCACTTTGAAAATTTTATTAAGTTAGACTTGTTTAAAATTTTATTTTGCTCTCTAATTAGTTCTAAAATTAATTTAGAATTAATTAATGTTGTCTCGCGAAAAGGGATCAAATCTCGAGGCCGTGGCACGCAAAACGAGGCATTGCATCACCTTGGCGAGCCGGGCTGCACAACATCCCATTTGTGGCTTCCAAGGTGGCAGCACCACCTTACTTGCGGCCACACGCGCGGCAGCAGCACACGCGGGCTGCAGCAGCCACGCGCGGCTGTGCCGTGGCAGCAGCTCGCGGCCGTGTGCCGTGGGTCGTGTGTTCGTGGTCTTGGCGTGTGTGTATGCTTGGTGCGGTGAGGTGTCTAGCCGTAGTAGGCTTGATGTTGCTTATTTTGCCGTTTTATCTATTTTAATTAATTTTGTTTATTTAAATTAAAATTTTGGGAGGCTAGGCCTCGGTTTTGAGCGGCATTGGCAAAATTTCATTTTGACAAGTTTGGGTGCTACCGACTTAATTAATTAGATTAATTAAGGAAATGCGAAATTTAGTGGGAGCTTCAATTATTAATGACGTAAATTATATAATCGGTTAAACAACTTTGACTAGTTTTAATTAGGCGTGTTAATCGGATTAACCACCTAGAATAATTACTAGTGCGCGCGTTGTTTAAATGCATTTTATTTTGTTTTAATTTGTAAATTCCATGGGCCATTCACAAATAGTGAATGGATGAATGGAATACATATATTCTCTCTCACAGGTTTTATGAAATGGCAACTAGTGGGACCCGACTAGGATAGAAAATACGGACTACGTGCCGTTATGTATTTTTGTAAATCTAAATACGGTCTACGCACCGTTAAGTATTTTTGTACTTTATTATTTAGATCATTCCTAGTTGTAGACACTAGTTTTTTGCATAGTTTGGTGAAGTCTTGAAGACGGCGTATCTTGGAAGACAAAGCCTTGAATTGCAAATGAAGACCTTTTGAAGATATGAAGATCTCAAGGGGTCATGCTAGTTGCCAATATGCATCTATAATTTCGCTTTATATTTTATGCCTATATATATATGTGTGAATTATTCGTTAGATGCATGTTTAGGTTTTCTTGATGTTGCGATGATTAGTTAAGTTCACTTAAATCAACCAACATAGAAATCCTAGGTCCCTAAAAATATTGAGTCAAACTTGCCTTTCCAAAACAACACTTACTAACCGAACGAGAGTAATGGTAGGCTACGCCAAAGCGAGGTGCCATCACTTCTCCAAGGGGCATAAGGCACACTGGGTGTGCACGTTGGTTTTGGTTTAACTCATCGGCATGAGTGAGGAGTCCTCACATACCGTGGCAAAAGAGATACATCGTCAAAGATGCATTAGATGCGACGATTGTCTAACCAAGAGTGGCTTAGAGCCATTAGCAAGGCAATGCTTACCCTAGAAGATTGAGTGTTTAAGACAAGCCAAAGCATGCTTAACCACTCTTTGTTTCTTCGGATTTTGGAATCGCCTTATTTTCGCCAAATAGGGACAATTATTATGCGTAAATAAGACGTTTAATAAGATTGAAGTTTGCATGAATGCTATTAAATTTCAAACTTATTATGTTCTTGATAAATGGTTATACTTTGCACTTATATTTATAGTATTCTAAATCAAATAATATTGTTTCCATGATTGGTAAAGGAAATCCTTGAGAATAGTTCTCAAAGAAAGGAAAAGCATTTCTAAAATACAATTCTCATGAATGACTTTTATAATTAAGTCTGAAAGGACGGTTGGACATCATGTATTCAAAATACTAGGTAGTTTTGATAAAACATGAGGTATTGAGTTGCAAACTCAAGATTGTCAATGTTTGACAACCAACGTATCTTTTCGCATCATACATAATTGAGTAGGACTCGTTGATGTAGTAATTCGAGTAAGAACTAATGGAAAAGATGAAACTTTGTTTAACGATGCACTAGGTGCTTGATTATGCCTAACAAAGTATAAGAGTCAAGGTACTTAAAGAAATTATTCTTAAAGTAAGATTATGAGATGTTGTATGATAAGAAATATAGGAAAGAAGGAACGAAGAAAAGGAATTAGATTTCATTTCAACTCATGAGTTCATGTTATTGTAGTTAACTTAGCAATTCGTTATCTTCACAAGTATCGGATACTGCTTGAGTGTTCCACTATGATAGTGACCTCAAACTATTGAAGTTAAGCTAAGTTATCGACTTTCAAACTTAGAATGAAGCAAGAAGAGCTACATCAGTTGTAAGGTCGTATGTTTTGTTTAAAGACCTTTTAAGCCAAAGGCTGGAACAAGTAATGGTTATTATGTTCCATAATCAGCAACTGATCCGTTTACACACGGAAAGACTCACATTCAAAGTAATGAGTAATAGTTGCGAGATTTATTTGAATGGGATGGTTATCCATGCGTTGAGTTAAGAATGCTTGATTATAAACAAACATTTCTCTAACATGATAAACTCACTAATTTCAAGTCATGGGCTTGATTTGCATTCCGAACATCTTTAGCAATGTCACATCGACAAGAACGTACTCAAAGGCTCTATTGAATATACTCTTGATAGTTGCTTGAATTGGAATTGTTCTAAGACAAGCAAGTCTTACTTGTTGAAACCGACAAAGCAGAGAGCTATTGTTCTTGGTATAGACAATTGACTCCGAAGGCTAAAGAGGATTCAATTACTTCAACGTTTCACAAAGAATTTGAAAGGATATGGCTATATTCATCAAATGTGAACAAACTTGACTTGAGTAGCTCAAGAGTTCAGTGAAGTACAGAATCGACTTGGCAATATATCAAAACGTCTAGATTAGATCGAGCGATGTTTGCTTGAGCCAAGCGTGACTATCTCAAAGTTATAAATGGAAATTTTCATAAATAACTCCACAAAGAACATGGTGTGTCTTCACGGAGACCTCGGTGTCATTTGAAAATGACTCGAACGATGATGGTTCACAACCCTTCCTATAAAGTTCTTAAAGATTTGCACAAATGACTAATGTTACACTAAACAATGTGTCGAAGCTAAGAAAGGACGCCATATTCAGTTATGGATAGAAATAACTTCTAAAAGTCTTTTAAAGTATATGTCTAAGGCTCTTAGTCTTAGTGGGAGTTCACTAGCTCAGTGGGAGCAAAGTGGCTCAATGGGAGCTAGGTGACTCAGTGGGAGCTGAATGGCTCAATAAAGACTAAGATAGCTTAAGTAGGAGCTAACTGTTTGTTTCACAACAAACTTTTACCCAAAGACAATATACATGTCTCTTTGTAAGCATTCAAGTAAGATTACGGGTATTACCTCCACATCCTAATTGAGAACAAAAATTGTTTGTTGCTCTAAGTAGTGTCTTTCTGGAAAGTAACACGTTTCCAAAACGACAAGTGGGAGGAAAATGAACTCGATGACCATCGATCTTAGCAACAAACTAGAACTGAGAATCTCGGAAGACCTTAAAGGACTTCGTGATAATGCTTGATCAAGAATACTCAAAAGGACTTTACAAGTGCCTTAAAAGAGAATTCATTACTCACAAAATATTAAAGATGTTGGAGTAAGATCAACATGATAAAAGGGCTTTGAAAGCGCCTTAAAACTCAGTGTTTGATGCCCCGTATAGGTATAGAATTCACCAAAGGCTTGGATTGAATCCTATAAATTTTCTATTAAGTTAGAAACAAACCTAAGACTTACAAGCATACTATTTACTATTAGATAGTAAAGGAATAATGTCTTGTAAGATAGCTACGACAAATCCAAATTCCGAATAATGGTTAAAGACCGTGAAAATCCGAAATAGACTCCATGTTTGAAAATCATGTTTGAAACTTGATTAATTTGCATGAAAGGTGAAAGACCCATCGATTGCAAATAAGTTTTCAAGGAGAAAACTAACAAATGTGGAAATGTATATGCATACATAGCTAGATTGGTGTTAAAGGATATAATTAATATCAAGGAGTTGATTTTAATAAAATCCCATTCACCAATCGGAATGCTCAAGTCTTTTCGTGATTGATCTAGCAAAATTACACATATGAAATATGGCAAAATAGATACAAAAACCGCCTACCCAAAATAGGATTTTAGAAGTGACTATGGAATAGTCTAAGGGTTTTGAAAATCTAAATAATGCTAGATTTGAAAGCAAGCACATGGAATCCGTTATAGGATTAAAGAAAGCATTGCATGAAGGAATTGGAACGTGTTTTCTCATAAAGTTAATAACAGGATTGACTTATGGAGAAACATAGAAATTCTAATGAACAAGAAGTTTAGTGGGAGCAAAAGTAATGGTCCAACAAGAAGTTTACGAACTCTATTGTGAAACAACCATCAAATGCTTAATGTTTAGATTTGAAAGTATTTTCGACAATGGACTGAGCTAAAGACGATACTTAGTACATGTTGGGAATTAAGTTCTATGGTATAGACTTAATTAAATGTTTAAATGAGTAAAAGAAATTACCATGTTAAACATGAAAGACTTTGAAAGGCTTTCGACCCATATGTATAAAGCTAAGTAAATATTTGAACAAAGTATAAGCTAGGCTACGTACTAAATCAAACAAGAAAGACTCTAGTAAGAGACTTTCAATCATATCATATAGCGAACAATTTGGCAAGACTCAGTGTAACTGTATGAGCTAAATGTCACATGAATGGAATAAAATTGAGAATCATTCTAGAATTAAATCCATCATGTAAGGCTATGATATGGAATCGTCAGATGACTTACATGCTTAGAGCATGTGAAGTACGTATATAATACCAATCGACATTAATCTAAGTATTAGATCATTAGATTATGGTCAAGAATATCCAAAGAACTTAGATAAGTAATTGGATGAGTTCCTGACGCATGGAAACAAATATAATTTGAGTTTTGATGTTGCAAGCACAAACCTTAAAAAGGATTAGATCCTTAGCAAGGAAGTCATTTATAAGCACGAGGCAAGAAGCGTTGTGGCTTGAGAATGGTAACATGGATGTGCATCCATATATGATGTGCGGGAATCTAAGGAAAATTTCCATGATCACAAGTGATTAGGGTATCCCAAATTGTTGTGAGTCGCTTGGAGTAAAACCCAAGCAAGGCATCATCGGGGAGTCTATTAAAATATATGTTGAGAATATTGTTGCCTTAAAGGCAATAATAAGATAGATGTTAAATGGAAAGTTTTGTTGTTGAACATTAATGATTGTAGGTTATCAAGTAGAAGGTCTCAAATCATGAAAATGAATGGGGGCCATTGCTTGGACAATAAATCCTTAATCACATGTAATCCATTAACACTGTCAAAATTTTATCATCTTATTATGGAAATGGTGGATAATGAAGATGCTAAGGTTTGCAAAGTAATTTTAACTAAACCTTTGCAATAAGTGAACGACAACATTCATAATTGCATGAAAGAAATCAAACATATCAAATATGGGTGTGATTTCTATGAATGTTTTATGAAGAGTATTACTCTTTAAACATTTGGGAAAAACCATTTATCATAAGATGAAACATTGTGAAGTTTCATAGTGAAATAAAATATTTCTAAATATTCCACAAAACTATTTAATTGTGGTTTAGAATTAAATAATGAGTCCATTCGATTTTAATAAATATTCAAAATAGGGTATCAAGTCAATGGCTTGGATAAAGAAACACCTATTAAGTGAACATTGAATATTTTAATCGAAAATTATCCCTAATCAAGGTCATATTTTGTGGACGATTGATGACCATCAGAGATTAGTGTGTAGTATGATTTGTAGCACCGTTTCTTGTGCTATGAGGATATAAATCATTTGCACAGGTATTGGTTTAGAACCATACTGGATCGACCTATGAGGATACTTTAAGAGATTTAAAATTTTCATAAGTATTTTCTCATTATTACTATCGGAACTCTTTTCCTTTGACCATGAGTAGTGGGAGATCTCTTGTTTGAGTACTGGTCCGCTTTGGTATCCGCCAAAGGTTCGCCGTAACTGGGGATTATAAAGACAGATATTGGGCGGGTGAGTCCTCTTAGTAAGAGAAGCTACATTACAAGACTGGAAATGTCCTACTAACAATAGGGAACATGTCTTGTTGTTAACAAGGCCTCTCAAAGAGCGAGACTGTGAAAAATGCATGGCCGTGCTCAGATGGATTTTAGAAATCATCTGCTTATTGACAGTCAAACTCAGATTTCGAGAAACAATTCTGGACGTAACAGAGATGACTAGTAATCTTACTCTGTAGTTCATGAAGAGACATAGGATAAGGGTTATACACTAAATGCACACTTGTCCGGAAGGACAAGTGGGAGATTGAAAGGAATGGTGTCCTTCGAACAAGTGTATTATTCTGATAGCGGGTTCAGAATTATTAGAAAGCTAATATATTCAGCAAGGTCAAGTGATCGGAATGCATGGGTGGAGGCCGCTTCCGATCAGTAATATTAATATAATTAATATTACAGCTTAATCTTGACTGAACCCTTCGGGTCACACCCAAGCAAATATATGCGAACCAACTCGACGAATTAATTCGGAAGAAATTAATTCGTCGCCCGAGTGTTAAATAATTAGACATCGGTAATTCGAGCTTAGAGCGTCGAAACCGATCGTCGGAAGTCGAGTCTAAATAATAAAAGATGAGACGCGCAAAATAATAATAAATCAACAATATTCTCGAAAATACCCCTAGCATCGGAGTGCCCCGAGCATCCGAATGCTAAGGGCAAGACGAGCCGGCGCACCGTGCTGCAGCCACGGCCAACCGCGGCTAGGCACAGCAGCAGCTGCGCCGCGCCATGGCAGTAGCCGCAGCCGCACCACGTCACAGCAGCAGCCGCGCCACAGCATCTGCTGGTGCGGGCTAGGCTCGGGCCAGGTGCGGGTTGGGTGCGGGCCAGGTGCGGGCTGGGCTCGGGCCGGGCTCGGGCTTGGCTCGTGACTTGGCTCGAGCCATAGGGCCGTGAATAAGGGGAAGGTTGGAATATGGGAGCAAGTGGGTTGCCATGTGGCACAAGGTGAAGGAGAGAGTGGGGAGCAAGTTTGGTCCCCATCTCCAAGTGGTCCTCACCTACTCTCTTATGTATGCTTGACACTTGTTGATTTATTACTAGTTTGCTTAATAATTTTATTTTAGCTTTAAAATAAAATGAGAAAATCTCATTGTCCCACATTGATGGGAGAGATTTTCATACTCCCATCATTCCCTATAAATACCCAACTTTGGGCATTGGAAATGATGCTTGAGTGGGAGTTAAATAGAGCATTCCATAATATTGGAAAAACTCTTAAACTCATATAACACTCGGGTTTTGGTCAGACCTCGCTAACCCCAAGGTAGTAGACCTTAAAGTTGTGTTCGCCTTTTTGTGGGTGGATACCGTCAGAGGCGCGACGCTTGACGTGCTCGTAGCTTTCAAGTAAGAGCCCCAATTTTTGGGCGAAGCTCGCTTCGAGGGTAAGATTCGTTATCTTTTCTTTGTGTTTATTTATTTATGCTTTATGATTTTAATCATTGCAAGCGGTTCCTTGGGTCGGGGTTTGTTTCCGCGGTGAGTCGGACTCACCAAACCCTAACAAAAAGATGAAGATGGAGATGAAAGAAGAAAGAAGAACGAAGAGAGAGAGATGAGAGAGAAGGGAGAGGAGAGAGAAGGAGAGGAGATGAAATGGGGAATGGAGGCGGAGAGAACCAATATATTAGGGGGTTTAGGGTTAAATGTTCTGTTTTTTTTTTTTTAAGGTTGGTCCGGTTCAGTGGCACCGGTTCAAACCGGTGCCCTATGTATTGTTGGCACCGGTTTGAGCTGAACCGGTGCCATTACTCTTGGTCTAAAATCCCGCCCATTTTTAGGGCGGTTTTTGGCACCGGTTTGGTCTGAACCGGTGCCATTTGGGGGTTGCCTTTTTGTATTTTTCTACTAGTGATTTCTTGATTCTTAATTGAAGTATAGAACCAACTTTTATACTAAGTAAAATGCTACTGTTATTCAACCTTGTTATCCCATGACATATTCAATGTCTTTGTTCTTAAGATTTTGTTGAATTATTTTACATTGAACAAAGACATTGAATCTATCATTTTAATCAGTTATCAAGGTGTGCCTTATTTTAATTAACTCATGTTTATGTCATCCAAGTAATAGCTTATTATAATTACTCCTTGTTCACTTTGTAGTTATAATTTTCGTTGGTTTATGTTTTTTCCGACATCCCGAATTTGATTATCATTGTTCTTGGTGGATCACTGACTAATGCAATTAAACCAAGGTAATTCCTCTTAGCTTCCACCATTAACTCATTATATTCTTATTGTAATTAATCATTGAGACCAGCCAAAATCTTGGGGTAATGAATTACAAGACCTTTAATTTATTATTTATGCTTTGGTTATTCACATGGTGATTTTAACAAATTCATCATTACTTATCTTTATTCATTAAAAAAAAAAGAGATATATAGGTACATACCATGCAACTGATTAAATAGATTTGTTTATCTTTGCTGCAGGCTACACCAATTGATTACCTCATGTCTTGGATTTGTTTCTAAGTTTTTTTTCCTTTTCTTTTTTTTTTTTTAATTTTTCCTTTTATTTTATTTTATTTCTTTTTAATCTTTCCTGCCCAAGGTTTTTTTTTTTCTACCTTCTTTTCCAAAATAATGCTGGAAATTATGAAGGGAATGCTCTATGAATTTAATCTTACATTGAGAATTAGCTTATAAGCTTGGAATGATTTGAACTTAAAATATAGGACTCTCACTATTGGAAGTGACCGTGTGCTCTAGTTTCAATTTAAGCTTCCATTTTGTTATGTACAGTGATTAATGTACCTTGTGATTTTGTCATACTAAGTTCTAGTATAACCTGTTTTTGTTTACTAGCTAGTAAGGAAAAATATAATTTATACTTTGAAATCATAATGGGTTATAGCGGTAGCTAATGACTATTGTGTGGGTATATATATTTTCTAAGAATCAAAATTGCAAAATTACTTTACGTGCTACTATAAGGTAATATTAAGGTGACTATCCTCTTAATCTAGTATACTTTTAGTTCATTTTTACACAAAAATCTAGAATTCATTATTTTACTGTTTACTTATTCATTATCTGTTCTTTATTCCCTTACTCGTGGGTGTTATGATAATGTATTGAATTTGTTATATAATAGATAAGATGATATCTTGTCATTTAATCTCGCTAATTTCTTGTAATTTAATCTTCGCTAGTTATATGATAATAGGACTTCTTCTTACTCTACTTATGAATGATGGTTGTTGATGCAAAATGTATCTGTTGTCTGTTCCAGGTTGCAGTTTGCTGTTGTTACTGATGCCTGCTCCTATCGTGTGCTGATATTGCTGTCTGCTCCCACCGTCGTGTACTTCCGCTGCCACCGCTGTCTGCTGCAAATTGCTTTATTTTCGATTCTCTGATATGATGCTTTTTCTCATATATATATATATATATATATATATATGATAAAATGGATCAAGATGAAGGATTGATGTAGCATGTAATGATGTCACAAGAAACATGCTTGCATATATGTAGTTGCCGATGTTTGGGGGAGATCGATAAGTAATACGAAGTACAAAATTTCCGGGGTTGAAAAGTTTGGAGTTGTCTGCAAATACTACTGTTGTTGTTGCCACTGTTATTGCTGAATGCTGCTGTTGTGTGGTACTACTGCTTTTGTTGATATGCTAGCTGTTGCTGTTTGTTGTTACTCCTGTTGTCTGTTTGTAATTGCACTGATTATTATTTTGCTCTTTCTGTTTTTTAATATGGTGGTCTAGAGACAAAGTCGACTTTCATTTAGTTTGGATTAGTAGATTGTACATGGTTTTGTTTTTTGAGAAAATATATATTATATCAATTCAAATTATTGTCTATCATATATGTAAATTTCACAATTCTGGTTAGTTGTTGTACATTATAATATTATTTTTATACATTTAAAAACCAATAAAAAAAACTGCATAAACAACAACAACAACAACAACAACAATAATAACAACAACAATAACAACGACAATTGGAAAAAGTGTTAAATAATGTCTATTAAAGTGTTACTAAATATGTTAAAAGGTGATTGAAATATGTTACCTAATAAATCAACAAAGTGTTCTATTAGTTCGAAAAGTGAGACATAATGTCTAATAAAGTGATACTATATGGTTTTAAAATGTTACTTAAAATAAGTAAGTGTTACATAATAAATAAATAAAAATTAACACTTTCAAAATGATACTAATTATAAGAAAAGTGTTACATAAGAAGGTTTATAGTATCACTACTGAAAGTGTTACAATACGTTACCCAAAGTGCTACATAAGACCTTAGGGAACATGAGCAGAAGTATCACCCAATAAAGTGTTACCTATTGTCTATTATAACACTTTTACCACTTTATGTAATACTTTTTGGGTGTTACATGAGGTTAAGTTTTGTACTAGTGTACCATCCATCGTGATTGAAATTAATGCGATTGTTGCTAAGCGACGTATAGACACTACTACAAAAATGTTCAAAGAGACCTCAAGTAAGAGACTATTTAATTAAATATATGGTTTCTATGTTTCAAGAGACCTAATATTCTAAATAAATGGTCTCTTAGGTAGTGTCTTAGGAATATAAAAATATACCAGAGACCATCTATTAGAAATAAGAGGTCTCTCCTTTTTTTTTTCATTTTAAGTGAGAGACCATTTTCCTTAAATAAATGGTCTCTCTATTTTTTTGTTTTAAATTGCAACATCTCAATTCTTCTGCCTCTATGTCTCTCCATACTCCTCTAATTAATTTTCCTGTTCTCTCTCTATCTCCCCATTCTCTCATTTTCTCTCCTTATTTCCTTCTCTCTCCACCAACAATGGAAACCTAAACTCACACACTCCTCCCTTTTCCTCCTCCTCCACCAACATCAACACCGCCACACGTGTTTACTCATCAAAACAATGATAATGGTGCTGAGATTCTATCTCCTTCTTTACTCGATTTCCCATCTCTCCTTCTTTACTTGATTTCCCATCTCTCGTTTTATCCTCTATATTCCAATCCACTCTCCTTATCGAAACAATAATAGTGCAGCCTCACCCCGCCCCGCCGTAGCCTTGCCCACCGCAACATGGCCCTCCTCTAGATCTCTTATGGAAACGCTGCCCCTAACTAGGTTTTTCTCTTCTTTTTTTTTGTTGTTACTTTCTATAATTTGGGTTAGGGTTTCAATTTTGATTTTGTTGAGTTCTAGGGTTTGAATTTTGTGATTTTTGTTTCTTTAAATTTAGATGACGTTACTCTTGAAGGTGTCAACAATTATTCTTCTTTAGGTATGATTTTTGATTTTATTGTTTTCTTGATTTTTGTTTCGCTTTTTTGCGTGATTTCATTGTGCATAGATTTGCATTGATTCAAATTGAAAACTGATTGTTTAAACTTGGCATGGAATCACTTTGACTAGGATGCTTTTCGATTTGCCAACCTTGGTTTAATGTCTGATTTCTTGGTTTTTTTTTTTTAGTTTTAGTTATGTTTTTTTTTTTTTTGCATTATTTTCGAGTGAATTAGAATTTGCGATTGGGTGTAGATCGAGATTTGGTGTTGGGTTGTGGTCATGGGAGTGGGTTGGGCTGTGGTTGGGAAGTACCAAGACGCACTACCGCAACCGCAATCACACCACAACCACCACCGGCCACAAATTTATGTTTTAATTTATTGTTTTCAATTAATTTTTTAATGTCTATATTTGTAAACTTAATTTCTAATTAAAAAGTTTGTTTAATATATATTTTTTTTAATTATAATTTTGTGATAACTTTGGATTTCTTGGAAAATTTTCAGGATATAAAGTGTAATTGAAGAAGATTTATGATTTTGTTTGTTGATGTAATACCTCGTATTTTTATATGTATTTAAATAAATTGAAATGTTTTATTTAAAGAATTTTAATTATTCATTTTAAAAAGTTTATAAATATTTTATAAAAGGAAACTTTTTTTGATTAATTATTTTATTTAAGTTGGGATTTAATTTAAGAAAGTTTTTTTTAGTAAATTTTTATTAGGGAAGGGATTAGGAAAGATTAAAAAAGGAAAGTTTATGGAGAAGGGTTTCTAGAGAAGGGGTATAAATATCCAACACTTGAGGCAAATTAAACTTTGCCTAGAGTGGAGAAAACCCAAGGTAAACTTTTTCCCCTATTCTACTTATTTTTATTTTTCTTTTTCTTTATCTTTTTCCCTCTTATCCTTCACGGCCTCACCCTCATCGCCGGCCACCAGCAGCACCAACTGCCGACAGTAGGCAGCCACCGGCGCTGGCAGTAGCTGTGGTGGCTGTCGGCTGTCCCCCTTTTTCGAACAAAAAAAAAATTAAATCTTTTTATTTTAAAACTAGTTTGATCCTAGATCTAATTATTAATTATTAGTTTTGTGATTTGATTATGAGTATCATGTAAATTAATTTTCAGATTTTTTTTTTAATTGAAAAGCCCCAATTTTTTAAACCCTAGATTCTTGAATTATCAATTATTGAAGAATTATGATATATAATGGTTTAAACCTTTGATTTAAGTGTTTTAAGGCCTAATTACAGCAAGTTTTCATTAAAATATAATGCTGGAATTTTTGGTAGTGCATTAAAAATCAAGTTTCTTTAAGGAATTTCAATTACCCATTAATTAGGATTAAAGTATGATGTTTTAAATATAATTTCAGATTATTTTAATTAAATTATGAGGGGTTTTAAAATAGTATATATTGCTGGAAAGTTGTGTAGAGAGGATTTTAATACTCTTCAATGATTTTAAATTGTAGGAGACTTCGAAGTGAGTGATTTCTATTAGTCGTGGCGATTTTAAGATCGTATACAAGGAACGTTTGCGTACTTAGCCTAATTTTATTGATGTAGTAGCATGTTAAAGGTGTTTAACTGATTACAAGTAGTATCATGCTAGATTTGGAATGGAAATTATGATTTGGTTATTGTTGGTGATTGAATTATGAAGCATGATTCATGATGGATTAATGGATGGAAAATTACAGTTTGGAATACTGTTTATGAACCACACGTTTAATTATTTATGGCATGTTAGAGAGCATGTTTAATTAAATTAAATGTTTAATTTGGTTTGAAATATTAAAAGGGAATTTTATTATGGTTCATATAATTTTTATTGATGCTTTAAGCATAAGAAAGCAGCTATGTAAGTGTCTAAGTACAGGAGGAATAAATTAATGTTGGTGCCTTAGTGCACTTAAGGTGTTTTTAACACCGATTGATAGGATTTGTGGTGCTTTATGCCTTTAAAGTGTCACTGGCACCAAGGTAGATTTAAAAAGGGTTCAACATTAAATATTATGTGGTCACTAAATATTCAAGAAATAAATTGGTACGTTTGATTGTTCGAATAATTATTGTTGATTGAATGATTATGGTTTGAGAGTCATCACCAAGTTTAATAATCTGTAAATAACGTAAAGTGGAAGAGATTACACACCAAAACTATTGGAACATATATACCTTGAGTATGAACATATGGGGGGAGTTATGTGACTTTATATTTGCTCATAACTTCTACTTGAGTACAGGACGCTATACATTCCTTTTACTATTATTCACAGGAATTCCGCCACTTACGAGTGGTTTTTGATGCTGGCACGGTTAGCTCCCGTGTCAGTAACTTCAATTTATTGGGGGAGGTTAGTGGGGAAATCCGTTCAATGCGTAATCAACGCTAAATAAATTATGTCGTTGTCTTATTGAAAAGTTTTGTTGAATGTTGTATGCTTGAAAAACAGGTGCAACAAGGTAAGTTGTGTGTTGATAGGTAATTGTGTGTTAGCTACGCTTATGTACTCAGCTTTGTTGATTGTGTGTTTTGTATGTTTATTGGCCTTGTCTTTATCTTGGCCCTATGATGACCTATTTTTAATGGAGAGTAGTGGAAACAAGTAGAGAAAAGTTTGTCAGGTGATGAAACATATTCATGAATGGGCATAAATGAAGTCCGAATCATGCTAGTTTCCATAGGTATATGATGTGTAATGATTTAATTATTTATGATATTATTATTATGCATGACTAACGCAAAAGTTTTGAAGTTGGTTTACTTTAAATAAGGGCTTATAATGGTTCCAAGTTGTAGGTTGATTTTATTTTACCTCGTTTGACTTTGGTTTCACTTTACTTTTGTTGGTTGACTTTTTAAGTTGACTTGTTTTGAATGGTTTATTTTGAAATTAGTCTTCCGCTGTGTATCTTTGATAGTTGCCTTAGCCGTTTTCACGGTGGCGGTAATATCTAAGATATTCCTATTTAAAGTTTTAAACAAGGCAAAAAGGGTATTTTAAAACAAAGGAATTTCTATGGTGTTACAAAGTGGTATATGGGAGCTTTGGTTGAAATTTTTAGAGAATTATTTTATTTTATTTTGAGAAGATCAAATATTTATTTGATTAAATTTAAAAACTGTTTTTTTTTTTAGTTTAAAAGGGGTCCGAATTTTTTGTAAGGACCGATAATTTTTTTAAAATTTTTTTTGGGAAGGTCCGAAATTTTATTTAGGGGGGGGGGGGAGGGCCGAAAATTTTTGGTCTTCTTCCCTATTTGATTTCGAAAATATGGATTAAAAAGGAGTCAAAATATTTTTTTTTTAGTTTGTTCTTTTGCAGGAAAGCAAGGATTAAGGTAAGTATTATGTGTGTACAGTTTTAAAAAGCATGTTGGTGAGAATGGGTAGGAAAGAATTTGGGCATATAAGTTAAGAATAATCGTGTTCTTGTATGCATTAATATTTAGGTTATAAATGTATTCTTCGAGGATATATATTTATGTGTTTAGGAATAAGAAAATTGTTTGATTGAACATTGAACCTAATTCATGCAATAATTGTATTACTTTGTTTCCTTTGGGAAAGGGAATTCTTTTCTAAGTCTTTTCTATACAAGATGCCGAATCTTCCTAGCAGATACACCAAATAGTTAGGATCTCTCCAAAAGAAACTTAATGAACATCCCTATGATTATGTTCAAAAGATTCGCTTTTACTGTTCCTACAGGAGCAATGTTTTATGGGACAGGGTTTTTGATAGCCCTGATAGTATATAAGCTATGATTGTCCGTTGTTTGCCAGATGGGCCTCCTTATTATGCTGTCAAAGCCAAATTTGATTATTTTTACTTACCAGGGGACATCTCAAATTACTACAAATATAGGGACTACTATGGATAGCGGTACCTTGATTACATAGTTTTTATTTCCTACCTTGTTAGGGTAAAGAAAGCCCATTATCGACAATTCAGCCTTCCATACCCTGACTACTATTATGAAAATCCAGTGGGGCAAAATCCCCTTTATCCTAGTCTTTAGTCAGAGATTTCCTCCTCTTCTTCTTCTTCACAGGGTGGTCAAGTAAAGAATGGAGAACAAGGGGAGGTAGATAGTTCACTTATGGAGATTTCTAACCCAAATCCACCTCTAACTCCAATTATCATTGAAATTTCTTCTATTGATGAGGAAGAGGGAGAGTTTGTGTAGGTAGAACCTGAACCAGAGTCACCTGAACCAATGGAGGAGGCAGACGATCCTGAGTTCGACCTTGGTAGCTACAAGCAGTCGGCAGACAAGAGAGACAACATCCGAAAGGATTAGATTTTTATAGTTTTCCTCGTTACGAATACTCAATTTTAATTACAGTGTATTTATTATTCAGTTTTAAACTAATAAGTGGCATGACCACATTGAGTCAGTGAGCTTATGTAGTACATAAGTTTCTAAAACTCAATTAGTTTTTAGTAATCCTAGTTTATTTTAATTAATAAAATCCTATTTATTTCTTTGTTAAATTATTTAAATTATTGATAAATGATTCATTTCATTTTCCAAAATCTTCCAATTCACATCACATCCCAATAGCCAAAATTCCAAGCAAATTAATTCCAATAAATTATTTCTAAGCTATGGGGATCTATGGGAATTACTTTTTATTATTTATGTGATGCTTTATTAAATGCATGGTTGGTTAACAATCAATAAATGATTGACAAAGCTACAAATCTAGGGAATTCTTAGCTTTTGCTATCCCAATTTGTTAGCTTCAAATTTTACTATGAATGTTTCAAGGGTGTTAAGTAATAGATGAATGTATGTCTTGAGAGCTAACCAAAGCCATTTCTAATATAAACCCTTGATATTAATTCAGGAGAAGCAAAATGGTAGCGGGAAATAATTCTGGTAATGATGGTAATGATTTGAATGAAGTAGTAAGACAATTGGCTATTGTAGCCCAACAGCTGGCTAAGAATTCAACTAACAATGGGGATGCTCAGGGTGAACTTTTCAAGAAGGTGGACCAAAGCAAACCACCAACCTATCAAGAAGAGCCTGACCCTACCATACTATAAAATTAGTTAAGGAAGTTTGAGAAACTGTTTGGGGCAATTGGATGCCCAGAAAATTCTAAAGTGGGTTGTGCTACTTATTACTTAAGAGGTGAAGCTGATCTTTGGTGGCAACAAAATTATGATTGTTATTGATATGATGATGATGATGATTATGATTTATGTTGCTTGATATATATTATTGTTATTGCTTGATCACGCCTTTTATGCATGTTTAAAGGGAATTTGTACTTGTAATCACGCTTAATAAGATAATTAATAATCTTGTTTAGGTTAATTCGATTATAATTCAAGTGATCGCCAATAATAGTTTTACTTGTGCATTTATATTCAACCAACATAGATAAACAGGTTTAGGGTTAACCTATTGATTTTATGTTAGTCAGAAAGCGCACATGAATACGAGAAGAATAAAGTAGAGGCTTATTATTAGGGCAGGTTGAATCTCTTTTAGGTTGGATTTGTACCTTCATCCCCGAATTTCCAATCATGGTTCCAGACCTATTGGAGTTAACGATCTCTTGGATTGTTAAGGGGTGTAACCTTCACCCTGTGAACGGTTTACAAGTTCCTAAAACTTGTTGGCGACTCTTTTACTCTAGCTCCCTTCCCTTTGGACGCCACCATGCTTAAGTGTATGATCACAGTGGGGCTAAAGTGTGAGATGACTTGAAATATTCCCTACACTATGACTACTGTGATGAAGAAGGACAAGAAGTTTGAGTGGGATGATAAGTGTGAAGAAGCATTCAAACTCTTGAAACAGAACCTAGTTACAGCACCAGTGTTTACACTACCAGACGATAGTGGTACCTATGATGTCTATAGCGATGCATCAAAGAATGGTTTGGGATGTGTGCTTATGCAAAATGGGAAGGTGATTGCATATGCATCAAGGCAGTTAAAGACCCATGAAGTGAATTATCCAACCCATGATTTAAAACTTGTTGCAATTATCTTTGCACTAAAGATCTGGCGTCATTACTTGTATGGAGTGAAATGTAGAATTTACACAGACCATAATAAGAGCTTGAAGTACATTTTCACCAAAATGATTTGAACTCTCGCCAAAGGAGATGGTTAGAATATACTACGGATTATGACTTGGACATACGGTATCATGAAGGGAAAGCAAATGTAGTTGCAGATGCTTAAGTCGTAAGACCAGTCGTGGATTGAATACTTTGATAGTGGCTGATGAGTTATGTAGGGAAATGAATAAAATGGACTTACAAGTTGTGGAATGGGGAACACCAGCTGGCATTCTTGCAAATTTAATTATTCAACCAATCATATTCAATGAGATAAGGGAAAACCAAGTAGGAGATGCGAAATTGGATAGGATTCATGAGAAAATAAAGCAAGGCAAAGATACATATTTCAAAATTTATGAAGATGGAAGTTTGAGGTACAAAGGTCGATGGTGTGTACCTCAAAAGTGTGAGGAAGTGAAGATAAAGCTAGTGGAAGAGGGACACAATACACCTTATTCGGTGCATCCAGGAGGGGATAAGCTATACAAGGACTTGAAAAAGGTGTATTGGTGGCCTAGAATGAAGAATGAAGTTGTAGAATTTGTAGCAAAGTGTCTGACTTGCCAAAAGGTGAAAATAGAGCACAAGAGAGCCCAGGGAACTGTGCAATCATTGGAAATTCCTAGATGGAAGTGGGATTGCATTTCAATGGATTTTGTGACTTTCCTTCCAAAATCAATGAATGGGAATGATACCATTTGGGTAGTGATGGAAAGACTTACAAAATCTGCGGTGTTTATACCAATGAAGGAGACTTGGAAGATGGAGCAACTTGCAAAAGCTTACATCAAGAATGTTGTGAGGTTTCATGGAGTTCCAAAGGATATTGTGTCTGAAAGAGATTCCAGGTTTCTTTCAAAATTCTGGAAAAGTGTGCAGGAAAACTTTGGTACGACACTTAAGATGAGTACAACGTTTCACCCTACCACAGATGGGCAAATTGAGAGAACCATTCAAACCTTGGAGGATATGTTGAGAGCTTGTGTTATAGATTTCCAAGGAAGATGGGAGGATAGCTTGGATTTGATTGAATTTTCCTATGATAATAGTTATCATGCGAGCATAGGAATGTCTCCATTTGAGGCATTATATGGGAGGAAGTGTCGTACTCCAATATGTTGGAACGACATAAGTGAAACAATGATTCTAGGGCCTTAAATGATTGACGATACAGTGAAGCAAGTTAGGGAAATTCAAGCTAAGATTCAAGCAGCTCAAGCCACCAAAAGAGCTATGCAGATTTGAAGCGTAGAGAAGAGGAGTTTGAAGTTGGTGACAAGGTGTTATTAAAGGTATCACCAATGAAAGGTATAATGATATTTGGGAAGAAAGGAAAATTAAGCCCAAAGTACATTGGTCCATATGAAATTCTACAAAGGATAGGCAAAGTAGCTTATAGGTTAGCCTTACCTATGGAGCTAAGCAAAGTGCATGATGTATTTCATGTGTCTCAATTAAGAAGGAATATACCTAATAAATCCCATTTGCTACAACCTAAACCATTGTGATAGACTAAAGTTTCACTAGTAGAAAAAAGCAAAAAGGCACCCCTTAATTGCCACCGGTTTAGTCCAAACCGGTGTCAAAAATAGGCTAAAAAATGGACGGGCAAATGAACCAAGAATAATGACACTAGTTCAATTCAAACCGGTGGCAAAAATATAAAGCCCACCGATTTGAACCAGTGCCAATGTGAACCGGTGCCCTTTTTTTTTAAAAAAAAAAAAAAACTGTCTTTCTCCTTCCTTCCCCCTCCTTTCTTCCTTCTCTTTCCTTTTCATTTTCGTTCTCCCCTTTCTCCTTCCTCACTGTTGCATTCAAAAAACCCAAAAACCCTCACAGCTCTTCTCCCCTTTTTCCTCCATCACAGTCGCCACCTTCAACGCCGGAGGTTCGAAAACCCTCCATCACAGCCGCCTTCTTTTTCTCCCATGTCCTTCTCTTTCTCCCCTCTACCCCCTCCACCTCTCTTTGTTTCCCTCTTCATTTGAGGCTCTGTCAAAGTTCGCCGCCGCGCCACTTCCCTGAGGCTCTTCCACCACCGAGCATGGCTGCTGCCCTCTATCTCTCCTTCCCTTCAAGCTCTTCAACCACAAGGTTTTACTAATAATATGTTTTTGCTTTTTTCACAATTATTTTCCAATTACGTACTTATATTAATTTCTTTTTCATGTTGAAAAATTGTTAGGTAAATTAAAATTTAGGTTTGAATATAATTTTTTCTCAATTTTAGGTTGTTTTATTGGGAAATTGTGAAAATATTAGAGATAGTAACCTTATTACTCAGTTAGATGGATTTTAGTCTGTTTTAATGGTTAATTAATTTCTTTTGATGGGTAATTTTGAATGAATTAGAGAATATTAACCTTGTTACTTAATTAGTTGAAATTTGGTATGTTTAATGGTTACTTTTAAGTTGTTTTGATGGGTAATTTAGAATAAATTAGAGATTAGAAACCTTGTTATTAAAATAGTTGAATTTTAGAATGTTTAAATGGTTAATTTTAAGTTGTTTTGACGGGTATTTTTTAATAAATTAGAGATTAGTAACCTTGTTACTAAATTAGTTGAATTTTTGAATGTTTTAATAGTTAATTTTAAGTTGTTTTGATGGGTAATTTTGAATAAATTAGAGAATCGTAACCTTATTAGTTCAGCAATTTTGAATAAATTAGATTAATTTTGAACAAATTAGTGAATACATAGTTTAGCAATTGTTAGTTTGATGAATGACGTGTTTTAGCTTAGAAATATATTATTGAATTGACATGTTATGAGAAATAAATAGTACATCCATAATATTTAACCTAGTTTTTGTTTTTTTATAGACTCATATGTGAAGCACGAGTTTAGCTTGAGGACTACATATTTAGCTCAAATGGGAAGTTCATAAGTGTACATCCATTGTACTTGCTATATTGGTATGAATTATACTAAGGTATATTTCTTTCTATTTATCAAATTAATAAAATTTTGTTCATGATATTACAACTTGTGTATTGTTTAATTGCAAATAAATACAACAATATATAGAATTCTTGCATCATCATATGCCTAGATACCCGTTCAAGGCTTTCTCATTAGGAGAAAGTCTTGAATAGTCCCCGGTTGGTACTGTTCTTGAATGTGTACTCTCACTTAGGTGGTGAATGTATGTCTTCTTTTCAATTTAAAGGAATATCTTGGCTTACCATTTCCTCACTATGTTCTCTGGGTACATATGTGGGTAATTAACTATCTACATCGTGTACTTGGAGAACTAGGGGGAAATGCTATCGCATTTTCCTTAAAATTGGAAAGTTGACATACATTCACTAGTGAGAGTAGATATTCAAGGATGGGTTAGGTTGGAGTGATAAGGACCCTTTGGAAACATGCAATTTTTCACTATATGAATGGTATATTCACGATATGTACTTGAATTTGACTTACATAAAATATGTAGCAATCACACATGCATTATTCATTATATGTTGCTATATAAGTTTAGAGACAATTTTCTAAATGGAGAAGGATCATGGTTAGATGTATGGTAGATGCAATACATTGGAATTTTGGAATGGGGTTCAAGAGTTTTGCGAGAGGGCTTTATCTTATTAACGCAAACTGGGTGACAAGGCCTTTATTGTCCTTGTGTTGATTGTAATAATGTGAATGTGGTCGACAGTGTTTAAATCATTAGAGATCATATATTATGTCGTGGGTTAAGGCATAAATACCATCTGTGGATTTGGCACGGTGAAGGTGGAAAGTATAGTGGGGATCTTGATCGAAATGATGTGTGTGTTAGAAGCAATGAGATTCATTTGGACGAGGAATACGAGAATGATGTTTATATTGTTGATAATGGTGAGGATGGAGCCGATGATGATCAGGCGGATGAGGTCGAGGATGAAGACGTGGATGAGATGTTGCATGGGGTTGAAGGTGGCGTGTTTGAGTTATTATCGAAGGCTTCCAAAGGACTTTGTATCCTGGGTGCAAAAAATACTCCAAACTATCGGTCGTGCTAACACTTTTCAACATTAAGTCGAAGTATGGGTGGACGGACATTAGTTTTACTTCTTTGTTGACCGCATTAAGTGATATGTTTCCTAATGGGAATGAAATTTCTAAGTCTTACTATTATGCAAAAAAGCTCATGTATCCCTTTGGTTTGGAGTATAAGAAGATATATGCATGTTCTAATAATTGTATTCTTTATTGAAATGAGTATGAACAATTACATGAGTGTCCACGATGCAAGTTGTCGCACTACAAGCGCATGAGTTGAAATCTTGGTATGGAGGGACCTCCTGCTAAGGTGTTGTGGTATCTTCCCATTATTCCAAGGTTTAAGTGTCTATTCTCAATACAAAAAGACGCTAAAAACTTGAGGTGGCATGTAGAGGGAAGAAAGAAAAGAAGAATGGTGAAGCATCCAGCTGACTCCCCGCAGTGGAAGAACATTGATTTGAAGTTTGAGAAATTTGGTGATGAAGTCAGAAATTTAAGGCTTCGGTTGTGCACGGATGGGATGAATCCATTTCGCACTCTTAGTACCCAACACAGCACATGGCCGGTACTTTTAGTGTTCTATAATTTTCCTCCTTAGCTGTGCATGAAACGTAAGTATGTAATGCTTTCATTGCTAATAACGGGTCCTAGGTGTAGACACCCATTTGTGTCTCCCCAAAACCAAACCCAGTGATGAGTACCTTTCACGTCGAACCATAATCGAATGAAGTGAAAGTGTGGAAAGTCTAGTGTTGCGGAAAGTTTTATTTCTTTTCTTTTCTCTCTATTTTTGAAAACTTATTTTAAGAAAACAGCCAATCCAGTTTGGTTGGTCCATGATATGGGTCCAATAGTAGTGTAGTTGGATGGGGCTTGCAAAGTCATTTCCAACGATATATTATAAGCCAAATTCCGATGAATATTGAGGAAGTTATGGCCAATTTACTAAACTGGGCCCGGTTTGAGCTTTATATACGGCCCAATGATATAGGGGAGGGCCTTATATGATTTATCATTCCTAATGAAATTAGGAATGGTTTTAGTCTTCTAGATTCTTCTAGAAGGTTCTTTTCATTCCTAATTCAATTAGCATTGATAAATTGACTTTTGACTTTTCAGAGTTTTAATCAAAATCAAATAGCATTTTCGAGGAAATTATATGATTTTATCCTCCAGTATGGTATATTTATCTGATTTTTGAAAACGCGTTAAAATCTTACTTGGCGCCTAACCCCAGGCCTTGGCGCCTGGAACCAGGCCTGGCGCTAGCCATTGGCACCTGGCGCTAGTGTTGGTGCCTGGCGCCAGTTAGCTAGGGTTGGCGCCAGCTCTGTTTTCTTTGCGTCAGACTCTATTTTGTTTAATTTATCTTTTTGGCTGATTTTCTCTATAAATATCGTATTAAAAACTCCGTTTTCATTCATCATCGACATCCATCATTCACCTACAATCAGTTTTAATTAGCATTCTCTTAATCATTCAATTCTTTCTTCTTACTTTGGTTTTACATACAAAATTCCGCATTCACAAGATCTAGAAACACCTAGCCATATTCGAAGTTGTGTTCGCCCTAGACGTGAAAGGTTTTAATTTATGAGGGTTTGGTCCCAAATCTCTATTTCAATTATTTAATTTAATTATTTTGTTTATTATTTTCCTTGAAGTGTATTTTGTTATTAGAAAGAGGTACGAGGCATCAAAGTAAGTACTTTAATTGTTTTAATTGGTGTTATGATGTAGACATCATGTTTATATTGTTTTTATGATATTCCTAGTATCATGTCTAGGGTAATTTTAATATTAAATATGATTCCTGTGATGCATCCTATATTCTTCCTAATATTTATGATTGTTAGTATCATGTTAGGGTTAAAGATTTGATTTTTATTGCTTAGTGACATGCTAGGGTCGGTTTGTTATTAATCTTGTTAGTATCATGCCTAAGATCTTGCTATTATTATTATGCTTTAACAATAACATAAACATGATTATGATTATGATTGTTATAATTTATGATGATTATGGATGTTATTATTATTATTATTTTGATGATTATATTTTTATTATCATAATTATATTTATTATTATGTTGCTTGATATATTTTATTTTTTATTACTTGATCACGCCTTTTATGCATGTTTAAAGGGAATTGGTACTTGTAATCATGCTTAGTAAGATATTAATAATCTTGTTTAGGGTTAATTATGATTATAAATTCAAGTGATCGCCAATAATAGATTTATTTGGGCATTAATATTCAACCAACATAGATAAACAGGTTTAGGGTTAATCCTATTGATTGCATGTTAATTAAAAAGCGCACATGAATACGATCAGAATAAAGTAGAGGCCTATTATTAGGGCAGGTTCAATCTCTTTTAGGTTGGATTTGTACCTTCATCCCCGAACCCTTATTTGGTTCTAGACCTTATGGAGTTGACGATCTATTGGATCGTTAAGGGGTGTAACCTTCACCTCGTGAACGGTTTACAAGTTCCTAAAACTTGTTGGCAACTCTTTTGCTCTATCTTCTTCCCTTTTGGACGCCACCGTACTTTAGTGTATGATCACAGTGGGGTTCCAGATAGTGGGATTTAAAGGCTTGAAATTATTCCCTACACTAGGCAACCTGGAAATGACATAGTTGTTTACCTTGTGCCACTTATTGACGGCTTGAGAAAGATGTGGGACGAAGGGGTTTCCGTTTTCGATGCTCATAAGAACGAGATGTTCACCTTTCTTGCAGCCCTTATGTGGACCATGAATGACTTCCATGCATATGGCAACTTGTGTGGGTACAAGGTCAAAGGAAAAAAAGCATGCCCCATATGTATTGATGACACGTCAAGCATATACCTTAAAAATTCTCGCAAAGATGTCTACTTGCAGACTCGAAGGTTCCTTAGGCGTGATCACTCGTACCGTAGGAAAACAAAGACTTTTGATGGGAAAGTGGAAGAGGATATTGCGCCTAGACCATTGACTGGTGCTGAGATTTATGCTCGAGTTAAGGGTATGCGAACGGTGTTTGAAAAATAAAAAAAAAATTATGGTCTCAGCTGCTCTGTTTAAGAATGAATCAATCTTTTGGAATCTTCCGTACTAGAAAGAACATGACGTTAGACACTGTCTTGATGTAATGCATATAGAGAAGAATTTGTGTGATGCTCATTTGGGAACGCTTATAAATATTCAAGGCAAAATATAGGACGGGAAGGGTGCATGGTTAGTTTTGCAAGAGATGGGGATTCGTCAAGAATTGTGGGCTTAGGAAAAGGTTAGAAAGGGAAAGGAAACGGGAAAAGAAGATGAAAATGTTTTGAAAAAAAGGAAGGAGAAGAGCAAGGGAAGGGGAAAGGCCACAGATGCGTCAAAGAAGAAATTTGAGGGTAAAGGGAAGGATGAAAAGACTTATTTACCTCCGGCTTGCTATACATTGTCAAGGGTAAAAAAACGTATGTTTTGTGCATGTCTGTACGGTATTAAGGTTCCATCAGGGTACTCATCTAACATGAAAATATTTGTATCCTTGATTGGAAAATTGAAGCTGACAAGTATGAAATCCCATGATTGTCACATTATGATGCAAGTATTCCTACCGATTGCAATCCGTGGTATTTTACCGAAGCACGTGAGGGAAGCGATTACAAGCCTTTGTTCGTTTTTCAATACAATATGAAGCAAAGTTCTTGATCCTTGTACACTAGATGCTTTGCAAGAGGATGTAGTTGTGACTTTGTTCAAATTTGAGATGTATTTCCCACTCTCATTTTTTGACATAATGGTTCATCTGATTCTTCGTTTGGTGCGTGAGATTAAGCTGTACGGTTCAGTATTCATGAGCTAGTGCTATCCTTTTGAAAGACACATGGGTACATTGCAAAATAAAGTACGGAACCGGGCTAACCCGAAAGGAAGTATGATGCAAGGGACCGTGGGTGAGGAGATAGGTAACTTTATGGCCGACTATATAGCCGTTGCTTAACCTATTGATCTTCCTACTTCTCGACATGAAGGGAGACTTTATGGTCATGGCACAATTGGGTCGAAACGAATGTCACTTGACCGAGATTAGTTCTTACAAGCACACCTTTATGTGTTGCACCATGTTGCAGATGTTCATCCATATTTAGACGAGCACATGGCTAGTTTGCATGACGAATTTCCATCAAAAGGTGAAAGGGCACTTATGCAGTTGCATAATAAAAGGCTTGTCAATTGGTTTCGTGATCGAGTAATGGGTCAATTGGATGATACTAATTTGACCGATACAGTACGGTGGCTTGCGTACGGTCCTAGGGATGATGTTCGTTCATTCGAGGGATACGACATCAATGGGTACACTTTTTGGACAGAGGGTCGGGATTTGAAATCTTCCTCCACCCAAAACATTGGTGTAACGCTTGTGGCATCATCAAGGGAGTTTGCAAGTGCTAAGGATAAATCACCTCTCGATGCAAAGTTGTCATACTATGGTCGAATTCAAGAAATATGGGAGCTTGATTATTGTAACTTCACGGTTGCTCTTTTCAAGTGTAAGTGGGTTGATAATATCAGACGTAATGTCAAATATGATGACTTTACTCTTGTAGATCTTGGTCACTTGAATGATAGTGCGGAACCATTTATCCTTTCATCTCAAGCTAAGCAAGTGTTCTACTTAACTGACCGAGTCGATTCAAAATGGTCTATTGTGTTAGCTGGCAAAAAAAGAATCCTAGGAATTAGAGATTTTGATGAGGATGAGGAAGAGGAAGAATATGATGCATTTGATAATTTTGTACCTTTCACTGTTCCTAGACCTGTTGTACAAAATGACAAAGACGACGAAGCAGGTTATATGCGATCATACCACAACGAAGGAATTTTAGATTGAGTTACTATGATTAAATGTTAGTAATGGTTTCATTGAAATTTTAGTTTAGTTATCATGTATATAGGAGCATACATAGGCGAAAATGACATAAATGACATAAATGAGCTTGTATTTGACCCAAATCCTTTGTTTTGTACATAAACTAACATTTAATCATTCTAACAACTCATATTAATTATATTTAACATGTTTGTAGTTTGAAATTGCCTAAGTGTACTCATTATCATGCAAACACAAGGTTATAGGACCATAAGTAGGTGAAAATGGCTTAAATGTGCTTCTACTTAACCTAATTCCTTTGTTTTGTGTATAGACTAACATTTAATCATTCTAACAACTCGTATGCATTATATTTAACTTTTTTGATGTATGAAATTTCATAAGAGTATTCATTTGCACTAATACTTTACTATACACTAATATCGTTTTATGTTTGTTTTGACAGGTGCTTATATCTCATGGAGGACGACCATAACCTTCATTGTGTAGAGGACATTGAGGATGATGAATATGAGGACGAGGACGAGGATGAGCCTTATGATATGAACAAGGAGGTTGATTTGGGTGAGCCAGAGGATCAGGCTCAAGATGAGTTTGAGCGTAGGCTTGAAGAATTTAAAATTTCAACTAAACTTTTGCCGCCTATTGAAAATACAATATGTGAGACTGTTTATAAGAACTCGACTATCAAAACTCATGGCCAAGGACAAGATCAAAATAACACAGGTGGTGGAGGGGGGTAAAGGCACCAGCTAAGAGAAAGGGTAGGGGTCCGACGACAAATTTTAAGAAACCTACCTGTCCCATGGTCTTAGAGTATTACAACAACGGCCAACTCACGGATAGATGGCGTTTATAATATGTTAATCAAGTTAGCACGTGTGTGCGCAAAATCCCCATTACACTTACAATGCGGCAAGTACCTCTGGGTTTGATTCAAACCTTTTGGGATGATACAAGGGTAAGTGTTTTGTTGGAACATTTAGACAATTTAAGAAACCTTCACCTTACGGTTGTTTGTAAATAGAAACTAATAATCGGTTTGTATATGTGCTTGTAGAAGCTATTTTCTATTCATAATGATGCCGAGAAGAGAAGGGTGTTTGAATCTTTATTAGCGGAAAGATTCAGAGGCTTTAAGACCACCTTAACTAATGGATGGATCTATAAGAAGAAGAAATCAAAGAATAAGAAAGTTGTTGAGGATGACCTTCTCCTGTGGGAAAAATGGCCGAGCGTGTCAAAAGATGACAGGGAAAATTTCGTTATTCAAAGAATTCAAAAGAAAGCAATTGTAAGTTTGGGTAAAATACAAAAAATAGCTTGAATCTTTTTGAAATATTGATACTAACATTTTTTTTATGTAGGAACTTCTAGAGCAAAATACAAAAAATGCATTGCAGAAGGAGTACACCCATCGTATGGGGGCTAAGACATTTGGTGAAAAGAGACCTGAGTAGATCGAAAAGGGTTTATACCCCAAATCGCTTCTAGTGCCATCGAAAGAACCCTCTAGTTCCACAGTCACTACTTTGGTGAGTTGTGCCGATGATTTCTTTTGTTCTTTCCATACGTTTGATAAGGAAACCGGAAATTGGATCATCAAGGGTCTGGAAACCAAAAAAATGGCAGATAAACTTGTAAGTTACCTATGAACTGTTGAATTTTAGGAAGCTTTTGCATCAAAATCACTATACAAACCATTAACTGTATTATTTACATCCTTTTTCCTTTTGCTACAGCTTGAGCACACTAAAGAACTAGTAGAGGGAAAATTGGTCCCAACTGTGGAGAATGACCCTTTCACCTTGGATTTGGGAAATCCATACAATCCAGGACGAGTAGTAGGTTCGGGAGGGTCATTGCTAGGATGGCAAAAGGTGATGAGTCCAAAATACACAAAATCGGGTCAATCTCGAGCAAGTGTTAACTAACCAGATGAGTTGGATGCCAAGGTGGCATCGATTAAGGAAAAGTACACAACGAGTTAGTAGGTGAATTCAATGCTTGGGCGAAGCAGATGAACTTACCGAGTTTTCCGTTCCCCGCGACTACACCGGTCGACTCATGTAGTCACCCAAAAGGACAAGGAAAAGGTGATAGACATGGAGGTGATGAGATACATAGAGAACATGTGCTACATGAGGTAGTTTCAATTGTATTAAAAGTTTTAAAACATTGAGTTACGTGAGATCTGAGGTGGCATGATTGATGAACTATTGCAGGTTGCTACAACTACACATGTGGACTCGAGGGAGCTTGATAATCCAACACCGCATTAATATCCAAATTTACAGGTGATTTTTTTGGTTTTAGCGTAATGAATTTCGTTATATTATCAATGGTGTAGGAAAAGACCTATTTTGATAACTTCTTTTTTTACAAGTGTAGAAAAACAACCGGTGTGCACTTCTAGCCTCAGGGCTTGCAAATAGTGGAGAATTGAATTTCGTGGCGTAGGTAGTGCACAAGCGATGACCGGTGATAAGGCAGGGCCACATCATTACTCGGTTAGGATTGATTTGGTGATTGCGGGGTTCGAAGACATCCCACTATCGGTATCGATAGAGGAGGTTGAGATAACAACGCTTTGGCAAGCTTAAGGTAGCTTCGTGGATTGGCCACGTGCGTAGCTGAGGTTGATCAACGAGGTAATTTATTTATTTTCATTTTTTTTAGTGTTAAATAACCGTTAGGCACTCTCTGACTGCACCTCTGAAAATAAAACCGCCAAAATAGCACGACTCCCCAGCCCTCATCTCCGATGCCGAGGTTGCGGCGACCTCAACATCCGCTGCCTTGGGCTGCTCTGGCCTCGGCTGTAGCTGCCTGGGCTGCTCCAGCCTCGGCAGCGGCTGCTTGGGCTGTAGCAAGCTGCCTAGGCTGCTGCAACCTTGGCGGCGGCTGCCTGGGCTGTTCCGGCCTCGGCGGCGGCTCCCTCGGCTGTTCCGGCCTCGGCAGAAGCTGCACTTTTTTTTTTGGATTATTTTGAGCTATTATTTTTTTTCTTAACTCACTCGATCGTTGAAGTTTCAGATTTCGCATAGGATCAAAACTTCAAAGAGGAGGGTGGAGAAGCCTAAAAGCATTGATCAACCTAACAAGAAGATGAGTGAACAAGCGTCGAAGTTGCACTCTTCGAGAGGTTCACCCATGCAACCTACTCCACTTATTAAAGACATTGTTCATCAGTCACTCTCTACTGATTTGACCTTTCTTCACAATCGTGCTTGTCATTTGATCGATCCCATTGAAGTTGCACTTCCTAAGGCAATGTTCCACTATGATGAGGATGCAGTTGCATGGATTAGCAAAGAAGATGTGAAGGAATTTCTACGTGGTGCAAAGCTTAACATTTCCCTCATTCAAACATTCATGAGGTACTTTAATGCCCACATGATCTACACTTTTTTCAAGTTATTTAAATTTTTGGTTTATCCTTCATTTGATTAATTATTCAATGTTCATGCACGCAGAGCACTATAGGAGCACTTAACTGAAACTGATTCTCCTTGTAAAGTTGGGTGGTTATGCCCCGAGCAGATATCCACTCCTAGAATATTAGGCAACTCCCGTGACGTGTTGTATTATGTTTAACAGAGTATCAGGGAATCAGTGTGTGCGGGAGACAAGTTCATATTCGCCCCATGTTATAAAGAGTATGTCTAACCATGTCAAATTCAATCGTTTAGCCTCATTATATGTGGACTCCTAAATATTAATTTGTTTGTCTATTGTGAACTTATGTAGGGAGCATTGGAGCCTCATGGTGATTTGTAATTCCAATAACACAATCTATCACCTTGATTCAACTCGATCATCGGAGAAGTGGCTCGTGAAGGCTATATTGCAAAAGTAAATATATATAGCTACCTAGTGATAATTATTGCTGACTAATTTAGTAGTCAGACGACTAATCAAATTTGAATATACTTTACTACAGTGTTATAAAGAAGCTACATTGTCGTACTCCTTAAGGTCCAACATGGAAGTCACCGATGGTAATTTACACGATATTTGTATTATCTTAAAAATATATGTTAGTAAATATTTTCTAATTTGCTATGCATTTTCACTGCTTTTATTTGTTCATCATATGCTAGTGCGTACAACAAGAAAATGGACTTGATTGTGCTTTGTATGTGATGAGATTCATGCTTAACATAGTGACTAATTATACGGGCAGTCAGCAACTTGATGAGGTAAGTACTAAAACTTAATGAATTGCTCTTTTGATATGATTTCAAGCCTTAGAAATCTAAAAGTAGATAACATTGACATGTTATGAGAAATAAATAGTTCATTTAATAAGAAAGGTAGAAAATCGGCTAAATAAAAGTCATATAGGCCATATTTGGGCCATTATTTTGTTAATATGCTCTTTTGATGTGATTTCAAATCTTATACACCTAAAACTAGATAATATTGACATGTTATGAGAAAGAAATAGTTCATTTGATAAGAAATGTAGAAAATGGGCAAAGTAGAAGTCATATAGGCCGTATTAGGGTCATTTTGAGTACAATGCGTCTTAAAACTTAATAAAATGCTCTATTGATAAGATTTCAAGCCTTAGAAACATAAAACTAGTTAACATTGACATGTTATGAGAAAGAAATAGTTCATTTATTTGATAAGAAAGGTAGAAAATGGGCTAAATAAAAGTCATATAGGCCATATTTGGGCCATTTTTTGTTAATTTGCTCTTTTGATGTGATTTCTAACCTTATACACCTAAAACTAGATAATATTGACATAACATGTTATGAGAAAGAAATAGATCATTTGATAAGAAATGTAGAAAATGAGCTAAATAGAAGTCATGCATGCAAGCTATATTAGGACAATTTTTGGTAAAATGCTCTTTTGATTAAATTTAAGCCTTAGACACCTAATACTAGGTAACATTCACATGTTATGAGAAATAAATAGTTCATTTAATAAGAAATGTAGGAAATGGGTAACGTAGAAGTCGATCATATAGGACATATTTGGGCCATTTTGAGTAAAATGCATCTTAAAACTTAATAAAATGCTCTATTGATGTGATTTCAAGCCTTAGACACCTAATAATAGCCAACATTGACATGTTATAAGAAAGAAATAGTCTATTTGATAAAAAAAAAATATAGAAAATGGGCAAAGTAGAAGTCATATAAGCCACTTTTGATAAAAAAAAATACATAATGTTTAGCCTATTTAATTAATTATAACATTATTTTTTTTGTATTTCAAGTTTTACAAGGTACAAAAGAATGGTCCATTGACAATCAAGGGACTTAATGAAGTTCAAGACATGTTGGTGTCTTTTATCACCTTTAACATGTAAATGTCACTTTTATTGTGAATTTATGTTTTGTTAATTTTTTAACTATATTTTTTTTCATTAATTACTTAGTATCGTTTGTTCGTGTATGTATGTATGTATGTATGTATATGTGTGTGATATATACATATATATATATATATATATATATATATATATATATATATATATATATATATATATATATATATATATATATATATAACACTTTTTATTTATTGTATTGCATTTGGGAATATTATTTATATCTATATATGAATTATTATTTTTAATATTATTTGTATCTTATTATAATTAATAATAATAATAATAATAATAATAATAATAATAATAATAATAATAATATTGGTAATTATAAAAATAATAATATTGATTATTTTTGTTATTATTACTGCTGGAATTACAGGCCTGAAAACATGTTATTATTGTTGGGAATACAAATTTTTTTTTTATATTATTGCAAGAAAACAAGGAGAAAAAGTTAATATAGTAAAATGGCACCGGTTAACCGGTGCCAAAAAGTGACTTAGCACAAACAAAAAATTGCGCGGGGATATATTATTGGTACCGGTTAACCAATGGCAAAAAACGGTTAACTGGTGCCAAAATTTGTTTATACCACCGGTTTTGAACCAGTGGCAAATGTGGGAGGAGTTGGCACCCACTACAAAAAAAATCACTTATAGAAGCAAGAACAAAATGCCTCAAATGATAGTAATATAGCCTCTAATTAGTTTTAGAAACAACATATTAAGTGCCTCTAATAACTCTCTCGTAATTGATGGCATGCCCCTAAAGCCTCTTTTAGAGGCAATACAATGTATTGCTTTCAAAAACCCATATATTTAGAGGCAACCATATAATCTTGTTTCTAAATATAATTGAGGCATAAATATAATTGCGGCATTATAAAAGCTTGCTTCTTAATACCATATATAATCAGGAACAACTATAAATTTTTGCCTTAAAATATAATTTGGGGCATCATAAAAGTTGCTTCCAAATACCATATTCATTTTGGGGCAATCATACCATTTGTCTCAATATATAATTAGATGCATTTCGTATATAAATGTTAATTATATTTAGATGCAAATAAAAAAAATTGACATGAATGATTTAGGAAGGCACAATACATTATATATGACATAATTTTCGTTGTAACTTTATAGGCAAATCATTTGTTATATCAATATAACACAAGTAAAGTTAAAACAAATGACTAACAATGTTGATTTCATTGAATCATACTAAAATTGTTTATTTATAATTTAATAATCATTACATAATTGATCCCAAAAATGTAATTAAGCTTGAAAAATTACATGACTAGTTATAAAAATTTGATAATGTAAAATAACCAAGAGTTTTCATTTGAAACTATAAGCTTGAAAAAAAGATATCATGTTCTTCAATTGCTTCTAATTTGATCTCTAGTCGTCTTCATTGCATAAACTCCTGCCATTGTAAAAGTATGGAATTATATATTTGTTTGCAATGATGAAAAATAAATAATAAAAAAAGGTACTCCCTCCGTGTTTTTTTAAGTAATACACTTTCCATTGACGGCCGTGTTTTTTTAAGTAATACACTTCTTTTTTGGCAAAAAAATACATTAAAAAATTATATCTCTCTCCTCTCATGGTCCCCACCTAAACTCACTACTACTTTTTTATTATATCTTTCCTCTCACATTCATTACTTTTCAATAAACTATTAACTCCACTATCTTTCTTTAACACTTTTTTAATACTCCACTATTGCACTTATCTCTTATTTTATTTAAGTCAATTAAATTGCCTAAAACTATGTGCCGGTCAAAGTGTACCATTTAAAAAAAAACACGGAGGGAGTATTAATCATTAATTCATAAGTAAATAAAAACTATAAATGATCATAAATAAATATTACCCAATTGAAAGAAAGATTAGAAAATTAATTTCACTAAAACTTACAATTAATTAAAAATAAGTAGTACGTACTACTCTTCATCTTCTTCCATTTCATCCTCTGGATTTCCATCAAAATCTTCGTCTTCATCCTCATCTTCATTAACCTACAATTTCATAACTTTTATGTAATGACACATAAAAAAATAAAACCTCATCCATATTTATTTCAGTCAAATCATAACCTAGAGGATTCATAAATATTTCCTATAAAACCTTTCATAACCTCTATTTTCTTCTAAAGGCCTCTCATCCTTTTAGTGAGGGCCTTATTTTTCACATTGGCTTCTTTTGCCTCTTTTTTAGCCTCTATTTTCTCATTCTTTGCCTCATCAGCTTCTTTTTATAATTTTTCTCATTCACTAAATGGACTCACATCTAAGCCAGAACATCCCCACAAGCCAAGTTTTTTCATCCAACTATGCTTAATAATAAGCTTCAGGTATATATATGATGCAACTTGCTACTTTTCTGCAGACGCTTGTCATAGCTTTCATCTACAGAAGCATCGTCCATGTCAGGATCACATATAAACAAACCACAGCCCATTAACTCTAGAAGAGGTAATTGAAAATGTATACCACCTGTTCATATGCATGATACGTAATTGAAAGCAACAAAAAAATATCAAGATAGCATAATTGATCTTTTCACATTGCAAAACTAAGCAGCCCAATGTAATATGTTTTCTCATTTGACACATTATGACTTTTGAGACATCTGTCAAATAAAGTATGACAAAAGGGGAGCTGAAACATAAGTGCAGCTCATGCCACATTATATTTACTAATCTTTGTGTCACATAAACCAACTGATTTAAGGAGTAATAGTTACTAAACCCAACAATGCTAGTCCATGTATAAGAGCATATTTGTATTCAAGAAATAATGTCGGTCATATATGTCATGGTTGGACATACATATGATAAAGAGTATTGGATCAAAGACTTTGACATACATGCTAAGGGCCATATAATAGAAAACAGAGAACATTTGACACTAGAAAACTCCTGTAAAATTTAGCAGGTTAATCTGAAAAGTACAATCCTCGGTGGCTCGGTGAGTATAGAAAATTGTTAGGAACCTTTTATAATTGTAATAAGATTCAGATTTAGTTTATAACTAAATTCTCTAAAGCTGTAAAAAAAATCAATTATTTATGCCATTCTTAATCTCAATTACACATATATCTGTAGTCATCCATAATTTTAATCGCACTAAAACTCAGAATTCAATTAATTAGAAACAATAATTGCCCGATTAATAATTCCATTAACTTTATACAAATCATCATCCCTTAGCACACACAATCACATAACGACACACAATCAACATTTAGAGGCAATCATAGATTAATTGATGCTAAAAACATCTTTTAGAGGCTAAGTAAAATTATTTGCCTCTAAGTCTTGCCTCTATAAATAAATTTTCTTGTAGTGACCCCCCACATATTCACCGGTTCAAACCGGTAGCATACAAGGGGTTTGAACCGGTGTCTTTCTCCTTTATTCTACTAGTGTTTAACCTATGAAGAGAGACTTATCAAAATTCTTAACATTAAAGTGCGTAGTACATGCAATAAGAATGTTAACATTGTAAAAGTGTTATGGTCTAACCAAGAATATGAGGAAGCCACTTGGGTGGCAGAAGAGGAAATGAAAAAGAAATAGCCAGAGTTGTTTCAGGTTTGTTGAGTTACGGGAACGTAACTCGTTTTCTTTTAGGGGGTAGAATACGGTAGAATTTCACGCTTTTTCCCTATAGTTTTAATTATTTTGTGCTTTTTGCACAATTTTATCAAGTATTTAGAGTTATTGTGTCCTCAATGAAACACAAAAAGGTAAAGGTATGACAAATGGTACAACAATATTATACTGAGGAAAAAGTTTAAATTTCGTTGCCCAAGTTTTGGGACGAAACTTCTTTTAAGGAGGGTAGACTGTAATATATACCTCGTATTTTTATACGTATTTTATTTAAAATAAGTATTTTGAGAAGTATTTAAATAAATTGAAATGTTTTAGTTAAATTATTTTAATTATTCATTTTAATAAGTTTAGAAATATTTTATAAAAGAGAACTTTATTTAACTAATTATTTTATTTAATTTGGGGTTTAATTTAAGAAAGTTTTATTTAGTAAAGTTTTACTAGGGAAGGGCTGGGATTAGGAAATATTTATAAAGGAAAGTTTAGGGAAAAGGGTTTCTAGAAAAGGGGTATATAATTTCAACACTTGTGGCAAATCAAACTTTGCGTAGAGTGGAGAAAACTCATCTCCCTTTTCTCCTTATTTTTTTCTTTTTCTTTCTCTTTTTCCCCCTTCCTCTTCTCGGCCTCACCCTCACCGCCGGCCACCACCACCACCAGTGGGCTGCAGTAGGGAATATTTCAAGCATTACCCCAAACTTGAACCCCACTGTGATTATACACTTAACCATGGTGGCGTCCAAAGGGAAGAAAGCTAGAGCAAAAGAGTCGCTTACAAGTTTTAGGAACTTGTAAACCGTTCACAGGGTGAAGGTTACACCCCTTAACGATCCAAGATATCGTCAACTCCAATAGGTCTGGAACCAAGACTGGTAGTTCGGGGATGAAGGTACAAATTCAGTCTAAAAGAAAAAGAACCTGTCTAATAATAGGCCTCTACTTTATTCTTCTCGTATTCATAAGCCCTTTCTGACTAACATGCAATCAATAGGTTAACCCTAAACTTGTTTAATCTATATTGGTTGAATATTAATGCACAACAAATCTATTATTGGCGATCACTTGAATCACAATCGTATTAACCTTAAACAAGATTATTAATTATTTTATTAAGCGTGATTACAAGTACAAATTCCCTTTAAACATTCATAAAATAAGTGATCAAGCAATAACAATAAATATAATCAAGCAACAATAATCATCATAAATTATAACAATTATAATCATAATTAAAATAATCATATCAACGCTAAAGCATAATAATAGCAAAATCCTAGGCATGATACTTTGACAGACCTTATTTTGAATATTTTCATGCTTATAGAAGAAGGGCTTTTCTCTTTTGCATGCTTAACCAATATCTTCTCACTAGTGGTAGAACTAATGAGGGTCAAGCAATTATATTAACTATTTTGGAGTAAATTGAATCTGGAAGAAATCCAATGCCATTAATTGTTATCAACGCTAAAGCAACCCTAGCATGTCACTAAACATCAAAGATCAAAGCATAATAATAGCAAAATCCTAGGCATGATACTAACAAGATTAATAAGAAACCCTAGCATGTCACTAAACATCAAAGATCAAAGCTTTAACCCTAACATAATACTAATATGATATTAAGAAAGAAAATAGGAAGCATCATAGAAATCATAATTGATATAATTAAGAAACTTATTCTTTACCCTAAACATCATACTAAGAAAAGCATCCTAACATGATACTAGGAATCAAAATAACAACCTAAACATGATTTCTATATCATAAGATCAATGAAATAATTAAAGCACTTACTTGGATGCCTCGTATCTCTTTCTAATAACAAAATACACACGTTAGTTACTTCAAGGAAAATAATAAATTTAAATAATTAAATTAAATAATTGAAATAGAGATTTGAGAAAGTTTAGACTAGATTTGGGACCAAACCCTCAGAAACATCAAACCTTTCACGTCTAGGGCGAAGGCAACTTTGAACTTGGCTAGGTGTGTCTAGATCTTATGTGTGAGGAATTGTGTTTGTAAAAGGCTAGGCTGGAAAGAGGGAGAGAGAATCAAGATATTCTTGATGAGAGTTGATCAGAATTGGTGAGAATTGATGAAGGTCTAAGGACGCTATTTATAATAAAAACAGTCCGGATATGATAAAAAAGAATCGGAGTTTGCAGAGGAATAAAACACGCTTCTGTCACCGCAACAACCCTTGTTTCCTCGCGACAAGGTCTGTCGCTGCGCGACTGGGTCTGTCGCTAGGCGACGGGCTGGCGTTCAGCGCTGTAGGAGATTTTCCCACACATTTTCTATTTTTAAATAAAATTAAATGTAAAAATGCGTACGAGGAGTAAAATCATAATTTCATTTAAAACACTTCTTTTATTTCAAATAAAACTCATAAAACACAATAATCAATCCTAATACCATTAGGATTCAAAAAAACCTTCTAGAATATTCTAGAAGACTATAATCAATCCTTATTGTATTACGAATGATAATTCATAATAGGCCCTCCTCTAGATCATTGGGCCGCATATAAAGATCAAACCGGGCCCAGTTTAGTAATTTGGCCATAACTCTCATTATTCATCGGAATTGGGCTTATAATATATCGTTGCAAAGCTCTTTTTGAGCCCAATCCAACTACACTATTATTGGACCCTTGTCATGGACCAAACTATAATGGATTTTCTATTTTTATAAAATTGGTTTTAGAAAACAAAAAGAGGAAATTTAAATAAAAACTAACCGCAACACTAGACTTTCGACACTAGCTTTCACTTCATTCGATTATGATTCGACGCGAAAGGTATTCATCACTGAGTTTGGTTTTGGGGAGACACAAATGGGTGTCTATAGAAGCCCCCACTTTGACTGAGTTTGGAGAAACGCAAGTTTCGAAAACAAAAGTCAAAATATCGATAGGGACGGATAATGATTCAAAACGTTCTGCGATCCTAAATCATTCTTGTAACACTAATACCTGCAAACTAGCGTTAGTTAAGACAGATAAAAGAGTTAAGAAACGCGTATCTTACACCGTCGAGCACACGTTTCTGGAGGTAACCGATTTGCTGATGCATTTTTGTTGCTGTGACAACCTTCACAAGCTAGGGAACGCCATCTTATTGTTTTGATGTTGTGGTCGTGCTTTATGATATGTCCACGCGTCTCTGAACAAAGAGCTTTCCGTTTGTTTGACGATCTTCCTTAAGCTAGGGGATACCGCCTGAAGATTACTACACTTGTAACTGCCTCTAATTTCCGCTGTGATAGTCTTCTGCAAGCCAGAGAATACTATCGAAGATTGCTTCGCTTGAAACGATCTTCTACCGCCTTATGACCATCTTCCGCCACTACACCAAAAACTAGAATAAGAAACGCTAAATACAAAACGGTTAACAAAGATAGGCGTTCTCTGCAACAATATAGAACGTACTTGTGGTAGAGGCGTTCTATGAGTTGATGAATATAGAACGGTTGTTATAGTTGACCGTTCTCCGTTAATTTTTAGCAAAAATAATATATAATGAAACTATAATGGTAAACAATATACAACGGTGCACTTGACAACTGTTTTATGAATTTTTATTCCTATTTTTAATTAACTTTAATTTTTGGAGGGATTAGATATTTGCCCTAAAAAATGCAACTGAAATTCTTCATATGCGCCCCCTAATTTGCTATACATCACTGTCACATCTTTAAATTTCAATCTGAAATTTTTTTAATTTTTTTGGACTCCATAAATGAACTCCGGGTATTGTTCCTCTCAAATTTATCAAGCTACTACCCCTTCATCGCCGCGCCACACCTCCGCAAGCACCGCCGCGCCAATACTGGACCACCGCGATTGTACCTTTGCAGCACCACCGTGTAACCTTCGCATTCCGCACGCACCACCGCGCAACCACTGGATGAGGTAGGCTTTCGAATTTTTCTTCTCCTTGGACTGTAGAAATTTGATAAGAAAATTGTAGATCTATTTGAAGTATTTATTGAATCGAATTATTCAATTGGTTTGTAATGATAATTTAGTCATAGTATTCTTCAAATTGTAGTAATTTTATTCGGTTTTTAGGTGATAAAAAGTTCTAATTTTAGGAAAATAATTCAATCAGGCTTTTGTGAACAAAAAATTGCAGTAACTTCAATCAAATTACACTTAGTTTTTTTAATCATCCAATTTATTTCAGAATCAATCAAACTGATCTAAGCAAAATTCATCCAACCTAGGTCAAATTTAATTACACCCCCTGATTGAATCATTTCTCGGATTTCTGGACTATAAATGGACGGCTAATTGAGTTCTCACAATCGAAATGAGTTCGTTCTTATCTATGTTGATTAAATTATGATATTGACAACTTCTTAATCTATTCCGAGCTTTGATTTGATTACAAATGGGTGTTCCTAGAATTCAAAATATAAATACTTCGTATATTTCGACACCTCTTAACATGAATAATACTTGTATATATTATGTTCACTTTTATATTATATTTGTTTTGTAGATTTACAACTATGGAAGAAAGTCGAAGAGAAGAAATAAGAACAGTTGAAGGATGAATGGCTAATTTTTTTTGTATATTCAGTTGAAGGATGAATGGCCAATTTTTTTGTTGTATAATTTATAATTCTTGTTACTCTGTATGTGTTTTTTTTAATACTCCGTATGATTCTTAATGTTCATTATTTTCATGCTACAATGATTGTAAATATTGGTTTGATTTTTATTATATTCAATTATTATTCTTAAATTTCAAATTCAAATTTTTTTACTATAATTCTTGTATTTATTATGTATTTCGTTACAGTATTAATTTTTCCTAATTACTCGTATTATAGCAAGAGATTAAAATACTGTATTTTCTATATAAAATACCGTATATTAGCATATTTTTTTTTATATAAAAGAAGGATTAGAGAACGGTTATCTAACTTGACCGTTTTCTTTAGTAGTGTTTATAGAACGGTTAAGTAGACTAACTGTTCTTTATTACTTCTTTATTTTCTGATTTTAGTTAGGGAATAGAGAACGGTTGTGTCTGACAACCGTTATCTATTGTTGAATTAATAGAATGCCTACAAGAACCGTTCTATATACTTTACACATCGCTTAGCAGAAGAACGGTCTTGAGGCGTTCTATAAAGCCTATTTTAGACGTTCTATAAAGCCTTTTTTGTAGTAGTGCGCAAGCCAGGGAACATGATCGAAGATTGCTTCGCCTAAAGCCATCCTCAGTTGTTCCGATAATATTCCAAAGAAAATTACCGAAGACCCACGCCCATCGATCCTTAAATTAAAGCTCGCTTGAACTTTGATGTTGATGCTTTGGATGATGACAATCCTCTTTTCTTTGGGAATAGTTGCCAACACAACTCTTGTATGATGTATGACAATCCGATTTAGGGAAAGTTGTCAATGCTTCGTAACAATCCGTCGTTGAAAATGTTGCTACGATGAAGCGACAATCTGTATCTCGGAAAATTTGCCAAAATCCAATTTTGGGAAAAGTTGTCAATGCTTCGTAACAATTTATGATCCAATGAGAACCTTTTTTTTATGCATATGACAATAATGTTTATCAAAATTACGCACCTGAAATACTTAGAACTTTTCAAGTCTCATCCACTCATTCTAAATAATTGCTAAAATAAATTTTTGGAATTAAAATAGAAATCCTCCCTAGTGGAGTCTCCAAAAACTATAGATAATATTTTAAGCACTACCTCCAAACTTGAACCCTACTGTGATCATACACTTAAGCATGGTGGCGTCCAAAGGGAAGGAAGCTAGAGCAAAAGAGACGCCAACAAGTTTTAGGAACTTATAAATCGTTCACAGGGTGAAGGTTACACCCCTTAACGATCCAAAGGATTGTCAACTCCAATAGGTCTGGAACCAAGACTAGTAGTTCGGGGATGAAGGTAAAAATTCAATCTAAAAGAGAAAGAACTTATCCTAATAATAGGCCTCTACTTTATTCTTCTCGTATTCATGTGCACTTTCAGACTAACATGCAATCAATAGGTTAACCCTAAACCTGTTTAATCTATGTTGGTTGAATATTAATGCACAACAAATCTATTATTGACGATCACTTGAATCATAATCATATTAACCCTAAACAAGATTATTAATTATCTTATTAAGCGTGATTACAAGTACAAATTCCCTTTAAACATGCATAAAAGAAGTGATCAAGCAATAACAATAATATAATCAAGCAACAAAAATCATCATAAATTATAACAATTATAATCATAATTAAAATAATCATATCAACGCTACAGCATAATAATAGCAAAATCCTAGGCACGATACTAACAAGATTAATAACAAACCCTAGCATGTCACTAAACATCAAAGATCAAAGCTTTAACCCTAACATAATACTAACATGATATTAAGAAAGAAAATAGGATGCATCATAGAAATCATAATTGATATAATTAAGAAACTTATTCTGTACACTAAACATCATACTAAGAAAATCATCCTAACATGATACTAGGAATCAAAATAACAACCTAAATATAATTTCTATATCATAAAATCAATGAAACAATTAAAGCACTTACTTGGATGCCTCGTATCTCTTTCTAAAAACAAAATACACATGTTAGTAACTTCAAGGAAAATAATAAAATTAAAGAATAAAATTAAAGAATAAAATTAAATAACTGAAATAGAGATTTGAGAAAGTTTAGACTAGATTTGGCACCAAACCCTCATAAACATCAAACCTTTCACGTCTAGGGCAAAGACAACTTCGAACTTGGCTAGGTGTGTCCAGATCTAATGTGTGAGGAATTATGTTTGTAAAAGGCTAGGCTAGAAAAAAGGAGAGAGAATTAAGAAATTCTTGATGAGAGTTGATCAGAATTGGTGAGAATTAATGAAGGTCTAAGGACGCTATTTATAATGAAAACAGTCCGGATATCAGAAAAAAGAATCGGAGTTTGCAGAGGAATAAAACACGCTTCTGTCGCCGCGACATGGTCTTTTGCTAGGCGACAGCCTGGCGTTTGGCTTTCAGGAGATTATCCCACACATATTCTATTTTTTAATAAAATTAAACGTAAAAGTCCGTACGAGGGGTAAAATCGTAATTTTGTTTGAAACACTTTTTTTATTCCAAATAAAACTCATAAAACTCAATTATCAATCCTAATCCCATTAGGATTTAAAAGAACCTTCTAGAAGACTATATTCAATCCTAATTGCATTAGGAATGATAATTCATAATAAGCCCTCCTCTAGATCATAGGGCCGCATATAAATAATCAAACCGGGCCCAGTTTAGTAATTTGGCCATAACTTCCTCATTATTCATCGGAATTAGGCTTATAATATATCGTTGGAAAGCTCTTTTCGAGCCCTATCCATCTACACTATTATTGGACCCTTTTCATAGACCAAACTATACAGGATTGGCTATTTTTCTTAAAATAGGTTTTAGATTACAGAAAGAGGAAATTTAAATAAAAACTAACCGCAACACTAGACTTTCCACACTTTCACTTCATTCGATTATGATTCGACGCGAAAGGTATTCATCAATGGGTTTGATTTTGGGGAGACACAAATGGGTGTCTACAGCCGCCGGCCACCAGCAGCACCAGCCTCTAGCAGTAGGCAGCCACCGGCGCTGGCAGCAGCCGTGGTGGCTGTTGGCTTCCCCCCTTCCCTTTTTTGAACAAAAAAAATTTAATCTTTTTGTTTTAATACTAGTTTAATCCTAGATCTAATTATTAATTATGAGTTTTGTGATTTGATTATGAGTGTCATGTAAATTAATTATCAGATTTATTTTTAATTAAAAACCCCTAATTTTTGAAACCCTAGATTCTTGAATTATCAATTATTGAAGGATTATGATATATAATGGTTTAAACCTTTGATTTAAGTGTTTTAAGGCCTAATTACAGAAATTTTTCATTAAAATATAATGCTGGAATTTTTGGTAGTGCATTAAAAATCAAGTTTCTTTAAGGAATTTCAATTACCCATTAATTGGGATTAAAGTAAGATGTTTTAAATATAATTTCAGCTTATCTTAATTAAATTATGAGGGGTTTTATAGTAGTATATATTGCTGGAAATTTGTGTATAGAGGATTTTAATACTCTTCTATGATTTTAAGTTGTAGGAGACTTCGAAGTGATTGATTTCTATTAGTTATGGCGATTTTAAGATCGTATACAAGGTACGTTCGCATACTTAGCATAATTTTATTGATGTAGTAGTATGCTAAAGGTGTTTAATTAATTACAAGTAGTATTATGCTAGATTTGGAATGGAAATTATGATTTGGTTGTTATTGATAATTGAATTATGAAGCATGATTTATTTGTGATGGATTAATGGATGGAAAATTATAGTTTAGAATATTGTTTATGAACCACACATTTATTTATGGCATCTTAGATAGCATGTTTAATTAAACTAAATGTTTAATTTGGTTTGGAATATTAAAAGGGAATTTTATTATGGTTCATATAATTTTTATTGATGCTTTAAGCATGAGAAAGGAGCTATGTAAATGTCTAAGTACATGAGGAATAAATTATATGTTGGTGCCTTAGTGCACTTAAGGTGTTTTTAACATTGAGGGATAGGGTTTGTGGCGCTCTATGCGTTTAAGGTGTCTCTGGCACCGAGGTAGATTTAAAAAGAGTTCAACATTAAATATTATGAGGTCACTATTCAAGAAATAAATTGGTATGTTTGATTGTTTGAATAATTATTACTGATTGAATGATTATGGTTTGAGAGTCATCAGCAAGTTTAATAATCTGTAAATAACGTAAAATGGAAGAGATTACGCACCAAAACTCTTGGAACATAAATACCTCGAGTATGAACACATGGGGGGAGTTATGTGACTTTATATTTGATTTTAACTTCTATTGGAGTGCAGGAAGTTGTACATTCCTTTTATTATTATTATTATGCGCAGGAATTCCGCCACTTATGAGTGGTTATTGATACTGGCACGGTTAGCTCCCGTGTGAGTAACCTCAATTTATTGGGAGAGGTTAGTGGGGAAACCCGTTCAATGCATAATCAATGCTAAATAAATTATGTACTTGTCTACTTGAAAAGTTTTGTTGAATGTTGTATGCTTGAAAAACAGGTGCAACAAGGTAAGTTGTGTGTTGATAGGTAATTGCATGTTAGTGTGTTAACTACGCTTATATTCTCAGCTTTGCTAATTGTGTGTTTTGTATATTTATTGGCCTTGTCTTTATCTTGGCTCTATAATTACCCATTTTTAATGGAGAGTAGTAGAAACATGTAGAGAGAAGTTTTTCAGGTGATGAAACATATTCATGAATGGGCATGAATGAAGATCGAATCATGCTAGTTTTCATAAGTATATGATGTGTTTAATGCTTTAATTATTTATGATATTATTATTTTGCATGAATAACGCAAAAAATTTTGAAGTTGGTTTGGTTTTAATAAGGGCTTATAATGGTTTCAAGTTGTAGGTTTATTTTATTTTACCTCGTTTGACTTTGGTTTGACTTTACTTTCGTTGGTTGACTTTTTAAGTTGACTGTTTTGAATGGTTTTGAAATTACTCTTCCGCTGTGTGTCTTTGATAGTTGTCTTAGCCGTTTCACGGTGGCGGTAATATCTTAGATATTCCTATTTAAAGTTTTAAACAGGGCAAAACATGTATTTTAAAAGAAAGGAATTTCTAGGGTGTTACAGTTGAATTGTTCGGTTGGTTGCACAAGATATGCTTAGAAGGTCTTGATTGTAGTTTTTTATAACTTTTGAAACAATATTAATTCTAATATTAGTTAATGAATTTTGTTGTAATGGTTTTGTATATTTGTTTGCAAGAATAAACTCAGTGTATAATTTTTAGTATTAATGAATTTTGTTTTTTGTTTGGTTGAAATTATATTATCAAATTACAAGTAATTTTTTATTTTTTTTTGTAAAATAAAAGCAAAAAGAGACCATTTATTTAAAAAAGGTGGTCTCAGATTTTTAAAAATGAGACCATCTATTTCACATAACTGGTCTCCGTTTTTCAAAAACTGAGACCTCCTATTTTAAATAGATGGTCTCTGTTTTTTTTTTTTTTAATGTGGACTACCTATTCTAAATAAGTGGTCTCTCTTTTTAAAACAAGAGATCACTTTTGATGAAGTGGTCTCTTAGGCCAAAGAGACATGAGAGCTAGAGACCACCCTTAAAAGAGTCTCTTTGGCCATTTTGATATGGTCACTTTGGCCAATTTTCGCTAGTAGAAAAACGCAAAAAAGCACCCCTCAATGGCCACCGGTTATTGACAAGGGAATAAACGCGTCGTCAATTGTCTATCCCTAGATCAAATACAATTTATACAACCTAAACAAACCTAATACGAGTATAAGGCAAGCATAGGGGTCGAACCACAGAGAACGATTAAACACCACCAAATGTTATCGACAATTAAGCTAGTCCGGAATAGGAGATAAATAAACTAAAGTCTAAAGATGCTAAAACAAGAAATAAAACATTAAGGCACCAAGGGAAATGGGTAGGTGAAGTTGACGCTTGACCATACAATAACAAAGTAGCATATCAATGGTAAACTAAACATGCATGAATACCGAAGTAAAGGGTCCAATCTAGCCGCCTTCCGGGGTCAATTGGCTTCTCCTAACATAGCCTCTATGTTTCCCCATTAGAACCATATACTATGAGGTACTATTAAATAACAATCGATAGTAATGAATCTCAACTAAGTCAACTTCCGTTACTTGTTAGTAAAGACTCATCTTTGATCAACTAACAATGTGCACTTGCAAGAAAGACCAAAGAATATCAAGCATGCAAAGACTTTAATCACCATTAACATAACCCCAACATTAAAAGCATGAACAATTAGCAACTACACCATCCCCACAGCCTTGGCTAGGTGACTACTCACAAATCATGTTGAAAACAATATCAATAAGCATCAACATGATTAATAAGCAAAGAAGAAAAATAAAAGCAAATAAACAAAATCAAAAACAAAGGTAAAGAGAAAGAGTAAGAGATTGCTCATTAATTGAAGATGAAGGTCTACAAAGGATTGAACAAGCTCCTTCTTCAAGATCCAAGTTCATTAATGAAGAAAACCACACTTTCTCTCTCTACCAATGAAGACTAATCCTAACCTAACCTAACCTAAAACTAATTAGAGAGAAGAATAGATAGTTCTTGAATTCCCCTAATTACCCCAAAAAATGGGTATTTATACTAACTTAATAAAACTAGGAAAAATAGAAAAAGAAAATAAAATAAAATAAATTAAAAGGAAAAGTAAAAAAAGAAAACTGAAATAAGAATAAAAAATAAAAGAAAGAAATAAGAAAAGGAAAAGGAAAAGAAATAAAAATAAAAGAAAAGGAAAAAAAATAAAAGAAAAGGAAAAAAATAAAACCAAAACCCATCAATTCCCACCCAAAACAATCAGCAACCCTTTCGAAAATGGCTGCTTCAAGCCTTCAACTATCATCTTCACCATTCATCAAAATCCATCATCACCGCACATCATCATCGCAAATCAAAGATCAACGGCCATCACAAAGCTTCAATCGTTCGATCCTCATTAAAAATCATGTGCGAGGCTCGTGAAGCGGTTCGGTCGAACCTTGGGTTGGTGCGGCCGAACTACGGGGTTGGTTCGGTCGAACCATGGGTATGTTCGACCACTCCTCTTCGATTAACAAAACCCACAAAGTCTCTGACTCGAAGTTCGGTCGAACCACCAACGGTATGCTCGAGCTTGATTGATTTTCAATTTGTTCTGATTTCTACTGTAATTGATGCTAGTGGTGGCTGCTCTGTTACGCGGTGGTGTTGCGGGGTGATTGCGTGGCTGCTCTGATTTGGGGCGCTGCAGTGTCGGCTTTAACTGGTGGTTGCGGTGGTCGGGTGCGGCTGGTGGTAGTTGGTGGTTGATTGTGGGTGGTTTGGGCAATTGCGGTTTGGTTTGGTAGGTTGAATGGTGGTGTATTGGTTGCGATAGGGGAGGTGTATTGGTGTGGGTTTGGTTTAGGGTATGGTTGTTGCGGCAGCTGTGAGGGGTGTTGTGGTGCTTGCGGGGTTGTAGGCTGGTTGTGTGTGGTGTTTGGTTGTGGTCGTGTGAGGTGGTGAGAGCAGGGGGTAGCTGCTGTTGTGCGTGGTGGTGTTGCGGGGTTGCAGGCTGTGGTTGGTGCTGGTGTGTGTGGTTGTGTGGCTGGTCGAGGGAGCTGTTGTGGTGTTGGTTGCGCTGCTAGGTGTCTGCTAGGTGCGGTTTGTTTGTGTTGGTGCTGCTGCGGGGTAAAGCAGGGGCTGTTATGGTGTGGTCAGGTTGTGTTGCTGTTGGTGTTGGTTGAGGGAGGCATCAGGGGAAAGGTTGGTGTGGTGGAGGTTAATGAAGAGATGGGGTGAAGGATAGGAGGCAGCAGCTTGGGTTGATGTTGGTTCAGGGGTGAAATTGGTGGTGTTTGACTTGGACCTTGAACTCGAGCCTACACACAAACAAACCCGAGGATAAAAGTGTGAAACCGAGACAAATAAAATAAAATAAATAAAAAAGGAATAAAATAAAATAAAATAGAAAAAGAGAAGTAACACTAAACTAATAAAAATAAATAAAAGCTATACAAGCAAATAAAGTAAAATAAAATACGAAAATAAACTAAAATTAATAAAATAAAGAAAATAAACTAAAACGCTCCAAAACTACCAAATAAACAAGAAACTTTATTAAAGAGAAAATAAGAGAAAGAAAGGGAAAATAAGATAAAATAAACACGAAAATGACTCTAAAACTACTCCCTAAGAGTGACATAAATGTCACTCATCAAATTCCCCCAAGCTAAACCTTTGCTCGTCCGCGAGCAAAGCTAAGGCAAAAGAGAACAAGATGGAATTATTAAAGGCAAAAGAAACAAATAGAAACAAAGAGAAAGAATGTACACTAACTCACTGTCGTAGGAATCACGGATGCATTTAGCGTATGCATCAAGCCCTTTAAACCCCTATGTCGCCAAAGAGGACGAGTAAGCTCTCGTGAGGGTTTCCTAAGAGGTTTAACCCACAACTCTCGACAAAAACCAAGGCAAGGCAACAAAAGGAAAAAGGAAAAGGAACACTAAGAGAAAAAGCGAAACACAAGCTCATGTATGGACAAGAAATAAGGACGAGTACTAATGAATGCAAACCTTTCTAAATGGACAAATGTATGCATGTTCCAAGATGTCAATGGTTGATTGAAACATAACACATGCTAAGCATAGAGAACTACTTAGGACTCAATTTACCCTAGCCCCAACCAATCGGGCCACGTTCTCTCCACTAGCTTCAAATCAACCCTTAAACTAGCTTATCAAGATTCCACGAAGGAACCGGAAAAAAGATAAAGAAATGAAAAACTTTGAGAAGGTAATCCCGACGTCTCAACTATGAATACTCTTTCCATAGGTTTGAAGTCTATCTCCCCCCACCGTTCTTTTGACCTAAACCACTAGAGTCTAAGGGTCTTTTTATTGGTTGTAACGTAAGGCTAAGGGTTAAGGCGGGGTAAAAATTTAAAATTTGGTGATAATTCCTAAGTGAAGCAAAAAGTGCGGCCGACACTCAAAAATAACTCAAGAATTCACTAAATATCAAGCAAAAATACCACTAATGCCATTCCCCCAAGCTTATTCAACACAAACACACAATATTCCCCCCCAAGCTTGAACAAAGCATTGTCCTCAATGCTTAAACTAAGGAAGAAAATGAATCCATCTAAAATATTTTTGTTGTTTTTGTTTCTTTTCCAATTTTTTTTTCTTTGTTTTTTTAACTTTATTCATTGTCCTTGCCTTTTTTTAATTTTGGACGGCTTTTTCTTGAAACTTCACTTGATTTTCATAAATTTGCATATTTCTTTACAAGCTCAACTCTAACCAAATCTCAAAGTGCTTCTTGTTTATAATCAACAACTCAAAACTTAAACCTCACATGCCAATGCTTCACTAACTAAAAGGTTGGTAAACATAGGCCATTAGGTTTGTAATGTGGTTTAAACAAGAGCGGGAATCATAAGGCTCAAATTGGTTAGCAAGTAGGTTTATGCAAAATAGAAAATCAAATTTGTAACAAAACAAAAGGAAGATAAAGAAAAAAAATGAGAAAGAAGTGCCCTTTTCCTCCCCTGGAGTGCTTCGGTCACGATCTTGGGAGCTATAAGTCAAAACAAGGATCAAGACATGCATAGCTAAGGATCCAAATGCGCCACACAACAAAGTGATGAAGGCTAAAACAATGTTACCTCCACACGGGATTATAACTAAGCAAATACCAACTAAGGGTGCCAAATCCACTATAGAGAGCAACACCATCTTACCACATACCCGTGAACTAGGGCTTCATGGATTCCTAAAAGTTCTTAACCCGGCTACCTTAGCATGTAATATCCTAGAGTCAACCAATAACACTCTCAAATCGTGCACACATTAACCACTTAGGAAGAAAGGCATTCAAGAGTAAACAAATCCAAAAGATATAATGTCCAATTAAGAACAAACAAAACACAATTTTGCTAAACTTGCCTAGAAGTAAACAAAAATCTTTTTGGATTTTCCAAAAGCATGAAAAACATGGAAATGCATATACTCACGTGCATGGCATATATGAATCAACATCCCACCAAACATGATAGAATACCCTCCCCCAAGCTTGAATGAAACCAAGCTTTCAAATCATAAACAATGAAAACAAGGAGGGCAATACAAGGAAATATTAATCCAACATTACCAACACATGATCTTCAAGTCACAATAAGTAAGAGAGAGAGAGAAAAGAAGGATATTACCGGATATGGGATAAATGCAAAATCACACAAAAAACCCGAAATAACCTCATATGAGCCATAATCTCTACAAATAAGGCTTGAATTCCACATGATAGGTAAGTTGAGGCACACTTCCTTGATTCTTGATCATCACCAATGCGCAAGAGTATATCAAGTTGTGTACCTAGCAAGGAACACAAACACGTCCATGTGAGAAAATCTAATCTAAAAACAAAAGAAAATGAAAGCAATAAAACACGGGTTACTTCCCGCAAAGGCTTGTTTAACGTCCAAGCGAGACCGCTCTAGGAAATAATAATTCAACGCACGCAAGAGCTTGTCAAATGCACTACTACACATTTCATGGGGGTGTAAATAGGCAAATGACGGAATAAGAACGTGCAACAAAATCATTGCACGCAAGTGAAGGGGGAGATGCCAAAAGAAAGAAGAAGAAGGATCGAAAGGAAACTCAAGAAAGTAAGAATTAGAAGAAGGAAAAGAATAGTGGAAAGAAAAGGAAAAAGGCAAATCCTCATCACATATTTTTTTGTTGACAAAATTCCTCTCTTCCTCAATGATGATGGAATGAGGGACATGAAAATCATCCATATAGGGAGGCTTCCCAATAGGTTGTTTGAGATAGGAAGGGAGAGAAGTAGGGTAAAGAAGGATGTGGTCGAACCTTAGAGAAAAAGGGGTATGAGAAACGGGAAAAGGGGTAGCTACTCCCTCACCACAAGGTCTCACATCGCTAATGAGGGCATGAAAATCAATCATAGCATCCTCAAATAAAGGGCACTCACGATCTACACCTCCCTCAAGCTCAAAAACTCCAAGGGAGTCAACCTTATCCTCCTTTTCACCACAATAGACAACCTTTCCTTCAACTATCTCAAAACCCAAGGTCCCAAAATCGTGCATGAATGGAGGTAGATTCATCTCAAACTCATCTAAGTCCCAAGAAGCGTTCTCGATGAAATCATCCAATAATCTATAAGTCCTCACATAACTCTCGAAAAATATGTGGGACATTACCTCAAAAGATTCTATATACTCATAGATTGAAGGGTCACAAACATACACTTGAGACTCATCAAGATGGGAAGAAGGATTAGGATTTTCAAAATCAACACTCTTTTCATTTTCAACTCCTTCACCATCACTCGAATGCTCTCTAATGAGATCCTCACTCATATGGGGAAGAGAAGAAGAAGGAAGGGCATTTTCTTGAGAGTTGGCTAGTTGGAGAATTTGGCTCTCAAGCATCTTCATTCTAGCTTCCGTCTCCCTATTCTCAACTTCCCTCATCTCGTTATACTTCTCCATCATCTCCATTATCTTCATTATCTTCTCTTCCTTCAAACTTTCCATAGAATTACCCTCATAAAAGGACTCGTTAGAAGCATAAGGGAAATCATTTGAAGTCATGTAAGAACAAGAAGATGAGGAGGAAGGATCATTCACATTATAAACATGAGCATCATCATATAGGGGAAAGGGGGCATAATCAAGCAAATAAGATTCATCATCAACAATAGGAGATAGAGAGTTGAAATCACTTGTACTAGGTTCACAAATAGGATCACAAGACAAATCATGGGGATGCATGCCACTAATAAAACTATTATCACATTGAGAATCAAAATTAGCAACATTACATGCCCTATTGTGTACTTCCTTAGCAAACCGTACAAAAAAGCTCCAAGCACTATGAACCGATAATGCTTGAAATTCGCCATTAAACCTACTTTCAACTTCATATCTCGTTTGTTCATTCATGCCGTAGTAACAAATCTCACAAGCTTCACAAGGATTACAACCATTATAGTTCAAAAACCCCACAAGTCTATGGAAGTAGACACAAAAAGGCTCATCATCAATTGTCTATCCCTAGATCAAATACAATTTATACAACCTAAACAAACCTAATACGAGTATAAGGCAAGCATAGGGGTCGAACCACAGAGAACGATTAAACACCACCAAATGTTATCAACAATTAAGCTAGTCCGGAATAGGAGATAAATAAACTAAAGTCTAAAGATGCTAAAACAAGAAATAAAACATTAAGGCACCAAGGGAAATGGGTGGGTGAAGTTGACGCTTGACCATACAATAACAAAGTAGCATATCAATGCTAAACTAAACATGCATGAATACCGAAGTAAAGGGTCCAATCTAGCCGCCTTCCGGGGTCAATTGGCTTCTCCTAACATAGCCTCTATGTTTCCCCATTAGAACCATATACTATGAGGTACTATTAAATAACAATCGATAGTAATGAATCTCAACTAAGTCAACTTCCGTTACTTGTTAGTAAAGACTCATCTTTGATCAACTAACAATGTGCACTTGCAAGAAAGACCAAAGAATATCAAGCATGCAAAGACTTTAATCACCATTAACATAACCCCAACATTAAAAGCATGAACAATTAGCAACTACACCATCCCCACAGCCTTGACTAGGTGACTACTCACAAATCATGTTGAAAACAATATCAATAAGCATCAACATGATTAATAAGCAAAGAAGAAAAATAAAAGCAAATAAACAAAATCAAAAACAAAGGTAAAGAGAAAGAGTAAGAGATTGCTCATTAATTGAAGATGAAGGTCTACAAAGGATTGAACAAGCTCCTTCTTCAAGATCCAAGTTCATTAATGAAGAAAACCACACTTTCTCTCTCTACCAATGAAGACTAATCCTAACCTAACCTAATCTAAAACTAATTAGAGAGAAGAATAGATAGTTCTTGAATTCCCCTAATTACCCCAAAAAATGGGTATTTATACTAACTTAATAAAACTAGAAAAAATAGAAAAAGAAAATAAAATAAAATAAAGAAATAAGAAAAGGAAAAGGAAAAGAAATAAAAAATAAAAGAAAAAGAAAAAAAATAAAACCAAAACCCATCAATTCCCACCCAAAACAATCAGCAACCCTTTCGAAAATGGCTGCTTCAAGCCTTCAACTATCATCTTCACCATTCATCAAAATCCATCATCACCGCACATCATCATCGCAAATCAAAGATCAACGACCATCACCAAGCTTCAATCGTCCGATCCTCATTAAAAATCATGTGCGAGGCTCGTGAAGCGGTTCGGTCGAACCTTGGGTTGGTGCGGCCGAACTACGGGGTTGGTTCGGTCGAACCATGGGAATGTTCGACCACTCCTCTTCGATTAACAAAACCCACAAAGTCTCTGACTCGAAGTTCGGTCGAACCACCAACGGTATGCTCGAACTTGATTGATTTTCAATTTGTTCTGATTTTTGCTGTAATTGATGCTGGTGGTGGCTGCTCTGTTGCACGGTGGTGTTGCGGGGTGATTGCGTGGCTGCTTTGATTTGGGGCGCTGCAGTGTCGGCTTTAACTGGTGGTTGCGGTGGTCGGGTGCGGCTGGTGGTAGTTGGTGGTTGATTGTGGGTGGTTTGGGCAATTGCGGGTTGGTTTGGTAGGTTGAATGGTGGTGTATTGGTTGCGATAGGGGAGGTGTATTGGTGTGGGTTTGGTTATGGGTATGGTTGTTGCGGCAGCTGTGAGGGGTGTTGTGGTGCTTGCGGGGTTGCAGGCTGGTTGTGTGTGGTGTTTGGTTGTGGTCGTGTGAGGTGGTGAGAGCAGGGGGTAGCTGTTGTTGTGTGTGGTGGTGTTGCGGGGTTGCAGGCTGTGGTTGGTGCTGGTGTGTGTGGTTGTGTGGCTGGTCGAGGGAGCTGCTGTGGTGTTGGTTGCACTGCTAGGTGGCTGCTGGGTGCGGTTTGTTTGTGTTGGTGTTGCTGCGGGGTGAAGCAGGGGCTGTTGTGGTGTGGTCAGGTTGTGTTGCTGTTGGTGTTGGTTGAGGGAGGCATCAGGGGAAAGGTTGGTGTGGTGGAGGTTAATGAAGAGATGGGGTGAAGGATAGGAAGCAGCAGCTTGGGTTGATGTTGGTTCAGGGGTGAAATTGGTGGTGTTTGACTTGGACCTTGAACTCGAGCCTACACACAAACAAACCCGAGGATAAAAGTGTGAAACCGAGACAAATAAAATAAAATAAATAAAAAAGGAATAAAATAACATAAAATAGAAAAAGAGAAGTAACACTAAACTAGTAAAAATAAATAAAAGCTATACAAGCAAATAAAGTAAAATAAAATACGAAAATGAACTAAAATTAATAAAATAGAGAAAATAAACTAAAACGCTCCAAAACTACCAAATAAACAAGAAACTTTATTAAAGAGAAAACAAGAGAAATAAAGGAAAAATAAGATAAAATAAACACGAAAATGACTCTAAAACTACTCCCTAAGAGTGACATAAATGTCACTCATCAGTTATTTAAAACCGGTGGGGAAAAATTTGGGAAAAATGGGCGTTATTTTAAAAGAAGAGTATTGCCACCAGTTCAAAACAAACCGATGGGAAAAATAATAGTCCCACCGGTTTGAACCGGTGCCAACCCTTCTAAAAACCACCTTTTTTTTGGAGTTGTATAAAACCCTCAAACCCTAAACTCCCTTTCATTCTCATCCCTTTAAATCACTTGCCGCTCTCTCTCTCTCTCTCATCCCTTTCATTCTCTCGTCCTTTCTCTCTCACCCCTCTTTCTTTTTCGTTCTTTCATCTCCTCTTTCCATTTCTCTGATATTCTTGCTATGTGATCTTCTCTTTCTCTTTCGTTCTTTCATCTCCTCTATCGCTCGTTCTTTCGTTCAATTTTGGGTTTAAGGTTTTTTGGGTTAAAGGTTATTCAAGGTTCTACAATAAGTTTTGTTTGTTTCAAGTTTGGATGATTCGAGGTTAGGATTTTCGGGTTTGATCATTAGAGGGTTTTAATTGATTTCGAAGTTTGCATAAATTGTATGGGTTTTTTTAGTCGATTTTTTGGATTTTTTAGCCGAATTTTTAAGGTTTTAACAGGGATTTCTGGTTTTTTTAACACAAATATATGGGTTTATTTATCTTATTTTTATTATTATTATTTTGAGTTCGGGTTTTTTTTTTTGGTTTATTATTTTGTGTTCATTAATTTATCTTGTTTTATTGATTTCGAAGTTTGCATAAATAGTCTGGGTTTTTTAGCCGATTTTTTGGTTTATTTAGCCGATTTTAAGGGATTTTTAGCCTATTTTCTAGGGTTTATTTCACACTTTTGTATGTTTTTTTTGAAACCCTTTCGTATGTTTTTTATTTTTGATCTGTTTGTTGTTCATTATTATTTTCTGGGTTTATTTTTGGGTTTATTATTTTGTGTTCATTATTTTTCTTAGTTTATTGATTTCAAAGCTTGCATAAGTTTTCTGTTTTTTTTTTATTATTTTTTTCGCATGCATATTGCGAGTTTAATTAATTTTGGTGTTTTAATTGATGCAGGTATTAGCTGCTCCACATAGAAGAATCAAGATTTTGAAGTTGTAATTTTTGATTTTGATATTGTAATTTTTTGTGATTTTTATGTTGTAACTTTTTTTTAGGTATTGTAAAATAACAATTTAATGATAAATTCATTTATGATTATATATTTTATTTTCAAGTTTAGTTGATTTTGATGTTGTGTTACTTATATTTCAAGTGAAAAAAGCAAAAGAAAAAAAAAAAAAAAAAAAAAAAAAAGAACTCATAACTCTGAATCTCTGATTATATTTCAAGTGAAAAAAACAATATATATATATATATATATATATATATATATATATATATATATATATATATATATATATATATATATATATATATATATATATATATATATATATATATATATATATATATATATATATATATATATATATATATATATATATATATATATATATATATATATGTTATTGCCACTGGTTAACCGGTGACAAAAACAATTAAAAATTAAAAAAAAAAAAAAAAAAAGCGCGAATAGATATTGCCACCGGTTAACCGGTGGCAATTAATATTTAACCGGTGGTAATAAATATTTATGCCACTGGTTTTAAACTGATGGCTTTTTAGTAGAGTATTACCAACCCTCAAATTGAATGCCCACATTTCAAAATCGGTGGCATAGGGGGGTTTTTGAACCGGTGGGCATTTGCGTTTTTCTACTAGTGTTTATAGTAGTGAGATTTCAATAGGAAATTCTTTCGCCATCTCACATTTCTTCAACAAACTTATAACAGTTTGGAGGATCGTGATGGAAACAAAACGACAATTCATTTTCAAACCAATGGTTAATATGTGCTTGGGGTGAAATGTGAATTTTACACTTTTTTATAGAACTGTGGATGCTTAGTTCCAGGTTAGTTTTTTTGTAGAGATGGTGAGACCTGGCTAATAGAATTGAAATGTTGGGATGTGAGTTTTGGGGTACGAAACGACTAGGTGGGGTGAAGGTCAGGGACTTAAGGAGTCGTGGGTACGGTAGGCGTTTTGAGGTTGAGTACTTGAGACTGGCAGGGGTGGGGGACGATTAGGTGGGGTGTTTTGAGGGGTGGCGAGATAGTTGCTAGTTGGGGTGGAGGAAGTGGCTAGGTGGCTTGCCCGACATCAATTGAGGGGAATAAATGGCTGGCTGGCATCAATAGATGGGAAGGGGAAGGCAAAATAAATAAGAAGATATTATTCTTAAAATTTTATTTTGGATTTTTTTTAAAATTATGTTTAATTTTTTTTAAAAAAATAATAATAATAAGAAGTTGAAATAAACATGGCTTTAACCCAGTCATAAGGGGGTATGGTGATATGCTGGGGGTGGTGTAGGAGAATAATAGGTAAAGGTTGGATTATTCATGGTTAATCCAAAGATTATATTATTTTTGGAGAATTAGCAAAAGGTTAAATTATTTCTATTAAATTTTCCAATATATACTGTAATAACTATCCAAATAATAATAAAAAAAAAACTGTAAAATTTATTAAATAATATATCATCTATTTATCATACAAAAACAAAATCATAATAAGTGCTCATAAATTAAAACACGTTTAAATTTTATAAGGAAAAATACACTTTAATAATCCCAACTATGGGTGATTTACCTACAATAATCCCAACTAACGTTTATTCTACAATAATCCCAACTATTAGGTCAGTTTTCCTCCAGCAGTCACAAACCGGTCAACAAAAGTCAACAACCTATTATTGTAGGTTGTTTGTGATAACACGATATTATACACGATTTATATGTGATATTTGGTCATGTTTTATTGTGTTTTCTTCATTCTCTTAATCTTTTTAAGCTATTATTCTTCCTATTTCGATATTGCTCTTCTCGGTTTGTTTGTTTTTGTTTTTATAGGAATAGGGCTCGATTTGCGTGGAATTTATTTTAATCGCGAAATATTTCTTTATATGGTGCGTTTCTAGCACCAATGGAGCATCAATGAAGCATTTTGGCAGCCTACTCCACAGCTCGGTTGTGGCGTGCAATCTGTTGGCCACAACCTAGTTGTGGGCGTCTATATTGGAGCAAGGGAGAGGCGAAGGCAGCCTGCTCCACACCCTGGTTGTGGTGGTTTTCTTCATGCCACAACCCACCTGTGGCAGCTTGTTTTGGTAGCGTTTGAGAGTCCTATTTAGATAAATATATCTAGTTTTATGCAAGGATATAAATAGGTTTTATTAGATAATCTTTTATCACTTACTTTTCAGATATTATTTTAGACTTCTTTTTGGGTATTATGTTCTTCCGTATTATTTTCTAGGGTTTTGCTTTCAAGATTCAAGATTTCATAATAATTCCAAGTATTGATTTCTTCTCTCAATTCTCTATTTTATTATCGTTAATTATGTTTTCTTTATTGATTATTATTCTTGATTTCATTAATATGTTTGAGCAGTTTCCCTATTCCAAGATCTAGCGGAACCCGAATATGATTAATGCTTGATTTAATTCTTTAAATTCTCTGATGATGATTGCAATTGATATGCTTAATTGATTGTGCTCATGCCAATACTAGATTAGGGATAATTGGTATTGTTATTAATCCATTGTTTTAATCGCAACGGGAGTTGGGTTTTGACGGGTTTGAATAAATCAATTAAGGGTTTGAAGTTCATCACGGGAGTAGTTGAATGGATGATTAGGAAGTTAGAGTAATGTGCTCAAGGTATTTAATTTGCATGATTCCACGGAAGTAGGTTTGATTGTGATTAGGGAAGCCATTAATAACTCGGGAGAGACTATTGGTATTATTCAAGGATTACTTTTCCTCTTTAATCAATTGAATTATATGTTAGGGGTAGAACAACTATTGTATTAATTGTATTCGTGGTAATGCTTGATCTTGGATGTTTTTAGTATTTGATTATCATATTATTTAGTTTAATCGTCGTTCTTGATATTTAGTTATTGACTCTCAATTATTTGTTTTGGTTACTTGCTTAGTAGTTACTTGAATCTTATTAATTAGTTGCATCATAGTCTCTGTGGGATCGACCCTGACTTACCCAACTACATAATTAGGGGGTTTAGTTAGGTATTATTTTTGTTAGGTGTGCAACCGCCTATCAGTTTGACACGTGTCAGTGTGTTAGTGGTTAAAAAAAATTAAAAAAAAAAATTATGGCAGCCAACCCTAACCACCACATCCACCTCCTACTGCCCAACAACCACCTCCAGCCCTAACCACCACCTCCACCTCCTGCCGCCCAACCCTAAACACCACCTTCTCCAGCCACCCAAGCCGGAAATGTCTCCCACGGCCAGCCGCACCCTCGAAACCGGCCAAACCACCCAAATTGCACCACAGCAACCCCGAAACCCTCTACCACCCATCTAACCCACCCCCGACCTCCGAAACCACCAACCTAGCTCATGCCAACCCTGAAAACCACCAACCTAAGCTACAACAACCCTCAAAACCTGCCCCTTACTTGAATCCGCTGCTATAACTGCCCCTTCTCCCTTCTCACACCACCAAAACGGACGAATTTGAGAGTGGGGAAACGGAGAAGGGTCGTTTTTGGTGGCGGGGGAATGGGCGGTGTTTTGTGTTTTTGTTTGAATCGATTTTCCGGCGAAGCGGAGGGAAGGGAGGAGAGTGGTTTAGGGGGTGGGGGTCGATCGGGGGTGTGTGTTTCGAGGGGAGGGAGAGCCGGCCATCCATTTTCGGTAGGTTAGGGAGGTGGTTGGCCGGTGTCGATCAGCTGTGGGTGGCTGGGAAGACAGCGGTTGGCGGCGGTTGGCTGAATCTGGGGATCGATTTCTTTTTTTTTTGATATTTTTTTAAAATTAAGCCAATCATCTGTTGACATGTGGCATTTAAAAAACAAAAAAAAAAAGTTTACCTTTTCAGCAGGGAACCGGTTTTTGGGACTGTTGGAAGAAAACTTGCCTAATAGTTAGGATTATTGTAGAATAAATGTTAGTTGGGATTATTGTAGGTAAATCGCCCATAGTTGAGATTATTAAAGTGTATTTTTCCATTTTTTAACTATAAATATTATTTTTTTTTAAAAAAAAAGAGAGAATTAATACCCAAAATGTATGGACCATTTTCGACTATTACAAAAATAACAATAACTGTATTGTTGTACATCTAGTAATTTTTTTGTAAAGTTATACCTCTATCAAAAACATTGTACATCGATCTATCTGTCTATATATTACGAGTAGGAGTTTACTGCATATATTATTTAAAACCTTTTATGCAAAAAATTCAACCACCATATTTTTAATGTTAAAGGTACAAGATGCCTTCTCCATATGTTTTATGAATTTACATCAATATACTCGAAAGTGGAATGTGAAACTTCATCTCATCCAAAAAAATTTCTACAATTTTGTCTTATACTACTTGCTAACTTCGGTGTTAGTAATTTAAAATTTTATGTAAATATCGATTATTGAAAAAATATATAGAAGTAATATTATGCGTATAAATTAATAAATTTCTTATAATGTACACATGTAGCGTGTGTTGTAGGTTTCGTTTGAAGTGCGCCTACGTTAAGCATGTTGTGAATATGCTTGGCACTCATAGGAAGTGGGAATTGACATATTACGATTAGGGACAAGGAAAGTAGGGAACCACCAACAAGTTTTTAAGGAATTTGTAAACCGTTCACGGATCATAAAAGGCAACCACGAAAAGGGACAACGATAAGCAACAATGATTGACCCGTGAAGGTTACACCCCATTCATAATCCATGAGATTACTAACTCCATATGGTTCGGAACCACGAAAGGAGGATCGGGGATGATTGTACGAAGTGAGTCATGGATTCACATTCGCCCGTATTGGCCTATACTCGATTCTTATTATGAAAAGTGATTCCTGCGATCTCAAAGGCATGCAAACAAAGATTCAATTCGCTCCAAACTAATACTAAGCTAAATTGGTTGAATATAAATGAAACACATAATTCTAAAATATTTGTGATCACTTTAATTAATAACAAGATTAAACAAGAACCTAAACCGATTGTCCAAATTATCTTATTAGGCGTGATTTTCAATTACATATTCCCTTTAAACATGCAATTGGAAGCAATTCAACAAGAATAGCGCTAGTCAAATCAAATATAAATAAACCTAATCATGATACCAGCAATAAGAAAATAAAATAAGTAATTAATTAAATACTCACATTTTGTGCGTTCCTTCAAATTGCTACATCATGAATAAATTGTTAGTAACTTCAATAATATAAATCAAATGAAAATTAAACTAAATAAATGTAGAGTTGATTTGGTCCAAACCCTCAGTTATTGGTACCTTTCACGCCTTGGTTTAAGGACGCAACCTTGGGTGTTGTATGGACTCCATGGAGGGCTTAAGGGAAGAATGGTGTAATTAAAAATATAGGTTTAAGGCTTAGAATATGAGAGAGAAAGAGAGAGAGAGAGAGAGAGAGAGAGAGAGAGAGAGAGAGAGAGAGAGAAGAGAATGATTTTTGGTGTAGAAGAGAGGAAGAGAGAATGATTTGGTGCCCCGAACTGTAGAAAGGAGGGGGGTATTTATAGGAAAAATGAGTAGAGGGAACACACGGAACCCTAAAAAGGATAAAAAGCCTAAAAACACCGCCGCAACATGGAAAATAATTTTGTGACACGGCAAAATATGTCGTAACACGGGAAAGCCTTGTGTGACGCGGGATATTCTGGAGTGATGCGGGACAAAAAATAGGCTACAAAAGATAAAATACGTGAAGGGTTTACACGAAGAAAACACGAGAAAATTCCGTGACACGGCATTGTCCACTGTGGTACGGTATAGTACACCGTGTCACGGTAAAAAAAGTGCGTGAGAAAACGCAGAAAATACACGGAAAAAGCACCGTGACACAGTGAGAAATACCGTGTCACGGCAATAGGTACCGTGACACGGCAAAAGGTACCGTGCCACAACATGAAAAAAGCACCGTGAAACTTTGTAAATTACCGTGTCACAGCACCAGGCACCGTACCACGTCAGATTTTGCCGTGACACGATGCTTTTACACTGTGCGCGGTATTTCTAGTTTTTTATGCGTTTTTAAAATTGTCATAACTTTTGATATGTAATTGGGAATAAGGCATATAATACATAAATGGAAATATTATCAATTCTACTTTATAACCCAATTAAAATCAAGTCAAAATCATTTGCATATTTTAAAATATGGCCATTTTAGTAGAAGGGTGTCAATTTTGGGCCGAGTTTAGTATTTTGCTCAGATCTTTTTCGTTTTAAATCGGAATTGGTCTTATGATATATGGTTGGAAAGCTTATTTCAAGTCCTATCCAAAAAAATAATAATAGGATCAAAATTATTATGCCACAAAATCAGTTTCTCTCGGTTTTGTGATGTGGATACGAAAAGAGGAAAACAAGTTATGGTTTAGGGAAATGAGCTAGGAAATGGATTGGTTTATGAAATGTATTGAATGGAAACATTGATTTAAGCACTCTAAACATTAAATACTCAACCCGACCAATAATGACGGTGAAAGGTTGTTCATCATCAGGTTTGGTTTTGGGGAGACATTTTTAGGTGTCTACAGTGTGCCTCTTAGCTTGTAAGGTTAATTATATATAATGAATTAGTTTTAAAACTTTATTTTTAATATAAATGTTCATAAAAAATATAAAAAAAACAAAATTAAATAAAGTCTAACATATGGCGTTATTGGTTTGTGTTATTATAGACTTGAAGCGTGTTCGACAATAGATTTTGAGTAGCTTTTAGTGGTTTGACTAATTCAAGCCATTACTTAGTAAAAAAATACTTTGTATGAGTGTTGGTAATGTAGTGTCGGGAGTAGAGTTTAGTGTTGTTGGAGTAGTTTTTGTGAAAAGTCAATACTACTCATGTTAATTATCTTTTATGAAAAACTAAGTAGTTGTTGGAATATTTCTTTCATTTTTTTTTTAAGATTTTACAGCTAATGGTTATTCAACAACTCGTTTACCAAACACTAATAATTATGAAGTAATTATTTATTTTCACAGTTGACATCAAGTTAACAACTAACAACTACACATACAACTAATAAGATAATAGCTACAACTACCTGTACAACTATATTTTGCCGAACATGCCCTAGATAACTGTAGACACCCATTTGTGTCTCCCCAAAACAAAACCCTGTGATCAATACCTATCATTTCATTGATTATCAAACGAGGTGAAAGTATGAAAAGTCTAGTGATGAGGATGTTTTTATAAAAATATATCTTCTTTCTGTTTTTAAAAATATTTCTTTTCTTACCCTATTTATGAAAAACGTGCATTCCAGTTTAGTTTGGTCCATGATAAGGGTCCAATAATAGTGTAGTTGGATAGGGATCAAAAAGAGCTTTCCAACGATATATTCTAAGCCTAATTCAGCTGAATAATGAGGAAGTTATGACCAAATTACTAAAGTGGGACCGGTTTGGTTTTTATATGTGGCCTAATGATCTAGAGGAGGGCCTATTATGAATTAAAATTCCTAATGCAATTAGGATTCATTATAGTCTTCTAGAAAAGAGTCTTTTGAGTCCTAATGGGATTAGGATTGATAAATATGTTTTATGAGTTTTATTTGGAATAAAAGAAGTGTTTTATGTAAAATTACGATTTTACCCTTTGTAAGGACTTTTACGACTTGATTTTTATCAAAATATAGAAAACGTGTGAAAAAAAACCTTCTGCAGCGACAGACCCTGTCGCGCGGCGACATATGCTGTTGTTGGAGACAGAGGCGTGTTTTATTCCTTTTCGAACTCTGTTTCCTATTATCAATTCCGGACTATTTCATTATAAATAGCGTCCTTAGATCTCTGTTTTTAATAACCAATTCTAATAAACTCTTAACCAGAATTCTCTAATTCTTCTCTCTCTCTAAGCTAAAGCTTATTCTCTTTCTCGTTCTAAACCAACCCTTTTTACAAAAAAAATTCCGCATTCACAAGATCTAGACACACCTAGCCAAGTTTGAAGTTGCCTTCGCCCTAAATGTGAAAAGTTTGATAATTCTGAGGGTTTGGTCCCAAATCTCTATTTCAATTATTTAATTTAATTGTTTTATTTATATTTTCCTTGATGTTAATAACGTGTGTATTTTGTTATTAGAAAGAGATACGAGGCATCCAAGTAAGTACTTTAATTGTTTAATTGATATTATGATATAGAAATCATGTTTAGGTTGTTATTTTGATTCCTAGTATCATTAGGATGTTTTTTCCTAGTATCACGTTAGGATGCTTTTCTTAGTATGATGTTTAGGGTAAAGAATAAGTTCCTTATATCAATTATGATTTCTGTGATGCTTCATATTTCTTTCTCAATAGAATGTTAGTATCATGATAGGGATAAATCTTTGATTTTTATTATTTAGTGACATGCTAGGGTTTGTTATTAATCTTGTTAGTATCATGCCTAGGATCTTGCTAATAATATTATGCTTTAACATGGTTATTTTTATTATGATGCTTGTGATAATTATGATTATTATTATTATAATTTATGATGATTATGTTGCTTGATTATATTATTGTTATTGCTTGATCACACCTTTTATACATGTTTAAAGGGAATTTGTACTTGTAATCACGCTTAATAAGATAATTAATAATCTTGTTTAGGGTTAATATGATTATAATTCAAGTGATCGCCAATAATAGATTTATTTGTGCATTAATATTCAACCAACATAGATAAACAGGTTTAGAGTTAACCTATGGATTGCATGTTAGTCAGAAAGCGCACATGAATACGAGAAGAATAAAGTCGAACACCGCTTTTTTAACCTCCTCCCTAGTGAACTCCCCATCCAAGTGTTAGTAACTTTAATAAATATATAAATCAAACGAAAATTAAATTAAATAAATGTAGAGTTGATTTGGTCCAAACCCTCAGTTTTTGATACCATTCACGCCTAGGTGTAAGGACGCAACCTCGGGTGTTGTATGGACTCCATGAAGTGCTTAAGGGAAGAATGGTGTAATTAAGAATATAGGTTTAAGGCTTAGAATATGAGAGAGAGAGAGAGAGAGAGAAAGAATAGAATGATTTTTGGTGTAGAAGAGAGGAGGAGAGAATGATTTGGTGCCCCAAATTGTAGAAAGGAGGGGGGTATTTATAGGGAAAATGAGTAGAGGGAACACACGGAACCCTAAAAAGGATAAAAAGCCTAAAAACACCGCCGTAACACGGAAAATATGCCGTGACACGAGAAAGCCTTGTGTGGCGCGGGATATTCTTGAGTGACGAGGGGGACAGAAAATAGGCTACAAAAGATAAAAACACGTGAAGGTATTACACGGAGAAAACACAAGAAAATTCTGTGACACGGCACACGTACCGTGACACAGTGGATTTTGACGTGGAAAAAACATGAAAAAAATCACCGTGACATGTTGTAAATTACCGTGTCACGACACCAGGCACCGTGCCATGTAAGATTTTGCCGTGACACGGTGCTTTTATATTGTGCTCGGTAATTCCAGTTTTTTTTTGTGTTTTTAAAATTATCATAACTTTTCATCCGTAACTTGGAATAAGGCATATAATATATCATTGGAAATCTTATCAAGTCTTTTTTCCAACCAAATTAGAATCAGGTCAAACTTATTTATATGTTTTATGATATGGCCGTTTTAGTAGAAGGGTATTGGAGTTTTGGGCCGAGTTTAGTATTTTGCTCATATCTTTTTCGTTTTAAGTCAAAATTCGGCTTATGATATATGGTTGGAAAGCTTACTTCAAGGCCTATTTAAAACAATAATAATAGGATCAAAATTATTAGGCCAAAAAATCAGTTTTTCTCGATTTTGTGATGTGGACACGAAAAGAGGAAAACAAGTTATGGTTTAGGGAAATGAGCTAGGAAATGGATTGGTTTATGAAATGTATTGAATGGAAACATGGATTTAAGCACTCTAAATATTAAATACTCAACCCTTCCAATAATGGCGGTGAAAGGTTGTTCATTATCGGGTTTGGTTTTGGGGAGACATTATATTTTTGAGTGCCTACAGAAGCCCCCACTTTGACTGAGTTTTTAGAAACTTCAGTTTTGAAAACAATAGTCAAAGTAGTCAATAGGGACGGAGAATGATTTAAGACGTTCTTCGATCCTAAATCACTCTTTATACGCCGATTCCTGAAGAAAAATGTTAGTTCCACAGATAAAAGAGTAAAGGATAAATTGCTTATCTGACGCCTGTGTATCGGTGACAAATAAGTTTGGTAGCTTCCATGCTTGAAGGAATCCACTGGATGACGTTTTGTTGAGATACTTTCCATGCTTGAGGAAATTCGATTGATGAGTTTGGTAGCTTTTTATGCTTGAAGAAATCTATCGGATGATACTTTCCATGCTTGAGGAAAGTCGACATATGAATTTGACGGTTTTTCTATGTTTGAAGAAATCCACCGAATAATACTTTCCATGCTTGAGGAAATTCGACAAATGATTTTGGCAGTTTTCTATGCTTGAAGAAACCCACCGGCTGAGATACTTTCCATGCTTCAGGAAAGTCGACATATGATGTAATCGCTGACTTCTTTGCTCTGAGAGATGACAACGACCGAAAATTTTCCATGCTTGAGGAAAAACTTATCTAATAAGATTGCAAGTCTCTATGTGTATCGAGAACCTTGCGCCATATAATGATGATTGTTCGATTGTCCCCGAACGTGGGCTATAGTTGGTTTGATTGTCCCCGAACGTGAGCTATAAATGGTTCGCTTGTCCCCGAACATGGTGTAGACACCCAAATGTGTCTCCTCAAAACCAAACCCAGTGATGAATACCTTCCACGTCGCTTGATTATCGAATGAAGTGAAAGTGTGGAAAGTCCGGTGATGAGGATGTTTTTATTAAAATATTTCTTTTTCTGTTTTCAAAAATATTTATTTTCTTACTCCTATTTATGAAAATAACCAATCCAATTTAGTTTTTTTCCATAATAAGGGTCCAATAATAGTGTAGTTGGATTGGGCTCAAGAAGATCTTTCCAATGATATATTATAAGCCTAATTTCGATGAATTATGAGGAAGTTATGGATTAAATTAGATTAGGCCTAATGATTTTTAATGTGGCCCAATGATCTAGAGGAGGGCCTTTTAATTATATTTTTAAAAGATGTTTTATTTAGAATAAAATATATTAAATCTGATTTCAAAAACTGCTCGGACGCATAATTACCTGCAACCGATGTTAAAGGTAATTACGCATGGAAAAGCGCGTTGATTTTTGGACCAGCGCGAGACGACAGAGTCGTCGCTAGGCGTTGACCTTCATCGCCTGGCGCTGGCCTTCGTCGCTTGGCGACGAGCTTATCGTTTGGCGCTGACTCATGTTGTTTGCGACAGGAGGTTTTTTATTCCGAATATGATTTTCGTCGATCCCGTGCTATTTTTTCTATAAATAGGGGTCGTATCTCCCTGTTTTAAAATCATTCACATCAATCATCTCTCTCTTTCCCTCTCTCTAAAAGCTAGAAGCTTTCTCTCTCTCTTCTTTTTCTAAACCTTCCTTCTCTCAAAATTCCTCAAACTTTAGTTCTAGATACACCTAGCCAAGTTCGAAGTTGCCTTCGCCCTAGACGTGAAAGGTTTGATAATTTTGAGGGTTTGGTCCCAAATCTCTATTTCAATTATTTAATTTAATTGTTTTGATTTATATTTTCCTTGAAGTTACTAACGCGTGTATTTTGTTATTAGAAAGAGGTATGAGGCATCGAAGTAAGTACTTTAATTGTTTTATTGATCTTTTGATATAAAAATCATGCTTAGATTATTATTTTGAATCCTAGTATCATGTTAGGATGTTCGTATTGCTTCCTAGTATCATGTTTAGGGTTAATTAATATTTCTAATATCAAGTATGATTATTGTGATGCTTCCTATTTTCTTTCCTAATATCATGCTAGTATCATGTTAGGACTAAAACTTTGATCTATAATGTTTAGTGACATGCTAGGGTTTGTTGTTAATCTTGTTAGTATCATGCCTAGGTTCTTGCTAATATTATTATGCTTTGAGATTCAGATTATTATTATTATGATGATAATTTGTTAATATCATGTTGCTCGATATATTATTATTGTTATTGCTTGATCACGCCTTTTATGTATGTTTAAAGGGAATTTGTACTAGTAACCACTCTTAATAAGATAATTAATAATCTTGTTTAGGCTAATATGATTATATTTCAAGTGATCGCCAATAATAGATTTGTTTGTGCATTAATATTCAACCAACATAGATTGAACAGGTTTAGGGTAAACCTATGGATTATATGTTAGTCAGAAAGCGCACATGAATACGAGAAAAATAAAGTAGAGGCCTATTTTTAGGGAAGGTTCAATCTCTTTAAGGTTGGATTTGTACCTTCATCCCCGAAATTCAAGTCATGGTTCCATACCTATTGGAGTTAACGATCTCCTGAATCGTTAAGGGTTATAACCTTCACCCTGTGAACAGTTTACAAGTTTCTAAAACTTGTTGGCGACTCTTTTCCTCTAGCTTCCTTCCCTTTGTACGCCACCATGCTTAAATGTATGATCACGGTGGGGCTCAAGTGTGGGATGACTTGAAATATTCCCTACACATGAGCTGTAGATGGTTCGCTTATCCCCGAACGTGGGGTGTAGATGGTCCAATTGTCCCCGGACATGGGTTGTAGATGGTTCGCTTGTCCCCGAACGTGGGCTGTAAATGGTTCACTTATCCCCGAACGTGGGCTTTAGATGGTTCGCTTGGCCCTGGACGTGGGTTGTAGATGGTCCGCTTGTCCCCAGACGTGGGCTGTAATTGAGACATGCAAAATGAAATTTTCCAAGGGACTCGTATAGACTATGATTGACTTGACCAACTGACTTGACATGACATGACTTGACATGACATGACTTGTGATTATGTGTGTATAAGTATGATTTGAGTGTATGAGCAGACACAAGCAATCGACAATGCAAAAAAAATTTCATCATTTTTGTCATGAGTGGAGGATACCGACTTTATCCCAAAAAAGAAAGATGTGAAAAAAAGTTTTGTTTTTGACTTTCCCTCAATGAAAAATTTTTGAAATTTTTTTTGAACTTCCTAAAAAGAAAAGACATGAAAAAGGGAAGAAGTTTTGAACTTCCTCGTCAAGCTAGACAAAATGAATCGTATGGATTGAGTTGCATGTCTTGAAAATAATATATGCATGATGCATGTCCTTAGGCTATGATGTAAAGAAACGATCTTGAACGTCACTTAGGTCTGGAAGCTAAGCACGCATATAGATGAAGTGATTATTGCATAATGAATGTTGCTTAGGTCAAGGAGCTAAGCAAGGAGTTAAGCACATTATGCGATGCGTGAAACAATATAATGAACATTGCTCAGGTCCGGAAGCTAAGCAAGTATACAATGTTTCTTTTAATGCATGTTGTCTTGAAAGATGTTGAAGCATGCGCGATAGGGAAACAAGATTTCATGATGTAGGGTTCCTAAGGGAAAGATGATATGGCTATGTATGTGCGCAAAAAGTGTGTGAAAGTGATACTAAGGTGAGGCTGTAAAGGCTATGGTGAGGGAAATAGATGTGAGAAGAGTCGAGATGGTGACTCTTTAGGCTAGGTGGGCTAAATGATGTGGGTTCAAGCCCCCAGGTCTAGCTCTAGATGGATAGGTTCATAGGGATAAGCATTAGATATTCTTCAATTCGATCATGCATGTGGCCGCACGTTAATGTGAGGTTGCCTATGTATCCGTTAGGAGTCAAGCCAAACGTAACTCTAACTAAATTTTACACAAGGGTATGTACACCTCAAAGAGGTCAGAAAGGGGTAAAAGGCTCAAGACCCGAGAGAATCCCCAAGATGTGTAATTGTGAATTTGAAAATTTTGAATTTTTCAAGTTTATTTTCAACATTTTTTTTTAATTTCTTTTTTTTTCATTTCTATGTAGGCAATCTCAGATCATACAGTCCATCACTCACTTAGCATTCATGTTTCTCAGGCACGGTACCAAGCACTCGATGAGAGACGCGATTTGAGACGTGTTCATATCGAAGACATTGGAACACTTGCCTTTAAACATTTTTTTTAAAATAGTTGAACTTGCTTTCTGAATGTTACACAACTTGCACACCTTCCCATCCCAGGGTTAGGTGAATGTTGGTTGAATAAATGAGGCCAAACGTTAGACGAAGCTCATCGTGGTTGATGAAGAAATGGATATGTGATTGAAAATGGTTTAAGGGGAATGTCAGGGTTGCAAAGGTGCCTCAAATCATTGGTGTACCTTGTTTTTAGTTCATAAATTGTTTTTTTTTAATTTTTTTTTTTGCATAAAAAAGTCATGATCGAGATATAAAGGAATAATGCTCTTGTTATTGATGGAAATAGTGAATAAACAAACACAATGATCAAATAACATAAAGGGAAATCTATGCTAGACTAATGGGGAAAAGGGAAATGATTAAAATATCATGAAATCTTGTATGATGAACTCGCTATGCGCTTGGTCTTTATTACTTCTTGCCGCCTGGAGGGACGGGAAGTTTGTTTAATTTGCATCCACCAAGTCTTGAATGATGTCCTTCAAATTCCAACATTGCTCGGTAGTGTGGCCCCTTCCTTGATGGTACTTGCAATGGGCATTGGGATTCCATTTGGCGCTCCTTTCTTCGGGTTTTGGCTCTGGAAATGGCCCAATAGGTGTGATAAAGCCTTGACCGTAAAAGCGATCAAAGGCTGCATCATAAGTCATTCCTAAAGAAGTGTAAGTTCTCCTTTTCTTGGGCAATGGAGCATCAAGAGCTAACACTTCATTGAGATAAACTTGGCTTATATTGTTGGTAGTATTTTCGTGCTTAGAAGACAAAGAAGAAGGATGGTCGTTCTTCTTGTTTTTCCAAGTTTTATTATTGTTACTACCAGCAGTCTTTATTAGCTCATCCTCGATATTGATGCCGATGTCGTATACAGCTTCGAAAGTGTTCAGTGGAAGAAATTTGATATGTTCCCTATACTTGTGAGTCAGATTTTGAATAAAGAAAAGAACCATCTCTCTTTCTTTGGGAGGATCTACCAAGAGTTAAGTCGTTTCCCTCCACCTGTTCAGATAAGCGATGAAGCCTTCATTCTCTTTTTCTTTGACAATGGAGAGTTCACTACGTTCAGAAGTTTTGGTTTGAATGTTACACTTGTAACGATTCATAAAACTGTCGGTGACATCTTGCCAAGTCGCAGTACGCTTGGCATCTAGGGAATAAAACCATTGTTGGCAAGCATGCTCTAAGGAGAGAGGGAACACCGTAGGGAAGAGTGTTACGTCCAATCCCTTAAGAGCCATGGTTACAGAGAACGCCTTTAAATGGAATATTGGATTGTCAGTAGGCTTGAACTTTGGAATATCAACAGTGGAGAACTTTTTAGGGAGCCTGTCTTTCACATCCAAAGGAGTGGGAAGTTGTTCCACATAAGTGAAATCCTCATAAATCTTACTCATTTGTTCCTTCAATTTGTCAATGGTAGAAACAGTGACCTTGTTTTGTTCCATGGTAGTGACCCTAGTGGTAAGGGTTTGCATCATGGCAGACAGTACCTCGATGGATTTGGTGATGTTCTCAATATCTTCTTTAGTGGCCATTGAAAGGTGATAAGTAATGTGGAGATGGAAAAGTTCTCTTTGAACGCCTCTTAGATTTAAGAGATTGTCACGGTAATGACTCGAACTGTATTAATCTACCCCTGCTCCTTGACCAAGTACTGTGAAATAAAACAATTTACTTAATTGTTTGACTCGTTGATCAAGATAGGAAAGGAAAAAAATAGACATTTGAAAACAGGTGAGAAAAACTCCACTCATTTTTTTATTATAACGAAAAAAGGGTGCATGAACCTTGTATACGATCATAAGCAACCTAGTGCACGATTCGAGTTGGAACATAAAAAAAGTGTGTGGACTATACTTGACTCGTGAGTGATTAAGTGTTGTTATAAGACTCGCGGTATGATCGTATGGCTAGACATGTGAACAGTAACCAAAATGACTGACACGTGGACCAAATTAGCATGGAAGACCAAAGTAGGGGCTGACTGGACTTAAACTTGGGAACCGTGTCGCGATGCAACTGTTGTGACCCGGAAAACCTGCACCGTGGCGCGGTACAGGCCGCTGTGACACGGTACTGATTGCCGTGACGCGGCTTTTTTATCGTGTCACGGTAATCAGTTCCATGTGTTTATGTGATTTTACCAGTTTTTTTTGTCAATTTTAGAGTTTGTGCTAATTACTAAGTGAGTACGGTCCATTGGCAATTGTTAGTCATAAAATAATCCACCATAGAAAAAGAAAGATCGTTAAGGTTAGGATCAAAACGACTAAATATACACACATAGGAGACGTAACAATGGTGCAAAGAATAGTTCGCAACCTAACGTTCAGTTCTATGTTCCTATATGGTCAGGTTTTATTTAGTGTCAAAAGGGTACCATGGTTAAGAGTTTGAACGTGTTAGCAAGACAACCTCCCTTAAAAGTGTATGCTAACGGGTGGCTCCGCGAGTTCGTGATGAAATCGAACTCGACTCCATGGTTTGGGTGGATTTAAAAACTCAGATGAACCCTTATTACCATGAGCGTTTTTTTATTGATAGAGCTTAAATCCCCCGGGCTTAAGACGTATGTAGAACACACACGTATTTCAGAAAAATCGAAGGAAGATTATTGTGAGAAGAGAAAAAAAGCCACTAGAAGGATTTAAGGACTACCGCGACACGGCAGAATCTACCGTGTCACGGTGCCAAACACCGTGTGATGGTGCCCTGCACCGTGACACGAAAAGCTCTGCCGTGGCGCGGCAGTCAGAAAATCTGACCGGTGCCTCTGTTTTCTTCATTCACAACCAGGTTATCCAATTTTTCCTACGGGACAGACCTGAGATACGACGTTAAAACGTCTATGCATATGCAAAAATGCCAAATTAATCACAAGAATACTTTTCAAGAATCTTTCAAGTCTCATCCACTCATCTTAATTAAATACCGATCACTCAAATCGATAAATAACCAAGAATCCTCCCCAGTGGAGTCACCAAATTGTAGGCGTCGTTTGATCAAGTGCGCCTACGTTAAGCATGTTCTGAATATGCTTGGCGCTCATAAGAAGTGGGAATTGACATATTACGATTAGGGACAAGGAAAGTAGGGAGCCGCCAAAAAGTTTTTAAGGAACTTGTAAACCGTTCACGGATCATAAAAGGCAACCACAAAAAGGGACAACGATAGGCAACAACGATTGACCCGTGAAGGTTACACCCCATTCATAATCCATAAGATTACTAACTCCAAATGGTTCGGAACCACAAAAGGAGGATCGAGGATGATGGTACGAATTGAGTCATGGAGTCACATTCGCCCGTATTGGCCTCTACTCGATTCTTATTATGAAAAGTGATTCTTGCAATCTCAAAGGCATGCAAACAAAGATTCAATTCGCTGTAAACTAATATTAAGCTAAATTGGTTGAATATTAATGCAACACATTATTCTAAAATATTTGTGATCACTTTAATGGAATAACAAGATTAAAAAGGAACCTAAACCGATTGTCGAAATTATCTTATTAGGGGTATTCCTTTTTCATTTTGAATGTGTATGCTAGAATATTTCTTATCCATGCCTCCACCGGCAACATCTCATCCTGTGTCCTGATTCCTAAGTGACCACAAAGCCAAACTCTCTTGACAATTTCACAGTCTCTGAACAGGTGGGACGGCGTTTCTCTTTCTTTGAGACAAAAGACACATGAGGTATTAACATTCACCCCCCCTTTTGGCGATCCCTGCACTACAACTACTAGCATTATGCATAATTTTCCATCCCAGCAAGAGCCAATTAGGCGGAAGTTTCAACTTCCAATATTCCTTCTAGAAACGAGTTCCTTCCTCTCCACATCGTTGCCCCTCCAATCATCTATATCCCGATTTCACTATGTATTCACAATTTTTAGTTTCCCCAGCCCCAAAGGATCTCATCATCCATTTCATGACTCGGGTGGACCGAGAGGATGCGTTTTACATCTTCTGTGCTAAAAAGCAACCAGATTACCCTACTTTCCATTCCCCTCCCTCATCCATCAAATCAGAGACTATTCCATAATTCCTCCTGTCATCTTCACTGACACTATCTTTCAGCCTCACCTTCCCTGCTGCAGTCCACCTATCCCACTCGATACTTACCTTACTACCCCTTCCTACCTTATACCAAAAACCCTCTTTCATTTGGATTGTTGTTTTTTTCATTCCCCTAAATGCCCAAGAGCATCTCCTAGGTGGTTTTCCCCTGACTCCTTGTAGGGAATAATTTTCAAGCTTTAATCCCACTAGCTTGAATCCCACTATGATCATACACTAAAGTACAGTGGCGTCCAAAAGGGAAGAAGATAGAGCAAAAGAGTCGCCAACAAGTTTTTTAGGAACTTGTAAACCGTTCACGAGGTGAAGGTTACACCCCTTAACGATCCAAGAGATCGTCAACTCCATAAGATCTAGAACCAAATAAGGGTTCGGGGATGAAGGTACAAATCCAACCTAAAAGAGATTGAACCTGCCCTAATAATAGGCCTCTACTTTATTCTGATCGTATTCATGTGCGCTTTCTGACTAACATGCAATCAATAGGTTAACCCTAAACCTGTTTAATCTATGTTGGTTGAATATTAATGCACAAATAAATCTATTATTGGCGATCACTTGAATTATAATCACATTAACCCTAACAAGATTATTAATTATCTTATTAAGCGTGATTACAAGTATAGATTCCCTTTAAACATGCATAAAAGGTGTAATCAAGCAATAACAATAAATATCAAGCAACATAATAAATAATCAATATCATAAATAATAATTACAATAATCATAATAATAATCATAAGTAAAATAATCATCATCAAAATAATAATAATAATAATAATATTCATAATCATCATAAATTATAACAATTATAATCATAATCATGTTCATGTTAACATTAAAGCATAATGATAGCAAGATCCTAGGCATGATACTAACAAGATTAATAACAAACCCTAGCATGTCACTAAGCAAAAAAAATCAAATCTTTAACTCTAACATGATACTAACAATCATGAATATTAGGAAGAACATAGGTAGGATCGTAACAATCATATTTAATATTAAAATTACCCTAGACATGATACTAGGAATATCATAATAACAATATAAACATGATTTCTACATCATTATATCAATTAAAACCATTAAAGCACTTACTTTGATGCTTCGTACCTCTTTCTAATAACAAAATACACACGTTAGTAACTTCAAGGAAAATAATAAACAAACAATTAAATTAAATAATTGAAAGAGAGATTTGGGACCAAACCCTCAGAAATTAAACCTTTCACGTCTAGGGCGAAGGCAACTTCGAATATGGCTAGGTGTTTCTAGATCTTGCGAATGCGGAATTTTGTATTTAAAAGCAAAGTTTAGAAAAGAGAAAGAGAGAGAATAATAAAGAAAATCTTGATGAGAGTTGGTGAATGTAGATGATTATTGATTATGAATGCATTTAGAAAACGGAGTTTTTAATACGATATTTATAGAGAAAATCAGCCAAAAAGATAAATTAAACAAAACAGAGTCTGACGCACAAAAAACAGAGCTGGCGCCAACCCTGGCTAGCTGGCGCCAGGCACCAACACTAGCGTCAGGCGCCAATGGCTAGCGCCAGGCCTGGTTCCAGGCGCCAAGGCCTGAGGTCAGGCGCCAAGCCTAAATTTAACGCGTTTTCGAAAATCCGATAAGTTTGCCATACTGGAGGATAAAATCATATAATTTCCTCGAAAGTGCTATTTGATTTTGATTAAAACTCTGAAAAGTCAACAAAAGTCAATTTATCAATGCTAATTGAATTAGGAATGAAAAGAACCTTTTAGAAGAATCTAGAAGACTAAAACCATTCCTAATTGCATTAGGAATGATAAATCATATTAGGCCATCCCCTAGATCATTAGGCCGTACATAAAGCTCAAACCGGGCCCAGTTTAGTAAATTGGCCATAACTTCCTCAATATTCATCGGAATTGGGCTTATAATATATCGTTGGAAAGGTCTTTGCAAGCCCCATCCAACTACACTACTATTGGACCCATATCATGGACCAACCAAACTGGATTGGCTGTTTTATTAAAATTAGTTTTCAAAAACAGAGAGAAGAGAAAAGAAAATAAAAACTTTCCGCAACACTAGACTTTCCACACTTTCACTTCATTCGATCATGATTCGACGTGAAAGGTAGTCATCACCGGGTTTGGTTTTGGGGAGACACAAATGGGTGTCTACACTCCTCGCTCTATTGGTGAACCTCCATACCTACCAATAATGAGCCTACTTATCAGCGTGTTCATGTTGTTGTGTATTCTCCAAGCCTGTTTGATAACCATTGCTTGGTTAAGTTTTAGCGCGTTTCTCAAACCAAGTCCACCCTCCGCCTTATGTCTTTCCAACACCTCTCTCTTCTTCAAGTATATTGGCCTCTTATCCTTTACTCCCGCCCAGAAGAACTTCAAACACAGAGAGCTAATTTTTCCTAGGATTTTCTTCGGTAGCAAGTATAAGGCCAAAATGTGTGCTGTTATGGCCACTAGAATTGATTTTATCAAGAGGAGTCTTCCAGCTTGAGATAGGGCAGAGAATTTCTACAAAAGAATCTTATTCGAGATCTTTTCCACCAGATATTCAAACTGATATAGACTTTTGGCATCTACATCCATAGGGCATCCCAAATATGTTCCAAAAGAGCATTTGCTTGCCATACCTAAGGATTTCCTATGGATTCTCACAAAGGTGGATGGAGTATTTGGGCTGAACATGACAAAGGATTTTTTGCACTGACCACCTCTCCTGATAACTCACAAAACTCATCCAGAGCCTTCCTAGATTCCCTGCATACCTCCATACTCAGCTTGAAGAACAACAATGCATCATCTTCAAAGAATAAGTGTGAGATGGTTAGGGAGCTCCTAGCAGCGCTGATTCCTGTAATCCTCCCCTGTCCCTGTAGCCAAGCTAGCCTTCTTGACAGGACCTCCATACACAAGATGAATAGATATGGGGATAGAGGATCTCCTTTCCGTAGCCCTGCCCTCGGACAAAACCATTTTGACTGGTCACCATTCACGAGGACTGCGTAACTGACCGTTGAGATGCACTAGCTAATCCACTAGATCCACTTTTCCGATAATAACATTGTTCTTAGGATATCAATGATAAACTCCCATATCACACTATCGTAAGCTTTGTTCAGATGTACTTTCATTACTCCTGCAAAGTTCCCATCCTACTTCTTCTTGCCTTTTACGTACTAAATAAGCTCATGTCCCATCAGTGCACTATTAGTCACCAGCCTCCCTGGAACGAAAGCATTCTGAAATTCCCCAACTAATTCCTGCACAATAGGTTTCAATCTGTTCACTAGGCACTTCGAAATCACTTTGTAGATTGTGTTACATAGTCCAATCGGTCTGAACAAATCCACTCTGTTGGCATTTTCCTCCTTTGGAATCAGGAAAATGAATGTTTTGTTCCACTCTTTCAACCCTCCAGTAAAAAAACTATTCACTTCCAAGTGAATATCTTCCCCCATTATATTCCAGCACTATTAGAAGACTGCAGGAGGACATCCGTCTGGGCCTGGTGCTTTCATTGGTTTCATGTCGAGCACTGCTTTTTTAACCTCCTCCCTAGTGAATTCCCCATCCGAGTGTTAGTAACTTTAATAAATATATAAATCAAATGAAAATTAAATTAAATAAATGTAGAGTTGATTTGGTCCAAACCCTCAGTTTTTGATACCTTTCACGCCTTGGTTTAAGGACGCAACCTCGGGTGTTGTATGGACTCCATGGAGTGCTTAAGGGAAGAATGGTGTAATTAAGAATATAGGTTTAAGGCTTAGAATATGAGAGAGAGAGAGAGAGAGAAAGAGAGAGAGAGAGAGAGAGAGAGAGAAAGAGTGAGAGAGAAAGAGAGAGAGAAGAGAAGAGAATGATTTTTGGTGTAGAAAAGAGGAAGAGAGAATGATTTGGTGCCCCGAACTGTAGAAAGGAGGAGGGTATTTATAGGAAAAATGAGTAGAGGGAACACACAGAACCCTAAAAAGGATAAAAAGCCTAAAAACACCGCCGCAACATGGAAAATAATTTTGTGACACGGCAAAATATGTCGTAACACAGGAAAGCCTTGTGTGACGCGGGATATTCTAGAGTGATGCGGGACAAAAAATAGGCTACAAAAGATAAAATACGTGAAGGGTTTACACGAAGAAAACACGAGAAAATTCCGTGACACGGCATTGTACACTGTGGTACGGTATAGTACACCGTGTCACGGTAAAAAAAGTGCGTGAGAAAACGCGGAAAATACACGGAAAAAGCACCGTGACACAGTGAGAAATACCGTGTCACGGCAATAGGTACCGTGTCACGGCAAAAGGTACCGTGCCACGACATGAAAAAAGCACCGTGAAACTTTGTAAATTACCGTGTCACAGCACCAGGCACCGTACCACGTCAGATTTTGCCGTGACACGGTGCTTTTACACTGTGCGCGGTATTTCTAGTTTTTTATGCGTTTTTAAAATTGTCATAACTTTTGATCCGTAATTGGGAATAAGGCATATAATAAATAAATGGAAATATTATCAAGTCTACTTTATAACCCAATTAAAATCAGGTCAAAACCATTTGCATATTTTAAAATATGGCCATTTTAGTAGAAGGGTGTCAGTTTTGGGCCGAGTTTAGTATTTTGCTCAGATCTTTTTCGTTTGAAATCGGAATTGGTCTTATGATATATGGTTGGAAATCTTATTTCAAGTCCTATCCAAAAAAATAATAATAGGATCAAAATTATTATGCCACAAAATCAGTTTCTCTCGGTTTTGTGATGTCGATACGAAATGAGGAAAACAAGTTATGGTTTAGGGAAATGAGCTAGGAAATGGATTGGTTTATGAAATATATTGAATGGAAACAATTATTTAAGCACTCCAAACATTAAATACTCAACCCGACCAATAATGACGGTGAAAGGTTGTTCATCATCAGGTTTGGTTTTGGGGAGACATTTTTAGGTGTCTACAGTGTGCCTCTTAGCTTGTAAGGTTAATTATATATAATGAATTAGCTTTAAAACTTTATTTTTAATATAAATGTTCATACAAAATATAAAAAAACAAAATTAAATAAAGTCTAACATATGGCGTTATTGGTTTGAGTTATTATAGACTTGAAGCGTGTTCGACAGTAGATTTTGAGTAGCTTTTAGTGGTTTGACTAATTCAAGCCATTACTTAGTAAAAAATACTTTTTATGAGTGTTGGTAATGTAGTGGCGGGAGTAGAGTTTAGTGTTGTTGGAGTAGTTTTTGTGAAAAGTCAATACTACTCATGTTAATTATCTTTTGTGAAAAACTAAGTAGTTGTTGGAATATTTCTTTCATTTTTTTTTTAAGATTTTACAGCTAATGGTTATTCAAAAACTCGTTTACCAAACACTAATAATTATGAAGTAATTATTTTTTTTCACAGTTGACATCAAGTTAACAACTAACAACTACTCATACAACTAATAAGATAATAGGTACAACTACCTGTACAACTATATTTTGCCGAACATGCCCTAGATAACTGTAGTCACCCATTTGTGTCTCCCCAAAACAAAACCCAGTGATCAATACCTTTCATTTCATTGATTATCAAACGAGGTGAAAGTATGAAAAATCTAGTGATGAGGATGTTTTTATAAAAATATCTCTTCTTTCTGTTTTTAAAAATATTTCTTTTCTTACCCTATTTATGAAAAACGCGCATTCCAGTTTAGTTTAGTCCATGATAAGGGTCCAATAATAGTGTAGTTGGATAGGGCTCGAAAAGAGCTTTCCAACGATATATTATAAGCCTAATTCAGCTGAATAATGAGGAAGTTATGGCCAAATTACTAAACTGGGACCGGTTTGGTTTTATATGTGGCCCAATGATCTAGAGGAGGGCCTATTATGAATTATCATTCCTAATGCAATTAGGATTGATTATAGTCTTCTAGAAAAGAGTCTTTTGAGTCCTAATGGGATTAGGATTGATAATTATGTTTTATGAGTTTTATTTGGAATAAAAGTAGTGTTTTATGTAAAATTACGATTTTACCCTTCGTAAGGACTTTTACGACTTAATTTTTATCAAAATATAGAAAACGTGTGAAAAAACCTTCTGCAGCGCCAAACGTCAGGCTGTCGCCTGGCGACAGACCCTGCCGCGCGGCGACAGATGCTGTTGTTGGAGACAGAGTCGTGTTTTATTCCTTTTCGAACTCTGTTTCGTATTATCAATTCCGGACTATTTCATTATAAATAGCGTCCTTAGATCTCCGTTTTTAATAACCAATTATAATAAACTCTTAACCAGAATTCTCTAATTCTTCTCTCTCTCTAAGCTAAAGCCTATTCTCTTTCTCTTTCTAAACCAACCCTTTTTACAAAAAAAATTCCGCATTCACAAGATCTAGACACACCTAGCCAAGTTTGAAGTTGCCTTCGCCCTAAACGTGAAAGGTTTGATAATTCTGAGGGTTTGGTCCCAAATCTCTATTTCAATTATTTAATTTAATTGTTTTATTTATATTTTCCTTGATGTTAATAACGTGTGTATTTTGTTATTAGAAAGAGATACGAGGCATCCAAGTAAGTACTTTAATTTTTTAATTGATATTATGATATAGAAATCATGTTTAGGTATTTATTTTGATTCCTAGTATCATTAGTATGTTTTTTCCTAGTATCATGTTAGGATGATTTTCTTAGTATGATGTTTAGGGTAAAGAGTAAGTTCCTTATATCAATTATGATTTCTGTGATGCTTCCTATTTCTTTCTTAATAGAATGTTAGTATCATGATAGGGATAAAGCTTTGATTTTTATTATTTAGTGACATGCTAGGGTTTGTTATTAATCTTGTTAGTATCATGCCTAGGATCTTGCTAATAATATTTTGCTTTAACATGGTTATTTTTATTATGATGCTTGTGATAATTATGATTATTATTATTATAATTTATTATGATTATGTTGCTTGATTATATTATTGTTATTGCTTGATCACACCTTTTATGCATGTTTAAAGGGAACTTGTACTTGTAATCACGCTTAATAAGATAATTAATAATCTTGTTTAGGTTTAATATGATTATAATTCAAGTGATCGCCAATAATAGATTTATTTGTGCATTAATATTCAACCAACATATAGATAAACAGGTTTAGGGTTAACCTATTGATTGCATGTTACTCAGAAAGCGCACATGAATACGAGAAGAATAAAGTAGAGGCCTATTTTATAGGGAGAGTTCTTTCTCTTTTAGATTGGATTCGTACCCTCATCCCTGAACTTCAAGTCTTGGTTCCAGACCTATTGGAGTTAACGATCTCTGGGATCGTTAAGGGCTGCAACCTTCACCCTGTGAACGGTTTACAAGTACTTAAAACTTGTTGGCAACTCTTTTGCTCTAGCTTCTTTCCCTTAGACGCCACCATGCTTAAGTGTATGATCACAGTGGGGTTCAAGTTTAGGGTAATTCTTGAAATATTCCCTACAGTTTTTGGCGACTCCGCTGAGGAGGATTTCTATTTTAATTCCTAAAATTTATTTTGGCAATTATTTAGAATGAGTGGGTGAGACTCGAAAAGTTCTAAGTATTTCATGTGCGTAATTTTGATTAACATTATTGTCATATGCATAAAAATGGTTCTCATTGGAAAGACCATCCGTAATGAGTCAAAAACATAGGATTTTTACACGTAGGAAATTTGAGGAATATCTTTCACAACTAGAATCGAAATAATACTGCGAAAACTGGAAAAAATTCTAAGAACACATAAAGCTCCTGAGGCATGTAAGAACTAGGGTCTAGAAAACAGAGCCTGTCGCCAATGATATGGCTCTGTCGCCTAGCGACAGGGCTTATATCCTAGTGACAGACTCTGTTGTCTGACACCGTGTTTTTCCAATACCGAGCCAGAAATCTGCCTTCTTGTTTCGACTAGTTCTAGCATTGTTGGCTCGATTCTACTTCCTAATTGAGTTTTTCTCTTTTTTCAGAAACCCATATGTGTTCTACATATGGACATAACCATATGGGAATTCATGCTCCATCTACCCGATTGAACGCTCTAAGCAACAAAGGGTACATCCGAGAGTGTTGAATTACCCAAACCATGGAAGCGAGTTAAACTCGCTGGGTCCCATCCACACGCGCCAACCCTTCCAAAGGTAAGGCTTCCGCGCGGTGCATCCGGACTCATAACCATGGACCCTCTTTGACTAACCCATATCCTGAACTTTAGAGAACTAGAGCCATGGTTAGGTTGCAAACTCATTGCATTATGTTGTGACTACCTGACTACTTGTGTATCTCTTACTTGTGCATACTTATTATGTGACTAAACTAACCGTTTGGTTTTACTTGTGTTTGTAATTAAGTCTTTATTAACTAACCAATGACTAAAGGGCTTTGCTTAATTAATTGATTAATTAATTTGAGCTAAAAAAATGAACCTAAAATCGAGTCATAGTTCCTTTAAGTCAACCCGGATTTTTATTCCCGTATACTGCACAAGCGCCTACTTGTTTTGGTCATAGCCAGAGGTCTAGGAAGAGTTACGAGTCGTAAAACCTATGGATCTGTAGCCCCGAGATTTGTCTTTAATTTGGCATTGGTTACGTCCCAATCAGAGTCACATATCAAAGTATGACTAAAATACCACAGCCTGTCCAGTTTAATGCATATATGTGAGGTCTTAACTTAGTCTTTGCTTGAGTCTAGTCACATAGTCTAGCCACACGGTCATGACACGAGTCTTAACATGTCACCTACACTCAATAGTCATAGCACACACTTTGTATATGTCACCATGACCATGTCTTAGTGTAGACACCCATTTGTGTCTCCCCAAAACCAAACCCAGTGATAAGTACCTTTCACGTCGAATCATAATCGAATGAAGTGAAAGTATGGAAAGTTTAGTGTTGCGGATAGTTTTAATTTCTTTTCTTTTCTCTCTGTTTTTGAAAACTTATTTTAAGAAAAAAGTCAATCCATTTTGGTTGGTCCATGATATGGGTCCGATGGGGCTTGACAAGAGCTTTCCAACTATATATTATAAGCCCAATTCTGATAAATATTGAGGAAGTTATGGCCAATTTACTGAACTGGGCTCGGTTTTAGCCTTATATGCGGCCCAATGATTTAGGGGAGGGCCTAATATAGATTTATCATTCCTAATGCAATTAGGAATGGTTTTCGTCTTCTAGATTCTTCTAGAAGGTTCTTTTCGTTCCTAATTCAATTAGCATTGATAAATTGACTTTTCTGAGTTTTAATTAAAATCAAAGAGCATTTTTGAGGAAAAATACGATTTTATCCTCCTGTACGGCAATTTTTATCTGATTTTAAGAAAACGCGTGAATTTCCAGATCAGCGCCAAACGCCAGCTGTAGCGCCTGGCGCTACGCTTGGCGCCTGCCGCTAATGTTGGCGCCTGGCGCCAATAGCCAGCGTTGGCGCTAATCAGGTTTTGTTTGCGCCAGATCTCTGTTTTATCTTTTTGGCTGATATTCTTTATAAATAACGTCGTAAAAACTCCGTTTTGATTCACCAGTTTTCATCAACAACCAGTTTTCATTCATCTACAATCTTCTAATTCTCTCTCTCTCTTTTTCTAAACTAGCTTCTCTCAAATATAAAAATTCTGCATTCATTAGATCTAGATACACCTAGCCATATTCGAAGTTGTCTTCGCCCTATACGTGAAAGGTTTAATTTCTGAGGGTTTGGTCCCAAATCTCTCTTTCCATTATTTAATTTAATTGTTTTGTTTATTATTTTCCTTGAAGTTAATAACGTGTGTATTTTGTTATTAGAAAGAGGTACGAGGCATCCAAGTAAGTACTTTAATTGTTTAGTTGATGTTATGATATAGAAATCATGCTTAGATTGTTATTTTGATTCCTAGTATCATGTTAGGATGTTTTCCTTAATTTGATGTCTAGGGTAAATTTAATATCAAGTATGATTAAAAGTATGATGCCTTTTATGTTCTTCCTAATATTTATGATTGTTAGTATTATGTTAGGGTTACAGATTTGATTTTTATTGTTAGTGACATGCAAGGGTTTGTTATTAATCTTGTTAGTATCATACCTAGGATCTTGATATTATTATGCTTTAGCGTTGATATGATTATTTTAATTATGATTGTTATGATTATAATTTTATGATGGTTATTATGATGATTATTTATTATGTAGCTTGATATTTATTGTTATTGCTTGATCACGCCTTTTATGCATGTTTAAAGGGAATTTGTACATGTAATCTCGCTTAATAAGATATTTAATAATCTTGTTTAGGGTAAATTTGATTATAATTCAAGTGATCGCCAATAATAGATTTATTTTTGCATTAAAATTCAACCAACATAGATTAAATAGGTTTAGGGTTAATCCTATTGATTGCATGTTAATCAGAAAGCGCACATGAATACGATCAGAAAAAAGTAGAGGCCTATTATTAGGGCAGGTTCAATCTCTTTTAGGTTGGATTTGTACCTTCATCCCCGAACCCTATTTGGTTCAATACCTTATGGAGTTGACGGTCTCTTGGATCGTTAAGGGGCGTAACCTTCACCCTGTGAACGGTTTACAAGTTCCTAAAAAACTTGTTGGCGACTCTTTTGCTCTATCTTCTTTCCCTTTGGACGCCACCGTACTTTAGTGTATGATCATAGTGGGGTTCAAGCTAGGGGATTAACGCTTGAAATATTCCCTACAGTATTTGGCGACTCCACTAGGGAAGATTTCTATTTTAAATCCTGAATTTGTTTCGGCAATGATTTAGAATGAGTGGATGAGACTCGAAACGTTTTAAGTATTTCATGTGCGTAATTTTGATTAACATTATTGTCATATGCATAAAAAAGATCTCATTGGAAAGACCATCCGTAATGAGTTAAAACATAGGATTTTACACGTAGGAAATTTGAGAAGTACCTTTTACAACTAGGACTGAAATAATACTGCGCGAAACTGGAAAATTTTATCGAGCACAGAAAGCTGCTGAGGCATGTAGGAATTAGCGTCAGCGACCAGAGCATTGGCGCCAGACTTTTAGCTGTAGCACCAGAGGATAGGCTTATCGCCAGGCGCTACAGCTAAAACCTGGCGCCAAGCTATGTTTGTTGGCGCCAAATTCTTCCAATACCGAGCCAGAAATATGCGTTCTAATTTCGACCAGTTTTTCGTATTGTTTGCTGGATCCTAGTTCCTGATTGTGTTTTTCTCACTTTTCTGAAACCCATATGTGCTCTACATATGGACATAACCCTGTGGGAATTCATGCTCCATCTACCTGATTGAACGCTCTGAGCAACAAAGGGTACATCCGAGAATGTTGAATTCACCAAACCATGGAAGCGAGTTTTTCTAAAACTCGCGGTGTCCCATCCACTCGCGCCAACCCTTCACGGTTAGGCTTCCGCGCAGTGCATCTGGACAATTAACCATGGACCCTCTATTGAGTAAACCATATCCTGAACTTTAAAGAACTAGAGCCATGGTTAGGTTGCAAACTCAATGCATCATATTGTGCCTACTTGACTAATTGTGCATTATTTGTTGTGCATATACTATGTTTCCTTAACCGTTTGTTTGACTTGTGTTGAGATTAAAATAAATTAATGACTTAAAGAACTTTGCCTAATTAATTAAGTAATTAATTAATTAAGTAAATAAAGTCTAATTTTTTTTAATCAGAATTGACCTAGTACGACTTTAGGCATACCCTTGTTGATTAATAACACCAAAAACAGTCCCTGATTGAAGCTCCAGCATTGGCGCCAAAGTCTGGACTGTAGCGCCACTCTGTGGAGCGTCGCGCCTAGCGACAGCTCTGTCGTCTGGCGCTACACTACACAGTGCGACGCCAGTCCTGTCGTTTTGCCGACAGTTCGGATTATTGATTGAGTCATCACCTAGTGTCTAATTAACCAGTTTGCTAATTAATTCGGTTAATTTTCGCTGTCAATAGTACTTGGTCGAGTCATTAATCGAGTCTAGGCACTAAGTCCCATGGTCATAACACGAGTCTTCACATGTAACCTACACTCACTAGTCTTAGCACACACTTCAAGTATGTATCACCATGACCATGTCTTAGGTTCATGCATGAGTCGGTTTTTTTCGTCATTTGAGTTGGGGGGGTACATTCTATTCCTAGTTCTTCATATCTCTCCATCTACATCATTTTTCTTCACATTCTATTCCAATGTTTCTTTACTTCCTCCATCCATTGCATGTTGAATAAAGTTTGAGTCAAATTAATTAACAATGAATATCCCCAAATTCCTTTTCCACAGTACTTGGTCGAGGAGAGAAGGGCGATTAATCAAGGACAACCTCTTTATTCAAGTCTCACTTTTTGATAAACCAATTCGTCAAAAGAGGAAGGCTAAAAAGATAATGGCAAGTCAAGAAGAGGTCAATGAACTTAGGAATCAATTGAATGACGTGACTGAGGTGTTAAAGGCTTTAACCCTCAAAATTGATGACCCTGTGAAGCAACAACAAATGAAACTTATGCAAGAAACCTTGAGCAAGCTATCTAGTGACTATAAATTTCAGGGCATTAGTTTGCAAGGGGTCTCGCTGGACAAGGAACTTCTTCCGCATAAGTTCAATACCACTAACATCCCTAAATTCAAGGCAACAGATAACCCTTACTTTCACCTAAGAGCTTTTGAAACCATAATGAGTATTAAGGGTATCGATAAGAAAGTTTTCCCCTCTCTATTTTCTCTATCTCTTGAGACCGTTTGCCAGCAATGGTTCTTTTCTCTCAAGAAAGAGAAAACCTCTTCTTGGGAGTCGATAGTAAACTCTTTCATTGATAGGTAAGACAAAAAGAGAATGAAGGCTTTACTTCTTTCTTTAATAAGTGGAGGGAAACTTCCGCTAAGATGATTGAGGTGTCCACTAAAAAAGAATCTGTGAGGATGTTTATCAAGAATCTCCAAGAGAAATATTCGAAGCATTTAAAATATCAACATAATTTGAATATTTTCAAGGCCGTTTATGACATCGGAATTGAAATTGAAGATGACCTCGCAAAGCAAAAAGCTACTAACAATAGTAACCACGGTGGCTTGAAAGGAAAGAAGAACGACAATCCTTCTTCTTCCGAAAACGCCCACTCTAGTAATAATGTTAGTACCTTTGACCATAATGGTGTCTTAACCATGGACAATCAAGGATCTAAAAGGAAACCCATGAGAGAGTTCACACCCATTAGAATGACCTACGATGCTACTTTCGATTGTCTCTATGACCGAGGGTTAATCAAACCTATTAGCCCTACCGAGGATCCAACACCAGAAAATCGATCTTCGAGATGGAATCCCAACTCCTATTGCAAGTACCATCGAGGAAACGGTCATACCACTAATGAATGCTACAAGTTTCAAAACCTCATTCAAGATCTCATAGAGGCAAATAAGATCCCATTGCCTCTAGCTAGCGAGAAGATTGGATGATGTCGGAGCGAACAACACAAGATAGAGGCGAGCTTCAATGACGAGATTTCATGACCTCTTTTTTCTATTTCTTTTTCATTTTTTCCTTTCCCCAATAAGTCTAGCATAGGAACCCTTTTTTTTTCCTTAGATTAATTTTGTAAATTCTTTCTTTTCCCTTTTTAATAAAATGAGCATTTATTCTCTTACATATGATCATTTCATTATTATTGCATTAAAAAAAAATTCATGTCGAACTAAACACAAGGTATACCAATGATTTGAGGCACCCCTTGTAGCCACATCATATCGCCTTTCACCTCTCAAATATACAATCCTTTTTTGATAAACCACTTTGAGCCTCGTCTAACGATAGACCCTTCATTTTTTCAACCCATATCTACCTAACCTTGGGATGGGATGGTGTGTAACTTATGCAATCTCAAAAGCTTGAGTGATTTCAAAAGATCAAAATAAAAAATAATAGTAAAAATAAGCAAAAGCAAAAAATAAATAAAAGTGTACAAAAGGGTAAGTGTTCCAATGTCTTTGATATGAAAATATCTTTGATATGAACACGTCTCAGATTACGTCTCTTATCGAGTGCTTGCTACCGTGCCTGAGAAACATGAATGCCAAGTGAATGATAGACCGCATGATCGGGATTGCCCACACTTATTAAAATAAAATAAATAAAGTAAGAAAAAAGAGCTAAAAAAGAGTAGGAACTCAAGCATAAAAATATAAAGATTCAAAAGCAAGGTTACACACCTTGGGGGCTTATCTAGGGTCTTGAGCCTTTATCCCCTTCTTCTATAACCTTTAGCCTAACCACGTTACAACCCTTATAAAGACCTTTTTGAGGTATACACACTTGTGTGAGATTTGGCTAGAGCTACATTCGGCCTGATTCCTAACGGATACGTAGGCAACCTCACATCGAGGTGCGGCCGTAATAAACATGCATTCATATTCACATTCTCACACCATGATCATATCAAGGGATTCCTATGTTCATCCCTATTCATGTAGAGCTAGACTTGGGGGCTTGATCCCTACATCATTAGCTTACCTAGCCTAAGAGTCACCATCATTTGACTCTTCTTGAAATAATATTTTCCCACACTTAGCCCTTGCGTCCTCTTTTTAGTATCACTTTCACACACATCACAGATACATGACCAAATATACCTTCCCTTAGGAACCCTTTGTCATGGAATCTTAACACAACGTTGAAGCATGCCTTGTCATATCAACAACACTCATCAATCATAATTGTCATTGCATCACGAAGTATGAAGTGCTTAGCCTCCGTGCCTAAGTTACCTAAATACTTTCATTATCGAGTCAACTAGGATAGTCTAAGATGTTACAATCCTTGTACTGTATCAAACAACATTTGACTAAGCTCATTCAACATGCATTTGAAAACTTTAATTCTTTTTTCGTGTCTTTCTTTTTCGGGAGAAAGTCGGTACCCTCCACAAAATGACGGAAAATCTTTGCTTTTTTGCATTTTTGAGTCGCACAATCATAATACAATGCACACACGGGTCATGAGTCACACGTGTCATTTCACTTCGAGTCGAGTCAACCTCGAGTCAATCACAGTGAGTCAAGTTTATACCTTGAGTCGTGTCAAGTCAATGAGTCAAGCGACATTAAACCTTAGGTCAACCCTAAGATAATTAAAGAAATTAGCAAAGTTCTATAGTAAAAAATAAATACAGGTGCAGCAGAATAGGGAAGACCCTACTCCAGCGCCAGACGACAACATCTAGCGTATGGAAATAGATTTCAGCGCTTAGCGCTAGACCTCATCATCTGGCGACAGAGCTCGAAGCCTCTCAGAAAGGTGATTTCGACCTCATACAGCAATTTCGAGTTCCTTGGTACGCCAGTTAGCCCCTATAAGCAATTTGACATGATTAAGAAGTCGGTTTGATTACAATCTAAGTGATCAACCTGACGAAAGATCGCCTCACTTAGCTTAAGCGCCTAAAACACTGGCTAATTACAATTAGTTTAAAAGCAAGCACTTAAACGACAATATTTCCAAATATGGATTGTCGCGCATTCTTATTAAACGATAATTTTTTCCAAAAATTGGATTGTCATCCCCAACTGACAATATTTCCAAAAATGGATTGTCGTGCATCTTTTTCAACGACAATTTTTCCAAGATTGGATTGTCATCTCTGGCAAGGTTTCCAAGCGTGGATTGTCGTGCTCCTTCTTTGTTTGACAAGTTTTTCCAAGTTCGGATTGTCATACATTCATCGATTCGTTTGCAAGTTTTCCGAGATTGGATTGTCATAAACCCAGTTCCCTATGGAAAAATTTCCCAAAGGATTGTTGTAGGACGCTATTCATCATAAAAATCGGCAAAGGTTCCTCAACGTGGATTGTCATTCATTTCAGTAAGCGGAAAATTTTCCCGAAGTGGATTGTCGGTCGACTCTTTTTTGCAAATGTTCCAAGACGCGGATTGTCAATTGTGGCAATATTTTCCTAAAAGGATTGTCGCATAGCGTTGGCAAATTTCCAAGGTGGATTGCTTTCAAGAGTTATATTCCAAGATGTGGATTGTCGATCGTAGCAAAATTCTTATGACAGATTGTTACAAAGCAATGGCAACTTTTCCTAAAAATTGGATTTTGGCAAATTTTCCGAGATACGGATTGTCGCTTCATCGTGGTAACATTTCCAAGGATGGATTGTTACGAAGCATTGGAAACTATTCCCAAATAAAAAAGGATTGTCATCACAGCAAAAGCACGAACATAATGGTTCACAAGCAGCAAACCGTCGACGTACTGGCATAACGGAAGCAAAGTTCAAGCGAGCTTTAGAGATCGGCAAGCGTTGGTCTTCGGAAATTCTTCTTCGGAACATTTCCAGGCCATCAAAGCTCTTTGCTCTAGAGACGTGTGGGCATATCATCCTATTATCAAGCTCTTTGTTCAGAGACGCGTGGACACATCATTCAGAAGTTCATATTAACAAAAAACAAAGAAGCTCTTTTATTCAGAGATGCGTGAACATTTCATTCAAGCTCTTTGTTCAGAGGCGCGTGAACCTATCCAAAAAAAAGCTCTTTGTTCAGAGACGTGTGAACATCAAAACAGCAAGATGGCGTTCCATAGATTGTGGAAAGTTGTCAAAAAACAACTGAAGGTGATTTCAGGCGAAGTTGTCTTCGATCGTATTCCCTTGGACGTGGAATATTATCAATGCGGATGAGGATTGTTTCAAGCGAAGCAATCTTCGATAGTATTCCCTTGGACGTGGAATATTATCAATGTGGATGAGGATTGTTTCAAGCGAAGCAATCTTCGATGGTATTCCCTTGGACGTGGAATATTATTAAAGCGGAAGAGGATCGTTTCAAGCGAAGTAATCTTCTATATTGGAGGCGGTTACAGGCGTAGCGGTTTTCAAGCGGGATGACATTCTCTTGGCAGGAGGTCATCAAAACAACAGCAATGCGGCAGAAAATCGGTTACTTTCAGAGACGTGTGCTCGACGGTGCAAGATACGCATTTCTTAACTCTTTTATCTGTTTAACTAACGCTAGTTTGCAGGAATCGGCGTTACAAGAATGATTTAGGATCGCAGAATGTTCTGAATCATTCTCCGTCCCTATCGATACTTTGACTTTTGTTTTCAAAACTTGCGTTTCTCCAAACTCAATCAAAGTGGGGGCTTCTGTAGACACCCATTTGTGTCTCCCCAAAACCAAACCCAGTGATGAGTACCTTTCACGTCGAATCATAATCTAATGAAGTGAAAGTGTGGAAAGTTTAGTGTTGCGGATAGTTTTAATTTCTTTTCTTTTCTCACTGTTTTTGAAAACTTATTTTAAGATAACAGCCAATCTAGTTTGGTTGGTCCATGATATGGGTCCAATAGTAGTGTAGTTGGATGGGGCTTGACAAGAGCTTTACAATGATATATTGTAAGCCCAATTCCGATGAATATTGAGGAAGTTAAGGCTAATTTACTAATATGGGCCCGGTTTGAGCCTTATATGCGGCCCAATGATCTAGGGGAGGGCCTAATATAGATTTATCATTCCTAATGCAATTAGGAATGGTTTTCGTCTTCTAGATTCTTCTAGAAGGTTCTTTTCGTTCCTAATTCAATTAGCCTTGATAAATTAACTTTTAAGAGTTTTAATTAAAATCAAAGAGCATTTTTGAGGAAAAATACGATTTTATCCTCCTGTACGGCAATTTTTATCTGATTTTAAGAAAACGCGTGAATTTCCAGATCAGCGCCAAACGCCAGCTGTAGCGCCAGGCGCTAGCATTGGCGCCTGGCGCTATTGTTGGTGCCTGGCTCCAATAGCCATCGTTGGCGCTAATTAGGTTTTGTTTGCGCCAGATCTCTGTTTTAATATTTTATCTTTTTGGCTGATTTTCTCTATAAATAACGTCGTAAAAACTCCGTTTTGATTCACCAGTTTTCATCAACAACCAGTTTTCATTCATCTGCAATCTTCTAATTCTCTCTCTCTCTTTTTCTAAACTAGCTTCTCTCAAATATAAAAATTCTGCATTCATTAGATTTAGATACACCTAGCCATATTCGAAGTTGCCTTCGCCCTAGACGTGAAAGGTTTAATTTCTGAGGGTTTGGTCCCAAATCTCTCTTTCCATTATTTAATTTAATTGTTTTGTTTATTATTTTCCTTGAAGTTACTAATGTGTGTATTTTGTTATTAGAAAGAGGTACGAGGCATCCAAGTAAGTACTTTAATTGTTTAATTGATGTTATGATATAGAAATCATGCTTAGATTGTTATTTTGATTCCTAGTATCATGCTAGGATGTTTTCCTTAATTTGATGTCTAGGGTAAATTTAATATCAAGTATGATTAAAAGTATGATGCCTTTTATGTTCTTCCTAATATTTATGATTGTTAGTATTATGTTAGGGTTACAGATTTGATTTTTATTGTTAGTGACATGCAAGGGTTTGTTATTAATCTTGTTAGTATCATACCTAGGATCTTGCTATTATTATGCTTTAGCGTTGATATGATTATTTTAATTATGATTGTTATGATTATAATTTTATGATGATTATTATGATGATTATTTATTATGTTGCTTGATATTTATTGTTATTGCTTGATCACGCCTTTTATGCATGTTTAAAGGGAATTTGTACTTGTAATCTCGCTTAATAAGATATTTAATAATCTTGTTTAGGGTAAATTTGATTATAATTCAAGTGATCGCCAATAATAGATTTATTTTTGCATTAAAATTCAACCAACATAGATTAAACAGGTTTAGGGTTAATCCTATTGATTGCATGTTAATCAGAAAGCGCACATGAATACGATCAGAAAAAAGTAGAGGCCTATTATTAGGGCGAGTTCAATCTCTTTTAGTTTGGATTTGTACCTTCATCCCCGAACCCTATTTGGTTCAATACCTTATGGAGTTGATGGTCTCTTGGATCGTTAAGGGGTGTAACCTTCACCCTGTGAACGGTTTACAAGTTTCTAAAAAACTTGTTGGCGACTCTTTTGCTCTATCTTCTTTCCCTTTGGACGCCACCGTACTTTAGTGTATGATCACAGTGGGGTTCAAGCTAGGGGATTAACGCTTGAAATATTCCCTACACTTAGGTTCATGCATGAGTCGTTTTTCCATCATTTGAGTTGAGGATCCATTCCATTTCTATTCTCTTCCATATCCTCTTTCAATCTATTGCATGTTCAATTGAGCTTGAGCCAAAAATAAATAATAAAAAACTTATCCCTAATTTCCCTTTCTACAGTACTTGGTCAAGGAGAGAAGGCCGATTAATCAAGGATAACACCTTTATTCAAGTTCAAATTTTTGATAAACCGATTCGTCAAAAGAGAAAAGCTAAGAAGATAATGGCAAGTCAAGAAGAAGTCAATGAGCTTAAGAAGCAAATGGCAGATGTGATTGAGGTGTTGAAGGCTTTAACCCTCCAAATTAATGATCCTGTGAAACCACAACAATGGAGCTCATGCAAGAAAGCTTGAGAAAAATATCCAATGACTGCAGGTTCCAGGACATAAGCTCACAAGGGGTCTCAGTGGACAAGGAGCTTCTTCCGCAGAAATTCAATGCCAATGACATCCCTAAGTTTAAGCCAACTAACAATGCGTACTTTCATTTAAGGGCCTTTGAAACTGTAATGATCATCAAAGGGATTGATAAGAATATTTTTCACTCTTTATTCTCGCTATCTCTTGATCGAAACCATTTGTCAACATTGGTATGGAATAAAAAATGCTTTCATTGATAGATATAAGTGTAATATTCAAATTGAAACCGACCATAGACAACTTGAGATGCTAAAACAAAAAGGAAACGAAGGGTTCACCTCCTTCTTCAACAAGTGGAGGGAAACTTCCGCTAACATGATCGAAGTCCCTACTGAAAAAGAATCCGTGAGGATGTTCATAAAAAATTTACAAGAAAAGTATTCAAAGCACTTAAAATATCAACATAACTTGAATACTTTCAAGGCCGTCTATGACATCGGTATCGAGATCGAAGATGACCTCGCAAAGAAAAAAGCTACTAACAATAGTAACCACGGTGGCTGGAAAGGAAAGAAGAACGACAATCCTTCTTCTTCCAAAAACGCCCACTCTAGTAACAATCTTAGTACCTTTGATCTCAGTGAAGTCTTAGCCATGTATAACCAAGGATCTAACAAGAAACTAAGGAAAGACTTCACCCCCATTGGGATGAGCTATGACGCTGCCTTTGATCAACTCCATACTAAGGGACTCATTACTCCCATTGGACCTATTCAAGATCCTGCACCTGAAAAGAGATTGTCTAGTTGGAACCCAGATGCACATTGCAAGTACCATCAAGGTAGGGGTCATACTACTTAGAGTTGTTGGAAGCTAAAAGAGGCTATATATCCAACTTTTGATCGATAATAACAAGCTTCCCATACCTCCAGCTAGCAAGAAGAGCGAGTGATGATAAAGTAAAGACACGAAGCGAGCTTCAATGACAAGATTTCGTGACCTTTTTTTTCTATTTCTTTTATTTATCCCTTCCCCAATAAGTCTAGCATAGACACCTACTATTTTTCTTTAGATATACTTTGTAGATTGTTTCTTTTTCCCTTTTAATAAAATGAGAATTTATTTCCTCGCATATAAAAAAAAAAATACATGCCGAACTAAGCACAAGGTATACCAATGATTTGAGGCACCCCTTGTAGCCACACCATATCATCCTTTACCCTTCAAATTAAATATGTTATCCTTTCTTGATAAACCACTTTGAGCCTCATCTAACGATTGACCTTTCTTTCTTCAACCCACATCTACCTAACCTTGAGATGGAATGACGTGTAACTTATGCAATTTTCAAAGAACAAAATCTTGAGTGATTCAAACAAAATAGAGATAATAAAGTGTACAAAAGGGCAAGTGTTACAATGTCTTTAACATGAACATGTCATTGATATGAACACATCTCAGATTGCGTCTCTTATGGAGTGCTCGGTACCGTGCCTGAGAAACATGAATGCCAAGTGAGTGATATATAGACCGCATGATCGGGATTGCCCACACTTAATAAAATAAATGCTAAAGCAAAAGAGAGAGCTAAAAAAAAGTAGAAAGCCTCAAGCATAAAAATATTTACGTTCATAATTGATCATATATAGGAATTTCCTATGCTCATCCCTATTACGTAACCACGTTACAACCCTTAAACTTGTAAAAAAAAAGGTTTATGCTTGGGGGCTTATCTAGGATCTTGAGCCTTTATCCCCTTCTTCTCTAACCTTTAGCCTAACCACGTTACAACCCTTAAAAATACATTTTTGAGGTATACACACACTTGTGCGAGGTTCCGCTAGATCTACGTTCGGCCTGATTCCTAACGGATACGTAGGCAATCTCACATCGAGGTGCGGCCATAATAAAAATATATTCATATATATTTACGTTCATAATTGATCATATATAGGAATTTCCTATGCTCATCCCTATATACGTAGAGCTAGACTTGGGGGCTTGATCCCTACATTATTAGCTTACCTAGCCTAAAGAGTCACCATCATTTGACTCGTCTTGAAATAATTTTTTCTCCCACACTTAGTCCTTGCGACCTAACCTAAGGGTCACTTTCACACACTGCACAGATACATGACCAAATAGTCTTCCCCTTAAGAACCCTTTTTCATGAAATCTTAACACAACGTTGAAGCATACTTTGTCATAACAAAATCACTCATCACTCATCATTGCATCATAAAGTACGAAGTGCTTAGCCACCGTGCCTAAGTTACCCAAGTACTTTCATCATTGAGTCAACAATTGAGATAGCCTAGGATGAATTAATCCTTGCACCTTGAGAAATAGTATCAAACAACATTTGACTAAGCTCATTCAACATGCACCATAAAAAACTTCTTCCTTTTTGTGTCTTTCTTTTTCGGGAGAAAGTCGGTACTCTCCACAAAAAAAATGACGGGAAAGTTTTTGCTTTTTTTGAGTCGCACGATCACACTATAATGCACACACGAGTTATGAACATTGAGTCATGTCGTGTCATATCATCTTCAATTGAGTCAAGTCACATGTGTCAAACACTTTGAGTCAAGTCATGGCAAGTCATATATGTTTGAAACACATTAAATCTTAATGAGTTAAGCAACATTAAGCCTTAGGTCAACTCTAAGATAATTAAAGAGATGAGAAAAGTCCTATAGTAAAAAATATAAATGCAGGTGCATCCTAGTAAGCAAGAACATTCTCGGATTTTTTTCAAAAAACCGCGAATATGACACATGAGATTCTTCCAAGATGAGAGGAGTTACATAGATCAGTAAATTAGAGATGAAGAGCTTTAATTTACAAAAGATTTGAGCGGATTTGGTTGAAAGGAAACGACCAAGTTCAAAGTTCGGAGTGAAATCGAGCAACGAACAGCAGCAACAAAGGCCAAATAGGGAAGACTCGACTCTAGCGCCAAACGACAAGGCTGTCGCCTGGCGACAGAAGAAAAGTGCGGCGACACATTTTCCAAGCAGGCGCTGGTGCCGTGGCACAATGCGTGGCCCCCATATTAGATTATGCAGACCTAGTGCAGAAATTTCCGGGTTCCTTGGTACGCCAGTTACCCCCTCTAAGTAATTTGACATGATTTAGTAATCGGCTCGATTACAATCACATAAAGTGATCGACCTGATAAAAGATCGTCTCACTTAGCTTAGCGCCTTAACATTGGCTCATAGCAAAGACACCAACATAATGGTTCACAAGCAGTAAAAGCACCGACGTAATTAAACAATACTTCATTGTAAAAATAAAAAGGAAAATTTGTCACACTAAAACCTTTTAAATGCTTTTTAGTTGATAAAAAAAATCACCAAGTTCATTTTTTTGCAAAAAGAAAACTGTTTACTTGATTACCCTCTAGGTTACTTCATTACTCTCTAATTTCCTCTCATTTCCACTAATTATACCCTCTAACCCCCCTTATTATCAATAATTAACAGAAGGGGTGATGTCGCTTGACAGGGGAGGGTTGCTGGATGGTGGTGGTGTTTTTTTTTTTCCTTTCCCTTTTTTGAATTTATAAATTAATTTAATTATCTATACTTTATTTTGTATATATTAAAAAGCGTTTCTAATACAAGATATGTGCCACATGGCACTCTTCACATAAATTATAAACATGTTTCAATTGCAATAAAAATGTTTATCACAAGGTTCAAAAACAAGACCAATAACAACTGAATTAATGTTCTTATCAACTTGGCTGTCATTTACTTATGTTTCATATTTAATTATAATACACTAAATACTTTAATTTGTACAAGATAATAATTTGTGAGCGTTTATTTAATTTCATTAGTTAGTTATTATTGTCCACTTATTTTTTGTAATTATATAGTTTATGATTTTATAGCTCAAATAATATGTATTGATATTCAAAGTAAAATCCGATGCATCGCCCGGGGTCACACATTAGTTAAATAGTTAAATGAGAGTTAGAAGTTAATTAAAAGAAATTAGATGTTAATTTTATTTATTTTTTGGTGAAAGAGAAGGGCAAGCCCCATAGATAAAAACACACAAAACATAACAAGATGCAAAAAACAAAACAGAGCAAAACACAAAAACAGAACTAGAAAACAGAAACTAAACAAATAGAAATAAAAAGCTCGGACACACGCAACTCATGGTCGATCTCTCAGCACCAGCCTTGCTCAAGCAACTCCACTCATATCCTCCAATAAAACGGCCCTAAGATCCATCGGGACCGCCTAAAAAATCACCATATTCTGATCCGAGCGAACACCATAGTTAGCGAGCCACTCCGCAGCTTGATTCGCCTCTCTATAGCAGTGGAAAACGTCCACTTCCCACCCTTCATGAGATATAAGAGATTTACATTTACGAACAAGATGAATATAAGGAGAGTGTGGAGGGCACTCCTCCACTAAAAACTATACTACCACTTCCGAATCAGTAGTCAATTGGACCCTCTTGTGTCCAGCATTCCAAGCTATTGCTAGCCCACGAAGAACACCAAGCAACTCTGCCTTCGTGTTAGAGCAAACACCATAACTCGAAGCAAACAATTCATAAAGCTCACCATCATGACCTCGAATTATGCCACCAGCTCCAGCCTTCCCCGAATTGCCTTTAGACGCTCCATCGGTGTTAAGCTTCACCAACCCAGGTCTAGGAAATTCCCATCGAATGAAAATTTCCTTACGCCTCGAAGAACTAGAAGCCGCAAAGCCTAAAGGATGTTCGATGGCTCTTTTGATGTCTCCTACCCTTGCATGAATAAAAGCCACCTGATCAATAGGTATATTAGCCTCCCTGGAAAAGACTCGTTCATTTCTCCAACGCCATAGCCACCACAAAGAAACAGCGAACACAATCGAACGGTGTTCTTCCACTTCAGACTCCGAGTTTTCCAGATTAAAAGGATCCAGTTAGCACATGAGCCTTCAAATTCAAGACTAGTCCGGTTCATACCTAGCTTAAGCCATAAAGCAACAGCACTAGGGCACTTTCTCAAAATATGGTTCGTATCCTCTTCAGCCATACCACAAATTTGACACCTTGGATCAGTTGTTAATTTGCGCATAAACCTGTTGACATTAGTCATAATACGATCTTGAACCGCAAGCCACAAAAACATTCTTGTTCTTTAAGGAACTAAGGCTCTCCATATAGACTTCCACCCTCTCTTCACCTCTTCATCTAAAGGAGTAGAATTGCGCATGATATTAATGGCTGATTTTATTGAGAAACCTCCAGAAGCATTCCCATTCCAGAAAATAGAATCAACCATATTATCATCCTCACTCACTTCATGAGAAGCAATAAGTTGAAGCGCACTGTTTGGAAGTAAATCAGCAAACAAATCTAATCTCCAACCTACATTCGGGTCCCAAAAGTCACTGACTTTCGCGTCTTGTAAATGAACAGGAGGAGCTGGATCTACTAGCTCAATTAGAGGATCAGCAGTAGCCCATTTATGTTTCCAAAAGGTCGCATGTCTACCATTACCAACTGCTGCACTAATGCCCTTCTTCAGCACATCAATATTCCCTATAATTCCTTTCCACACATTCGAAGCATTGGATTTTTCTCTGAACATATCTATATCACACCTCCCATCACAATACTTATTTCTCAACACTCTTGACCATAGAGCCTAAGGTTCCGATAGAACGCGCCAGCCTAGCTTGGTTAAAAATGTTGCATTCGCTTGTCTCATAGACCTTAAACCCAAACCACCTTCATCTTTTGGTTTTGTTACATTCTCCCAAGCCACTAGATGAATTTTCCTATGGTCATCATCTCCACCCCAAAGGAATTGCCGGGTCTTCCTGCCAATCTCATCACAAGTAGAACGCGGGATTTTAGTGGTTTGCATCGTGTAATAGGGAATAGAAGATAAACATGACTGTGCCAAAGTCGCTCTCCCTGCCAATGACAATGTTTTCGATTTCCAGCCAGCAAGTTTAGAATTAATACGATCAATTAGATACTGATAATCGCTTCTCGATGACTTTCCTTGGATAGTAGGCACACCAAGGTATGTACCTAGATTATCCGTACTGCTCATATTCAAGGTCTCACAGATTGCGGGTCTAATGTCAGTGCTTGTGTTCTCAAAGAAGAACACACATGACTTGTCAAAATTCACCTTACTACCCGATGCATTACAAAACTTGTCTAGACATTGCTTCATACAGGCCACTTGATCCACAGAAGCTTCACTAAATAAAATGAGGTCATCCGCAACGCTAAGTGAGAAATGTCAGGACCTCTTCTACTAGCTCTTGCTAGTTTCTAACTTCACCTCATGTTCAATGAGATGGGCTAATCGTTCCATACAGATAACATAAATGTACGGAGAAAGTGGATCTCCCTGGCGAATTCCCCTTGCCGGAGTAAAAGCTTCCATAGGTTCACCATTCCATAAGATTTGCAATTTTGCCGACGAAATACAATTCATCACAATATCAACCATAGTTTGAGGGAGACGGAGTTCTAGAAGTGACTCACGAATAAAACTCCATCTAAGACGATCATAAGCTTTTTTGAAATCTATCTTCACCGCCATCCATCCAACTTTGCCTTTTTTATGCTTTATGAAATGTAACATTTCTTGCACAATAACAATATTATCAAAAATTTGTCTCTTCGGAACGAAACTACACTGAGTCGGAGATATAAGAGTTGGGAGAAGAGGTTTAAGTCGATTCACTATCACCTTGGTCACTACCTTATAAGTAATGTTACACAACCCTATAGGTCGAAAGTGATTAGGCTTTTGAGGCACATCCATCTTCGGAATTAATACAAGGAAAGCATCATTAAGTCCACTCGGGAAATCTCGTCCCTCTAACACATTTTGAACCAATTTTATCAAATTTGGAGCAACCAAGTCCCAATATTGTTGGTAAAAAAGAGGTTGAAACCCATCTGGACCCGGGGCTTTGAAGGCCTTCATACTCATAACAGCTCGCTTCACCTCACAACCAGAAAAAGGACGAGAGATAATCTCCCTATCCTCCTCACTTATGAATGGGAAATGATCCAGTAACAAGCGTTCACCGACGAAGGACGAAGGTTCCTCTTTAAACAAATTAGTCCAGTAATCAGAAACCATGTTTTTAATTAAATCTGGAAAAAACACCCATTCACCATCCGGATTTTGAAGAGTATTAATTTGATTTCTTTGCCTTCGAATGATAGTAGACAAGTGAAAAAATTTAGTGTTCTTATCCCCATCTCTAATAGCCTCAAGTTTGGATTTTTAAAACCATAATAACTCCTCCTGATCAAGGATATCATCCATCTCTCTTCGCAAGCCAGCTTCAAGTTTAATCAGATGACGATCTCTACCTTGAGCCAACTTATGTTGGATTCCCTCTAGGCGAGCCCAGAGTTCACTTTTCTTTCTGAAAATATTATGGAAAATTCCTCTATTCCACCTACTCAAAAGGCCCAAGAAAGACTTCAAGAAAGGGATAAGAGGGGCTACACTATCCCACTTTGAATGAACAAAAGCTTCGAAACTCTCATACTTCATCCAGGCAGCCTAAAAACGAAATGGCTTAATTGCATTCGGAATTGGAGCAAAGCCAGTCGTACTAACGATGATAGGACAATGATCACTTCTGGATTTAGGGAGATTACGGACTGCCCCTTCTGGAAACAAAAAGCGCCAATCCTCATTCACAAGCCCCCTGTCTAATCTAGCAGATTTAAAGGTTGCCAAAGACATCCCTCTAAACCAAGTATGTTCCGGACCAAAACAACCAAGATCAATAAGATCATTATTTTCAATCCAATTCGAGAAGTTCCTACATCGACTCATCATATCCGGACCTCCAACTCCGTTTCTCTCATTCAAGCTTTTGGTCTCGTTAAAATATCCAGCCAACAACCAAGGCCCAGAATACTGCTCTTTAATTTTTTCCAATTCCTCCCATAGTTCTTTTCGAATAGTACTATCCGGGCTAGCATAGATGGCTGAGAACAGCCATGGATTCTCCCCAACCTTCTGAATTCGAACAGTAACATGTTGTGAATGCTTATCATACTCTGTCACCGTCACCTCTTATGCTTTCCAAAAGATCCAGATACCACCCGCAAATCCCTGAGCATCTACCCGGGTCTGCCCTGAGAATCTGATTTTGTCAAAAATGTTCTGCACTTGAAGTCTGCTAATATGCGTTTCCACCAACACTAAAACAGTAGGATTATTAATCCTCACAAGCTCCCTAATCAAAGCTAGCTTATTCTCAATACCCTAAACGTTCCAAATTAAGATTTTAATAGACATATTAAAACTTGGGAAATTAGGGAAACGATAATAGACGTTCAATGGAACATTAGGCATGAGTGAGAGATAAGCTTCCCTCAGAGCCCTCATTGGTTCGTCCGTCTCTATTGGGATTTGAAATGATACTAATAGGTCCGGGGGATTGTGTGCCGGCGATAGGAACAAGTTCACTTCCATGTGTACCTTGTTCGCCAAAGGATGACAGGTTACCATTGAAGGACCCTCCGTCGGGTAGTCCATGAACATCTCGTAAGTCGGAGGGATTCGAGACTCCAACGTTATCAGGATATTGGCTGGATTCATGGTGAAATTGGGAACCAGGACTATTCAAAGCTTCACACGAGACAGAATTATTCTTTAAGGCAGAGGGAGTCTTTGAAGCAACCTCACTCCAACTTTCCTTTCCACTCACTGATCTTGCTTTAGAATAAGGAAATGATTGTTTTCTAGAATCAATCTTCCTTAATTCCTTATTATTCAAAGAGAGTAAGTTTTTATTTCGAGAGACCAAGGGCAATCTTATAGCAGAAGCTGGCTCATTATTTACCAAAGATTTATCATTATCTTTGGCAATTTGATAAACACTAGGAATGCTTGGTAAAATAGCTTCCTTATCTTGTTCCATATTTATATTAAAAGGACTTTTCTCAAAATTTTCCTTATTCTCGTGAGCTTGAGAATCACCCAATCCCATACTAGGCTTCTCTATGTCAATATTGACTAGTCTTCCATTGAACTTATTTCCTTGAGAATTATCTCTTTCCTCAGTCATGCGATCCTCTCCTAAATTAACTGTGCACTCAATAGCAACAATTCCCTGTTCAGGCTGAACTAGATCCACATCTTTCCTAATTTGATTTTCCGAAAGAGCCGAGGAATCTTCCATATCTTATTCTTCTTATTGGAGAGCTGCAAACCTGGACCCTGAGGCTTTGGAGTGCTAATGCTTAGAACTCTTTTCCTGCCCCATAGCTTTTTTCTTTGGAATAGAATCATGATGAGAATGGTTGGATCCACCACTCTTATCCTGGACTTGAGGACTCTTCACAGCCTGCACTGCCTTCCCTTTAGCCACTGATTTCTTGCTACCCCTTTGAACAATCATCCAAGTACCATATTGGTCTTGTTCCTCTGGCTTGTGAGTACTGGCCTTTTTCGGAGCAACATTCAACTGCTCATTGGAACTGCTTACTTCTTCATGGAACTTATCACATTGATCATCCTTGTGTCCTAGTTTACCACACTTAAAGCAAATTAATCGGAGACCCTCATATTGAATCTTCCAAATTCGACCATTTAATCTGAACTTAGACAGTAGAGGCTTTGTCAAATCAACCTTAATACCGAATCGAACAAACTGACCCCTGCTTTGTGTCTCTGTATGTTTGTCAATTCTAATTACTCTGCCAATCCTAAATCCAATTTTATGAAGGAAATGCTTGTCAAAGTATTCGACCGAAAGATTTGGGATTCGCACCCATGCTGTAAGCTTCTTTATCCGCTCTTTATCTGGAACAAAGTTGGGGATCCACTTGCTAATCATTAGATAGCTGTCCCCTATCACCCATGGACCTTGAGAAATCACAAATTCATAATCCTCCAGATTGTTGAATCGAACTATGTAGTAAGCACACCCCACATCAGTCAAGGAAATGTCTCCCTTCAAACACCATTTCATTCTTAATCTGCGAATCAGCACATCATAACTTAGCCGCTTATCAAACAGCTTAATTATCAAAGCGTCTTTCCATGGTTGTCTCAATCTGCGCTTTTCATCCTTTGACAATAAGATGGTTGGGCATAGACTGTCTTCCTCTTCTCCCTCCATTAGGCTATCATCATCGAAAATCTCATCATCATCCGATGTATTCATCTCATAAAGGGGATTTAAAGATCCATCCAATCCTTTAGTCATCAAAGATTAAGAATTTTTCCTCTTGAGACTGACCATTCTGTAACATCTCTGTCTCTGGAACCATATCAACATCATCGGAATCCATCGATAAAGGGCTACCATTTAAGCCAATGGTTGGGATGGGATTTTCACCCAATGATTTCTTAAATTTTTTATTTGATCTTTGCAACAGATCATTCTCTTCGCTAGACAGCCCTAGGGTTTTTCGCTCTTTCGCACTCTCCATATGTGTAGGTTAATTCTTTCATACAATTATTCAAAGTAAATTAGATGTTAATTAAGTGAATTAGAGACATCCCTTCAAAAAAAAAAAAGAAAAAAAAAAAAAAAGTGAAATAAAGACATTAGGTTTTCTTGAACAAAAAAATTTACAATTGACTTTTCTATGTTTAAATCCATTTTCTTTTGCCAAAACACTTTAAAAAGTTTTTTTTTTTTTTTTTTTTTTTTTTGGCAAAATGGTGTTTGTAAAAGAGCTTTATTATTAAAACCAAACAAACTAGTGAACGCCAACTCAGAAACAGAAAGATTGGTAATTTGGCTGATGGTCCTTTGAAAATGAGCGGCTCAATCCCCAACTCAGAAGCAGAAAGATTGGTGATTTGCATAGGTGACATCCATGGACATTACACGAAGCTCCAAAATCTATGGTCAAATCTCCAATCCCAAACAAACCCATCTCAATTCAACAACGCCATTATCATTTTCTTGGGAGATTACTGTGATAGAGGCCCAGATACCAAAAGGGTACTTGATTTCTTAATCTCTCTTCCCTCAAAATACCCAAATCAAAAGCATGTTTTTCTTGCTGGCAACCATGATTTTGCCTTTGCGGCGTTCGTCGGAGTTCTTCCGCCGCCACCTGACGGGTCTGAGTTCAGGGATGGGTGGAAGGAGTATTCACAGAGCGAGGAGAGAGAAGGGTGGTATGTTGGTGATGGGTTTGAGAATATGCATTTACAAGGAAGAAGATGGGCTGGTTCTATCAAAGTTCAGTTCAATACTGCTAAAGGGATTGATTATATGGGTTCTATTTATGATGCTGCTACTACTTTTCAATCTTATGGAGTTTCTCATGGCTCTGCTGGTATGATTTTTATGTCTTTTACTTGAATTTGTTTGGTTTGTTGAATGATTTTTAAGATTTTGCTTGAATTATGGTATGATTTTTATGTCTTTTACGTGAATTTGTTTGGTTTGTTGAATGATTTTTATGATTTTGCTTGAATTATATTGGTTTGTTGAATGAAATTGATTTGTTAAATCATATTGTGGGTTGTTTTTGTATTGTTTATAGTGAATTTTGTGGTTTTAATTGAACTAATTGATGTGGGGTTTTGCTGTTGTGTAAGTTGATTGAAATCGAATTGGGGTTCAGGAGAGGATTTTACTTGGAACTAAATGATTGTGTGATTAAAAACGGCCTGGAGTAATGTGTTTCTATGACTAATTTGAATTAAAGTCTTGTAATTTTTGTTTAAATGTTGTGGGTTCATGCTGTTGTGTACAGTGTAAGTTTATTGAAATCGATTTCGAGTTTAGGAGAGGATTTTACTTGTAACTCTATGGGTGTGTGATATGAGGCAATCCCATAGCACCCTGTGTTCGGCAGTAAGGAAGGATTAAGGAGGCTCCACTGAATATGTTTTGTGTAAGTCTTTTATTAGTTTGTACTATTAGGGGCAAGCCTGGATATAAATCTCCTCCTAAACCTTGCTGGATGAATTATTTAATTCTAGGGTGTAGTTGCTAGTTTGCTACTTCCTTGCTTCTTATCCAATTCAATGATTTTGAAGGCAAGAAAACTTGACTCACAAACTAGCAGTAGTTGAACTTGGTCAAGATAGCCTGAAAAAGTTAAAAGGGCAAAATTGCACCTTTTTATGAAGCCTTTTGATATTGTTGGCGGCTTTTTGGTATTAAACCTGACGCTCATCTGTTTTTGTTTGGTGTATGGCTTGGAATGATTAAGAGTTTGCTATGCTGGCATTGATTTTGAACAAAATGACTCAGAATATTTTCTTTTACTGTTTGATCGACATTAATTAGCGTAGGTTGGTAGAGTCATTTAGTTCCTACTTGCTGTTATGCATACCATCAGCAAAAATATCTAGTTGAGGACAAGAGGGTAACAAGTCTGATTGCATTTTCTTACAAGGAAAAAGAAGGGATTGTTGAATCTCACTAGGCTACACAAGCTACTCACATTGGTCGATTGGGGAGAACATTCTAGCCACAAACAAGTTCAATTCCAAGCCAATTAGAGAATGGGCTTTCAATGTGTTCAATAGCACATATGTATTATTATCGTCATCATTGCGTTATTCCTATAAAGTAAGCTAACAACCAGTAAAAACTAAAAACAACTACTATATACAAGGCGAAATCATTCCCGCTATGAATTTGAGAAAATACAGGTTAATCTTTGTGATTGACTTGTAAAGCATATCTAGGGTTCAAAGTATAAAAAAGCTCAAGGCGCATTGAAGCGAGAGAGGTTCTGTAGCGCCTAGGTGTGCCTAAGGCACGCCTCTTTGAAGTGAGGCGCACTTGTATGGCCGGTTAAAAAAAATTGGCTTATGTTTGGTTTAGGTGCGCCTCGGCTGGCCTCAAGTGCGCCTAACCAAAATCGCCTCGCCAAGACCATATTAAGTGCATACCCCTCATTGCCTTGCACGTCAAAAAGGCGCACCTTAGGCGCTCTTTTTAATTCATTGGTAGGGTTAAAAGGGACATTTTCATGTTATTAAAAAGGGGTAGCGAAGTCATTTCGCCACTGATGACTTGTATTTTCTCACACATAGGACAAGTGAAGTGATAGCAATATTGTATAGTTTATCAAACTATGTTTAAGGTGAAGTTGACGCCACAAGTGAAGTAACACCCACCCAAAGTATACAGTGCCACTACAACTCCATGATGCCGCGACCAAAACAACCACCTAAGCGACGCCCATGTTGCTAGCAACCACTAGAAAGAATGTGAGCAACCATTACACTACTTTTTATTGGCAACCACCTCATAAACCAACCCCAATGTCGAACTAATTTCAGCCAAATGTAACAATTTTAGCAACTTTTGTTCAAATAAATGCATAAATTTGGTACATTAATTACATCCTAGCAAGTCACCCCTACCCTTTGAGGTTGACCATGCCTTTTATTCATAGAGTTTTCATTCAATTTGGCGGCAAAGCCACTAAAGATGGTGGTGTCGTCGGTGGAAGGTAATGATGACGGTGGAAATGGTGGTGTTGGTGGAAGGTGGGTGGAGATCAGGGAAGAAAGACGAAGAAAGCTTCAATGGAGAAGCTTCAATGGTGTTAGGTGTAGTATACAAATGTACAACAGTTGTAATGTGACTCAAAGTACTGCATAAAAAAATCTAAATTGGCAAAGATCAACCAGGGTTGCTCCTCAATTCACATTGTCTTTAATGTGAAGATATAACTATAAAAACATGCAAGGAGGTAAGGAAGAGAAAGTCCTAATGGCTGCAAGAGGTATCATACCTTGGGTGGACTACTGCCTCATCGTTTTCCCAATGCCATAGAACTCAGACTTCATGGAGGTCAACTGGCTCCTTATCTCATCAAACGTGGTGGCCATGTTATAGTGGAACTGCAGTGGTTGGCATAGCCCATCTACATCTCACCAAAATCTCCTGATATGGCCAAAAGGTTTGAACCACCTTCACCGTCGGGAACATTTTCTTCTATGGCTGCCTTTTGGCCTCCACTACGGCACTTTTGAAAAGTGGGGGTAGTCAGATAAAATTTGAGGGATGATCTAGGTCTCCGAGTGTGTAATCTTAAGATGCTTTCCCTCGGAATATACGCATATGGCGCGGGGCTATTAAGGATTGACCGACAAACTATCTACTCATAACCTTGGCCAACATGTCGTTAACGTTTACATTTCAATGAAGAACATTTTGGTTGCTTGGGCGTCTTTATTGCTTATAATATGCAAGGTTAGCACCACAACAAAAAACAAGGAAAATAATCATATCCCCTTTTGCAATATCATCCGAACTCAACAACAAAAGTAAAGTAATCCATAAACCAAGCAATGGGGTTGAGGGTCCTAGCGACAACATCCTCAACTCCTTATCTCCTTGGTCCCGCATGGAGTAACTGCCATGTGCCAAAGAAAATATAGCTCCTTAGTCTAGCAAACTCCCCCTGTGCTATTCATAGCCTACTTAACTTTGACACCTTGATCTTTGTCGTGTTGCGTGTCATACCTTTTGAAATTTCAACATTGACACCGAAATGTATATTGGCCTTATGTGAAATTTAATAACATCTGGAGTGCCGGAGGAACAGATAGTATGTTAGACATGTCACCCAAATTCGAATCAGGGCAACATAGTCCATAACAAAGAGTGTCCAATCAAGGATGACATTGTATTAGGTAGGGGTCAGATTAAATTAGCCAAATACACCATGCCGATCGGCTACACCACTAGGAACTATTGAGAGAAACCTTGAATACTCACTACCAAGGCATTACGGAGGTAATGCTCAACATAAGAACACTCAAGTGTTTCATATATATTTCATATGATAAAACTTGTGTTTCACGATTACATCCATGGCTTATTTATAGCCTTGATTTAGGCACTATTATAACTACTAGAATTTAATTCAAAGTGGTTAATTTGTAGAAGTTTTAGTTGCAATGTTGAGTTTCTTTGTTGTCGACATGGTTAGGGCTTTGAGAAGCAACTTCTAGAACTAGGAGTAGTAGTAGTATTCAAACCTTGTCAAGCTCCCATTGGAATGACTGAATGGCATGAACATCACAAAGGTGCTAGGAGCATTAGAAAGACTGAACAACATAAAGGTGCTTGGAACATTGGAAAGGCCGAAAGACCAAACGACATGACCATCCACTCATACAATCCATCTTTGATCTTGAAAGTAGTCTTCCATTCACCTCCGGGTTGCATTCGAATTTGATGATACCTTCTTCGTAGATCAATCGTCAAGAATACAACATCATGCAATTGCTCAAGTAGATCATCGAGTCGTGGAATGGGAAAGCGGTATTTGATAGTGATCCAATTGCTGCCACGACTATCAATGCACATGCGCTACGATTCGTCTTTCTTTGCATGGACTAACACTTTTTCCTACCAACCCTTTTTGCTTGAGATTGGTTACTTCTCGTACTATCTTCATGCTCTTTTGTTCTCATTCGATAGGCAACAAGTTTTGAATATTACTATTACTACTTTTGAAAGCTGCTTCTCGAAGCCCCTCCTATTTTGGCAATGAAGAAATTCAACATTGCAATGAAAACTTCTGCAATTAACCACTTTGTATTAAATTCTAGTAGTTGTAATAGTGGCTAAATCAAGGCTATAAATAACCTATGGTTGTAAGCTTGTAACCGTAAAACGCAAGCTTTAGTATATGAAATATAAATTAAACACTTGAGTATTCTTAGGTTGAGCTTTACCTCCTTAATTCCTTGGCGGTGTTTTTGTATCCAAGGTTTCTTTTAATTTCTGGTGGTGTTTCTATATCTAGGAATTAATAGAGTTGTATCGTTGAAGTAGCCTACTAGCGTGGTGTATTTGGCTAATTCTATCTAACCCCTACTTCGTACGGTGTCAAATTTTTACCAAAGCCAAGGTTTCGCTTACCTTTCTTTCGGCCAACCTCCATCGAAGTTGTCATGTTGCCGATATTGACGCCATTTTAATACCCATTGTCATAGCTTTTAATATAATCACCCACAAAATTAAACCACCGAACCGTTTACCGTATACCATCCTTCCATTCATCTCTCAGCCTCCATGAAACAGTCCACCATAGTCTTCACCCATGCGTCACCTTAATTTCCAAAAGAATAATAATAAAAAAAAAACAATCACTTAGCCGTGAGCTCCACCTTATCACCACATGTCAACACATGATTGATCCAAAATAAAAAATAATAAAAAAAATAAGAAAATTTCATTAAAATTATTAGAAAATACAAAAAAAACCAAAAAATTAAAATAAAATAAAAAAAATTAGAAAATAAAAAAAAAAGAAAACTAAAAAAAAAAATCAGAAATTAAAAAAAAAACAAAAAAAAAAAAATTAGACAATTAGAAAATTTTCAAAAAATGAATTAAAATAAAAAAAATTATTAAAAAAAAAAAAGAAAAACAATTTAAAAATTTAAAGAAAAAAAAAAACCTTAAACCCACCCAGCCACCCTTCCACCACCCCATAACCCTAGCCAGCCACCCCCTCCCCATTCCACGCCGGCGGCCAACCCCCATAGCCGCCTAAAATAGTCGGCCGACACCCACCCAGCTCGAAAACCATTCGGTCGGCCCAAAATCACCCCTGAAATCATAAGAATAAATATCATATCAACAATAATAAAATTATATATTATTTAATTTTCTTTTTATACATTATATTATGCACAATTAGCACTATATCCTAGTAGTGGTATTAAGAGCTATTACGATCAAGAAGGTTCTAACACGATTTCCGCAAAGTTAGAAATATTTTATTAAAAAATAATATTAAAAAAAAGATGGCATTTTCAAGCGCAAATCAACAAGTTGTTCCACTATTTAATGGTAATAATTACGAGTATTGGAGCATTCGAATGAAGGTTGTTTTCATTCAAAATTTAAGTAAACTATTAATGGTGTTTATGCAATTAATATTGCTATAAAAGCATTGCAAAATCATAAGAATAAAAATCATATCAACAATAATAAAATTATATATTATTTATTTTTCTTTATATATACAAGCTAAGAGACGCACACAATGCGTGCGTGTGCAATATAAGTTTTCTACCAAGCTCTATATTGATGGTGTCATGTAGGCTAAATAATAAAATTAGATTTTCCTTGAATTTTTTTTGTTTTTTTTAAAAAAAAGATGGTAGTTTTTTAAGATGGTAGTTACATTTAAAATGGTAATTTTTTTAGATGAGAAGGGTATTTTGGGAAAATAAAATTTGTCACCCAAAACCCCCTTTCACTTTATATATTACAATAGATATATTATATTATGCACAATTAGCACTATATCCTAACAACTATTGCAAGGTTTTTAACCGGTTTGGATCCAAAAGTCTCTAAAGTCGTAGTATAGCAATATTAGCACTTGAATGACGTAACCAAGCTTATTTTGAAAGTTGAAAGCCAGCAAACAAAGGAGAAAATTTGATTTAAGTTTGTTACTAAGGAGGCTTCTTATTGTGGAAATACTTTAACAAAGTTTCCACCGAAGGTCAACTCTATCACATCAATAAAGAAGGTTGAGAATTCAATCTCAACAAGCAAACAACAAAGGCAAGTTAACAATAATCCTACTTTAAGAAGATTTTTTAAACGTCAAGGATTTGGGCACATTGCTTCTGAATGTCCAAATTCTAGAATGATTTCTCTTGTCGACGAAGAATTGTTAGAAGAAGAACAAGTTCAAGATAACCTGATCTTGCACGCAGACAAAGGCGAATCATTGGTTGTTTGTCGCATCCTTAATGCCGCCAGTTAAAGAAGATAAGTGGTTATACAACACTTTCCACTCTCGATGTACATCTCATGGCAAAATATGTGATGTCATCATTGATAGTGGCAATTATGAGAATGTGATTGCTGTCACGATGGTAAAAAAAATTGAAGCTGCTTACGAAGGATCACCCTTATCCTTACAAGCTCGCGTGGCAGAAGAAGAGGAATGATGTCAAGGTCTCTAAAAGATGCCTTTGTTGATTTCTCCATTGGGAAAAAGTAGTAGTAATCATCTAAGCATCTTTTTGAGACCTTGACATCATTCCCTGTCTTCAAGCACTTGAGCTTGTATGGATAAGGGTGATCCTTCGTAGGCTGTATTTTGCCATTAGATGTACATCGAAGTGTAGAAAATGTTGTCTAACCACTTATCTTCTTTCACTGGGGCGACATTAAGGATACAACGAACAACCAATGATTCACTTTCGTGTGCATGCAAGACCTCCTAATTGTCGTCATCCTCAAGGTTATCACAATTCTTCATCAACTAGAGAAATCATTGTAAAATTTTGACATTCATAAGCAATATGCCCAAATCCTTGACATTCAAAACATCAACCTGAACTAGGATTATTATTACCTTGCCTTTACGGTTTGCTTGTTGTGATTGGATTCTCAACCTTCTTTGTTGATGTGTAAAGTTGACCTTAGGTGGAAACTTTGTTGAAATGTTTCCACGATAAGAAGCCTCGTTAGTGACAAACATAAATCCAGTTTTCTCCTTTGCTTGTTGGCTTTCAACTTTCAAAGCAAGCTTGGTGACGTCGTTCAACGACCAATATTGCTAGAGTCGTACGACTTTAGAGACTTATGGATCCAAATCGGTTAAGAAATCGTCACACTTCATTAATAAATACTCGGCCACAAATTTGTTTCCTTTTTCTAGGTGATGAAATATCTTGGCAATAAGGACCGGGCAAAAATTTACGCTTGAAATTCACGTTTCGTTATATCCCATGTGCAAATCTTGCTATGACATTCTCCTTCACGTTGTCGCCGTAAATTCTCCCACCAAATGGATGCATGTTTCTTATATTTGATGGCGACTAACTTGACTTTGTTTTTGTCGGGAATGTCTTTAAAATCAATAACACGTTCCACATTGTGGATCAATTCAATAAACTAATCGGGTTGAACACCTCCTTCAAAATTTGCAATTTCAACTTTAATTCCAAATTCTTTTTCTTGGTGTCAAAAATAATTTGTTCATCATCAGGAACGAGATGATTCTCCACTCGAAGATTCACCCTCGGGCTGGTGAAATGGATTGAAATCTTCATCTGCACCATTGGAAAGATTAGCACCAACTTCATAACGTACAAGCTGTTGTTGAAGTCTTTGGATTTCTCTTTGTTTGTCCGCTATTATTGTGTCATACACCGGACGTGGTTTGTGATTTCCTCCACTACATGCTCTCGGCGGCATCTTGTTAAGCACAAAATTGAAATCTTATATTTGCTATGTATCTAATTTTTTTTTTTTTTCACTCTTTGTTATTTATTTATTTTTCACGTTTTTTTTTTAACCTTTACACATATTACACGTACAAGGAACAAAATAAAAGGAGAGATTAAGAAAAAGAAAATTACTAGAAGTCGAATGTGAACTTGTGAAGTACTAGTAGACTTTAACTCATGAGAAGTAGATAGAATTAAAGTTAAAGGAAGTTATTAAAACTTCACTGCACACACCCATTCACTTCTTTCCTTTTTTTTTATTTATTTATTTATTTTTTAAATTTTTTTTATTAAAATATTATTAAGAGGCGGAAATTTTGTCATCAACTACCAATTAAAGCACGTGTTTTGAAAACAACTACCTGTTAACTTCTTTTATAAAGAACTACCACAAAGTTGTAAAAAATTTAAGTAGCACTACCATTCTAACAATTTTGGGTAGAATCTCCGGTATTTGGGTTTCACTTTTTACCGTTAAGAAGGGTAATTAAGTCAATTTAGATGGTGGTTTTATGAGATAAAGGTAAAAAGTGAAACCTGCATGTCGAATATTCTTGTTGGAATTATTAAAGCGGTAGTGGTACTTAAATTTTTTACAACTTTGTGATAGTTCTTTTAAAACAAAATTTTAATAGGTAGTTGTTTTCAAAACACGCGCTTTAATTGGTAGTTCTTGACAAAATTTCCTTAAGAGGCCAATAAGACCAAAGCAGAGAGCTGCAAAACTTGAATAAAGAATTTCAAAGAGTGCGTGAGAAACAAGGTATGAAATAGAAAATAAGAGTTGTAGTTAGAGAACAGAGTGTATCAAGAAATTAAAAACAAAGTAAATTTGGAGAACAGAGTGTATCAAGAAATGCTCTTAGGTGAGTAGTAATATGAGCTATGGGTGATTGAGAAAGTAGAGAGAAACTCATAGGTAATGTTTGAGTATGTGTCAGCATGTTTGGTTAAGGTTTCCCAACCTAAGTGAGTGAACCTTGATTTTGAATAGAGGGTTCCCACCTGGCATACCAGGGTGATTCTGTAGTGTTAAAGTTAATTGAGTGTTGTGCTATGACTTGATCTTTTTCCCCTCTTTATGGTGGATTATTTTCTAAAGGTTGATTCTTTACTGCCAGTTTTTATCAGAGTAAGAATGTATGATAGTTCGCTGGGTGGGTGTCTTCAGGATCTGATTGCATGATCAATTCCAAAAAAAAGAACTCAATAATGAACTTTATATCACTTGCTATTTATGCAGTTAACTTTTCTTGAGGTGGGACGATTTTCGATTTCCCCTCTTTATGGTGGATTATTTTCTAAAGGGTGGTTCTTTATTGCCCAGTTTTTATCAGACTAGGAGTGTATAATAGTTTGCTCACTTTGCTGGGTGTCTTCAGGATCTGATTGCATGATTGATTCCAAAAAAAAAAAAAACTCAATAATGCACTTATATCACTTGCTATTTATGCAGTTATAACTTTTCTTGAGGTGGGGCATTTTTGGTTTTGCAGTGATAATTTATCTGTATACAATATTTTAATACAATACATGTTTTCAAGATACCTACATTGCTTCAATTTTGCTGGATGATTATATAGCTTACTTTAAAAGTCCTTTCAAGTTTTTTTGTATTTATGAGCCTAAAATTTGTTATATATTCTCATTCGCCAATTTTGCTTACATGGCATTTAAATTATTTAATTCTAAAAGAAATTAATAATCTCTTATTTAATTGACTACTACTAAAGGATTATAAATCTTAGTATTAGCCAATTAAATAAGAGATTATTAATTTCTTTTACAATTAAATAATTTAAATGTCATGTAAGCAAAATTGGCGAATGAGATTTTTAAATTTAAATTAATTAAATATTATATATTATCTTTTGATTTTATGAATTTTATCTAAATATGTAACAAATTTTAGCACATAAATTAAAAAAATATATATTTTAGAAAATTCAAACAAATCGTGCATCGTCTTATTTGAAGAGTAATTTTGGATTATACTGAAAATGTTTAATGAGTTGTTAGTTATTATAAGAATTATTGTTTAAATTGAGACTTATTAAAAACTCTGAATAATTGGAGATTATTTTTACTGCATTTTACAAGATTTACAGTGGGATTGGTATTCAGTTTTCACTCTAGTACCAATTTTTTTTTTTTGGGCCGCCTCTCTCTGAAATTATCTGCTTCAATTGTGCTAGTGTGAGGTCCTGTGATCTAATTGCTGTGGTTTTGTCGGTCTCTAAACAGATTTGATGAAAGCTGTACCGGATGACCACAAAAAATTTCTTGCTGATTTGGTTTGGGTTCACGAAGAGGTTAGGCCTGAATCTTCTACATATCCATATTTGTAATTTCAACACTTTCCAGGGTTTTTCTTTACTTTAGCTATTATGGAAATCAGATAATTATTTATCTTCCAACCCTTCCAATATAGAACTTGTGACAAATTAGAGAGAAATATAGAATAGAATGGCTTAACAATAGGTAGAGTATTTATACAAAACCTACGAACATAAGATGGAAACAATATTCCTAAAAGATATACCATATAACCTAATGATATATTCTCTAAATAATATCTTAACATAAGATAATACTAAATATATTATTCTCTGAATGATATCTACGGAAAATATATCATACATATATTTTCCGATATTATCTCTAACACCCTCCCGCAATCGTAACGGCAGTAACACGAACGTTGCGATTGAAAATTCTTCAAATTGTTGAAGCCGAGATGCACACTCTTGTGATATCGCCTTCAATTTTTCTTTTTTTTTCAATGATGAGAACGTTCATCTTTTCGAACTTATCTGTCATCAATCAAACAGGAACGTCATTCTTTTCGAACCTGCAAATATAACAAATTTTGGTTTTTCCAGAGCAAAACCGAGCTCCAATCAAATATTGGTTTGTCAGAGTAAACCACACTCAAATTTCTTATTGGTCTTTCAGAGTAAACCACACTCAAATTTCTTATTGGTCTTTCAGAGTAAACCACACTCAAATTTCTTTTTGGTCTTTTAGAGTAAACCACACTAAAATTTCTTATTTGGTCTTTCAGAGTAAACCACACTCAAATCCAAAGGAGCAAAATTATGCTCGAATCAACTCACAAACCTTGTCTCACGGCACAAGGAGAACCAATTTCTTGTCTCACAACACAAGAGAGCCGAAAACTTTTTTTTTTTTTTTTTTTTTCATCTTTAGAGAGTCAAAGACACACCAACAACTTTATTTTGATCTCAATGCTTAGAAAAGCCACGCATGATGTAATGTATACATCAAGTCATCAACTCAAACTCTGCACCAACACTAACTTGCACAGCGGAATAAACTAAAAAAAAAAAAATTGGTAATTTTTGCTAAAGGATCATCCCACCGGTGGGTTTAATTTCTAACCCATCGGTAGGGGGGGAAATTTTTTATGAACGGTCCCAAGATTTAACCCGCTCTTGATACCATGACAAATTAGAGAGAAATATAGAATAGAATGGCTTATCAATAGGTAGAGTATTTATACAAAACCTACGAACATAAGATGGAAACAATATTCCTAAAAGATATACCATATAACCTAATGATATATTCTCTAAATAATATCTTAACATAAGATAATACTAAATATATTATTCTCTGAATGATATCTACGGAAAATATATCATACATATATTTTCCGATATTATCTCTAACAACTTGCTCACTTTGGGTCTCTGTGTGACATTTTATTTCAGCAGAGTTTTTGAATTATCTAAGTTTTAAGTATTGTACAGGACAATGTTTGTGTGGAGACCACAGAGGGGCTCAAGAAATGTAGGCTGATAGCGGTTCATGGTGGACTTCAACAAGGAAATCCTGTCAACGAGCAACTGAAGCGTCTGAAAGCTAGGGACACAGCCATACCAAAGGTTGAATGCCTTTGTGGAAGGAAAAGCGTTTGGGATGTGCCAGAGGTATCATCGAATGCTCACTTTCCATCTTCCCCTCCCCTCCCTTCCCATGCTCTTGTTGTATATGTAGTGTGATATTACCATGTTAATTTTCATCAGGAATTAAAGGTTATGCCAACCATTTTGGTAAGTGGTCACCATGGAAAGCTTCATATTGAAGGCTTGAGGCTGATAATTGACGAAGGTGGTGGCTATGTGGACAAGCCGGTGGCTGCTATTATCCTGCCAACCATGAAAATTGTTCGCGACACTGATTTTGCTTGACCATGACTTTTGATATTTGCATCTTCCATCATTGGTTTGGCTGATCTTTTAGATGAGATGTCTTTTGATCTTGTTCTCGCCCTTATATATACATTAGAATACCCTTAATTCTACTCTTAGATGCTACTACTATTGCTACTATCATTACTAAATACTCCGTATATTACAAACCAGTGCTTGGTTTAGTGGTGGTAAATGAGATTGTCTCTCATTTTCAAATTTTCACTATGGATGTTATAGGGGTTGGGATTTGTCCTTCCCTTCCATTAGTTCAAGCTTCATTGACCAAAACCTCGTAGGGTGCCTTTTCCTAGCATAGCACCAAAAAGAAAAAAAAAAATTATGCATATTAATAATTTGTGCTCTCGTTCCTCTCAATTTACTTTGCCTACAATTTTATTTTGTTTTTTTTTTAGTTTTTTTTGAGGGATTTTATTTATTATTTAGTTTTTCTTCATTTGTCCCTAGTTTGCTTATTATTTTTTTTTTTTAGAAAGATCGATCCTACTATTACTATTTGCTTTAATGTTGGCTTAGTAAGTTGCATGATACTTCCTCCGTTTTTATTTAGTTGCAACACACCCATTTGGCACGCATGTTAAGGAAGTTATTATACTAGGTAAACGGATAAATTAATTTACAAAATTTTAACACCTATAAGAAGAAAGCAATAAGTTGTTACGGTTTAAATTTCATAGCTTAATTTATTTGTTTACCTAGTTTAATCACATCATCAATAAGCGTGATAAAAGGTGTGTTGCAAGTATAAAAAAATAGAGAAAGTATATAACCTTTTTTTTAGTCTTTAGCAAGTCTAGAGATAATAATTTGAAGGATATATTTATTTGAGAATTATAATGTTATGAATTCTTACCTTTAATTATTCATGTGAAACCCATTGTAATTCCACAATTAAGTGTCCCACATTGGAGATAGTGTAGATATGATGATTCCACTTTATAAGGTACAACATTTATTTCTGCTACGGAGTATCATTTGTGTAATGAACTCTCTTCAATTAAAATTAAGCAGAGTACTTTATACTCCATCCGTTTTTAAATACTTGCTCCATTTCTCCATGCACGGAATTTTAGGAAAAATTAGAGAAAGTAATAAAATATGGAGATAGTTGGGTTAGTGAAAAAATAAAAAATTATAAAAAAATAAATGTAGTGGAGAAATTGGAGGAGAGAGAATATGAAATTAATAAAATATGATATTTGTTGGGGTCCACTAGGTGAGAGAAATGAGTTAACTATTGTAAAAGTTTTCCAAATAAGGAAATGGAGCAAGTATTTAAAAACGGCCGGTAAAGGAAAGTGGAGCAAGTATTTAAAAACGGAGGAAATAATAGAGAGAAAAAAAAAACTTTCAAAATATGAAAAATGAAATAATATTGGAGGTAACTCTATAGAATATTTCTAAAATTATTGAGCCGTCGGAAAGTGGAGCAAGTATTTAAAAACGGAGGAAGTAATAGAGAGAAAAAAAAAAACTTTCAAAATATGAAAAATGAAATAATATTGGAGGTAACTGTAGAATATTTATAAAATTATTGAGGCGTCGGAAAAAAAACAAAAAGTGTCAGACACTAAAATGTCACAATTCACAAATTAGCTAGTGTACTGTCAAAACAACTTTTAATTGGTTAACACGACTTTTAATTGCATTTTATCTCAGCATATATGGGTTATGGAGTCTAGAATAGTGGCATTATCATTCTAGCCTTTTAGGGTAACTTCATAACTAGTTGTATCATTCTAAAACAAGATAAGGAGGAGGAGAGTTTCCTCCACAAACTAAGCTTAGAAGTTTTCATATTAAAACCAATTATCTTCCTCTACACCATTTGTAATCACTCTACCACTTGTCATTCTCGAGCTTCTTCGCATGGCCATTATCAAACGTTACAAAATTCAGCCGAAAGTGAGGTTATCGTTTGCTGAGATAATGTCTTGCTTAGGGATGTCAGTGGGGCGGGTCAAGTAGGAGACCCGCCCCATCTCCGCCCCAATGGGGCGGGGATGGGTCTCGATTTGGCGGGTGGTGGGGCGGGGATGGGGATAAAAACGATACCCGCCATGGGTGATGGGGCGGGGGTGGATTTTAAGTTGTACCCGCCCCATCCCCGCCCCGCCCCACCCGCCCCACTTCGTACCCGCCCCATCCCCACCTCATACCCACATCTATATATCTTTTAAAGCAAAATTACATACTTTTATTCTATTTTTAAAATAATTACATGAAATACAATATTAATTATAATATTTTGTACGACACTTATATTATAACACAAAAATGTGTATAGAATGTTTTATTTTATAATTCGTATTAATTATGTAAGATTGTGTATTTGAGATGCGGATATTAGGTGGATCTTGTGTGGGGATTAGGCGGGTCTTTGGTGGGGATTAGGTGGGGATGGATATCCAAGTGGGGGTTGGGGCGGGAATGATTTTGGAGTTGTACCCGATGGGGCGGGGATGGGGATGAAAATTGGACCCGCTGCGGGGATGGGGATGGGGATGGGGATGAAAATATTAGGTGGGGATGGGGATGGGGATGGGAATGCCAACATCCGCCCCGCCCCGCCCCGCCCTGCCCCATTGACATCTCTAGTCTTGCTATAAGGCTGTTATGAAGTTATTTTTCATCGTTGCAGTCCCTCTTCAACTGATTTCCGACCCTGCTTACAAGGTCAATTTTATTTATACTCTAATATATTTTTTTTCTTTTTTTATTTTTATTTTTATGGTATCTATTTCAAGTCTTGAGTTCATAACTTTAATTTAATTGACTATTTCTAATATTATTATTAATAATAATTAAGATATGCAAGAAGAATTATTTATTGGGAAATAAATTTACGTTATGGCATTGTATGATGATTAGCTGATAGCTTATTAATATAACTGGTTTTACTAGATGGCTGTATTAGGTGGTTTGACTATTTGATTGTAAATAATCGGGTGTGTAAAAGTATTTGGTAAATAACTTCTTTTTTTTTTTTTTTTGAAGAAAAATAACTTTTAATTAAAAGTTGTTTTGTTGTATATAATAACTAAAAAAACTAAATGATCACTAAGAAGCTAATAAGCTAATTTTAGAAATTTTCTTTTTGAAATCTCCTATTTGATTTAAAGGATTTTTTGTTCTAAGGTAATATGTACTTGTTTTAGAATTTTAGATATTTTAACTTTCAATATAACATGTACCATAGAAAAGTAATCATAGATTTTTTTTATTTATTTTTTTTCAAAAGTAAAGGCGGCTAATTTTTTTTAAAAAAAATTAAAAAGAAAAGAATCTATACTATATACTAAAGTAATCACCGGAGAGACACTTGGCATAATTTTATGATTAATTTTCCCTCCAAAATGCTTTTCTTATTTCAAAAAAAATTCTATTAAAAAAAATTAAAATTCTTTTAATAAATATTATTTATATACACTTGTAACACATAAAAATTTAAACAATAGACATTAATAAATTTAAATTTAAAAAAAAAATAAAAAATAAAAGTGTTACAAAAGTCATTTAATTTCAATTAACCCCATCTCAATTGACTATTATTATTAATAAATCATACTTTTATAAATCCGTGCATTGCATGGGGCCAAAACTAGTAATACTACTATGTCAAAGACAGATAGTTATGTTCATTTTGCTCTACTGTTTTTTTGGTTTTTTTTTACAAAGGTTGAAGATGATGTTCGTTCTAAATTGCAATTATATTCTTGTATTCAGTTTCTTTTGTTTGTTCGTTTAGAATGGTTATAATGTTCTTTATTGTATTACATTTCGTACATTTGATTTAAACTCTATTTTCATTATAATATTACACGATAATGAGCATTACATCGAAGTTATATATATCTTTATTATAATATACATTTAATTTAACTACAATATTCATTTATATTTATGTTAATGAACAATTCATTTATTTTATTTTAGGCTTCACATAATCTACTAGTTTAGAGTTACTTTTTAGAAAAGTGAAGTTTGATGAAGAAGCTTATGAATTATACAATTCATATGCTTTTAAGCATGGATTTGGTACATGCAAAGGAGACAAACAAAACAAGGAATGATAAGACAGTAAGGCAACGATTTTAAACATGTTCCTATGCTATTTTCAAAAAAATAAAGTGTAATGTTTTGTACCAAAAAATGGATTTTCATACTAGTTGCAAAGCATACATCCGGTTTGTGTTGATAAGGAGTCTAGTTTATATTGCGTGGTAAAACATAAAATGGAGCATAATCAAAGAAGGGTTCCTGTTTCAAAGAGACATTTGATAAGATCTCATAGAAAGGCTCGTTAGTGAACATTATTTATTATTTTAATGAACATAATCCCTATATTTAATGAACATTTTGTAATTGTACAATGTACATTTGTTTCTTCTACTCATTTTTACAATTCAGAATTAATGTACATGTATATATATGTCAAAGAACATTATGGTTTGTTTCAATGTACATTGTGTTTTTTTTTTTTTTTTGACAACAACAAAACCCTAAATTAATCATAAACTAAAGTACACACTAGAACATTAGGGGTAGAACCATATAACAACTTTCTATTCGGAAGCCATACAAGTTCGGTGGGATAAGACGCTTTCCTTTTTGAGCCACTCATCCTGCAAAACAAAGGGTTAGTAAAAACAGAGGAAGTTAAACTTCTTAGAGAATGACTTTGCCTTCTAGCTCTGGAACGACAAGAAGAAACCAATAACTTCAAATTTTGAGAAGAGGAATTGCTGGGGCTTGCAGCAGACTTCACCGGGGAGTAGACTGGAGCATCTAGAAGGGGCACCGACGTACTTTCACACGATGATGACACTTGATGAACCATACCTATGGTCGAATCTTCTTGTGCCAAATTTGGAGTTGCTTCACACCTATCATGCCCTTTCACAGGGGGGTGACTAACCTCCATTGGTGTAAAAACTTCTTGAGTTTCAACACAATCCATCTTCTTTGGATGATCGAGTACTCGGATGCTAATAAAATCCTTCTTGGAAGAGCAATAGTAGTGTAGTGTCCGTCCCTTAGAAATCGCTCCATACATTGTTGGAGTGAGATGCAAATAGGAATCAATACGTTTTCGGTTACAAAACCGATAACTTGACCCTGTAAGATTTGGGTTTTTTGTTTCTGAAGTTGACTTCAGATCAGAATTGTTATCAATAATGTTGGGCCTTTGATCTTGATCGATAGGGTTAGCTTTACCCTTCTCCGAATTCAAAGATTTGCCAGCAACATCCTTTTCCTTTTTGGTGACTTCTTTTACACCAATACACCTACTAACACAACCATCTCCACTACCATCTCTTTGCTTTCTTTTCCCTTTTTTTCCTAACTTCCTCTTTTCTTCTTCTTTCCCAATTTTAGCATAATCTCTAAACATTTTATCCTCTCTTGTAACTGCAAGTGCCTCATTAACAAAATCCGGAGACCAACCCAATAAAGAGGTCACCTCATTGAGTTTTTGTTGAAACTCTCTGTTGGTGGGATCAATCCTAATTGCTTGTGCGAGATCCATAAAAGCTAAGTCGGGCTTATTGAGCTCTAAAGCTGCCACTGCCCTTCTAAAGTAAGCTTTTACATTAGATGTATCATAACACAAAACTGCAGAACACAACTGACCCACCTTATCAAAGTTTTTCTCTTTGACATAACAAGCACCCAAGTTCAGATTAAGAGCCACAGCTAGGCTCGAAAAAACAGATTTATCTTCATCATTACAGACTGTAACAAAGGACAAAATCTTGAGTGCAAGAGAGTATTTTGCAAGCGCTAATCCCATATTACTCTTTTTGTAGAAATTGTTACCTTCATCTTTCAAACCCTTAACAAAATCCAGAATACCAAAAGGATTCTCTAACTTTCCAACTAAAAGCTCTAATTTATGAGAAGAGATATCATCCTCTTCAACATGAGAAATACACAAAATCCCCCTAAGTTCTTCAAAATTATCCATAAAAACTTTAAACAAAGACAAACTAGAAATACCAAACAACTAGAAACTAAGGTTCAAATTGGTAACCAAATAGAAAACAAGCTTCTCCATAACTGAAATAAGGCATACCAGAAAATCCATTACGAAGAACACTCTAGCAAAGGAATGAAGGAAGACCCCGGCCGAGAGGTGCGTTGCTGCCCTTACACCACTGAGAAAGAAACTTGATACACAGCCAATCGCGGATCCTTCGAACAGGGAAAAGTCTCCGAGTATAAGACCCAAAAATCCCCCAAATTCGAAAAACAAACCCTAACCCTAACTTTGCTTCAGTAAAATTGGGATGTTCGAATTGAAATTTCCAGGAGAAACGCGCCTACTTGGGCCCGAGGTCGTCAAGAAATGCTCGGCGACGACCTTAGATGAGCACCGGTGCTCTGGCCGCCGGCTGCAGCAGGGGAGGCTTAAGGGAGTTGAAGTTTCTGTTTTAGAGAGAAGGGAGAGCGTTTGAGTATGTACATTGTGTTAAAACGATAACAAATATATGTTAAAATATGTTATATACAAGTCAGTGAACATTATACATTATTTAAATGAGCATTTTGTAATTTTATATGTACACTCGTTTCTTTTGCTCATTCTTTATTATAATTCTGAATTAATGTACATGTATATATATGACAAAGAACATTATGACTTGTTTCAATGTACATTATGTGAAACGATTATGAACATGTGTTAAAATATACTAAAATTGATGGGTGCACAATAGCTTCCTTTGGATCTTCGACATTGTTTGTAACTTTACCACTTTTTTTTTTCTTTTTTCCATTCTTCTTATATATTTTAATGGGTTGTTTGTATTCAATATCTTCATCTTCAAATTGTTTATCACTGTAGCACAAACAAATGAACCCAAAATCACAAAAAATATCGTATGAATTGCAAAAAAATCGAAAATCAAACAACAATAAAAGTAACAAAGTCGAAGAAACAATTTTCCGTATGAATTACAAAAAAAAAATGATCAAATTCCAAAATAAACACTCAGACATGTAGAAAATTATACTTACATGTTGTATTTGTTCGCCATATTAAAAAATTTTGGATTTTGAACTACAAACTTCTTTAAAAATTGCTTAAAGTTTTGAAGTTTGAAATTCAACTTTTTTTTGGATTTTTTTTTTTACTTTTTGAGAGACAAAACTTCTAGAGAGAGAAAATATTGTATCAGTAAAAAATAATTTACTTTTTACCTCTTGTCTTTTTTCTTTTTAGAAAAAACTGACTTACTTTTTCGCGTTCTTTATAAAAAAGAGGAATGTTCTTTTAAACACCCATTTTTTTGTTTCATAGTATATGTTCTTTCCGCCTTTTTATTAATCAAAGGAGAGGCGGTACGGTGCTTGGTACCGACGCCTGCAGGGACCACCTATTCCCGTTGTGTTGTAGATATGACTTTCCATGGATGTCAACAAAGTACATTCCATTCCATGATGGTGCTGAGTTCGATGATAACTAATTTACCATCATTTTGTTGGAGGACAAAGCCGAAGCAATTTTGCTTCGTTCTTCACTTACTGTGATTACATGTATGGGATTGATAAGGTGATTACATTCTGTTTGCAGTGATTAATTAATTGTTCGTGTGTGTGTGTGTGTTTTTTGTAAACAGAATTAGTTATGTTTTTTAATTGAACCTTATTTTATACTCACTACATACGTAGTACTGATTTTCGAATCCTGATGCCTTTTAACTGATTTATTATCAGGGCTATCGTTATAAGAAGTTCCTTACAAAGGTACACATGTTGAGTACATTATTTATTCTGAACAAGGGTATAAATTGTCTCCTGAATCCTTGTAGTCCACCCATCTAGTTAAAAGCTCGATCAGCCTAAAATCTTTATCATTAATTATCATAATAAAATAATAAAATTAGTTTGTTTTGAAACCCAGAAATATGTTTTATACTCTATCACGCCCATTTACACGAGAGCCCGTTGGGCTTGAAGTGTGGATGCATCATGGACCCTCCTTATACCCAGCGCTTAATATTCAACTTTAAAAGGAGGGATGGATGAGATTCGAACCTGTGACTTTCGTGTCACGTTGGCTCTTGATAACATGTTAGTGGACCATCTTAACCAAAAACTTAACTTAAGCCCAGGGATATATTCTATACGCTGTCATTATGTGCTATGCTGATAAAATGTTTTCTTTTCTTTACATATAGTTTTTTAAACGTTTATTTCATATATCCTTAAATTAGATTAATAGACCTAAATGAATGGGTCAATCTATGAATATATTGACCTGCGTAAATGTTCGTTCAAGAATCATTACCCATTATAAATGACCAACAAGCTTAGTTCTAAGGTGATTTATACTAGAGCTGTTAATTCGGGTAAACAAGTCGGGTTAGTGTGAGTCGGGTCATCTCGAGTCGGGTCAATACGGGTTAATGTTGTAAGAGTTTATAGGTACTACGCAACGGATATAACATGAATCATATTCATAAAGCACCTAAACCAAGAATCGCATGCATAACACATAAGACACATAATCATACCTTTGATGCGTGAATTCCATGAAGCTATTCGACAGGCAAATCAGGGAGAGAATAATAGAGCCCCAAGCGTTGCTCCTCTACTTAGTCCACGAGATTCGAACGAGCCGTCCATCAATACTATATTGGTCGAGTGATTGAGGAAAACCGCGATCACCACTTTTTCGGGACAAGGACTGACCACCACGAACCACCACAGGAGGCGCCGGGAAGGAGAGAGCCGTGAGAGAGAGGAGAGGAGAGTTTCTGAGGGCTAGGTCTCGTGTTTGCTAATTAGGGTTTGATCACACTGATCAGTTAATTGCATACTTGCAAACCCTAGGCACCTAGTCTATTTATAATCCTATTATAATTAGACTAGGGCACGAAGCCCAAAACTCTCTTATCCACTCCATATGGCCGGGCACTATAGGGGATGAGACCCATGATGGGCCTCGTCCTCTCGTGCTCAATCTAGGCTCTTTGTGTGACCTTATAGGCTCCGTCTAATCGGGCTTTAGGCTATTTTACTATTCCAACAATCGTTAGTACCTCTAGCTATGATAAAACGACAACCCAAATGTACGAACTTAATTATCTCCATAATTTGATCCATTTATATATCTAGTAATTGCACTCGACGAAGACATAACTCCTTCAATCTCCCACTTGTCTGAGACAAGGGTGCAATATTCAAATTCCTTAAGTCAATATATGTGTCAATTTGATAACATGATTGCATCACATGTCGAGATCATATTAATCTACAAATCGTTTCTTGAAATTTGAGTTAGAATTACAAAACCAAATGATTACTTTGTAATGCATTTGAACGCGGCCACGTATTTTCTGAATTCTCCCTCTTCAAGCGGCCATGACACATTTCCTAATTTAATAGGTAGACTCTATCCAATCTTGTGGCAACAAGCCTCCCACTCAACTTCTGAAATAACCAGGAAACACCCTTTATAATCTTCAGTTACGGCTAGACGTTTGAGTGTACCACAATCACAACATCCATTGAATGGAATTAATGTTCCACTCATGTGAAAGGAATCCACTAATATATACGGAAGCTCTTTACTTGAACTTCAAAGTAGGTCAATAGTTCGATCATGCATCATTCATGCATATCCAAGTGATTGACCGAGCATCACCATGCCCCTATAGCCCATGAAACTGCGCTATCCAATCAATCTTACATTCTAGTCCATTTATTGAAATCATTTATGTCCACTTTAATGATCTCAAACTAGGAACTTAAATAATTATATGAATTTTGTTCACCTGTGGGTTTTCAATTCACTAGGTCATCAACCTGATGAGCCCATCAATTCATAATTATTTTGGACATTTTATTTAATTTCCAAAACCATAATTAAATAAGAGAAATAATAATTTCTATTTTAAACATAATTCTGCAAATTGATGAATTTCTCATGTAATATGTTTTCTCAAAACATATACAACTTAAATTACATAACTTGCTTCATTCCTAAGACTTTAATATGACTCTCATACCTTAGTCCATGGAAGGGGTTTAGTGATTTCTCACTCATAATAAAACTTTGCATAACATGACCTTTCGCTGGTCAATGATCTCATAATTGAGGTGATATCTCATATCCCTTTGTTTGGATTTGTGATGTGACTCTGGCTCCTTTGTTCTTGGCCAAAGGTGACCTGTTAGTCACATGACATTTTAATCTGAACTTCCTCTCTAACTATCTTAATATAGTTTAATATACATATTCTGACATTGAGTATGCAATAGTGCTCTGCTTTGAACTCTTCAAGATCACTGTCCTTCTCCATCCAGACACAAATATGCATTTAGATCACCATCTAGAATCATCTTGCTTATTTAGAAAACTTGCATTCGTGTAACCTTTTGACAACTTGCTTAAATTAACTTTTAACACAATAGCTAAAAGAATTCCTTTTAGTGCTTCTCAAGTACTCAAGGATTTGTTCTTGGTAATTCTCCGTATGCTTATTCTGAATTTGCTTGAAACCTGATACACATGCACAAGTCATATGCAACATCTTACTTTGTACATTTCATGGAACATGTAATGGATCCTTTTGCAGAAGCATGAGGTACATTATCCATACAACTCAACTCTATTAGTTTTTTAAGGCACTGAGTTTTACTGAGCGTAGTTCCATGAGACATGGGAAGACATCCTATCTTAGAGTCTTGCACCTTGAACTTGTCAAGAGCCTTATCAACATAAGTCTCTTTATTATGTCCAATCATTCTTCAAGATTCACTTTGTGGATTTTGATTCCCAATATGTACTCAACAACTCCTAAGTCTATCATATAGAAACAACCCTCTAACCATTGCTTAACTTACACAAGCATTGATATATCGTTTCATATGAACTGTATGACAACTGCATACTAGACTAAGAAGACCAATTAGTCCCACTAAACTTCTTGTCTCTACAAGATTTCCTTCTCGTTCTACTAAGGAAATCAAACTATTTTCTTGCCTAATCAAAACGAATGTTCCAACTCCTTAATGCTTACTTCAATCCATAAATGAATTTCTAAAGTTTGCAAAACTTTCTAGGAATTTCTTGATTTACAAAAATCCTTAGGTTGTATCATATACATGTTCACCATCAAGAACATTTCATGAAGGTGATTTTGATATCCATAACTAGAATAATCCGAATAAGCTTACCCAACTAATAGGTTTGACCCTATTTGTAAGACTATTATGGACTAACACATCTTTACAAACATGGAGTCCATACTGGATTTCATGGCTTTAAGCCATTTCCTGAGTTGACACTTATCCAAAGCTTGCTTGTAGGCCATGGATTCTAACCGTTCTAATAATATTTTTTTTTTTAGAATCCACCTTTTCTCAGAATTTCAACAAACTGTATGTTTTGATCCCAAGTAACCTACAATAGGTATGAGCGACAATAGAATTATATATTCTCTTCAACTCTTTGAAGCCTTTCATTCTAGTAGGACGATAGAAGTCTCGCTAGTTGAATTAGCTTGTTTCGATACATGATTTATCAAATTAGCTGATTTCATGCGCATTCGTCTCTGATGTAGTGTTATCCACATCCATTTGTTGCTTGTCTCAAATCTCATTGAGATCTAACTTTACTCCCACTTGGCTTTGTAGGAAGAGATTTCTTTCTATAAAGACACTATCGCGAGCAACAAACACTTTGTTTCTACGCGATTATAGGAATAATACCTCTTAGTTTCCATGAGAGAACTCATGAAGAACTATTTTTCTGATTTAGGGTTCATTATGTCATATTTGTAAACATTTTACATTGATTTCATAACCCTTAATCCTTTTTAGAAAAGATAACTTTTGGAACATTTCCAAATCATAACTCTTATGACATCTTTTCTACTGCTTTGGTTAAGTATCCTGTTTAGTATATTTGAAATTTTTGTTGTTCTAATGCATATCCTCAAAATGATATTTGTAAATCATTCAAAACTTGGATTGAACCATGGCAAGCAAAGTTTAATTCCTACTTTCAACATACGTTTTAATTGTAGTGTTTCTGGATTGTGAATAAATTCAACAAATCCTTTAGATGATCATTCCTTTTGAGTTAAATATTTATCACAACAATCATATTGTGGTGTTAATTTGTTAATCTCAAACTGATTTTACATTTCATTTTGGAATTTTGAACATTTCAATGTTTCCAAGATTTTACTTTATTAAGTAATTATCGACATATTTACTTAAATCATTAATAAAAGCAATGAAATAGTTAAATCTCTTTGCTAAATCTTGAACTTATTGGTCTACACACATCATATGTATGAGTTCCAAAAGGTCATTTTAGCTTCTTTTACCCTTTCTACTAAAAGACAACTTGTCATCCTAACTTATCAAGCATGACTTCTAACTCTCAAGTGATTCATAATCATATAAGAATAAGAGTCCATCCATAACTTTGGATGTGCAAATGGTTCATGTGACCTAACCTTACTTGTTATAAGTAAGTGTAATTTGAATCATCTAAATTTTACTTTTGTGATCTACTTATATCAATGTTATAAAACAAAATTAACTCATATCTAGCAAAATGAAAACAATTTATTACCTTGGTCATGGATCAACACTTGTCTATGCCAAGTATACCAAATTAGTATTCTAACAAAAATGAAATATTGTCTCATCAAAACTGGAAATTGTCTAAAATCATCATAAAATTCTAAAATTAAAACTATGAATCTATCTCTGGTCACTCAAATACTTCTAGTGCACCTTCAAGCTCCATTTCCATGCTAGCCTCACTTGTTTGCAGTTCCTGCGCAACATTCATAATGTTAAGCACTGCAACTTGGTATCACATACCTAAGTGAAAGTTAAAAATGTTTATAACATAATACCTGAGGTTGATGCTCCATTCTTCTTAAGTCGAGGTATTTCTGGCAATTTCGCTTCCAATGCCCCTTCTTCTTGCAGTAAAAGCATTCACTTTCACTTGCAGCCTTAGGCTTTGGAGTCGTCTTAGGCTTTTCAGGAGACTTGGCAACTTGCTTGCCCTTGCTCTTGTAACTTGCCTTTTGCCCCTTCTTCTTAAACCCATTTCCCATTTGAATCATGAGAACTTCTTTCTTAGGTTCCTTAGGGATTTGTTTCTCAGCACTAACCAGCATTGCATGCAATTGATTCATAGTCTTTGCAGTGGCAGTCATGTTAAAATTCATGATAAACTTGTTGAAACTTTCTGGTAATGAATGGAGAATGATATCTTTTGCTAAATCATCACTATATGGGTGCCTCAGTTTCTCCATACTTTGAATTAGGCCGATCATTTTGAAAACATGATCATGAATTGTGGCCCCTTTCTCCATCCTACAATCCAGAATCTCACGATGGAGCTCATACCTTTCAACTCTAGCTTGTTTATTAAACCTAGGTTTGATTTCTTGCATGATAGAGTAGGCATCCTGTTCCTCAAAACGCTTTTGAAGACTAGGCTCCATGGAGCAATCATTAAGCAAGTGGTAGGTATAACTCTGTCATGAGCTTCCTTGTGCTTCTTGATCTCTGCTGTAGTTGGATTTTCTTGCAGAGGTCCTGGAAATGGGGTATCAATGACATCCTCTCTACCTTCAGATTTCAGAACAAACCTTAGCATTCTTTCCCAGTTGGAAAAGTTATCCCATGTCAACCTATCATTCTCAAGGAATGGTCGAAGATTGTAAACGTTGTTGTCATTGTGATTACGGCTACCCATCTATGTCAAAATAAGGCAAAGTTTAATAATTATGTTTAATTAAAGTACCATAAACGCATTCATTAGGTAACTTTAAAACACTTTATTCAATAATTAATTGATCCCAATTGAATTTTAATTAATTCCAAGATCCTTTATTTGTGCAATAATTGACCGGACTGAGGCCCTACCATCAACCATTACATTTTTAAGGTGAGTAAACTCTTTACTGATTACAACTCTTGTAACTCTTGGTTGAATAATTAATCATCACATGCTTCATTATTACCCTTAGCTTCAAGGTTCTAAACCCTTTAGGTAACCTTGTTGAGTATAACCAATTAAAAGTGTAAAACGTGATTTACCCCAGCTCCCCAAAGATATAATATGACACCAAGTTGAGGCATGACCCATCATAAATATCAAAGGTTTCATCACGTTTTTAATTGGAAAAGCTACCTCAATATTGCCGGGACCTAGATTTATTATGTTGTGATTATTTAGTGAACTCTAGCGCATCATCAATCAACATAAATAAAATCTAACATGCAAAATCTACTAATGCAATAAAATAAAGCATGACATAGTATGACCCCTTAGTCCTAAGAAGACTAGAAATGAAAATGCTCCTACTTGAATCATCATGGATCTCCTCCATCCACCTTGCTCCTTTGGGCCTACACTTCATGGGCTTCTTTGAACTAACAATATTTAAATAACTATTCTATGTACTTTAAATAAAAGTTACAAAAATACTTAATGGTATGCAGACCGTATTTAGATTACAAAAATACATCACGATTCGCAGATCGTATTTTAGAATCTATGGGCCATACTAGTCTATATATAGCAACATAATATCATATATTATAAAAGTGTCATACAATAAATCACTCAAGATGCTTGTCTAAACTACAACATCGAATGTTCATAATAAAGTCAACGCATTTCCTAAAATATCTCATATTTTAATCATAATTAGATAATATCATATATTATTCATGACCGTTTATAAAATATCATATATTTAATTTAGTCATGAGATAAAATCAAATCATATTTTAATCTAGAAAGATAAATCATATTTAATCTTCCATGATTATCCTAACCAATTTATGACATTCTATCCTAATTACTAGCCAATCAAATAATTTTAAAATCAATTATATCCTAATCTAATTATGGGATAATCACATTATTTAAATCAATTATTATCATTTTGGAATATGCTCAGAATATCCTAATCAATCTTATCCAAAATTAACCACTTTAATTAGGATAATTACCAATTTAACAACTTTAAATATGAATAATATCAAATATAACAACTTTTGAATATTTGATTTTATCCTAAAATAAAAGATTTTATCCAAATAAAATCGATTTAATCTTTTAAAATAAAAGATCATATTTTCAAAATATTTTATCTTATCCAAAATAAATCATATTTATCTTGAAATGTTTTTTAAAATAAAATAATTTTTTTTTGAAAACCGTGAACCACCACCGCTGGCCACCATGGTTGGCTAGCCGAAGCTAGCCACAGTAGCTGACTACCTTGACGACAGCCACTGCCGCAAGGGCAGCAACGCGGCAGCAACTCTAGCAGTTGTGCAACGCTTGCACGCTACTGCCCATAGCCACCCTTTGACCTCCGCCTTCCCCTTCCCCTCCCTCTTGGACCAGCAGCGGCGGCAGCCACCATGGCTGCACCACCCAGCCGTGGCTACCGCCTCTAAATTATTTTTTTGTTTTTTTGTGTTTTTATTTAATTAAAATAACTTTTATTAAAATTAAATTAAATCAGTCCAAAAAATTAAAATTAAATCAACATTCAATCTTAAAATTAGGGTTCTTCATAAAATTAATCCCAATTTAATTCTAACTTTTAAAATTAAATCGATGATCACACATGAAACACTTTTATGCATAAATCAATCCGATTAAAATTATGAATTATAAAATAAATTGAATTAAATCAAAATCAAGCACAAAAAACATATTTTAGGGCTATTAATTTCGAAAAATTTCAGACTCGGATTCCTCAGGTGCAGGGGGGGTTGGCCAAATGGTCATGCTGATGTCGCAGATAATGCAGGTGATACTAATGAAAATCTTGAACCCGACTTCATTCCCATTAATGGTGTGTACCAGAATGGCTATATGTCTCATATGCCAAATGCTGTCATTTCTTCGTCCTCAAATAGCTCTATATATGGTTCTGTTTCGGAGCAGGGGCACAATGGTAGCAGCTCTTTTGAAACTGACCCAACTACTCCGGAGTCGTACCATAATCCAAACTCTACGAGGTTTATTGAAGAGAACCGGGCTGCTATTCCTACTGGCGATCCTTATGCTCCATTTACTGAAATTCGTACAGGGATTCGTTTAGGGGGAGGCTTTCGAATGGCTGTAAACTTAGAAGAAAGTTTTATTTCAGATGACTCGGGCTCGGATTCTACTTCTGTTCCTTCTGTTCAGCATGGTTTTGCTGCTCCTGCTAACCCTATTAGTTCAATGCCTGATGTTAATCAAGCAGAAGCTATGCAAGCACAATGTCAACAGCGACCTGACCAAATGTCTGATGCTTTACACTCAGTTACTGCTCCTAATTCTCAAAGCAGATGCGCATCCTCCAACTTCTTTGAACCCTTCTTTGTTTGCAAATCTTTCCTTGCAGGAGTCAAGTGTCACTTCCACCTTCTACGCAACACCAAAAACTGATCCTGAGAAGCAGAAAAGGAGTGCAAGATCTTCCTTTACATATAATGAGCAACCTCAGTCAGCTGCTCCCAAAGTAATACGGGAGCGTTGGCCGCATAAAAGAAGCAGTCATGGCCCCTTTCATCGATGTCGCTCTTATGAGCAGCCACCCTACTTTGGTTATCATGGATCTACTTGGTCTCAAAAGAGAAGAAAGATTAAGAATTTGGACTTGCATAGCAAAGGTGGTTACTCTGTTTTCTCAGATTCTCCACGGCCTACAACTCCACTACTTAAGTGCTATTCGGATGTTGCTACTGCTATGGACCTTGATTTTTAAGGGTCTTCTTCCAATGGGTTTGTTAATGCCGAATTTAACAAGGCCCCTCTCTTTTCTAGCACTAAACGCAAGGCTACTAGCTCACTCAGTTCCTCTATGAAATTTAGAAGGGCAGATGATGCATCTCGTATTTGTGCTTCACACCCTCCTACCTTTGCTCTGGGTTCCCAAGGTTCGACCTCTGACTTGGCAGGTGATACTTCTACTTCTTCCACTTCTGGTTTGGCGGCTGTCCTCTCACAGTCCCCAAGGTGTTTATGAAGATCACATCTTGGAATTGTCGCGGACTCAATGACACTACTACTCCTAAGCTTCCTTATGTTTTTTGGTTGCTCAGTAAATATGCTCCTAACTTTTTGTTTCTTAGTGAAACTAAAGTCTCTGTTTCAGTAGTTTCTAGTCTATTAGGGTATTCTAGTCCTACTTTTGTTTCGAGGGTCGAATCTATAGGGAGTAGTGGAGGTTTAGTTGTTTTTGGGTTTGGTTCGGATTCTATTTCTTGTGTTTTTTGCTCTTTAAATGTTGTACTCTGTAACATAAAGGTTCCTAGTGATATAGATAAATGTATCATGTTTGTTTATGGTGCTCCTGTCCTATAAGATCGGCCTCAAGTATGGGGTTTGATTTTAGACTTGTTAGCTATAGCGCCTAATTGTTTGATTATTGGAGATATTAATCAAATTGAACACCATTATGATAGGTTAGGAGGGTCTAGTGTAATTAGAGGTTGGGATGCTTTTATTGATTTTCGTATAAAATCTTGTCTCCACTCTACACCCTTCAAAGGTCCGCCCTATACTTGGACAAATAATAGGGAAGATGATCATCTAATTCTTCAACGTCTCGATCGCGCATACATGACTTCAGATTGGTTTGATAAATTCCCAGAGAGTACTATTACTAATCAGCCAATCTTAGTCTCTGATCATGCGACTATAATATTTTATGATGAACCTTTTAAGGAAACCTCCAACCGTCCTTACCAATTGGATAATTGGTGTCTTGATTTCACAGATATACACAATTTTGTACTCCAAACGTGGGAAACTAATATTCAAGGTTCACCTATGTTCACTCTCTCTCGGAAACTTGGTACCGTTAGGAATTTAGTTCGGAAGTGGTGCATCAACAACAAAAAATTTTGGGGGATCGATTGGAAAAATTTCTCAAATACTTTGTCTACGGAAGGGGAAGCAGTTCATACTCTTTCAGATGCAACTACTTATATGGCCAATGTAGATCAATCCAAGGCAAGCATTTCTTTACATCTTCAGTTCTGGAAGCAACGCTGTAAGCACAACTGGCTTTTAAATGGAGACTCTCCTTCTAAACTCCTCTATTCTAAAGTCAAAGTGAGGCAAAAAAGGAATGAAGTTAATTCTTTACTTGATGACCAGGGATTACTACAACATGGTCAAAGAAATGTGCATTTTTTTGTTATTAACTCACTCAAGAAGGCTTTCAAGACTGATACAGCTCCAAGCTATGACCCGGAGATAGATACGGTACTTCAAGAGCTTCATATTCCTCAATTTAATCCATCTCAGATAAATAACTTGGAACGACCTTTCTCTGCGGAGGAAATTCAAAAGGCAATGTTTGACATAGGCAACTGCAAATCAACAGGTCCAGATGGGGTTACAGCAGAGTTTTTTAAATTACATTGGCCTGTTGTTGGACCCTCAGTCATTTCAGGCATACAAAATTTCTTTCAAACGGGGTTTATACTGAAAGAATGGAATCAATCTTTTCTTGTTATGATCCCGAAAATTGTCTCGCCAACAGAAATGACTCATCTTCGTCCTATTAGCCTTTGTAACACGGTCTACAAATGTGCCTCCAAATGCTTAGTGGCTAGAATTCGTCAGTATCTACCCTTACTCATATCCGACTCCCAACATGCTTTTGTTCAAGGTCGTCTAATGACGGATAACATTCTTCTTAGCCATGAGTTAATGGAAAAAATCAACTCCTCGAAGACTGGTAGCAATTGGCTTGCCGCAGTGAAAATTGACATGAGCAAGGCATACGACAGGATCCATTGGGGTTTTCTACTTTGAATTCTTACAGCCTATGGATTCCCTCCTCGTTGGATACAGATGATTCACCAATGCATCTCCACGGTTACCTATAAATCCCTGCTCAATGGTTCAACCTCAGAGACCTTCCTACCCCAATGTGGTCTTAGGCAGGGGGATCCGCTCTCTCCATACCTTTTTCTTTTCTGTATGGATATTTTCTCCAGAATGTTGCATTTAGGTCAAGATCTGAATCTGTTTACAGGGATCAAAATCTCAAGATTCAGTCCGCTTATTTCACATCTTTTCTTTGCGGATGATGCTATGATTTTTTTCAAGGCCAGTACAGTTTCCTGCACCAATATTATGGGGATCATCAACCGATTTACTAAGATTTCGGGCGAGGAACTTAACCTGTCAAAATCGCTTATTAAATTCAGCCCGAGTACCACTTCTCTTGCTCAGGCTGAATTTAAATTGATCTTCAGAATGACTCAAGTGCCTCAGTTTCACCACCATCTAGGTACACCTATCGATTTTATAGGGAAGAAGAGAGATCATTTCCAATTTCTTATAGATAAGATTCTGGGACGAATAAATGATCTAAATACGTTCAGGCTTTCTCAATCCCAAAAGTTAATTTTTATTAACTCGATTCTGGTAGCTATGGCTTCTCATGTTCTTTCTTGCTTTGAGCTTCCAATGTCAGTTTTGAATAGAATCGATTCGTTACTAGCACGGTTTTTTTGGTCCCACTCGGCAGATAAAGGAATGCACTGGGTCAATAGGGGAAGGTTACATTTGCCTCGAGGCCTGGGTGGTCTAGGCATTTGATGCATCTCAACATTGAATAAAGCTTTTCTTATGAAGCAAGTATGGAGATTTGTGAAGCACCCGCAACTTCTGGCTTCAAGGGTCTTTGGTGCCCGTACTAAATTCCTTACAATCCGGCCCCTATCTTCGCATAGATTCATAGGCCGTAATTCTTATGGCCTTCATGGTCTTATTAGAGCAGATACCTTACTCTCTACGGGATGTGCCTGGAAAGTAGGCAGCGGCTCTGCTATTCTCGCTGGTTCTTCCAAATGGGCTAACGGTACCATTCCAGATTTCAAACCAGGAATTCCACCTCTTGTGTCAAAGGATTGGACGGTAAATTTTTTCTCTAATCCTCAAACTGAATCCTGGGATGCTGCTAAGGTCAGGTCCTGCTTCCAACCAGATTCTGCGACTACAATACTTGCTATGGAACCTCCAGCGATAACAGAACAAGATTTCCAATACTGGTCTCGTACTCCTTCAGGGACATATTCGGTTAAAACTGGATATGCAATGTTACAGCAACAACTTTCTTCCATGACGACTGCTCAGCACTTTGATAACTTCTGGAAAATTCTTTGGTCCCTTCAGATACAGCCAAAATGGAAATTGTTTTTATGGAAACTTCTTCAGAATGCTCTTGCAGTGAAGACAGAGCTTCACCATAGAAGAGTCCCTGTAGCTGATATTCACTGCGATTTATGCATAACAGAGACGGAGGATTTCTTTCACCTATTTAGAAACTGCATTATCGCAAGAATAGCATGGAGGGGTGGAAGCCTTAGCATCCACTCACAACACAATGGAGACCTTTCTCTTATAGATTGGATCCAATATTATATCCGACTTTTCATTAGTCAGGATGGAACTTCAAGTCCCCGCATTACTACCTTTATTGGTACTCTTTGGAGTCTTTGGTTATTTCGGAATAACAGGGTTTTCGGTTCAAAAACCTCATCTCCTCAGCCAATCCTTTTGCAAGTTCAGGAAGTACTTTGATCACATACTCTCTTTATACAGGGTGATCCTACTATTAAACCTTTCCACGCTCCTTGCTTAACGGCTACCTGCACAATACCGCCGGGTTTTTATGCAGCACAGCTTGGGGAATTTGCTGCTACATCGGACATGAGTATAATTCAAATAGATGGTTCGTGGTTTGCAGATTCAAATATAGCAGGGATGGGTTGGTGCATGGATAATCTAGACGTGACGGATCAGAGGATTAGAGGCGGCAGTAATTTTGGGTTCTGTACTACAGCGTTACACTCGGAGGTTGCAGCTTGTTTGTATGGTCTGCGTTAAGCTAGGAGAGTAGATATACAGTCAGTTACCATTTTTACAGACTCTTATAATCTTGTTACTCTCCTTAGAGGGGATGGTCAGGGTGACATTCACTTACTTTGGATCATACGCAAAATCAAACTACTAGGAAAATCTTTCAGACACTGCAACCTTCATAAGGCGGATAGAAGGCGAGTACACCGAGCTCACCAGATTGCGGCTGAAGCAGCGACACTTTCAATTTGCTTTTCTACTGATATGTAATGTGTTTTTATCCTTTGTCAAAAAAAAAAAAAAAAAAAAATCGAAAAATTCGAAAAATTGGGGTTAGGGGTTTCGAAATTTTTGAACATATTAGGGCTAAAATTCGGTCATCTTCATGGCTATTTGAGCGTAATTAAATCACATTTAATGGATTCCAAAAGTTTAATCACATTAAAATAATAATTGAACCATAATTAAATTAATTTCTCCCTCATAATTGATTATAAAATTAACATGGACATCAAATAATCGTGTTATTATGATCTAGCGCGTTCATGCAAGAGGCTAACTGATACAACTGTAAGAGTTTATAGGTACTACGCAGCGGATATAACATGAATCATATTCATAAAGCACCTAAACCAAGAATCGTATGCATAACACACAAGACACATAATCATACCTTTGATGCGTGAATTCCACGAAGCTATTCGACAAGCAAATTAGGGAGAGAATAGATCCCCAAGCGTTGCTCCTCTACTTAGTCCACGAGATTCGAACGAGCCGTCCACCAATACTATATTAGTCGAGTGATTGAGGAAAACCGCGATCACCATTTTTTCGGGACAAGGACCGACCACCACGAATCACCACCACCACGAACCACCACAGGAGGCGTCGGGAAGGAGAGAGCCATGAGAGAGAGGAGAGGAGAGTTTCTGAGGGCTAGGTCTCGTGTTTTCTAATTAGGGTTTGATCACACTGATCAGTTAATTGCATACTCGCAAACCCTAGGCACCTAGTCTATTTATAATCCTATTATAATTATACTAGGGCAGGAATCCCAAAACTCTCTTATCCACTCCATATGGCCGGGCACTATAGGGGATGTGGCCCATGATGGGCCTCGTCCTCTCGTGCTCGATCTAGGCCCTTTGTGTGACCTTATAGGATCCGTCCAATCAGGCTTTGGGCTATTTTACTAGTTCAAAGATCGTTAGTACCTCTAGCTATGATAAAAAGACAACCCAAATGTACGAACTTAATTATCTCCATAATTTGATCCATTTATATATCTAGTAATTGCACATGAAGAAGGCATAACTCCTTCAAATGTCATAACATATGTGGGTCGGGTTCGGGTTGGGTCATGCTTGAGTCGAGTCACGTCAGGTCATACATATTATCGGGTTTGGGTCGGTTGTAGGTCGGGTTACATTGGGTCGGGTGAAAAATAGGTCAGGTTAAATTTGGGTTTTTACGAATTTAAATGAGTTAGGGTCGTTCTCGGGTTCGAGTCGGGTTCAGTTCAATTCAATTATTTACGGGTTATAATCAAGTCGAGTCATTCTTGGGTTCAAGTCGGGTTCGCTTCAAGTCAATAATTTGCAGGTTATAATCAAGTAGGGTCATTTTCGGGTTCGATTAAAGTCAATAATTTGCGGAAAACATGTTTTGTCCCTGAAATTCGTCCCTAAAAACATGTTTTGATAACCTCTTAAAATTCAAAGTGAAATATTGAAGGAATAGAGTAAGGATTCAATTTATGTTCCAATACCAACATGAGATAATGACCTATACATATTAATTCAATAACAAGTCGGGTTGAATTAAGGTTGGGTCAATAACAAGTCGGGTTGATTCGGGTCGGGTTTGTAACAGGTCGGGTTGAAATTCGAGTTGGCTTTGTAGCAGGTCGGGTTAAATTTAGGTCTGGTTAGGAACAGGTCGGGTTGAATTCGGGTCGAGTTAGGAACATGTCGAGTTTAATTCGGGTCGGGTTAGGAACAGGTCGGGTTGAATTCGGGTTTTGACAGGTTAAAACGGGTTTGAGTCAATTTCGGTTCAGGTCGGGTTCGGTTCAGGTCAATAATTTACATTCGGGTCGGGTCGTCTCTAGGTCGGATAATGTTTGGGTTCGAGTCTCAAATACTCGAGTCAACTCGAGTCTATGGTTGGTTTCAGGTCGGGTTTGGGTCACCATTTTTTTTCGGGTTCAGTCGTGTCGGTTAATAGGTTGGGTTAGGGTCGGTATTTTGGGTCGGGTCAGCTTTTGACAGCTCTAATTTATACTTGTGTTGGAATTTTAGATTTCCTAGGAATTGTTTGTAAGTGCAATTTGACTATCTTTTATTAATGAAATCCTTTTTATTCTCATAAAAAAAATGACACACAAACTTACAATGTGAAAAGAAAAGGAAAATTTGTGAGAAAGGTCCATTCAAATAGTCGACTTTACGAGGAAGGTCCTTTTATAAAAAAAGGTGGCACAAAAGATCTTTTATCGTATTTGGGTTGTGGAGAGGGTCCTTGGACCAATTTTTCTGTGTTAATCAATTTTTTCCGGCTAAAAATAGCCACGTGCACAGCACGTGACCACTTAAATGAGTTTTTTTTTTTCTATTTTTTACCCCTGATTGATTTCCTGTTTTCCCCCTCATTTTATTTTTCCCTCGCTTATTTCCTCTCAACTCTCCTCTGATGTGACTAGTAGCTACCCATTAATGGCATTTCTTTTACTAAAGAAGAAATTTATGGCGAATTGAAGTCTGGCAGTAGATTAACACCACAATTTCTTCATTAGGTAAGGCTATATACATATATATATATATATATATATATATATATATATATATATATATATATATATATATATATATATATATATATATATATATCTGTTCCATCTCTTTCAAAGTAGTAAAAATTGCTAATTTGGTCTGTAAAAACGGCGAAGAGCAACCCAAAATAGAAAAGCAGGTACGGTCAAAACGGAAAGCAAGTCCCACATGTTTTCATTCACGTGCACGCATAAAGTACGTTCTTCCCAATTTGAATTATTTTAGGCAAATCGCGTATTAAAATACTTAATAGTGGGAAAAAGACAAACATTTTGGGTTAATTAACTAATTAAATATGTTAATAAGGCATTTCAATATTGTTTCAAGTGGTTGTTGGTTGGTATTGTGTTGAATTCGTTTCCTTTTGTTCGGTATTCTAACAACATGCGAAACCCTAGATTTGCAATGTTGATTGTGATGGTTGTTAATAATTCTGTTTAATTTAGTACTTAGATGGTAGTATATGTGATTGGTTGTTCATTTTTAATTATCTAATTGAAGTCTTGAAAATGTCAAAGCTAATTAACATAAGACTATATTATGGTGGTAATTTTGTGACTAGAAAAGGAAAAACAACTTATGAGTATTGTAGGGAATAAATTTCAAGCCTTTAAAATCCCACTAGCTTGAACCCCACTGTGATCATACACTAAAATACGGTGGCGTCCAAAAGGGAAGAAGATAGAGCAAAAGAGTCGCCAACAAGTTTTAGGAACTTGTAAACCGTTCACGAGGTGAAGGTTACACCCCTTAACGATCCAAGAGATCGTCAACTCCATAAGGTCTAGAACCAAATAAGGGTTCGGGGATGAAGGTACAAATCCAACCTAAAAGAGATTGAACCTGCCCTAATAATAGGCCTCTACTTTATTCTGATCGTATTCATGTGCACTTTCTGATTAACATGCAATCAATAGGATTAACCCTAAACCTGTTTATCTATGGTTGAATTTAATGCACAAATAAACTATTATTGGCGATCACTTGAATTATAATCGAATTAACCCTAAACAAGATTATTAATTATCTTATTAAGCGTGATAACAAGTACCATTTCCCTTTAAACATGCATAAAAGGTGATCAAGCAATAACAATAAATATAATCAAGCAACATGATAAATAATAATCATAATCATGATAAATAATCAATAATCATAATAATAATAAAATAATCATCAATAAAATAACAATAAAAATAATATTCATAATCATCATAAATTATAACAATTATGATCATAATCATGTTCATGTTAATATTAAAGCATAATAAAAATAGCAAGATCCTAGGCATGATACTAACAAGATTAATAGCAAACCCTAGCATGTCACTAAGCAATAAAAATCAAATCTTTAGCCCTAACATGATACTAACAATCATAAATATTAGGAAGAACATAGGAAGCATCGCAACAATCATATTAAACATTAAAATTACCCTAGACATGATACTAGGAATATCATAATAACAATATAAACATGATTTCTACATCATAACATCAATAAAACCAATTAAAGTACTTACTTTGATGCCTTGTACCTCTTTCTAATAACAAAATACACATGTAGTAACTTCAAGGAAAATAATCAAACAATTAAATTAAATAATTGAAAGAGAGATTTGGGACCAAACCCTCAGATTTTAACCCTTAACGATCTTAACGATCCAAACCCTTCGTTCACGAGGTGAAGGTTACACCCCTTTACGATCCAAGGCCTGGGGTTAGGCGCCAAGCCTGATTTTAACGCGTTTTTGAAAATCCGATAAGTTTACCGTACTGGAGGATAAAATAATATAATTTCTTCGAAAATGCTATTTGATTTTGATTAAAACTCTGAAAAGTCAACAAAAGTCAATTTATCAATGCTAATTGAATTAGGAATGAAAAGAACCTTCTAGAAGAATCTAGAAGACTAAAACCATTCCTAATTGCATTAGGAATGATAAATCATATTAGGCCCTCCCCTACATTATTGGGCCGTATATAAAGCTCAAACCGGGCCGAGTTTAGTAAATTGACCATAACTTCCTCAATATTTATCGGAATTGGGCTTATAATATATCGTTGGAAAGGTCTTTGTAAGCCCCATCCAACTACACTACCATTGGACTCATATCATGGACCAACCAAACTGGATTGGCTGTTTTCTTAAAATAAGTTTTCAAAAACAGAGAGAAGAGAAAAGAAATAAAAACTTTCCGCAACACTAGACTTTCCACACTTTCGTTTCATTCGATTATGATTCGACGTGAAAGGTACTCATCACTGGGTTTGGTTTTGGGGAGACACAAATGGGTGTCTACAGAAGCCCCCACTTTGACTGAGTTTGGAGAAATGCAAGTTTCGAAAACAAAAGTCAAAGTATCGATAGGGACGGAGAATGATTCAGAACGTTCTGCGATCCTAAATCAATCTTGCAACGCCGATACCTTCAAAACTAGCATTAGTTAAACAGATAAAAGAGTTAAGAAACGCGTATCTTGCACCGTCGAGCACACGTCTCTGAAAGTAACTGATTGTTGCTACTTCTGTTGTTTTGATGACCTCCTACAAGCTAGAGAATGCCATCTCGCTTGAAAACCGCTACGCCTGTAACTGCTTCCAAATTTGGAAGATTGCTTCGCCTGAAACGATCCTCCTCCGCTATGATAGTATTCCACGTCCAAGGGAATACTATCGAAGATTATTTCTCTTGAAACAATCCTCATCCGCATTGATAATATTCCACATCCTAGGGAACACCATCGAAGATTGCTTCTCTTGAAACAATCCTCATCCGCATTGATAATATTCCACGTCCAAGGGAATACTATCGAAGATTGCTTCTCTTGAAACAATCCTCAGTTGTTTGTGACAACTCTCCACAAGCTAGGGAACTCCACCTTGCTGTTTTGATGTTCACTTGCCTCTGAACAAAAAGAGCTTCTTTTGATATGACTCCAATTTTCGCTGTGCTAGTCTTCGAAAAGATCACTGCTTCTTAATGTTTGTTATGCTGCCATGCCAGTACGTCGGCGCTTTGCTGCTTGTGAACCAGTATGTCGGTGCTTTTGCTTTGATGACAATCCTCTTTTCTTTGGGAATAGTTGCCAACACAACTCTTGTATGATGAATGACAATCCGATTTAGGGAAAGTTATCAATGCCACGTAACAATCCATCCTTGGAAATGTTGCCTAGATGAAGCGACAATCCGTATCTCGGAAAATTTGCCAAAATCCAATTTTTGGAAAAGTTACCAATGCTTCGTAACAATCTTTCATAAGAACTTTGCTACGATCGGCAATCCACGTCTTGGAATATAACTCTTGAAAGCAATCCGCCTTGGAAATTTGCCAACGTTATGCGACAATCCCTTTAGGAAATTATTGCCACAATTGACAATCTGCATCTTGGAACATTTGCAAAAGAAAGAGTCGACCAACAATCCACTTCGGGAAAATTTGCCACTTGATGAAGTGAATGACAATCCACGTTGAGGAACCTTTGCCGATATTTATGATGAATAGAGACCTACAACAATCCTTTAGGAAATTTTGCCATAGGGAACTAGGTGTATGACAATCCAATCTCGGAAAACTTGCCAATGAGCTATGAATGCATGACAATCCGAATTTGGAAAAACTTTCCAAACAAAGAAGGAGCACGCCAATCCACGCTTGGAAACTTTGCCAGAGATGACAATCCAATCTTGGAAAAATTGTCGTTGAAAAAGATGCACGACAATCCATTTTTTGGAAATATTGTCAGTTGGGGATGACAATCCAATCTTTGGAAAAACTTTGTCGTTTAGTAAGTATGCGCGACAATCCATATTTGGAAACATTGTCGTTTAAGTGCTTGCTTTTAAACCGATGCTTTGGTGCTTGTAATGAGCCAATACTTAGGCGCTTAAGCTAAGTGAGACGATCTTTCGTCAGGTCAATCACTTAGACTGTAATCAAATCGACTACTCAATCATGTCAAATTGCTTATAGGGGCTAACTAGCGTACCAAGGAACCCAAAATTTCTTTATGAAGTCGAAATCACCTTTTGGAGAGGCTTCGAGCTCTGTCGCTGCTGAAATATCTCTAGAGTAGGGTCTTCCCTATTCTGCTGCACCTGTATTTATTTTGACTATAGAACTTTGCCAATCATATTTAATTTTCTTAGGGTTGACCTAAGGTTTAGTGTTGCTTGACTCAATAACTTGACACGACTCAAGGTATAAACTTGACTCGCTGTGATTGACTGACTCGAGGTTGACTCGACTCAAACTGTTTCACACATGTGTTAGACTCAAATAAAGGTGATGTGACACGACATGACTCAATGTGAACATGACTTGTGTGTGCATCAAAATGTGATCGTGCGACTCGAAAATGCAAAAAAGCAAAAATCAAAAATTAAAAATTTTCTGTCATTTTTGTGGAGGGTACCGGCTTTCTCCTGAAAAAGAAAGACGCGAAAAACGAATCGAAGTTTGAAGGTGCATGTTGAATGAGCTTAGTCAAATGTCATTTGATACTGTCTCTCAAGGTGCAAGGATTAATTCATCCTAGGCTATCTTAATTGTTGACTCAATGATGAAAGCATTTGGGTAACTTAGGCACGGAGGCTAAGCACTTCATACTTCGTGATGCAATGACAATTATGATTGATGAGTGATGTTGATATGACAAGGCATGCTTCAGCGTTGTGATTTTATGACAAAGGGTTCGTAATGGAAGATATATTTGGTCATGTATCTATGATGTGTGTGAAAGTGACACTAAAGCTAGGCCGCAAGAGCTAAATGTGTGGAAAGATATTATTTTTAGAAGAATCAAATGGTGGTGACTCTTAGGCTAGGTAAGCTAAGGATGTAGGGATCAAGCCCCCAAGTCTAGCTCTAAGTGAATAGGGATGAGCATAGGAAATCCCTTGATATGATCATGGTGCAAGTGTGTGAATGTGAATATTAATGCATGTTTATTACGGCCGCACCTCGATGTGAGGTTGCCTACGTATCCGTTAGGAATCAGGTCGAACGTAGCTCTAGCCGAACCTCGCACAAGTATGTGTATACCTCAAAAAGGTCTTTTTAAGGGTTGTAACGTGGTTAGGCTAAAGGTTGAAGAAGAAGGGGATAAAGGCTCAAGACCCTCGATAAGCCCCCAAGGTGTGCAACCTTGCTTTTGAAATCTTTGTATTTTTATGCTTGAGTTTCTACTCTTTTTTTTAGCTCTCTTTTATCTTTTTCTTTAGCATCTATTTTATTTTTATAAGCGTGGGAAATCCCGATCATGCGGTCTATCACTCACTTGGCATTCATGTTTCTCAGGCACGGTACCAAGCACTCGATAAGAGACGCAATATGAGACGTGCTCATATCAAAGATATTTTCATATCAAAGACATTGGAACACTTGCCCTTTTGTACACTTTTATTTATCTTTGCTTGCTTATTTTAATTTGATCTTTTGAATTTGCTCAAGCTTTCTTTAGAATTGCAAAAGTTGCACACCATCCCATCCCAAGGTTAGATAGATGTAGGTTGAAAAAATAAAGGTCTATCGTTAGACGAGGCTCAAAGTGGTTTATGAAGAAAGGATTGCATATTTGAAGGGTGTAAGGTACTATGATGTGGCTACAAGGGGTGCCTCAAATCATTGGTATACCTTGTGCTTAATTCGACATGGATTTATTTATTTTTTTTAAATGCAATGCAATGATCATATATAAGGAAATAAATGCTCATTTTTATTAAAAGGAAAGGGAAAAGAAAGAATCTACAAAATTAATCTAAGGGAAAAGAAGGGTGCCTATGCTAGACTTATTAGGGAAAGGAAGAAAAGAAAAAGAAATAGAAAAAGAGAGGTCATGAAATCTTGTCATTGAAGCTCGCCTCTTGTCTGGTGTCATTCGCTTCATCATCACCCAGTCTTCTCGCTAGCTATAGGCAATGGGACCTTGTTTGCTTTTATGAGATCTTGAATGATATTTTGAAACCTGTAGCATTCATCAGTGGTATAACCATTTCCTCGATGGTACTTGCAATAGGAGTTTGGATTCCATCTCGAAGATCGATTTTCAGGTGTTGGATCCTCGGTAGGGCCAATAGGTTTGATTAATCCTCGATCATAGAGACGATCGAAAGCAGCATTGTAGGTCATTCCAATGAGTGTAAACTCTCGCCTGGGTTTCCTTTTAGATCCTTGATTGTCCATGGCTAAGACATCATTATGGTCAAAGGTGCTAACATTATTACTAGAGTGGGCGTTTTCAGAAGAAGAAGGATTATCGCTCTTCTTTCCTTTCCAGCCACCGTGGTTGTTATTGTTAGTAGTTTTTTGCTTTGCGAGGTCGTCTTCGATTTCAATTCCGATGTCATAAACGACCTTGAAAGTATTCAAGTTGTGTTGATATTTTAAGTGCTTTGAATATTTTTCTTGGAGATTCTTGATAAACATCCTCACAGACTCCTTTTTCGGTGGGGACCTCAATCATCTTGGCGGAAGTTTCCCTCCATTTATTAAAGAAAGAAGTAAAACCTTCATTCTCTTTTTGTCTTAGCATCTCAAGTTGTCTATGGTCGTTTTCAACTTGAATATTGCACTTGTACCTATCAATGAAAGCGTTTACTATTGATTCCCATGTAGAGGTTTTCTCTTTGTCAAGGGAGAAGTACCATTGTTGGCAAACGGTCTCAAGAGATAGTGAGAACAGAGAGGGGAAAACCTTCTTATCGATACCCTTAATACTCATTATGGTTTCGAAAGCTCTTAAATGGAAGTAAGGGTTATCCGTTGCCTTGAATTTTGGGATGTCGTTGGCATTGAACTTCTGCGAAAGAAGCTCTTTGTCCACTGAGACCCCTTGTGATGTAAGCTCTTGAAACTTGTAGTCGCTAGACAACTTGCTTAGGCTCTCTTGCATGAGGTCCATCTGTTGTTGCTTCACGGGGTCATCGATTCTAAGTGCGAGAAGCTTCAGTGTCTCAGTCACGGTAGCCAGTTGGTTCTTAAGATCATTGACTTCTTCTTGAGTTGCCATTATCTTCTTAGCCTTCCTCTTTTGACGAATCGGTTTATCAAAAAGCGAGAATTGAATAAAGAGGTTGTCCTTGATTAATCGCCCTTCTCTCCTTGACCAAGTACTGTGAAAAAGGAATTTGGGGATACTTATTGTTAATTATTTGACTCAAACTTTATTCAACATGCAATGGATGGAGGAAGTGAAGAAAGATTGGAATAGAATGTGAAAAAAGAAAAAGATGATGGAGGTGGAGGGATATGAAGAATTAGGAATAGAATGTACCCCCCAACTCAAATGACGGAAAAAGAACCGACTCCTGCATGGACCTAAGACATGGTCATGGTGATGTGAACTCGAAGTGTGTGCTAAGACTAGTGAGTGTAGGTGACATGTTGAGACTCGTGTCATGACCATGTGGCTAGACTATGTGACTAAGACTCGATTAATGACTAGACAAGGTGTTATTGACAGCGAAAATTAACCGAATTAATTAGCAACCTAGTTAATTAGACACTAGGTGATGACTTGACCAATAATCCGAACTGTCGGCCAAGCGACAGGACTGGCGTCACACTGTGGAGCTTGGCGCCAAGCGACAGAACTGTCATCAGGCGCTACACTCCATAGTGTGGCGCTACAACTTAGACCTTGGCGCCAGTATTGGAGCTTTGGTCTGGGACTGTTTTCGGTGTTATTAGCCACTGGGGTATGCCTAAAGTCGTACTAAGTCAATTCCGATTAAAATATTAGACTTTATTGACTCAAATTAATTAATTAATTAATTAAAAAAATTCCTTTAGTCATTAATCAGTTTATTTAGTCTTAACACAAGTCAAACAAACGGTTAGGAAAAATCACATAGAGTATGCACAGCAAATAATGCACAATTAGTCAAGTAGGCACAATATGATGCAATGAGTTTGCAACCTAACCATGGCTCTAGTTCTCTAAAGTTCGGGATATGGTTTAGTCAATAGAGGGTCCACGGTTAATTTTCCGGATGCATCGCGCGGAAGCCTAACCGTGAAGGGTTGGCGCGAGTGGATGGGACATCGCGAGCTTTAGAAAAAACTCGCTTCCATGGTTTGGTGAATTCAACATCTTGGATGTACCCTTTGTTGCACAGAGCGTTTAATCAGGTAGATTGAGCATGAATTCCCAGAAGGTTATATCCACATGTAGAACACATATGGGTTTCAGAAAAGTGAGAAAAAATTCAATCAGGAAGTAGGATCGAGCAAACAATACGAAAAACCGGTCGAAATTAGAACGCATATTTCTGGCTTGGTATTGGGGGAAATTGGCGCCAGCAAACAGAGACTGGCGCCAGCTTTTAACTGTAGCGCCTGGCGCCAATACTGGCGTTTGGCGCTACGGCTAAAAGTCTGGCGCCAAGCTCTGGCCCCTGATGCTACTTCCCACATGCCTCAGCAGCTTTCTGTGCTCGATAAAATTTTCCAGTTTCGCGCGGTGTTATTTCAGTCCTAGTTGTAAAAGACGTTTCTCAAATTTCCTACGTGTAAAATCCTATGTTTTTAAATCATTACGGATGGTCTTTCCAATGAGATCTTTTTTATGCATATGACAATAATGTTAATCAAAATTACGCACATGAAATACTTAGAACTTTTCGAGTCTCATCCACTCATTCTAAATCATTGCCGAAACAAATTCAGGAATTAAAATAGAAATCCTCCCCAGTGGAGTCGCCAAAAACTGTAAGGAATAAATTTCAAGCCTTTAAAATCCCACTAGCTTGAACCCCACTGTGATCATACACTAAAGTACGGTGGCGTCCAAAAGGGAAGAAGATAGAGCAAAAGAGTCGCCAACAAGTTTTAGGAACTTGTAAACCGTTCACGAGGTGAAGGTTACACCCCTTAACGATCCAAGAGATCGTCAACTCCATGAGGTCTAGAACCAAATAAGGGTTCGGGGATGAAGGTACAAATCCAACCTAAAAGAGATTGAACCTGCCCTAATAATAGACCTCTACTTTATTCTGATCGTATTCATGTGCGCTTTCTGATTAACATGCAATCAATAGGATTAACCCTAAACCTGTTTATCTATGTTGGTTGAATTTAATGCACAAATAAACTATTATTGGCGATCACTTGAATTATAATCAAATTAACCCTAAACAAGATTATTAATTATCTTATTAAGCGTGATTACAAGTACCAATTCCCTTTAAACATGCATAAAAGGTGATCAAGCAATAACAATAAATATAATCAAGCAACATGATAAATAATAATCATAATCATGATAAATAATTAATAATCATAATAATAATAAAAATAATATTCATAATCATCATAAATTATAACAATTATGATCATAATCATGTTCATGTTAATATTAAAGCATAATAAAAATAGCAAGATCCTAGGCATGATACTAACAAGATTAATAGCAAACCCTAGCATGTCACTAAGCAATAAAAATCAAATCTTTAGCCCTAACATGATACTAACAATCATAAATATTAGGAAGAACATAGGAAGCATCGCAACAATCATATTAAATATTAAAATTACCCTAGACATGATACTAGGAATATCATAATAACAATATAAACATGATTTCTACATCATAACATCAATAAAACCAATTAAAGTACTTACTTTGATGCCTCGTACCTCTTTCTAATAACAAAATACACACGTTAGTAACTTCAAGGAAAATAATCAAACAATTAAATTAAATAATTGAAAGAGAGATTTGGGACCAAACCCTCAGAAATTACAACCTTTCACGTCTAGGGCGAAGGCAATTTCGAATATGGCTATGTGTTTCTAGATCTTGTGAATGCAGAATTTTGTATGAGAAAACAAAGTTTGAAGAATGATGAATGAAGAATGCTAATTAAAACTGATTGTAGAACTTGTGAATGATGAGAATTGGTGAATGATTAGAGAGAATAGGTGATGAATGAAATCAATTCGTGAATGAAAACGGAGTTTTTAATACGATATTTATAAAGAAAATCAGCCAAAAAGATAAATTAAACAAAACAGAGTCTGACGCTCAGAAAACAGAGCTGGAGCCAACCCTGGCTAGCTTGCGCCAGGCACCAACACTAGCGCCAATGGCTAGCGCCTGGCGCCAGGCCTGGTTCCAGGCGCCAAGGCCTGGGGTTAGGCGCCAAGCCTGATTTTAACGCATTTTTGAAAATCCGATAAGTTTACCGTACTGGAGGATAAAATAATATAATTTCTTCGAAAATGCTATTTGTTTTTGATTAAAACTCTGAAAAGTCAACAAAAGTCAATTTATCAATACTAATTGAATTAGGAATGAAAAGAACCTTCTAGAAGAATCTAGAAGACTAAAACCATTCCTAATTGCATTAGGAATGATAAATCATATTAGGCCCTCCCCTAGATCATTGGGCCGTATATAAAGCTCAAACCGGGCCGAATTTAGTAAATTGGCCATAACTTCCTCAATATTCATCGGAATTGGGCTTATAATATATCGTTGGAAAGGTCTTTGTAAGCCCCATCCAACTACACTACCATTGGACCCATATCATGGACCAACCAAACTGGATTGGCTGTTTTCTTAAAATAAGTTTTCAAAAACAGAGAGAAGAGAAAAGAAATAAAAACTTTCCGCAACACTAGACTTTCCACACTTTCGTTTCATTCGATTATGATTCGACGTGAAAGGTACTCATCACTGGGTTTGGTTTTAGGGAGACACAAATGGGTGTCTACAAGTATGCATGGTGATAGTGAGTTCTATAGTCTGTCTTTGCACCCTAATATTTAGGAAGTGTGTTACTTTGAATTTGTGAACTGGGTTAAGAAGGAGTTAGGGTACACAGAAATGGATGAGTTATAGTTTAGGAAGCATGAGTATAGCTTATTCATAGGGAAGGATAGGTTGAAAGATGATAATGATATCCCACAGTTTCTTGAGAAAGATGGGTGGTATCACCTTTATTTGATAAATAATGTGCCTTAATATATAGACAACCGGACCCTTATGTATATATGGACCAGGTGTGGGATTCTACACTGATCATACACAATCTGAGGTCGGGTCCACATCTTTAGGTAGTTATATGTCTGTTGACTCACTTTGCCACATCATTGAATAAGGATATGGGTTTTGTTGGGGGTGAGTCACAGTCAGGTCAAAGTTCGTGACATAGGACAAAAAAAGAGTGGTTTAAAGAAGGGAGCACATGGTATTAAATGCAAAAATCCTAGATTTGGAAATACAAGCCCATCAATTCCCACTTCTTCCCACAACCCTACCTTAAACATCACTGAAAATTCTGCCCCTCATTTAAAAAACATACCCAGCCGTTTTTACTTTAACCCAGAACAAAAAGAAAAAAAGAAAGTTGGTTTTCAAATACACTCAACAACCATCTGTTCCTCTTGAATCCATTCCATAAGTGAATGATGAAAATCCAGTGAGTCATAGACTCATAGTGATGCAGATGATGATGATGTGGTACTGAGTGATCTAGATTTTGAAAATGAAAGTGATGATTACCTGTTTGCTACCAATGTTGATGAGGACATTACTGAAGATATGAATAGAAGTTTGGGACTGTTTCACACTAATTAGGAGCTAGAACATGCTAGGAGACTTTTCAAATTAAAATTCTTATGTTGGAACATAAATGTGGGCTTCATCAGCATGTAAATCCACATGTTACAAGTGACTATCTAGAGAGGTATTTGAATGATTGGAGAGATGAACCCACATATAAAATGAGTTCTTTCATGAAGATGAATCTAACAATATCACATGACCATATTATTTTATATATGTAACTTTGAATTATTAGTAAAAAAAAAAAATTAAAAATTTGTCTATAAAGATAGAAATGGGTTAAAACTATACTATATGAAATATTAGATGATGATGGAGGAGAAAAAAAATTTTAGTAACGAATAAAGAAATTTAGATTATTATCACCTACTATATAGTTGATGTTTTAACCACCAATTATATATTTTTTTTCTTTTAATTTTAATTATCCCCAACAATTGTTCAAAACCTTACATTTCACCACCACTACTTCCCAACCCCTCTAATGTGATGTGATATTAGGGTCCAATAACTAACCCCTTCTTCAATTTTCTTCCTTTTCCTTCTCTTCTCTCGATCGATTATTACTCCTATGTTCTGATGTCTTCTTCAAAATCTATCTGATTTTCGGAAAGAAATTTTAATTAGTTAGGCGTTAGTCAAATTAGAGTTCTCATTCCGTCATTGTTATTCCATCCAAACAACAAAGAAACCTAGGTGAAAGGTATGCCTAAATATTGACCTTGTGAAATCAATTTGGGGTTTTAATTTTGAATAGAAATTAGGGTTTATAAAATCAATTTGAGAATTTGACTATAGTGATGGTTTGTCACAAAATTAATTCATATTTAATTACTAGATTATTACTGCTATTGTGGAACAACATTAAGGTTCCAATTTACCATTATATGCAATTTAACATTAAAAAACCCAAATTTACAACTAATTAAACAATCAACAATGCTATGATTCTACACAAATTATTTATTTACTTCAAACGACATCTAGGGTTTACCATTGTACATTAAAAACACAATTAACCAAGAAATTTATTTGTTTTCGCGCTAACTTTTAAAACAGGTATCTAAAGCTTGGTTCTTATGGTCCCCCCTCCAATGTTGTAGTCTTTGTTTTTGGTATTCCTCCCCCTTTGCGCGCTTTTGAGACAATAGTGATGAAGACTGAAAATGAGAAGGAAATAAATGAAATTGAATAAATGAATTTTTTTTAACACTTTAGGGGAATAAATTTGGTCGGCACGTCTTGTGTGTGGTTGGCCACACCATGTGACTGCTTGTAGAAAAAACAAAGTTACCCCTAAAACGCCGACCGAGAACCCCTATAATACTAGCCAAGTAACCCTTATAACACTAACAAAATAACCTCTATAACACTAACAAAGTAACACATAAACGCAGATCGGGTAACCTTATAACACTAACGAAGAAACCCTCAGTATGGCTGGCCACACTGTGTGGCCAACTACATACTCCCTCCGTCCCATAATATAGTTTTTGTTTTCCTATTTTGGAGATCCAAAATGTTGTTCCTATTCTTATTTTTGGATTGCATGTAAAGTCCATTATATCCTCACTTTTGTAACTTTATTCATTGTACTTTCTAATTTACCCTTGAATTTTGCACATGCTTTGTACTTTTTTTCATTTTATCTCTCTAACTTTTATCTGTAATTGTACTTTTCACTTTTATTAATGTACTTCATTCACTTTCTCATCCTATTTCTTAAATATCGTGAAAAACACACACAAGAACTGTATTATGTGACGGAGGAAGTATAAGAATTTGTGAAGTTTTGTAGGTGTAAGGAATATATCAACCTTTCACGTTTAGGGCGAAGGCAACTTCGAACATGGCTAGATGTGTCTAGTGCTAATGTATGAGGAATTGTGTTTGTAAAAGGTTAGGCTAGAAAGAGGGAGTGAGAATAAGCTTAGGCTTATAGAGAGAGAAGAATTAGAGAATTCTGGTTATTGAAAAACAGAGGTCCAGGGACCTTATTTATAAGAAAAAAGTCCGAAAACCAATAGAAAATAGTTAGAATTCAAATCGGAGTAAAACTCATCCTTTCGCCAACAACAGATCTCGTCGCCAGGTGACGAGGTGCATCGCCAGGCGCTGCACTGCAGCGCCAGGCGACGAACTTGTCGTCAGGCGGTGCTAAGACATTTTTTGTGGATTTTGTTTTTATCATATCTTTTGATCCAAAAGTCCAAATAAGTAATATAATATGTCGTTGGAAAGCTCTTGAAGTCTACTTTCTAACCCAATTAAAATCAGATTAAAATCTTTTTTAGATAAAAAGATATGGCCAAAATAGTGAAAGGGTGTCAGTTTTGGATAGAGTTTCGTATTCCATCCATATCTTTTTTGTTATAGCTCGGAATTAATATTATAATACATCATTTGGAAAGATAATTTCAAGATCTATCCAATCATATAAGATTTGGATAAATATTATGAGGCACAAAAATAATATCTGACTGTCTTTGAACATCTTTAAATTCGAATAGAATTAAGATTTTAAAAAAAGGAAAGTTTTATTCAATTTCAAACTCTTTGATTTTATCTTTTCAAAAAGTATAATTAAGATCTTTTAGAAACTCATAGAAACTTCTAATAAATCCTAATTATTTTAGGAATAGGATTAAACCTTTGGATCCTCCACATGATCATTGGGTCGTAGGTAAAATCCGGTTTGGGCCCAATTTAGTATTTTGGCCATAACTTCCTCATTATTCACCGGAATTGGGCTTATAATATATTGTTGGAAAGGTATTTTCAAGATCTATCCAACTAAACTATTATTGGACTCATATCATGGACCAAACTAAACTGGAATGCACGTTTTCATAAATAGGGTAAGAAAAGATATATTTTCAAAAATAGAAAAAAAGAGATATTTTAATAAAAACATCCTCATCACTAGACTTTTAACATTTTTGCTTTGTTCGATAATCAAATGACATGAAACGTATTCATCACTGGTTTTGATTTTGGGGAGACACATTTGGGTGTCTACAATAGGTAATTTCAATAATGAGGGTTAAAGAGAGAGAAGAATCGAGAAAAGAGAATTAGGAGGAAAATTGATGACTAGGGTGGTAGTTATTGGGGCCCGCCATGACGTCACATGTGAGGGGTTGAACAAAGTGATTGTAAATTTTAAGATTTTAAAGATTTGTTGGTTGAAAAAAATTGTTGGTGGTAATTGCCTAATTGCTAGCTATAACGTCAAATATAATAGGAGGTAATTAAATGATTTCTTAAGAATGAATGTGTTGAATTTTGTAAAGTGTGAACCAAGCCTCTCATCTCCTATTTTCACCTCCTCTCTTCTAGGGTTCTCCAAATTTGGCCATTTAGGCCGAAAATAGTCTAATTTCTTTAAAAGTCAGACTATTTTTTACCCTTTTTCTTTAATTTTACAATTTAGGTTTAGATAAATTTACATGAGTAGTGTAGATATTCGTCCGTCACCCTATGGTGGAGCGTCTCCCTATAGAGGAGTCGTTAGGTTTTTTTTTAGTTTAGTTGTTTGTTTATGTTAATGGTTTGTTTGTGTGTTAGGGTTTATGGAAAAAGTAAGATAATTTTGTAAAAAACTACCTATTATAGTCCAGAATTTGCGAGAAACACCTATTAAAAAATGTTGTAATTGACTACCTAATTTTTTAAAAATGTTATAATTTACTACCTTACGCCTGATTATGAAGGAGTTTGACCAAAACTCTCCGGCATTGACTTGGTCACGTGACCATCACGTGACACTTAATGACCCTTTTCTTTCTCACAATTTTCCCACATGATGGTCACTAAGTGTCACGTGACCAAGTCAACGTCGGAAAATTCTGGTCAAACTTCATAATCCGGCGTAAGGTAGTAAATTACAACATTTTTCAAAAGTTAGGTACTCAATTACAAAATTTAATAGGTAGTTTCTCGCAAATTCGGGACTATAATAGGTAGTTTTCACAAAATTTCCAAAAAGTAATCATCTTTTGCCTTATTATTAGTTCGTTGGTAAAGATTTGTTCGGGATCGCAATGATTATCAAATTTTCAAATGAATCAGATGAAAATCATCTTTATGACTACAACAAATTGTAAGATTGCCTCATCGATAATGTTTTATATTCCAGCGAAGTGTGCGAGAGATGTATCACAATGCAAGATTTATTCAATGATAGTAGCTTTGATAAATTAACGCTAATTTGATTCAATTTTATGTATTTGTTTATTTAGATTTCATTTGTAGATGTCGTATGACTTTTTTTTTCTTTTACGACTCGTATGACTTTTTTTTTTTTTGAAACAAAGCCCCAAAGGGAGCTATTAACTTTCATTTATAATAGCATCAACATAACAAATAGAAACAACCTGAGGAGGGAAATTCATCTCCCACGAATGACATCCTAGAGCCCAAGGTAAACAATGAGCTAATTCATATGTAGCTCTATTTCCCTCCCTTCCCACAAAAATCCAACGCACACTCTCAATCATACTACTCAAATGATATATATCATCAAGGATCAAATACAAACTACTTCTACCCTTCTCATATAATGAAATTGCATTAACAAGACTAAGACAATCACTCTCTACTACTACCTTGCGAAAACCCGCATTAACAGCTAGCCTAACACCAAAGAATAGCGCCTTGGCTTCAGCTATTTCTGGTACCCAACGATCCTCCACCATCCATGACGCAGCAAGGAGGAGCTCCCCTTTGTCATCACGCACCAAAGCACCAGCACAGCTCCCTAGCCCCTCACATGTACCACCATCGACATTAAGCTTTACCCACCCTTCATTAGGGGCCTTCCAACGCTTCTTCTGCCCTCTCCCCACACTTACCTGCTGCCATCTTCTCCATTTAGCTCTTGCATAAGCTTATGCACATACTCCATTGATCGAATTGGGTCACATTCTTCCTTCTCAAAAATCCATCGATTCCTCGCATCCCAAATCTTCCAGCAGATCGTGAGGAAAAGACCATGCTCCTTTGTAGCCAACCGTGCCAAACACGAAGCCACCATATCCCCAAAATTACAGAATATCCCTTGGACATCACCACCCAAGCCATTGGCATCCCACATTAGACGAGCAATAATGCAGTCTCTCAAACAATGGAGCTCAGTCTCCTCACCAACTTGGCATAACGAGTAGCTCGCATCCCTTCTCGGTAGTCTCTTGCTCAGCCCAACTAAAGTAGGTAATGCACCTCTACACGCCCTCCACACAATCAATTTAACACGAGGCAAAGTATTTACGTGCCAAATTTTATTCCAGAAGCTAGTTGCACCAGAGGTAGAAGCCACATTACCCACATCATATTCACCAAAAATCGCCCTATAAGCTGAACGCACCGAATAATCCCCATTCTTCTCAAGGTCCCAACAAATAGAGTCGGATGGAAGACGACAACTAATTGGAATGCTGAGAATGCGCTCACATTCAAAGGCAAAAAGAGCTCATTGACCTTACCTACATTCCACAAGGATGGAGGTAAATGAATTAAATCACAAACACGGAGCTCCTCCGATGTATTGCTCCTAGGAGAAATTATCCTTCGAGATTGAGTTTTTAGGATCCATGGACTATTCCATACCGAGATGTTCAACCCATCCCCAACACGCCACCTCAGTCCAGGGTTCACAACCCACCTAGCCCCCCAAATGCCACGCCAAGTATAGCTTGGTAAATTACCAAGCTCCGCCCCAAGATAATCCCCATGAGCAAAATATCGGGCCTTGAAAATTTGAGCCATCAAACTCTCCGGGTGCTGTAAAATACGCCAAGCCTGCTTACCAAGGAGGGCTAAATTAAAAGCTTTAAAATCACGAAACCCCAACCCTCCTACGGCCTTAGGCTCACAAAGCTTTTTCCACGCAACCCAAAGGATTTTCCGTTCACCCTTCTTTTGACCCCACCAAAAATTAGCCACTAACAAACACAATTCATCACAAAAAGAGGAAGGAAATTTGAACACACTCATCGCATAGGTCGGAATAGATTGGGCAACTTCCTTAATCAAAACTTCACGACCCGCCTTAAAAAGAAATCCCCCCTTCCACCCTTGAAGTCGTTTGCACAACTTTTTACGAACCCCTCTTGTAAGAGCTCTCTTGGACCTTCCAATAACCGTCGGTTATCCCAAATATTTATCATGAACCTCCACCACATTCACCCCAAGCAATTCGGCTAACTCCACCCTTCTATGATCCGGCACTCTTTTGCTAAACGAAACAGTAGTTTTGCCAAGACTCACCATCTGACCGGAAGCCATCTCATAAGTCTGCAATATTTCTCGGATAATATTAACCTCCTCTGCATTAGCTTTAGAGAAAATCACACTATCATCAGCAAAGAACAAATGTGACACAACCGGAGCTGTAGGAGCAACCTTAATCCCATGAATCCGACCCATACCAACCGCATTATTCAGAAGGCCCGACAAGGCCTCAGCACACAAAATAAAAAGATATGGGGATAGTGGATCACCTTGCCGTAAACCCCTAGTTGGAGTAAACTCCCCCGAAAGTGCACCATTTATCAGAACTGAGAACGAGACAGTCGACACACAATGTAGCACACGATTCACCCAATTCTGAGCAAAACCCATCTTTTCCATAACCGCTCTCAGAAAATCCCACTCCACCCTATCATACGCTTTCGCTATATCCAATTGCAAGGCCATCGAACCACTCTCACTATTTGAATTTTTCATATGGTGAAACAATTCAAATGCCACCAAAATATTATCAGTGATTAATCTCCCTGGAATAAAAGCGCTCTGATTAACAGAAGTAATATTAGGGAGAAAAACTTTCAAACGATTGGCAAGCACCTTAGTAATCACCTTGTACACCACATTGTAGAGACTAATTGGCCTAAAATTCGACATACTCTCCAGATCTTTTTTCTTAGGAATTAATACAATGAAAGTTTTATTAATAAATTCCGGAATCACAGCTCCATTAAGCACATTAAGAACCAAGGTAGTCACAGCAGGGCCAACAATATGCCAATAAGTTTGAAAGAAAAGGGGACACATACCATCCGGACCCGGGGCCTTTAATGGGTGCATCTGATTGAGAGCAATTACCACCTCCTCATTCGAATACGTAGCAGTGTAGCACATAGACCTTCATTCATCTTATCCGTCACCCTACGGTTGATCCCAACCAAGGCTTCAATAAAACTAGATGGCACCGAAGAGGTGAACAAAGTCCAGAAATAATCTGTAGCAACACCTTGGATTTCCTCCACCTCTGAATGTCTCGCACCATCCTCAGTCACAAGTGAAGAGATCCTATTTTTGCTCCGGCGCTGCGAGGCTTTTCGATGAAAATAAATCGAATTGCGATCCCCTGCCTCCAACCATAATGCCTGAGATCTCTGTCTCCAATAAATCTCCTCCTGGTGCAAAAGATCATTAATCTCACGCACCACCCTCCTCCTCTCTCTAAATCGAGCCTCACTCCGACCACCTTTGTTTAACGCCCCCAACCGCGTCCTTCTTTTCCGAATCTCCCTAAAACATTTTCCGAATTCCCTGTTACTCCAAAACCGAAGCTCAGTCGCACAAGCTTCCAGCTTCTGCTCAAGCAACGCACCCCCTAGTTGCCACGATTGGGAAATCACCTCCTCACATCCCTCATGCTCGGACCAAAGTTGTTCAAATCGAAATATTTTTTCTTCCGCCCTCCTATTTTCCCCTTCCTGCTCATCTAGCACAACTTTAATTGGAGCATGGTCTGACCACTCTCGCTCCAAATTAACAACCTTACTCTGAGAGAAAATATTCATCCAACTCTGATTAGCAAGGGCACAATCAAGCCGACACTAAATATTATCATCTCCCCATTGTCCATTGTCATAAGTGAATAAGTACCCTGTGAAAGGAACATCCCGCAATTGACAAGTGTCAACCATCTCTCGAAAATTCTCCATTTGCCACATAGCACGATCCCTCCCTCCCTTTTTCTCAGAATCCAACAGAATCTCATTATAATCACCCGCACAAACCCACGCACTATCATCCTCATTGGCTAATGAAGACAATAAATTCCATGAAAGGTGACGATTATGGACCTCGGGCCATCCATAAAAACCGGTAAATCTCCAAGGAGTTGATCCCAACCCTTTCGCCACATTCACATCAATATGGTGCAACGACATAGAACACAACTCAATATCAATCCCCTTCAACCAATACAAAGCCACACCACCAGCTCTACCTCTACTATCCACAGCTAAACCATCATAACCAGCAAGTTTTGAACAAATTTTTACCATCTCACCACTAATCAACTTCGTCTCCATCAAGAAAACAAGAGACGGGGCTTCTCTCTGTACTAAGTTCCGGAGATTATTAACTGCAGGGGTATTGCCCAACCCCCTACAGTTAATACATAAGATACTCATTGAGCTTGGCGGGACTGTTCATCGACAGTCTCCGCCATTCGCCATCCATCAGAATTAATATCCACCTCCACCTTTTTACACATCAGCTTACCCTCTACAAGTCCCAAAATAAAATCCCTATTCCTCTTCCCAAGAACCATGTCCCTATCAATCCCATTCCACTTCCCCCACTACCCCTTTTTCTTTCATCTTTTTCCTCCCTCCCCTTCCACCAGACTTGCTCCCACCATCCCCCTTCCCTATATTAAACCCCGTGAGCTGCTGCCCCAATACGCCCCCTACAGCAGCCTCAACATTGCCATTAACATCCCCAACCCAACCCATATTAGAAACAACCCTTTCATCAATCAACCCACTCATTACATCTCCCTCCCCCGCCATCACCGTTCTATTAGCCCCCTCCCCCACCTTAGATTGTACATCTCTTACTCCAACCGTACTACTCAAACCCACTCCCTCCAATTTGTCCATCACCTCCTTAACTTGCATAGAATCACCAGTCTTCTTTGCTTCTATGAGTTTCGGTTTCGTAACAAATAAGGTTCTTGCACATTCCCCCCCCCCCCCCCCTTTCGATTCCTTACTCTCCCTAGAGCCAACATTGTACTTCCACGGGGATGCTTTCATCCAATTTCCAAAAGGGAGATTCGACTCGATAGAGCTTTGATGTTCTTCACAATCTTTGAGTCCGTGACCCATCATCCCACAAGCAAAGCAAAAGAGAGGGGGTCTTTCGTATTTCACCTCAAACTCCTCTTCAATCCCCCCCCCCCCCTCAATTTGAGTCTCACATGTTTGAACAGGGGTTTTCAAACATCCACCATCACACGTAGCCTTATAGATTTATCAATGCCAACCTGAGCAGCAGCATCTAGTTTCACAAAAACTCCCAGTTTGTTGCCAATCTTTTCAATATTAGCAAGGTTTAATCTCCCATTCAAAGAAAGATTATAGACTCTTATCCATATAGGCAAGTAAGAAAGGTCAATATTAGAGGGTTTCACAGAGTCCATAGTGTCGCCAAGAATTAGAGCATGCTTATCAAAGTGCCATGGTTGCTCATCTAACACTCGCTGCTTATCCCTCCAATGATAGAATTGAAATAAGAATCGATTATCCCCAATGTTCGAGATATCGACACCATGTTTAGGATTCCATACTGATTTTATTGTATTTATAAAAGCATTGGCATTAATTTTGCGAATAGTCCAGATTTTACCTACCAGAGCTAATTCAATTCGAGCCTCCTCATCATCTTCTCCAGTTTCATCCCAATCAATCGCTTCATCGGGATCAACCTTCTTCGACGAGTCCTCGGAGCTTCCTTCACCATTCTCCTTTTCCACAATCGCTAAGGACGGGCTAAAATTCGTCATTAGAGCAGAGACAATATTCAAGAGCACATAAATTGAAGAAAAACAGAGCAAAAACCTCGATCAACGATCGAGAATAGCCTCGAAAACAAGGAAAAACCTAGCCAAAACGCTAGAATGAAACCCTCCCAAGGCGCGGCCTAGAGGGAACTTTTTTTAAGAAAACTATTCTTTGCTTTCTTTACTCGTATGACTTTTTATTATTAATGAATTGATTTATTTCAAAAAAAAAAAAAAAAAAAAAGTCTTAAATTTTGTGGATCGTTAAATGTGTAATTTGTTCGTTTGCACTTGTTAGCATCATTCCTTTTTAGTTTAAATAAGTATGTTATAAAATTTTCAACCTATCATTAAAGGATAATTTCTTTGTGGCTAGTACTGTGTATCATAGTACAAAACAAACAAAATCAAAGAAATTAAAACAGAAGGAAAATTAACAACCGCAAGCTCTAGCACACTACTACACCAGTAATCTCTAGCTCTCCGACTGACCGGAAAGTTCCACAATGTTGCCTTACAAGACAATCGACGAGGCAGAAACGGCCTTTAATCGTACACTCACATATGCAGAAACTCTTTGGTTTAACTACTCTGCTAATAAATCAGATTTCATTTTGTACTGCCATAACATTATCTTCCTCTACGTCGTTTTTACTCTAATCCCTCTACCACTCGTCGTCGCTGAGCTTCTTGGCACGACCAACATTGCGCGCTACAAAATCCAGCCTAAAGTCAAGTTATCGTTTGCTGAAATCATGTCTTGTTACAAGGCCGTGATCAAGTTGTTTTTCGTCGTTGTAGGTCCGCTTCAACTGGTTTCCTACCCTGCTTACAAGGTCGGTTCATTTTTATTTCGTTTTGTTTTATCTATTGATGGCCATCAATTATAAGTCTTGAATTAGATGTTTACTGAAACACAAATAATCCACGTTTTATTTTCCATGTACTAATCTGTTTTTTTTTTAGTCAATAACTAATTTACTTAACTTAATTATTTCAATAGACCGATCAAGTTTTTTTTTTTTTTTTTTTTTTTCCTAAAAAAAATTTAAATTTATTTATTATTATTATTTTTTTATATAGTTTTTCAGATGTCAGTGTACTTGCTCAATGTCAGTGTACTTTGTACTAAAAAAGGCAAAAGTTTAATCTTCCAAAAAAAAAAAAAAAAGAAACAAAAAAGGCAAAAGTTGGATATACACAAGGACAAAAAGTAGTGTGGTTTTTAAAAATATTTCATAGTAAGAAAATTTAAAAATTCATTTTAATCCAAATACATTACCTCTGTTACATATTATGAGATAAACAATTTCAAAGTTTTACATAATATGTAATAGAGGTAGTAACAAATAACAATATCCTTAGGAGTCATAATAGTAGATGTAATACTTCCTCCGTTTTCTTTTAGATGTAACACACTTTTTCACGGTATTTAATATATGTTGAGTTCACATGATATAATACACTTTAAAATGGGATGAGTGTTTGTTAGGAGTGTAATTTAATAAGTCATGTGCTTTAAATAAGGAAAATAATATAGTTTTTCCCTAAGGTAACTTTCCTTTTATAGTGTGTTGTAAGTATTGTGACATTTCCTTTTTAGAGAAGTGTTGCAAATAAAAGAAAATGGAGGAAGTAAATTATATACTTTTAATGATATAATTATGATGACCACGATTTCGATCTTTTCCTCCTGATTTGATGAAACTAACTTTGCATTGATTTCGATGATAATGTGTGGCAGTTCATAGGGATAAGGACAGGATTACCATTTCCATCAAAATGGGAAATATTGATGCAACTAACAGTATATTTGGTAGTTGAGGACTACACAAATTATTGGCTTCATAGACTCTTGCATTCGAGATGGGGGTATGAGAACATTCATAAGGTGCACCATGAGTATACGGCCCCTATTGGTTTTGCAGCCCCCTATTCACATTGGTCTGAAATCTTGATCCTTGGGTTCCCGTCGTTTCTTGGTCCGGCCATTGTTCCGGGTCATATCACTACGTTCTTGTTGTGGATGGTGTTGAGACACATAGAGTCTATTGAAACTCACAGCGGGTATGGGTACTTAATTATCAACACCATATAACTCATTGTTTTTCCTTAGTTACTTTATGTGGAATTTATTTACGTTTTAACTTTGACAATTTGTCACACCTACATGTCTTATATGTTGAATTTATTTACGTCTCAACTTTGACAATTATTAAACTTGTGAGTAATATGTTGAATTTATTTACGTTTCAACTTTGACAATTTGTCATGTACACATTGTGCTGTAGATATGACTTTCCATGGACGCCAACAAAGTATATTCCGTTCTATGGTGGCGCGGAGTACCATGATTACCATCACTACGTTGGTGGACAAAGCCATAGTAACTTTGCTTCGGTCTTCACTTATTGTGATTACATTTATGGGACTGATAAGGTGATTACATTTTGTTTAATTATTAGTTAATTATGACCTTAGCTTATTTGTTCTCAACTTATGATTCACAATTTATAACTACAAATATGATCTTATATTAGTCTTCTATCATCAATTTTTATCATTGATTAATTTTCTTGTTAGTTGAACTTTGATGTATTTTATATACACTAATGTCTATCCATTCGATATGATGTCTTATCAGGGCTATCGTTACCAAAAGAAGTTCCTTGCTAAGGTACTCAATACACCTTATGAGTACATTTTTAATTCTACCCTTGGGTGTAATTTGTCACTCAAATCCATGTAGCCATCCCCACCCAAGCGTTATCAAACGAGATTATACTTTTTAAATACTACATCCGTTTCATGTTATTTGCAACGATTAGACATTTTTCCTCTATACTTTATGTTAAATCGTTACAAATAATATAAAACGGAGGTAGTAGTTTAGATGTAATGTAAAGTGTGATAAGTTTAGTTAAACAGATTGATTACTAACTTTACTGAATGTATAGATAAATTTGGTGAATGCATGGTTTTTATGCAGTCCAAAGATAATTCGACCAAGAACGGCGAACAAGGGCACAAAATTGATTAGCGGATATCCTTGGCGCTCATTGTATCGATCGACCTCAAGGCAGATGTCTATTCGTTGTTATTATAAGTCCAAATAAAGCTTAGCTATGCTTCAAATGTAGCCCCTTCTTTACATGATATAGTTTTGTACATATTTTTATTTGTAATTTTATTGCAATCTTATATGGGGTTAATAAAACATAATGAATCAGTCTAGCTATGATATTACTTCGATGCAATTAAAGCACAAGTGTCATAAATATCCGGTTTCAATTTTGAAAAAATATACACCTCTTAATATTATTACCTAGAATTTGAACCGGTGGATCTAATTCTAATTTCCAAACTGCCTGTATGAGCTTAATTAATTTCTTTAATGTGATATACGGAATGCACGCTCACCTCTACATCGGCTAACACCAACAATTAATAGTAATTTTTTTACATATGCTTGTACAGGATAATTTGAACCCCGTAACGTAATATATTTACCTATAATTTTTTTTTTTATTGCAAATTTGGAATATTTTGTATTTCTCAAACAATACCCCAAAATTGCAATTAAAAAAAATAGGAGGTAGTATTAGAAAAAGACAAAGATGTAGAAGTTGCTTTGGTAGCATGTAAATGTGTAGGATGGATACGTTTTCTATCCACCTTAGATTGTGAATGGTACACCACTACACCAGGGCTAAGCCTCTTGATCTATGCGCTTGTTCCTGGGAGGTTGACATCAACCTCATTACCTTCCGACAACATTTGAACAAGATTTAGGGAATCCGTCAAAGATTAATTAATTGTTAGGTGCAAGTGTGAGTTGTATTTGTAAAAAAAAAAAAAAAAAAAAAAAAAAAGATTTTTTTTTTGTGAAAAACTACCTTTTATATACTTCCTCCGTTTTTTTATTATTGCACTATAGGGGTTGGTTACAAATATTTTGGTAGAGGAAAAAAGTAATAGAGAGAGGTAAAATACAAAATTGCCCATGTGATATATTGATAAACTAAAAAGTAAGTGTGAAAAAGCAAGGGTATGTTGGGTATTTGTAGTAAGAACACAAATAATTTTTTTCCTAAAGAGAAAATGGTGCAATATTTGTGAAACTTCCTAAAAAGGCAAGTGGTGCAATAATAAAAGAACGAAGAAAGTACAACTTTTTGTGAAAACTACATTTTAAAAAAATTGTTGTAAATGACTACCTCTTTAAAAAAAAGTTGTAAAGGACTACCAGGCCACTTGCCGGAATATGGCCGTTGACTCACTTTTTCGGTGTTGACCACCCACGTGCCGGTCACATGACCTATAATTTAATTTTATTTTTCTTTTTTTCTATGCATGCACCACCAGCATTGTTGCCATCTTCACCACCGCCCCACCACCACAACACCTCAACCCACCTCAAAACTCCCTTACAACCACCATCATGCATCCCAAAACCAACCCCACCCCACTTGAAACTGCCTCCACGTCCAACACAAGCCCTCAATCGCTCTGCAATTCCGCAACCCTCAAACAGCAACATCAATAACTTCCTCAATTGAGGAAAGGAAGGGAAAGACGGTTCTGGTTTTTGAAGGGGACGAATTGAAGGAGGGTGGGCGGGATTACGACGGTGATATGCAAGGGTGGGATGAAAATTTGACCGGAAATTGATAATTTATTTGAGGGGTGGCCGAAAATCAAGAATATAGGGAAAGGGGATAGGTTTCGAGGTGTTCGGGGGAATGATGAGCAATAAAGGGAGGTTGGCAAGGAAAGGGCTGTCGGATTTAATGGAAGTGAGGGTAGGGAGGGGAGTGGCCGGAAATTGATAATTTGTTTGAGGGCTGCAAGAAGGGGTAAGGAGAGCTAGGGAAAAGGAGCGCTGCAGGGGGTGAGGGATGGTCGGAAATTGGAAAAGCTAGGGAGGCTGAGGGGCAACAGGCGCAGCAGTCGGAAGTGTGTAAAGGTAGTCGGAAACTGGACAAGAGAGGGGGAGGTCACGGCAAGGGGTAGTGGTGGTCGAAAACTAGAAAAGGGAGGAAGAGGAGGAGTTTGAAGCAGATAAATTTTGGTCGGATGAACTTCAGGTTGGTCAATCTTAGACTCAGGTCAAATTTAGTCCGTCGGTCATTCTTACCTGTTCACATTTACTGAACTGAACTGAACTGATTGGAGCTGAACTGAAGTGAACTGAACTGATTGGAGCTGAACTGAACTGAACTGAACTGAAATGAGCTGAAATGAATATTTTATGAGAGAGGGAAATTAGGAGCTGAACTGAACTGAACTGAACTGAACTGATTGGAGCTGAACTGAACTGAACTGAACTGATTGGAGCTGAACTGAACTGAAATAAAGTAAATATGAACAGGCCCTTAGAATCGAGTATAATACAAAATAGGTCAAATAAAAAGTATAATATTTCACATTTTTTTTTTTACGATAAATTTGATAACATTTTCAAACTAAATTTAGATTAAAAATTGAAATCCACATTAGTTTTGAGTCAAAACATATTGGTTTAACGAGTTACATTAAATCGGATCATGGGTCACTAAGCTGATCACTATGATTCAGGTAAGTAGTATGTTATGTTAGGTGTTTATTAATATTAAAATTTGATCAAGTTAAGTGTCATTCCAGGTTCAGATTATTGTCAAGTCAAGTTAAATCGATTGTCGGTCAATATTCATTCGGGTCGGTAACAAGTTGTGACAGGTTATAATCAATTTCAAGTTTTAAACAAGCTAAGTAGAGTACTAATCGAGTTTGGGTCAAGTCGATTACGGTTAATATCAAGTTGATTACAAGTTTGAGTTCAGGTTATAAAGTATTAGGTCGGTTATAAGTTAATATTGGGTCTATTTCATTTTAGGTTACATGTTAGTGTTTTCACCTATTCTTCGAGTATGGATCGGATACAAATCATTGTCAATTCATATCGTTTTTTCAGGTTGGGTCAAATTTTGACACCTCTATATTCTAAATTGGCATGAAGTAACCCACTTATTTTTTTCACTTTTAATTTAGACCCCTTATCCAATTTTTTTTTTTTTTTTTTTTTTTTTTAAGAGTGCCACAAGGGCGAGATATATGAGAATCTATCGCAGGATTTCATGAAATCAGGAGGAAAACTCTAAACCACTTGACTACTTGAGCTATCCCTCACTCTCACATGTCATTAGAGCTTATTTAATGAAAATCAAGGCTAATATATATATATATATATATATATATATATATATATATATATATATATATATATATATATATATATATATATATATATATATATATATATATATATATATATATAATGGGATCGTATGAGACCACATCCCTTATGTGAGAACCCTATTATATGTGAGGACTCATTATAACCGTTGGATCAATTACATCCAACGGCCACAATTAAATGGGGTCAAACAAAACTCCTGCGTTTTTTCTCTCTCCTCCTTCCTCTTTCACACGCTATTTTCTCTCTCCTCACTCAATTTCTCTGTTTTCTACTCTCTTTCTCTATGCTATTCTCTCTGATTTTTCATCACTACTTCTTCAATCTTCATCAATTCTTTGTCAAGGTGAATTTATTGCTTATATTTTCGTGTTTTTCAATTAATTTTAGGTCACATTCAGTTACATTCATCGTTGATTTTCGTTTTGATTTTTGTTTGATTTTCGTTGATTTCAGCTCACATTGTTTATCAATTTGTGTCGATAATGTTTTACTTTGTTTTTTTCATTGATTTTAGTTTTATTTTCGTTTTTTTGAGTAGTTATCAAGTTGATTTTGCCTTATTTTCGTTATTGTCCAGTTTTTTCGTTTTTTTGGATACCTAGAAATCACTAATAATTTGTGCTATTATGTTGATTTTAGTTTGATTTTAGGTATTTTATTTATTTTGTGTATTTTAATTTGATTTTCGGTTTACTTTAGTTCTCAATTATGTTTTATTTTCTGGGTTTATCTTATTTTTTGTTTGATTATAGCTTTATTTGAGTAATTATTAGTTGAATTTAGTTTTAATTTTGCTTCATTTGAGTAATTATCTTACATTTTTTTTTTTGGAAACCTAGAAGTAATTGCTATGGATTCTGCAAATGCAAATGTTCCTCAAGAAAATACAATGTATGTGTTTCTACTCATTTTATTTTTATTATTTGAGTTATTATTATTTTTGTTGTTGTTTTAGATTAATTGATGACTTGTATTACTTGTATGGGAGTTCTTGTAGATTAGTTGATGAGTTATATTTTGTGATTAATGGTTCATGGAAGTCTTTGGATAAAAATCATTTGCATTGTGGAGTTGCAGTGATGAGACTCATGGAAACATACATGGGTTGTGCAAAGTGGGATCCTGGTTTGAAGAAAAATAATGTAAGTCTTTCAGATTAGTCTCATTAATAATAAGATGTTTTGGTCTATTTGCTTACTTGTTCATTTCATAAATGAACAAAGAAATGTTTGCTCATTTCACAAATGAGCAACTAATTCTTTGCTCATTTAAGAAATGAGCAATTAACTTTTTGATTATTTGCTAAATGAGCAAGAAATTACTTGCTCATTTATCAAATGAGCAAAGAAATGTTTGCTCATTTGACAAATGAGCAAGGATTTACTTGTTCATTTCATAAATGAGCAAGGATTCCTATCAAATGTTTACTTTAATTTTGAGGTCTACGGTCCATTAATCTAGCAATACCTTAGGCCATTGCCTTACAAGTTACAACTGCAACTTGTGGTGTTACTTTTACTGGTCACTGAGGAAACTTGTGATTAGGTTGTTGGATCTTACGCAGTTACGCAACTTGATTGATTTTAAATACTTAACAGGTTCATATTTCTGCTACTATATATGGTTTGGATCATCAGAGAATGATGATTTAGATCTGAATTATGGAAAACTTGATGCTTTATTGCTTGAGGGTGTTGTTTGTTAGTGACATTAATGGTTTAGGCATGCACTTTTGTAGAAAAACTTGAACTCCGTTGCACTGTAGTTTATGGAGAAGTTTTTCTTGCCCAAAAAACAGTTTTGCAATAGATTGCAAAACAGAACCTATTTTCATAGTTTTTTTACTTCAGTGCCTTCAAATAACCGACAAAATCTTTGTACTCCGACTCATTAAGTTTCTGTTGGACCTGCAAGGTCAAGAGAAAGCATTTGCAGTGAGCATTTATTCCATCTTAGATCATAAACCAAATTGCTCTGAGCCCATTTGTTGTGTAGAGAAAACATGAGAATTCCTGGATATTACCAATGGTTAGCTTGGCCTGCAATAAAGCATGATAAACGATACAAAGCAAACAGGAAATCATCCTTTTCATTGCTAAACTTTCAAAATGCAAGCCTAAAAAAATACACTATTGCTCATTGTTGTAGGTTAATTGAAATTAGTTTGAGCCCTTAATCCTTTCAGTTACTGTCTTATAAATGTTAATTGAAATAAATGTTTGCTCATGTTATTGAAATCTCCTTAATTGTATAGGGTTTGATTATGTTATTTGTTTTGCAGCTGATAATCTTGGCTAAACTTCGTGAAAAGTACACCCTGGGAATAATTACAAGTGAAGTGAACACTATTCAATCTGTTAAAGAAATTGCTCAGAAGAAGAAAAAGCAAAGTAAAGTTTCTGTTGCTGACAAAGAAGAAAATGCTGAAAAAGAAGAGCCTGAAGAAGAAAAAGTTCAAGGAAGAAAGAGCAAAAGACTGAAGAAAGCTGAATGTTAGGGAATTAAATAGTTAGTAGTGATGATTTGTCTTTTTTGGTTTAGGGAATTGGGTAAATTAAGATTTTATCTACTTTTAAGTAGTCTTAAATGATGTAAAACTGATTTATAAACAAATTTTACCAACAGAAGCCTACCCTTTTTTATTATAGTGATGATTATATTTGAATTAAAATTCAATCTTTTGTTTGTTTTTACTTCACATACCTTGTTATATACAGCCAGTGTTCATTTGAAATATTCGTTCATTTGTTAAATGAGCAAATATATGCTTGCTCATTAAATGATAGATCAATGAATTCTTTCTCATTTGATAAATGTTCAAAGAATTTCTTGCTCATTTGATAAATAAGTAAAGAAATGTTTGCTCATTTCACAAATGAGCAACTATTTTTGCTCATTTAAGAAATGAGCATTTAGCTTTTTGATTATTTGCTAAATGAGCAAGGAATTACTTGCTCATTTGATGATTGAGAAAAGATATGTTTGCTCATTTGACCTGAGGAGAGCTGATTTTGGACTGGGAGATAAAACAAGAGTGCAATTGTTCCAAGTTCATATAATAGCTAATTTGCTCACTTGCCAAATGAGCAAATAATTATTTGCTCATTTGACAAAATGAGTAGTTAACTATTTGCTCATTTGATAAATGAGCAAGGAATTATTGCTCATTTGAGAAATGAACAAATATTTAGTCACTCAGTTGAATATGTTCTATTTTCAATTCAACAGTATTTGCAAAGCATTAAACTATGATTAGTACAAAATTAATAATATATTATTAAATATAAAATTCAACAAAATCTTATATGTATATAAAAGTACTATTACACTTTTTTGGACAATTTCTAATATCATGATGACTCAATTCACCACAACCTCTACATAATCTCTTTTTTTTTTTGGTTTTGTTCTATAGCCTTTTCTTTTTCTCCCTTAAGCCTTTTTGCACTTCTACCTCTTGTTTCAACATTTGACACATCAATCTCAGTCGCTTTCTTTTTTGAAGTCTCTTCATTTGATACATGAACTCCAGTCTTTTTATTCTTTGAAACTTTTGGAGGTTTGACAATTATTTCAGTTGGCACACTAGCTCCAATCAATAGCTCAATGTCTTGCTCTTTGTTTTTTGCACTTCCAGCTGTTGTTTCATTATTTCTTGCAACCCTCTTTGCTTCCAAATCCTTTCTTATTCCTTGAAGATTTATCACAAGGTCTTGAATATCTTCATCTTTGCCTTCTGCCAAACTTACACAAGTGTGTATCTCTGACCATAAATCATTTAACAATTTTTTCTTGTCTATTATATTAGCACATTGCTCCAACAAGTTTCCTCCCAAGTCAAAAATTGGTTTCTTTAATGCCATAGTAGTCCACTTGTGTAGCATATACTGCTCAGGAATGGTTTTTAAACCTTTTTGCTTTCCAAACCCAAATCATATGTCTACATGGAATTCCTTTCCTATAAAATAGCTTGCAAGAACATGTGGTGTCATAGTTAGTTGGATTAAACACAACATCAAATGTTCTAGTCCGATTTCCTTCACTTACTGTTGCAACTTCCAATTCATTTTCTTTCTTCAGTTCATCAACACCACAAGAAAAACAAGCAATTTCAACCTCGTATTGAAATTCATAAAAGACAGAGTTAGTATATAAATGTGAGGCATGCTTTTCTATCCCTAGTGGTGTTTTGCACTCAGGATATTTGTGCTTTGAATCATTATCATTCTGACCTTGAGTGTGTCTCTAGGCATCAATTGCAGCTTCATATCTCAAGTAAAACTCAACAAGTGACACATGAGGATTGATAAAGGAGTAGAAAAAGTTGTTTTCACTTTCGGATCTTGATGTTGTACGCATTATTCCTCCAAGGAACACATCTCTGAAATAGGCCGGAATCCACTAGTCTCTTATCTTGTACATATAACCTAACCACTCATGTTGTTCCAAGTGGTATTCAATCATCACCTTGTTCCATCTTTCTTCAAACTCAACGGGTTCAATTTCAAGGTGCCAAACGCAAGCACATAATTTTTTTAGGAAACCAGTTTCTTCTTGCATGATTGATTTCTCCACCTTATCTGGTAACCTTTTCATTATGTGCCACATACAGAACCGATGTTCAGTCTTCTTAAACACACTTCTAACAACAATTTTCATTGCTGGATCCTGATCTGTGATCATACAATTAGGTTCATTCCCACCCATTGCCTTGAGGAATGATCTGAACAACCATTCAAATGACACGATATCTTCCTTTGCTATAAAACTACTATTGTAGGAGTAGTTGGCACATTTGTGATGGTACTTGATTGACTCTCAACTTGTTCGTTGTTGCTCATCATTTGTGAATATGCACCTCCTTAAACACACACACACACACACACTCACACACACACACACTCTCTCTCTCTCTCTCTCTCTCTCTCAATAATTAGAACTGAAATCAGATTCTTAAACAAACTTACACACACACAGATATAGATACACACACACACACACACACACACACACACACACACACACACATAATAATTTCAGAATCTATAATTAGAACTGAAATCAGAATTGCAAGCAGAAAGAGGAGGGGGCAGGGGGGATAGGTTTGCTCATTTGTCAGATGAACATGAAATTCAATGCCCACATACATAACTCTTACACTCACTCACACTCACACACAGACACACTGTTACACTCACTCACACTCACACAGACACACACACATACATACACAATTCTGTATACTGAGTGTTTTTACCCGAAACACTGAGTACTTATAATTATAGATCCTTGAATTACTTATGAATGTAATTAATATTTGCTCATTTTAATTGTAGTTACCTCATTTTAAATGTTCTATTATACATATTTAGGTTTGCTCATTTTAATTTATTTTCTCATTTTAAATTTGATTGAAAATAAGAACATAATAACAACATTCAATTGAAAATAAAAACCTACTAACAACATAATAGGAGCATTCAATTGGAAATTTCAGAACATTTTTTATCATAAGTTTAATATGACGTCATTACAATCACTATCAAGTTTAATCTGATATTATTAAAATCTCTATCAAATCAATCAAACCTAAATAATTGATTCAATTCAATCAAATAATTGATGCAATTAAACATTCAATTCGATTAATGTAATTCGAAAATTAACATGTAATTCAATTCGAAAATTAACATGCAATTCCAAAATTTTCAGAGATGTAAAATCAAAATATTTTGAACATTCAGATTAACATGCAATTCAAAATTAAAAGTACGAACAAACCTCAATGATGGATGAAATTGCGACCGTTGAAATTTGCAGAAAGAAACCGTTGAAATTTGCCGAAAGAAGAGCATACTCAGTGAATCACCATTGATAAGTAAATCGCCATTGATGAGCTTTGATTTGCAGACAGAATAGAGGAGAGAGATAAAGTAGAGGCTGAAGGTTAGTTTGTTAGGCAGGCTTATAAACTCAGCGGTTGGATTTCATCTAATCTAGCGGTGGAGATTTGTCCTCACATAAGGTGTGGGTTCTCACATAAAGGGTGGTTCTCACCGGATCCCGACCCTATATATATATATATATATATATATATATATATATATATATATATATATATATATATATATATATATATATATATATATATATATAAAGTATATAAAAAAATAAAAAAGAGAGAGAATTCATATTACAATAATATTTTGTTGTAAGTTATGAGAAGTAATGTACCTATTATGCCAAACTTTGAAATACTTCTTTAAATACTAAATTATTTGTAGTTCTGTAAATCCAACCTTTTTTCTTATTAATCGAAGAAAGTCGTTCTCGATTGCGTGTGATGAAAAGCTTGCAAAAGAAGATGTTTCTCCTCGATCGCCTCTTCTATATGGTACATGATTATAAGCCAAAATTACAAAATTTCTGTTGTTAAAAATTAGAGTTGCAAAATAAAAGTTTGTGGTAAATAAATAACTCATCACTTAAAAAAAAATAAAAAAAACTCACCTTCCTGTAAATTCATGAACTTCTCCAATGTTTGCATTAATAAGAAGTTTAGTTGCAAAAAGTGTGCTTCGAACGCCAATGGCTCCTACAAAATTATCAAAGAAATATAAAATACTTCGTATACTATATTTAAAAAAATCATGTTCTATAGGAAATAATGAATGGAAAAAACCATGTTATATGAAGATAATAAACGAAATTATCATCTTGCCAAGTCTTCATTTTTGTAAATTGCAATACAACAATAATTGGTTGGCCTTTGTGGTTTGATAAATAGGTTTTCATCATATCAGCATATACATCCTATAGAGTACAGTCCAAACTTTTTTTTTTTTTTTTTTACTATAAAGTAACATTATATTTAGCATGCATGTAGATTAATTAGTTATAAACCATTAATTTTAATATGTACACAATAGCAGATACTTACTTTAAATCCTCTAGATTGATTACAATTTTCCTCTTCATCTTTCCATTGCTTTCCCACATATCAAAAGTAGACACTTTTGTCACTTTTCCGATAACATCTGAAAGTAAAATACCCAATACACATGAGTACTATTGTTTGTTTAAGTATTAATAACTAAATATGTAAGGGAGAATTCAAGTTAATTTCTGAGATTGACATGAAAAGTTAATCTCCTCTCACAGTATATTGTTTTACTTTTATTTTTAAAATAATAAAGGTGAAATTATAAAATGGCACGAAAATATATGCATAAAGTTGTGAGAGGAGATTAACTTGGAATGTTAATCTCGGAGATTAACTGGGGCTCCCTCCTACGACTATAAGAATAATTCATACCTATTAAATATTTATCATCCAAATGATTTGAAATGATATCAACAAAGGACACAGAATTGTATACACCAACATTAAAATCTATGTCATTCAATTCCTCAAGAATAGTAGTGTAAATAAAATTAATTTTGTATGCATGTTGAGTTAGCCTATATTCTCCATTTGCTTGGCCTGCCCAAAATCTTGAGATCGAATATATTCTTCCTTCATGAAAAGCACATCCAAACTTCTGTAGCAAATTTTTTTCATAGTAGCTTGTATTTTATCACCCTATAAAATCAACACAAATAAAAAGGATTTTCAATTAATTAGTTTAAGAATTACTGCAAAATTGAATAAAAATAAATGATATAACCTTTAATTTAAATAATTTATGTATTACTTTTTCATCCATGACAACCAATTCAACACTATCATGATCTTGTGGTTTGTAGAAATCGGGAGTACTCCATAGACGAATCACTTTTACTTTAATACTCCATGTTTCTTTCGTTGGGTTAATTTCTCGGACGAAATCATATATTTGTGCCATTTGATATGAGATGGAAGAAAAGAGTTGAATATTTTTTATGAATGTAAATATGATTTTATGAAGAGTAAATATATAAAGTCATATATTACGTAATTTTCCAAAGTGTAACAAACTTTTTTTTTTTAATCTGAGCTGATGATTTGAGTAAGTTTATCTCAAACAAAAAGTTTTATTTTTATTAATTATTTAAGAGATAATTATCCAACTTTCATATTGAAATTCAATTTTATATAAGATAAATATCCAACTTTCATATTTAAATTCAAAAATAACGGTTTGTTTTTAGAAGATAACCAAGAAAAAAAAAACTGTAAAAAAAAACTAAAAAATAAACAAACAAACAAACTTTGGGCGGGAAAATATTTAATGAGAACGTGACACGTGTTATTAGGGATAAGCACGGTGATTACTTTATTATAGGAGTATTGAAGTATAGATGTTTTTTTTCCTAAAAAAAATCAAAAAAAAAAAAAAAAAAACCCTAAACACATGTGTTTAAATGGACCCACTTGTATTTTTCTTATACTATGTGTCCAGTTGTCCACCCCAACATCCCAAATATATGCTGTATTTTGATTTTTATTGATTTTTATTATCTTTTTTAAATATATATATATATATATATATATATATATATATATATATATATATATATATATATATATATATATATATATATATATATATTTATATGAGACCATGTGAGAACCAAGTCCTATAATAGGAACTAGGAACTCATCCTGACCGTTAATCACTCTCAATCCAACGGCGCATGCTTCACCTGCCTTTTTCATTTTCATTAAGTGTATTTTCGTAATTTGCGCCGCTTCATTTTCTTTCTCTGTCTTCGCTACCGCATTTTCTCTCTACCTTCGAATTCTCTTGAATGTCATTTTCTTCGATCTGCATTCTTCGCTTATGCGGAATTATTTGTTCAATTCTGGGGTTTTTATCTTCAATTAGTTCGTATTCTTCTATTTTTTCCATTTATTGAGGTAATTTTCTTGTGTTTCTGATTATATTTCTATTTTCGTTGTTTATTTTGATTTCATTGTTTATCTCATTATGAGTTTTTCCGATTTAGGGATTTTTATTGTATTTTTTATCAATAGTTGCTTATTGATTGTTCTCTGATTTATTCTATACAATTTAGTGTTTGATTTAGGGCTTTATTTTTACGATTTAGGTTTTTTTTATTCCAAATTTAGGGTTTACACTTACTCTATTCATGGTAGTGGTTATGTATATAGTTGTTATATGGTTGGCCGGTCTTAATCAAGTAGTAGATTTTGTTGTTGTTTTAAATTTACTTTTTGCATTGAGTCATTTACTTTTCATTTATTAATCTTACTTAATCCTTATAACTTCATGCATTTTAGTTTGTTTAATTTTTTCAGTTTTTGTTATTTTACTTTTTGCTTTGAGTCATTTACTTTTTAGTATACTTCTTATAGTTTTTATTCATATACTTTTTAAAATTGGTTTACTTTTTGTTATTGTTTATTTACTTTTTTCTTTGATTCATTTACTTTTCAGGAAGATAACTGAAAGTGTAGAGCATTGTTCTGTTGCTGTCACTAATGAAGATATGAATGTAAGAATTTTTAAAACACCCACTCAGCCTGTGCTTCCTAGCATATATTATAATTATGGAGGTGATAAAGAGTGTATGCTAGGTTGTTCTTTGGAAAATAAACCCTTTATTGGAATGAAATTTGATACTCTTGAAATTTATTGGTATTGCCTTTTATTACAATATGCCAATGAGTGTGGATTTAAAGTCCGTTCTAGTACTACTAAAGTATAAAAGAATAAGCTAGGATGATTCTAATGATAAAGGAGTTATGGTAATTAAATATTTATTATGTAGCAAACAAGGGTATGTGACAAATAACAAGAAAGCTGCTAAACAAATTGAAGGTGCATGTTTAAGGAAAAAGATAGTGAAGAAAGTTGGATGTCCTGCTAAGATTAAATTAAGGTTTGTAAATGGTGGCCAGTATATTGTTTATTCTTTTTATGAGTCTCATTCTCACCCTTTTTATACACCTATTACTAGGTAGGTTACCAAATATGAAGTTGGTTTAAATTTTGTTCATAAGAAGTTTATTTTTGATAATTCAAAGTTAAAATATAGGGGATGTTATGTCTTATAGGATCATGAAAGATCTTTGTGCTGGGTTTTTGAAAATGTCTAGGGCAGTAAAAATGATTTCAAAAATTTTTCTAAGGACTTACAAGTATATATCTCTAATGTTGATGTTGTAATGTTTGTTCAAAACCTTAAATAAAAAGTGAAAACCAGTAAAGGAGGTTATTATTTTGATTACCGTGCTGATGATAGCAGGCACTTAACTCGTGTTTTTGGGATGATTCTATTGGAAGAGGAGATTATCAATTGTCTGGGGACTCTCTATCTTTTGATTCGACCTATGATACAAATAAATATTCATTGGTATTATGTCCTTTTACTGGAGTTGATAATCATAAGAGATTTGTTACATTTTATGCTGCTTTATTATCTATAGAAGATATAGAATCTTTTGTGTGGATATTTCAAACATTTTTGAAGTGTATGGGAAGAGAACCCTCTTGTATAATTACTGATCAAGACCCTGCAATGGGTATTGCCATACAAAAGGTTTTTACCCAGACTAAACACAGTTTATGTATGTGGCACATAATAAGGCAGGTACCTGAAAAGGTTGGAACTTAGTTTTGTAATGAAACTGACTTCTTGAAAAAACTAAGTGTAGTAGTTTGGGATAGAGAAATTGATCCCCATGTATTTGTTGATGGCTGGAACAATGTTATGGAGGAATTTGTCCTTGTCAATCATGATTGGTTTGCATACATGTTCAATATTAAACATCTTTGGATCCCTGCAAATTTTAGGGACTTATTTATGGGTGGGTTACTGCGTTCTACTTCTAGGGCTGAAGGTGAAAATAGTTTCTTTTGTAATTTTACAAACCCCCGTGTGACCTGTGTTGAATTCTTTGTTTTGTTATGAAATTGCTCTTGATGCTCAAAGGCATGAGCAGGATGAGTTGAACAGGTTTAATAAATCCGAGCCTCAATTGCTTACTCATTTACACTTGGAAAAGCATGTTGCTATTGTTTATACTCATTCCATCTTTTATGATTTTCAAGAAGAATGCCAAGCAGTCTGTTTCTCATATGGTGTTGAAAGTTGTATTTCTCTGTATGAAGATGGTGTGGAGTATTCTGTAATTATTGATCATGACAAAAGGAAATATTTTGATGTAAATTTTGACTTGGCTACATATGAGTCAAGTTGTACCTGTAAAATGTTTGAGAGTCAAGGCATCTTATGTAGACTCATTCTTTTTGTTATGAAAGGCAAGTCTATACGTGAAATTCCTGATTTTTGTTGGAAAAAAGACATTCTTGAAGAAAGCTTCAGCCATAAATGTTGTTCTAGATGATGCTTCTAAGTATGATAAGAAGAAGCAATTGGTAAGTGATTTGTGGTCCAATATTTTCAGTTGTGTTAGTTTATTTGACCAATCTGTGGATGATTTATTTGAGATTATTAGGACATTATTTTCATTTGAGAAGCATATGCTGACAAAGAATAATCCTTAAAATGCAACTAGTTCAAAAGAGGTGAAAGATGCTGATATTCAGGCTTTGGTTGGGTCAAATGAAGTAGATGTAAACATCTTGCCTCAAAATTAGTGTCTTAATAAAGGTTCTGTCAAAAGTTCAAAGCGTTTGAATAGTGCAAAAGAAATAGCTTTTGAAGAAAAATCCAAAAGGGGCAAAACTTGTAGAGCTTGTGGGCAATCTGGTGTTTCACATGACAGTAGAAACTGTCCAAACAAGTAGTTCTTCAGGTATTTTACTTTAAATGTGTTATATTTACTGTAATATGTTATTAATTTACTTTAACATTTAACTTGATTTACTTTTTATTTTTTGTGCAGGTTTTATTATACTTGGTACTTTTTTTTTTTTTTTTGTTATTTTACCTTTATACTTTTCTTAGTTACTTTAACTTGTAATTTATTTACTAATTTATGTACTTTAATTTGTCACTAATTTTCTTATGTTTATTTTATGCAGTTATTATAATACATGGAAATTTTAAGATGTTTTGGAAGATCAAGATCAAGATATACTGAACAAATATTTTATTTTTTATTTTTTTAATTGTAATATTTTTACATTTACTCTAAGTAATCAATTAGTGGTTCATACACCCAGGTGTACAATGTGCATGGTACACCTAGATTAAAGCGGAATGAACATCGTATATAGTTATAAAGAACATCATGAATTTACAAAAGAATATATCACTGAATAATAGAGAACAAAGTAATTTCTGATAAATGGTATTTAAAAAGGTAAAAGATAATTACCAATTGAGTTTTACCAAGTTAAATGCCAAATCATTTCAAAATATTTAGATATCAAGAATTTCTCAATCCAAAATTATTTTCACCCACATATAATTCAAAATTTCATATTTAAATTTCAAAAATTCAAAATTCAAAATTTAAGAACTTATTATTATTCAAGTAATAAAGAACATACTTAATTTATATACTTTGAAGCTAAGAACATTGTTTATAATATAAAGAACATATAGTTAGGACTTAAAAAAACATACTTAATTTATATACTTTGAAGCTAAGAACAGTGTTTGTAATATAAAGAACATATAATTAGGACTTAAAAAACATATTGATTAGACTCCAAAACATATTTGATTCCATTCTAAAAAATGATAAAAGAACATTCATCAGAATATGAAGAACATCATCTTCAACCTTTGAAAATATTACCAAAACAATAAAATAGATAAAAATAAATAAATAAAAAAAAAATTGAAAAACACTTCTCTTCAACAACGAATTTGTCAATTACATCTTTCAATTAAAAGATTCATGGGAATGATAAAAACAACTCCGTAATAACATTAAATGTAACACCCCCAATTTACTAGCTAATAATAAACAATAAATTAAAGGAAAATAACCTTTTAATAAAACTGCGGAAGCATACACTTAAATCGGAGGTATTACCGCCACACTCAACAACCTGTCAAGTGTTAAGGCTTACAAAATCCCAATAATTACAACCCAACAAATCTAGGTGAGCTATTTATACAACTTTACAAACTCGATATAAAAAAAAACACTAATCGAAACACTTGAGCTCCTTTAGCTACGATCACTTGATCAACCTGCTTAAACAATCTTGATTGCTCACCATTAAGGACAAATTCCAAAATAGATCGTCGCAGGGCCACCATAAGAAAAAGACATGGCCGCAAACACAAATAGGATAACAAAACAACACACACGTCAGCAAAAAGCTGAGTAATCATCACATATCAGAATATATAGTATAATAGAATGATTTGACAACACTAGCTCAATTAAATAATGTAGTTTAAAACTACATTACACATTGTACTATGAAAAATAACCTTTATCGACTCAACCTCGAATAATAATACGAACCTTTTACTCAATTAACTGATCATACCCAATAAGTGTGCCATGCTCATTGTTCTATACCTAGCCTTGGACATGAGTAATTCGAATAACAAACCAACAAGTATAAAAACTTGAATACTATCAATAACCAGAAAAATACCTTGAACCATACCACATACGGGCCAATTCCCACTGTAGGGGACCATAGAAAAATAAATAATAAAGATTGTACCTCATTCTTAACTCATGATTATCATCCTCTTACCAACATGCCAAGGACTAAGGTATATAACTCCGAGCCTCAACCCAAGAACAAAATATAATTCTCAACCTTTTGATCTCATACATCGATCAAATAATCATTCACAAACTAATAGACAATATCTCAACAATGGCACCTGTTCCCAAATAATATAACAATTCGATTCATAAATATCTCCACTCTTATAGGGCTAATACTAGTACCCAAAATTAATTAATTCTCAACCCAAAAATAATACTCTGCATCAACAACCCTAAAACCTCGATAAAACAATACTCCCTATAGAAACAACATTAAAAACCCTAACATATTTATACGATTCATCATATACGTACAACAATAATAACAAGCTAGACATTAAATCTGATCAAATCATGAAATTGTATACATTAATCATACATATAAATTAAAGCATATGAACAATTAATCATTCAATAATAATATAAACAACTCTAAAATAGATACATGTGATTACATATAATAAATAATAATTAAACATGAAGTTTGTGTGATTACCTTCGACAAAGTACAACAGAATGACAATATTCAAGGCAAATTATATCAAGTAACGTTGCAATTTGTGTAGCTTTTCTATTGATCTCACCATAATGATATAAATTATTATCATCATCATATTAAACATTAGATATGATGATGAGAATAAAAAGAAAAAAAAAAACAAATCTTGGTTTGGTTTGTTTCACGCACAGCCCAAGGAAAGAATACACGGCTCTTCTTTTTTTTTTTTTATTATTATAAAATAATAATGTAGGGTTAAAGGATATAAATACTATCAAATAAGATAAGAAAATAAAATTTAAAGTATACAACTCTAATTTTATAATTTGTAAAATCATAAAATATACGGGTATTACAATCTACCCTCCTTAAAACAAGTTTCGTCCCGAAACTTAAAATAGAAAAAATTTAGGGTATTACATTAAATCACTTCGAAATCAAAAATTTATCGTGGCTTCTCTCTCTGTAAAAACTTCATCTTAACAAAAAAAATGAAATTCTATATACCAAAAGTAATATAAAATGTAAATAATAAATCAATTTCATAAATCAAGGAATATAAATAACAAATCAATACCTTAAATCAAGGAGAGAATCTTTTTTTTTTTCCACTTGTGTACTTTGTATTTACACATGATGTTCTCTCCGTGTTTATATAACTCTTGTATTCTAAGTGGGTGTACCATGAGCATGGTACACCTGGGTGTATGATGAAAATTTCACTAAGTAATTGTACTACTGAATTAAAATTCAGTTTATTTACTTTTAGCTATTAGACATTAACTTTATGAAATATTTCATTTACTTTATAATATTTTATATCATATGAATTATTTGATTTATGTAATGTTCTTATTTACAAAATTGAAGATAATATCCTGTATTACTCCCTTTGTCCCAGAATACTTGGCACGATTTCTATTTTTTTGTTCCAAAATACTTGACATATTTCTAAAAATAGTATGGAACCACATTTACCATGAGATCCCATGGTTCCATGATATTAAAACTAACACTATCATATGTAGAGTTGTCAAAAGCTAACTTGACCCGAAATATCGACCCAAACTCGATTATTAACTGACTCGTTTGAACCCGAAAAAATGGTGACCCAAACCCAACTTAACCCAACCTGAAACCAGCCCTAGATCCGAGTTGACTTGCATATTTGAGACTCTAATCCGAACATGAATTGACCTGAAGATGATTTGACCTAAATGTAACCCGTAAATTATTGACTTGCCGACTTGAACCCGATAATGATTCGACTTAGAAATTAAATGACCCAACTTGATTATAACCCACAAATTATTGACTTGAACCAAACCAAACTAAAACCCGAGAATCACCTGATTCTAGCTTGCAAATTATTGGCTTGAATTAAACTCGACTTGAACCCGAGAATGACCCTATATCGTTTTAACCCGTGAAAATCTGAATTAAACACAACCTATTATTCACCCAACTCAAATGCAACCCGACATGTTATTAACCCGAGCTAAACCCAACCTGAACTTGATAAGATGTAAGACCCAACGTAACTCGACTCAAGCATGACCCAACTCAAACCTAACCCGCATAAGTTAGGGTATTAACTCGAATTGACCCAACCTGAGCTGACCCGACCCATTCTTACTTGACTCAAACTTGACCCGTTCTTACTGAAATAGTGTTATGCATGACCTTCTAACGAACTTTTTTTAATTTGAACAAGCATTGAACTATCACCTCCACAACAACTTGCGCAACCACCTCCACCTCTACAATCACCTCACAAAGACCCTTTATTTTTTAATTTTTTTAATTTACCCGACTTCATGCCTTTTACTTTAACACTGATTCCCTTTACTTTGAATTGAACATCATATTTTTGACTTGAATTTTTTTTTTCTTTTTAAATTTGTTCATTTTACACTAATAGAAAAAATTAAAAAGGCACCCCCTAATTGCCACTGGTTCAGTACAAATCGGTGGCAAAAATGGGCAAAAAAATGCACGGCTTAATGAACCAAGACATATGGCATCGGTTCACTTCAAACCGGTGGCAAAAACATAAAGGCCACCGGTTTGAACCGGTGCCTTTAAGTATAAAAAAAAAACGGACCCATTTAAACCCCCCAACCCTAACACCTTCTATTTTCCTCTCAGCCGTTTCTCTCTCCTCTCCTCCTCTTTCTCTCTCCTCTCCTCCTCTTTCCTTCTCGTTCTCGATCTCCTTATCAATCTCGATCTCCTCCTTCTATTTCTCTTTCTCCTTCTCCCTCATCTCCTTTCTTTCATTCGAAGACCACCAACATGCAACAACGTTTTTGTTTTTTTTTTTTTCAATTTATGGGCTTTTTTTTTACGATTTTGATTTCAATTTTGATTGTTTTTTTTTTCGATTTTGATATTTTTTTTTTCGATTTCTAGCTTTTTTGTTTTTCGATTTTGATTTTTTTTTCGATTTCTGGGTTTTTTTTTTCGATTTCTGGCCTGGGTTTTTTTTTTCCCGATTTCAATTTTGATTGTTTATTTTTCGATTTTGAATTTTTTTTCGATTTTTGGGTTTTTTTTTTCGATTTCAATTTTGATTGTTTTTTTTTTCGATTTTGATTTTTGTTTTTTCCGATTTCTGGTTTTTTTTATTCCATTTTAATAGATTTTTTTTAGGATTTTGATTTTTTTTTTCGACTTCTGGGGTTTAATTTTCCAATTTTAATTTTTTCTGGCTTTTTTTTATTTCAATTTTTTCGATTTTTGGGTTTTTGTCGATATCAATTTTTTTCTGGGTTTTTTCGATTTCAATTTTTTTTTTCTAGGTTTGAATTTTTGGGATTGAATTTATGGGTTTGAATTTCTGTTTTTTATTCGTAGCTTAATTATATTAATTAATTTTTTTTTGTTTTAATTGGTGCAGGTATATTAATTTAGATCTTAAATTGAAGAATCAAGATGCAGAATATTGATTTAGATGTGTATGGATTTTTTTTTTATTTATATTGTAATTTTTTTTATTTATATGTTGCAATTGAACTATTTTATTGATCTATATTGTCAATTTTTTTTTATTATATTGTAAATTTTCGATTATATATTGATATTCAATTTATATTTTGATGTTCTGATTTATTTTTGTCGATTTAATTTTTAAGTGAAAAAAGAAAAAAAAATTGGGCATTTTGGGCACCGGTTAACCGGTGCCAAAAACAATGAAATTTTTTTTAGCCATTTTTGGCACCGGTTTGCTTATAACTATTTTTGGCACCGGTTTGAACCGGTGGCTTTTCATGCAAGAAATTGGCACCCCCCACATTGGCACCGGTTCAAAACCGGTGGCATTGAAGGGTTTTGAACCGGTGCCAATTTCATTTTTTCACCTAGTGTTAGTTAAATGATAATTTATTTAATTTTGGTCTATTTTTTTACTACTTTAGCGGTATTGTTCTTCACTTTAAAATCAAACACCATATTTCAGAAAGATTTAATTTTCTAAAGTTTTTTCTTTTACCTTTAACGTAGTTTTTGTTACTTTAACACTACTTTCATTTACCTTTTGATTGATTTATTTTACTTTTATATTAGCACCATAATAATTCTACTACTTCAACTAAGAGATATAATATGTATTCTTCATACAAACATACTACTTAAACATTCAAACAAATGTTTTGGATTAATACTATACAACTAAGGTACTTTAATGTCTATGATATATTCAAATCTATTAAAAACATTTATAATTCTTCAGATGCTTTCTTCTCTTCCCAATCCTTAACATTTGTCAGCAGTTTTTGTTGCATTTGATCGTTAGCATAGAAAAGTAGGCAAAGTACTGTTCTTATATGATGGCATGTCAATCTTGGAAAAAAAAAAAAAAAAAAAAAAAAAAAAAAAAAAAGATTAACCTTAGTTTAAATAAAGGGAAATTCTCAACGGTAACCCCCAACTTTTGCTACGAACCAATGGTAACCTCCCCTTTTTTTATTATACAAAATGATCCCAATTAACAACTTTATCTCACTTATGACATTAATAGGGTTAAATAATTAAAAAAAACTAACTATGATTAGCTTTGAAAAAAAAAAAACTAAAAAGAAAAACCACCACCTCCACCCTCATCCCCACCAGACTAGCCAGCACCACCACCTCCACCCTCATCGGAGCCACCTCCCACCCAACCCCCTAGTCTGAAACACTGACCTCACACCCAAACCGCCGAACCCAGGCAACAACTCCCTCGCACAGCAGCCCGCGACCAACCCATCTCCCTACCTCCACCGTTAGCCGCCAAATTAACCACCAGCACCTCCAATTCGACCACAACAGCCACCATCGCACTTAGTCGACATCAGAGCCACCACAAGACCCTTCAGAGCCGACGCTATTTCCATTGAAGTGGTCTCTCCTAGTTCGATCTACAAAATCCAATTCGTGTTTGGGGTTCAGCGGTGTGGGGGTGGTCACGGTTCCGAGATCGGCGCTCTAGTGGGGTGACGGTGATAAGGAGGAGAGGGAAGGAGGGTTGCGGCAGGGGATTTGGGAATTTGGCTTGGCGGTGTTTGAGGTGGAGTTGGCGCACCGGCGGTCAGAGGAGTCTGGGTAGCATCGCCGGCGATCGAAGGAACTTGGGGTGGTGTGCCGGAAGGGAGATGGTGGCTGGACAGTTTGTGGGTGGTTTTTGGTGTTTAAGGTTAATTTTTTTAATTTTTCTTTTTTTTTAAAATATAAATCTAACTATAGTTAATATTTAATGAAATTAGGTTATGAATGAGATGAAATTTTTAACTATGGTCATTTTGTATAATAAAAAAAAGGGGAGGTTACCATTGGTTCGTAGCAAAAGTTGGGGGTTACCGTTGAGAATTTCCCTTAAATAAATTATGCTCTAAGTAATCCATATAAGTTAAAGAAGGACTTCAAAAATAAGTATGGTAACTTACCTATTTTATGATTCCCAATCCTATCCCATTAACACCGTCATACACCTTCATATGCAGCAGTAGATAGCTTCCAGAGTAATTTTCTTCTTTTTCTTTTTTGGAATGGAAATTCATTTATTCTCACCTTGTAGGACAGTATATCATTTGTCTTTGGATGCCTTCTTTTCTTAAACAACTTCTGCATTTGTATGATCTGCAATGGAATGAATATTAATGTAATATGATACGTTGAATAATGAATTTAAAGGCACTTTGTTAATTTTTTGATGCTTTAGCGTTTCTAAGATAAGCTCATATTCTTCATTAGTCTCGTAGAAAGTGTTGTCCAAATGATCAATTGTTTCATCTTTGAAGTTTATGGCAGCAAGAAAATAATGATCTTCCTTCTTCAGAGGTATAAATACCTGCACATAGATTGTTTTTACACATATTTACTTTTAAGCTGTTTTTTTTTATTACTTTAAACATATATTTTTCTACTTTAAATATTTATTCTATGTCTTACACATCGAGCTGCATCCAAGTCCAATGATTTTGAACTGTTCCAATCAATCCATAGTTTTTGCAGACTTGTTACTTCCTTTTTCCCATATGAGCATTCAAACACATAGTTAAATCATCCTGCAAAAAAATTCCCAAGATTATTTCAAATATTTATTCAATGCATAATTTTATATTATAAATGTATATGTGAAAAACTTACCATGAACTCAAATCCAAACAAGAATCTGACCAAGTCATTTTCAAACCTGTCTTTTTGCATTGCATGTTATTAATGAGGTGGTTTGCCCAAGCAATGATCAAATTACTTGAAACTTTCCATTCATTGAGCAAAGCGTTACAATCTTCCCTTACTATTTCAATTGAATCTATAAACCAACTACTACTTCGATGAAATGTTGAATTAAATTTAAAGTTAAATTTATGCCAAACAATTTTATATACAATGTAACAGGAGTGTTTATGTTTTTGCAAGTATAAAACATACCTCTTGTTTGGAAAGTTTTCATCATTATTGATTGCTAAGTAGTCAATCACTTAGTGACACATTTCAAGCTCATGTTTTCCATTACTTCCTTGTGTGTTTTCAACAAATCAGAAACATATATCATATCTTCCACCCCTTTCTCCTTTTCAAGTTTTCCAACTACCCTGAACCTTGAAACTTTTTTCACAAGCTATTTTCTTTTAGTGTTTATCTATGCCAAAGCAAGTGCAACATAGATTTTTGCACGATAAACCTTTCTCCTATTTGCTAAATCAAGGTCAGAATCAAAAGTGTCTCCAGAAAAACACGGCATATGGATCATTGCAAAAACACCACAATCAAGAGGATATCTTGGTGTCTTCCACTTGAAATTAATTTCATCAAACTCATATTCTAGTATTTCCTCAGCTTTTTTGTGATTAATTCTCGTTAAAAAGTTTGACATTTCCTCCACCTGTAACATGTGTAAAGCAATATATAAGTAAAACAAATTTATAATATAGATTACTTTAATAAACATATGATTTATTTTAATGAGAACATCTTTTACTTTATATTTTATCTTATTTTTGTAAGGGAATTTTATGTAGAACTACCCAAAACATAGGGTCATTTGTGAACAACTACCCATTTTTTTTTTATTTGTTTAGAACTACCCGCAAGTTTGGAAAAATTTGGGTAGCACTACCCACTAACGTTTTTCATCCCATTAAAACGTTATTTTCGCTCAATTTTTTACATTTTTCAATTACAATGGTCAATTAATGTTAAAATAAGAAAAAACCCTAATTCAATTAAGAAATTAAAAACCCCAAATAATACTGCACTCATGAACCCTAAAATAAATTATGATTAAAACCTTAATTAGGTTAATTAAGGTAAATTAAAACCTTTATACAAATTGGGAGAGTTAATTGGGTGGAAAAAGTGAAAAAAGTGAGCTCCGATAACGTCTTAATTGGACGAAAAATGTTAATGGGTAGTGCTACCCAAATGTTTTCAAACTTGTGGGTAATTCTAAACAAATAAAAAAATGGGTAGTTGTTCACAAATGACCATATCTTTAGGGTAGTTCTACGCAAAATTTCCTTTTTTTAAAGGCATTATAATGTACATTTTTTTTATACAAACTTATTTACTTTAATAGTAATGTTATTTACTTTATATTAATAATAATTTACTTTTGATAAATAAAAAAATCTTACCACAAGAGATCCAAGAATTCTGTAGAAAGACTTATGCTTCTCATCATACTCCCTATTATCCAAGTATTGAATGGACTCTTTCAAAAAGTTAACCACTATCAAACTATAGTGGTTACTCAGGCAGATTGGAACAAAGATCTGTCAATAAAATTACACTTATTAGTCTACAAATTCAAAATCATAATGCCCAACAATGTAGTTTAATTGACATGAATAATAAAACATACCAACTGAGCTGTCATAATTTTCTCTTCTGCATTACAAAAGCACATCCAATCATACCATGCCTGATTCAATTATGTTGTGCGTACTGAAGGAGACTTTTGGTCTTTTTTATCTGTTGTCTGGGAAGCATCTTGTGACATGAAGACATCTATAGAGGACTCTGTGTATTAATGAGGACATAAAACATATAACTTAATTACATCATAAACATTTTATTATGAATTTAGCTAAACATTTAATTTAACGCTTACATTGCGGTCAATGCCAAAGAAAAATCATGATGGATCTTCTTTAAATCGAGAATCATTCATAAGAAATGACCCAACATTGAACTACATTGGATTTATCATTTAGGGGGGGGGGCTGTTGGAGTTAGGGATGTTGTGTCATCTCTTGTTACCATGAGAAAACCTTCATATTTCACAATCTCTTCACTGTGCACATTTAAATGTTTATAGTAAATAAAAAATTATTTAAAATAAATTAAATATTAACTAAAGTAGATTAAATATTAAATAAAGTAGATAGAATATTTTTAAAATTAAAAAATTTCATAACTTACTGTTTGAATGGATTGTACTTCACAAAGCAGTAATTAGCCACTACTTGATATAGCTCTGACATTTCATTCATTCTTGATTTGTTTCCTCTCATTGTCTTTGAAACGAAATCAACTTCAACATCTTTTTCTCCACAACCTAAATTGATGTTAATCTTTGAAACTATCTCTTGGTGAATGTCCTTAAGCATACAATGATTGTTTCTGCAACATGTTGTTTATCAGCATCAACTGAAATAAAACAGCAGATGTAGATTCAAAGAAATCATACACCATCCACTATGGATTGATTAATATATACTTTTGTTAACAACTTACTTTCAATTGTTTTTTTTTTTGGGTGTTGCTTTCTTTATAAGTGTTGGCTGATTTTCTTCAACAACAGTATGCTTTAGGATACTTTTGTTTCACTTCATTCTTCTCTTGTTCCTTTTCTTTTTTCTTTTTATCCTGTTCCTTCTATTGTTCCTTTTCATTCTTCTATTTCTCCTTCTCATCTTCCTTTTTCTCTTTTTTCTTCTCTTATTCATTCAATTGTTCCTCTTCATTTTGTTCCTTCTCCTCTTTGTTTTCATCCTCTTCTTTTTCCTCATCTTTTTCGGAATCTTTATTATCTAGATTTATTTCCTCCTCTTTTTCAGAATCTTCATTTTCATCATCTAGATCCTTTTCATCCTCTTTTTCAGAATCCTCTTTTTCATAATCTTCATTTTCGTCATCTAGATTGACAGTTTTATGATTATCTGCATCCTCTTGATTATCTCCATCCGTTTCAGGATCAGAATTAGATTTTTTATGATGCTCCTCCCATGTTGACATAAACACATTAATTACATCTTTCAAATCATCATAAAGATTTACTATTTCATCCATAGCTCTTTGTACTTTAGGGCCTTCCATCAGCCTTCGTGCTTCAGAAAACATTTGAGAATTTGATGTAGACACATTCAGTTATTGCTTTTTCATCTTCTCTGTTAAGCAAGTTATACGCTCAGCATGTGACATTGCAAAGAGTGTTGGATCTCTAGCCAATAAATGTAGTTCTTCTTCAATTTCCTTCAAAATAAATAACAAAAATTCATTATTACAATATTTTTTTAACACAAATACTATTTACTTTCAAAGTTAATTTGCTTACTTTTCAGTGTACATTATTTACTTTATATTTATCATTTAATAAACATTATTACTACTAGAAACAGAGCAATTAAATACAGCTAAAAAGGCAGATCATTAAAGATATAGTGTTATTATCAAGATATTCAACAGAGTCAGATGCTAGTCATCAACAATCTCCAACTTTTACAAGATAAGAACTTTATCCAACATCACAAATACATTATCGCTTTCTGTGATCATAGACTTTGAAGCAATTAGAATTTAGAAGAAGTGATGCATACACTTCAACAAAAATGAAAGCTAATAGCTAGCATAAGTTGCCAAACAATTTCAGATTATAAACACGATAGACAAAATACATGCCATATCTAACTACCTACATGGATACATTAACCTAACAGGCTTACAATACTCAGCATCAGCATTAAGTTGCTTGTTTAGCTAGATAGTGCTCCCTTTATGCACTGGTCCCAGCATTGGCATATATGCACAGGTAGCATGTCTAATGTACTGGACTCAGCATTTGCATATCATCCCTGGTAGCATGTCATATCCTTCACAAAGTTTCCACTGAACAGAGGCAAGGCTGAGTTAAACCAACTGAGATTGCCATAAACAACCACCATACATCCATTTTCTATCAAATTGAGTTTGTTCCTATTTTGTTTTTCCAAGAAAATATGCTGGAAAATTAATATCTCTAGACTTGCTGGTTGAAGGATGATTATCATGAAGTGCAGATTTACTAACTACTAAGCATCTGTAACATCAGTTGGCGAAGAACTAGAAGCATACTACTATATAAAAGTTATGGCAAAATTTAGGCCTTTACCAAATAGGTACAATCAAGATTACTTCAATTCCTCCTTCATGCACTTTAAGAAAGCCTAATATTAATACAATATTTTTGAACCCAAATTCTATTTACTTTTAAAGTTAATTTGTTTACTTTTCAGTGTACATTATTTACTTTATTTTATTATTTACTAAACGTTATAACTACTAGAAGAAGAGCAATTAAATATAATAAAAGTAAACAAACATGAAATAAAAGTAAAGACATTTCATTTTAAAGTAAAGTAAATACAAGAAATCATTGGAAGTTATAAAAAATTACTCACATCTTTTGCAGCATCGTGTATTTCACTATCTGTCATGACACCTTCTGGTAGGTTGAATGACACTAATCTTCTTTCTCTGTCAGCAAAGTTTCTATAAGCATTCTCAATTACATCTCCCAAATATATTTGCTAACCTACTTTTCTAGAAACTGGATAGACATCCTTTTAGAGTTCTCCTTGACACAACTAGAAATTAGGCGATTTTCGACGGAATTTTCCCGTCGGAAACACTATGATTTCCGTCGAAAATATGGTTTCCGACGGAATTCCGTCGGAAACATTCTCAGAAAAGCGTTTGTAGGAAAATCAGCCTTTTCCGACGGAATTCATCATTCCTCGGAAGAAGTTTTTCCGGCCCGAAAAAATCCGACGCACACAAATTCTTCGGAAGCTTACGACGGAAATTCCGTCGGAAATCCCTGCCAAAAAAATAAAAATAAACACCCCACCAACAGACGCCCCACCACCAACCGCCACTATAGACACCACCACCATAACAAAAAAACCCTTTAGTTTCTCCTCACAACACCCACCACCGCCGTAGCCCACCACCTGACCCGAAAATCCCTAGATTTACACTCCTAACCCTAAACCCACCACCACCTTAACCCTAAACCCACCACCACCTTAGCCCTAAAGCCACCACCACCACTTTACCCCTAAACCCACCACCACCTTTACCAAACAATCCCGAAATCCACCCACCTGAAAACCAAAACCACAACCACCCGAAAATCACAACACAACAATTAATTTAACAAAAAAATCCTGAAAAAAAAAATTAAGAATAAGAAAACATACCTTGTAAATCGAAAATTGCCTTAATTTTCAACTAGAATTTGGTTTAAAACGGCCAAATTCAACCATGAAAACTCTAGATCTAGAGTTTTCATGGTCGAATTTGACCATAAAACCTTTTATTTTTGTCAAATTTCGCAAATATTGTGACGAAAACCACTTATTCGGCCATGAAAACCACCAATTCGACCATGAAACCCACTAATTCGTCCATGAATACCACTGATTTGAATTTGAGAGGTGTTAATTTTGAAAGAGGATAAGAGGAGAGAAGGGAAAATAGCGAGAAAGAAAGAAGAAAAGGAAGGAGAAGAGGAGATAGAAAGACGAAGGAGGAAGGAGAAGGACATAGGAGGAAAGAGGAAGGAGAAGGAGGAAAGAGAAAGAGGAGAGAGGGAGGAGGAAGAAAGAGAAAGAAGGAAAAATAATAAAAGGAAATAAACGGTGCCTCCTTATAACAAATTAGGGTTCCGTTTTTTTTTATAAAAAAATAATATTTTAATATTTCGACTGAAAAATCCGTCGGAAAACATGTGTTTTCCGACGGATTTTAATTCAATCGGAAAACACTCATTTTTCGACGGATTTTAATTCCGACGGATAAGTTTACGACGGAACTTAAATTTGTCGTAAACCTATTTTCCAACGGATTTATGTTCCGTTGGAAATTTCCGACGAATTTAATGAATTTGTCGGAAATATCCAACGGACTATAAATCTGTCGGAAAATTAAGTGTTTCCGACGGAATTTCGTGTCCATCGAAACAAATCCGTTGGAAATAAGCTATTTTCTAGTAGTGTACGATGCCTTGCTTCACTTGCAATTCTTTCTCTGACTTTCTCATCTGACCAATGCTTGAAGGGCAATGTTGTTGGTTCAGGCTGCCCTTTGAATGCAAGATGATGAAAGTAGACAAGTTGTAGAATCAGGACACATCCACTGATTCCTATTCTCAATTCCTTATGTATGTTGTTCTTGAAGCTCCCCACTGCTTTGCACAGGTTATTCGGTACATAACCACACCAATCCAGGTTATGTATGTATCTCATTTACATTGTCTGCATAGCTGATTATCTTTTAATCTATCACTCTATTTGCAACATGGGCCAAGAATGTGCTGCAAACATACATCACAAAGAATCTTTTAAAATCCTCCCCTCCTTCCTTTAGAGTCTTCAATTTGTTCTCCAAATTATTCACAAAGATGTCATCAGTTTCTGGAATTCCTAGCTTCTTCTTCCATTCCTTTTGAATCAACATGTGTGCTATAGGTTGCTTCCTTAGCTGATAAGTCACCTTGTTCTCAGTTACATGTGGAAGCAAGAAAATATCTTGAACATCATAGGAACTAACAGAAAACTCCTTCACCAAGTCAATCTTGAACATACAGCTGTTTTCATTGAAATGATGACAAAGCCATGGAAGCATCTTTGTTGAAAATCTTGTCAACTTTAGTTCAAGCAAGCCTCCAAAACCAACTCTTATTACATCTGATTTTGTCTCTCACTGAAATCTTTGATCAAATAAAAAATTGCATTGGGTCTGTAGTGTGTTCTTTAGATTTCCAGATTACCATCATCATCATCACTTCCATCTTTAACCTCAAAAACTTCATGTACCTCCTTATCAAAAATGTCAAGCTTCATTTTCTTCTTTAAATGAACTTTTTCCTTTTTTATGTCTTCTTCTGATGATCCATCAGATTCCTCATTCTGATCTTCTTCTGGTTCATAATTGCTATCTTTAACTTCAGCTTTTGTTCTTTTCTTTGTTCCTATAATTTGTTAAACTAGAAGATATTAAAATATTTACTTTTAAAATTAGTATATTCAAGAACAAATAATCTAATTCACAGCATATCAATCTAAGTTAAGATCCTAATACAATAAATTTTAATAAACTTTCTGAAGGTTCTAGCTTAGTTCCTTAAGCCTTATTCTCTTTATCAATAATTGCTTTTTTGAAATCCTTTGAAGTGTAGAACCTAATATAGTTAAGTACAAACATAAGAAATTAAAAAAAAAAAACAAAAACAAAAACAAAAAACATGTTAAATAGCTTTAAAAACATACATATGTACCTTATAATCATTTTTATTTACTTTATTAAACTTATCAATTACTTTTATGATCAATCATGTATTCATATTATTTATATTAACATCATAGACTTATAAAGGTAAGTAGTTTACTTTATAACTGTTTCTATTTACTTTATAAAATGAATCATTTACTTTATAAATTTAATACAGAACATATGAATCTAACTTTAGATTCAAATTTAATAAACTTTACTTTATAACTTTATAAATGTTTTTATTTACTATATCAAATAATTATTGTACTTCAAGATCTTATACCTTTAATTGGAGATTACTTTGAATTTGCTGCTTTCTTTGAAGATTTCTTCTGTGCTGCAGGAACTTTCAATGATGCAGGAGATTTCTTGGCTGCAGGAGTTTTTTTTCTTGCAGCAACCTTCTTTGCTGCAGGTTTTTCCTTTGCTTCAACTTTTTGTGTTGGAGGTTTTTTTGCAACATTTTTCTTTGTCATTTTAATCTGTTTGCAATTCAAACAAAAATGAATCATACTTTCAAACTATAGGTATTTTCAAACTCTAGGTTTAGCAATTATACACAAGCCATAATACAAAGTCACATCAATTTATTGATTTATACACAAGCCATAATAGCTACTGATCTCACAGTAATCCATTAACATTTAATCAATTTAAAGTAACTTTTATCCAATTTCTAACTACTTGTAAAAATAATCCACTCAAAACTATAGAAACTCAAAACAAACTACTCCAAACATATGATTTTATTTTGTTGACTTTTAATTATTTTTTAGCAAAGTAGAAGCAAGTCAGGGAAGGGCAGCAGCACCCTTGGCATAACTTATTATCTATTATAAATCTCATGTGTTCTGTTTACTTTTAACAACAAATGATGGCTAAACTGATTCTTAGTAAAACTAGGGCTCACAATGATAACATATTGGAAAACTTAAAATCAAACATTTCATGAAAGATTCTTATAATTTCAACCATTGATAAATTAATAAATCATACCAAACAATTTAACCATCAAATTTTACCATAGAAACTCAAAACAAACTACTCCAAACATATGATTTTATTTTCTTGACTTTTAATTATATTTTATCAACTTTTATTTGATTTCTTTTACCTATTATCAACAATTACTCATAAGTTAACCCAAATTACTCTAAATTAGTAGCAATAGAAGTAAAATTACTAAAATTCATAAATAAAACAAATCTAAAGTTTTACGAATATTATTCAAAAAAACTTTGTTATAATTTTATACCAAACTTTGTGAAAAAATTGATATAAATTTATTAAAATTCGTAAAAATATATATATATATATATATATATATATATATATAAATAAACCTTTGATTCAACTTCGAATTAGTTTCTAATGAATTTTAAACTTAAATACAACAAATTTAAACAAAAACGATAAATAAATCAAACATAATTTGAACAAAAACAAACGAAATTGAGAAAATACCTGATTATGATAAAAATCGAACTTAAACATACCAAAATTGAACTTCGAACTACTTCGATTCAACTTCTGCTACTTCAAATTTAACATATTCAAGCAAAAAACACAAAAAAGTAAGAAATTGTATCAAAATTAGACGAAAGAGTATGAACTTCAAAGTTTTGATGTAATACCTTATATTCGCCAATTTTTGCACATTTTCAAATTTTTTTGTTCTGAAACTGAAAAATGTAGACACTAGAACTTAAAATTGTGATTATGTAGCGAAATTAAGGAGTTAAATTGACGGTTATGGCGGTTTTTTGAAGGATTTGAGTAGTTCAAAATGGCGAAGAAGAGAGAGAGAGAGAAACCGCGCCTGAATTTTCGTGCTCATTTAATTTGTCTGAATTAATTTAGGCTGTTAGATCACGCGCCTATTGTTTCTGACCTGATGGTTTGGATCGGATTAGTTCCTAGTTCCTATTATAAGATTGGTTTAACCGTACCAAACCGTTACGGTTCAGACAAAACTGTGTACATCCCTAATTCATACTCCATCCGTTTTGGAATACTCGTGATTCCAGGTGTTGTACAAAGTTTTAGAAAATTTATAGGGTGTAGTCCAAATTACAATTTTATAATATAAAGTATAGTAAGTAGAAATATACTTCCTCCATGTTTTTAAATATTACCTCCGTTACATATTATTTGCAACGATTTGACATAAAGTAGAGAGGAAAAATGTCTAATCGTTGCAAATAATATGTAACGGAGGTAGTATATAACTTCTCTTTTATGGGTGCTTTTTTAAACACGTCAATCCTATGTTTGATAACTTTATACTATATTTAATTATTTATCTCCCTTACTTTAAACACCACTCAAATTATTTTATGATTTGTCTCTTCCATGGTCCCCACTTAAATATTAAAAATATTTATTACTCTCTCGCATATTTTCTCTTTCATGGCTCTCATCTTACTTTTACTATAATAAATTATTCATACACTCGCAATATTATATTACCTTCCTGAAAAAGAGGGAGTATTTAATTGTTAGTAGGAGAGAATGATAATTTTAAAAAAATAAAAAAAATAAAAAAAAAAAAAAAAAGTAAGGTAAGTTGGGTTGACAAGAGAAATAAATAATAAAATAGTAGTGGATCCTTATAAAAAAAAATTGCAATTATTATGAAACGATGCAAAAAAGGAAATATATATATATATATTATAATGAGAACCAAGGCTAAAATAAGAACTAGGAACTAATCTAGGCCCTTAGATCATGTTAATCGGATGACTCACATGCTTCCCGTATCATTAATGACATTTTTGTAATATTTTAACTTTATAAAGTAGTTTACAGTTTCATTTCTCAAAAGTAAATGAAAATTTAGTAAAAGTAAATGAAATCAGTCTTAAAGTAAATGAAATTGCCTTAAAAGTTAAAGAAACTGGAAAAAAGTTTGAAAACAGCGAAATTACGAGAATGTCATTAATGAGAGCGGGTGCAATGTGAGCCATTAGATGGAGTGCGATCAATGGCTGAGATTAGTTCCTAGTTCCTATTATTCACCTTGGTTCTATATATATATATATATATATATATATATATATATATATATATATATATATATATATATAGAGAGAGAGAGAGAGAGAGAGAGAGAGAGGGAGAGAGAGAGAGAAATTATATATAAAAAAAAGTCTTTTCAATTATTATAAAACAGATGAAAAAATAAAAATTAAAAAAAAAAAAAAAAAAAAAAAAAAAAAAAAAAAAGTGTTGCAATTATTACGAAACAGATGGAGTATTTATAAAGTCCACAGAGTGATGATCAATATTGTAATGATTACCAAAAACCCAAATTTTGGGCTAGTTGCTTGTTAATCTACCAACTCAAATCTCTGCTCTTGGTTGAAGAATATATAAACTCTTAAAAACCATGTCAAGCCCAATCAGCAAAATATAAACGGCCTGCTATGGTAACCGAACTATTGGTTACTTACCCCAATAGATAACCCATTTTTTGTTTGGGCCGAAAAATAAGCACAACCCATTCAGCCATTCTAGTTGTATATCCGTGCCACTTGATATTTCTTTTCTTTGTCAAAAAAAGTAGTGAAATGAAATAAAATCCACAGGTTTTTCTGTGCGGCAAGTCACATGTTGCGGCAAGGATTACTTGTTGGGTGTTACTTGTATTCTAGGGTTATTTGTATTCTGGGGTTACTTATATGGGTTACTTGTAGGGTGATACACTGATACTTGTATTATAAGGTTACTTGTATGGATTACTTACTTACTTGTCTGGGTTATTATGAAGTTACTTGTATGGGTTACTTGTATCGTGGGTTACTTGTATCGTGTGGTTACTTGTAGGTGTTACTTGTATTCCGAGTAACTCTAACAAATAACTTTAAACCAAAACCTCATACCAAATCAGTAACACCCTACAAGTAATAACCCCAAAATACAAGTAACCCCTGACAAAACCATTAAGGGGGCGTTTGGTTCACGAAATATAGGTATGAGGTATGAGTTTAGAATGACTAAAACTCATACCATATGTTTGGTTATCAAAAATATGAATTTCAAACCCATACCTCAAACCCATGAGGTATGGGGTTTAGAAACCTTGGGGGGAAGGTGGGTTTGGCTCATTCCATTCCCTTAGGTATCAAATATAAGGAGAAAATAGTGAGATATTTCATTCCAGAATTAAACCAAACACATGGTATTAAGTATCAAGTTCCAACCCGATACCACCTTAACCCCATTCCTGATTCCAACCCCATACCACTCTGTGAACCAAACGCCTCCTAACACCTTACAAGTAACCCCTGACCAAAACCACTAACACCCATACTAGTAACCCCAAAATACAAGTAAAACCTACAAGTCACCTATGACAAAACCAGTAACACCCTACAAGTAACCCCTGACCAAAACCAGTAACACCCATACTAGTAGCCCCAAAATACAAGTAACACCTACAAGTCACCCATGACAAAACCAGTAACACCCTAAAAGTAACCCCTGACCAAAACCGATAACACCCATACAAGTAACCCTGTAATACAAGTAACACCTACAAGTAATCCCTCATAAAACTAGTAACACCTTACAAGTAACTACTGCCGCACCATGTGGCCAGCCGCATACAAAAATAATCATACTCGTACTATTTATTGCAAGGTATGAGACATGAGTCCCACATCCGTCATAGGACAATATGCTCTCCTCCTCTGGCTTCTTCCAGGCCACCAACTCCGTGAGCCACCACTCCAAGCTCAGCTTTGATTCCATTGGTATAGGATAATAGGAGAGCCAGAGCCACCCCAAAAACTAGCTCAAGGGAAGGAGAGTCCATTGTCCTATATAACCCGCATCAGCCCCCAATATGAACGATGTGAGATCCAAGTCCCATTACTCATAATGGACCGTCCTATAACACATACCTCCCCTACAACATATTTGTGCCACTTATAGGTGTTCGTCTAATTTTCACTTTTATAAATTTATCTAAATTAATTATATTGAAATTTTATTGGCAAATATTTATTATAGGAAACAAACTTCTCCATAAAGTTACTTGTAATTAAAAACTTATAAATAGTAAATTAGCATAACAACACTATATTAAGGGCCTGTTCACATTTACTGAACTGAACTGAACTAATGGAGGTAAACCGAGCTGAAGTGATTAGAGCTGAACTGAATTGAATATTGTATAAGAGAAGGAAATTAAGAGCTAAACTGAACTGAACTAAAATGATTACAGCTGAAGTGAACTGAAATTAAGTTGAAGTGAACAGGCATGTGGACACAGAAATTTTGTTAATTATTAGGTGTCAGATAATATCAAAAAAAAATATAAGACATTATCTTCAAAATCTCGTAGAATATTTGATAGATAACTTGTTTACTACTCTATAACCCTCTATATAAAGAGGATCGTTTATAGGGTTTAATGAGGATAAGATGGATTAAGCCGACAAGGCCCCGTACTATAAACAAATATCAAAATCCTAGCCCTTTGGAGAGAGGAATCAAGAGATCGATCTACGAGAATTTTAACCCACAAATTATCAATAAAATAATTGTTCCCGTATATTTTTCTACCTCTTTAATTATATATTGCAGGTTTGAATTTTTATGGTTTACTAAAAATTCAAACTTACAATATATAATTAGCTAGGTAGAAAAATATACGGGAACAATTATTTTATTGATAATTTGTGAATTACAACTCTCGTAGATCTCTTGATTCCTCTCTCCAAAGGGTTAAGGTTTTAATATGTTTATAGTACGGGGCCTTGTTGGCTTAAATCCATACTATGTACCTGGTAGTACGGAGGAGATGGGGTCTTTGTGACTTGTTCCATCTGAGCTCATTAAACCCTAAATTCGACCCTCTTTATATAAAGTGTCGTGTGTGTATATATATATTTGATATTAACACCTAATAATTAACAAAATTTTGGTGTCAACAAGGCCCTAAGCCAAAATTTCATTGATTCGTAAGAAATAAAAATAAAATTAAAAATAAATTGTTATTCAATGTAGAGACGAACTAACATTATGCTTACACCATGCTAATATTAACAAAGTTTACCCTTAGGATTCCACTGCTATTTGACTAGTCTTCTAAGTTGTCCCTCTTTTTTCGTTTGGTTTATTTGCGTGACTAATTAGCATCATAATGTTTTAAATATAATTTTAGTCTTTTAAGTGGTGAATTTAACATTCGTTGATGTCAGACTGTAACTATGAGACTAATGAAAGAAACCATGCAATCAATACAAGTGAAAAAAGACAGCCAATAAGATCTTTTTTCTAACTGCCAAAAAATAACACAAATTTTAATTAATTTCTTTTGGGATGGGAAGAGAGCATGGTATGCAAAACATGGAATAATAGTTTAAGGTAACAAATTAAAATGTTTTCTAAGCACAATTGGATAATGAAAATTCCCTTCTCTCTAGCTTTTTCCCTTGAGGTTAGCAAAAATAGTGCTTTTTAAGGCTAGATAGTTACCGAGTATATTTCTTGAGAAATTATATTATTCTGACGACTCTGTTGTTCTTATCTATGCTATTCCTAAAATTTGAAACAACTATTTGATGTCAAGTACTAGGGTTAAAGGTGATATTGATCCATTTAGACTGCACAAACTTTTATTCCAACCATAAACTTATGCTTATTATTACCTAGTAGTTGGATTCAATACACTTTATGCCAAGTCGTTTTCTCTTTTATTACAACTAATAAGAGAGATTTATATTATTTATTATTATTTTTTAAATTATAAACTGATAGAGTATATAAATCGATCTTCGATCTTAACCATTAGCTTAGGGTTCGTTTGTCATTGCTGTGGTTTCTGTTTTTTGGTTTTTTGTTTTCTAAAAGTATATGATATGTGTCCCATAATTAATCAAAAATTATATAAACTTATCAAAATTATGATAATTTTGAAAACTGACAACAGAAAAGTGGAAATACCTTTTTCTTGTTTCCTTTTTTGGTTTTTGGTTTTTTAAGAAAAAAATAGAAAACTGAAAACCAAAACTGATGTCAAACAAGCCCTAATAAATTGTTGTTTGAATTGGTCTGCTAACATGGTATCACAGCTTTAGGGTTTTTTTTTGAAAAATCACAGCTTCAAAGCGTACTATTTTTGTCTCTTTTCTATTTTATAATAAACTAGATTATCCCCGTGTGATGCACAGTTTTGACAAAAAAAAATGGTGTAGATCTCGTATATACAATGAATCTTTTCATTTTTTTTTTCTTTGGAAGGAGATTTCTGGAAAGGAATACAATTTGAATATTTCAAGAATTTTCTAGATGTTTGAATGTTAGTGTGAAGGAATTGAGGAGAGAGAATGATAGATCTTTAAATCAAAAGAAAGAAATACAATTGCTATTCAATTTACTATACTCCGATTTTCTAGACTAAAGTTGTTGAAAGAATTCACTTAGCTTGTTTACAAAGTATCTTCAAAAAAATAAATAAAAAAAAAAAAAAAAAACAAAAACAAAAACAAAAAATAAAAAAATAAAAAAAATCATCAATGGTTTTAGGCGGGAAAAAATTTCATAAGAAAGCGACACATATACTGTTTTTTGGAGAAATTATGTCAGCCATGTTTTGTTTTAGTATTAGCTAATAGATTCACCAATTAATTATAACTCTATAGAAATTACACTCTTGCTCGTCGATTTATATGTGTAATGAGAATTTTCTATCTAAAACATTATTGAAAGATTGTAATTAATCCTCCGATCCTTGTGTCTTAGCTTACTATATTGGAGCTAGCTTGCTCGTTATCGTTTTATGATGTTTTCACCCTTTAAAGGTTTTCCACATTACATATTATTGAGCAATCTTATTGCTTTCTAAATATCTTTATCAAAATTATCTTATCTTGGATTGTCAAACATAACTCCTCATAGCACTACTACACCATCTACAATTTTATCTTTGTAGATTTGGTCGTGTATAATATTGAACATACCTTAAATCTTTTTTTTTTTCGTTTCAATATATACGAAAAAAATAACTGTATGTTAGCTACAATTTAGTCTAATATCTTTGATGAAACTCACATAGATTCTTTTATGTGTCATACATAGGACAAATCAAGGTACACCATTAACTTAGAACATCGCTAGTTTATAGTGCTTCTAAAAAAACAAAATGGATAAATAACGCCAATCTATCATCGTATACATTACTACATATATATACTCCATATATCATAGTATGTGTTAATAAAGACAAGATTCTTTCATATCATTGCTCTAATTAGCATGTACTTATGACTAATTAGATTAAGACAGCATGTATAGTTTGTTAAAAAGACTGAATTGAAAGAGGTCAATCAAAAATTAGGTAAAAGTGGTCCATAATATTTTCATTTAAGTTAAGAATGAAATTCTTCTTTGTCGCAAATGCACAAGACACCAAAGATTAACAAGTGAATTTATGTATTATTCGACTCAGTAGGCGATGAACATTTTTATGGATTAGTTGAATCGAATGAGTGACAAAGTATATATAATTATAACTAATTACAATCCATTTGGTATAAGGTTTTATTTATATAGTAATGTTCCCTTAACTTTGTAGACATTAGCCGATCACGACCTTTCATTCTATTCTAGTTTTGTCTGTTTTATTGTCCAAATTTGTCAATCTACTTTCTCGATTTCCACTATTACTATCATATTATTGATTAGTCTCAAACAGTTAACTATATTCCCTAATATTTAATTGTGGAAAACATGAGCATCATATATGCTCTTCCTTCGTTTTCGTTTTAACACATAATTTAATAAAGAGATAAGAGAGATATTGATGATGAGAGAAGTGGGTTGCCTGAATAAGGTTTTAATTTATTTTTATTAATGTCTATTCTTGTTACCTTCATCTATCACTAAAAATTGCATTGTGTGCCATAACTAAAGACCTTTTTTTATATATAATATTTTTGTTGAATTAAATATTTTATTTCTGAAAGAAAATCTTATATTTACTGATTTATATTTGTCATTTAGAGTTATTGATTTTTTTATTAATAAAACAAATTTTTACTTAATTGAACTTATTTAAGCTGAACTTAACTTAATTTTACTGAAATTAAATTATTTTAGCCGAAATCAAATTAATTTATTAAATATTATTTAAATAAGGTTCGATCTAGAGATGATAGAAAAAAATTAAATTCATTTTCATTAGAATATGTAATGATTCCAAATTAGTAGTATCAATTATAAATAGAGGAAAATTAGACAAAATATTTAATTGTGACTATTGACTGCTACTTCCTCTAATTTTTATTTGGGGTTAATAATTTTGCTTTTAATGGTTTTCTACGCATAACTTCAACCACTAATATATTTATCTATTATCATCAAATAATTATTTGTAAAAAGTTAATAGTTTGAAACTATACTTCAATAAGATGAATTAATAATGCGAGATTTTACATGATTATGTTTTTTTTTTTTAATTTTAATTATTATAGCTAAAAAAGATAATTAAAATAAAGTTTGTGAGTAGTATAAAAATTATATTAAAAGCTTTCTTCAAAAAAAAATATATATATATTAAAAGAATAAAAGCAATGCAACTAATTAAGTAGAAATGGAGTAATTTATTTTTTATAATTTTTTTTAAAAAATAAAGGTTTACATGGAGAATTTGATATGCTTCGTTATTGAGATATATCATATATTATTTTAGGAAGATATTTATTTCCTAATATTATCTTTTGTATTTCCTAAATATTTTAGGATATCTTTAATTCTAGGTTAAGGAAATTGTAACTATTATATATGGTGGTACCATGGTTAATGAGAAATCAAGCTATTCAATTCTATTTTCTCTCTAATTTATCATGGTATCAAGAGCAGGTTCTTCTCAAAGTGTACAGCAGGTCAATTACATGAACAAAGACGAGAACAGACCAAGCTCCATGATTTCGTGTGGGGTTGTACAGCGGCTATTATTCATCTTTACGCACCAATATTCTCTCGCGGGACCCTTTGCCAAGTCTCGACATAGCATACCAACTCGTGACTCAAGAAGAACGAGTGCGGCAGGTCAAGCAAGAACCTGACGAGCAGCAGCCTACCGAGGCACTTGGGTTCGCTGTTCGTGCATCTTCTACCGGTGCGCGTGGTGCCAAAAGTTGTTCTCATTGTAAAAAGCAGGGCCATGATTTTTCTAGTTGTTGGTTCAAATCTCCCTGCCCACACTGTCAGAAGAAAGGCCACGATCCCGCGAAGTGTTTTGAAGTTGTTGGCTACCCCGATGGCTGGCAGCCACGCACCAATCGAGAAGGGGTTCGTGCGAATGTTGCTGTGGCAGAATCCCCTGTTTCAAATGGATAGGTTTTCTCCACCGCACAGTGGAAGGCACTTGCAGGTTTTTTGGGTAATTCTAATGTTCCCGAAAATCGTCTAAGTGGTAAGTTCGATGATACTAGTTGGATTATTGATACTGGAGCAACGCATCATGTCACCGGAAATAAAAATTGGTTATTTGATACTTACAGTATTGAATGTCGTGTTGGCTTGCCTAATGGTGACAATGTGCTAGCAACCTTGGCCGGCTCTGTTTCTTTATCCGATAAAATCACTATCTCCGGAGTTCTTTTTGTTCCTAATTTAAATTGCAATTTAATTTCTGTTTCTCAACTCTGTGATCAATTGAATGTTGTGGTACAATTTAATTCACATATGTGTGCTATACAGGACCGACTGAAGGAGCTGATTGGAACGGGTCTTAGGCGAGACGGACTCTATTATCTTAGCAAACCGGATGTGGTGCAACATGTGTCTAAGGTTGAGGCAACATCAGATGTGGATCTTTGGCATAGAAGAATGGGGCATCCTTCGGAGAAAGTAGTTAAGTTACTCCCTCAAATTAGCAATAAAAGTAGTTTAATAAAAGATTGTGAAGTGTGTTTTCGCGCACAACATCATAGAGACAAGTTTCCTTTGAGTGAAAATAAAGCTTCTAGAATTTTCGAAAAAATACATTGTGATTTATGGGGACCATATAGACATGTTTCGTCATGTGGTGCTCGTTATTTTTTTACTATTGTTGATGATTATTCAAGAGCCGTTTGGATTTATTTGTTAATTGATAAGACAGAAGTGTTTCAAATGTTTACGGCGTTTGTTGCTTTGGTTGATAGACAATTTAATCAAACCATAAAAGTTGTGCAAAGTGATAATGGCACCGAATTTAATTGTTTACATGACTACTTTGTTGCAACTGGTATTATCTTTCAAACCTCGTGTGTAGGTACTCCTCAACAAAACGGGAGGGTAGAGAGAAAACACAAACACATTCTTAATGTTGCTAGAGCCTTGAGATTTCAGGCCAAATTACCTATTTATTTTTGGGGGGAGTGTGTTTTAGCCGCGGCTCATTTGATTAATCGGACTCCTACACCTATTTTACACAATAAAACTCCCTTTGAAATTTTGTTTCATAAATCACCCTCCTTTGATGCTATTCGTACCTTTGGTTGCTTATGCTTTGCTCACAATCAAAGAACTAGGGGTGATAAGTTCGCTAGTAGGAGTCATAAATGTGTATTTGTGGGATATCCTTTTGGGAAGAAAGGATGGAGGCTCTATGATCTTGAAACAAAGGAATTTTTTGTCTCTCGTGATGTGAAATTTGTCGAAGAAATGTTCCCTTTTGCTAGCCCGGATGAGGTTAATATTGTGCCTAATTTAAGTGATACGGAGGATAATATTCATGTTGATTTTGCTGCTTTTGACTTGGGTTTTATTGAGAATACCAATATTGCAAATGAAGCCACGCATATTGACTTAGAAGCAAGGGAACCAGACCACTCCGCAACCACCCCGCGGCAATCAGCTGCTGCCCGCAGGGGGGCTGCGGAGTCCCTGCATTACTCCCTGCCATGGACCAGCAGCAGGTAGGCGAGGCAGCAACTGCCCACCCACTGCAGTCCGGGCAGCAGCACCAAGCTCCAGCCCCTGCCACTGCTGAACCCAGGCAGTCCGAGCAGGGCAGTTCCCAGGCAGACCCTACGACACAGCCACATCAGACAGATTAGGCGCCTCGTGAGTTGGGTCGTGGTTTTCGTGAAAAGTATTCTTCGGTTCTTCTTCAAGATTTTGTCACACATACGGTTGCTAAGAGTCCTCCTCCGCCGCCCAATCAGTCTCCAGGTACTCCATACCCTTTAGCACATTATATAAATTGTAACAACTTCTCTGTCAATTATCAGAAATTTAAGCTCGGATCCTAAATCTTTCAAAGAGGCCATGAAATTTGATGGGTGGCGCAAATCTATGCAAGAAGAAATCCGAGCTTTGGAAGATAATGGAACTTGGACTTTGGAGCCTCTTCCCCCCGGTAAGAGAGCTCTAGGAAGTCAATGGGTCTATAAGACCAAGTTTTTGTCTAATGGTGAGGTCGAACGCCTCAAGTCTCGTTTAGTTGTGTTTGGAAATCACCAGAAAGCGGGAATTGATTATGATGAGACTTTTGCTCCGGTGGCTAAGATGACCACAGTTTGCACTTTTCTTGCTATTGCAGCTTCCAAAAATTGGGAGATTCATCAGATGGATGTACATAATGCATTCTTACATGTGACTTAGTAGAGGAGGTTTATATGAAACTTCCTCCCGGGTTTGAAAGTTCGGATCCTAACTTGGTATGCAGATTGCGCAAGTCTTTGTATGGCTTGAAACAGGCTCCCAGATGTTGGTTTGGTAAACTTACCAAGGGTTTGAAACAGTATGGTTTTAAACAATCTTACTCTGATTATTCTTTATTTACATACTCTAAGACTAATGTGCAAATTAATGTCTTGGTTTATGTTGATGGTCTCATAATTTCTGGGAATGATTCCGCTGCACTTACTGTTTTAAAGCCTATCTCAGTGATTGTTTCAAGATGAAGGACCTTGGTCCCTTGAAATATTTTTTAGGCATCGAAGTTGCTCGTAGCTCTGCAGGTTTATTTCTCTGTCAACGTAAATATACGTTGGATATTATTTCTGAGGCAGGGTTGTTGGGTGCAAAGCCTAGCGGATTTCCAATGGAGCAAAATCACAAATTAGGTACGGCTACCGGGGATTATCTACCGGATCCTGAGTCATATCGGAGGCTAGTTGGTCGATTGATATACCTTGCTGTCACTCGGCCTGATCTTGCTTATTTTGTCCATATTCTAGCTCGATTTATGCAGGCTCCTCGTACTGAGCATTGGGATGCCGCTTTGAGAGTGGTACGATATTTGAAAGGCACTCCGGGTCAGGGAATTCTATTGAGTTTGGCTAGTGACTTGACTTTGGAGGGGTGGTGTGACTCTGATTGGGCTGCTTGTCCTTTGACTCGGCGTTCTCTCACAGGTTGGCTAGTGTTTCTTGGAAAATCTCCGATTTCGTGGAAAACGAAAAAGAAACCCACTGTTTCTTTTTCTTCATCTGAGGCCGAATATAGGTCAATGTCCGGGGCCACTTGTGAGCTTAAATGGCTAAAGGCCTTGTTGCTAAGTATGGGTATTCAGCATCCAAAGGCCATCAAATTGTTTTGCGACAGTCAGTCTGCTTTGCACATCGCACACAATCCAGTTTTTCATGAACGAACGAAGCACATTGAGGTAGATTGTCACTTCGTTCGTGATGCTATTAACGAAGGCTTAATTTCTCCATCTCATGTTTCTACGAAGGAAAAGTTAGCTGATATCTTCACTAAAGCTCTCAGAAAGTCACAGTTTGATTATCTTCTCTCCAAGTTGGGCATTTTGAATCCGCATGCTCCAACTTGAGGGGGGGTATTGAGATATATCATATATTATTTTAGGAAGATATTTATTTCCTAATATTATCTTTTGTATTTCCTAAATATTCTAGGATATCTTTAATTCTAGGTTAAGGAAATTGTAACTATTATATATGGTGGTGCCATGGTTAATGAGAAATCAAGCTATTCAATTCTATTTTCTCTCCAATTTATCATTCGTATTATTGTGTACAAGAGCACTAACCAAAACTCCAAAAGCCACCAATGAATGTGTAACACGTTTTATGCGTTCCGGATTAGGTCAACATAAAAAGAGGATAGATCGAAATCCTTATAGACCATCATCTTTACTAAAAATTTAAAATAAAAACTAATGAATAAAAAAGTTTGATATGTACATACCATAAAACGAATCGGTGGATGATATTAAAACTGTTTAGTAGATAAAAATATAAAATTTAATACTTTTAAAGTATACATTAGAACGCCATTTTATTATTACAATTCCATAAAATTATATTTTGTTTTTTCTTAAATAAATCATAAATTATGGTCATAAATGTGTACATAATGTATAGCTCAAAATGTGTATAAAGCAATTCGGAGTACAAAATATAGATGTAAGTTACAAATATACTACGTATATTTTTTCTTTCTTGACCCGTTAGAATTGAAATTCACTAATAAAGAGTCTTTTTATTACTAAAAAAAAAAAGAAGACAATAGCAGACCCTCCTCGTACGGGTGTAACCGTGTAAATGAATCAAGTCAATCAATAAACTACTCGGGTTTGAACTCGGTTGAAGTTCGTTTATGTTCGTTTATTTAATAAATGAGCCGAGTTTGAACAAATTTTGAACCTCGTTTAATAAATGAGCTTGGACACGAACATAGATATGCTGAACTGAATTTTTATTATCTGATCTAGTCTGATATGATTTGATAACTTGACTAAATTTTGACTGTATTTTAATCCTAAGCTATAAAGAAGAACATTATCAAAATGAATCTTGCTAGATTCGTCTCATTATAAACTTTTTAATTTTTATAATTTTTTAGCACACAATTAACAATATTTAGCAATAATTAAATGATAATTAAATATTTGATATGATCTAAAAATTTCTAATATGATTTGATTTGAATTTATTAAAGAATAAGTAATAAGTACCTGAAATAAATTGAAGAGAACATATCGTGACACTCACATATAGTTAGAAGATACAGGTATAAAATAATGTTCCACGCACAATTAGTGAATTATTTATATGATCAAAGTAATCTATGAAGTTAGAAATACTCCAATCCAAAATAAAAAATCACTATTAATACTCATATATTAGTTTCACTAGATGAAGCTCGTGCGATGCACGGTTTGTTAGTATTTTTTTAAAAAATATTTTTCATATTTATGTGATTAAAATTGTTATTATATTAATTTTAAAATATTAGATAAAATTTCTAATTTCAAAAGATAATATTTTGTAATTAATTAATTTAAACTTTAAAATCTCATTCGTCAATTTTGCTTACGTGGCATTTAAATATAATTAATTAATTGCTTACGTGTCATTTAAATTATTTAATTCTAAAAGAAATTAATAATCTCGTATTTAATTGGCTATCACTAAAATTGTTTATCTTACCTGGCGCGCTAAAAAAATTAAATCCTACATAGCTCTCTAAAAACTCGGGAAAAAACTCCCCTTTATATATATACTAGTTTTGTGCCCGTGCGATGCCCGGGTTATTTATTAATTTTAAGATAAATTTTTAATCTATATGTCAAATTTTAAAACATATCATTGATACAAAATTAGTTAGAAATTGATGAGTTTTTGTGATGATTTAAACTATATAGTAGGCATGTAATGACTAATAATAATAACATTGGTGAAAAACATTTCTTGATTCGTAACCTGAAATAATGACCTTGTTCGAAATGACTCGTGACCCGACCCAATTGGCAGGTCTACACACAGTAATAAAATTATATTAGATTGTAAAGTATATTGTTTTAATTGATTAGAATATATTATAAATAATGGATGTGGTGCATTTTGAGCTAATTCCTTAGCTCCAAAAAAATACTATGATAACAAAAATAAATTTATATGATAATTTATGAGTGTCATAATTTTTTTTAATAAAATTATAATTTAATTTATACATACGAAATATTAGTACTTTATCGAAAATAAAACTCTAAATTAACAATTTTATCCTAAAATTCTATCCAAATTTGATTGAAAATAGAATTCTAAATTAACTTTTTTATCCTACAAATTGAATTTTATATAATTTTATCCTACGTGGCGCGACACTTGGCGAAAAGTTGAAACGCCAAGTGTCGCTATTTCGTGCCCGTGCGAAGTCCGGGTTGTTTATTGAATTTTAAGATAAATTTTTAATCTATATGTCAAATTTTAAAACATATCATTGATACAAAATTAGTTAGAAATTGATGTGTTTTTATGATGATTTAAACATTTCTTGACCCGTAACCTGAAATAATGACCCTGTCCGAAATGACTAGTGACCCGACCCGATTGAAAGGTCTATATAGAGTAATAAAATTATATTAGATTGTAAAGTATATTGTTTAAATTGATTAGAATATATTATAAATAATGGATGTGGTGCTAATTCCTTCGCTCCAAAAAAATACTATGATACAAAAAATAAATTTATATGATAATTTATGAGTGTTATAATTTTTTTTAATAAAATTATAATTTAATTTGTACATATGAAATATTGGTACTTTATCAAAAATAAAACTCTAAATTAACAATTTTATCCTAAAATTCTATCCAAATTTGATTGAAAATAGAATTCTAAATTAACTTTTTTTTATCCTACAAATTGAATTCTATATAACTCTATCCTATGTGGCGCGACACTTGGCGAAAAGTTGGAACGCCAAGTGTCGATATCTCGTCGCCTGGCTAAAAGTTTAGCTTTATATATTAGTTATATGATACTTATGAAGCCCATGCGATGCACGGTTTGTTAGTATTTTTTTTTTTTTTTAAAAAAAAAATCATATTTATGTGATTAAAATTTTTATTATATTAGTTTTAAAATATTAGATAAAATTCCTAACCTCAAAAGATAATATTTTGTACTTAATTAATTTAAACTTTAAAATCTCATTCGTCAATTTTGCTTACGTGGCATTTGAATTATTTAATTGTAAAAGAAATTAATAATCTCTTATTTAATTGGCTACCATTTGAATTTATAATCCTACATGGCGCGCTAAGAAAATTAAATCCTACGTGGTTCTCTAAAAACTTGGGGAAAAACTCCCCTTTATATATATACTAGTTTTGTACCCGTGCGATGCCCGGGTTGTTTATTGAATTTTAAGATAAATTTTTAATCTATATGTCAAATTTTAAAACATATCATTGATACAAAATTACTTAGGAATTGATGTGTTTTTTGTGGTGATTTAAACTATATAGTAGGCATGTAATGACTAATAATAACATTGGTGAAAAACATTTCTTGACCCGTAACCTAAAATATTGACCCTGTCCGAAATGACTCTAGATTGTAAAGTATAATAATGGATGTGGTGCATTTTGAGCTAATTCCTTCGCTCTAAAAAAATACTATGATACAAAAAATAAATTTATATGATAATTTATGATTGTAATATTTTTTTTTAATAAAATTATAATTTAATTTGTACATATGAAATATTGATATTTTATCGAAAATAAAACTCTAAATTAACAATTTTATCCTAAAATTCTATCCAAATTTGATTGAAAATAGAATTATAAATTAATTTTTTTATCATACAAATTGAATTCTATATAACTCTATCCTACGTGGCGCGACACTTGGCGAAAAGTTGAAGCGCCAAGTGTCGCTATCTCGTCGTCTGGCTAAAAGTTTAGCTTTATATATTAGTTATATGATGATATGATATGATATTAGATTAGTTTATTGTTGATTTGTATTAAAACCTAAAATTCATTGCTGACCTAGGAATTTCTTTGAAGTTACGTATATCGCAAAACGCCGTATAAAATTAATAGAAGAATTGTTTTTTAAGAAAATGAAGTCCCATCCCATGCATGCACACGGCGCAGGAAATAAATCATATGCTACCAAAGATTTATGTGTCGTTTGAACGACAAAATAGAAATAAAAATGTTACAAAACGACAAAAAAAAATTGTAAATGCACCGCCAAAATAGGTGCATTTCATAAGGCCAAATTTCCATTTTTAATTTTGTTTTGATTCATTTTTTTTAATTTTGGATTTACACATGTTATTGAAATTACACCATCCACGTCGACGCTAATTTGTCAGAGGTGGTCGGAGAATTGTGGGACACCAAATATGTAGTGTATCAGTGTATGTATTTGACTAGCGTTGTATTTTGTCCGTATACAACGCCAATCTACGGCGGTATTGAATGCAATGTGAAGCATGATTTTTTAATCAATAACATTATCGCCTACCACACCTTATACATTACCCAATTTATCTCTAAATGTAGTGATGATATAGACATTCTTAGAAATGTTGTAATGTATCCAAAATATGGAGGATTTGTCATATGGTCTATGGAGCGTTTTTTAACTTCATGCATAACTACACACTGGCGTGATTGAATAGTTGGTGAGACTCTTGAATTTTTCATAGGTCATGTTTAATTTGTCATATTAATGTTTAGTTCACCTTATTACCACATGTTTAGAAAAATACGTTCATATAAACTAGCTCAGTAAAAACTTAACTTTAATAAAGGGATACTCAAGGCTAATTTACTACTAACATATGTTGAGCCCATGAGAAAACCCACATGTGAGTGGTGTGTTGTCCCACATTGGTTGAGTTTATAAGTTTGAGTTTGTAATGGGATGTGTATCCCACATTGAAGAAATAAGAATGTTGTGTCCACTTTATAAGGCTAAGAGGCTACTCCCCTCATTGCCATATGGTTTTGAGGTGGAACCTCCTTGGTCGTATAAAGTGGACAGTTGTGACGGGTGTGGCCCAGGCCCGTTTATCAACATAAATTTTTTTTAAAAAAAGAAAAATCAACTAAAATAAGTTTTAATATTGTTAATTTTGTCAATGTGACAAAAATTAATGAAAACAATACCACATACGTATTTAAAATCAAATCTCAACTTATTGACAGATCTTGATGACCTGTTCTTTTGGACTAACCTGCAGCCTTATTAGCTTAGTTCAATTCAACAAATTTCAATTCATTTCGATCAATTCTGCAAATTTCTATCCAGTTCAGTCGGCAAATTTTAGTTCAGTTCAGTTCGTTTCAATCCAGTTTAGTTGTTGTTGTTTTTTTTTTTTTTTTTTTTTTTTATTATTATTATTATTATTATTATTATTATTATTATTATTATTGCGTTGTTGAAGCTGGTTCAGGCGTTCGCTAAGACTCAGGATATTAGTGCTCGTGCAGCTACTCACATCTTCAGTAGGATCAGGTTCGCTATAGCTAGAGGGGTGGGGGCCCAAATTGTATCTCGGCTCCCTACCAATTTCTTGTAAATTGATTGACTTTGTAGGTTTTTTTTGATATTTTTATAATAATAATAATAATATAATAATAATAATATAATAATAATAATAATAATAATAATAATAAAGGATCGGATATGTTTTTCTTCCTTTCTCCTTTTTCACTATAGCTAGAGGGGTGGGGGCCCAGGTTGAATCTCGATTCCCACTAATTTTTTGTAAATCGATCGATTGAGTTTGTAGGTTTTTGTTATTTTTAATAATAATAACAAATATTATATAATATTTAATTTCAGTTCAGTTCAACAAATTTCAATTACTAGTAAGGGCTTGTTCTCTTACGTTGAAATTCAGTTCAGTTCAGTTCAGTTCAGCTCAGCTCAGCTCAGTTCAGTTCAGTTCAGTTCAGTTCAGTTCAGTTCAGCTCCTAATTTCCTTCTCTTATAAAATATTCATTTCAGTTCAGTTCAGTTCAGTTTAGCTTAGTTCAGTTCAGTTCAGCTCAGTTCAGTCAATGAGAACAGACCCTAGGTTTAGTTTAGCAAAATTTAGTTAATTTCAATTCAATTTTGTAAGTTTCAGTATAGTTCTGCAAATTTTAATTTGGTTCAACGCAGCAAATTTTAGTTCAATAAATTTCAGTCCAAAAGAACGACACCTATTTCGTCGACAAAGCTAGAACATTATTATCCTTTATAAACCTCCCCGCTGTCTTTACAAGAAAGTGAAAAGAATGTCACAAATTTTCCCAGTAACTTAAAATAGTATGGTGTTTAAGAGCATTGATTATTAGATTACAGAAGGAGAGTTCAGTTAACAAATTATACGAATAATCTAGAAAACTCGACGTGGGAGTCCTCAAGTCTTCCTAGGATTCTATCATGGATAATTGTGCGTTAACGCTCTTGTGCTGTTTTGTTTATTGCTGTGTCGCTGGGGTTGTTCAATTATTTGATTCCCTCCTTTTCTTGGTTTGTGTAATTACAACATGACACAAAACTCTTTTGTAATTTAATGGTAGTTGTGGTAAAAGGATATCATTTTCTAAGATACATCCACACAACTTATAAGAGTTATAACTGCCACTTCACTTGCCCTATAGAAAAGGGAACTTTTTAACCCAAATTATGATGCACATAAAAAAGTTGAAGGTCAATTATATCGCTTAATTATTTCAAGTTTTCCTTTCATAATTAGCAAATAAGATTTTTTCAACAAGTCTAAATTATTTGCATCATGTTGAGAGTTATTTTATTGCTTCTTATGAAGTTATGATGACACTTTTATGTGTCGTTAGTTTGTTAATTTCTCCATCACATAATATTGTACTTTATCGTTTCAAAATATATTTGTTTTTTTTTTTTTTATCTTAACTTTCATGTGGTTAAATTTTAAACATTTTGACAGAAAATTTTGATTAATATGTACATTGTACATCATATAAAATTTATAGCTATGTGAGATTATAAATTGTTAGAGTCATCTCAATATATATGTAGTTTAATACAGAGTACTATCATAATGTTAATATTACATAATTAAATACATTGATGGTCAAACATATATTTTGAAAGCCATACAAAGTTGAAATGGAAACATCATTTTGAGGAGAAGAGATCTAGGGAGTATGTGTTTCTTTTGAGTTTTGTAAAACATTTTACTCCCTAAAATAATATAAAACGAGAGAATACTTGTTTAAAATATATCCAGTTTAATCTTATTTTCTATGCCTCCGACCCTTTAAATTCTTCCCATTTCACTTTAATGTGTTTGCCAATACAAGTTTTAAATCGTAAATATCTCTAATCAAACAAGATCCGACCACTTGGTTATAATACGTATTTCTTATGCTCGTATATAGAAAATAAGTTAAGACGTTCTTTCAAGTTGTGAATAGTGTCTAAATTTTCCCGTAAAAAGAAATAGTCCAAATTTCAAATGGAAAGAAATATTACAATTAATTTTGCTACAATTATCATTTTAAATGTTTTTCCTATTTTTTTAAAAAGATTGTAATTCAGAATTGAACAAATCTAAAAACATACTACCTCCGTTTCTTTTTAGTTGACACGTATTCCTGTTTAGGAATTTTTTTTAGTCAACACGTTTTCTTTTTAAGTAAATTTTTTTACCTTTTACAAGCTACCCCACTTGTTTTTTCATTCTCTCTTACTCTCTCTCCTCTCCTTAATAAATGTGTCTAAATCAAACACGTCAACTAAATAGAAACGGAGGAAGTAATAAACTAATTAAATTCCATTTCGAAAATTAATTAAATTCGATTTCATCTATCAATCCTATCATATCTAGTTCACACTTTTTATTTTATTTTATTTTTTTTTAATGCGAAAGGAACTAGGTCTACTCTATCAACAACGAGTTGAATTGAAGAACTAATAAAAAAAAGTAAATAAAGTTTATAAAAAGCAAAATTCAAATCAAAATCATGGCCATCTGAAAAGGGAAAATTCTTCAGACTTGAAGTGGAGGTCAATTTCTCCACCCACTCGTGTTCTTGTGTCGATTTCAGGTACTAAAAGTGTAGAGAAAGTGCAAAACTAAATTCTAAACTATTTTCAAACATTCCTTCTTCTTTTCATACGACTAGTAACATTTTTCCCCTTCCCGCCTTGTCATTTTTATTTCTATACTTTAGGTATTTTAATGTCTTATGGAGTAAATTCTACAACGTACGGACAAGTTTTAATGAACTAACATCTCACATAAGTTAGGGCTTGTTCTCATACGTTTATTTTCAGTTCACTTCAGTTCAGTTCAGATCAGTTCAATTCAGCTCTTAATTTCCTTCTTTTATTAAATATTTATTTCAGTTCAGTTCAGTTCAGTTCAGTTCAACTGAGTTCAGTTCAGTTCAGATGAGTTCAGTCAATGAGAACATGCCCTTAATCAGATTCGAATTAGGGACTGTTTTCATAGACTGAACTGAGCTGAACTGAACTGAAATGAAATGAATATTTTATAAGAGAGGAAAATTAGGAGCTGAACTGAGCTGAAATGAACTAAGCTGAACTGAACTGAAATGGAAATAAACGTATGAGAACAGGCCCTTAGTGGTGTAAGATTTATTAAGAATTCACCATGAATAAGGTAACTAAATTTCCTCCCCTTAAGAGCCCATAATGAATTTGATTATACATGCTTATATTTTGTGAAATTTCAATTTATTTTTTCAATATAGCTAGACCAAGTCTTCATTCCAGGTTGATTATAACACGTTTATTAGCACATATGTACAACATTTTCCTCAACTGTATATCATCAAATATATTTTACTCAACTATATATCATCAAATATATTTTACTCAACTATATATCATCAAATATAATCAAGGTGGAGTATATGACTAGTGAAAGGGCATGTTCTCTTCAGATTATTTTCAGTTTAGTTTAATAATTTAGCTCCAATAAGGGTCAGTTCTTATTCACTGAACTCAGCTGAGCTGAACTGAACTGAGCTGAACTGAACTGAAATTAATATTTTATAAAAAAAGGAAATTAAGAGCTGAACTGAATTGAGCTGAGCTGAACTGAACTGAAAATGAACGTATGAGAACAGGCCTTAAGTTCAGTTTAGTTCAGTTCTTAATTTCGTTTTCTCATAAAATATCCAGTTCACTTCATTTCAGTTCAGTTCAGTTCAGTCAATCAAAATAGATCCTAATTTAAATTTAAAGTCAAGTGTTGCATTTGAAATAAAACAAAGGAAGTACAAAGCAACAACAGGATCAAAGTGATGTACTCCCTTTTTTTTTTTTTTTTTTTTTTTTTTTTTTTTTTTTTTTTTTAAATGCGTCACTTGAAATTTTACTCAATTTATATATTATCCTTAGTTTATTTTGTTTTAATTTTATTTTCTAATATATAATAAGTAAGTGTTATCATGTAATATGTTGTACCATTAGTAACAATGTCTACTTTCATTACTAATACCTAATTAAAGACATTCAAAATTGTGTGTCAAATAATGTATTAATTCAACATTCAAGTGATGCATTTACAAATCAAAGGAACTATATATATAAATAGCGCGGAAGTTTAATTAGAGCATTTATTTTAAAATGGAGGGAGTATTAAGATTCAAATTGTGTCAGATATATTGTAAGTTTCTAACAAATTGAGCAATTATCAGGAACCAAAACAAGAGTCAGCGGAGCAGTGTTGAGCAAAGCAGAGAAATTGTTATTAACTACTCTTCAAAATTTTATAATAGTCGCAACAATTTGACTTTTGCACTATTAATTATATGCTTATTTTGTCTATTTTTTTTTCAATTTATAATAAAGCATAGGTTGCCATGTAAAATATTTATGAATTAGTTTTTATGTATACTTTCATTATATTAACCTTTTATACTCCCTCTATCCCAATATCTCTCATAGTCATCTTTACACACATGCATGCTAGTGCAATAGATTGACTTTATTTTTATATAATTAAAAATCAACAAAAATAATTTTAAAAATTATACTATGAAACTTTATATTAATACATACCTAACAACGATTTTATGTTTTTATTATGTTAGTAAAAAAATTATGGTCAAAGCTAATACATAAATAATGAAAAAGTCGAAGATCCTAGATATTTTGGGACAAGGAGGGTACTTATTAATAATATGTAACTACAAATATTAATGATCAAAGTTGTGCGTTATAATGTGTGTCAATTAAATTATTCTGATTATCATGAAATAGATGGAGTACTAATAATTAATTAATACTTGTGTTAAGCTGAGTAGAGCAGAACAATTATCAGCAAGCACATCATGTGTCAGTAGAGTTTAGTTTAACGATCAAGTATTGACGCATAGCTTTCCTCAAAAAAAAAAAAAAAAAAAAAGTATTGACGCATAGCTGCTATTTACATTAAAAATATCACTATTAATATAATATTACATTAAAAATATCACTGTAGTAATAAAAAATTATAAAAATTAAATAAATTTACCAATTAGCCTTTCTATATATACATTCCGAACAAATAGTAGCTATGCGTCTATTTGAACTCTTGTTTAACTTGAAGAGTAGAGCAGAACAGTTCGGGTGTTGCATTTAACTTGAATGAAGAGGTATGGTCAATTGGACATGCTTTTTCAAATTAAAGGTGGTGAAATACAACGTGAAATTTGATTGAGTTAGCATTAGCAAATAGCAATTGGCAATTTGTGATTGGCACTGGCACTCTGGTACGACTCTGGCAGCGTACAATGTTAAGGGTTACGCAACGACAACGTGCACTAATCTACGCAATAAAGTAATGCATGGTTACGATATCAAATATTAATGAATGAATCTGACGGTTTATATAAAACGTAAATTATAGTATTATTAATGATCTCTGTTATCAATAAAGACTTAATACTACTGTACAGCGTACTACAGCATAAGACTGTTTCATTGTTCGGTGCTTCTGCCAATCTTTAGCACGCGTGCTTTCCTTTACTACTCTCTACTTGTCCTTTTCTAACTTCACTTCTCTAACTTCACTAACTTTCTTGTTTTTACTACGATAATATAGATAATTATACTACGTAAAGCTTACATTTAATTTGATAATTAAGCATGCATATATATATATATATATATATACTCGTACATTGTTGAGGAATATAAGCATGCATATAATATTCCTACACACATTGACACGGATCAGGATCATACCCTTTGCCCCCACTTCCAAATTAAACAGACTATTTCATGACCCAAACATGTATTGATCTATGAAGGGTTTCGGTCAAATTAACTCTTCTCCTTAGTTACTTGATCTATCCCTCTAGAAAAAAAATAAAAAATTAACATGTATAATAGAGACAGGTCTATTCTAACGAAAATAACTCTTCTTGTATGGGAACGGTTAATTAAGGAGAGTTACCTCATATACAAGGTGATCTAATCATGTCATTGTATAATTCTATATAATTTGAGCTAGAATTTTAGTACTATATTTGAAACAAAATTTAATTTGCTCTATATGGTTACAAATTATATTGTTTACTTTATCTTAGTTGAATGTACTCTGCATTTTTTATGACAATATGATTTGATTTTATCTTATTTAAATTAATCTATTTTGACAAGTGTTGAACATATTAGTATATGTCATGTGTCTAATTGATTTTATTTGAGTGTACAATTTGAAATATGTTTTTGTGTAAAATAAATTGAATTGAAATCAAAATCAAAATCAAAATCAAAATCAAATAATTCTAACATAATAGGGAATTAGTTTAACTATTACGCCGTATCACATTTATTATTTTAGCTTTTGAGCACATTTATTGATGGAAACAAAAAAAAGCGCCTAAAATGTTATTTTAGTTTTCCAAATTAAATATTTTTTTTAACCTTATTATTTTCTCCTCAAAAGAAACTCCCTTGATAATATTACTACATTCGTAAGATTAATACTGTGTATTTAGGGTTTGTTGACATTTACAAAACTGAGCTGAACTGAAGTGAACTGAATAGAGTTGAAATGAATATTTTATGAGAGAAGAAAATTAGGAGCTGAGCTGAACTGAACTGATTGGAGCTTAACTAAACTGAAATTAAGGTGAAGTGAACAAACCCTTACTTCAACTTTGTATATACATGTCCAATGGTACCCGAAGATTGATTAAATGTGTTGAATTTATTGAAATATGAACTTATGTGAACACTTTAAAACTTATTGTACTCCTTTTGAATCTGATTAATTATTACAATAACATGTTAATTTTCCAATTATCTTGATTTAATAGGATGTTACTCATTGTTCTAAGGAAATAATTGATGAAAAATAGTAAGGGATATTTGTGAGAGCTGAAAACATGGTTAAGATGTATTTGAAATTTATGTGTTCCACCTTTACAACGTTTTTCAACGATTATTTATTTAACATTGGAATTAAAACTCTTGGATTCCTACTTTCAAATAGTGTGTGTGTGTTTTTTTTTTAACTTTGTAGTCTCGTAGGTAAACTCGCTGCCTCTTGTCAAGTGGTTGCTTTTAACAATAGCAAACTATTCACTCCGCTATTAATGGATAAAAGTGCATGATTGTGCGTTATATTTATTGCATTTCTACAATTACACTGCCCAACTCTCTTAGGTACTGTTCAACTACAAAATTACCACTTTCACTAATCATATTGCTAATCAAAAATAACGTTGGAGATTAAAAATAAATAAATAAATAATCAAGATTGTTATTTTAATTATGAAATTTGGCCAACACCACTTTAGGTACTGTTTAACTACAAAATTACCACTTTCACTAATCATACTGCTAATCAAAAATAACGTTGGAGATTTATAAAAAAAATAAAAATAAAAAATAAAAATAAATTAAAAAAATCAAGATTGTTATTTTAATTGGGTTAATTTTTAAATTATCACCCAAAAATGTAACCATTTTCAAACTAATCACCCATTTAATTTTTTATTTTAAATTATCATCTCTTAAATTAAATGAATGCTCAAATTACCACCCATTTCAAAAATCCGGTGGATTTTCCGTCTGTAGGCCCCCAGCTAACACTTATTTTGACCATTTTGACTTTTTTTCCCCCGATTTTTCTCTTTAAAAACGCTCTCTAAACTTTAATTCACATTTCCTTCACCAAATTCAACCAAATTTCAAAGAGAAAATGTGAATTGAAGTTAGGAGAGCGTTTTTAAAGAGAAAAATCGGAGGAAAAAAAAAATCAATCAAAAGGGTTAAAATAAGCGTTAGGTAGAGCCCACAGACGGAAAATTTACCAGATTTTTAAAATTGGTGGTAATCTGAGCATTTATTTAATTTAAGGGATGGTAATTTAAATAAAAAGTTAAACGGGTGGTTAGTTCGAAAATGATTACATTTTTGTGTAGTAATTTAAAAAATTTCCTTTTAATTATGAAATTTGGCCAACACCACTTTAGGCAAGCAAGCAAGAAGTTCATGAGTAGTAGTGATTTTCTAAAAAGCCAAATAATTTATGTCTGGTTTTTTTTTTTTTTTTTTTTTTTTATAATTTGTAATATAAGGATTTTTGTTAGGTTTAGTTCTATTATATTGAGTTCAATACATTTCACCTCTATTATGTTCAGTTAAGTTCATATCATTTCACCTCCATTTAGTTTTGTCCAATATACCTTCATTCAATTTATTAAACGAAGTAATATTTTTAGTTTAGTTTAGTTCGATGCAATAGACAAACTAAAAATATATAAACATTTCAATCCAGTTAAAATCCTAATTCAGTCCAAAAGAAGAAGACCATGTAATGTTAATTCCTTTTTGCAAGTATACTCGTTTTAATGGATTGATAAGTTTAACCATATATACATCTTGCCTAAAAATAATTTGCATTTGAATAATTTTGATTTATAAACTGCTTTGGCAATATACTATGCATCATGCATGTTTGTTCATGTATTCATATGAGTCCATTACTAATTTTATTTTTGATTTCAATTATTGCTCTTTTGCTTAAGAATATACACAATTATTATATTTGTAAAAGGAATGAAATCTTAACGTTCTAGTTCGGCTCTACGTCATTGAGCGGATGATGTTTATTTATGTACTCCAATCTTGCAAGCAAACACTCATTCTACGTATTTGATTTGGCAACGTAGTGGACGTTGTTACAATCAAATTTACAATCCTATGTCCTTGTACGTTGCATGAGATCAAAGTAGTTATAATTAAAGGGAATAATACAATTTTAAGGAAATAAGAGGGAATAATATTATTCAGTACGAGTATAGATTTGTCCTTCTCTTATATTAAAAGGTTATAAGAGGATACATATCTATTTCCTTGCTTCTTTTATATTATTACCTCTGTTTCTTATTATTTGCTACAAAGGAGTTATTTTGTCTCGCAAACAATACCCCTTTATTGCAAATAATAACAAACAAATACGGAGTATAGTATAAATATTATAATCTGGAATATATATAATGCATCTCATTTTTACTAGCTAGGGAATACTAAGTTCAAAAAAATTATTTGTAATGTACTTGTAATCAATATTTAGTGGTTGATTCTACACAGGTAGTTGATTGTAAGACAAGCTAGAATCGATATTTCAAAGATGTTGTAAATGCTAATATGGATGGTAACACAGGCCTTGTGGGCTGGTTATATACAATTAATTTTTGTTAATATCTGGGTATTACAAAAACTGGTCCGATATGAAACCGACACGAAAATAAAATTTAAATTCAAATTTCGACTTGTATGAACACAATAATTTAGTATGACTCAAATTTAAAATAGTTTTGATATGATCTTACCGAACTTGATCTAGACACCCATATTGACATCTCTAATTAAGAGATCCAAACACAATCTTTAGTACAAAAGTTATAAGCATACAACATATGTTACTCCGTACAACTTTGCAATACATACATATGTAAATAAACGTATCTTATACTTTATTTATGAGCTAAATGTTAAAAAATACTCCGTAGCAAATGATTAATATAATAATAAGTCAACGAATTGAAAGACTGAAGATGGTAAGCAAGTGTTGAAATTGCAGAAAGCAAAATTAGGACAGAGTTTGAAGTGAGAATCGAAGCCGAACGAGAAATGTTGCGGCAAAGGATGCGCTGACAAAGTGATTAGTTGTAATAAAAATCATGCTTTTCAAATAAGTAATTATTACTGTCAAGCAATAAGCAGGCCACTTCCTTTATAATTAACACATAATTAAATTAATCACTTTCCTACTAATGTGTCAATCGTATTTCACCCGACACAATCCGTACAAAATCAGTCACACCTTTCTATTTTAAAACCTATCAATTTTAATTTTGTTTTCAATTAGGTTTAGGGTTATATAGTAACTAAACTTGCACATTAATTTGAGTTAGGTGAGATTCAAGAGGCTCTTGAGCTAAATTAAGTGCTAGTTGAACATAATAAATTGTATTTTGTATGATTAAATTATAATTGGGAACTAATCTATTTTAATGAAAATTTGAAATCATCAAGTTTAAATTGTCCGATATGGGTTTGGTTCTATTTAGGATTGCAAACGAGTTAATATGTATGTTAGGACCGGTTAAAAACAAGTTTAGCCATGACCCGTATGTCTAATTGATAAACTAACACAATGTTTGGCAACAAGAGGTTAGTTGTTACTCCATATTCCTTAGTTGTAAGATGTTTATATGTATGAGTTGCTTTAATTAACTAATTGTATGTACTATATAATTATTTATACTATGGAGTAAGTGCTTTTTTTTTTTATTTATTTTTTTTTGTTGGTTAAAATATTTGGTCAACAACTATTAGCAGATAACTACTATACTGTGTTAAATGATCAATAAAGATATATGCATCATTTATTGTTTACCTCGAGCAATCTTGGCAAATAATAATTATTTTAACAATTTTTTCACCAAAACCCCTGAGTCTACACTTAATTCATCATATACCCTTACCCCCTTGAAATTTTTTAAAATACATTATACCCTCGAATTTTCACGAAAATGCATTAAATACCCCTAATAACTAATGAGTGTTAGCTCCTTTAGGCATCACAATTAATTATGTTCTAAAACCACCCCAGATCCCTTCCCCCTCCTCAAAAATCACCTTACTTTCCTTCCCCTTACCCCTGAAACCACCTGGTCTAGATCTTCTTCCCCACCCTTGAAATAACATCAATCATATTATTAGGGAGTGGGTGGAGGAAGGAGATCAGGGGGGTGGTATCGTGGCGGGGGAAGGGAGGGAGATGGTTGCGGGGATGGGGGAAGGGATCTAGGGCGGTTCTAGAGCCATTAGTTTATCTTATAATCATTAAGGGCTTGTTCTCTTACGTGAAAATTCAGTTCAGTTCAGTTAAGCTCAGTTCAGTTCGGTTCGGTTCAGTTCAGTTCAGCTCAACTCCTAATTTCCTTCTCTTATTAAATATTCATTTCAGTTCAGTTCAGTTCAGTTCAGCTCAGTTCAGTTCAGCTCAATTCAGTTCAGTTCAGTTCAGTCAATGAGAACAGACCCTAAGGGTATTTAATGCATATTTGTGAAACTCAAGGGCATATGTTGTATTTAAAAACTCAAGGGGTATATGGTGATTAAGTGAAAACTCAAGGGCATAGGTGATTAAATAACTTTTGTGATTAATCTATTAAGTAAACGTTAAATAACCTTTACTATTTATTACTTGCCACTATATAATATGTCGATTGCGACATCTGCAAAGAGATTTTTATCCAACAAATACATGATATTTAAATCTAATAAAAAAAATCATGTCATCAAAGCTATGATTATTATTGCATATGGTATATTCTGTATACCCTCTTTCACTACTAATTATTGGTTATCAATTACTAATGACTGATTTTTAATTATAATTAGTTATTTATTTAATTTTATGTAGTAGAAAAAATGTATTACAAAAGATCAGGGCCTAAAAGTTATCTCAAGTTTTGTTCTCATCATTTTATGCTTATTACTTAGGGCCTGTTCACATTTACTTAATTTCAGTTCAGTTCAGTTGAGCTCCAATCAATTCAGTACATTTCAGTTCAGCTCCAATCAGTTCATTTAAGTTCAGCTCCTAATTTTCCTCTCTCATAAAATATTCATTTCAGTTTAGTTCAATTCAGTTCAGCTCCAATCAATTCAGTTCAGTAAATGTTTGTTAAAATCAGACCAGATTATGAAATTTCAGACCGACATATAATATATTAATGTTGTATTTGTAAAAATTATGAAAATTATATATTTGAATACACGTTGAGACAAATCTAACGAGATCTCACTTGATAATGTTTTTTTTTCCTTATACATTGATATACAATTCAGGTCTACGTTTAGTGAAATTAGATAATTAGTTTAGACTAATTTGATAAAATCTGAAAAATTCAGACTAAACTAGACCAAACTTTCAAAATTCCGACTTAAACATTCTAACTGCAGATAAAGAGAAAAAAGGCCTTACAAGTTACAATAGAGATTTAATTTGTCATATATACCTCTTATTTTACCTCAAATATATCCTAACCAAATACTCTAAAAACTGACTTGACTCGACTCTATTCGTTTGAATCCCTAATTACTGAGTCACCATGTTAAACTCGAAAATGAGAGTAACATTTGAACAATTCTGAATTTCTGATTTACCTCTAAACCAACAGCCCCACATTGCTTACACCTAGGTACCTTCTTATGACATGTTCAGCCCCTGGCCGGAAAGGAGACCCCCCCCCCCCCCCCCCCCCCCCCCCCCCCCCCCTTCGTTTCCCTTTGATAACCCAAATCTTCCATCAGTCCCACCTTCTCTTGGCTCTTTCTTCACTTCCAATAACCAAAATACTAAATTTTCAACTTCATTTTCATTTATTAATTAAATAAAATAAAAACCCACTTAAAAAATAAAAACCCCACATTTTATTTTATTTAATTTTTAGTAAAAATAAAATAATATCCCACCACCTTTTCTTGATTTCTTAAATTCTTCAGATTTGAATCAGAACTCTCCTCATTCCTTCCTCCCTCTCTTTCTCTCTCTTCTTTTCTTCCTATATTTCTATCCACCTCTTCATTGCTTCAAGTCTTCAACTTAAAACACCCAACTTTTATTTTTGGTAAAAAAACTGGGCAAATTCTCATTGCCCACTTCAAATTTGGCAAAAAAGATCTAAAAAATGGCTCAAAAGCATTTGAAAGAATTGCTAAAAGAAGATCAAGAACCCTTTTATCTAAAAGATTATATTGCAAATAAGCAATGTTTATTGAAAAATAAACAACAACAAATACAAAAACTTCAACTCAATAAACCCAAAAAACCCACTTCAATTTTACCCAAAAATACATGCTTCTTCTCTTTACAAGACTCCCCTGACCTTAGAAAATCACCTAAATTATTCGATTTTCCACCTTCACCAATTCCTAATGCTAAAAGCCCTAACAAAGTATTCCTCCATATTCCTACTAAGACTGCCACTCTTCTCCTCGAGGCGGCGATGAGGATCCAAAAACAAAAGGCAAAGCCGCAAAAGACCCAACAAATTAAGAATTCGGGTTTCGGGTTATTTAATACTATGATGAGAAAACTGTCATTAAGAAATCGGACTCAGAAACTCAAGTCCGACCCCAAAAAAACACAAGTTAGTGAGGCAGATGAAATCATTGTTACGAGTATTGTGTCGTGTTCGGTTTCTTCATCTTCATCTTCTTCTTGCAATGGAAGGTCAAGCAGCTTGGATTTGGAGAGTTCGATTAGTGGAAGATCATTTGATGAAGTAGAAGAAGATGAAGATGAAGATTTTGAGTTTACTAATGTTTTGAAAGAAAATAATAATAATATTAACAAGATTAGTAATAATAATAACGGAGATTATTATTATTCACCAATTTGCTTAAGTCCTTTAAGTCCATTTCGATTTTCTCATCATAAAAGCCCTTCTCCTGGACGTTGCTCCCCTGCCAAATCCCCTGTTCGTTGCAAATTTCAGGTTTGTTACTCTAATCTTCTACTAATTATTACTTGGCACTTGTTATTTAAAAGTTTTGGTATGTTTCGTATTATTTACAACGATTTGACATAAAGTAGAGAGAAAAAATGTCTAATCGGTACAAATAATATAAAACGGATGGAGTATATTTAAATAGTACGTCAATTAATAAGAAAACCCAGGAAGTAAGCATTTAAAATATGCTAAACTAATGAAGATGTAACAATGTAAGAAGTTAAAAGTAGAAAAATTAATCATGAATCCGAAAAGAATCGATATATATGTGTTTAGTATTGATTGTGTACTCATGAGTATTGAGTAATGATGAACCAAGAACAACTTTGAGAGTATGGTAAATTTTTAAAAAATGTTACTTACATTTTTTGGACATTTTTTTGGTGGGTAAAAGATTCCATCATTAATACCGTGATAGATGTTACAGAAATTCGTGACCAATCGAGTAAAAATAGAATTTTTCTGAGCAATTTAGTTGAAGTGGACATATCAATGTTCATGGGTCATTTAAGTTACCTTAATTATATAGCAATTTTGATTATGTAATGAGCATCTTATTATTTGCTTGTTATTATGAACAATGCTTTATTATAATGTCGTTTGATTAATGAAACATCATTAGTATGATTAGACCTAATAATTGATTAATGCCACTTTATTAGAATTAGGTCATTCTTAATTTTGGTTTTGTTTGTGGTTAGTACCTAATAATAATGAGTAGGAATACTAATTTTAGGTCAAATCATACATGACATATGACAATATGACATGACTCTTTTGCAAGGTTTTATTTGTTTATTATTTTTTTTTTAAAAAAATGTACTCTCTCCTTTTATTTAATTTTTAAATGCAACAATTTTTTTTTTACATACATTTCATAAAGAGATAAGAGAAGGTAAATAATTGAATTAATTACGGAGCAAAATAACTTAAACACTATACTCTCTAGTAGTTAATAACCTACTCCATAATATACTTTATCTCTTCTTATCAGTGTTTGGATTATTTTGGTTGATTTATTTGTATACCAAAGGAAAATACGATGTGATTAAAAATTGTGGATGGTCAAAGTTAATTTTAGTTAGTCAAACAATGAAATTTTGATGCATTTTTTTTTTATAAAAAAAAGAAGAGCATATTTTAAAACTGCAGTATAAAATACAGTAAATAAAACTACAAAGGGTTAATAGTTTTATTGATCTGAGTGAACTCGTGAGTTGTGTGACTCAGCTTAGGTGACTATATTGAGCTGTCGGCAATAGAATCTGTCCTCAGCTTCTTTTGCCGGGGTGTTTTGTTTAGGAAAAGACGATTTTACCCTTTAATGGAAGGACAAAATATGCAAAAATCCAAGTTTTATAAGGGCATGCAAGTCAAAAGAGGGCAAATAACACCTTGGTCGTGTAACAAAATTGTACTTTTATGATCACGTCTCTGCCCACTAAAATCTTTTCTTTTAAGACCTTGTCTGTATGATGGGCAAATTATAAAATAAATTAAAATATTTTTGAGTTTTTTTCAAATCGGACAAATTTTGATTTTGGATTTTTTTTGTCCATGTCATTTGTATTCAACAACTAGTAAAATTAAAGTATTTATCTTGTTTAATGTAATGCTTTTGAGATAATTAAATATTAATTGAACAGTAACTACCAATAATCATGTATTAACCATATCATATTATACACTACAATACAATTATTATAAATAATTGTTAATGTATATTAGTAGCACCAAAAAGCGGACTAGATTATATTAGTAATAGTATTAAAGTGATTGCATAACCACCTCTATTTTTGGTTGTTCATTTATGGGGCTATTTGGATTTTGGAGTCAATTATTTATCATATCAACAATGTTTTGGTGGATCAATAATTGATTTATGCTAAAGCATCTCAATTCTTCTTCAATGTACTTGGCTTTAGGCATATTAATTAGGTTGGTTTATAATTGATTCACTTTAATTTGTATGTACTATCAAAGAATTAAGTCATTATATAAAGGGAGAAAAAGAAAGTTCTGAATTTTACTAAATAGTCTAACAATAACTTGTTATGAAACTTGGGTGACTCCATACTTTTTGTTGGTGGTAGCATTCTAATATAATTTAAATTAGTATGTGATTCGAATAATGTTTCTTTTTAGAATTAGCATATAATAGGAGAACGGAAGTATATATAATTGAAAAAAGCCAAGGGTATTCATTGGCGTCGAGTTAAATTTTTTAAGGACGTATATTGTTATAAAACAATGTTTATAGTTAAGCGGGTTATATGACACATTTTTAGTGTATGAACGTAACATATAAAATGTACAGAATACTAATTATAATAGTAGATTGACAAGCAACGTTTGCTAATTAAAGTCGGCATAACTAATGAAGTACTGTAAATTGTGACAGGACAATGTGAACTACAAGCATGAAAACCTAATGAAATTCCAGCAAGAGGAAGATGAAGAAGACAAAGAACAGAACAGCCCTGTATCCGTGCTCGATCCTCCATTCGAAGATGACTACGACGGACACGAAGATGACAGTTACGAGATTGAATGCAGCTACGCTTTTGTTCACAGTAAGTAGTAGCAAATTTCTATATTGTTACCAAGAAAATGATCCCTTATAATTGATTTTTTGTTGTATGCTTTGTTTTTCTTGTAAAGTCTTTTTCATGTTTAATTGATGGCATTTTTTTTTTTCGTAATTTTTACTCAAATTCCAAAGAAAACGATTTAAGATTTATTACTCTTGATTGTGTCCTTTTTCATATGTTTGGTCATTTTCCTTTACAAAAGGGCATTTATTAGACCTTTTTTTCCTTGTATTTTGCTGCTTCAACTTTCTCTGAAAATAGTCTGATTTATAATTATTTGTTCAACAATGTTTTGAACCATACAATATTTTTGTGGGATCCATTTTTAGATATCTGTAGAACCGCATGTGTGGTTTTTATGACTTAATTTCGTACACATTTTTTGTGGGTTTTGTACTTTGGTTTTATACATCTGGTGCTAGGAATTTTACAGGATGTAATTTGATAAATGTTTTCAAAGGGCTCTAATTTGACCGTATACACTGTTATTGTAATGATATCCTTGTTGGATACACCCTCGATTTCAAAATAACATACCTAGTATTTTTGGATATGTTTAAAATAGAAATGTGACCTATTCATAATGAATCCACTTGTTGAAAAACACTTTTCTAATGAGACTTGACTTGTAATATTTGCTAATTGATTAGCAAACACGAAATGACAATTAAATCGATCATGCATGTCTTATATCTGTTAGCAATCAAAATTTTATTTTTTTTTTATTTTTTTTATTTTTTTATATATTTTAGTGCACAAGTATTGAATTAAAATGTAACCCTGTTTATTATTTTTTTTTCTCAGGAGCCCAACAAGAGTTGTTGCATAAGCTTCACAGGTTTGAAAAATTGGCGGAGTTGGACCCTATTGAGCTCGAGAAAAGAATGATCGAAGAAGAGGAAGAATTCGAACTAGAACATACGAATGAACTTGAAGAATACGACCGTGAAACGTTCACATTCGATGAACAAACTCAAGCCCATGACTTCTTGCAAGAAGTAATCAGGAAAACAGGTTTTCAGGATGTGAAGAAACCCGGGATCAAGAGACTAATTTCTGATCTAATAATCGAGGAAAATAGTGAAGAAGAAGCCTCTGATGAGCAAGTCATTAAGAGGATATGTAACAGATTGGAGTCATGGAAAGAAGTGGAATCGAACACAATCGACATGATGGTGGAAATCGATCTAAAGAGGGAGATTAGTGACTGGAAGAAGTCTCGAAAGGAATTCGATGAGGCTGCAGTGGATATTGAAGTTGCAATATTCGCGGTATTGGTTGATGAATTGGTAGAGGACTTGGCATGATCAAGTTGAGAGACTTTTATGTTAATTTTCGCGGTTCATTGTTTCATTCTTTTACTACTTGGCAGGATACTTGAAGCATGGATCATAATCTAACTCGAGAGATTAATTAGGGTAATTAGGTAATTAAGTAACCCGAGGATGATGATGATTCGGGTTTAGTGCTAGAGTAGTATCAATGTATGTAAGGGGGGAAAGGGGAACATGACATGTATAATACCTATATTTTGAGTAGCTTAATCATGAGCTTGCATCATTTTGATGATGCTTGCCCTTTTATGAATAAATAATCACAGAATTAAAACTTTCTTTGACAATATTATGAAAATGTTGGATAACTCTTTTTCATTTACAACATTTTTTTTAAAAGGTAGTTTTTCACAAAAAGTTGTATATAAAAGGTAGTTTTTCACAAAAAAAATCCTAATAATTATGAATTAAACTCAAATTTTGACAATCAACCACAAAAAGGTTCAGTAAGATTAATGAATTGATTAACAATTATTTAATTTTGAAATTCAAATCACACAAAGTTTAGTATTGACTTGGTATTCATGCTCCCACGCTGAGGGTTTCTCCAGATTTTGCTTCACGCTTGATTGAATACGCTAATTCTCTTTTAAGTTTCTTTTTTCAAGAACAAGTACTTGGGCTTTTTTTTATTTGATAAAACAAACCCTTTACAAGAACTATCAGACCTAAACTCCATTTGTAAGAGACACATTTAAAATCAAATTATGACCTAGTTTTAATTTCTATTCATTTCATTACAAACACACGTGTACTCTAAATAATGTGTTCCCCTAAATTTTTTTAAGGAAAAAAAAAAAACACAACACAACACTTTTGTTTTCTTTATTTTGTTTACAAAGAAAAGAAAGAAAGAAAACAAAAAACAGAAAACATTAACAAATAGGCCCTAAAGTGTGGATAACTTTTCGAGCAGTTTAACACTGCCTTCAAATGTCATTGGTAATTTTGACTGTTACCGAAAAGTTAAAGTTAGGGTTAGGTTTTGTTGGTCCTTGCACTAGAGGGCTAGGCCTAATGTCGCCATCATTGTGGTTCGTGACTAAAACGATGAAGTTAGGGCTAGCTAGGGGTTCGAGCTAATCAGGTTCTTTGCTTTTGTGTTTTTAGATTTTGGGTTCGAACGGTGCTCTTTAGTTTGTTCTTCTTTCCTAATTTTTTTTTTCTTAGTGTTAATAAGAGGTTTCTTGTCTTTATAAATTTATTTATGGTTTATTTTAGCCTCCCTTGATTGTTGTCCTATTTTCTGGTTGTTTGATTATAGTTTCTTAATCAATGGATCCTTGGTTAAGGTTCTTGGTTTTGTTTGTTAGTGTTGAGAGAGTTAACAGGTTGTGTTGTCATTGGGGGATGAACAAGAAGTTGGCCGTGGCTAGGGTGAAGTGTGTCATTTGTTGGAAGGGTTATAATTGTCTTCTTTTCCTTGTTTATAATGCATGACTGGTTATCATTATTACTCTCGAAATTTGCTATCTGAAGTAGGTGTCCAAACTTTCTTTTGGGTTTCTCAAGCCTAGACATTATCAATGCTTTCTTGCCAACAAGAACATCTTATGAAGGAAAGTCACATGTCTAAGTGACCCGTTTGATGAAGATCTTACTTGGTGATGAGTTGATCCCTGCCAGGTAGGGAAAGCTAGCCATGATCGAACAATTTTGACACTCTCAGCCGCTCTCTTTGTGTTTTGTAGTATGTATCCACTCTTTGTCACAAAGGATTACTGTGAGAGAATTATCAGCACTGCTTCTCATTAAATAATATTCACAATTTATACAGAAGCATTAGGGTTTAGCCTAAGCTAAGGTTAACAAAGTAATTACATAAATTAAATATACAAAAATATATACTCTTACAAGGTCTTTATCCATAAAATGTCGGACCAACCCAGAAATGTAATGTTGTTTTTGGTGTCATAAGTTGTAAAGGCTTAAATGTTAAAAGCCAAGTAGTTTATAATTTTGTTTGTATAAAGTCCAAGTCTATACTAATAAGTTTTAATACTACCTCCGTGAATTATTATCTGCAACAAAGGAATATTTTGTGTCTCACAAATAATACCCACTACTACAAAAATAGCCAAAAAGACCAGTAATAAAAGACCTGTAATAAAAGACCTGTTGGCTGATACAACAGGTCTCTTTGATACAAGAGACCTACTATTAGAGATAACAGGTCTCTTATTTGTCAAAGAGCCTATCATGCTTTCAAAGGAGAAATAGGGAAGGACATATGAGACCTGTTGTTTATCATAACAGGTCTCTTATGTTTGTGGGGGCCCAACACTCTCTTAAATCGACTCTCACTCTTTCTTGTTCATTCTTTCATCTCCTCTTTCTCGCTCTATCCTCTTCTCACCTTAATTAAATCGCTCCATTCCCCTTCCTTTGATCTTTCTCTGTCTTCCTCTTCCACTTTCTTCCTCCGTTATTGCAAGAAGCACTACGAAAGTTCGCTCTAGCCATAAGCGGAGTCAAGAAGCCCCAATACTTCCAACCTATAATCGTCGCTCTTCATCAGATCTGGAATTCATTCGCACTTTAAGAGGCCACTTTCTATCTCCGTTGTCGTCACCGCCCTTCAAGACGCCGTTTCAGGAAAAGAAGCGTATAGGCAATTTGAATTTGTCCCCGACAAATCGCGTTGGCCACCATAACAATGCTCTTTTTGGTTTGTTTCCATTTTCTATTAAACCCTAGTTTTAAAATTTCCCCATTTCATCAATGTAAGTGATCTTATTTTCTGCAATTAATTCAGAGGTAATACTAAACCAAGTTATCTACAATTGTATGCTGGTACTTTTATCTCATCTTTTTCATTGAGTGTTTTTGTTTATGGTGTCGATTTTTGGAATATAATCATTTAATTACAAATTTGTCTATGCTTTATAATCAATTGTTTTTTCAATAGATTATTGAAGTATATTTCCACTTTTAATTTGGGTAAATGTTGAGTTTTTAGGAGTCACAATAGTGAACCTAGAATTGTTCTTCGATTGCTAATATAGTGGTTTTATTATTATTGATTTTGGGCAAATGTCAAAGACTTTATAGCAAGACTCATATAGTTGTATGTTTATATATATTAATGCTGCTAAAATCTAGTCTCCAAACTAGTTATATCTAATACTTATGGAGTATTTGTAAAACAACACCTTATTGTCCTTTTATAGGTTTTCTAAGGATATAATGGTGTGATTGAAAAAGCAGTCCGATTCCCATCTTATGATCCTACTAATGACCTACTAGAACCACCCATTAAACCATCTGGTATTCGTTGCGCCGAGAGGTACTCTTTGTAATTCTCTTATGCTTCTATGAGCTGGTTAAATTTTATCTGCCAAATTGGTTTTCAAATGTTTATACTTGTATTTGTTATCATTGATGTGAATGCTATCATATATGTACACTTGTCCAGGCTATATGTCTATACTCTAGCTCTTTCTGTTTGATTGTTGTGTGTAATGTGTATAGCTGCTACATTGCTTATCTCAATTATAAATCCTTACTTTTGTAGTATGAATGAAGTTCCTTGATCTTTCTACGACCTACATCCTTAACTGTCTTATAACATCCTTAATCCTCCATTTCATTAGTTTATTGAAGGGTTCCAAGATTTCTCATTGATTTTTCTATTTACTTTTATATTCTGTGACACATATACTGTAAATTTTGTAGTTTGTCTTAAGTCTTTACTACTTGCACTGATCTTATGCAAGTACAGATTAATTAGTATGAAGAAAATATAATTGTGGTGTTGTAAAATTTGAGGAAATATTGGTATGTAACAGAATGAAAAAAAATAGCTAATGATTATCATTGGGGTGCCATCAAACTATCATAGGGTGGAATATTAAACTAGCTATATAGATTTGTTCAGAGCTTGTAAGATTAGGTGGTATATCACTATTGATGACACACTAATGAGGTTCCGGGTGGTATACCAGCTTTAAGGTCATTTTACTATGAGGTTCCGAGTTTAAGGAATGAGTTTATTGCTAGTATATGGTTGGCAATGGTACCAATGGAGCAGTTATTATTTTTCTTAGGCCACAAAGCATACAATCGAGACCCCCTTTCATCACGTCTGAGTTACATGTTTGCTTTAATAACTTGGTGTTCTTGACTGGTATAGTTGTATGTGTGTATTAATGCTGTTTTAATCTACACTCTAAATTAGTACTTAATTGTTCCAAATCACTTATTACTAGTTATATCTAATAACTATTTGTAAAACAACACCTTATTTGTCCCTTTATAGGTTTTCAAAGGATATAATGGTGTGATTAAAAAAGCAGTCTAGTTCCCATCTTATGATCCTACGTACTGGTGACCTACTAGAACCACTCATGAATCCATTTGGTATACGTGTGCAGAGCTACTCTTTGTAATTTTCTTATGTTCTTATTAATTGATAAAATTTTACCTCACAAATTTGTCCTGAGTTGCTTATTCTCTTTTAAGTTTTAATTGACTAACTTATTTGCATAATTTATATCATTGGACAGATTTTGACGTCTACAAGTTATACTATTAATGTATGGAGTATATGCTATAATGCATGGAGTTTATGCTTGTAAAATTTTGTAAACTATTACTTATTAATTATTTCAATAAGTTCATAGTTGTAGATTATTTCTAACAAGTTTCTGTACTTGTACTGTTCATGTTGTAATTTAATAATTGTAAACTTCAATATTAAGTTTATGTAAGTTTCTTTACAGGATTCCTTTTGTAATTTACTTTTTTTTTTGCCAATTATAGTATAGTAATAAAATTCAAATAATTATATTTCAAAATTTAATACCCGTGATAAATATATAATGGAAATTTTTTTTAAAAAAAAAACAGAAAAGAAAGAGACCTGTTATGTAACACAACAGGTCTCATTGGTACCCACCAAAGAGACCTGTCCTGTTACACAACAGGTCTGTTTTTCTCCTTAAATTGGTATTATAATTACGCTAAAAGAGACCTGTTGTCACACTTATTAGGTCTCTTAGTAATCACAAAGAAAGGTCTCTTTGGTCTCTTTACCAAAGAGACCTGTAAGCTAGAGACCTCCTCTAAGAAGGTTTCTTAGGCCTATTTTAACAGGTCTCTTAGACATTTTTTGTAGTAGTGACCCCTTTGTTGCACATAATAATTAACGGAGGTAGTACTTGTTTTGTATTTTATACACTCGTATATACTAGCTGGCAGCTGTTGTTATATTAAAATTATATACAAAACCAAATTCTTAAAAAACTTTTCTTTTCTCTAAAAAAAAAAAAAAACAAAATAAAATATGTGTCCATACTTAAAAAAAAAAAAAACAGCTCCCAAAGCAAGGCTAGCAGCCTAGCATGTTCATTTGGCGTTCGTTCCCACATCTTTAATGAATGTACGCAACAACCATTAAAATTAACTTTCTAACGGGCAAGAAAAGGTTGACAATTTTTATTTTTTTTTTGAATTTTATGTTTGAGAAATATTATAAGGAAAATAGTGGAAACGATGGATAGATTGGCAAAATTTAAAATACATTCTCATCCCATTAGCTAGTATATGTGGGTCTTAAAATTGAATGATGTATTGTTATCTTATAATTCAACAACTAGATAGTAGTTCTTAATCCCATTTGTTGTCCACTTTCAAATGATTAAGGTAAGTAAGAATGTATTGTTAAATTAAGGTACCAATTATGGATGATAAAGCAAATTATCCGGCTAAGCACACACTTTAAATGGTTTTTAGTCATGATGGGACTAGCCAACTAACCTAACATCTTATCTCATAACAAAAGCAAAAAATTTAAAAACATTATATAGGTACCAATTAATTACGTAGTATTAATTAAATACACTATGGAGTATGCTAGATACTAACCATTATAATACAAACTTACGTATTAATTGAAAAAGATATTGAAACTAATGTTTAACAATCTTTTGTCCGTTTATTAAGGGCAATGATTTGAGATTTGATGACCTTAAATTGGCAATTGGCAAATAAAATTAAAAAAGGAACAGATTGGGAAAGCGTTACCTACTTATGCAAATGATTGTTATGATAATCCTTATATAATTACTTTCCGTCAAAAAACAATAGAATAACTATTCAAAAAAAAAAAAAAAAAAAAAAAACAATAGAATAACTTTTTACCCATTTTACAAAACAAAACCAAATAAATAAATAAGGGCTTGTTTGGCATTGTTTTTTGTTTTGAGGTTTCAGTTTTTTTGAAAACAAAAAACCAAAAACAGGAAACAAGAAAAAGGTGTTTTCACTTTTCTGTTGACAGTTTTCAAAATTAGCATGATTTTAATAAGTTTGACTAATTTTTTATTTATTATATGACATATATCATACACTTTTAAAATACAAAAAACCAAAAAACTGAAAACCGCAACAATGCCTAACGAACCCTTAAATTGATGCGCCAATATGAGTTTTCTTAAAAATTCTTGGAATATTAAATTGTTTTTGAATAATTTTGTGATTTTCATGCAAATCTTGAAGATTTATGGAATTTCTTAAGAGCTTATATTATCCTTTATTTATCAGTATTTCTTAAAACGCAAAGTAAAGTCGCACCCAATGTTTCGTCAGCCGAAAAAGTATCATCGTCATCTTCTTATTTGTTGAAACCCACTGTGGTCCACTTGTGAGTGTCTTACATTGGAGAAAGAGGAGGGGTGGTTTCACTTTATAAGGTCGAGGAGTTACTCCTACCATTGCCAATTGGTTTTAGTATGGAAGCTCCAAACACCTGTTTATGGACCAAACTCTCCTTCTCCTTGTTCGGGTTGCCCAGACCCATTTCATATTGTTTCAAAATTTATCATGATATTAGAGCCCAGGTTTGTTGGGCCGTTTATAACTGGGCATTTTGTCAAGCCATTGGTTAAGGGGCCTCTATTGGATATTCATTCCCAAAGAGGATTTATATTGTACCTTCTGGTGTGTTTTAAGTTCTAAGGACACTCACAAGTGAGGGGGAGTGTTGAAACCCATTGTAGCCCACTTGTGAGTGTCCCACATTGGAGAAAGAGGAGAGGTGGTTCCACTTTATAAGGTCGAGGAGTTACTCCTACTATTGCCAATTGGTTTTAGTATGGAAGCTCCAAAGCCTTGTTTGTGAACCAAACTCTCCTTCTCCTTGTTCGGGTTGCCTAGACCCATTTCATATTGTTTCAAAATTTATCAAAGTTAGTGGTGGTTACGGTGAAGTAGAGGAGCAAGGTCATTCATGGCGGAAAAGATAGAAAGTTTAATTTAATTGTTTGAGATTCTCGGATTTTTCGAAAAATGCCCAAAAAAATCAAATTGGGGCTTTCTTATGTGATGTATAATTCTTGAAATTGGTTGTATCATATAATTGTATGTTGAATTGTGAGCATTTTGAACATATGCATGTATTTTGGTCGAGAAATGAGCAAGTTATGTTATACCCATGACTTTTAGTACGAGACCTTCAATGGAGGTTTCGCCATTGTTATACGTATCATCAAACAAATTATACATATCTTCAAACAAGTTATACATATCCTCCAATAATTTATTACAAGAAAAATCACTTTTCGTAGCGATTATTTCGTAGCGATTGTACATTCGCTACAATATGCAAGTATGTTTGTGAAATAACTAAGGATGTCGTATCATTTTTACAATCGCCATGGTTTTCCCATATAAAATCGATACGGAAAACATAATAATACATATCCACACTATTTTTACACATTTATATAATTTTGAGAAATCGTATCATTTACAATCGCCACTAAATCCTAAAAATCGATACGAAAAGCCTTTTCAACACTAGATATATAAATATTGTTTGACAAAGAGTACATAAAATATGTCATAGATTATTGGTGAAACATGTAATATAAGAGTTTGAGGTTGCATGTTCGAAGCTTGTAAAGATCATACCCATTTTTTTTTTTTTGAAGAAAATGAGTTAAACATTTATAGCGATTGTAATCGCTACAATAATCACCACGATTGGATGTAATTTTTCGTATCGATTATTGAGGCCAACCCCAGCGATATACAAAACCACTACTAAAGGCTAAGGCAACGGGGGATATTGTATCGAATGACCATTCGTTGGGAAATCTTTTTGTTGCAATTACAATCGATACTAAAGGTTAAAATAATCACTACGAAAAGGTTATTTTCTTGTAGTGTTATACATATCCTCAACTGACTGGATGATATATTTACTAAGCTAGTTGGATGATATTCTCTATTGGATGGATGATATCCTCTATTGGCTATATGATATCCTCTATTGGATGATATTCTCTATTGGCTATATGATATAATTTATGATTGTGTCTATGATATCCTTTATTGGCTGAATGATATCCTCTATTGATTATACGATATCATGGCTGGATGATATTCACTATTGGTTATATGATATCATCCAGCCCATAGAGGATATCATCTAGCCAATAGAGGATCGAATATCATCCATACAGTAGAAATATCATCCAGCCAATAAAGGATATCATATAGCTAATAAAGAAAATCACGAGGATATCATCTAACTAATAGAGGATATCTCCTGGGCCGCCAATTGAGGATATCAAAAATCCACATTTTGTCAGTCCATATTGACGCAATACCTTCTATTATGAAAAACTTATAATATCCTTTAGTAATTATTAATTATTAGGATTTTTGCCTATAGGTTCTAACCTTATATTAAAATGTTTCTATTTTAGATTGTAATAAAGGATAAAATTAGTAATTGGTTATGAATATGATTAGGAAATAAATTAAATTATGATTTCTATATTTCTATCTTATCTTAGAATTATGATTATTCGTTTTTTAGGGTGTGTTTTGTTTGGAAATTAATCCTTTGAAAATATCACATTTTGAAAATATCACATGTTACAACTTGTGATCATATTCTAGTTGTGACTAGGAAAAGACCCTCAAATCTTGAGAGTTTTGGAGTACTCTTCCTTTAATTTTGTGTAAAAAAATCTTTAACTCTCGCTAGAATTCGAATATCGATCCAATATTAATATAGCTAGTGAGCCTTATGAGTCTTGAGGGTTCCACATCAATGATGAAATCTATAAATGAAATTATTTTTAAATAGATATTGTAAATATTTAAAATGTCTTTATTATATAAGTGAAAAGGGATGCAATACCTAAAAAGATCAAAATACCCCTCCTCTTTTAAGATTGGAATAAAGATAAGTTTTTTAAATAAGTTAATTAATTAGCAAAGTAAAATGGAAAGATTAACCAATAAGTAAATAAAGAAAAAGGAATGATAAGTTACTTATCAAAGAATTACATATAATAAATATCAATTACTTGAATTAAGTAAAAAAATAATAAAGTATATTATATCTAATGTCTATACGATCAATCAATTAATGAGTTATTTTATAAAAATTAAAGCCATCTTAATAACTTAATTTAAGATATATATTAGTAAATTTGATACTTTTTTTATACTTCATATTATTATTTATGTTCGTATGTCAAGAACGAAATATTTTAATCAAACTCATACCATCTACATTGTTAGCCGGAGTACCAAGTCCAACACTTTACCTTCATCCTTTTGATCATATTTGCAAATAAATATATAAATAATATTTTATCTTTAACATTTTTTTTTTAACTATATATGTGTGAGTGTGTGACAAAATCGTAATAAATTATCGCATGCATCACATGCACACAGAGCGGCTAGTAATCAATATTGAAAGATATATAATTTTGATGAATTTTCCCCACTGATAATCAGATGGAAAATCATATCACTAATTAGGGCCTGTTCACATTTACTAAGCTGAGCTGAACTGAACTAAACTGATTGGAGCTGAACTGAACTGAACTGAATTGAGTTGAAATGAATATTTTATGAGAGAGAGAAATTAGGAGCTGAACTGAACTAAATTGAACTGATTGGAGCTGAACTGAACTAAACTGAACTAAACTAAACTGACTGATAGGTGTGTCGCGTACCTAACAAAAATAAACCTAACTAGACCACTACTATGTAGACGGGCAAGCAAGGGTCGGATCCCAAGAGACTATGGTTCAACTAATTAAATAGACTCAAGCAATTACTAAGCAAGTAACCAAATCAAATAAGTGAGAATCAATAACTAAAGAACTAATTAAAAGGACCAAAACAAAGCAATATGACAATTCAATGCTAAAAACATCCAAGATCAAGCATCACCACGAATACAATTAATGCAATAGTCGTTCTACCCCTAACATATAATTCAAATGATTAATGAGGAAAAGTAATCCATGAATAATACCAATGGTCTCTCCCGAGTTATCAATGGCTTCTCTAATCACAATCAAGCCTACTTCCGTGGAATCATGTAAATTAAAGACCTTAAGCACATTACTCTAACTTCCTAATCATCCATTCAACTACTCCCGTGATGAACTTCAAACCCTTAATTGATTTATTCAAATCCGTCAAAACCCAACTCCCGTTGCGATTAAAACAAAGGATTAATAACAATACCAATTATCCCTAATCTAGTATTGGCATAAGCATAATCAATTAAGCATATCAATTACAATTATTATTAGAGAATTTAAAGAATTAAATCATGCATTAATTATATTCGGGTTCCGCTAGATCTTGGAATAAGAAAACTACTCACACATATTAACGAAAACAAAAACAATAATAAATGAAGAAAACATGATTAATAAGTACTTAAAAGTAAAAGAAGAAATAAAGATGAATACCAATTGCTTGAATGAAGAAAAGTACCAATTGTTGATGAACAAGGATTAAAACTTGAAAGTGAAATGTAATCTAGATCTAGAGAGAATATTAGGGTTCTAATGAAGGTTTTAAAAGCTAGAAAATAATAACTAAGTATCTTAAGTCGGGGTTTACAAAGGGTATTTATATCCCTTAATTAAGAAAACCCGAAAAAAATAGTAAAATGCGGTCTTCGACACTCCGCCCGATCTGACCGGGCAATGCTGCCCGGTCGGGCGCGAGAAGCAAATTCGCCTAATGCTTCTTCATCTAGCTTCCTTGCACAATACTTTATCCGCCCGGTCTGCTAGGGCAATGTCACCCGGTTCGGGCCGATGGGAGTTGAACTCTTCACTTCTTTTCTTCTTCGCCCTGGCTACCAGGGCAATGTTGCCCTCCAGGGCGGACACGGGAAAAATCTCTTCCATCCTACTAGGCTCTCGTGGCTATCCAAAACACGTCCAAATCATCCGAAAATCTTCATATGCCTACAAAATCAATCAAATAGACCAAGCCACACTAGAGAGGAGGATACTAGCGAGAAATAGTTCCGTAGAGCTTAGAAATCATACGAACATAGCTATAAAATGAAGGTAAAATATGGTATAGAATGTGTACATCACTGACACTAGTAGAAAATATAAAAAAGGCACCCCCTAATTGGCACCTGTTCAGTCCAAACCGGTGCCAAAAGTGACCTACAAAATTGGTGGGAAGCTGAACCAGAATAAAAGGCACCGGTTTACTTCAAACCGGTGCCAAAAACATAAAGGCCACCGGTTTGAACCGGTGCCTTTGTAAACCGGACCATTTAATTATTAAAAAAAAAAACCGCCCTCACTCTCTCCCTTTAATTAAAACCCTATAACCTTGCTCCTTCTCTCTCCTCATTGTCCGCCTCCTTCACTCTCTCCTCTCCCTTCTTGATCCTATATGCTCTCCCTTCTCTCTCCTCTAGCTCTCCTTGATCTCTCCTTCCCAATCACTTCTCTTTCTCTACAACAACAACAACACCACCGCAACAACAACACCACCGCAACAACAACAACAACACCACCGCAACAGCAACAACACCACCACCGCAAAGCCTCCACCACCGTCGATGTTCTCATTCGATTTCCTCATTTTTTCCAGCCAATTTTACCACCGTCGCAACATCATCACCACCACTTTCTTTCCCCCTCGTGATGAAATTAAAGGTTTTCAGGTCAAATTCGACCATGAAAACTCTAGATCTGGAGTTTTCATGGTCGAATTCGACCTTTATAACCCAAATTTAAGCTAATTTCGAGGGTTTTGGGGTGTAATTCGAAGTAAATTCTTTTTTTTTTCTCACTTTTTTTTTTTGAGATTTTTGGTGGAATTCGAAGGTTTGAGGGTGTGTTTCTGGGTTAGCTCGAGTGCATGCAAGGAGTTTGATGGAGCGAATTTTGGAATTGAGATTACAATTTTTTTTTTTGAGATTTTTTTTTTGAATAGCGGAACATAATTTTTTTGGGTTCTATATTACCAGATTTTTTTGCTATTGTTTTTTGGTTTAATTTGGTTGCAATTTTTTAGGATTATAGTTTATTTAGGATTTTTATTAATTTTGGTGTCCAAATTTGATGCAGGTTTTACACTCCACACAGAAAAAGGATTCAAATATCAAGATGATGTAGATTTTGGTGTTTTAATTCGATGTTTTAATGTAATTTTTTTTTCTGAAATTGTAATATAATGTTGTAATGTAATGTAATATCAATTTTTTTTTTCTGTAATTCGATGAATATATATATGTCATTATTAATTTATTTGATGAATGTGATTATTGTATGTATTTTGTTTTTAATATTATTTTCTGTTAATATTTAAGTAAAAAAAAATTATTAAAAAAAATTATATTTTTTGGGCACTTTTGGCATCGGTTAACCGGTGCCAAAAACAAGCAAATAATTTTTTTTGCCCATTTTTGGCACCGGTTAACTGGTGCCAATTGTGAGTTTTGGCATTGGTTTGAACCGGTGCCTTTTTAAACCACTTATTGGCACCCCCCACATTGGCACCGGTTCAAACCGGTGCCTTAGGCCGGGTTTGAACCGGTGCCAATTTCATTTTTTCACGTAGTATGAAATTAAGTAAATGTGGACAGACCCTTAGTTTTATTAGTCCTTCTTCTTTTCACTTTATTTAAACATTTACTTCTTTTGTTTTTCTAATTGCACCATTTTTCATTTTACGCTTGTTGACGCAATATTTTGACCATTAATATCTTTGATTATATTTAAGAAAAAATCATAAAAATTCGAGACGAATCTAACGAGATTCCACATGACCATATTTATCCTTACGGATAAATCATAAAAGATGGTAAAAGGAGTTTGTGTGAACATTGTAAAATCCCAAATGGTGCAACTAAAAATAAAAACCGGAGGAAGTATATAATAGTTTAAGTCCAGTTTAGTAAATACCACCTATAAGTTTTAATAAGTATAATTCCGTAAGTTGAAAATCACAAACATAATAGAGAATTAGTAAATATAATTATATAAGCTTTAACATGTAAAATTAATTAAAATCAATTAAAAAAATTAATTAAATTAGCAAAAATTATCTAAGTTAAATAAAATTAATTTTAATTTAGCAAAAATAAAACGAAGATAGAAAAGAAGAGTGGCATTCATTTGCACTTGTAAGTGAATTAAACTATCATCCTTGTGATTAGGTTACCCAAGTTTATTTCATGATCCATTCAAAGTTTAACTTTGTTTTCAAATGATACTCATGTTCCACTTTTTACAAAAATTCTAAATCAATATTTAATTAAGCATAACATATATTGGATCTTGCAAACGAACACCCTCGAAGGGTTAGATAAACATTTAAAATACTTTTTAAAGTGATATAAATTTGGGAATGCACGACAAAATCACGTGTTAATTGATGTAATTAATGCTCATTTCAATTATTATTACCACTTTTAGTTATCTAATCCAACACTCCCGGGGCGGCGTTCGTTAGCTTTCGTCATGTACATTTTCAATTTGTAATATAAAAAGTTTTGAGAAATTAAACACATGCGAAATCATTAGGGGTGTCTATTCGGTTTTTGATTTGGATTTAGGCCAACTCCAAACTGATTCGAATTAAAATTCGAATTTTGATTTTAAAATCCAATCCGATCCAAATTTCTCATGAATCCAATCCAATCCAAGCCGAATTAAAATTCGGTTATTTGGATATGATCCAAAAATCTGAATTGAAATACATTGCAAATTTTTAGGGACTAAATTGATTATAAAAATAAAAATGCAATTATAAAAAGCTTAGTCTTAAATACATAGTTGTACATGATTAATACAAATATTAAAAAAAATAATTTTTATAAATGTAATTATCAACATAAATTTACATGATTAATATAAGGTATCCTTATTTGTAAAAGCATGGTTTCATATATTTCGGTTAATTCGGTTTTCTGGATCCAAACAAGGTCAATCCGATTCGATCCGAAAATCCGAATTTAAAAAAAAAAAATCAATCCTATCCGATTCAATTTAAAGTTTGGATCTGATCCAAATTATTAATTCGGTTAGGATAGAATTGGATTTCGGTTTTTATCCGAATAATGGACACCTCTAAAAATCATTATAGATCCAGATATGGGAATATATTACATTTATCATCCTTTTATTTGAAATTTCAGGATTGATTTGATTTGAAACAACTTATGCGACCCACCATCCATGTTCCATTTAATTAAGAGTTGTTTCATCAATTATTCATCACAAATACTTGTTTATGATAAAAATCACCTATGGGTGACGTAAGTTTAGGACTCCAAGGTTAGTGGATGGAGTTAGGATAAAAAATGAAAGCGAACAAAAGAAATACATGATAGGATTTGAGGTGTAATTGTGATTGATTAATGTTGTTATTTCGGATGATATACTACAAGAGGGGGGTGAATTGTAGTATGTTCCTAGAGCCTACTTTTCGCGGAATATAAATTGATTGCTGTTAGGAACTTAGACAATGCAAAGCGGATTTTACGAGGAAACCATCCAGAGCCCAACTGGAAGTTAAATTTCAACCCACCAAGGGATTTTCAACACAAACATTTCACTATAATAGGGAAATACCGAATTACAACCTATTATATACACATACCTTTCTCACAAGTTCCACCAAGGACATTGCTACTCGATAGGACCCTATCCTACCCAACCTAAGTCCCACACTTAGATTCACTCGTACTTCCAAAGTACTACTCACAGCTACAACTCGAATTTTAGAGACTTTCAAACTCCTCACACCCCAATACATAAAACACTCAAAACCCCTTTTCCCAATTACAAGATCTCAAAGAATAACTCTAAATACATATCAATGAATAAAGAGATAAAACTAATATGTTGGACACTTAAGATATGTCTGGAACTTATTGGACGAACTGAAACCAAACTTGACTGGAACTTTGACCTAGAGGTTTGACATGGCTTCGTGGTGAAGGATAAAACCATTAAGCATGACCACTAAGCTTCGTCAGCCTCGACTTTGAATGAATACATATGAGCATATTTATAGTACACCCAAATCATTCTTTTCGTAAAAGATAAGTTTTCTCAAAAGATATGTTCAAAAGATATTTACTAAAAATAAGTTTTTCAAAAATATATCTTTTTGTTAAGAATATATTCTGTCAATAATAATAAGATATATTTGCTATAAAAATCAGATTTTAATTAAAGCATATACTTTCCAAATATATTAACTTATCTTTTTCAAAAGATATACTTATCATAAAATCAGATTTTATTCCAAACTTATATTTTCCAAGTATACTAGCTTATCTTTTTTAAAAGATATACTTATCATAAAATCAGATTTTATTCCAAACTTATATTTTCCAAATATACTAGTTTATCTTTTTCAAAGATATACTTTTAATAAAATCATATTTTATTCAAAACTTATTTTTGCTTAAAATACTTTCCAAAAATAACTTTTCTTTTTTCCAAAACGGATTTATTAGAAAATAAATATCTTTATTCTGTAAAACCAAATCCCTAAAGATATGCACGTATTATAGGTAAATATTTATATCATTAAATCGACCTTTAACGACATGAAGATGGACTTAAGTTCCGATTAGGTTCTGGAACTCTGACAGTCTATGAGTTCCTGACAAGTCAGTAACTCTAATTTCATTGACTATCATGAGTTCACCTTGGCTCTTTAGGCTTGTTCTAGACTGACTTTTATGTCCAACATACTTACATGAATCCTAGAGCAATATACTTTGATTTCTCCGTCTTCATGCTGTTTCTTTGAAACTCTTGATCTGGAATCTTGTAGTATTGATGTATTATAGATCTTAGGGAAACGTTCCACTTCTGGAACCTCAGGCCAAGTTCCTAACTAGAACTTGCTGTCTTCAACGCAGACCAAGTCAACTCCTTAACTTGCTATCTTCAAGTTCCTGTTAGGGAACTTAGATAGTTCTTGTTGGAGAACTAAGTACCTGTTAGGGAACATGGAACTCTTCATGTACCTGTTAGGGAACATGCTCCGGATTTCGTGGAAAAGCCTCCCAAAAATTCCTTCTGGATCTTGTTAGAGAATACCTTCAGGTTCCTTCATGATTCGGTTCTCATGGGAGAACCTGCTTTAGAATCATTCATTCTTTCTTGTTCCTCTTGAAGTCTTCTATGTTCCAACCCATTGACTTCACCTAAGTCAGTTCCTATCTTCACATAAACATTTAAGAGAAACATTAGATTGAAGTTTGTTTGTCATAAACAAACTTCAAGTGAGAGAACTAATTAAACTTAAAGCTACGTAAATACTCATACACATATAAAAGTCATGTATGCATAGTGTACTTACCTCATGAAGCAAACATATGCAAACACTATTTACATAGTTACCTTCATGGTTCTTTAAAATCATCATGCTTATCAACCATGACACTCATCATGGTTCTTGTTTTTCTATTGCTTATCATATATTGCTCAGGTTCCTTATATATATTCGTGGCATTGCTCAGGTTCCATGTATCCTATTCCAAGCATAACTTGTTCTTTCTATGCACAACTTAACAAACACGTTAGATAGATAATCATCATTAGTTTACAATCATCTAAACCTAATTACTCAACAAATGTGAAACAAATCAATGAAATAGTAATAAGAACAAGAAAAACAATAATAATTAAAAAAGAACACAATGATTTATGTGGTTTGGTCAAATTAGACATACATCTATAAGTTTGGTGGGGGATTCGAGGGCTTCTTCACTATAATGTGTGGTGAACGAGAGAATAATATAATAAGTCCCAATCTTAATGGTTCAAGGGTATGATCTAATCGATCACCTAAAGGGTCCTTTTATAACATAAGGAATTAAACATTAACAAAACTCTAAAGTACTCCCTAAGTATAGCTCTTATAGCCATCGTCCTAAACATACCCGAGATTAGGAAATATTCTATAAAGTGTGTTGCGCTTCAACCGGACAAAAACGTCTACCCTCGACTATGCACAAGCTTGCCATGCAAAGCACATATGTGCCAAGTGGCGGAGCCACTATAGGTCCTGGTGCCCTACCAGATTTTTGTTTTTCTTAAAAAAAAAGTTACTAAAAATGTAAAAATACAAAGTGTACTATGTTACCTAAACTTCCACTAGCCTAGTGGTTGGAAACTTGTAACATAGAGCATTACTTTGCTTTCCCTTAATCCCTTATCCAACATTTATTTTTTTCCCTTTTTTTTTTAATTTTTTTTTTAATTTATTTTCTTAGTGTCCTTATTTTTTTTTATCCTCTCCTTATTCTTTTTATGCTTAATGTCCTTATTTTTTAAAATTTTTTTTTCTTAATATCCTATTGTGGTACACAGATGTGTCTTGATTTTTTTTTTTTTTTTGGCGGTATGTAGATGTGTCTATTTTTTTTTTCTGGTTTATTGTCCTATTAGTACGTAGATGTGTCTTGATTTTTTTAATTTTTTTTTTAAATTAAAGAGCATGATAAAAGTGTTCTAGTAGTAGGTGCCCTACCATTGTTAAAATCCTCGCTCTACCATTGTATGTGCCCCTTTCTAAAGGCTGAGGCAGAAGCACAAATTTTGAAATTTTCGACCAGGCACAATTGCATAGATGTGCCCTTTTTGGCACGGGCGTGTTAGGTCGAGCACTCTTCAACAAGTTCCACCTTCATCAGTTCTTCTTAAAACAGCCATGACTCTTAAGAGAGCTTTCCAGTTTCCACTAGTCATATCAAATCCACATATCTCTCAATCTATAGGAAATCTAATAAAAAAAAATAATATCAAATCCACATGTTATTCCCCTTCATAAAAAATTTAAGATATCTTAGGTAAGGCAATTATGATCTAATGTGATGAGCAAATTTTATGATTGTAGTAGTTTAAATTAAAACACCTAAGTAAATAAATCTACCAAATTTTCACATGAGCGAGTTTACAGAAAGAACATTTATACCCTTAATCTTTCGAAGGTAACAAATGAAAAGTAATTTTGATGAGATGCACTAGGTTAGCACTAATCAATTCCCTTTTTTTTACTTATCCTTAAATTATGCAATGCATGCTGCATTATTCTTATATAAAGTTGTGGTGGTTTTTCCCAGAAAATACACCACAATCTCATCTTATATGTTGAATTACTGATACTAATCATGTTTATTCACGGCTATATTTATGGATTGCTAAGATCTATGAATGGTAACAAGAAATATGTAAAGTAGGTTTTTTCATAGAATATGAAGAAATGGTAGTATCACAATATTTAAACATATATTTCTAAATTGTGATCTAGCGAGTTATGTGGATTAGATATTTACCTTGTATCCCCAAAATGAATAAAATCTTATTTGGATAGATTAAAAACAGCAAACGTTTTTTCCGTAATAGTAGGGGCAGGTCCCACGGAACTTGGAATTGCTGCATGCTTAACCAAAAAATTATACGTCCCTGCATTGTCTTGGAAAAAAAAAAAAAAAAAGATTGTTGTGCTTCTATTTGGAAAGATATGAGCATATATCTGATAGATGCCTTTTATTTAGGAAATGAATTCTGCTCTTTGCCTTATAAGCTCTATGCACCACAAGCTAAGAATATATAAGTATGAATAACTACATATAGATTATATTGATGATTATGTTTTTTATTTCGATAATTGGCCAATATCCAATCTAATGAATTTGTATATCTTTTGAAGAAACCATAGAATGTGGGGCTAGTTGAATCCAGGTACACATTAGTGAAAGAAATTAGTGTTTTAATTTGGCATCGTGAGGTTGCTTAGATAACACATACATACACACTTTGTGCTTTATTATCCCAAGCTACGAAAAATGTTTCACAATAAAACTTAACTTTATAAAAGATGAAAAAAATGTGAAAAAACTAACCGAATATTTAGTTACAACTGAATTACTATATCTAATTTTCATTCCAGAATTACCACATAAAATGACGAAAATATTCATGTCTTTAATATCTCCACTAACATTCACCAACGTGCATTTTATCTGCCTTAAAATCCTAAAACTTAGAGGTATTCATGGGGTAATTTTTGCACATGCCATTTTCAAAGTATATAAATTAAACAAGTGAAAGTATTGTGGTGAAATTAAATATCTAAGGTGGAAACATAATAATCAATAAACTCTATAAAATCAATTTTACCCATATGATTCTTGCTTGAAACTCTTAGGGAAATAAACAAGTTAAAGTTCTTTAGCTATATGAAGATGACATAATCATATGCGCGTATTTTTCACAGAAAGTACGAAAATCTTCTTTTTCAAGAACAATGTAAGGAACAATATTTTTATTTGGTTAAGAATGCAACAATAATGCCAAGTCCTAGAGGAGCTGCTTCTACTATTAGGAATAATATTTCCTATATATATTGGATCTCTTATAATATTACTATTTTGCAAAAGAAGGTATATATTTAAAGGAAAAAAAACAAAGAATTAAGAGTGGATGTTTCTTTAATTTGAAAGAAAATTTGAGACTAAATAGTGTGTTTAGAATGACCCCTCTAGATATGTTTAGCTTATACATAAAGGGTTGAGTTGTAAAATTTTCTATAGCTTAGAACCAACCTTTTTCATGCGATATGACAATTAATATTTGTAAAATGATTACAAGTATTTTTGTGATGATTTTGATATCTTTTTGGAGGAAAACATTGGCATGCGGTAAATAATGGACAATTTGGATTTCTTAGATCACCATCATATAACTTAGAAGGATGTGAAAAAAGTGAGAAAACACAATTAAAAAAAAATCATTTCCTATATTTAATCTGAAGATAAATTAGTAATTTTTTTGATGTATCTGCGGTAATTTTGTCTTTTCTTGACATTTTTATGAAGCCTAAATGAGCTATATACAAAATTTGTCATTAATCAACTCTCTAAATTCTTTAGTTCTCAAATTAAATATATGTTCTTATGAACTTGAGATAATTCACGTTGGGAATACATCATCCGTTTCATAATGTTAGTCTCATTTATGTACATCGATGTAAATTTTTGATCGCAAATATGTTTAATCTTACAATAGAAAAAATAATAAAAATTAGATATTAATAATGCCCTCATCAAGCCAAGATAAATTAAATTAGATTTCATATGACTATTTATTCTTTATGCATAAAGAGAAAGTAGGAAGATGTTATCTCATTTTTAATAGTCAAAAGATTCTAAATGTGAATAAGTCCCTATTCATTTCACCTTACGAAAATAATATTCAATAAAACTAATTTCGGTTCAACAAATATAATTCCAGTTCAATAAAAATAAGTTCGGTTAGTTCAGTAAAAATAAATCCAGTTTAGTAAGTAAAAATAAGTAATGTTAAAAAAAAATGTAATAGAGAATACATAAAAATAATTTCAATTCAGAAAAAACTAATATCAACCCAGTAAAAATAATTTTAGTTTCGTAAGTTTAATTTCATTGAGTAAAAAATAATTTAAATTCTTCAAAAGTAATTTCAATTCTGTAAAAATAATTTTAGTTTATTAAGAATAAGGTGAAGTGAACAGGGCCTAATATTACGAAACTAGGGAGTAGAAAGTATACACATATTTTTTCCCTTTAATTTACATTGAAGAAAATATTAAATGGAAAGGCGCATAGGTGAAAAGGCACTAAATTTTCCTAATAACCTATGTTTCTTTAATTAAATTTCACCCACACTGAAGAAATATTGTAAAATGAAGAACGATGCAAGTGGAACTTAATTATGATTATATGATGTCTAATTATGTAACAAATTAAAAGCTATGTACATGTATTGTATTTTGGCCATTTTCCATAGACTAATTATCATATGGATTATTTGAAAATAAATATCTTTTGTGCATGGTTGACATTATAGATATAGTTGTGAACCAAGTTTACCGAGGACATGTATGTTAAATGGTAAGCATACTAGGTTTCATGAATAATACAAATGGTGGAAGACTGGAAGCTATAGTTGGGGAAATAGGTTTTGGGTGGAAAATCTCTTTTCAAGTTGGAGGGGAAACATTTCTCATGAACTTTAGTGTCATTTTATTTTAAAATAACCATTATAGAGTCATACACAAGTTCATTACCAGCAATATGGATAATTATTTATTATCGCCAACTTATAAGAGCCTGAACTGAGCTGAATTGAATTGAACTGAACTGACTGAACTGAAATTAAACTGAAGATAACAGGCCATAAAAGAGTTATAAATATAGATGATACTGTCCATTTTAGTAATAACTATCAACAAACTTGAAGCTTAAGTGGGTAAATTATGCCCTTGTAGTGTATAAGTGTATTCCTCAACAGTCAAGACCCTTAATTTCATCCTGTTCTTCTTGGTCCACACCAATCTATATTAAGATTATAGAAGGCAAATTAAAAGGGACAATATGCATGCAAATGAATGACTTGAAAATCTGGTGTAGTACAAATTACCAAAATAAAGTTTTCCTTTTTTTTTTATGAGCATGCAAAAATATGCTTTGGCAGGAATGAGATGACTACTCTATGATGTGAAAAGGAGATGGATCAATGCATCACTGCAGGATGGCTGGATGTTTTCATCAACAGCATCCTATACATCTCAAATTTTGGCCAGTGGTCCGTGGAGTGTGGGTTGGATTACTTCTTGTTCTTAGTAGCGGGCAGTGACATTATATGTTCTTCCCGTGATCATAACGTTAGGGATTTATTAGGGTGTATTCTTTTCATCTGTAATTTAACTTTAATTTATTTGTTAATTTAAGTTATTTGAATTTATGACATAGTGAACTTTTTTTCTTTGTAAAATGAGGGAAATAAGAGGCAAGGAGAACATGCCTTAATTTCATTTTCATCACACTTGATGGAAGTTTAAGTTGAATTGCACATTTGTTTTATACTATTACATATATATAGTTTCATGGTTTTGTATTATGTTGGTTGCATGTGTTGCTTGCTTTTAGGAAACAGTTATGAAAGTTGATGTCAAATACTTTGTACAAGCCAACTTTAAATATATGGGCTGACTTTTAATGTAGTTTTAGATATTGAGTTTTGTTGAGCCCATGAGAAACCCACATGTGAGTGAAAGTGCTGTCCCACATTGAAAGAATATAAAAGTGAAGAGAAATATTGGGATGTGTATCCCACATTGAAGAAAAAGAGAAAGTCGTGTCCACTTTATAAGGCTAAGGGGCTACTCCCCTCATTGCCATATGGTTTTGAGGTGGAACCTCCTTGGTCGTATAAAGTGAACAGTTGTGACGGGTGTGGCCTAGGCCCGTTTATCATGAGCCTAGGGAGATCCTAGGATGAACACGAGAGTTCGTGTGAGAGGAGAGGATGAAAAACACGAGAGTTCGTGTAAGAGAATGAGAAAAACCTTAAACACAAGAGATTGTGTGAGAGGAGAAGAAAAATATGACGGGTTCGAATAGAAAGACGTTCTCGTTGTATTGATTGATGGGTTCGAAAAGAATGGCGTTTTCATCAAGTGAGAGAATAAAATAATGTTAACATGAGAATTTGTGTAAGATGAGTGATTAATTGCACGCATTATTTATTATTGCGTCCAATATAGTGAGATTGTAAATCTACACCTCCTTGGTCGTATAAAGTGGACAGTTGTGACGGGTGTGGCCTAGGCCCGTTTATCATGGCTGGGGAATATAGTTCTCTGTATTTTTCCATTGTATTTTCCCATTCATAATATTTGGCCACATTACAATATATATAGACAATACGAATATCTAACCCTAATATTCCCAAATATCTTAACTTCCTAAATCTATTCACAATATCTCATGTATATCTTTTCACAATAATATCTCACATGATATTATTCTCATAATATCATATTACAATATATGTTCCTATCTCAATAAGTTCCATTCCACTAAAAGGTCACAACTGCAACAAAGTATTAATGTTATACAGTGTTGTTTATAATTTAGCCTAGTTTAGTTCAGTTTCATAAATTATGTACAATTTAAAAGAACGGGACGTAATTATTTACTCTCGGTCCAACTTTATGTCATTATTGGACTATAGAGAATTAAAAAAGTTTAACAAATCAAGTAAGTTTAGATAAATCGATATGTAGCATTTGATAATTTGGGTTCTGATTTTATTTACATAGGCTATTGGATATCACTCTTAGCAATTGGGCTTATCACTTGTTTATAAACTTGGGCCTTTGTGTTAGGCTTTCCAATTGACCAATGCTTTACAAACAAGCTTATTGTGTCCAACTGTCCACTAATAATCTTGACATATTTGCTAATATCTTTAAGAATTAATGAGGTCTCATATTTGTATTAAGCTGCTAACTTCCTTTTCCACGCTACTCTTTGAATATTATACAAATTGTAACTGTCAAGTAATAAGCGACACAAGACTAATTGGAGTAAATATTTGAAATTTAAAACTTCTCATGCTAGCTTATTATATTTTTCCATATGATATACTTATCCTATGTCTTAATAATATTGTGATTTACTTGTGTGATACTTTTTTCAAGCAACTTGATGATCTACACATTTTTTACATCGAGTCACATCGTGCTCCACGAATCAACGTTACATGTACTAAGACCATGAGCTTATGGGGTTGTTTGGTAAGTAGCTTTTTGATGGCTTTTTATATAGCTTTTGGCTTTTGGCTTTTGGCTTTTGGAAGTGGTCAAACAGCCAAAATTTGTGTTTGGTTAATTGGCTTTTTGGTTGGCTAAAAAGCCAGCTTTTCCGCCAAAAGCCAAAAGCCAAAAGCCAAAAGCTAGTGAGAGTAGCTTTTTTGGGTTGGCTTTTGGCTTAAATGATAACAATTACAATTTTATCCCTCATGACACCTATTATCATTTTCATCTCAATTACCTTTCTCTCTCCAAAAATCAAAAACCCACTATTATACTACAGAGAGAATTTGGGAGAAGTTGTGGTGAAGGTATCACATTGCTGCTAGCTTGATGGAAACTAGACGAGCCAAGCGAGTCAGAAGACAATAATATTAGATTATTAATATGCATTCTTATGATTTATTTTTTCTAAGTTACTACTCCGTACCTATGTTCTATTATTCATTTTGGATTGTGTTATTGAAATTTTGTAAGCATTATTTTACATGTGATAATAATAATAATAATAATAATAATAATAATAATAACCAACAAAATAAAAAAAAAATTATTATGAAAAAAAAAATAGGAAGTAACAGTGATAGGTGTTATTAGTAGTAGTAAATAATAATCCTATTTACAAAAAAAAAAAAAAAAAAAAAATTATTATTTATAAAAAAAATAGAGGTGATACTACTTGGGTAAAAGTTAAAAAAAAACATTATTATTATTAAAAAATAATAAAACATATCAATGCCCTTAAAGGTAATTTTAGCCCTAAACAACCAACAACCAATAACCAAGTTTACCAAACATATTTTTTAACAGCTAACAGTCAAACAACCAACATAAAAAGCCAATAAATACAGCTGGTCAGACAAGCCAAGAGTAACAGCCAACAGCCAATTGCCAAACAAGGCCTATGTCTCATATATAGAGATGATCTTATTGAATGTCCAAAATTTGTATACAAATGTAACAATAAATTTTAAACCAATAATACAAGTACTAGTGTCCATTATATTCGGACTGAATTGTACAAAGAATGAGAAGACATACTACTCTACATATATTAGAAATACTACTAAGTTAGTTAATTAGCTTGGTTTGTAGTATGGATAAACAGTATACAGGGTTTGTAAAATGGTCAAAACTAATAAAACAAAGGCAGCAACCACGGATATGAAGGACCAAGGTGTGTTGAAATACGTATATTTCAATGTAGCCCAATAAACATGCCAATCATTTTGATGATACATGTTAACATCATCAAACAACTTGGCTAAATAACATTGGTCGATATCGAATGCTACTTCCTTGCCCAAATTGTTGATAAATGTAGCAATTTCAGCCTCAGTTCCAAAATAATTTTCAAGAATGTTCTTGTCACAAAGGTACTCCACGTCCTTAGCCGAGTTAACAAGACAATCTACAAACGTTGCGTATGTAGTGAAGTACGTGGAGTGACCATTGTGACATTGCTCGTATGATACGCAATTTGCTAGCAACGAGCTAAGGAAATCGTCGAAGGTCACCCTTGGCATTTCGATCACACCTCGTTTAAACTTGACTGCTAGGAAGGTCTCGGATTTTCCGGGCCTAAGATGGATCCCGGCTTGTCGGAGCTTTGAAACTGAATGAATTACATGTGAAGGAGCTGTGTTTTCTTTTGAAGGATCTTCTGGGTCTAATTCTGGGGTGATGAAGCTAGAGCGCAAGAGATCTAACAAATGCTTGGGTTTTAGATCCTAGCATTACACAAAATATGTAATCCATTAATTATTTTTCATTCAAAAATCACAATAACTAATCATTCACAAATCCATGATTACTAAAATATAATTAGGAATGTAAAATGAATGATTAATTGATAATGGTTTAGTAAGCAAGATTCTATGAAAATGACAGGAAACCAAAATATCCATCATCAAAGGGCCATTGGTGAATTTAAACCATTCATTCCCTCAAAAAAAAAAAAAAAAAAAAAAAAAAAAAAAAAAAAAAACCCTAGTATTTCTTTATATCATCCCTTGACCAGTTGACCGTTGTGAACAATGAAATATCACAGCCTCATAGTATTTGAGAGTGAGGAGTAGCTCAAGTGGTTAGAGCTCCCCTCCTAATTTTAGATATTAAGATCAATTCTCATCACCTGTTCTTACGACTCTCTTAGAGCATACACAACAATGAGGAAAAAATATTTTCCTCATTCTCTCTCTACCCACTTTCTCTCTCCTTTATTTCATGAGGAAAATTGGTGAGGAAATTTTACCCCATCAATGATCAAAAAAAATTTCCTCACCTTTCTCTCTCCTACTTATTCCAATACTCCACTTACATTTCTCTCTCTTACACATTACCATATATTTGTTGATTTTTGTATAATTAAGTGTAAATATTACGATTTAGGTTTAGTAATCAAATTATTTTAATGAATTTAAAATATAAATTTCTAATTTAACGTGCATAAAAATAAAACCTGAAAAAAAAATTCCGTAGTAATAAAACCGAATTTTTTTGGATAATAATAATAGAACGAAAAATAACGTACAATCGTTAACTATTCTACATACTAAAATAATATATTGTCGTACAATTATTATAAACTATTCTACAAACTTTAATATTTAATAACCTTACATTATTAAAATTACGCTTACTGAATTCGAACATTGTACGATATTTGATTTTTTTACTCATTAGTAGAACCATATTTTTGCCAAATGTGTTCCACTAAATCCGCCTTTAAAAAACATGAGTGTCTCTATCACGTAAGGTCATTCTTCTCTGAACATACGTGTCAAAATCAACGTTAGGCGGTCGGCCAACATTGAATTCAAAAGGCTCGTTGTTGTTCACCGTGACACTTGTTGTTGCACTGTTGTGTTGTGGCCGATCTTGTTCGTAGTACTTTCTCAAAACTTCGGCCCGAGTATAGTTGTGTCGTTCATCTTCGACAATCATGTTGTGCATAATGATACAAGCTTTCATAATATCGCACAAAATGTCTTCGTTAAAGGCAAGTGCCGGTTGTCGTAGTATGGCGAACCTGGCCTGTAGTACCCCAAACGCTCGTTCAACGTCCTTTCGAGCAGCGGCTTGTTTATCAGCAAATAATTTATCCTTCTGAAGTTGAGGTAGAGTTATACCTTGAATGAAAGTAGGCCATTTAGGGTAAATGCCGTCTGCTAAATAATAGCCCAAGTTGTATTCATGGCCGTTCACAGAAAAATTAATTGGAGGTGCCCGGCCATGCAAAACATCATCAAACACCGGAGACCGATAGAGGACATTAAGATCATTACAAGCTCCAGGGATTCCAAAGAAGGCATGCCAAATCCATAAATCTTGATCTGCCACGGCTTCCAGAATAAGGGTAGCATTTTTACTTCGGCCTGCGTATTCCGCTTTCCATGCCATAGGACAATTCTTCCACTCCCAATGCATGCAATCAATGCTACCTATCATACCGGGAAAGCCACGCATTTCATTTTGATACAAGACTCTCCTTAAATCTTCGTCCGTGGGACTTCTAAGGTAATCAGCTTCAAAATGGGTGATAACCCCTTGGCAAAAGTGTTGCAATGCATTCCGAGCGGTAGTGTTACCAATGCGTAAGTATTCATCCACGGCATCCGGGGCGGTCCCATATGCCAACATCCTAATTGCTGCGGTGCATTTCTGTAACGGAGATAACCCAAGTCTGCCAGCTGCATTCCTACGTTGTTGGAAGAATTGATCTCCTTCAACGACCTTGTTCATAATCCTACAAAACAAAGGTCGTTGCATTCGAAATCTACGGCGAAACTGTTTTTCGTTGTATACTGAGTTACTTGCAAAATAATCATGTAACAACTGTACATGCCCCTTTTCCCTATCTCTCTTATCTGTATCGCCTCTAGGCTCTGGAACACGATCAATTTCGGTTATGGGTTAGGGTTGTGTTTGGTTAGGCAACATAGTTGGTAGCTGAGTAGTGAAAAAGTCATCAACTAATTGATCAAATTCCGCATATTGATCAGAATCAGATGAGCTTGATGATGAGCTAATGGAAAACATTTTGTATGTGGGATAAGAAAGAATTTTTGGAGGGTTTATTATATTTTGGTGTGTTTGTGGGTGATTGTTTCAGTGGTATTTATAAACCATGGACTCAATGTGTGGTCATAAACTAGAGCGACAATTCAATTACTGACACGAGTGACAATTCAATGACACAAAGTTCACATGACTACTATCAATCCAAAAAGACACGAGTGACAATTCAATGAGACTTGTCTACTTTTCAATGACTACTGAAAATACATTAAAAGGAGATTGACATAAATGAGACAAGTGACTTTTCAATGCAACCCAAAACAAACAACTTATTACGACTAGTCATTGCTTAAAACAAATAAACTTCAGTACATACTTAGCTCATTACAAATATATAATCACAATACTTAAAAACCTACACGAGTCTTCGCCCGTAAACTAGTTCAATTAACTCTTCCTTGTGCGCCTCTTCAGCAGCAGTGAGTGGTGTTGTCTTACTCAAATACAATTGCAGCATATCAAAATTCATCTTCTTCTCTGCTAATTCAACTTGTTTTTGCTTCCTCTTTTCCTTTTCCCTATCAAGTTCCAACCTTTGTTGTCGTAGATTTGCTTCTCGTTCTCTAACCTCAGTACACGCCCTCATCTGTTCACCGATACTCAGAAATGCACTCTCGGAAGCCACTGCTTTGCCCTTACGCTGAGATTTCGTTTTTTTAACACCATCAGGTCGTCGTAGACCTCCCGACGAAAATCCATCAGTTCGAACGTCACTCTCACCCTCAGCCCTAGACCTCTTCCCACTTCCACTACTATTTTCTTCGTCATCAGCACCACAAGCCTTTCTTTCCTCTTTCGACAGACCCCATCTAAGCTTTGTCCTCCACTTCGAGTCTTGATTAACCATTTCCACTGCGTGGGGAAAAGCAAAATTATGTTGTGGATTAGTGGAGATATAAAACAACTTTGATGCATTTTTAATTCGATCAGCTTCGTTGTAACCACTTCCACTTTCTGGAAGTTTACCCGCTTCCTCATAGCAACTAGTCCACTGGAGCAAATCAGCTGCCATTCTTCGCCAATGTGTCTCTAAACTCTTCAAAGGTCTTGGCGGTAGTATATGCGGCTTCTCTGCTTGAGCTGCATTATAAGCGTCACATACTTTTCGCCAAAGGTGAGATGCTTTTTGATTCGTACCAACAAGCGCGTCTCCACTTATTTTCAGGTATAACCCAATTAGAGCTTCATCTTCAGCAACTGATCAAATGCGACTTGCTTAAGCTAGTGGGTGGTTGGTCGGTATTCTAGGAGGTGGTGGAGGGTATTGAGGTGTCTCCGGAACAACTTCTTCTTGGCTCTCATCATACTCAGAGTTGCTCCCTACAGTAACGGGAGGAGTTTGTTGTTCATAGTAACTGTTTTGATTAGGAATTTGAGAAGGTGTTTGTTGGTGATCAGAATTTTGCAAAGACGGGTTGCCTAATCTTCCTAGGAATAGTTGAAAATTGGGATTAGTGATGAAATCTTCTCCTAAATCAGAAAAATGTTGAGAAAGATGATAGTAATTAGGGTTGTTGGGATCCATTAGATTGTATGTTAAAATAACAACAATAATTGTTACTTTATTTAAAAAAAAAAAAACCTCCGGAATTACAATAAAAAATTAAATAAACGATAACGTATTAATTAAATATTAGACTAATTAAAAAAAAAAACAAATTACTTAGGAACACAAAAAAATAACCCTTTATTAACTTAACAATAGAAATTAAAATTTTGTTTTTAAATAAACAACAATAATAATTACTTGACAACAAAACTGCTCCGAAATTATAATTAAAACAAAGAAACAAAATTATAAATATTAGAGGGGGATTTTATTATTTTTTTTTAATTATAGCCTTTCTCAAATTTATATAAGAAAATAATATTTAGATGTAAGTAGATTTGGGAGAAAATTAGCAAAAGAAAAAATTTGTGCTTTTTAAAAGTTTGTCAAAATATGTCAAAATGGATGTCTATTTGTAGGGAAAAAAATTTTAAGACCGTTTGTGAAATTTTTTTTTTAATTATATTTAAACGAAAATAGCCGTTTAGATATGTGACCGTTTTAAAACGGTAGGAATTTTCTGATTGGGTGGGAAACGCTGACAGGACGCGTGTCAGCGTTTCATTGGCGCTGCTGACGCGCCCTGTCAGCAGCTGCATTTATATTTTTTTTTTCCTGAGCAACCATCAAAACGACGCGTTTTGATGGAAGCTTGTTCTTTCAGCTTCCCAAAACGCGTCGTTTTGGAGGTGGGCTCAGCAAAAAAAAAAAGTTGCGATTAGTAATTTTTGTGGGGCCCACTACACACTATTCATCATCAGATTTCCTCATCCTATGAGCATTTTTGGACTTCCTCATGAGCAAATTTTTTTTTCCTCATTGTTGTAGTACCAAATTCATCATTTTTGCTCAATATTTTTGCTCATGAGGAAAATTTTCCTCATTGATGGCAATGCTTTTAACTCAAAAAAATCAAAAACAGCCTCACAATATATCATTGTACATATAAACTCCCTATGCCTTTTAAGCCCTAAACCAAATTATTATTTGAATTTGTACTTTAACCAAGTAATAAAAAAATCTCTCTATTTACTTGTTACCTTGTTAGTGGATATATGTATTCGTGTTTGTTAATTTTCGTTAATATTTCTCGCATTTGTCATAATAAAAGAAGATATATGTGACGCCAAAAGCCCGCTTAAGTGTCCAACAAACTCTTCCCACTTAAGGATATTTTAAATTTCTATCTTGGCCCGGCGGCTCCTTGCATGTGTCAAGTCATATTATTGACATTTACTGTTTAAGCTGGAATTGAATACTCGTACCATCGTACATTATAGACTTATACGGTTATACCTTATACCCCCCTCTCCCATTAAAAACTAAGGTTTGGAACAAGAGTAATATCAATGAAAGTAATTTCATTACTTTTACAGTAATAATTCATCTTATACAGAGAGTGAGGAATAACTCAAGTGGTTAAGAGTTTTCCTCCCGATTTTAGGAGTTTTTAGGATCGATTCTCACCCCTGCCCTTGTGGTTCTCTAAATACAATAATTTATCTTATATAAGTATGCAGGAGTAATTTCATTGTTTACTCTACTTATTGTTCTAATTTTTAAAAGTTAGATGTTTAAAATACAATTAATTTGATTTGCACATGTGGTCTCAAAATCACTACTTGTAATTAGGAGTTTAAAATTAAATTAAAACTTGATTTGCATTTTTATATATTTAATTTATTCCATTTGGTTGATAAGATGTAACATGCTTACAAGCTGTGCATGCCTCAATAATTTCATCTTTTCATTGGATTTTTTTTTTTTTTTTTTTTTTTTTTTTTTTTTTTTAAATAAAGGTTTCTCTCAATTTTCCATGTATATGGACCCATACTCAAAGCACTATCACTTTTGTTTATTAATTATGGTTAGTACGTACCACAAAGTTTATCTTGCTGGCATAAATTAATTAGCTAAAAATACTGTTTTTATGTCACACTTGGATTCTAGAAATCATTAGAAACCATTTATTTCTCTAAGAGACTAAGATTCATTAAAAAAGATTCATTAATTTATTTTTGGTCTCTCCTACACCCCTTTTAATTAAAACCATTTTGTTAATGAGCGTCCCGGGGCGTTAGATAAGGATAAATTATATTGGTTGAAATGATATTATGTTAGGGATTCATGACAAAATCACGCGTCGTTCGGTGGTGTAATTAATGTTAATTTTACTCTAATATTTGCACTTTAATTCTCTTATCTAACGCCCCGGGGGCGCTCATTAACTTTGCCTAATTAAAATTAAGAGTTTGATATATACAAGTATACAACCACAAGAGCTAAGTTCTAACTATTACATGACGATCGATATATTCCAATACAACCCGAAACCACTCGATCATTATTTGTTGATGTTTATGATTTTAACTTTTGAAATCTTAGTTTTTTTTTATCTTTTTTTTTTTGGTTAACATTTATATTTTACTTTAAGAATCTTTGAACTAAGAGTGACATTAGTCTGTGTGTTATTTTACATCAAACTTAGAATGTACTAATGCTAAATGAACAAGATAAATCTGTACGAGTATGCGTTATTTTAACATAAACTAGAATGTACTTATACTAAATAAATGACATTAGTCTGTGTGTTATTTTACCTCGAACTTAGAATGTACATATGCTAAATGCACGAATTATATTAACAATATCTAGAAAATTAACAAGAAAAACTAACCTTGTACTTCCAAATAATTTCGTCCGGCCGTTGAATAGTAAAATTGAAGAAGCTCAAAGAAAGCGTAGCAAGAGTAAATTCACCACAACTCTCTTTATCACCACTAGTTAAATCATACAAACATTGCAAAACAAAGAATGGAATTTGATTTTCCAACCTATGTAAATCCCTCAAAAGTGCCGGAAATATCCAAGACATAGAAGCAATAGGATCATCATCTTCAAACAACACCAATTTTGCAACCTTCCTAAACAACTCAATAATAAAACAACCATCAACAACTAACATCTCAAGGAAGTGTTGTTCCTCTAGTGGTATATCTTCCGAGTAACATTCGCGTGCGGACGCCCCGAGTGGGGCGACCGCATTGAAGAGGTCCGGGAGGGTGAGGTGGGTGACTCGACCGAGGAGTTGACCGAGGTAATGGTACTTGTGTTCCTCCATCATTTGTAAATGAGGTTGGTTATGATGGAATGGACCTATTGAGATGATTTGTGGTTGGTAGAGCTTTCCATTTACGTCGTTGAAGCTCTTAGGGACTTTGAAGATTGAACATGTGGCTCGACCGGCCGCCTTGCTTAGGATTTTTGGTGGTGTGTTGATTTTTTGATTGATCAAGGCTAAGCGGAAGTTGTCGATTGTGACCATGTTGATGGCATGGTGGACTTGGCCGTCGTCGCGGTGGCGGGTTTGAGTTTGGTTTGGGGATGGTGAGCTGCTTGCCATGGAGTATTATTGTGAAGTAAGGTTCTTGGAAAATACTTAAATTGGTGGCTTGACTTAAGAAGATGAAGAGGGTGCTCTGTTTTGGTTATCTATACTTGGGAATAATCTGTTTTTTTTTTTTATACAATTATTGAACAACAGCTCATTTTCTTTCCAATTATGTCAATTTTGTAATTATTTGATGATTGTTCTGTTTTTAAGTCCAACTACGACTTTCTTTTCTTTTTACATTTGGAGAAGGAAAAATATGAATTTTTTTTTTTTTTTTTTTTTTTTTTTTTAAACAGGAAAAATATGAAAGTTTAAGAAGCGTTTTTCAATATAAAACTTTTTTTATCTAAAGAAAATTTTTTTAGATAAATTACTATCTAAAAATGGATCAATCTTGAAATGTCATAATGCGGTAATTGTCTAAAACTGCAACATAGTTAGACGCCTAGTTTTCTTTTCCATACAAATGTACTACCGTCTACTGACAATTGATTTTGGTAAATTAGATAGGAGTAATGAGTCTAAACCTATAAAAATACTAAAGGTTTAACATCTACTTTTTATTTAAAAAAAAATAAAAAAATAAAAATAAAAATAAAAAATAACCTACCTTAGCTAAGTGTTTGTTGAAATTTTGAAATATTTTATATCACACAAATATATATATATATATATATATATATATATATATATATATATATATATATATATATATATATATATATATATATATATATATATATATATATATAAGAAGTTAATTTAATTTGGAAAAACAATAATATTTATTACAATAATTTATGATAGAATTGATGATGTTAATTTTTTTTTTCTTATTATTTTTTGACAACACCTAAATAAATTTATGTAATTAAAACAAGAACTAAGACTTACCACGACCAACTTTGAAATTAAAACAATTTGAACATTGAAAATCTGACTTTTAACACTTATTTAAGCCTTTAAAACTTTTGATATTGAAAACAACATTAAACTTAAAATGGCCGGACATGTTGCATATTAGGACCTTCTTACCATACAAAGAGTAGAAGCATAATACACACCATAAAGTTGTTTATCATCAATGTACTTATTAAAACTTTAATATAATAGCACTGATACACTTGATTCCATAATCTATACATATATTAAAAGACGTTCCTAATAAGTATGTATACATGCCACGTGAAATTGATCGAATAAGAACTTGTTATCATCTATCTAAGCTACTCCCTCCGTTTTAAAATAGCTGCTCCTTTTCTCCATGCATGGAGTTCTAGGAGAAAGTAATAAAATAAGGAGGTAGTAGGGTAGGGTGAAAATAAAAAAATTGTGAAAAACAAAAGTAGTTGAGAGAATTGGAAGAGAGAGAATATAAAATTTATTATATATGATTTAAGTTGTGTCCACTAGGTGAGAGAAATGAATTAAGGGTAAGTCTTGTATGTGGCTAGCCACACGATGTAGCCACATTGATTTATAAGGGTAATCTTTATTTATATGTAAGAGTGATCTCATTTTTTTCATAAGAGTAACCCCATGTAGTTCATAAAAAGTAACGCAAATTCATTATACGAGTGAATTAAGTAACTTCATTTGTTCATTCGAGTAACCCCTATTCTTTGGTTTTAAAAATGAAAGAATAATTCCACCTTTTTTTTATTTGTTTTTTATTTTTTTATTTTTAATTTTAAGAAAGTAACCCCTTAATCCCATTAAAGTAACTTACATACGTGAAGGTAATCTCATTTTCTCATCACCATAACCCCCTATTACCTAATTAATTACCTTATATGTGATTATGTGAAGTGACCACACCATGTGGCTAGCCAAATATAAGACTTTGTAATGAATTAAATATTGTGAAAACTTTTCAAATAAAAAAATAGAGCAAGTATTTAAAAAGGGCCGACAAAGGAAAATAAAGCAAGTATTTAAAAACGGAGAGTACTTACCTGTTCTCTTCAGCTTAATATCAGTTCAGTTAAGTTGAGTTCAATTCCTAATTTCCTTCTCTCATAAATAATTCAGTTTAGTTAAGTCCAGCTCCAATCAGTTGAGTTGCGTAAATCAACATGCCCTTAATAGTTGTGATTTCAATTCTTATTCCATTGATATATAATCAGCTTGATTTGAAATCAACATGCCCTTAATAATAGCTGTGATTTCAATTCTTATTCCATTGCAAAAGGTTTTGTGTGAGACCGGACTCACGTGAGATTAGGCTCAATAACAAAAGGCCAACAAAAAGGCGCGGGTTAACTAAACCCGATCTAGAGGCCCGCGACACCAACTCTGCCTTAGTACTGCTTCTTCCTCCATTTTCTTGGATTTTTTTTGTTGTTGTTGATACTCCGAAGAAGAAGGTGGAGCTTTGAAGATCGGCTTCTGAGTGTAGATCGAGAAACTACCGATTCAATTCTTTGATACTTCGACCTTTTTTCTCCTACAACAACTAAAAATGAAGTTATAGGAGAGAGAAAATCGGATAAAAAATCTGGTTTTTCATTTGATTTATGAAATATTTACTTCATTATGTTTTCACCATTTGAATTTATCCATTCCAGAATACTTGTTTTGTAAATAAACGTTAATTGTTACTGTAGGGAATATTTCAAGCGTTAATCCTCTAGCTTGAACCCCACTGTGATCATACACTAAAGTACGGTGGCGTCCAAAGGGAAAGAAGATAGAGCAAAAGAATCTCCAACAAGTTTTAGGAACTTGTAAACCGTTCACGGGGTGAAGATTACACCCCTTAACGATCCAAGAGATCGTCAACTCCAATAGGTCTTGAACCATGACTGGTAGTTCGGGAATGAAGGTACAAATCCAACCTAAAAGAGATTGAACCTGCCCTAATAACAAGCCTTTACTTTATTCTTATCGTATTCATGTGCGCTTTATGACTAACATACAATCAATAGGATTAACCCTAAACCTGTTTATCTATATTGGTTGAATTTAATGCACAAAAAAAATTATTATTGGCGATCACTTGAATTATAATCATATTAACCCTAACAAGATTATTAATTATCTCATTAAGCGTGATATATTACAAGTACCAATTCCCTTTAAACATACATAAAAGGCGTGATCAAGCAATATAAAATATAAATAATCAAGCAACATAATAATCATGAAAATAATTATAAAAATCATAACAATTATAAAAATAATTATAATAATAATTATAATCAATAATCATGTTAAAGCATAATAATAACAACAAGATCCTAGGCATGATACTAACAAGATTAATAACAAACCCTAGCATGTCACTAAACAATAAAAATCAAATATTTAACCCTAACATGATACTAACAATCATAAATATTAGGAAGAAAATAAAAGGCATCATACTTTTAATCATACTTGATATTAAAGTTACCCTAGACATGATACTAGGAATTATAATAACAACCTAAGCATGATTTCTACATAATAACATCAATAAAGATCATTAAAGTACTTACTTGGATGCCTCGTACCTCTTTCTAATAACAAAATACAAGCGTTAGTAACTTCAAGGAAAATAATAAACAAAAATTAAATTAAATAATTGAAATAGAGATTTGGGACCAAACCCTCATAAATTAAAACCTTTCACGTCTAGGGCGAAGGCAACTTCAAACTTGGCTAGGTGTGTCTAGTGCTAATGTATGAAGAATTGTGTTTGTAAAAAGCTAGGCTAGAAAGCAAGAGAGAATCAAGAAATTCTTGATGAGAGTTGATGAGAAGAATTAGAGAGAATAAGAATTGATGAGAATTGATGATTGAAAACAGAATTTTAAGAGGCTATTTATAGGGAAAATCAGCCAAAAAGATAGACAAATGAATCAGAGTTTCGACGAGAATAAAACTCGATCGCAGCGTCAAACACGCACGTGGCGCCAAACACTGGACTCTAGCGCCAGACGCCAGTATTGGCGCCAAACGCTACACTTCGGCGCCAGGCGCTGGAAAACAGTTTTTACGGATTTTGTTTTTATCATATCTTTTGATCCAAAAGTCCAAATAAGTCATATAATATTTCGTTGGAAAGCTCTTGAAGTCTACTTTCCAACCCAATTAAAATGAAATTAAAATATTTTTTATATAAAAAGATATGGCCAAAATAATGGAAGGGTGTCAGTTTTGGATAGAGTTTCATATCTCATTCATATTTTTTTTCGTTATAACTTGGTTTTAATATTATAATATATCATTGGAAAAATAATTTCAAGATATATCCAACCATATAAAATTTGGATAAAGATTATGAGGTACGAAAATAAAATCTGAATATATTCCACTTCGTACAAAACAAGGATTGTAAAAAGGAGTAGTTTTATTCAATTTCAAACTCTTTAAAACATAATTATTAATCGTAATTCCATTAGGATTTAAGAGAACATTCTAGAGTATTCTAGAAGACTATAATCAATCCTAATAGTTTTAGGAATGATAATTAATAATAGGCCCTCCTCTAGATCATTGGGCCGCATATAAAAACCAAACCGGGCCCAATTTAGTATTTTGGCCATAACTTCCTCATTATTAATCGGAATTGGGCTTATAATATATCGTTGGAAAGGTCTTTTCGAACCCCATACAACTACACCATTATTGGATCCTTATCATGGACCAAACTAAACTAGAATGCACGTTTTTCAAAAATAAGGTTTGGTTTTGGGGAGACGCATTTGGGTGCCTACAGTTACCTAATATAGTTATGAAGAAATTGCATGCCTCGTAAATTTTTAGCTTTCTTGTTATTTCAGAAGATAATGTCGGTGGGTACTCACATAATCATCAACTTCTCTCCCTTTTTGCTAAACCTAAAAACATGATGAATGAAGTTGTAAATATCCTTCACATGTGTTAATATTCAAATTCATGACACTAATATTTTTATACATGACACTAATATTTTAATATCGAACAATAATATTCTAATACATGACACTAATATTCTTATATCTGACAATAATATTCATATACATGACACTAATATTTTAATATATGACAATAATATTCTAATACATGACATTAATATTCTTATACCTGACAATAATATTCTTATACATGACACTAATATTCTTATACCTAACAATAATATTTTAATATCTGACAATAATATTCTAATACATGACAATAATATACTTATACCTGGCAATAATATTCTTATACATGCCACTAATATTTTAATATCTGACAATAATATTCTAATACATGACACTAATATAATTATACCTGGCAATAATATTCGTATACATGACACTAATATTTTAGTATCTGACAATAATATTCTAATACATGACACTAATATACTTATAACTGACAATAATATTCTTATACATGACACTAATATTTTAATATCTAACAATAATAATCTAATACATGACACTAATATTCCTAACACCTAACCATACTAATCTATTACCAAACAAAAGATTCCTAACACCTGACCATACTAATCTTTTACCAAACAAAATAAACCTAATACCTGACTAAAATAACCAAATATCTTACATTAATTACTTAATATCTGACATTTAAAATATGTCTAACAATAATATTCTAATATCTGACAATGATATTGTAATATATGACAATAATATTCTAATATCAAACCTTACAAGTTTACTATCATGCAAACATTAAAAGTTTAAAGTCTGACATCAAAAGTTTTATACTACGTATTTGACATTATAAGTTTTATATCAAACATTAAAAGGTTAATATTTGACATTAAAAACTTTATATCTGATATTTAAATTTTAATATTAATAGCTTTAAGGAGAGAATTCTCCTTCTTATTACTGTAGCAAACAAGAAATTCATAACAATAAGAACAAGCAATGATATCAGATCATCAGCAATAGGAACACGGCGGCTCGACATGTCGAGCAGTATTAATATAATCTTCCCCAAATTAAATACATAACCTTGGCCATCGGATTATCCTGATAAGGAAAAATCGACCTCCCATGAATCGCCTTACCTCGAGTATAAACAAAAAGCAACAATTTCTTAAACGTCTAAGGAGGAGTCAGCCATTGAAGAGCTGAAGAGTTAGGCAAAGTTTGAAAAAAAACCAGAAACTTCGATTGATCAAATAGAGTAATAATGAGAAGAGCACCTTTTATGGAGTCAATTTCGGAAATTTTGGGGCTTTCGTACCAGGGTTGATGATGGAGGTGATGGGAAGAATGTAAATATCGAGGGAGAGGTCGCCAGAGAAAGGGGGGAGAGAGAGAGGAGAGCAGAGGAGTGGATAACTGAGGAGAGAGAAAGGGAAAGAAGGAGAACTAGAGAATGAAGATGGTGGACTCACCGTGACTCCGTTCTACCTAAAAGTTCACTATCCCCTTTGATATATAATCAGCTTGATTTGAATGAGTGTCAATCTATACAAATATGCTTTGATATGATTTTATAATGATTGATATATATATTTCCACCATAGGTAGCAATTGGTTGTTTGCAAGAAAATGTTAACTTTTGATTAATTCAACAAATTATGCCTATTTTATTTCATGTTTCATAAAGTATCATGTTTTATGATCAATAGCCAATAATTACTAAACAACTAATAATTGTAACTAAAACTGATATAAAGTAAAAGAATTTAAGAGAAATGTCTAATTGATGTAATATTTGTTACATTTTTTTTTTTTCAAAATCATTTTGGTGTTTAGATATTTGATCATTTTTTACAAGTGTGTTATTAAGGTTGCTTTTTAGCTAACACAGTACATTGATATTCTTTTTATTCCTATATTTAAAAGAAAATATTTTTTTTAACTTTTTTTTTATTATATCTTTTTTAATATCTGAGATGTGGAATTACATTATGAAATTTAAAGATTTCAAAGCAATAAATTATTGTCTAATAAATTTAAAGATTTCAAGCCAAGAAATTATTGTCTAATGAACATGCTTTCGTTCTTTTACAAAGAATCTTGTATTTTTGTATTTGACCATTAATTTACGCCTCAATATAGTAAATTTTTATAATAAGCTATTTTAGTAAAAATTTCTTGATTGATTAGTTTATAAATCCTTATATTTTAGGTTGTGTGAAAGGATTTACTGTATTGTGCAGTTACTTTTTATTTTTTATTTTTATTGATAGTTTGGAACTTCAATGGTATTTATCTATTTAAAAAGAGTTTGATAATATAAGTAAAAGCAATAAGGAAATATAATATAATATAATATAATATATACTATACATTATTTGAGTTTTTCTTTTTATGATTTTAGATGAATTGGATGAATATGTGAGGAATTAGAAGAAATTAGATGAATATAAGATAAACGTTATTAAATATATAAACCTGCACATGCTACTCGATGTGAACATTTGTCTTTTTAAGGAGATTTAGGACATGTGTTCCAATTAACTTTATTTTGATAACATATCTTTTGTTCTAAAATCTTCTACTCACTTTATGTTTTCATTCGTTTTTCTAAATCTTACTCACTTTTCCTTTAATCCTATTAGACAAACTTTTATTCATTTTAAAAAAAATTATATATACAACTCCACTTTGTGGCCATTGTGGGAATGCAATTATATTTGATAAGACATACTCTCTATCTCTCTCCACTTTATAGCAAAAAATTATTTGCTTGTACAATTCCCTTTTTAAATTTTCTTGATTTGTGTATCTAGAGTAAGAGTTAAGAAACCAGAGATAGTGTATATTTCCTTTGTTCTTTATAATAAGTTAGTTGATGCATTTTGTTGAAGTTATCAATTTAATCAAAACGTTTAAATTAATGGTTGAAGCGCTGGATCGATTTATGTACTCTATCTAACCCCCTCATATGAGAGCCTGTTGGGCCTCAACTGTGGATGCAACATGGGCTCCACCATATAGCATTAATATTCTTCCACTTTGAAAGTAATACACATGAGAATGAGGCATGAATGTGGTTGTCGAGGCACGTTGGCCTCGTAATTTACTACTTAAGTTGCATTGTCCCTTACGTCGAGCTACTATTGTTTATTGTGATAATGTTAGTGCTATTTATCTCACACACAACTCAACTAAACATTAGCGTACTAAACATATGGAGATGATAATTTGATTTTCCAGGGAAAAGTTTGGGTTGGGATAGGTTCGAGTGTTACATGTTCCTAGGTATTCATGTAGACGTCATTTGAAGCGTGCCTACTTGAACACGTGTGAATATGCTAAGAGATCATAAGAAGTTGGATTTAACATTGTAATGATTAGGGATAAGATAAGGGATAAAGTAAAGCGCCACCAACAAGATTTTAAAGAACTTATTTGTAAACCGTTCATGGATTCTACGAAAGGGACAAAGGTAGCCAAGAATTATAATCCATGACGGTTACATACGCCATTTATAGTCCATGAAATGACTAACTCTAATTGTTTAATAATCACAATTGGAGGAACAGGGATGATTGTATGAAATTCAGCCAGGGAGACAATCTCATATTGGCCTCTACTCCATTTTAATTGTGAAAAGTATTATTTTGCGATTTAAAAGATAAAGAACAATATTCAATTTTCTCCAAACTAAATATTGTGATCACTTTTTAAGTCTACAAGATTAATAGGCCAGTGGGGCGACCACATTGAAGAGGTCGGGGGGGGGGGGGGGGGGGGGTAGGGTGGGGAAGGAGGTGGGTGACTTGACCGAGGTAATGGTACTTGTGTTTCTCCATCATTTGCACATGGAGTTGGTTATGATGGAATGGAACTATTGAGATGATTTGTGGTAAGTAGAGCTTGCCATTTGCGTCGTTGAAGCTCTTATAAAGGGACTTTGAAGATTAAACATGTGGCTCGACTGACCGCCTTGTTTGGGATTTTTAGTGGAGTGTTGATTTTTTTATTGATCAAGACTAAGCGGAAGTTGTCGATTCTGATCATGTGGATGGCATGGTGGTCTTTGCTGTCATCGCGGTGGGCGGTTTGAGTTTGGTTTTGGGATGGTGAGTTGCTTCCTATGGAGTATTATTGTGAAGTAAGGTTCATGGAAGAAACTTAATTAGGTGGCTTGACTTGCGAAAATGAAGAGGGTGTTTTGGTTATCTATACTTAGAGCATCTTTAACAATGAACAATTAAAATTGTTTGTGTTACTATTTGAATAAAATTATGTTAAAAAATTAAGGAAAAGATGAATAGTTTGATGAACAATTGTGAATGGTTTGGTTTTCTAAACAGTTTGTGAAAATTATTTGTTTGACAAAATTCACTTTTGCTGATTAATTTATTGTAAATTATGTTTGTATTTAATTTTTAGTTAAGGTGGGGTAGGTGAATAGTGACATGAACTTTTTTTTTTTTTGGTTCATTGTTAAGAGAAGGATGTTAGAAATTATTTGTTTGTTTGATGTATGTGAGAAAGAAAGTATTTTTTATTGTGAATAGTAACATGAATAAAAACTTTTTGTTCATGAATAAGGATGCTCTTAGGAATAATTTTTTATTTTATTTTATTTTTTTATTGGTAAAAACAATGAACATTAACTTATATAGACCTGGTTCACATTAACTTATTGTTGACCACTAATATTAAAGATAATATATACGGAGTAGTTGTTTTATTAGTAAAAAAAGATACTATGTTTAAAATAAGGTTATTATGTTAAATTGTGTCGTTATAAAGGTTATAAAAGGTCATTATGTTAAAATTAGAATCAATATGTTCAATATAACGTCATACTTCAATTTCAAAATACAAAAGGTCAACACACATGTTAAAATTAAGGTTACCATGGTAAAATTAAGGCAATTTTATAATTATGGTTACTATGATCAAAATACAGTCAGTTGCTCGTTTATTGACCTCAGGCCCATAATAATATTATTGTGAACCATATCCACACAAGTATTTTTGAGAAAATCTATCTATCTATATACTATACTAAAAGAGAAGCGTCTCAATGTGAGCCTGACAAATGTCACTATATGATTCGCTATCTTATATTATATTATTTATTTTTTAAATTTTTTTAATGTTTATGCTTCCATATAAAAACAAGAATATTCTAAGTATGTTATTCTAAATGACTACATAAAATATTATGGAAAAAAAAAAATGCAATATCACATTTAACTAGTAAAGTCTAACTGTAGGCGTCGCTCGAAGTGCGCCTACGTTAAAAGCATGTTGTGAATATGCTTGACACTCATAGGAAGTGGGAATTGACATATACGATAAGGGACACGATTAGGGACAAGGAAAGTAGGGAGCCGCCAACAAGTTTTTTAAGGAACTTGTAAACCGTTCACGGATCATAAAAAGGCAACCACGATAAGGGACAACGATAGGCAACAACGATTGACCCGTGAAGGTTACACCCCATTCATAATCCATGAGATTACTAACTCCATATGGTTCAGAACCACGAAAGGAGGATCGGGGATGATGGTACGAAGTGAGTCATGGAGTCACATTCGCCCGTATTGGCCTCTACTCGATTCTTATAATGAAAAGTAATTCCTGCGATCTCAAAGGCATACAAACAAAATATTCAATTTGCTCCAAACTATTATTAAGCTAAATTGGTTTAATATTAATGCAACACATAATTCTAAAATATTGTGATCACTTGAATTAACAACAAGATTAAAAAGGAACCTAAACCGGTTGTCCAAATTATCTTATTAGGCGTGATTTTCAATTACATATTCTCTTTAAACATGCAATATAGTGATCATAAAAATAATAGAATAAACATTAATATTGGAAGCAATTTAACAATAATGACGTTAGTCAAACCAAATATAAAATAACCCTAATCATGATACTAGCAATATTAAAATAAAATAAGAGTAATTAAATTAATTAATCACTCACATTCTGCGCGTTCCTTTAAATTGCTACATCATGAATAAATTGTTAGTAACTTCAATAAAAATTTAAAGTAAATGGAAATTAAATTAAATTAAATTAAAAGTAGAGTTAATTTGGTCCAAACCCTCAGTTATTTATACCTTTCACGCCTTGGTTAAAGTATAGAACTTTGGGTATTGTATGAACTCCTTATTAAGGGAAGTATTATGATAGAATAGGGAGGCTAGTGTTTAGGCTAAAGAGGGAGAAGAGAATGATTTGATGATCAATCTTGTTGATGTTTGAAAAAGGGGAGATATGACCTCTATTTATAAGGAAAAAAGAGGGGTCGAAGAAAGAAAAGATAAGAATTCGAATCGGATAAAATCCTTGCGATAGACAACAATTTTTGCGATGTTTGTTTTTATCATATCTTTTGATCCAAAGATTGGAATAATAATAATAAGAAATATTTAGAAATATCTTGAAGTCTACTTTCTAACCCAATTGAAATCAGATTAAAATATTTTGTATAACAAAAGATATAGCCGAAATAGTGAGACGGTGTCAATTTTGGATAGAGTTTGACATTTTATTCATATCTTTTCTGTTATAGCTCGGAATTGATATTATAATATATCATTGGAAAGATAATTTCAAGGGCTATCTAACCATGTAAAATTTGGATAAAAACTATGAGTCACGAAAATAATATCTGTCTATCTTTAAACGTCTTTCAATTCGAATATAAATAGGACTTTCAAAAAAGGAGTTTTATTCAATTTCAAACTCTTTAATCTTATCTTTACAAAAAGGATAATTAGGATCTTTTAGAAACTTGTAGAAGATTCTAATTAATCCTAATTGGTTTAGGAATTGGATTAAATAATTTGGACCCTCCACATGATCATTGGGTCGTAGGTAAGGTGGGCTTAAGTTCGGTTTGGGCTCGGTTTAATATTTTGGCCATAACTTATTTGTTATAACTCGGATTTGGGCCTATAATATATCGTTGGAAATCTCTTTTCAAGCCTCATCCAAATATTCAATAATTGGACCCAGATTATGGACCAAAATAAACTGGATTAAACGTTTTATAAAAAGGGCACGAAATGAATGATTTTAAAGGACACGAAATGAAATATTTTGGGTTTAAAGGCACGAAAAGAGGAAAATAAGTTATGGTTTGGGGAAATGGGCTAGGAGTTGGGTTGGTTTATGAAATGGAAATATGGATTTAAGCACACCAAGATTAAATACTCAACCCGACCAATAATGGCGGTGAAAGGTTGTTCATCATCGGGTTTGGTTTTGGGGAGACATTTTTAGGTGTCTACAGAAGCCCCCACTTTGACTGAGTTTGTAGAAACGTCAGTTTCGAAAACGATAGTCAAAGTAGTCAATAGGGACGGAGAATGATTTAAGACATTCTGCGATCCTAACTCACTCTATATACGCCGATACCTACAGAAAAATGTTAGTTCTACAGATAAAAGAGTAAAGGGAAAGAATGCTTATCTGACACCAGTGTATCGGTGACAAATGAGTTTGGTATTTTTCCTATGCTTGAAGGAATCCACCGGATGACGTTTGTTGAAATGCTTTCCATGCTTGAGGAAAGTCGACAGATGAGTTTGGTAGCTTTCTAAGCTTGAAGAAACCTACCGGATGACACTTTCCATGCTTGAGGAAAGTCGACATATGATTTTGGCATTTTTCTATGCTTGAAGAAATCCACCGATAATGCTTTCCATGCTTGAGGAAAGCCGACAGAGGAATTTTGCGGTTTTCTATGCTTGAAGAAATCCACCGGATAATACTTTCCATGCTTGAGGAAAGTCGACAGATGATGAGATTGCAAGTCTCTGTGTATCGAGAACCTTGCGTTATGAAATGATGGTGGTTCGATTGTCCCCGAACGTGGGCTGTAGATGGTCCGCTTGTCCTCGGACGTGGGCTGTGGTTGGTTCGCTTTTCCTCGAACGTGGGCTGTAGATGGTTCGCTTGTCCCCGAACGTGGGCTGTAGATGGTCCGCTTGTCCCCGGACGTGGGCTGGTTGTAAATGGTCCGCTTGTCCCCGGACGTGGGCTGTAGATGGTCCGCTTGTCCCCGGATGTGGGATGTAGATGGTCCGCTTGTCCCCGGACGTGGGCTGTAGATGGTCCGCTTGTCCCCGGACGTGGGTTGTAGATGAGACTTGCAAAAAATAAATATGCCAATGGACTCGTATATATTGTGATTGAATTGACCACTGACTTGACCAAGTTTGACTTGACATGACAGTACATGTGTATGACTTGTGATTGTGTGTGTCTTGAGTGAGTGTGTGCACTGACACAAGCAATTAAAAATGCAAAATCAAAAATTTTCCGTCATTTTTGTCATGAGTGGAGGGTACCGACTTTCTCCCGAGAAAGAAAGACGTGAAAAATGAAGTTTTGTTTTTGAACTTCCTCAAAATAAAAGTCATGATAAGAAAAGTGAAGAAGTTTTGAACTTCCTTGTTGAGCAAGACGAAATGAATCACATGGGTTTTCTTCTTGTCATATTGAACGACCCGTCTTAAGTATAATGTATGCATGATGTATGTTCTTAGGATAGGAGGCTAAGGACAATTACTTCATGTGACACGATAGATGAATGAACTTAGGTCATGGAGCTAAGCATCACATATGGTGTAAAGAAACGATCTTGAACGTTACTTAGGTCTAGAAGCTAAGCACGTATATAGATGAAGTGATCATGAACGTTGCTTAGGTCAAGGAGCTAAGAACGATATGCTTTGTATTATTACAAATCATTGATATAGAAATATTACTCAGCACATTATGCGATGCATGAAAAAATAAACATTGCTCAGGTCAAGAAGCTAAGCAAGTATATAACGTTTCTTCTGATGGTTGTTGTCTTGAAAGATGATGAAGCATGCACGGTAGGGAAACAAGATTTCATGATAAAGAGTTCCTAAGGGAAAGATGATATGGATATGTATGTGTGAAAGAAGTGTGTGAAAGTGATACTAAGGTGAGGCTGCAAAGGTTATGGTGATGGAAATATATGTGTGAAGATTCAAAGATGATGACTCTTTAGGCTAGGTAGGCTAAATGATGTGGGTTCAAGCCCCCAAGTCTATCTCTAAATGGGTAGGGGTAAGCATTGGATATTCTTTGACTTGATCATGCATGGATATGAATATGAATGTGGCCGCACCTCAATATGAGGTTGCCTACGTATCCATTAGGAATCAGGCCGAATGTAGCTCTAATCGAACTTTGCACAAGTGTATGTACACCTCAAAGAGGTCTTTCAAGGGTTGTAATATGGTTAAGTTGATGGTTTAAGGAAGAAAGAGGTAAAAGGCTCAAGATCCGAGAGAAGCCTCCAAGATGTGTAATTGTGAATTTGAATTTTTTGAATTTTGCAAGTTTATTTTCAACACATTTTTTTTTGCTTTGAATTTTTTTTTTTTGATTATTTTTATTTTCATTATTTTGAATCAATGTGGGCAATCTCAGATCATGCGGTCCATCACTCACTTAGCATTCATGTTTCTCAGGCACGGTACCAAGCACTTGATGAGAGACGCAATATGAGACGTGCTCATATCAAAGACATTGGAACACTTGCCATTAGACATTGTTTTATTGTTGATTTGCTACTTTTTTTTACTTGCTTTTTGAATGTTATACAATTACACACCTTCCAATCCCAGGGTTAAGTGAATGTGGGTTGAAGAAATGAAGGCCAAACGTTAGACGAGGCTCAAAGTGGTTGATGAAGAATGGATATGTGATTGAGTGGTTAATGGGGAATGGCAGGGTTGCAAAGGTGCCTCAAGTCATTGGTGTACCTTATGTTTAGTTCGGCAATAAATGATTCTTTTTTTTTTTTTTTAATTTTTGCTTATCACGTGATCGAATGTAAGAAAGAGATGCTCATTTATGAAGAAGGTAAGAAATGTGACACATAGTCACATGGATAAGGAGAACCTATGCTAGACTTTTTAAGGGGAAGGGTTTGAAACAAAAGAAAAAGAAAACATGAAATCTTGTTGAGAAGCTTGCATCGTGCTTTGTCTTCATGGCTGTTTATGAGTTACTTCTTGCCACCTGCTGAGGAAAAGAGTTTCTTGTTATTGATGCTTTGATTGGAAGGAAAGAAGGAAGGAGTGACGTTCCCCTTATTCTTCCAACTATTGCCTACTGATTTTAGACTCAAGTACTGTGTAAGGAAGAACTCACTTAATGCATTCACTCAGTACTCGGATTGAAAAGGAAGAGTGTATGAAACGATTTTGAAAACTGATGGGAAATACTCCACTCATTCCTATTACGATCGAAAACGATACATGCATGGCCCTAGTATACGATCATAATCAATAAAGTGCATTACTCGAAGACAAAGTGTGTGCAACGACTCAACATGTGTGATTAGGTGAGTTTATTAATTTTCGTGGTATGATCGCATGGCTAGACATAAGGACGTTGTGAAAAACAAAGGACCCAATGACCAAATAGCACGGAAGACTAAAAGACAAACTAACTTGATTAATTTTGTCCATTTTTAATGTTTATGCTATTTACAAAGTGAAAACGGTCCATTGGCAATCGTTAGTCATAAATAAGATCAACCACAATCAAAGACAAAGACACATGTTAAGGTTAGCACAAAAATCGATCACAAGAAACTATGAAGAGGACTAGAATTCTAGAAAAGTTAAGACTCATGGGTAAAAAAAAAATAAAAAAAAAAAAAAAAATCTACAATCCTATGTTATACGAGTTGACACAAATTAAAGGATTTGGCTAAGACTAGCTTGACACGATTTTTTTTTTTTTTTTTTAAAAAATAAAATAAAAAAGGTAACGTTAAAAAGACACCTAAACTGGATAGGCTGTAGTATATCGGTTATAACTTTTGATCTGTGACTCTGATTAGGACAAAAGCAGCTCCAAGTGAAAGATAAAGCTCGGGGCTACAGATCCATAGGTTACACGACACGTAAGTCTTTCTAGAACTCCGGTTATGGCCAAAACAAGTTGACTCTTGTGCAGTATACGGGAATAAAAATCCGGGTGACTCAAAAATTAAAAAAAAAAAAAATCTATGACTCGACTCTAAAAAATAAAAATAAAAAAGGGTTTAATAAAAAAAATAATTAAAAAAAATCAATAAAAAAATGCACATATAAGCACATTGTCACGCATGATGCAATGAAGTTCGCAACCTAAAGTCAAGATCTAAGTTCCACTATGGTCAAGCTTTTGGGTGTCAAAGGGTACCATGGTTAAGAGTTTGGACGCGTTATCAAGGCAGCCTCCATTGAGGGTGTATGCCAACGGGCGGCTCCGCGAGTTCGTGATGAAATCGAACTCGACTCCATGGTTTGGGTGGATTTAAATACTCGGATGAACCCTTATTGCCATGAGCGTTTTTGGGTTGATAGAGCTTAAATCCCCCGGGCTAGCCACATACGTAGAACACGTACTATTGTGGCAAAATCGGTAACCTAAAATTGCATATGCATATGTGAAAATGCCAATTATATCGCAGGAATACAATTCAAGAATCTTTCATGTCTCATCCACTCATCTTAATTAAATACCGATCACTCAAATCGATAAATAACCAAGAATCCTCCCCAGTGGAGTCGCCAAATTGTAGGTGTTGCTCGAAGTGCGCCTACGTTAAAAGCATGTTGTGAATATGCTTGACACTCATAGGAAGTGGGAATTGACATATACGATAAGGGACATGATTAGGGACAAGGAAAGTAGGGAGCCGCCAACAAGTTTTTTAAGGAACTTGTAAACCGTTCACGGATCATAAAAAGGCAACAATGATAAGGGACAACGATAGACAACAACGATTGACCCGTGAAGGTTACACCCCATTCATAATCCATGAGATTACTAACTCCATATGGTTCGGAACCACGAAAGGAGGATCGGGGATGATGGTACGAAGTGAGTCATGGAGTCACATTCGCCCGTATTGGCCTCTACTCGATTCTTATAATGAAAAGTAATTCCTGCAATCTCAAAGGCATAAAAACAAAATATTCAATTTGCTCCAAACTATTATTAAGCTAAATTTTTTTAATATTAATGCAACACTTAATTCTAAAATATTGTGATCACTTGAATTAACAAGAAGATTAAAAAGGAACCTAAACCGGTTGTCCAAATTATCTTATTAGGCGTGATTTTCAATTACATATTCCCTTTAAACATGCAATATAGTGATCATAAAAATAATAGAATAAACATTAATATTGGAAGCAATTTAACAATAATAACGTTAGTCAAACCAAATATAAAATAACCCTAATCATGATACTAGCAATATTAAAATAAAATAAGAGTAATTAAATTAATTAATCACTCACATTCTGCGCGTTCCTTTAAATTGCTACATCATGAATAAATTGTTAGTAACTTCAATAAAAATTTAAAGTAAATGGAAATTAAATTAAATTAAATTAAAAGTAGAGTTAATTTGGTCCCAACCCTCAGTTATTTATACCTTTCACGCCTTGGTTAAAGTATAGAACTTTGGGTATTGTATGAACTCCTTAGAGTGCTTAAGGGAAGTATTATGATAGAATAGGGAGGCTAGTGTTTAGGCTAAAGAGGGAGAAGAGAATGATTTGATGATCAATCTTGTTGATGTTTGAAAAAGGGGATATATGACCTCTATTTATAAGGAAAAAAGAGGGGTCGAAGAAAGAAAAGATAAGAATTCGAATAGGATAAAGTCCTTGCGATAGACAGCAGTTTTTGCGATTTTGGTTTTTATCATATCTTTTGATCTAGAAATTGGAATAAGAAGAATAAGATATCGTTGGAAAGATCTTGAAGTTAACCCAATTAAAATCAGATTAAAATATTTTGTATAACAAAAGATATAGTCGAAATAGTGAGACGTTGTCAATTTTGGATAAAGTTTGACATTTTATTCATATCTTCTCTGTTATAGCTCGGAATTGATATTATAATATATCATTGGAAAGATAATTTCAAGGACTATCTCACCATGTAAAATTTGGATAAAAAATATGAGGCACGAAAATAATATCTGTCTATCTTTGAACGTCTTTTAATTCGAATATAAATAGGACTTTCAAAAAAGGAGTTTTATTCAATTTCAAACTCTTTAATCTTATCTTTTCAAAAAGGATAATTAGGATCTTTTAGAAACTTGTAGAAGATTCTAATTAATCCTAATTGGTTTAGGAATTTGATTAAATAATTTGGACCCTCCACATGATCATTGGGTCGTAGGTAAGGTGGGCTTAGGTTCGGTTTGGGCTCGGTTTAATATTTTGGCCATAACTTATTCGTTATAACTCGGATTTGGGCATATAATATATCGTTAGAAAGCTCTTTTCAAGCCCCATCCAAATATTTAATAATTGGACCCAGATTATGGACCAAAATAAACTGGATTAAACGTTTTATAAAAAGGGCACGAAATGAATGATTTTAAAGGACACGAAATGAAATATTTTGGGTTTAAAGGCACGAAAAGAGGAAAATAAGTTATGGTTTGGGGAAATGGGCTAGGTGTTGGGTTGGTTTATGAAATGGAAATATGGATTTAAGCACTCCAAGATTAAATACTCAATCCGACTAATAATGGCGGTGAAAGGTTGTTCATCATCGGGTTTGTTTTGGGGAGACATTTTTTGGTGTCTACACTAACATAGTGATAATAATGATAAATGGTCAGAGCATGATTTTTGTTAGTAATATTATGGTAGCATAGCACCCGTGCATAAATATATTTCCTTAATTAGTAAACTACTATGCCACTTCTTATAGTTACATATCTCTTAATTATGTTAAAATTTTACATCCTTAATTCTATTAGTAATAGGCAAAATTGGCCTCAACACTCTGAACTTTGACTTGGGTGCACTCAGCACCCTAAACTAAGAAAAATAGCCAAAACACCCTGAAGTATTAGCATGGGTGCACTTAGCACCATACAAGAAATTTTCCGGCCGAAAGTGGCCGGATTCCGGCGACTTTTTTTTTTAATAAAAAAATGTTTTTTTTATTTTCTTATTATTATTATTATTATTATTATTATAATTATTATTATTATTATTATTATTATTATTATTATTATTATTATTATTATTATTATTATTATTATTATTATTATTATTATTATTATTATTATTATTATTATTATTATTATTACGAAAATACCTCAGGTAAGGTTTTGGGGGTCATTTTTACCCTTAACGGATCCAAATTTAGCTCAGATTTTGCAAAAAAAACCTCGTTTTGCATGTCGAGAAATATCTAAGTAGCTAAGACACGCAAATCGAGATATTTCTTGACACGTAAAACGAGGTATTTTCATTACTTTTTTTGCGAATTCCGAGCTTAATTTAGACCCATTAAGGGTAAAAATGACCCCGAAACCTTACCAAAACAATTTCCGTCACAAGAAATAACAATACACAAATCGAGATATTCCTCGACACGCACAACGAGGTATTTTCAATACTTTTTTGCGAATTTCGAGCTTAATTTGGATCCATTAAGGATAAAAATGACCCCGAAACCTTACCCGAACAATTTTCGTCACAAAAAATAACAATACGCTAATCAAGATATTCCTCGACACGCAAAACGAGATATTTTCATTACTTTTTTGCAAATTCCGAGCTTAATTTGGATCCATTAAGGGTAAAAATGACCCCCGAAACCTTACCTGAATAATTTTCGTAAAAAAATAAATAACAATAGGCAAATCGATGTATTTTTGTAATAATAATAATAAAAACAATAATAATATTAAATAATAATAATAATAATAATAATAATAATAATAATAATAATAATAATAATAATAATAATAATAATAATAATAATAATAATAATAATAATAATAATATTTTCTCGCTGGGAAATGCCCTGCTGTGTTGGGAGAATACATTGCTAGTGCTCCTCTTACGCCACTTGTCAAGCCTGTTGGTGGTATTCGGCCTATTGCTGTGGGTACTGTTTGGAGGCGTCTGGTTTCAAAGGTTGGTGTTGCTTTAATTGGTCCGCGTTTGAGAAGTTATCTAGGAGGTCTTCAGTTTGGTGTTGGGGTGCCGGCGGGTGGTGAGGCTATTCTTCATGCAGTTAATCGTTTGGTTGAGGCGCGTGGTGGTGATGTTGGCCTCTCCATGTTGTTAGTGGATTTCCAGAATGCCTTTAATTTGGTAGACCAGTCGGCTTTGTTGCGTGAGGTTCGTCTCCGTTGTCCTTCTCTTTCTCGTTGGGTTGAATTCTGTTACTCTACTCCAGCCAGGTTGTTTTACGGGGAACATATCTTATGGTCATGTCAGGGGGTGCAACAAGGTGATCCTCTAGGTCCTTTGCTTTTTGCTTTGGTTCTTCACCCGTTAGTGTGCCAAATCAGGGATTCTTTTGACTTATGTTTGCAAGCTTGGTATTTAGATGACGGTACTATTATTGGTGATACCTTAGTGGTAGGGAAAGTTTTGGAGTTGATTTTGGCGGAGGGACCTCGTCTCGGACTCCATGTCAACGTTGAGAAAACGGAAGTATTCTGGCCCTTGGAGGACCCTCGTAGCCGTCTCGTCGGTGTCTTTCCTCCAAATATTGGTCGTCCTTTGCATGGTGTTTAGTTGCTGGGTGGTCCTGTCAGTGCTGATTCCTCTTTCTGTGGTGAGCTTGTTTCGCAGAGAGTGTCGAAGACCATTGTGCTAATGGATGCTGTTGCTAAGCTCGATGATCCCCAATGCGAGTTGTTACTTCTTCGTGCGTGTACTGGGGTTTCAAAACTCTACTTTGCTATGCGCACTTGTCCTCCTCGTCTTTTTGAAACGACGCAGGTTTCATTTGACGTGGCCCTTCGAGCTTCTTTAGAGCGTATTGTAACTGCTTCGGGGCCTGGTTTTGGTGATTGGCAATGGCGACTTGCCACCTTACCTTTTTCTTATGGTGGTTTGGGTGTATATTCGGCGGGTGATGTTCGGCATTAAGCTTTCCTTGCGTCGCGTCTTCAGTCTTCTGGTTTTCAGGCTACACTTCTTCGCGATTCTGGTATTGTTGGTCCGGGACCGACCTTTGATGGTGCTCTTAGTTTTTTTAACAGGACTGTGGAGACTGACCTTTTGAGTAACCCTAGTGAGATTGCTGCCCCCAGACTCATGAAAAAATTGGCAGATATATATTTCACGAAGGTCACTTCATCTGTGGATTCCACTTTCTCCTTATCTCCGCGTCAGGTTGCCTTATGGAAGTCCCAACAGGGGAATCACTCTTCGGCCTGGTTGCGAACGTTCCCGATATCGGGTTTGGGTCAGACTATGAATGGTAAGACTTACCGTTGTGTTCTTTGCTATCGATTGGGTGTTCCATTGTTCTCCGTTTCAACACCGTGTTCTACTTGCTCAAGGGTTTTTGATGGAGATATTTATGGGGATCATGCAGTATCTTGTGCTGGGATAGTAGGTATTAAACATCGGCACAACGTTGTTCGTGACACCCTTGTTGATATTTGTTTTCGGTCTGGGATTTCTGCTCGAAAGGAGGTCAACGTTGGGTTGACTGGTGGGAACGAGGGGGCGCTACGACCAGCAGATGTGTTGCTTTATTTCTGGGATAGAGGACGTGATGTATGTGTCGACTTGACGGTGTCTTCACCTTTGACACATTCGGGGTTGTCTGACTTCGTTCCTGGTCGTGTTGTGTCGGCGGTGGCTCAGCGGAAGCGGGACAAGTATGGGGCACGTTGCAGGGCTAATGACTATGGTTTTCTTCCTTTCTCCTTTTCTTCATTAGGAGAATTAGACAAGGATGTTATTGCGTTGCTGAAGCGGGTTCAGGCGTTCGCTAAGACTCAGGATATTGGTGCTCGTGCAGCTGCTCACATCTTCAGTAGGACCGGGTTCGCTATAGCTAGAGGGGTGGGAGCCCAGATTGTATTTCGGCTTCCTACCAATTTCTTGTAAATTGATTGAATTTGTAGTTTTTTTTTTAATTTTTATAATAATAATAATAATAATAATAATAATAATAATAAGAAAATGAAAAAAAACATTTTTTATTAAAAAAAAAAAGTCGCCGGAATCCGGCCACTTTTGGCAGGAAATTTTCTTGTATGGTGCTAATTGCACCCATGCTAATACTTCAGGGTGTTTTGGCATTTTTCTTATTTCATGGTGCTGAGTGCACCCAAACCAAAGTTCAGAGTGTTGAGGCCAATTTTGCCTTAGTATGTAATATTATGGTAACATCGTGATTTCGTGTATATATATATACTTCCTTAATTACTAATACCTTAATTAATGCAATTTCATATCTTATTTGTAAAGTCTACAAATATTATGATAACATGATACAAGCATCTATATAAATAATGATTTACATAAATTAGTCAAAGATAATATAGTCACATATTTCGTATAAAAAAACGGCAAAAATAAAATATAATATTCAAACATTAAAATAAGATACAATATTTTTTTGTATTATCATCTATGTAATACGTTAGGTTAATATAAATAATAGTCTTTACAATTTTCATTTTAGGTCATATTATTTAAGCCCCGTTCACTTCACCTTATTTTTGCTGAAGTGAAATTATTTTTACTGATTAGAAATTATTTTTACTGAACTAAAATTATTTTTACCGATTTTCTATTATATTTCTTCTTTAAGTTTACTGATTTTTACTGAACTGAAATTATTTATAATGAACTGAAATTAATTTTACTAAATTGAAATTATTTTTATTGGATATTATTTTTTTTAAGGTGAAGTGAACAGGGCCTTATACATGTTAATATATTGTTATTGATTATGGCATGCACTATGATATTTGACCTTACCCCTCTTAAGAAAATCATGGATAATAAAAATATGATTTGTGAGGCTATATGGTACCAACCTAAATATTCCAATCAAAATAAATTAGCTCACTTGAGTCAATTCAATTTTAGTTGATGGAAAGGTACACCATAATAGTTTCAAAATAATTTTCATCTTTAAATTTTCATATTTTCTTACTCATGTAATGCTCATATTCAAAATTTAAATATTTTAATATGTAATTTTATTAGTTTTATAACATTCATAGTTACATTATAAGAATACATTTCCGTAAAGAAATGCATTACATACATGTTTGGTTAGTTGATAAATTATGGGCCTCACATTTTCTGAACTGATTGGAGCTGAACTGAACTAAACTGAACTGAACTGATTGGAGCTGAACTGAAATGAACTGAACTGATTGGAGCTGAAGTGAACATGCCCTATGTCTTTTATTCTTATAATTTCAATAAATATTTTTTAATCATATAAAGTTTATCAATAACCATATCTATGCATGTATTTGTGTTGTATATTCAATCATCAGTTGTTGATTAGTTATATGAATACGATGTAATAGTTTTTGACACAATGCTTAGCTTAGATAATTGTAAAATATAGCGGTGAATAAGATATAAGACTATTATTGTAATGTGTTTGTATATTTAGTGAATGCGGCGGGTAAAACAGGTTTTAGATTGTATAGATACTGAACATATGATATGACAAGTAAATTTTAGTATTTCTTCTACTGTTCGTCTATAGTTATGTGCGGATGGTATGACAAGTAGCTCGACGTTTTCCTCTACATCTCTTATATAGTTATGTGAGGCAAGATAATTAATTTATTTTTCAATTATAATAAATAACATTATAAAAAAATAATAGGGAATAAAAGAAAAGAATTGCAAATGACATAAAATACTATTCAAATCACATCTTCTATAATTTATTTACGTATTGGCCATGATTGCAACTGAACAAAATTTTAATAATTAATTGTTAGAGAAAATAAGCCCTTTATTACTAATTGATTAATCTTAGGATTTTTTTTCCTACGGGATCAATCATGCTTTTGTAAAAAAAAAAAAAATAATGATTTGATTTATTATAAATCATGCAATGCACGGGCACTATACAAGTTTATTGTCTAAAAATGGATCAATCTTGAAATGTCAGAATGTGATGATTTTGAAATTTACATGCATAATACACTAGGGTGTATCATGCTTATGGTACACCCTCCTTTAAACGTTGGATTTTATATCAAATTAATATTTAATCTGCCAGCTTTACACATTAAAAAAAAAAAACTTCACAATTCATGGGATCAGGCGTGATTATCTCCTTTTAGCCGAACTTTCAAATTTTTATTGCAGCAAATTTTCAATTTTAAATTTAGATAGAGAATTTTACCATATTTACGGAGTAATGGAGTACCTAATTTCTTGTTCAGTTGTTTGCGCTTTTACCCTTTCCAATGGTGAGACTCAAGTGAGTATTTTTAGGAGAGAGAGAGAGTATTTTTCTCAATGTATACCTGTAGGGAATAATTTCAAGCATCCCACACTTGAGCCCCACTGTAATTATACACTTAAGTATGGTGGTATCCAAAGGGAAGGAAGCTAGAGCAAAAGAGTCGCCAACAAGTTTTAGGAACCTGTAAACTGTTCACAGGGTGAAGATTACACCACTTCACGATTCATGAGATCGCTAATTCTATAGTGGTCCCGAACCATGACTGGATATTAGGGGATGAAGGTACAAATCCAACCTAAAAGTGATTGAACCTTCCCTAAAAATAGGCCTCTACTTTATTCTTCTTATATTCATGTGCACTTTACGACTAACAAATTATACAATCAATACTATAATCCTAAAACCTGTTTAATCTATGTTGGTTGAATAATAATGCACAAACAAATCTATTATTGGTGATCATTTGAATTAAAAATCATATTAGTCTAAATAAAATTATTAATTATCTTATTAAGCGTGATTACAAATAAAAATTTCCTTTAAACCTGCAAGAGAGGGCGTGATCAAGCAATAAAAATAATAACATATCAAGCAACATAATTACAACAATTATCATAATAATATCCTCAATCTCCAAGCATAATAACATTAGCAAGATCCTAGGCATGATACTAACAAGATAAATAACAAATCCTAGCATGTCACTAAACAATAAAGATCAAAGATTTATCCCTAACATGATACTAACATGATAGAAGAAATAGGAAGCAACTTAAACATGATACTAGAAAAAAATAAAAGCATCCTAACATGATATTTGGAATTAAAATAATATAAACATGCTATCTACATAAATAGAGAAATTAAAACAACTTACTTTGTTACCTCTTATCTCTTTCTATCAAAACAATATACACATTAGTAACTTCAAGGAAAATATTAAATCAAACAGTTAATTTAATTAATTGAAATAGGAATTTGAGACCAAACCCTTAGAAATTATCAACCTTTCACATCTAGGGCGAAGGCTACTTCGAGCTTGGCTAGGTATGTCTAGAACTCATGAATGCGGTATGGTATTTTTAAAAAGGCTAGGCTAGAAAGAGGGAGAAAGAACAAGCTATCTCTTAGGAGAGAGAAGAATTAGATGATTGTTGATGATTGTGAATGAATGAAAACGGGGAAATACGACCCTATTTATAAAAAAGGTCCCGAAACGATTAGAAAACACCGAATTCAATTCGGAGTAAAGCTGCTCCCATCGCAGCGCGACATGGTTCATCGCGGCGTGACAGCTCCATCGCGACGGTTCACGCGTTAACTCAAAGCCGTAGAGAGTCCTTAATCTAATTAAATTAGACTCATTAACGATTTAATTCTTGTAGAAACACTTGTTTTATTCCAAATAAAATTTTTTATTTTCTAAAACATATAATTACTAATCCTAATTCCACTAGAATTTAAAATAACCTTCTAGATTATTCTAGGAGATTAAAATCAATCTTAATGACTTTTTGGAATATTATAAATGGGCCATCCACTTGATCATTGGGCCATATAAAACCATTTCAGGCCCAATTTAGTATTTTGGCCATAACTTCCTCATTATTCATCGAAATTGGGATTATAATACTTTTTTTTTTTTTTTTTTTATTATTGCACCATAAGGGGTTTGGTACAAATATTTTGGTAGTGGAAAAAAGTAAGAGAGAGAAAGATAAAAATACAAAATTGCCCATGTGACATATTGATAAACTAAAAAGTAAGTGTGAAAAATCAAGGGTATGTTGGGTATTTGTAGTGTGAACACAAATAATTTTTTTCCTAAAGAGAAAATGGTGCCATATTTGTGAAACTTCCTAAAAACGCATGTGGTGCAATAATAAAAGAATGGAGGAAGTATATCGTTGGAAAGCTATTTTTTAGCCCAATCAACCTACACTATTATTGGACCCTTATTATGGACCAAACTAAATTGGACAGAACAATTTACATAAATAGAGTACGAGAAGAAATATTCCAGAAAAAAGTATTTTTATAAAACGATCGTGTAGACACCTAAAAATGTCTCCCCAAAACCAATCTTTGGAGTGCTTGGGGAAAACCAATCTTTCAGCGCCATTATTGGTAGAGTTGAGTATTTATTTGGAGTGCTTAAATCCATGTTTCCTTCAATACATTTCATAAACCAATCCAATTCATAGCTCATTTCCCAAAACCATAACTTACTTTTAACTTTTCATGTCCACATCACAAAATTAAGAGAAACTAATTTTGTGGCCCTATAATTCTGATCCAATTATTATTTATTTGGATAGGCCTTTAAATAAGCTTTCCAACAATATATCATAAGCCAAATTCCAATTTAAAACGAAGAAGATATGAGCAAAATACTAAATTTAGCCCAAAACCGACACCCTTTCACTAAAATAGACATATCGTAAAATATTAAAATGATTTTGACCTGATTCTAATTGGGTTGGAAATTAGACTTGATAATATTTCCAATGATATATTATATGCCTTATTTCGAGTTACAGATCAAAATTTATCGTAGTTTTAAAGACGCATAAAAAACAGGAATTACCGCGCAACAGCTAAAATGCCGCGACGCGGCAAAGGCTAACGTGGCACGGTGCATATTGCCATGACACGGTACCAACTGGAATTACCGCGCAGCAGCTAAAATACCGCGACGCGGCAAAGGTGGCAGGCTAAAGTCGTATCACCCAATCAAAAGTAATTCCTTAATCCTCTAACTAAAGCAGATAGGGAAGTAGGGTCGAACCTACAGGGAAACTGGTCTTTCTATTCCTAATTAATTAAAGCAATCTAAATTATTAAGTAACAAATTAATAATATGGATAGGAAACTAAACTACTTAGATTAAGAGTAAAGAGAAAACAATGAATAAAGGCCTAGGGCATAGGTTCACCAATAAATAACATTCCAGGGTAAAACATAATAATCAATCATCAATGCATCAATTAATCAGATCATAAAGGGCTTTCACTATGTATTATAATCACAAAATTAATCTACCGGCATTAAATCTCATCTCTCAAATCTCGACTTAACCATTTATAAATTAACCTGCCTATTGAAACTAGACCTAAACATCTATTCTCATCTCTCGAATCTCGAATCAATACTGTCAAACTCATGTATAAAAGATCAGGCCTAATCTAGCCATAGAGCATTAAATCAATCAATAGGAAATTAATCTAGCGTTAAACAACAATAAATTACCCCTTCATATTATTTATAGATCCCCACAAACCCTAGAAAGGAAACTACTCACACATAATTAAATCTAAACTAATCAAAGCAATAAAATAAGCCATGATCGAAGGAATAAAATAAATAACTGAGATTAAGAGAAAAGAAATCGTTACCAAAGTAATCAGGAATTAAGAGTTGAGTAAAGAACAAAGTATTAGAGAGAGAAACTAATCTAAAAGCTAAGTAGAGAGAGAAAGTCTAAGAAAAGAAGTAAGAAAGAGTAAAAAAAAAGGATACTAAACTTGCTTAATGGAATTGTATTTATACTAAGCAAGTAATCATTAACTAAAACAAACTTAAACGACGATTAAAACCTCCTAATACTGACACGCGCCCGATCGGGCGAGGCACCGCCCGATCGAGCCCGCCTTTTTACTATCATGTGCATCTCTCGCACCCGGCCGGGCGCGAGTTTGGGCGCCAGCTGCTCTTCCCCGCCCGGCCGGGCACGCCTTCAGGCAGGAGCTCTCTTGGCCGGGCGACACTCTTGGGCTACTCCTTGGACTTTGATTGGGCTCGAATTCTTCGGGCCAATCTGAATTTCCTCTTCGGGTCTTGAATACTTGGTCCAAATGCCCCGGTATCACATACACCGAGCCCTTAATCACCAGTTCGATGGCTATAACAGACAATGTCTTCATTGGCTCGGGAACTAGCCCAATATAGCTAATCCTCATCATCCTCATCCATCAAGGTGAACCCTCCTCCTCCGCTGCCACCTGCACCACCTGCACCAAAAGAGCTACCACCAAAATAGTCCGTGGGATCCTTATCGTATCCCTGGGGTGGAGGCTGAAACTAGTCAGGGTAGATGGCATCGTCGAGAATGTTGCCCCGACGAGAATTATCATCATACATAGGGTAGAGGGCTCTACCCTGGTTCCTCTCAAGGTACCCTAATCTATGGTCTATGGAGCCTACCATCCTCCTAAGGTCAGTGTGGGAATGCTTAATACGGCCTAAAGCCTGACCTATATTCTGGAGGTCCCTAACTGGGTCAGAGTCACCATAGGGAACGGACTGAGACATGCGAGGTGGTGAAAGCACTACCTCGGGCTCAGGCTGGGGTGGTCACTACAAGAAAACAGTAAAATTGCGACGAAAACTGTTCATCGAAACATATTAAAAATCCGTCGGAAATGAAGGTTACGACGGAATTCCGTCGGAAACGTCCACCGGAAAACCTTTCGTAGGAAATTGGCCATATTCCGACGGAATTTTCGTCGTAAACTTCATTTCTGACGGAAATTACGACGGAAATTACTGTGTCGGAATTTAATTTGACTTTAAGTGAAGATCCGTCGCAAATGTAATTTTCCGACGGAATTTTTCCGACAAAATTTTCCGTCGAAAAATAAATTTTGTGATGGAAAAATCCGTCGGAAAAATATATTTGCGAATAAAAATTTTGTCGGAAATTTATTTTTACGACGAAAACTTCCGTCGCTAACTTTCGACGGATTTTTCCGTCGTTCATTAATGCTTTTTGCGACGGATATAATTAAATAAAATAAAAAAAACAAAAAAAACCAAACACTGACCTTATGTGAGGGGCGTTGCCGGAAACTACCACCGCGGCGTGAAAGCTGGACGGTGCGTGGAGGCTCGGCAGGGAAGGCCGGAGGACGGCGGATTTTCTCTTTTTCTTTCTCTTTCTCCTTCAGCCTCTCCCTTTATGTCCCCCAAGGGGATCGCCGGCGATTCCGGCTCCGTGGAACCTCCAGCGTGCGCGCGTCTGGCCTTCTCCTCTCTCTCTCCTTCTCTATCTCTCTCTCTCCTTCCTTTTATCTCTCTTTCACTTTCAACCGGAACTTTTTCCGTCGCCCTAGGGGAAAGCCGCCGACTCCAGCAACGTTGGGGAACGCCGGCACCGGCAACGATCTCCTTCTCTTTCTCTCTCTTACTGCCGGCTTCCCACTCTTTTTTTAGGTCTAACGGTTTCAAATGCTTCAATGCCCTTATTTTTCAAATGATTAATTTTCCGACCCGTCGGCATTTATTTTTTTCGACGGAATTTTCCGTCAGAATAGACTGAAAATTCTGTCGGAAAAAATATTTTCCGACGAATTAATTTTTCGTTTGAAACGTTCCGACATAAAATCCATCGTACCACGTAAATTCCGTCGAAATATTGCGATGAAAAAAATTCCGTCGGAAATTTCAAAAATTGCGATGGAATTCTCCGTCTGTCGGAAGAGATCCTTGGTTTCTTTTGTCCTTGGTTGTTCATACCTATAGGAGTAAAGTTCCTCTTAAATGGTTTCTTTTGTCCTTGGTTGTTCATAGCAAGGATTTCACTCAAATTAAAGGTGCTAACATTGTTTAAGTGGGTGGTTTTGGAAGAAGAAGGATTGTCGTTCTTCTTGCCTTTCCAACCACTGTTGGAGTTACTATTAGCAGCTTTTATCTTAGCCAGGTCGTCTTTAATATTAATTCCAATGTCATAGACGACCTTGAAGGTATGGAGATTATTTTGGTATTTGAGATGCTTGGAGTACTTCTCTTGAAGGTTCTTGATGAATAACCTTACAGATTCTTTTTCGCTTGGTAATTCAATCATCTTAGTAGAGGTTTCTCTCCATTTGTTGAAGAAAGAGGTGAAACCTTTATTCTCCTTCTGCTTGAGTATTTCAAGTTCCCTATAATCAGTTTCAACTTGAATGTTGCACTTGTACCTATTAATGAAATCATTCACTATTGACTCCCAAGTAGAGGTTCCCTCTTTGTCAAGGGAGAAGAACCATTGCTGGCAAACGGTTTCAAGAGATAGAGAAAATAAAGAGGGGAACACTTTCTTATCGATACCCTTAATACTCATTATTATTTCAAAAGCTCTTAGATGAAAGTAAGGGTTATCAGTTGCTTTGAATTTTGGGATGTCGTTGGCATTGAAATTCTGCGGAAGAAGCTCCTTGTCCACCGAGACCCCTTTTGAACTAATGCCTTGAAATTTGTAGTCAGTAGACAACTTGCTCAAGCTTTCTTGCATGAGGTCCATCTATTGTTGCTTCACAGGGTCATCGATTTTGAGAGTTAAAACCTTCAACGCCTCAGTCACAGTAATCAATTGGTTCCTGAGTTCATTAACTTCCTCTTGAGTTGCCATTATCTTCTTAGCTTTCCTTTTTCGAGCGATTGGCTTGTTGAAAAGTGGAACTTGAATGAAAAGGTTGTCTTTGATCAAACGCCCTTCCTTTCTTGACCACGCGCTGTAAATTAAACCATTTTTGTTTTAATGACTTGACTCAATTTGACTTTGACTTTACAAGTTTTAAAAAAAGAAAAAGGCAAAAATAGGGTGTATATTTTTGGGGAATCAAGTATAGGTCTCAAACAAGTGGTTTAAATGGAGGATTAATATCCGACTTACCCCCCTAAAAAAAATGACAGAAAACGCGCTCATACATGACTTTCTTAGACATGGTCAAAGTGTGCATACATACTAGTGTGTGCTTTATATGGTGAGTGCAAGTGACATGCTTTGAATCTTTTGTAAGACCATGGGACTTAGTGCCTAGACTCAATTAATGACTTAAAAAGGTATTATTATTAATAAAAAATAATCGAATTGATTAGCAAACTGTTCAATTAGACACAAAGTGATGACTCGAGCAATATACCAAACTGTCGTCAAAACGACAGGACTGGCGCCGCACTGTGTAGTGTAGCGCCAAACAACAGAATTGTCGCCAGTCCAAATCTTGGTGCCATTGCTAGAACGTTGATCTGGGACTGCTTTCGGTATTATTACTCTATAGGATATGCCTAAAGTCGTACTAAGTCAACTCTGATTAATTTATTAGACTTTGTTTACTCAAATTAATTAATTAGGGAAAGTTCTTTTAGTCATTAATCAGTTTATTTAGTCTTAACACAAGTCAAACAAACGGTTAGGAAAAACACATAGAGTATGCACAACACATAATGCACAATTAGTCAAGTAGGCACAATATGATGCAATGAGTTTGCAACCTAACCATGGCTCTAGTTCTCTAAAGTTCGGGATATGGGTTAGTAAAAAAGGGTCCATGGTTAATTGTCCAGATGCACCGCGCAGAAGCCTAACCGTGAAGGGTTGGCGCGAGTGGATAGGACACCGCGAGTTAAAAAACTTGCTTCCATGGTTTAGTGAATTCAACATTCTCAGATGTACCCTTTGTTGCACAAAGCGTTCAATCAGGTAGATGGATCATGAATTCCCAGGGGGTTATGTCCATATGTAGAACACATATGGGTTTCAGAAAAGTTAGAAAAACTCAATTAGGAAGTAGGATCGAGCAAACTGTGCTAAAAACTGGTCAAAATTAGAATACATATTTTTGGCTCGGTATTGGAAGAACTTGGCGCCAGAGAATAGAGGCCGCCGCCGCAATTTGGCTTTGGCGCCTGGTGACAGAAGCTGTCACCTGGCGCCAGAGTCAAATCATCGGAGATATACTCTGTTTTCTGTTGCTAGTTCCTACATGCCTCAGCAGCTTTTTATGCTCGATAAAATTTTCCAGTTTTGCGCTGCATTATTTCGATCCTAGTTGTGAAAGACATTCCTCAAATTTCCTATGTGTAAAAATCTTATGTTTTTAACTCATTGCGAATGGTCTTTCCAATGAGTTCTTTTTTTATGCATATGACAATAGTGTTAATCAAAATTAAGCACATGAAATACTTAGAACTTTTCGAGTTTCATCCACTCATTCTAAATCATTGCCGAAATAAATTTCAGGAATTAAAATAGAAATCCTCCCCAGCGGAGCCAAAAACTGTAGGGAATATTTCAATCATTATCCCTAGCTTGAACCCCACTGTGATCATACACTAAAGTACGGTGGCGTCCAAAGGGAAAGAAGATAGAGCAAAAGAGTCGCCAACAAGTTTTAGGAACTTGTAAACCGTTCACGAGGTGAAGGTTACACCCCTTAACGATCCAGGAGATCGTACTCAACTCCAATAGGTCTGGAACCATGACTGGTTGTTCGGAGATGAAGGTACAAATCCAACCTAAAAGAGATTGAACCTGCCCTAATAATAGGCCTCTACTTTATTCTGATCGTATTCATGTGCGCTTTCTGACTAACATGCAATCAATAAGATTAACCCTAAACCTGTTTAATTTATGTTGGTTGAATATTAAATGCACAAACAAAACTATTATTGGTGATCACTTGAATTGTAATCATATTAACCCTAAATAAGATTATTAATTATCTTATTAAGAGTGATTACAAGTACCAATTCCCTTTAAACATGCATAAAAGGTGTGATCAAGCAATAATAATGATAAACATCAAGCAACATAATAATCATCTTAAATAATTACAACAATTATAATCATGATAATAATAATCACAATCATAATCATGTTAAAGCATAATAATAGCAAGATCCTAGGCATGATACTAACAAAATTAATAACAAACCCTAGCATGTCACTAAACAATAAAAATCAAAGCTTTAACCCTAACATGATACTAACATAAACATTAGGAAGAAAATAGGAAGCATCACAATTGTCATATTTGATATTAGAAATTATAGTCTTTTCCCTAAACATGATAATAGGAAGATCAAAACACCCTAACATGATGCTAGGAATCATAATAATAACCTAGACATGATATTTATATCATAATATCAATAAATCAATTAAAGCACTTACTTTGATGCCTCGTATCTCTTTCTAATAACAAAATACACGCATTAGTAACTTCTAAGGAAAATAATAAAATCAAACAATTAAATTAAATAATTGAAAGAGAGATTTGGGACCAAACCCTCAGATATTAAAACCTTTCACGTTTAGGGCGAAGACAACTTCGAATTTGACTAGGTGTTTCTAGATCTTGTGAATGTGGAATATTGTATAGAAAGCTTGACAGGGAGAAGAGAATTAAGGAGAATAAGAAAACTAGAGAATTGATGATTGAAAACGGAGGTTTTAGGAGGCTATTTATAGAGAAAATCAGCCGGACGGATAGAAAAACAAATCAGAGTTTCAACGAGAATAAAACAGATTAGCGCTAGACGCTAGACATTAGCGCTAGACGCTAAGCCTTAGCGCGAGGCGCTAGAAAATAATTTCACGTGTTTTCTTAATTTTGATAAAATTTAGCCGTACAGAAGGGCAAAATCGTATTTTCCTTAAAAACATTTATTTTATTCTGATTAAAACTCTAAAAAGTCAACCAAAGTCAATTTATCAATGCTAATTAAATTAGGAAAGAACCTTCTAGAAGAATCTAAAAAACTAAAATCAATTTTAATTGCATTAGGAATGATAAATCAATATTAGGCCCTCCTCTAGATCATTGGGCCGCATATAAGGATCAAACCGGGCCCAGTTTAGCAATTTGGCCATAACTTCCTCATTATTCATCGGAATTGGGCTTATAATATATCGTTGGAAAGCTCTTTTCGAACCCGACCCAACTACACTATTATTGGACCCTTGCCATGAATCAAACCAAACTGAATTGGCTGTTTTTTTAAAAATAGGTTTTCCAAAACAGAGAGAAAGAAAAGAAATAAAAACTAGCCGCAACACTAGACTTTCCACGCTTTCACCTCATTCGATTATGATTTGACGCGAAAGGTACTCATCACTGGGTTTGGTTTTGGGGAGACACAAATGGGTGTCTAAAACAACTTTCAAAGGGGACAAAAATTCTCACGTTAATTCACGATATGTAGGATAATGCATGTCAACAAACTTTCTCATTCCTATCCCGTTCAAAAAACGTTTAACAAAATCATAAAGCCATAAGATTCAAGGGTAGAGTGGTATAACCACCGTGAAGGAATTACCTCTCGCCCGGCGAGGTGTTCTAGCCGTTCTTTTTTTCTCTTGGGTAGCAATTCGGATTGTTGGCCAATAAGGAAGCTGCAAATCCGGATCATACTCCTCCCTTGAACTAGAACTCCTCCCAAAAATCGATTGGGACCTCTTTGTAGCCATAATAGAAAAATGGGTAAGAAAATATTTGTTTGAATTTGGGCAAATTTGGTATAGAAGTGTAGAGGTGAAAAGAGGATTAAGAATATGTAAAAATTATTGGATTTGGGTAAGAGATTGAGAGAGAAACTTAGATAGAAGTTAGAGAAAAATGGAGGTTTAGTGAGAGAAAGTATGGAGGAAAGAAAAAGAAATGAGAAAAGAAAGAAGGAAGAAGAAGAAAAAAGACGGGGCTGGTGTGGCGCTCGATCGGGCGGGCTATCGCTTGGTCGGGCGATCTGGTTCTTTATTTGTTTGTTGCTCTCGCGCCTGGTCAGGCGAGCTTCTCCCGATCGGGCGATCTGTTGCCCAGAAATTCTTCTACTCTTGCGCCCGGTCAAGCGATCTAAATAACCGTCAACGTCAAATCTCGCGCCCGATCGGGCGAAAATTGCCGATTTTTCTTGCTTTACTCTCGCGCCAGATCGGGCGAGCTTCGCCTGGTCGGGCCCGAGGCAACTTTTGACGATTGATTTTATTTCTTTTCTCCAAATTTGACTAACTCTTTCCAAACCTGTACAAATCAATAAACTCATTAACTTCCCTCTTCTCTCCTCTCATAAGAAAAAGAAAGAAAAAAAATAGACTAAAAAGTAAGAAAATACGGTTGCCTCCCGCAAAGTGCTGGTTTATCTAGGTCCCGCACGACGTTCTTACTAGGTATTAGAACTAGGATCCTTGGCCTAATGCTTGGTCGGGTGGTTTCTCACCCGGTCGAGCGGTGTTTAGGCCACGACGCGGCTTCTTAACATACCCTATGGAACGCCAATTCACCTTATCTGGTGGATCCTCCTTGACTTGGACTGGGGGTTCTTTAATACTACACACTAGATACCCCTCTTCGATCGATGGTTGCTTCAATTTGACACTAGATTTAGCAATTGCAACTCGATCTAGCAGAACACTTACTGTAGGTTCAATTTCCTTAGCTTGCTTGTTTAATTCCACCTTCTCATCTTCAAAGCCAAGACCGACAGTGTAGAGGGCTCTTTCTATTGCATCAACTTCCTTTTTCCATTTGTCTATCTCATCTGTAAAGGATGCAACACAAGATACCGCCTCTAAGCGATCTTTTACAAGAGCTTGGGGCTTGTTAGAATAATTATGAACCACATTAACACTAAAACACTTCTCCTTTGTCATGGGGCTTTTATGGGTATTATTCAGATTAAAAGTAATTTTATCGTGCCCTACTGATAGTGTCAAATTTCCACATCTCACATCTATAATTGCTCCTGCAGTGTTAAGGAATGGTCTACCCAAAATAGTTGGGGTTTGCATATCCTTAGCCATATCAAGAAAAACAAAATCAAGAGGTATATAAAATTTACCTACTCTAACAGGAACATCCTCTTAAACACCTAAGGGGTATTTAAAGGAACGGTCATCCATTTGTAGAGTAATATTAGTAGCTTTTAATTTACCCATATTTAGCTTGGAACACACAGATAATGGCATAACACTAACGCTAGCACCCAAATAACATAATGCATTATCAATCATTAGATTGACAATATGACAAGGGATATAAAAACTACCCGGATCTTTCAGTTTAGGTGGAGATTTATTTTGAAGTACGACACTACATTCTGTAGTGAAAGCTATTATCTCAACCTCACTAATAAACCTTTTTTGGTGAATATTTCCTTCATGAATTTTGCATATGCAGGAATTTGTGTAATTAATTCAGTGAAGGGAACTGTTACCTACAAATCTTTAACCATCTCTAGAAACTTACCAAACTGCTTATCCAAATTTGTTTTCAAGTGAAGATTTGGGAATGGAAGTTTGATAACTGGCTTTGGAGCATTACTGCTCTTATCTGGAGCTGCTACCTTCCCTGGAGTCGTACCCTGCAATGTATTATCACGAATATTTTACTACTCTTTAGCCCTGCAGGGCTATTAACTACATTGTCAGGTTTAATGGAATCAAGATTAGCATTATTTATTAAAACAGGTTCATCATCTTTGGGCATAGGGGGCCCTTCATAGTGTGAACCACTCCTTAGAGTAATTGCAAAATCTTGATCCGTAGGCCTGGTTGGCTGTGTCGGCAGGGCTCCCTGTTGACGGGCTTGCAGAGTAGCAGAAATTTGCGCAATTTGATTATCTACAATTTTATTATGTGCTATGATCGAATCAATTTGGGCATCTCTACTCTCCATGTGCTTCTGCATACTAGACAGCATCGCTCTAATTTCTGCCAAAGCAGGGTCGGAAGATGAGGAGGGTTGTTGTGGTTGGTTCTTCTGGCCAGCATTGGGGTGGTAATATTTCTGCTGTTGTTGTTGTGGCGCCTGTGATTCTTGTGGAGGTGGCGGATTTTGAACATTGGTGCTCCGGTAGGAAAGATATGGGTGATTCCGGTACCTAGGATTGTAGGTGTTGGAGTATGGGTTATTCTGCCTATAAGCTTGAAAGGCATTGACTTGCTCCACAGAACTCCTGCAATCTTGCTCCCAATGACCTACAATTCCATAATTTTCACAGAAAGCCTCATTAGCATTATTATTAAATGTAGAAACATTAGCTACATTTGCAGTACTAAGATTATCTAATTTCTGGCAAATAGAGGTTAATTAAGCTTGTAAAAAGGATACAGAGTCGACACTATGTTTCCCTTTGTTAGAAAAGCCTCTGGGATTCCCATATTGGGAATTATGTATTGCCATATCTTCAATAACTTGACCTGCATCATCAACATTAAGGTTCATAAACCTCCCACTAGCTGCAGAATCCAATATTATTCTAGATGAATTTCCAATCCCATTATAAAAGGCTTGGATCAACTGCCATTGTGCCAGATTATGGTGGGGGCATTCTCTCTGAAGATCCTTGAACCTTTCCTAGGCCTCATATAGAGTTTCATTAGCCTCTTGGGCAAAGTTCTAAATTGCACTCCTTAGTACAGTTGTTCTCTATGCATGATAATATTTATTATAAATTTAAAACAAGAGTATCCCAGTTAGTTATACCAAGTACAGTTCTATTTAATCCATTAAACCATAATTTGGCTTTTCCACATAGAGAGAAAGGAAAGAGAATCTCCTTGATTTGGTCTTGTGTGACCCCATCTTGTCTGATGGTATTACAGTACTGACAGTAGTTTGCAATATGAAGATTTGGGTCTTCACCCTTAGCTCCACTAAATTGCTTCCTTTCTATCATTGTGATAAATTGGGGTTTAATCTCGAATTGTACCCCATCAAGAGCTGGAGTGGGAGTAAGGTGTGGAAAATCTGTAAGCTTTGGTTGTGAATAATCACTAAGCTTCTTAGGTACTGCCATCTCTGATTCTGGATCTGAAGATACCTCTGAGTCGCTAGAATCGGTTGGAGGGTCTCGGCGATTATTATTATCACCAGAACCCGCCAGGATTTACCTGTAAAAATTCTTTTGTCTATGGAAGGATCGTTTGATCTCAGGATCGAATGGGATATTACCTTATCTGGAACACCTGGGAATAAACAAAGAACTAAAAGCAAATATGAGACTTGCCTCAAAGAACTAACATTCTCTGAGACAAAAAGAAATAACCTAGACTACCGAAAACAATCAGAAATTAAAATGAAAATGTTTCCCCGGAAACGGCGCCAAATTTTGGCAGGCTAAAGTCGTATCACCCAATCAAAAGTAATTCCTAAATCCTCTAATTAATGCAGATAGGGAAGTAGGGTCGAATAATTAATTAAAGTAATCTAAATTATTAAGTAACAAATTAATAATATGTATAGGAAACTAAACTACGGAGATTAAGAGTAAAGAGAAAACAATGAATAAAGGCCTAGGGCATAGGTTCACCAATAAATAATATTCCAGTGTAAAACATAATAATCAATCATCAATCATCAATTAATCAGATTAAAAAGGGCTTTCGCTACGTATTACAATCACAGAATTAATCTACCGGTATTAAATCTCATCTCTCGAATCTCGACTTAACCATTTATAAATGAACCTGCCTATTGAAGCTAGACCTAAACATCAATTCTCATCTCTCGAATCTCGAATCAATATTGTCAAACTCATGCATAAAAGATCAGGCCTAATCTAGTCACAGAGCATTAAATCAATCAATAGGAAATTAATCTAGCATTGATAATCAACAACAATAAATTACCCCTTCATATTATTTATGGATCCCCACAAACCCTAGAAAGGAAACTACTCACACATAATTAAATCTAAACTAATCAAAGCAATAAATAAGACATGATCGAAGCAATAAAATAAATAACTGAGATTAAGAGAAAAGAAATCGTTACCAAAGTAATCAGGAATTAAGAGTTGAGTAAAGAACAAAGTATTAGAGAGAGAAACTAATCTAAAAGCTAAGTAAAGAGAGAAAGTCTAAGATAAGAAATAAGAAAGAGTAAAAAAAAGATACCAAACTTGCTTAACGGAATCGTATTTATACTAAGCAAGTAATCCTAAACTAAAACAACTTAAACGACGATTAAAACCTCCTAATACTGACACGCACCCGATCGGGCGAGGCACCGCCCGATCGGGCCCGCCTTTTTACTATCAGGTGCATCTCTCGCGCTCGACGGGCGCGAGTTCGGGCGCCAGCTTCTCTTCCCCGCCCGGCCGGGCGCGCCTTCGGGCGGGAGTTCTCTTGGCCGGGCCGCACTCTTGGGTTACTCCTTGGTCTTCGACTGGGCTCCAATTCTTCGGGCCAATCCGAATTTCCTCTTCAAGTCTTGAATACTTGGTCCAAATGCCCCGGTATCACATACACCGAGCCCTTAATCACCGGTTCGATCGCTCTAACCGGCCTTAGGCTATGAAGGATGGTCGTGCATCTCCAATGCTCGTAGATACTCCATAATATCTCGGGAAAATGCTCCAAAAAAGCAAATCCCTACAAAAGTTAACCTAATCTACGAGAACACTAGAAAACACCAATTAGTAATAAAAGTGGCTCTAAAGAGCCAAAAACACTACTAATTATTACCAAGGGACAGGGGTAAAATACTATATAAAATGGACATATCAAAAGGCTAATGTGGCACGGTGCATATTGCCGTGTCACGGTGCCTTTTTTCTGGTATTTTCCGCATTTCCTCACGCAATTCGAATAAAAAAGTACACCGTGACACGGCACCACATGCCGCGCCAAAATGGACTTTGGCGTGTCACGCTACATGTGCCGTGTCACGGAATTTTCCCGTGTATTCTCCGCGTAAAACCTACACGAGTTTTATCTTTTAGGGCAGTTATTTTGCCGCGTCGCGACATATTTTTCCGTGTCACGACGGACTTTGCCGTGTTGCAGCAACATTTGCCATGTCACGGCGCCCCAAAACTAGGGTTTTATCTTTTTAGTGTTTCGTGTGTTCCCTCTACTCATTTTCCCTATAAATACCCCATCCTTTCTACAATTTGGGGAACCAATTCATTTCTCTTCCTCTCTTCTACACCAAAAATCATTCTCTCTCTTTCTCATATTCTAAACCTTAAACCTGTATTCCTAATTACATTATTTCTCCCTTAAGCACTCCAAGGAGTCCATACTTAACCCGATGTTCTGTCCTTAAACTAAGGCGTGAAAGGTATAATTGATTGAAGGTTTGGACCAAATCAACTCTTTTGTTTAATTTAATTATTTTATTTTGATTTATATTTTTATTGAAATCACTAAGAATTTATTATGTAGCAGTTTAAAGGAGCACGCGAAATATGAGTAATTAATTAATTTAATTACTTATTTTATTTTATATTGCTAGTATCATGATTAGGTTAATTTATATTTGATTCACTAGTAGAAAAAATCAACTGGGAAGCCCCAAATTGGAAGCGGTTCTTGAATTTCGCTTCCAAAAACCCTCCAAAAAAAAGAGATACATACAAATGGGAAGCAGTTTATGAGTGAACCGCTTCCAAATATTCTAATTGGAAGCGGTTTGAATAATGAACCACCTCCCTTTTTTTTAAAAAAAACCCCTAAAACTCAGTATAGCCACCCCTTATATTCTCTATACCTTCAATTTTCTTATTCTCTTTCTCTCTCCTCTCTTCCCTCTTCTCTCGTCACTTTCTCTCCCCTCTTCATCTCTCTCGTTCTCCTGGTTTCCTCTGATCTTCTTCGATCTGCTTCATCTCCACAAACGCCGATCTTCTGCTTCATCTCGTTCTCCTTTTCCTTTCTTCGACCTTCTTCCCTCTTATTTTTCCTTTTCTTCCATCTCCTTCTCTCTTCGAACCACCACAAACGCCGACCACCACCACAAACGTCGACCGAGCAAGCACCACCAACTCACCTAGCAAGCACCACCATGAATTTCTAGGTTTTTAGGTCAAATTCGACCATGAAAACCCTATATCTAGAGTTTTTCATGGTCGAATTTGACCTTTAAAACCATAATTTCAAGCCAAAATCGGGGATTTGGTGGATTTTAAGGTATGTTCTTTTTTTTTGAGGTTTTTTATTTTATTTTATGGTGATGTGTGGTTGTTTTTATTTGTTTCAGGTGGCCGCAGATCTGGTTTGGGTGGAGTTTGTGGTGGGTAAAATGTTTTTTTTTATAATTTTATTAAAGGTTGGTTAAAGGTGCTTGGTGGTGGTGGTGATACGGTATAAGGGGGCGGTGATACAGTTTTGGTGGGTGAATGTTGGTGTTTGGTGGATGAATTGCGCGGGGATGGTGGTGGTGGGTGGCGGTTGGTGGTAGCGGTTTGGATGTTTTTTTTTTTATTATTATTTTCTTTTTTTTCCATGAAAATGCTGCATTTTTGTTTATACATATGTTGTAACACCCTAGAAATTCCTTTCTTTTAAAATACCTGTTTTGCCCTGTTTAAAACCTTAAATAGGAATATCTAAGACATTACCGCCACCGTGAAAACGGCCAAGGCAACTATCAAAGACACACAGCGGAAGACTAATTTCAAAACCATTCAAAACAAGTCAACTTGAAAAACTCAACTAAACGAAACCAAAGAAAAGTCAAACCCAAGGCAAACGAAGTAAATTAAAATAAACCTACAACTTGGAATCATTATAGGCCCTTATTAAAACCAAACCAACTTCCAAAAATTTTGCGTTAGTCATGCATAATATTATCATAAATAATTAAAGCATTAAACACATCATATACTTATGGAAACTAGCATGATTCGCTCTTCACTCATGCCCATTCATGATTATGCTTCATCACCTGAAAAGCTTCTCTCTACTTGTTTCCACTACTCTCCATTAGAAATGGGTCATCATAGGGCCAAGATAAAGACAAGGACAATAACACACAAACACACACAATCAACAAAGCTGAGTACATAAACGTAGTTAAACACTGTTGAAGCATACAGGTTTTGATGATGAGGAACTTAAACTAATAGCAAACTCATCTAATAAAGATTCTCTAGTGTGTGATTAGTCAAGGTGCAGAATAATCTTGGTGATTGAAGAACAATTTGAATCTAAGAAGACATGCAGAAGATCTTTATTGAAGAAGTTAAACAAATCAGAGGAAGAGTTCTCTAACAAGAACTAAGTTCCCTAACAGGAACGTTCCCTAACAGGAACTTGAAGACTAGCAGTTAAGTTCTTTGGTGGAACTTGATATGCTTGGAGCCCAAGTAATTCATCTGATCAGAGTGCGGCGCAGCAATAATTGTTGAAGTTTATTCTTAGAAATTATTGTTAATATGGTAAGTAGGTTAGTGCACGAGATTTATTAGAAACGTGATAAGTTTGCATGGTAAATAAAATAAATATGGAAAATAATAAAAGATAGATTTTAGGAAAAGATTTTCTAACAAAAAGATTATTTTTCTCTAAAGTCGGTTTATTAAGAAAGATAAGTTTTCTTAATAAATATCTTTTATACTTATTTTCGGAAAAGATTTTATTCCACTTGATTTACTAAAATCGTGTTTAATAAAGATAAGTCAAGTTAACATATTTATCTTTTTAGAAAACCTACTTTCTATACAAGTGTTACTTGTTTAAATAGTAGAGAGCAAAAATGATTTAGGTTTTTGTGAGTTTATGCGTGGAGAAATCACAGTGCTTTAACAAGTAAGTTTACCAAGCTTTAACTTATCATATTACTTTCGGATTTCGTGCATTGCTTACCTATCATAATAGGCGTCTTGTATTTATATTGGTTGGGTTATTTGGGTGATTTGAGAGCTTGAGTTATATACAGGTTTGTGTAAGCTTCTTGGTGAGGCTGAGAGTTTTTGTACTGGGTGGTACGAGTGTTTTGTACTTTGGTAGTACTTATAGTACTTTGGTTGTACGAGTGAATCTAAGTGTGGTGCTTAGATTGGAGAGGATATGGTCCTATCAAGTAACAAGTTCAGTGAGGAACTTGTGAAATAAAGGTCTGTGTCTAATAGGTTGTAACTTGGTGTTTGCCCTATTATAGTGAAGTGTTTTGTGTTTGAAATCCCTAAGGTAGGGTCGAGGTTTTACTTCCAGTTGGGCCCTAGAAGGTTTCCTCATAAAATCTGTGTGTTTGCTTAAGTTCCTATACGCATTATTTATTTATCCGCAAAAAGTAGTCATTTGGAACTCTATACAATTCACCCCCCTCTTGTATTAATCGTCTCAACTAACAATTGGTATCAGAGCGAGGTACTCTCAAATAAGCGAATAACTTTGCTGAGTAAGTTCCTGGAGAGATGAATTACAAAGACAAACTTGAAGAAGGGTATTCTACCCAACGTCCACCCATGTTCAATGGTAAGTTCTACACTTACTGGAAGAACAAGATGGTAATATTTATTAAGGCAGAAAATTAACAGGTTTGGCGTGTTATCGAAGCTGGTGATTTTGAAATAACCATAACCAATGAAAATAAAGAGGTAGTTCCTAAACCTATTTCTGATTATGATAAAGAAGACTATCAAAAACTTGAATTGAATGCTTTAGCAATAAAGTATTTGCATTGTGGACTTGGACCTCATGAACATAATCGTATCATGGGATGCAAGTCTGCTAAACATATTTGGGATCTACTAGAAGTAACTTATGAAGGTACTAATGAGGTAAAACGTTCTAAAATTGATTTGTCGATGTCTAGATATGAAAGGTTTGAAATGCAATCAAAGGAAACCATAGAGGAAATGTTCACTAGGTTCAATGATATTATTAATGAATTGAATTCCCTTGGCAGACACATTCCGATTGATGAACAAGCTAGGAAGATCTTGAGGAGTCTACCACAAGATGAACAATGGAGGTCAAAGGTCACTGCTATGTAGGAAGGTAAGGACTTCACAAAGTTCAACATGGAACAACTAGCTGGATCATTGATGACTCATGAACTACATCTGAGTTCCAACTCTGAAAGTTCCAAAAACAAGAGTCTGGCTCTTAAGGCTCAAGACTTAGAGGAATCAGAGGCTGATAAGGAAGAGATGGCAATGCTAGTAAGAAAGTTCAAAAGGATGATGAACTACAAGAAGTTTGATAGGAACAAGAAATATGCAAGTTCCAGAATCACAACATGTTTCAAGTGCGGCTCAAAAGATCATTTCATTAAAGATTGTCCATTGCCAGACGGTGAGAAAGGAAAGACTAAGGGCAAGGAGCAATCCAAAGAGTCAAGGGTCTACAAACCTTATTTCACCAAGGACAATGTAAAGAAAGCCATGTTAGCCGCTTGGGGAGATTCAGATTCTGAGGAAGAGGAAGAACAACCAGCAGAGGAAACTGCCCATCTATGTTTGATGGCCAAAATAGATAAATAGGCAAAGCTGAAGGAACTAGAGTCTGAGGTATGGTTTTCTCAAAAAGAACTTAGACATTACTCTAAAGAAAACTTAATATCAGCTGTCTTGGAGATTCAAGAAGATCTTAAAGATTTGCATAAAGCTAAACATAAAAGTGATGAAGCTTTGGTTACTTTTAAAGAAACAGTCAGTGGGTTGATAATCTGAAATTTGATATCCAATATAGATTCTTAAGTTTGTTTGATGATAATAATTATTTAAAAGAAACTATAGATAGGTTAAAACATGATAACATAATGTTGAATGTAAAACTATCCTTGATGAAACTCTGTCTTAATGCTCCTGATTCTAAACTTCCTCCACTTGCTCAATATCCGAATTTTGAAAAACTAAAATCTGATTTGAAATTATAAAAGCGGATAAAGCAAGACTTGAGGGGGAACTTGAGAAAGCCAGGAAAGGAAAACAACCTATAGAATACAGAGTTCCTAACTGGATCACCAAAGCTCAAATCAAAAGAACAGAAGGTTTGGGTTTCAAAAAGAAGTTCCAAAAGGAAAAGAAGTATGTTGACCTGCCTATTAGTATAGTATGCTATTTCTGTGGAAATACTGGACACAAACAAGCTAAGTGTCCTAAGAAAGAAAAGAGTTCACAGAAAAATAAAAGGCATGTAGAACAGATCTGGATCGAAAAGAATAAACCTACTGTTGTTACACAGGAACCCAGGGAAACCTGGGTTCCTGAACCTAATGTTTGATTTCTCATACAGGTTCCAGTGAGGGGGAACAACACTTGGTACCTCGACAGTGGTTGTTCTAAGCACATGACTGGAGATAAATCTAGATTTCTCTCACTGGATGCCTACTACGGGGGAACTGTGACCTTTGGTGACAACATGACTGGAAATATAGTTTCCATTAGCAAAGTAGGAAGGTCAAGTTCCCATGCAATTGATAATGTATTCTTGGTCGAGGGCTCAAACACAACTTGTTGAGTATTTCACAATTTTGTGACAAAGGTAACTCTGTAAGCTTTACTTCTAATAAGTGCAGAATAATTCATAATGACACTAGGAACATCATCTTAGAAGGAATTCGTACAGGAAACACATATGTTGTTGATCTTAACAAAGTTCCTAACAGCAGTCTAACATGTCTTAGTGTCATTCAGAATGATCCTTTATTAAGGCACAAAAGATTTGGACATGCAAGCTTTACTCTACTTGATAAATTGAGATCTAAGGAACTAGTGGAAGGTCTTCCATGTATTAAGTTCCTGTATGACAAAGTGTGTGATGCTTGTGTTAGAGGAAAACAGACTCGAGTTTCTTTCAAGTCAAAGAAAATGGTAAGTACCAAAAGACCTTTGGAACTTGTTCATATGGATCTATGTGGTCCTATGAGAATCTAAAGTAGAAGTGGTAAGAGGTATGTTATGATTATTGTTGATGACTTTTCAAGGTTTACTTGGGTTTTCTTTCTTGTAAGTAAAGATGAAACTTTTGATGAATTTTTAGCTTTTGTAAAGAAAGAACAGAGAAGAACAGGAAATCCATTAATTCACCTCAGATTGAAAATTCAAAATTTGATGAATTCTGCACTGAACATGGAATGGATAACAACTTCTCTGCCCCTAGGACCCCTCAACAAAATGGGGTGGTGGAACACAAGAACAGAAGCCTTGAAGACATGGCCAGGTCTATTCTGATTTCAAGTGGTCTGCCTAGGAACTTCTGGGCAGAAGCAGTGAATACAGCATGCTATATCCTTAATAGAGTATCAGTTAGAGCCATTACCAACAAAACTCCTTATGAGCTGATCAAAGGGAGAAAACCTAATATTTCTTACTTTAGATCTTTTGATTGTAAATGTTTTGTTCATAACAATGGTAAAAGGAACTTGGGAAAGTTTGATGAACGTAGTGATGAGGCTGTGTTCTTAGGATATGCCTCTAATAGTAAAGCATATAGAGTCTATAATAAAAGGACAATGTGTGTTGAGGAATCAGTACATATTATATTTGATGAAACTGAACAGTCATTAAATGATGTACAGGAGTGTGATGATGATTTTGAAATTGGACTTGTTCAGAAGAAAGATCCAGATGAAACATCAACATCATTGCAGAAGCAGCAAGTGGAAATTGGTGAGCAAACAAATCTGGAAGCAAATGAATTACCAGAAATGGAGAATGCTCCAGGGACTCCTGTTCAAGAACAAGATCGGAATCGGAATGAGGAGAATCCTGTCGAAGTTCCAACTGAGGCTCAAGAACAAGTTCCTACAGAAGAACCAGTCAACAATGATAAGGAAAGATTGTATCCAGTGAAGGAATTTACTCCTAAACGATGGAAACATCAGAAATCACATCCTGTTGATGCAATCATGAGTGATATTACAAAAGGAACTCGGACTAGATCTCAGCTTAGGAAGTTCTGTGCATTTTATGCATTCCTATCTTCTATGGAACCTAAGAATTATGTTGAAGCTTTAACTGACGCAGACTGGATTAATGTTATGCAAGCTGCACTAAATGAGTTTGAAAGAAATAAAGTATGGCATCTGGAACCTAGACCCAAAGATAAGAAGACAATAGGTCTAAAGTGGGTGTTTAGGAAAAAGCTAGATGAGCATGGTATTATTGTCAAAAATAAAGCAAGACTGGTTGTACAAGGTTTCAATCAAGAAGAAGGAATAGACTATGAAGAAACATTTGTTCCAGTAGCCAGGTTAGAGGCTATTCGTTTACTTATTGCTTTTGCTGCTTATATGGGATTCACGTTGTTCCAGATAGATGTAAAATGTGCTTTTCTAAATGGTTTTTTAAATGAAGAAGTCTATGTAGAACAACCTCCTGGATTTGAAAATCCAAAGTTCCCAAACCATGTCTACATGCTTGACAAAGCTCTCTATGGGCTGACGCAAGCTCCTAGAGCATGGTATGAAAGATTGTCAAAGTTCCTATTACAAAATGGTTTTAAACATGGCAAAATAGATAAAACTTTGTTTTTAAAATCAAATGGAACTGACATATTAGTTGTACAAATTTATGTTGATGATATTCTGTTTGGTGCAACTAATGAATCTCTGTGCAAGTATTTTGCTGACTTAATGAGTGGAGAATTTGAAATGAGCATGATGGGAGAATTAAATTTCTTCCTTGGATTACAAATAAAGCAGTTTGAGAAAGGAATCATGATCCATCAACAAAAGTATATCAAGGAACTGATCAAGAAATACAAACTTGAAAATGCTAAGACAAATGATACTCCAATGGGTATTGCAACCAGATTAGATGATGATCCATCTGGAACTTGTGTTAATCAACCTATGTACAGAGGTATGATAAGATCTTTACTTTACTTAACAGCTAGTAGACCTGACATATCTTTCAGTGTAGGTTTGTGTGTCAGGTTCCAAGCAAACCCAAAGGAATCACACCTGAAAGCAGTAAAGAGAATCCTTAGATACTTAAAAGGAACTGATGACTTATGTCTCTTCTATCCTAGAAGTGACTCATTTGGTTTGCATGGCTTTACCGATGCTGACTATGCAGGTGATTTGGTGAATAGAAAAAGCACTTCAGGTATGGTACAATTCTTGGTACCTTGTTTAGTTTCCTGGGGTTCCAAGAAACAAAACACAGTTGCTTTATCTACAGCTGAAGCTGAATACAAGACAGCAGCAGCATGTTGCTCACAAGTACTCTGGATAAAACAACAGGTTAGAGATTTTGGTCTTATTTTTGAATGTGTACTTATCTACTGTTATAACACAAGTGCTATTTGTATTTCTGAAGATCCAGTTCAACACTCTAAAGTAAAACACATCCACATAAGGCATCACTTTCTAAAAGATAATGTGGAGCAAGGGAACATTAAATTGGAATTTTGTAGTACGGAATATCAACTTGCAGATATTTTGACCAAACCCTTGAACAGAGAAAGATTTGAGAAATTGAGACTGGAACTTGGAATGATCAAGCTGAATTGATTGCTTCTGAAGTTCCTAGATATGGCAAAGTGAAAAATAATGGAAATAGAGCGAAAAGAGCTACTACCACAACCTTGGTGTGATAAACATAGCTAAAGTGTCACCTTTGTTAACTACCAAAGGTAAGTTCATTAAATTGCTCAACTATATAAGTTACTAAATATGTACATTACACATATGTAAAAAGCGTGTTCCAATTGTGTTTTATATAAACTTCTTTTAAGATTAATTGAATTTGGAAAGTTAAGTTTTTGAAAGATTCAGCCAGTAATTTAAAATTTGAAAAATTAATTGAATTTGTTCAATTAATGACTGAACAGTGAAACTTCCTAAATTCCCTCACACCGCTTCATTTATTATAAAAGCTGATTTCACCTACTTCTTTCACCTCACTGTCAAATCAAATTAAACCCTTCCCAGTAAAAACTCTTTCAACCTTTTAAAAACCTTTCCTAAAGCATCAATGGTAATCATTTCTGAATTCGTCTCCTCAGAAGAATCACAACACTCTGAGAATACAATTCAAGAAGAAACATCTCCCTTAGCCATGGTAAAATACAAATCATCTTCTACCTCAAACAAAACTCCCGAAAACCCTAGAAAATCTCCTCTGAAACCAAAAGAAGTTGAAAGTAAGAGCGATCAAGGGGAATCCTCTGTCTCAAGCATTCTTCAGCGACTAAAAGAGTGGAAAGAAAAGAAACAAAGTGAAAAGTCTCTTGAAGAGCAAATTGAGGAAGTTGACGATTATGCTCAAGGGAAAAACTCAAAAGAGACAAAAGAGGAGAACAAAGAAGAAGAAGAGATGGTTGAGGGAGAAGAAGAAGATAAAGAAGAGGAGAACAATTCAGAAAAAGAAGAATCTGAAAAGGAAGATGAAGAAGAGGAAGTGACAGATCAAGCGGAACTTGAGTCACAGGCTGGAAGGTATGTAGTAGGACATCGCATTGATGTAGTTTGGTGTAGAAAAATAAGATTTATAGAATTTCTTGATTTAATTAATTTTCAAGGTTGGGAATTTATGTTGTCAAGAGTTTCAGCAAACTATATGTACCCTGTAGCTATGACTGAATTTTGCCAAAATTTTCAAGCAAAATTAGGGATAATTTTAAGTGTTGTTAATGGGGTAAAAATTGAATTGAACATTGAAACCCTAGGTAAAATTTTGAAAACACCTACTGAGGGGTATGATACCTATATTAAAGGAAAGGGAAGTGTCAATGTAGGTAACTATTTGACTGGTGATATTGTTGAGGCCTTAGGTGGTCAGAGAGGGAAGAAGGTCATGAGTCATAATGATCTTAGTCCCTTAAATAAGCTGTTGTTTAATCTGGTAAAGAAGACTATTTTGCCTAGGACTGCTAAAAAGGGGGAAGCATGCTTGATGGATATGGCAGTATTTTTCTGTATTTCCAAGAAGATTAAGGTTAACTTTCCCTCTTTAATGTACCAGCACTTAGCACACTGTGTTCCCAGTAGGACAAAAGTGGGGTATGGAGCCATTTTGTCCACTGTATTTCAGAATGCTGGAGTAGTTCTGAAGGGTAAATATGGGGCTTTGGATGAAAAGCCAGAAAGTGTGATCAATGAGGAAACCCTAGCTGGGTTAAGTTAGGAAGTTGTGCAAGGAAAAATTCAGAAAATAGAGAAGGGAGAGAAAAAGAAAGAGAAAGTGACAGGGAAGAGGAAGGAAAAGGATGTGTCTAAGTAGCCTGTGAGAAAGAGCAGGAGGATTTTTGCCAGTGCTGTTCCTCAAACCAGTATGGAACAACCACTGGAGTTGGATGTTGAGGAAAATATCCTCAATGGGCAAGTTGCTGAATTAGTTGATAGAATGGAAAGGGTTGAGAGTCAAATGAAGGATTCTGCTGGAAAGCTTCAGGTGCTGACTCTGGAAAAGTTGGTACAGGAGCAGGGGAAGGAGTTAAAGGAACTCAAGAAGCTGGTGCTAAAACAAAACAAGGAACTTCAAGAGCAAAAGGAGTTTCAAGAGCAAGAACTGAACAAGGCTCTACAGGAACAGAAGGAGGAGTTCCTGGTGAAACTTAAGGGTCTTGAAGAAAATTTGGAGGCCTCTGCACAACAGACAAAGGAGGACTATAAGAAAATTCTGGAGTTCCTTGAAACCTAGCCTGCCCTATTGCTGTTTAATATTCAGCCTAGCCTATTTTCTCTGTTTTAGTCATGAACAACTTTAATTTCTGTCTTTAGTATTTGAACAATTAATTTTGTTTGTAAATTTTCTAAATTGTTCAACTGGATGATAAATCTTTTGGTTTTTAATGAATTGTTGGAACTCTGCTTATACTTGTGTGTTTATGTGTATTTTGAACACTTATGCAGAAAGGTAGAACTTACTTGAGGTTGTTTAGCAGCGCTGCCTTTAGTTTCCCAAACTTGATGAATTGCTTGTAGGGCTGTGGCTAGATGCTTAATAACTTGAAAACAGGACTTTTTGATAATGCCAAAAGGGGGAAAAGATTAAGCAAACTTGGAAGCTATAGTTGTTCTGGGTTTCAGTTGATAAAGTATCAGAACTCTCTCTGATATGATGCTTGAGTAGTTTAGTTAGTTTAGTTAGCTTCTTTTAGTTTATTTCTGTTTTTGTTTAATTTTATTTTATTGCTGTTTGTTTATTTTTGTTCTGTGTTTACTTTCTGTCAATAAATTAAAAAATGAAAAAATACGACCTTCTATTTTGTTTAACTTATTCTAGAGTTTGCTTAAGTTTGTCATCATCAATAAGGGGGAAATTTTTGAAGCATAAAAGTTTTGATGATGAGGAACTTAAACTAAAAGCAAACTCATCTAATAAAGATTCTCTAGTGTGTGTTTAGTCAAGGTGCAGAATAATCTTGGTGATTGAAGAACCATCTGAATCTAAGAAGACATGAAGAAGATCTTTATTGAAGAAGTTAAACAAATCAGAGGAAGAGTTCTCTAACAAGAACTAAGTTCCCTAACAGGAACGTTCCCTAACAGGAACTTGAAGACTAGCAGTTAAGTTCTTTGGTGGAACTTGATATGCTTGGAGCCCAAGTAATTCATCTGATCAGAGTGCAGCGCAGCAATAATTGTTGAAGTTTATTCTTAGAAATTATTGTTAATATGGTAAGTAGGTTAGTTAACGAGATTTATTAGAAACGTGATAAGTTTGCTTGGTAAATAAAATAAATATGGAAAATAATAAAAGATAGATTTAAGGAAAAGATTTTCTAACAAAAAGATTATTTTTCTCTAAAGTCGGTTTATTAAGAAAGATAAGTTTTCTTAATAAATATCTTTTATACTTATTTTCGGAAAAGATTTTATTCCACTTGATTTACTGAAACCGTGTTTAATAAAGATAAGTCAAGTTAACATATTTATCTTTTTAGAAAACCTACTTTCTATACAAGTGTTACTCGTATAAATAGTAGAGAGCAAAAATGATTTAGGTTTTTGTGAGTTTATGCGTGGAGAAATCACAGTGTTTTAACGAGTAAGTTTACCAAGCTTTAACTTATCATATTAGTTTCGGATTTCGTACATTGCTTACCTATCATGATAGGCGTCTTGTATTTATATTGGTTGGGTTATTTGGGTGATTTGAGAGCTTGAGTTATATACAGGTTTGTGTAAGCTTCTTGGTTAGGCTGAGAGTTTTTGTACTGGGGTGGTACGAGTGTTTTGTACTTTGGTAGTACTTGTAGTACTTTGGTGGTACGAGTGAATCTAAGTGTGGTGCTTAGATTGGGTAGGATAGGGTCCTATCAAGTAACAAGTTCAGTGAGGAACTTGTGAAATAAAGGTCTGTGTCTAATAGGTTGTAACTTGGTGTTTGCTTTATTATAGTGAAGTGTTTTGTGTTTGAAATCCCTAAGGTAGGGTCGAGGTTTTACTTCCAGTTGGGCCCTGGAAGGTTTCCTCGTAGGATCTGTGTGTTTGCTTAAGTTCCTATACGCATTATTTATTTATCCGCAAAAAGTAGTCATTAGGAACTCTATACAATTCACCCCCTCTCTTGTATTAATCGTCTCAACTAACAAACACACTAACATGCTTTCACCTATCAACACACACTTACCTCAATGCACTTGTTTACAAGCACACACAACATTCAACAAAACTCTTCAACTAGACACTAAATAATTTATTTAGCATTGATCATGCATCGAACGTGTTTCCAACTTTACCTCCCCCAAACTAATTGAGGTTACTGACACGGGAGCTAACCGTGCCAGCATCAAAACCACACATAGGTGGCGAAATTCCTGCGCATAATAATAATAAAAGGAGTGTACAGCGTCCTGTACTTTTGTAGAAGTTATGATCAAATATAAATAAAGTGACATAACTCCCCCCATATGTTCATACTCAAGGTATATACGTTCCAAGAGTTTTGGTGCGTAATCTCTTTCACTTTATGTTATTACATATGATTAGACTTGGTGATGACTCTCAAACCATAAACATTCAATCAACAATAATTATTCAATCAATCAAATATATCAATTTAGTTCTTGAATAATTAGTGACCACATAATATTTAATGTTGAACCCTTTTTAATTATATCTCGGTGCCAATGACACTTTAAACGCATAAAGCGCCATAAATCCTATCCCTCGGTGTTAAAAACACCTTAAGTGCACTAAGGCACCAACATACAATTTATTTCTCGTGTAAATAGACACTTATATAGCTCCTTCCTCATATTTATAACATCAATAAAAATTATATGAACCATAATAAAATTCCTTTTCAATAGTCCAAACCAAATTAAACATTTAGTTTAATTAAACATGCTTTCTAACATGTCATAAATAATATTCCAAACTATTAATTTTCATTCAATAATCCATCACAAATAAATCATGTTTCATAATCCAATCACCAATAACATCCAAATCAAAATTTCCAATCCAAACCTAGCATGATACTACTTGTAATCAATCAAACACATTTAGCAAGCTATTATATTAACGTAATTATACTAAGTACGCGAATATACCTCAAATAAGCCCTTAAAGTAGCCGATTACACTACAACAATTCCCGAATCAAGTCTCCTACATAAAGGGACAATAATACTATATTTGTTCTCCTTGTATACACAATTTCCAGCAACTTAAATTTACTTTAGACTACTTAAAAAAATCTGAAAATTATTTAAAAACCCCTAATTAAACTCCTTTTTAATGGGTAATCACACCCTTTTATTAAAATCACAATTATACTACTTTAAATAAAATTTCAGAATTTTAAACTAATAAAAAACCCTTTAAAACTTCATCAAAATACATGTTTACACTTAAATTATCCATAGAAACATTAAATTATCTCTTACCCTTTAAACTCAAGCATAAAATTTAAAGCATAAAAAAAAATTCATTAAAAATCAAAAACTGCTCGAAAATCATATTTAGAGGCTGAATTTGGCCTTGAGAGATTGGTGCGAGTCTTTCTTAAAACGTTGTTTTCACATGGAAAACACTAATTTTTTTTTTAAATCAAAATCGGATGAGTTTAGAACCTGATCGGGATTAAGACGGGATTAATATTAACGAACAGAAATTTAAAAATTTAAACACGAATTTACGTGTTCAAAATAATCTGGAATTAAGTTAAACTAATCAGTAGTTATAATCACCAAAATTTCAAAACATCATTACTATAAAAGCCCTAAAACAATTGTTCATAAAACCCTAAAATCATGATTTTCAATAATTAAAACCCCTAGGTTATAAAATTTACAAAATCTAAAAATTATCACATTTATGAAATCTGAAATTATAAAGTTTAATCATCAAAATACAATTTGATACTAATTAAATTAATTTCAAATAATAAAATCAAAACCCATAAATCAATAATTACAATTACACAAATTAATAAAACAAAGGAGAAAGAAAATAAGACTAACCTTTTTCTGTGGGAAATTTTTGGGGGATTCATGGGGTATTTATAGAGTAGAGAGTGTAGGGTTAAATTTGGGCTTATAAAAATGTGGGCTTAAGTTATGGGATAGGGCTTAAGTTACTGGTTTTGGAATGGGTTATTCCAATAAGAGTATGTAGGAATAATTTACATTGCCCAATAATTAATAAACGTTTGGCTCAAAATATAATTTACTTTTATAAAACCTCATATTTAAAATACTTTAACCCTTTAAAATATTTTATTAAAATATGTGAGCCCTTAACAATACATTTTATTAATACTTAAATACTTTCTAAAATACATAAAAATACGGGGTATTACATATGTTAATTGATTGTATTTTAATTTAAGTATTTTTTTTTCAGATTACAATTTCTTTTTTTTTGATGAAAATGTAATACTACATCATTTGATTAATAAAAATAATGTTTATGCATATTTAATTGTTTGTATTTTAATTTAACTGAAAAAAATTCGTAAAAAAAATAAATAAATAAATAAATAAAAATTAAATTTAGGGATAATGGGAAGCGGTTTTGGTCCGAAGCTGTTTGGCGCCAAAACCGCTCCCCATTACCTCTAAAAGGGAAGCAGTTTGAAACGTTTCCCATTTAAATGTGCAATGGGAACCCCCCTAAGCCGGAGCGGTTCAAAACCGGATCTCATTAGGGGGTTAGAACCACTTCCCTTTTAGTGTTTTCTACTAGTGAATTGACTAATAATTTATGAGTAAATTGCTTCCAATATTAATGTTTATTCTATTATATTAATTATTGATCACCATATTGCATGTTTAAAGGGAATATGTTACTGAAAATCACGACTAATAAGATAATTTGGATGACTGGTTTAGGTTCCTTATTAATCTTGTTGTATAATCAAGTGATCACGATATTTTAGAATTATATGTTGCATTAATACTCAACCAATTTAGCCTAATAATAGTTTAGAGCAATTTGAATTTTTGTTGGCATGCCTTTAAGATCGCAGGAATAACTTTTCACTATAGGAATTGAATAGAGGCCAATACGGGCGAACGTGACTCCATAACTCACTTCGTACCATCATCCCCGATCCTCCTTTTATGGTTCCGAACCATATGAATTTAGTAATCTCATGGATTATGAATGGGGCGTAACCTTCACGGGTCAATCGTTGTTTCCTATCGTTGTCCCTTAATCGTGGTTGCCTTAAATGATTTGTGAACGGTTTACAAGTTCCTAAAAAACTTGTTGGCGGCTCCCTACTTTCCTTGTCCCTAATCGTATTATGTTAATTCCCACTTCCTATGAGTGCCGAACATATTCACACATGCTTTAACGTAGGCGCACTTCGAACGACGCCTACAATTTGGCGACTTCGCTGGGGAGGATTCTTGGCTATTTATCGATTTGAGTGATCGATATTTAATTAAGATGAGTGGATGAGACTTGAAAGATTCTTGAAAATAATCCTGTGATTAAATTGGCATTTTTACATATGCATAGACGTTTTAACGTCGTATTTCAGGTCTGTCCCGTAGGAAAAATTGGATAACCAAGTCGTGAACGAAGAAAATAGGGGCACCAGTCAGATTCTTGACTGTCGTGCTACGGCAGAGCTTGCCGTGTCACGGCGCAAGGCACCATGACGCGGTGTCCAGCACCGTGACACAGTAGATTCTGTCATGTCGCAGCAGTCCTGAAATTCTTTCAGTAGCTTTATTTCTCTTTTCACAGTCAGCTTCCTTTGATTTTTCTGAAAAAAAAACGTGTGTGTTCTAGATATGTCTTAGCCCCGGGGGATTTAAACTCTATCAACCTAAAAACGCTCATGGCAATAAGGGTTCATCCGAGTTATTAAACCACCCAAACCATGGTGTCGAGTTCGATTTAATCATGAACTCGCGGAGCCACCCGTTGGCATACACCCTCAAGGGAGGTTGCCTTACCAATGCGGCCAAACTCTTAATTATGGTACCCTTTGACACCAAATAAACTTTACCATAGTGGAACATATAACTTGACCTTAGGTTGCGAACTCTTCTTTGCATCATTGTGCCTACATTCCCTATATGTGATAATTTTTTATCTTAACCTTAACAAGTTTTCTTTGTCTATGGTGGTTTATTTTATGACTTACTAATGCCAATGGACCGAACTCACTTAGTAATTAGCGCAAATACTGAAGAAAAAAAACCCAAAACACCAGGAACTGATCGCCGCGCCACGACAAAAAATGTCGCGTCACGGCAATTAGTGTCGTGTCACGGCAATCAGTGTCGTGTCACGGCAATCAGTGCCGTGTCACAGCAGGTTGTACCGCGACACGGTATAGTTTTCCGTGTCACGATGCCCGGGGAATAAGTCCAATCAGTCATTTTTAGTCTTCCGTGCTAATTTGGTCCTCACGTTAGTCATTTTGGTTACTGTTCACATGTCTAGCCATACGATCATACCATGAGTCTTATAACATCACTAAATTACTCACAAGTCAAGTATAGTCCACACACTTTCTTTATTTTTCGACTCGATTCGTGCACCATGTCATTTATGATTGTATACTAGGTTCATGCACCTTTTTTTTCATAATAAAAAAACGAGTGGAGTTATTTCTCACATGTTTTCAAATGTCCATTTTTCCCCTTCTTTTCCTATCTTGAGCAAAGAGTCAAACAATTAAGTGAATTATTTTATTTTAGTACTTGGTCAAGGAGCAGGGGTAGATTAATACGGTTCGAGTCATCACCGCAATAATCTCTTAGATCTAAGAGGCGTTCACCTCCAAACTACTTTCAGTTTGTTCCAATGGACACTAAGGAAGATATTGAGAACATCAAAAAATCCATCGAGGCACTTTCTTCCATGATGAAAACCCTTACCACTAGGGTCACTACCATGGAACAAAACAAGGTCACTATTTCTACCCCTGGCAAATTGAAGGAATAGATGTGTAAGGTTTCTGAGGATTTCACTTATATGGAATAGCCTCCCACTCCTTTGGATGTGAAAGACAGACTCCCTGAAAAGTTCTCCACTGCTGATATACCAAAGTTCAAGCCTACTGACAATCCGATATTTCATTTGAAAGCGTTCTCTTCAACCATGGCTCTTAAGAGATTGGACGTAACACTCTTCCCTACGGTGTTCCCTCTCTCCTTAGAGCATGCTTGCCAACAATGGTTTTATTCCCTAGATGCCAAGCGTACTACGACTTGGCAAGATGTCACCGACAGTTTCATGAATCGTTACTAGTGTAACATTCAAACCAAAACTTCTGAACGTGATTTCTCCATTCTCAAACAGAAAGAGAATGAAGGCTTCACCAATTATTTGAACATGTGGAGGGAAACGACTTCACTCTTGGTAGATCCTCCTAAAGAAAGAGAGATATTTCATTTGTTTATCTAAAATATGACTCACGAGTATATGTATCATCTCAAATTTCTTCCACTGAACACTTTCGAAGCTGCATACGACATCAGCAACAATATCGAGGATGAGCTAATAAAGACTGATGGTAGTAACAGTAATAACACTGGGAAAAAACAAGAAGAACGACCTTCCTTCTTCTTCGTCTTCTAAGCACGAAAATACTACCAACAATATAAGACAAGTTGATCTCAATGAAGTGTTAGCTCTTGATGCTCCATTGCCCAAGAAAAGGAGAACTTACTCTCCTTTAGGAATGACTTATGATACGGCCTTTGATCGCCTCTACGGTCAAGGCTTGATCACACATGTTGGGCTATTTACAGAGCTAAAACTTGAAGAAAGAAGCGCCAAATGGAATCCCAATGCCCATTGCAAGTACCATCAAGGAAGCTAGGGGCCACACTACCGAGGAATGTTGGAATTTAAAGGACGTCATTCAAGACTTGGTGGATGCAAACAAACTTCCTGTCCTTCCAGGAGGCAAGAAGTAATGAACACAAGGCGCACAACAAATCCTTCGTGCAAGATTCCATGTTTTTTTTTATCATCTCCATTCCCCCATTCATGTCTAGCATTAGGTTTTCCATTTAGAATTTCAATATGCTTCATGTGTTTTGTTCACCTTTTCCATTAATAAAATGAGCATATTTCCTTTACATCTCGATCATACCATTTTTCATTCACTCATTAAAAAAAAACAATTACCGAACTAAACACAAGGTACACCTATGACTTGAGGCACCTTAGCAACCCTGTCATTCCCTATTAACCATTCAATCACATATTCATTTCTTCATCAACTACTTTGAGCCTTGTCTAACGATTGACCTTATTTATTCAACCCATATTCACTTAACCCTAGGATGGGAAGGTGTGCAATTTGTGTAACAGTCAGAAAGCAAGTTTAAATAAAAGAAAATTATAATAATAAAAAAAGAATAAGTAAATAAAAAAAATGTCTCAAGGAAAATGTTCCAATGTCTTCGATATGAACATGTCTCTAATTGTGTCTCTCACCGAGTGCTTGGTACCATTCCTGAGAAACATGAATGCTAAGTGAGTGATGGACCGCATGATCAGAGATTTCCTACATTGATTCGAAAGAATTAAAAAAAATTCAAAACAAAAAAAAAATATGAAAATAAAACTTGCAAAGTCCAATACATAGTTGCATATCTTGGGGGCTTCTCGGGTCTTGAGCCTTTTACCCATTTCTTCCTTAAACCACCAGCTTAACCATTACAACCCTTGAAAGACCTCTTTGAGGTGTACACACACTTGTGTAAAGTTCGACTAGAGCTACGTTCAGCCTGATTCCTAATGGATACGTAGACAACCTCACATTGAGGTGCGACCACATTCATATGCATGATCGAGTTGAAAAATATCCAATGCTTATCCCTATGACCCCATCTAGAGCTAGACTTGGGGGCTTGAACCCACATCACTTAGCCTACCTATTCTAAAGAGTCACCATTTTGACTTTTCTCACATCTCTTTCCATCATCATAGCCTTTACAGCCTCACCTTAGTATCATTTTCACACACTTCTTTCACACATACACAACCATGTCATCTTTTCCTTATGAACCCTTTATCATGAAATCTTGTTTCCCTACCACGCATGCTTCATCATCTTTCAAGAAAACATTCATTAGAAGAAACATTATATACTTGCTAGCTTCCTGACCTGAGCAATATTCATTGTTTCACGCATCGCATAATGTACTGAACAACACACACACACACACACACACACACACACATATATATATATATATATATATATATATATATATATATATATATATATATATATATATATTGTAGAATCCGCAAAAACGTAGAAAATAATAAAAGAAGGTTGTAAAGTACTCCATCTATTTTAAATATTTGTCCCATTTTTTATCTACGTGCATTCCAATTCCAATTCCAATGCGATACTGTAATTAGAATATCTCTAGCTACGCATTATAAACAATTTTTAAAAATTATAAACATAAAAATAAAACTAAATATATCAAGACGAATCTACTATAATGTGATTTAAAAAATACTAATAAAATATATTTTGAAGTACATAAAAAATATTAAATTATTAAACTTTTCTTCTATTAGAATCTCTCTATAAAAATTTAATACACCTAGGTAGTTTCTGTTCTGTTGATGTGATTTTTTAATTTTTTTAAATATATATTAAATGAGCATAAAAAACTACCTATGAATATACATATCTTTAGTGCATTTGGGTGTATATAAAAGGTGTTAAATTTCTAAATTTTCATTTTTTTTTTCTGACGGGAAAATTTCTCACATTTTCAACTGTAAAAAAAACTCCCTCCGTTTTTAAATACTTGCTCCATTTCTCCATGCACGGAGTTTTAGGAGAAATTAGAGAAACTAATAAAATATGGAGATAGTGGGGTTGGTGGAAAAATAAAAAGTTATAGAAAACAAAAATAGTGGAGAGAATTGGGGGAGAGTGAATATATGTTGGGACCACTAGGTGAGATAAATTGATTAAATATTGTAAAAGCTTTCCAAATAAGGAAATGGAGCAAGTATTTAAAAACGGTCGCAAATGAAAAGTGGAACAAGTAGAGAGAGTAATAAAAAAAGGATGGAGATAGGGAGTAGAAATATTAGAATGAAAATTAATTCATAGAGTATGAGGGTGTTATACGACAAACCAACTAATGTTTATTTTAGGCCGCCGCCACTAGTGGTTCCCTACTATACGTGTAGAGAAGAATCTTTCAACGTTTCTTCTTAACTCTTAATTTATTAGTTTAAAAAAATTAACATAGTCAATAATAGCACATTGAAATTTGATTAGTCAACTTTGTCAAGTTAATACTTCCTATAAAGTTTAGCACAATTATACTCAATCTTCATTGTCTAAACTTGCAAAACAGAAAAAAAATATATCCAATTACCAAATACTTGATCATGGCAGAACAAACAAACCTAGAGCAAGAAACTCATTTTTCTGAAGAATCGACCTCTTTTCATGAAACAGAAGATCATGAGCATGAAGATTACATACCAGAATTCGAACTTCCAAGGGGAATTTGGGAAGAATTAGGCATGGAAATTCACGAGCTAGTCGATAAACTCGTTTCCAAACTTCAAAAGAGGATGCATATTGAAAATTTGTTGCAAGAAAAGCCTAAGGATATAGAAGATAAGTCAGGCTTTTCGAACTGGTTAGATAAGTTGTTAAATCTTGTTAAAAATGATTCAGAGGAAGCAGAGGATGATACAATAAGTTGTACATCAAGGGGTTTTGATAATGATGATGCGGTAGCGAAACTCGAGCGATTTAAGGTTAAGAATTTGGCGGGAGGATCTACTACTGTCAAAGAGGAAAAGAAGAAGTGATTATCAACAAAAGTTTTCATTTAAAAGTCTATGTAATTCATTCATTTTTTTTTATTTTCATTTTTGTAGTTATCCATTGTTTATACAATGTTGTATGATTCTTTTATTTCTACTGTATGTATGATTTTGATGAATCTGGAAAAAAAGAAGAAAAAAAAAAAAGTGGCTTAATCAGGACTTTGTGTTTAATTAATGATAATAATTTATATGCCTGAGTTTGATTAAGTTGTGGGGTTTATTTACATATGGTTCGAAAAAGGTCGAGGATAAACTATTACTCCGTATGTATCATTAAGAGCAACTCCAGTGGTTATAGATAGGGATTTGCTAACAATTTTAAATAATTCCTAGCTACTAACTTAATCATTGGAGCTAGAAATTGCAATTAGTTTGGCCAGCCAAATTAATTTGCTTGAAAAAATACTTGCCAAAAAAGAATAAATAAAATTAAATAAAAATAACTTGTTTAAGTAATTGAGATAATTCTATTCAAAAAAAAAATAAAATTAATTGAGATAATTTAAAAGGCAAGATAAGAGCAACTACAATGGTTGGCTAATTTATTTAATAGCTTGACATGCCACATCATCTTCTTTAGCTACAACAATTCAAGCTATTTGTTGCTCCAATGGTTTAGCTAGTTATAAATTAATTTATTTTTGAATTAATAATATTTTTTATCTGATAAATATTTGCCAAGCTAATTAGCTCTACAAAGCTATTTTGCTTGCCAAAGCAAATTAACAAGATGTGCAACAATGGTGTAGCTACTACCTTAATATTTTTAATATTTGCAAGCTAGTCCCTTTTCCCAACCATTAACAAGAGTGTCTTTATTGTTGTAGACCGTGTAATTTTCTGACGACAAGTTATAAATTTAAAATTGAGTTAGAATCCCTATTTATAGTAGGAAATGAATCTTTCATTTTATAGATTACTAGGTTAGGTCCCGTGCCATGCACAATAACTTTTAGTAATTGTTTCATATTAACAATACGTTTAATTATACAATATAAATTTGTCTAGAATATTATGATTTATTAAAGAGTATGTTAGCCAATATATTTTTTAAATATTTTTTTTTTTGCTCATTTTTAAATCTTAAATGAGAAGAAAAAAAAATATTAAATAAGCAAAAGAAAAAAAAAAAAACTACCTTGGGTACACCCGTACACCTACCCCTATGTGAACCCGGGTATATAAAGGTGATCAATGATTGTGCTTTGAAACTACACATTTGCTAATGTGCATATTTTTTTTATATACTCGATTTCACTAACAAATTGTATTGGTATCATTTTCATTCAAAACGTTGGACATTACACCATGTATGTCTCAAATTATGGGAAGAATGTGACTTTTTTTTTTTTTTTTTTGCTTAAATTTATACTCCCTCCGTCCCTAAATTACATTTCTGGTTTTTATTTTGGGTATTCCAAAATTACATTCCTCCTTTTCATTTTTAGTACTAAGTTTTTTTTTTTTTTTTTTTTTTTTCCAAATATCCCAAATCAACTCTCTTTTTCTTTTGTATATTTAATGCTTTCTCACTCTTACTATCCTAATCTTACTCTTATTTTCTCTCTCCATTGTTTTTCTGAAGTTTGTACTTCCCATAACTAACCTAATGAATATGATTGGTTCTTAATTTTCAATTAGAAGCATGTTATTGGTCCTTTTTTTTTTTGCAAAGAATTGATGACATGACATCATTAATCATAAATCTGTCTTTGTTTTACTCAAAGACATCATTTAATGTTTTGTATTTCCCATTGAAATATTTCATTATTGTTATTTGTCTTATTCTTTCCTCCTTAGTTCCCGTGTAATTTTACAAAAAGGAATGTAATTTAGGGACGGAGGGAGTAGTAGTTATATTTTTATTTTTTTGTGGAAGGATACCTCAAATCTTTAATTTTAAATAATTTTTAATATTTGATATTCGAACTACTAAGCTTCTAATATGTAATTAAATAAAATTAATAAAAAAATAGAATTCTTGTAATATATGACACAAATTCTATATATATATATATATATATATATATATATATATATATATATATATACAAAGTATAAAAAAAAAATTACTGTATCTACTTATGTTGTTTTTTTTTTTGAAGCAAACTTACTTATGTTTATATAGTTGACAATAGATTATAGAAATATACACCAAATCTTTTATATATGTATAAATTTTCTACTCCGTATTTTTTTTATGTAATGTATAAGATTTTTTTCCATAATACATTTTCTTAAAAAAAAAAAAAAACAAAAACTAAGGACACACCAGAACATGACACGTGTCATTGATGGTGTGTCTTTTAGTATATAAGTTATTGCACTAGTAGAAAAATAGCAATAGGCAGCCCCCATATGGCACCGGTTCAGGCCAAACCGGTGGCCAAAATCGGTCTAGAAATGGGCGGGATTTTAGAACAAGAGATAAGGCACCGGTTTGGCCTGAATCGGTGCCAAAAATAACAAAAGGCACCGGTTTGAACCGGTGCCAAATTCAAAAAAAAAAAAATGCGGTCTTTTCTTCTTTTTCCTCTCTTTCTCTTTCATTCCCTACTCCATCTCACTGTTTCATTCATTAGAGCTGAGCGAAAACCACCCTCCCCCTTTTCCCTCCACCACAACCGCCACCTTCACCGGCCTTTGTTAACTGGTGGAATTAAAAAAATAAAAAAAAAAAGCCGCCCTTTATTTTCTCCTTTCTTCCCCCTTCCTTTCTTCCTACTGTTTCATTCGAGCAAACCCACAAAATTTGACTGCGCCTCCACTTTTCCATCCACCATTGCTGCCACCTTGAACGGAGGTTCGAAGACGCCGCGCAACCTCTCTTCTCCCCTGTTCGAAGACCACAGCTCGTGTCCTATTCTCCCCTGTTCGAAGACCACCGACCTCATCTCTTCGTTTCCTACGCCACAGCCCTGAAGGTCGCCGCCGCACCACCGCCCTGAAGGTTGCCGCCGCTCCACCGCACCACTGACCTCAGAAGCTACTCCATCTCTCCTCCCTTCAAGCTACATTAAACTACAATAATTTGATTATTTTAGGTATAATTTTTTTTCTTTATTCACAATAATTTTCCATTTATGTACTTATATTAATTTGTTTTGCATTTTGAAGAATTGTTAGGCAAATTAAAATTTAGGTTAGAATATAATTTTACTTCAATTTGTTTCAATTATTGGTTTTTTTATTGGGAAATTGTGAAAATATTAGAAATTAGTAACCTTGTTACTCATTTAGTTGGATATTAGTATGTTTTAATGGTTAATTTAATTTGTTTTGATGTGTAATTTTGAATAAAGTAGAGAATATTAGCCTTGTTACTTAATTAGTTGAAATTTGGTTTGTTATAATGGTTAGAGATTAGTAACCTTTTTAGTTCAGCAATTTTGAATAAATAAAATGAAAAAAATTAGAGATTAATAACCTTTTTAGTTTAGCAATTTTGAATAAAAAAATGAATTTTGAACAAAGTAGTGAATACATAGTTTATCAATTGTTAGTTCGATGAATGATGTGTTTTAGCTTAGAAATAAATTAGTGAATTGACATGTTATGAGAAGTACATACATAATATTTAACCTAATTTTTGTTTTTTGTTTTTTTAATATATAGATTCATATGTGAATTGAAGCACGAGTTTAGCTTGAGGACTACATATTGAGCACGAGTGGGTAGTTGCTATATTGGTATGACTTATAAACTTTACTTAGCTATATTTCTTTCTATTTATCCATTTAATAAAAAGTTTATTCATGAAATTGCAACTTGTGTATTGTTTAATTGCAAATAAATACAACAATATATAGAATACTTGCATTATCATATGCCTAGATACCCGTTCAAGGCTTTCTCGTTAGGAGAAAGTCTTGAATAGTCCCCGGTTGGGACTGTTCTTGAATGTGTACTCTCACTTAGGTGGTGAATGTATGTTTTCTTTTCGATTTTAAGGAACATCTTGTCTTACCATTTCCTCACTATGTTCTCGGGTACATATGTGGGTAATTAATTATCTACATCGTGTACTTGGAGAACTAGGGGAAATGCTGCCGGATTTTCCATAAAATTGGAAAGTTGACATACATTCACTAGTGAGAGTAGACATTCAAGAATGGGTTAGGTTGGAGTGATAAGGACCCTTTGGAAACATGCATTTTTTCACTATATGAATGGTATATTCACGTTTTGTACTTGAATTTGATTTACATAAAATATGTAGCAATTACACATTATTCATTATATGTTGCTATATATGTTTAGAGACAATTTACTAAATGGAGAATGATCGTGGTTGGATGTATGGTAGACGCGATACATTGGAATTTTGGAATGGGGTTCAAGAGTTTTGCCAGAGGACTTTAGCTTATCAACGCAAACTGGGTGGCAAAGGCCTTTATTGTCCTTTGTTGATTGTAATAATGTGAATGTGGTCGATAGTGTTGAAATCATTAGAGATCATGTATTATGTCGTGGGTTTAGGCATTTATACCATGTGTGGATTTGGCACAGAGAAAGTGGAGAGTACAGTGGGGATCTTGATCGGAATGATGTGCGTGTTAGAAGCAATGAGATTCATGTGGACGAGGAATACGAGAATGATGTCTATATTGTTGATAATGGTGAGGATGGAGCCGATGATGATCAGGTGGATGAGGTCGAGGATGAACAAGAGGATGAGATGTTGCATGGTGTTGAAGGTGGAGTGTTTGAGTTATTATCGGAGGCTTCCAAAAAGCCTATGTATCCTGGGTGCAAAAAATACTCCAAATTATCGGTCGTGCTAACACTTTTCAACATTAAGTCGAAGCATGGGTGGACGGACATTAGTTTTACTTCTTTGTTGACCGCATTAAGTGATATGTTGCCTGATGGGAATGAAATTCCTAAGTCTTACTATTACGTAAAGAAGCTCATGTGTCCCTTTGGTTTGGAGTATAAGAAGATACATGTATGTCCTAATGACTGTATTCTGTATCGAAATGAGTATGAACAACTGCAGGAGTATCCACGATGCAAGCGGTCGTGCTACAAGCGCATGAGTAGCAATCCTGGCATGGAGGGACCTCCTGCTAAGGTGTTGTGGTATCTTCCCATTATTCCAAGGTTTAAGAGTCTATTCTCAATACCAAAAGACGCTAAAAACTTGAAATGGCATGCAGAGGAAAGAAAGAAAAACAGAATGCTGAACCATCCAGCTGACTCTCTACAGTGGAAGAACATTGATTTGAAGTTTGAGAAATTTTGTGAGGAAGTCAGAAATTTAAGGCTTGGGTTGTGCACGGATGGGATGAATCCATTTGGCACTCTTAGTACCCAACATAGCACATGGCCGGTACTTTTAGTGATTTATAATTTGCCTCCTTGGCTGTGCATGAAACGTAAGTATGTAATGCTTTCATTGCTAATAACTGGTCCTAAGAAACCTAGAAACGACATAAATGTTTACCTTGCGCCGCTTATTAACGACTTGATAAAGATGTGGGACGAAGGGGTTTCCGTTTTCGATTCTCATCAGAACGAGATGTTCACATTGCGTGCAGCCCTTGTGTGGACCATGAATGACTTCCCTGCATATGGAAACTTGTGTGGGTACAAGGTCAAAGGGAAAAAAGCATGCCTCATATGTATTGATGACACATCAAGCGTATACCTTACTCATTCTCACAAAGATGTCTACCTACGGACTCGAAGGTTCCTTAGGCGTGATCACCCGTACCGTACGCAGAAAAAGGCTTTCGATGGAACCGTGGAAGAGGATACTGCGCCTAGACCATTGACTGGTGCTGAGATTTGTGCTCGGGTGAAAGGGATACAAACGGTGTTTGGAAAATTAGAAAAAACTATGGTCTCATCTGCTCTGTTTAAGAAAGAATCAATATTTTGGAAGCTTTCGTACTGGAGAGAACATGACGTTAGGCATTGTCTTGATGTGATGCATATAGAGAAGAATGTGTGTGATGCTCTTTTGGGAACGCTTATGAATATCCCAAGCAAAACAAAGGACAGAAAGGGTGTACGGTTAGATTTGTAAGAGATGGGGATTCGTCCAGAATTGTGGCCTCAAGAAAAGGTTAGAAAGGGGAAGGAACCGAGAATAGAAGATGAAAATGTTTCGAAAAAAGGGAAGGAGAAGAGCAAGGGAAGGGAAAGGCCAAAGATGCGTCAAAGAATAAAGTTGAGGGTAAAGGGAAGGATAAAAAGAATTATTTACCCCCGGCTTGCTATACATTGTCAAGGGTAGAGAAACGTATGTTTTGTGCATGTATGTACGGCATTAAGGTTCCATCAGGGTACTCATCTAACATGAAAAGATTTGTAACCTTAAATGGAGAATTGAAGCTAACAAGTATGAAATCCCATGATTGTCACATTATGATGCAAGTATTCCTACCGATTGCAATCCGTGGTATTCTACCAAAACACGTGAGGGAAGCGATTACAAGCCTTTGTTCGTTTTTCAATACAATTTGTAGCAAAGTTCTTGATCCTTGTACACTAGATGCTTTGCAAGCAGATGTGGTTGTGACTTTGTGCAAATTTGAGATGTATTTCCCACCCTCATTTTTTGACATAATGGTTCATCTGGTTCTTCATTTGGTGCGTAAGATTAAGTTGTGCGGTCCAATGTTCATGAGGTGGTGCTACCCTTTTGAAAGACACATGGGTACATTACAAGTTAAAGTACGGAACCGAGCTCACCCTGAAGGAAGTATGATGCAAGGGACCGTGGGTGAGGAGATAGGTAACTTTGTTGCAGACTACATAGCCCTTGCTCAACCTATTGGTCTTCCTACTTCTCGACATGAAGGTAGACTTGATGGTCATGGCACAATTGGGTCGAAACGAATGTCACCAGACCGAGATCAATTCTTACAAGCACACCTTTATGTGTTGCACCATGTTTCAAATGTGCACCCATATTTAGACGAGCACATGGCTAGTTTGCGTGACGAATTTCCATCAAAAGGTGAAAGGGCACTTATGCAGTAGCATAATGAGAGTTTTGTTGATTGGTTTCGTGATCGAGTAATGAGTGGATTGGTTGATACTAATGTGACCGATATAGTACGATGGCTTGCGAACGGTCCTAGGGATGATGTCCGTTCATTTGAGGGATATGACATCAATGGGTACACTTTTTGGACCAAGGGTCGTGATTTGAAATCTTCCTCCACCCAAAATAGTGGTGTAATGCTTGTGGCATCGTCAAGGGAGTTTGCAAATTCTAAGGATAAATCACCTGTCGATGCAGAGTTGTCATGCTATGGTCGAATTCAAGAAATATGGGAGCTTGATTATTGTGACTTCACGGTTGCTCTTTCCAAGTGTAAGTGGGTTGATAATATCAGGCGTAACGTCAAATATGAGGACTTTACTCTTGTAGATCTTGGCCACTTGAATGATAGTGCAGAACCATTTATCCTTGCATCTCAAGTTAAGCAAGTGTTCTACGTAACTAACCCAATGGATTCAAAATGGTCTATAGTGCTAGCTGGCAAAAGAAGAATCCTAGGCATTGGAGATGTTGAGTATGAGGAAGAATATGATGCGTTTGATGATTCAGCACCTTTCACTGTTCCTAGACCTGTTGTACTAAATGAAATAGACAACGAAGCAGGTTATATGCGATCAGACCACAACGAAGGAATTTCATATTGAGGTAGTTTGATTAAAAGTTAGTAATGGTTTCATTGCAAATATAGTTTAGTTATCATGTATATAGGAGCATAAGTAGGCGAAAATGACCATAAACTAACATATTTGTAGTTTGAAATTGCCTAAGTGTACTCATTATCATGCATATACAAGGTTATAGGACCATAAGTAGGTGAAAATGGCTTAAATAGCTTCTACTTAACCCAATTCTTCTGTTTTGTGTATGAACTAACATTTATTCATTCTAACAACCTATATTCATTATATTTAACATGTTTTTAGTTTGAAATTGCCTAAGTGTACTCATTATCATGCATATACAAGGTTATAGGACCATAAGTAGGTGAAAATGGCTTAAATAGCTTCTACTTAACCCAACTCCTTTGTTTTGTGTATGAACTATCATGCATATACTTTACTATACACTAATATTGTTTTATGATTGCTTTGACAGGTGCTTATATCTCATGGCGGACGATCATGACCCTCATTATGTAGAGGACATTGACGATGATGAGTATGAGGACGAGTACGAGGATGAGGACGAGGACGATGATGAGCCTTATGATGTTAATAAGGAGGATGACTTGGGTGAGCCAGAGGATCAGGCTCAAGATGAGTTCGAGCGTAGGCTTGAAGAATTTGAAATTTCAGCTGAACGTGCACCGCCTATTGAAAATACAGCACGTGAGATTGTTGGTGAGAACCCGACTCCTGAAACTCATGGCCAAGGACAAGATCAAAACAACATAGGTGGTGGGGAGGGTAAAGGCATCGGCTCAAAGAAAAAGAAGGGGTCCGACGAGAAGCTTTAAGAAACCGGACGGTCCCATGGTCTTGGAGTATGACAACAACGGCCAACCCGGGCCCAAATGGCGTCGACAATATGCTAATCAAGTTGGCATGTGTGCGCGGAAAATCCCCATTACACTTGTAATGCGGCAAGTACCTCCGAGTTTGATTTAAACATTTTGGGATGATACAAGGGTAAGTGTGTTTTTGGCACATTTAGACAATTTAAGAAACCTTAACCTTATGGTTGTTACTAAATAGAAACTAATAATCGGTTTTAATTTGTGCTTGCAGAGGCTGTTTTCTATTCCTAATGATCCCGAGAAGAGAAGGGTGTTTGAATCTTTATTAGCGGAAAGATTCAGAGGCTTTAAGACCAACTTGACTAATGGGTGGATCTACAAGAAGAAGAAGAAATCAAAGAAGAAGAAAGATGATGAGGATGACCTTCTCCGGTGGAAAATATGGCCGACCGTGTCAAAAGATGATTGGGAAGAGTTCGTTAGAATGAAGACTCAAAAGAAAGCCATTGTAAGTTTGTGTAAATCTGATCTCAATTGAATAATAGCTTGACTCTTTTTGTAGCAATGATACTAACATTTTTAGTTTTTTAGGAACTTCGAGAGCAAAATAAAAAGAATGCAGAAATGAAGGAATATGTCCATCGTATAGGGCCTAAGACATTTGGTGAAAAGAGACCTGAGTGGGTCAATACGGGTTTATACCCTAAATCGCTTCTAGTGGCATCGAAGGAACCCTCTAGTTCCACGATCACTACTTTGGTGAGTCATGCCGGTGATTTCTTTTGTTCTCTCCATACGTTTGATAAGGAAACCGGAAAATGGGTCATCAAGGGTCCGGAAGCCAAAAAAATGGCAGATAAGCTTTTAAGTTACCTATGAACTGTTGAATTTTAAGTCACTTTTGCATCTTAATCACTATATAAACCATTAAGTGTTTTACTGACCTCATTTTTCCTTTTGCTATAGCTTGAGCACACTCAAGAGCTGGTGGAGGGCAAATTTGAACCAAGTGTGGAGAATGACCCTTTCACCATGGCTTTGGGAAGGCCATACCATCCAGGACGAGTAGTAGGTTCGGGAGGGTCATTGCTTGGATGGCAAAAGGTGATGGGTCTAAAATCACTACAAAAAAAATGAGAATAGGCAACACTTAAGATTGCAACACTTACATAAATGTTACCCTAAATGATCTAAGCAACAATATTTATTTGTTACCTTGAACTAAAGTAACAGAAAAAAAAAAAAAAAAAAAAAAAAGTGTTGCTCTAGATTATATAAAGCAACAATCGCTTAAAGTGTTACCTTTTTCTTGTCTAAGACAACAAACATAATAATTGTTGCATGAAAAGATAATAATAACAAAACTATTGTTTGAAAATGTAACATTAATATCTATGTTGCCATCTATTGCAACATTTATATTAAAAAGACAACATAATTGAAGATATATATATATATATATATATATATATATATATATATATATATAAACTTTTGGTGGAGTTGGTGGGGAACTCACCTTGTGACTTTGAGGACACAAGTTCGAGCCCTACCAACTACTAAATGCTTGGGAGTGGCAACATTTAGAAACATTTTTCAATTGTCTCCTTAGATGGCAACATTTATCATTTTACCTTGGCTTTCAAAATTGTTGTCTTTAAATAAAAATGTGTTGATTTATGAATAGACAACGGGGGCATATACTACACCTAATATGTGTTGCCTTAGCTACAAAACAACACTTTTTTTATATTAGGCAATAGTTTTGCACTGTTACCTTTGCTTTATTTTGTTGTAGTGAATACACAAAATCGGGTAGATCTCGAGCCAGTGTTAACTCACCGGGGGAGTTGGATGCCAAGGTGGCATCAATTAAGGAATAAGTACGCAACGAGTTAGTAGGTGAATTCAATGCTTGGGTGAAGCAGACGAACTTACCGACTTTGTCGTTCCTCGCGAGTACCCCAGTCGACTCATATTCTCAACCAAAAGGACAAGGAGAAGGTGATAGACATGGAGGAGATGAGATACGTGGTGAGACTATTTTAGGCACCGGTTAACCGGTGCCCAAAACAATTAAAGGCACCGGTTAACCGGTGCCAAATTGGGTATAGGGCACCGGTTTAGAACCGGTGCCAAAAGGGGGGTATTTGGCACCCCCCACATAGGCAACGGTTCAAACCGGTGCCTTAGACCGGGTTTGAACCGCTCCCAAAGCCCTTTTTTCACCTTGAATTGATTATTGATTAAAGGAAGATATATTCAAGGGAATATAAACGAATTTCTAATCTTTAAATATAATTAAAAAACTTTTTTAGTTTGGTTATTTTCGATTTGCAACAATAAATTTTGGTTGAATTGATTATGAAATTTAAAGGGTAAAAAATCACTAATTTACTATTATTTTTAATCTTTTCTTATTTATTTATAAAGAAAAGAAAATTTTATTTATTTAAGTTGTTGTACGTTATTGTTCGATATTTTAGGGTTTTTTAGGCTTTAAATTCTTTTTTTTTCAATAAATATTGTAGACACCCATTTGTGTCTCCCCAAAACCAAACCTAGTGATGAGTGTCTTTCACGTCGAATCGTAATCGAATGAAACGAAAGTGTGGAAAGGTCTAGTGTTGCGGAAAGTTTTATTTCTTTTCTTTTCTCTTCTCTCTGTTTTTAAAAACTTTATTTTAAGAAAACAGCCAATCCAGTTTGGTTGGTCCATGATATGGGTTTAATAGTGGTGTAGTTGGATGGGGTTTGCAAAGACCTTTCCGACGATATATTATGAGCCCAATTTCGATGAATATTGAGGAATTTATGGCCAATTTACTAAACTGGGCCCGGTTTGAATTTTAAGTACGGCCCAATGATCTAGGGGAGGGCTTAATATGATTTATCATTCCTAATGTAATTAGGGATGGTTTTGGTCGTCTAGAACATTCTAGAAGGTTTTATCATTCTTAATTCAATTAGGATTCTTTAGAGTTTTAATTAGATCGAATAGCATTTTCAGTTGGAATTATATTATTTTATCTTCCAGTACGGGAATTTTATCAGAATTTCGAAAACGCGTTAAAAGCCGGTTTGGCGTCCAACCCCAGGCCTTGGCGCCTGGAACCAGGATTAGCGCCAGACGCCAGTCACTGGCGCCTGGCGCTAGCCACAGGTCCTGGCGCCAATAAGCCAGGGCTGGCGCCAAGTTGTTTTTGCAATCTTCAGACTCTGTTTTGATAAATTATCTTTTTTGGATGATTTTCTCTATAAATATCGTATCAAAAACTCCGTTTTAAAGGAAGGATTATGATCTATCATTCACCAACTCTCATCAAGATTTTCTTGATTATTCTCTCTCTCTCTCTTTTTCTAAACTAGCCTTTTCTCAAACACAAAATTCCGCATTCACAAGATCTTGATACACCTAGCCATATTCGAAGTTGTCTTCGCCCTACACATGAAAGGTTTAATTTCTGAGGGTTTGGTCCCAAATCTCTATTTCAATTATTTTATTTAATTGTTTTGATTATTATTTTCCTTGAAGTTACTAACGTGTGTATTTTGTTATTAGAAAGAGGTACGAGGCATCAAAGTAAGTGCTTTAAGTGATTAATTGATATTATGATGTAGAAATCATGCTTAGGTTGTTATTATGATTCCTAATGTTATGTTAGGGCGTTTTGATCTTCCTAGTATCATGTCTAGGGTATTTTTAATATCAAATATGATTCCTGCGATGTCTTTTATTCTCTTTCAAATATTTATGATTGTTAGTATCATGTTAGGGCTAAAGATTTGATTTTTATTGCTTAGTGACATGCTAGGGTTTGTTATTAATCTTGTTAGTATCATGCTTAGGATCTTGCTATGCTTTAGCATGATTATAATTATAATTTATGATTATCATTATGATTGATACAATTATTGTTCATTATTATTATTGATTATATTGCTTGATATTTATTATTTATTGCTTGATCACCTTTTATTGCATGTTTAAAGGGAATTTGGTATTTGCAACCACGCTTAATAAGATAATTAATAATCTTGTTAGGTTAATTGTGATTTTAAATTCAAGTGATCGCCAATAATAGTTTATTTGTGCATTATGTTCAACCAACATAGATTAAACAGGTTTAGGGTTAATCCTATTGATTGCATGTTAATCAGAAAGAGCACATGAATACGAGCAGAATAAAGTAGAGGCCTATTATTAGGGCAGGTTCAATCTCTTTTAGGTTGGATTTGTACCTTCATCCCCGAACCCTTATTTGGTTCATGACCTTATGGAGTTGACGATCTCTTGGATCGTTAAGGGCTGTAATCTTCACCTCGTGATAGTTTACAAGTTCCTTAAAAAAACTTGTTGGCGACTCTTTTGCTCTATCTTCTTCCCTTTTGGACGCCACCGTACTTTAGTGTATGATCACAGTGGGGTTCAAGCTAGTGGGATTTTAAAGGCTTGAAATTATTCCCTACAGTTTTTGGCGACTCCACTGGGGAGGATTTCTATTTTAATTCCTGAATTTGTTTCGGCAATGATTTAGAATGAGTGGATGAGACTCGAAAAGTTCTAAGTATTTCATGTGCGTAATTTTGATTAACATTGTGGCATATGCATAAAAAGGTTCTCATGGGAAAGACCATCCGTAATGAGTCAAAAACATAGGATTTTACACGTAGGAAATTTGAGAAATGTCTTTCACAACTAGGACTGAAATAACACCGCGCGAAACTGGATGATTTTATTGAGCACAGAAATCTGCTGAGGCATGTGGGAAGTAGCGTCAGGGGCCAGAGCTTGGCGCCATACTTTTAGCCGTAGCGCCAGACGCCAGTATTGGCGCCAGGCGCTACAGTTAAAAGTTGGCGCCAGTCTCTGTTTGTTGGCGCCAATTTCCCCCAATACCGAGCCAGAAATATGCGTTCTAATTTCGACCGGTTTTTCGTATTGTTTGCTCGATCCTACTTCTTGATTGAATTTTTTCTCACTTTTCTGAAACCCATATGTGTTCTACATATGGACATAACCCTCTGGGAATTCATGCTCTATCTACCCGATTGAACGCTCCTGGCAACAAAGGGTACATCTGAGAGGTTGAATTGACCAAACCATGGAAGCGAGTTTTTCTAAAAAAACTCGCGGTGTTCTATCCACACGCGTTAACCCTTTACGGTTAGGCTTCTACGCGGTGCATCTGAACAATTAACCATGGACCCTGTTTGACTAAACCATATCCCGAACTTTAGAGAACTAGAGTCATGGTTAGGTTGCGAACTCATTGCATCATATTGTGCCTACTTGACTAATTGTGCATTATTTGTTGTGCATCTTATGCTCCTCTTAACCGTTTGTTGATTTGTGTTGAGATTATAATTAATGACTTAAAGAACTTTGCCTAATTAATTAATTAATTAATTCGAGTTAATAAAGTCTTTTTTCTCTTCTTTTAATCGGAATTGACCTAGTACGACTTTAGGCATACCCCAGTTGGCTAATAATACCGAAAACAGTCCCGGATTGAAGCTCCAAAATTGGTGCCAAAATTTAAACAGTAGCGCCACTGTATGGTGTGTAGCGCCAGACATTTACTAAAAAGTCTGGCGCCAATCACCCTATTGTGACGCCAGTCCTGTCGCTTGGCCGACAGTTCGGATTATTTGTCGAGTCATCACCTAGGGTTTAATTAACCAGTTTGCTAATTAATTCGGTTAATTTTAGCTATCAATAACACCTCGTCAAGTCATTAATCGAGTCTTGGTCACATAGTCTAGCTACATGGTCATGACACGAGTCTTAACATGTCACCTACACTCACTAGTCTTAGCACACACTTTGAGTACACATCACCATGGCCATGTCTTAGGTTCATGCATGAGTCGGTGTTTTCCGTCGTTTAAGTTGGGGGTACATTCTATCCCTAATTCTTCATATCCCTCCACCTCCATCATTTTTTTCTTTTTTCACTTTCTATTCCATCTTTCTTCACTTCTTCCATCCATGTGTGTTGAATCGAATTTGAGTCATATGATTGACAAACAAAAAAATGAGGGTAATGATGAAACAACACAAGACAAGAGGCGAGCTTCAAAGAAAAGATTTCATGACCTCTTTTTCTATTTCTTTTTCATTTTTTCCTCTCCCCAATAAGTCTAGCATAGGCACCTTTCTTTTCCCTTAGATTATTTTTTGTAGATTCTCAATTTATTTTCTTTTAATAAAAGTGAGCATTTAATTCCTTGCATATGATCATCACACTGCATTAAGCACAAGGTATACTAATGATTTGAGGCACTCCTTGTAGCCACATCATATCTCCTTTCGCCCTTCAATTATGCAATCCTTTCTTCATAAACCACTTTGAGCTTCGTCTAACAATAGACCTTTCTTTTTTCAACCTACATCTACCTAACCTTGAGATGGGATGGTGTGCAACTTTTGCAATTCTAAAAAAAAGCTTGAGTAATTCAAAAAATAGCAAAAAATAAACAATAATAAAAAACGAAAACAAGTGTACAAAAGGGCAAGTGTTCCAATGTCTTTGATGTGAATATATCTTCGATAAGAACACGTCTCAGATTGCGTCTCTTATCGAGTGCTCGGTACCGTGCCTGAGAAACATGAATGTCAAGTGAGTGATAGACCGCATGATCGAGATTGCCCACACTTATTAAAATAAAATAAATGCTAAAGCAAAAGAAAGAGCTAAAAAAAAAAAAGAGTAGAAAACCTCAAGCATGAAAATACAAAGATTCAGAAGCAAGGTTGCACACCTTGGGGGCTTGTCTAGGGTCTTGAGCCTTTATCCCCTTCTTCTATAACCTTTAGCCTAACCACGTTACAACCCTTAAAAAGACCTTTTTGAGGTATACACACTTGTGCGAGGTTTGGCTAGAGCTATGTTCGGCCTGATTCCTAACGGATACGTAGGCAACCTCACATCGAGGTGCGGCCGTAATAAAAATGCATTCATATTCACATTCACACACTTACACCATGATCATATCAAGGGATCTCTTGTGCTCATCCCTATTCACTTTGAGCTAGACTTGGGGGCTTGATCCCTACATCATTAGCTTACCTAGCCTAAGAGTCACCACCATTTGACTCTTTTAATAAATAATATCTTTTCACACACTTAGCTCTTTCGGCCTAACTTTAGTGTCACTATCACACACATCACGCATACATGACCAAATATATTTCCCTTAGGAACCCTTTGTCATGAAATCTTAACGCTGAAGCATGCTTCATCAAAATCACTCATAATTATCATTGCATCACGAAGTATGAAGTACTTAGCCTCCGTGCCTAAGTTACCCAAATACTTTCATCATTGAGTCAACAGTTGAGATAGCCTAGGATGAATTAATCCTTGAACCTTGAGAGATAGTATCAAATAACATTTGACTAAGCTCATTCAACATGCATCTTCAAACTTTTGATTTTCTTTTTCACATCTTTCTTTTTCGGGAGAAAGTCAGTACCCTCCACAAAATTGACGGAAAATTTTTGCTTTTTTGCATTATTCGAGTCGCACGATCACATTACAATGCACACACAAGTCATATACACATTGATTCATGTCGTGTCATATCACTTTGATTTGAGTCTAACACATGTGTCATTACACTTTGAGTCGAGTCAACCTCGAGTCAGTCATATCGAGTCAAGTTTATACCTTGAGTCGTGTCAAGTCGATGAGTCAAGCAACATTAAGCCTTAGGTCAACCCTAAGATAATTAAAAATATTGGCAAAGTTCTATAGTAAAAAATAAATACAGGTGCAGCAGAACAGGGAAGACCCTACTCCAACGCCTGGCTCCAAAAATATCTCAGCAACGACAGAGCTCGAAGCCTCTCAGAAAGGTGATTTCGACCTCATGCATCAATTTCGGGTTCCTTGGTACGCCAGTTAGCCTCTATAAGCAATTTGACATGATTAATTAGTCGGTTTGATTACAATTGCAATAAGTGATCGACCTGACGAAAAATCGTCTCACTTAGCTTAAGCGCCTAAGTATTGGCTCATTAAAAGCACCAAAGCATCGGTTCAAAAAACAAGCACTTAAACGAAAATATTTCCAAATATGGATTGTCGCGCATTCTTATTAAACGACAAAGTTTTCCAAAAATTGGATTGTCACCCCCAACTGACAATATTTCCAAAAATGGATTGTCGTGCATCTTCTTCAACGACAATTTTTCCAAGATTGGATTGTCATCTCTGGCAAAGTTTCCAAGCGTGGATTGTCGTGCTCCTTCTTTTATTGGCAAGTTTTTCCAAGTTCGGATTGTCATACAGTCGTCGGCTCGTTGGCAAGTTTTCCGAGATTGGATTGTCATACACCCAGTTCCCAATAGCAAAATTTCCCAAAGGATTGTTGTAGGTTTCTATTCATCATAAATATCGGCGAAAGTTCCTCAACGTGGATTGTCATTCATTTTAGCAAGTGGCAAATTTTCCCGAAGTGGATTGTCGGTCGACTCTTTTTTGCAAATGTTCCAAGACGCGGATTGTCAATAGTGGCAATATTTTCCCAAGAGGATTGTCGCATACCGTTGGCAAATTTCCAAGGTGGATTGCTTTCAAGAGTTATATTCTAAGATGTGGATTGTCAATCGTAGCAAAGTTCTTATGAAAGATTGTTACGAAGCATTGGCAACTTTTCCAAAAATTGGATTTTGACAAATTTTCTGAGATACGGATTGTCGCTTCATCGTGGCAACATTTCCAAGGATGGATTGTTACGAAGCATTGACAACTTTCCCTAAATCGGATTGTCATACATCATACAAGAGTTGTGTTGGCAACTATTCCCAAAAGAAAAGAGGATTGTCGTTACAGCAAAAGCACCGACATACTGGTTCACAAGCAGCAAAGCGCCGACGTACTGGCATAGCAGCATTAAACGAGCAGTGATCTTTTCGAAGACTATCACAACAGGAAAAAGAAGCTCTTTGTTCAGAGACGAGTGAACATCGAAACAGCAAGGTGGCGTTCCCTAGATTGTGGAGAGTTGTCACAAACGGATGGAGATTGTTTCAAGAGAAATAATCTTCGATGGTATTCCCTAGGATGTGGAATATTATCAATGCGGATGAGGATTGTTTCAAGAGAAGCAATCTTCGATAGTATTCCCTTGGACGTGGAATATTATCATTGTGGAGGAGGATAGTTTCAGGCGAAGCAATCTTCTTATTGGAAGCAGTTACGGGCGTAGCGGTTTTCAAGCGGGATGGCATTCTCTAGCTTGTAGAAGGTCATCAAAACAACAGGATACAGCAACAAATCGGTTACTTTCAGAGACGTGTGCTCGACGGTGCAAGATACGCGTTTCTTAACTCTTTTATTTGTTTAACTAATGCTAGTTTTGCAGGTATCGGCGTTACAAGATTGATTTAGGATCGCAGAACGTTCTGAATCATTCTCCGTCCCTATCGCTACTTTGACTTTCGTTTTCGAAACTTGCATTTCTCCAAACTCAGTCAAAGTGGGGGCTTCTGTAGACACCCATTTGTGTCTCCCCAAAACCAAACCCAGTGATGAGTGCCTTTCACGTCGAATCGTAATCGAATGAAACGAAAGTGTGGAAAGGTCTAGTGTTGCGGAAAGTTTTATTTCTTTTCTTTTCTCTTCTCTCTGTTTTTAAAAACTTTATTTTAAGAAAACAGCCAATCCAGTTTGGTTGGTCCATGATATGGGTTTAATAGTGGTGTAGTTGGATGGGGTTTGCAAAGACCTTTCCGACGATATATTATGAGCCCAATTTCGATGAATATTGAGGAATTTATGGCCAATTTACTAAACTGGGCCCGGTTTGAATTTTAAGTACGGCCCAATGATCTAGGGGAGGGCTTAATATGATTTATAATTCCTAATGTAATTAGGGATGGTTTTGGTCTTCTAGAACATTCTAGAAGGTTTTATCATTCTTAATTCAATTAGGATTCTTTAGAGTTTTAATTAGATCGAATAGCATTTTCAGTTGGAATTATATTATTTTATCTTCCAGTACGGGAATTTTATCAGAATTTCGAAAACGCGTTAAAAGCCGGTTTGGCGTCCAACCCCAGGCCTTGGCGCCTGGAACCAGGATTAGCGCCAGACGCCAGTCATTGGCGCCTGGCGCTAGCCACAGGTCCTGGCGCCAATAAGCCAGGGCTGGCGCCAAGTTGTTTTTGCAATCTTCAGACTCTGTTTTGATAAATTATCTTTTTTGGCTGATTTTCTCTATAAATATCGTATCAAAAACTCCGTTTTAAAGGACGGATTATGATCTATCATTCACCAACTCTCATCAAGATTTTCTTGATTATTCTCTCTCTCTCTCTTTTTCTAAACTAGCCTTTTCTCAAATACAAAATTCCGCATTCACAAGATCTTGATACACCTAGCCATATTCGAAGTTGCCTTCGCCCTACACGTGAAAGGTTTAATTTCTGAGGGTTTGGTCCCAAATCTCTATTTCAATTATTTTATTTAATTGTTTTGATTATTATTTTCCTTGAAGTTACTAACGTGTGTATTTTGTTATTAGAAAGAGGTACGAGGCATCAAAGTAAGTGCTTTAATTGATTAATTGATATTATGATGTAGAAATCATGCTTAGGTTGTTATTATGATTCCTAATGTTATGTTAGGGCGTTTTGATCTTCCTAGTATCATGTCTAGGGTATTTTTAATATCAAATATGATTCCTGCGATGTCTTTTATTCTCTTTCAAATATTTATGATTGTTAGTATCATGTTAGGGCTAAAGATTTGATTTTTATTGCTTAGTGACATGCTAGGGTTTGTTATTAATCTTGTTAGTATCATGCCTAGGATCTTGCTATGCTTTAGCATGATTATAATTATAATTTATGATTATCATTATGATTGATACAATTATTGTTCATGATTATTATTGATTATGTTGCTTGATATTTATTATTTATTGCTTGATCACCTTTTATTGCATGTTTAAAGGGAATTTGGTATTTGCAACCACGCTTAATAAGATAATTAATAATCTTGTTAGGTTAATTGTGATTTTAAATTCAAGTGATCGCCAATAATAGTTTATTTGTGCATTATGTTCAACCAACATAAATTAAACAGGTTTAGGGTTAATCCTATTGATTGCATGTTAATCAGAAAGCACACATGAATACGAGCAGAATAAAGTAGAGGCCTATTATTAGGGCAGGTTCAATCTCTTTTAGGTTGGATTTGTACCTTCATCCCCGAACCCTTATTTGGTTCATGACCTTATGGAGTTGACGATCTCTTGGATCGTTAAGGGGTGTAACCTTCACCTCGTGATGGTTTACAAATTCCTTAAAAAAACTTGTTGGCGACTCTTTTGCTCTATCTTCTTCCCTTTTGGACGCCACCGTAATTTAGTGTATGATCACAGTGGGGTTCAAGCTAGTGGGATTTTAAAGGCTTGAAATTATTCCCTACAAATATCTTATTATATTTTAAGGGAAATAAAAGTTTTGGCAGGAAAGTTTTAGTTGTGAACGTGACATGTGTACTTATGGGATTTTTTTTTTGGTAATTACTTTAGTGTATAGTACTAGTTTAGCTTCCTTACGATGTACGGTTTAACAAAAAAACACACACACACAAATTGATTAATAAATACAAATTTATTAAAATAAAACAATTGTACGAAGTATTACATTGAATATTAATCAAAATCGTAAAATAAAAGAATCAATAATAACCGCACACATTAAAAAAATAAGCGAAAATTTAAATATTAAAATAATGATGGAGGCATAAAAACTTAAGAAAGAGGGGACAAAACAACACAATTGAGAAAGAAGAAAAGCAATAATTAAGGGTTTCAATAATCAGGGGAAATGGAAATATTCTTGAATTTGAGATTGGTAAATATCTAATAAGGAGTACTATTTTTTAGGCATAATAGATGGAAGGATTTAACACAAAAGAAAAAAAAATAAAATAAAATGATGTCATCAATGAATTTAGGCGAGAAATTTTTTTATGAGAGCATGACATGTGTGCAATTTAGGAAGGGAATGATGTCAGCGGTTTCTACTTTAGTATTAGTTATAAATTGATTGATTGGAGTTCAAAGTAGGTACAATGACAATTAGCTTAAAAGCTTGTCATTGAAGTTGCTCTTGACTATCATTAACGGAATTTTATTTTTTTTTTATTATTTTTTTTTTTAACAGTTACGAGTATTTAACACTTTTTTTTTCACAATTAGTGCCCTACTTTGACCGAATATTTCCAATTTTTTTTTTAAGTTCTATGTTTGAGGCTTGTTTTTATACAACAAAAAAACGGGGCTGATTCTAGTTTGGTTAATTTGCTGGCGAGGTTAAAATTTATTAGTTGTAGATGTAACAAAATGTAAATGTTTATCTTAAATACAGTACTGTAATACAATACCTAACAAAAGAGGGAGCTCTATTTAATTTTCGTGACAAACAAAAATCATTATTTAGTGACTATTTTATAAATAAATCAACAAAATATCAAATTCAGAATGATATTTTCATAGTTTAAATGCTTCCCCTCTTTTTTTATTAAATCTTTGAACGATGATGTAATATTTCTAGGCCACGGACATGATGTGTACGATATCATTTTGGGTTGGCCTATGGGCAACCACCAACTATTTGTAAACTTTAACTTAATATTGTAATATAAGTCCCCCTCCCCCAAAAAAAAAAAAAAAAAAAAAAAAAAAAAAAAACATTTTCTTAAATAAATCAACATTAAAGGAACTGGCATTTAATGAAATTATTGACTTATTTACAGAATTGTCACTAGATAAACACTTTCTTTTTTTTTTTAATTATATGAAGAAAAAAACTTGTATTTTTTCCTAACAAAGTTGTTGGTATGATTGTATGAATGTATGATGGTATAGAAGTATATATCAAGCCATCAAGACAGAGATGAATGGACCCAATGGACCAGAATTTGGCCAATTGTTTAAGGAAATAAATGTTAGCTTACCTATCTGTCATCTTGGCCATCATAGTTATTGTTTTAGGTACAAATCGTTGTTGGAACCTTTTATGAGTCTGGACCAAAATAGTTATTGTTTTAGGTACAACCGTACAAATATCTTTTATTCCAAATTTCTGTTCTAATATAAACTAATCATTAAATTATGTAATAGTCGTCAATGTTTTTCTTAAAATATAATTGTAAGGTACTGTACCAAGACAGTAGCACAGCATTACAAAGTCTTGCTTGCTTTTCAATTGTAACAAAATACAGAGTATTTCCATTATTAAGTCCTTGCTAGAATGTTAGTACAGTAGTACCAACAGAAAAGTCAAGCCATCGTAAACTAATGTCTTTCAAGTTTCAACTGAAGGGACGTACATATTTCCTTAAATTTATAAATCTAATGGAATGAGTTTATTTCTTTATTAACTTATTTCCCTTAATACGTATGTACACCTTCTGTGTTTTAATAAGTGTTACACTTTGACCGACTTATAATTTTAAGCAATTTAATTGACTTAAATATTATAAAAGGTAAGTGGGAGGCAGTTGAAGTATTAAAAAATTGTAAAAGAAAAATAGTGAGGTTAATAGATATGTTCTCATCAGATTAATTTCACTTCAATTCATTTCAATTTATGTTTAATGATATTACTAATGATATAAAGCCAAATTTTATACTTGTAATCTTATATTACAACAACGACAATAATAATAATAATAATGATGATGATAATGATGTTGATGTTGATGATGATGATGATGAATATTATACGGTTATCCATATTTCACTTAGGATCAAGTTAGTTTTTAAAAAAGACCGGTGTAATACCCCGTATTTTTATACGTATTTTATTTAAAATATGTATTTTATAAAGGTATTTAAATAATTTTAATATTTTAATTATGGTATTTTAATTATTTATCCTATGTAAGTTTGGAAATATTTTTACTAAAGGAAAGTTTGTTTAATTATTTATTTTATAAAAGTTGGGGTTTTATTTTAGGAAATTATGATTTTAACAAGTTTTATTAGGAAAGGGATTATGAAAAACTAAAAGAGGAAAGTTTAGGGTAAAAGGGTGGTAGAGAAGGGGTATAAATATCCCTTTTATGAGGCAAATCAACTTTGCCCAAAGTGGAGAAAACCCAAGGTAATTTTATCTCCCTTTTCTCCTTATTTTTCTTCTTTCTTTTTTTTTCTCTCTGTCTTTCCCCTTTCCCTTTTGTTTTCGCACCACCACCACCGGTGGGCCGCCGACCACCAGCCACCCAGTCGGCAGTAGCGGCAACCACCAGTGCTGGCAGCAGCCGGCAGTGGCGCTGGCCTGCTGTCGGCAGTCCCGGTTTTCGGAAAAAAAAAAAAAAAAAAAAAAAAAACTTAAAAATCTAATCTTTCTTGTTCTAATTTTATCTATGCTTTAATCTAATTGTAAATTATGAGTTTTGGGATTTAATTTTGATGTTTGATTATTATAAGGTTAATTTTTAAATTACCACCCAAAAATGTAACCATTTTTGAACTAACCACCCGTTTAATTTTTTATTTTAAATTACCACCCCTTAAATTAAATAAATGCTCATATTACCACCCATTTTAAAAATCCGGTGGATTTTCCGTCTTTAGGCCCCACCTAACACTTTCTTTGACCCTTTTGACTGATTTTTTCCCTGATTTTCTCTTTAAAAACGCTATCTAAACTTTAATTCACATTTCCTTCACCAAATTCTACAAAATTTCAAAGAGAAAAATGTGAATTGAATTTAGGAGAATGTTTTTAAAGAGAAATATCGGGGAAAAAATTAGTTAAAAGGGTCAAAATAAGCGTTAGGTGGGGCCCACAGACGGAAAATCCACTGGATTTTTGAAATGGGTGGTAATCTGAGCATTTATTTAATTTAAGGGGTGGTAATTTAAAATAAAAAATTAAACGGGTGGTTAGTTCGAAAATGATTATATTTTTGGGTGGTAATTTAAAAAATTTCCTTATTATAACTATGTTGATTAATTTTCAGATTTGGTTTTTAATTAAAAAGCCCCAATTTTTGAAACCCTAGGTTCTAGATTTATGAATTATTGAAAGAGTATGATGTATTATGGTTTAGATCTTTGATTAAAGTGTTTTAAGACTAATTTACAGCAAGTTTTAATTAAAATAAAGTGCTGGAATTTTATGTAGAACACTTAATATTAGGATTCTTGAAGAAATTTCAAATACCCATTAATTGAGACTTAAGTATAGTGTTTTAAATTTAATTTCAGCTTATTTTAATTTAATTATAAGGGGTTTTATAATAGTATATATTGCTGGAAATTTGTTTAGAGTGGATTTTAATACTCTATTATGACTTTAATGTGTAGGAAACTTCGAAGTAAGCAATTTCTTTTAGTCGTGGCGATTTTAAGATCGTTCTCAAGGTACGTTCGCGTACTTAGTATATTTTGGTGATGTAGTATCATGATAGGATTGATTTAAATCAGTTACAAGTAGTATCATGCTAAGGTCTATGTTTGGAATTGTGAATTATTGATGTTGGTGAGTGAATTGTGAAGCATGAATTATTTGTGATGGTTTATGGATTGAAAAGTTATAATTTTGGCATGATTATATGGACTACAATTTTATTTATGGCATGTTAGAATGCATGTTTAATTAAACTACATGTTTAATTTGGCTTGGAATATTGAAAAGGAATTTTATTATAGTTCATATAAGTTTTATTGATGCTTTAAGCATGGGAATGGAGATATATAAATGTTTATGTACACGAGGAATAAATTGTATGTTGGTGCCTTAGTGCACTTAAGGTGTTTTTAACACAGAGGGATAGGAATTTTGGCGCTTTTTGCGTTTAAGGTGTCTTTGACACTGAGGTAGAATTAAAAATGGTTCAACATTAAATATTATGTGGTCACTAAATATTCAAGAATTAAATTGGTATGTTTGTTGATTGAATAAATTGTTGTTGGTGGAATTATTATGCTTTGACATTCATCACCAAGTCTAATAATATGTAAATAACGTAAAGTGGAAGAGACTACGCACCAAAACTCTTGGAACGTATATACCTTGAGTATGAACATATGAAGGGAGTTATGGGGTTTTATATTTAACCATAACTTCTAATGGAGTACAGGACGCTGTACATTCCTTTTTATTTATTATTATGCGCAGGAATTCCGCCACCTATGTATGGTTTTGTCGCTGGCACAGTTAGCTCCCGTGTCAGTTAACCTCAATTTATTTGGGGGAGGTAGAGTTGGAAACCCGTTCGATGCGTAATCAACGCTAAATAAATTATTTAGTGTCTAGATAACGAGTCTTATTGGATGTTGTGTGTGATTGTAACAGGTGCATGGAGGTAAGTGTGTGTGTTGATAGGTGAAAGCATGTTAGTGTGTTTAATTACGCTTATGTACTCAGCTTTGTTGATTGTGTGTGTCTGTGTGTTTTGGCCATGTCTTTATCTTGGCCCTATGATGACCCATTTTCAATAGAGAGTAGTGGAAGAAAGAAGAGATAAGCTTTTCAGGTGTTGAAGCATATTCATGACGGGGCATGAGTGAAGAGCGAATCATGCTAGTTTCTATTAGTTTACGATGTGTTTTATGCATTGAATATTTATGGTGTTATTTTATATGTGGACTAACGCAAGGATTTGGATTTGGTTTGGTTTGGTTTAAATAAGGGCCTTTAGTGGTTCCAATTTGTAGTTGATTTTAATTGACTTCGTTTGTTTTGGTTTTAAAACTTTACTTTCGTTTAATTTGTTGACTTTTAAGTTGACTTATTTTGAATGGTTTTGATTTTAAGTCTTTCGCTGTGTATCTTTGATATTTGTCTTAGCCGTTCTCACGGTGGCGGTAATGTCTTAGATATTCCTAATTCATATTTTTAAAAGGGTAAAAGAGGTATTTTAAGGAAAGGAATTTCTAGGGTGTTACGACAACCAGCCCAACTCTTTGTTTTTTTTTTTTTTTTTTTTGGAAAAATTAGAAAAAATAATCCCAACTTTTATCAATTTTGGTAAAATAATTCCAACTTTCATTTATTTTAGAATAATCCGAACTTTGGGGGTCTTCTTTTTCTTCAATCCTAAATACCGGCTACCGGTTGAATGGATTTCTTGGTTTTTTTTAAAGTGACACATGTCACGCATTAATTGGTTAAAAAATATATAAAAAACAAACAAAATTAAAAAAGAAAAAATCAACCAAACTCCAAATCCGGCCACCCTGCGCCGGTGATGCGACCTAGCTTCTACTCTATCTCCTGTGGCTGCTGGTACTCCCCTCCCCTGCACCGGTTTCCCCCCCTCCCCCAACGCTGGTTTCCCCCCACCCCCAACGCTGGTGATGCGACCCAGCTTCCTCCCCTCCTTTTCCGCCGCCACCACCACTCGAAACTCCTTTTTCAGCCACCACCAACACTCAAAACTTCCTTTAAATCCACTAGTAGAAAAACCCAAAAGGCCACCGGTTCAAACCCCACCTATGCCACCGGTTTTGAACCGTTGGGCATTTGGGGGGTGGCAATACTCCTTTAAAAAGCCACCGGTTCTAAACCGGTAGCAAAAACAATTATTACCACCGGTTAACCGGTGGCAATAACCATTCCGGGGTTTTTTTAAAGGGGTTATTGGCACCGGTTCCTGTTCAAAACCGGTGCCAATAATGGCTAAAAAAAATTAAAAAAAAAAACATTTTTTTTTTTGCATTTTTTTAACTTAAATTGATAAATAAACACTAACATATATATATACTTACATATTTTCATTAAAAAAATGTTGTAATATTACAATTTTTGTCTAAAAAATTAAAATAAATTACAAGGTTACAAACATATGCAGCTACACAGTAGCAGAAGTGCAGAACAACAACACACAAGGAGCAGCACAGAAGCAGAACACCAGCACAGAAGCAGCCCCATATCATAGTAAAACAAATTGAACTTCTTAGATGAAATTCTGGAACCTGCAAATCAAGAAAGCAATAGAAATTGAGATTAGTTAATTAAGCTTATATAATTTAAAAACGCGAATCTTAACAAATAGAATAAGACAATTTTTTAATACAAGAGGATCAAAGTTCCTTGCTAGGCCACCTGCAGCAGTAGCCTCGGCAGGGCAGCAGCAGCTGCAGCCTTGCTAGGCCACCTGCAGCAGCAACTGCAGCCTTGCCATGGCACCCTGCAGCAGCAGCCTCTGCAAGGCAACAGGGCAGCAGTAGCTGCAGCCTTGCCAGGCCACCTACATTTAATGCCACTTATAGTTCTAATATTCTATGCATCATTCACAAGAAAACAACCATAGAAAATGAAAAAATATAAGGATAAATGCAACAAAGGGAGAACTACAAGTCCATGTACCTCAGTCGGGTTAAAAAGGCCACAAGCTTGATTAGTTATGTCTAGCAATGATGCTTCCTGCCATAGCAAAAGCAAGTTGTCACACAAATAGAGGCAAAAAAAAAAAAAAAAAAAAAAGTAAAGAAAAGAAGAAGAAGAAGAAGAAGAAGAAGAAGAAGAAAAAGAAGAAGAGATATCTACTATACATCTAATAAATTATGATTTCACATGAACACACACCTGCTTGCATTAAAACCAGAGAAAAGATATATCTTGTCTAGTGAAATTCAACCTATAGCGTCCGATTAAGGCATGAGTGATCTCATCAAAAATAAGCTCCTTTATCTTCTCAACAGCAGTCTCCTCATTTTTCCTGTAGTTCTACAACATGTAGAGAGCAAGAAAGTGGAGTAAGGTGAAAACGCACAACTTTAAGCACACAAACCAGAAGTGATCATATTACATGATTTTAAAATGTCCACAGGCCAAGTACCATCAATATGAGTGTTATAGGAACTTTATAAGAGCAACATAATAGAATTGAAAATATACATGGTGAAAAATTTACCAGCACAGGAAAAACATACATGCATTCCATATAGAACCTTGTGAGACAACCCAACCTCAAGAAACAAACAAACTTATGCAGATTATAAAACAAATAAAATATGGCTTCTATTTACAAGGATTGCATATTTAGTATATTCAAGATGGTTATCATGCTAAATCATTAGGTGACATGGACAAATATTTAAGTGACATGCTAAGACAAGGAAATCAAACCAATTTGAGGAACAACATACTGAGGAATTCCTTATATGAGATTACTAAAAAAAATTTCATGTATGTTCAACACAAAATAACATCTTCCAAAGAAAGAATTTATACATAACAACCAATTAATTATGCTTCAAACGCCCACCTTATAGCTTTGGAAGGTATCAAAGAACCTCAGCAATAAGTCACTTGCACGACTTTCGGTGCTAACAGCAAAAGCCCGATGTTTTCCTGGCCCAAGGCTTCCTCTCTCACTGAACAACCCCATTGAAAAAGCCACATCACTAGCAGATGCTGGAGGAACCTGAACCATTTAGAAGAAAATAACATAACTAGTATCATAAGCCCTTATTAAGAGATGGGAACGCATATCAGAAAGAAGACAAATAAGCACTGAAATGCAATAATCTGGATAATTCGTACAAACACCTAACAAATAAAGCAATCAATTTAATACCTCAAATACTTACACATTGTAGACACCCATTTGTGTCTCCCCAAAAACCAAACCCAGTGATGAGTACCTTTTACGTCGAATCATAATCGAATGAAACGAAAGTGTAGAAAGGTCTAGTGTTGCGGAAAGTTTTATTTTCTTTTCTCTTCTCTCTGTTTTTGAAAACTTATTTTAAGAAAACAGTCAATCCAGTTTGTTTGGTCCATGATATGGGTCCAATAATAGTGTAGTTGGATGGGGCTTGCAAAGACCTTTCCAACGATATATTATAAGCCCAATTCCGATGAATATTGAGAAAGTTATGGCCAATTTACTAAACTGGGCCCGGTTTGAGCTTTATGTACGGCCCAATGATCTAGGGGAGGGCCTAATATGATTTATCATTCCTAATTCAATTAGCATTGATAAATTGACTTTTGTTGAATTTTCAGAGTTTTAATCAAAATCAAATAGCATTTTCGAGGAAATTATATTATTTTATCCTCTAGTACGGTAAACTTATCAGATTTTCGAAAACGCGTTGGAATCAGGCTTGGCGCCTAACCCCAGGCCTTGGCGCCTGGCGCTAGCCACTGGCGCTTGGCGCTAGTGTTGGTGCCTGGCGCCAGCTAGCCAGGGTTGGCGCCAGCTCTGTTTCCTAAGCGTCAGACTCTGTTTTGTTAAATTATCCTTTTTGGCTGATTTTCTCTATAAATGTCGTATTAAAAACTCCGTTTTCATTCACCAATTGATTCCATTCACCAATTCTCTCCATTCATTCACTAATCATCATCTACATCCATTCACGAATTCTCCTCATTCGCAAGTTTTCATCAACAATCATTAATTCTTTAGCATTCTCTAAATCATTCATCTTTCTTACATTCAATTCTTTCTTTCTAAACCTTTGTTTTTTCATACAAAATTCCGCATTCACAAGATCTAGAAACACCTAGCCATATTCGAAGTTGCCTTCGTCCTAGACGTGAAAGGTTTAATTTCTGAGGGTTTGGTCCCAAATCTCTCTTTCAATTATTTAATCTAATTGTTGTGATTATTATTTTCCTTGAAGTTACTAACGTGTGTATTTTGTTATTAGAAAGAGGTACGAAGCATCAAAGTAAGTACTTTATTGATTTATTGATATTATGATGTAGAAATCATGTTTATATTGTTATTATGATATTCCTAGTATCATGTCTAGGGTAAATTTAACGTTAAATATGATTGTTGCGATGCTTCCTATGTTCTTCCTAATATTTATGATTGTTAGTATCATGTTAGGGTTAAAGATTTGATTTTTATTGCTTAGTGACATGCTAGGGTTTGTTATTAATCTTGTTAGTATCATGCCTAGGATCTTGCTATTTCTATTGTGCTTTAACATGATTTATGATTATTTTATAATTGTTTTGATTATGATCATAGTTTTTATTATTATTATTATTATTATTATTATTATTATTATTATTATTATTATTATTATTATTATTATGATGATTATTATTATTTTGATGATGATTATTATAATGATTGTGATATTATTTATTATGTTGCTTGATGATTATTTTATTTATTGCTTGATCACACCTTTTATGCATGTTTAAAGGGAATTGGTACTTGTAATCACGCTTAATAAGATATTAATAATCTTGTTTAGGGTTAATTGTGATTATAATTCAAGTGATCGCCAATAATAGTTTGTTTGTGCATTAATATTCAACCAACATAGATAAACAGGTTTAGGGTTAATCCTATTGATTGCATGTTAATTAATTAGCGCACATGAATACTATCAGAATAAAGTAGAGGCCTATTATTAGGGCAGGTTCAATCTCTTTTAGGTTGGATTTGTACCTTCATCCCCGAACCCTTATTTGGTTCTAGACCTTACGGAGTTGACGATCTCTTGGATCGTTAAGGAGTGTAACCTTCACCTCGTGAACGATTTACAAGTTCCTTAAAAAACTTGTTGGCGACTCTTTTGCTCTATCTTCTTCCCTTTTGGACGCCACCGTACTTTAGTGTATGATCACAGTGGGGTTCAAGCTAGTGGGATTTTAAAAGTCTTGAAATTATTCCCTACACACATGCATCCTCAAAAGTGGAAAATGGCAGAGCATATTCTACAGCCCTTGGTACCATATCGAGCTTTGGTTTAGCCCCCAAAGCAAGAAACAACCAGAAAAAAAAAGTAAATAATCAAATAAAATCAGTGTAATTCGTAGAAAAAGGAGCTTACGGTGTTAATTAGATCAATGATAACAGAGAGCTCTTGATGAGCCAATCTCAAATTCTCAATCACCCCTTGCAATGTGGAGGGCGCTGATGATTCCTTCGTCTTCTTCTGCTTCTTCGCGTCTCTTTCCAACGCCCAAGCGAAGTCCGAATCAAGTTCACCGTTTACTCTTCGTATTCGATGTCGCTAAAAATATTCCACAATTTCAAATCAAAATCAACAAAAATTACATAAAAATTAGGTCAAATTAAGCTATTGTAAAGATGGAGGAGAGATAATGTACGATGAGAAGCGTTCGGCGCCGGATTCTTCGATGATTTCGAGACGTTTGATAGGGAGTTTGTCAAGAGAGATTTCCATGTCGCCTTCGTCCGCCATTGTTGAGCTTTCGCCGGAGTTTTATGTTTTTAGGGGAGATTTTCGATTTTGCAACTGAGCTTTAATGAGAGAACGAGAGAGAAGAAGATGAGATATAGATGAGAGAAGGGCGGCGGCGATGATGGTTGTTGATAATGAGAGAGAAGCAGAGAGATCTAGCTAGTTGAGGAGAGAGAAGCAAAGGAGAAAGAAGAGAGAGAGATAAGAGAGGAGGAGGGAGGCGATGCATAAGAGGCTAGGGTTTTGGCCTATTCATATGAGCGCGTTTTTTTTTTTTTTTTTTTTTTTTTTTTTTGGTAACAAAGCCACCGGTTCAAAACCGGTGGGATTAATATTTTCCCACCGGTTCGAACCGAACCGGTGGCAATACTCTACCCTCAAATTCGCGCTCATTTTTCCCCTTTTCTTCCCCACCGGTTTTCTAAAACCGGTGGCCATGGCTCGGTGCCAATTACCATTTTTCTACTAGTGATCTCTCCCCCAACTCCCGGAAACCCCTAGCCTAAACACCCTTCCCCCACCATCGAAAATCCTAGCAGGTAGGGTTTTCGACGGTGAGGAAGTGGTTGTTGGGGGGGGGGGGGTTTCGGGAGTGAGGGAGGGGTTTCAAGGGTGTTTCGAATGGAAAAGGAGGGGATTGGGGTGGAGGTGAGTCGAAACACCGGCACAGAGGGTTTGGGGAAAAAGGGACACACTGTTTGGGCAGGGGAAGGAAGGGGCTGGCGCGGCTGACGGTGTCAATTGGTGGTGGTGGTGGGGGGGTTACAGTGGCAGGAAGGGAATAAAGGGTTTCTGGTTTTTTTTTTTTTTTTTAAATTAATTTTTTTTTAAAAAAATTTTTGGACCAATTGCAGCTTAACACGTGGCACATAACCTATTACAACAGGTCATTGACTTTCACTAACCAGTTTGGGATTGAAGAAAAAGAACACCCGCCAAAGTTCGGATTATTCCAGAATAAATGAAAGTTGGGATTATTCTACCAAAATTGATCAAAGTTGGGATTATTTTTTCTATTTTTTCCTTTATTATTATTTTTTTGTTTCAATTTGATAATTTTTTAAATAGTGTGTTCATGTTCTTTTGTCATTTTAATATTCTATTTTTAATTATATAGTATATGTTTTTAAAATGTTTTGGGGTTCCATGTTTTTAATATATTTTTCATAAATATTTTAATATGTATATTTGTATATGCACATATATATAATAACAAAATAATCAAAGATCATTAATTTGTAGTTAAAAATCACTAATTAATAAGTTTACTTTAATTCTGTTCAGTTCATCTCATTTCAGTTAATGAGAACAAACCCATGGTTTATTGAAATAAAAATAATGAATGTGAGAGAAACAAAAAAATAATAATAATAATAATAATAATAATAATAATAATAATAATAATAAGTTTGGGTGATGACCATAAAAAGAGAAAGATATAATATTACTCCGGATAATGTAACTTTTTACCGAAAAAAAGTGCAACACGGAGAAAGTATATACGTAGTATATATACTTTTATATACTCTATAACTCTTAAGTGATTTGTAGTAGATGCTACAGAGTAAGATATATATAAATGGGGCCTTCTTAGCTCAGTGGTAGAGCGCGTGGCTTTTAACCACGTGGTCGTGGGTTCGATCCCCACAGGCGGCGCTTATAGTTTTATTTTTTCTTTTTGATGTTTTATTTTAAGATAAGAATAGTTTGTCAAAGGGTCGAATTTCATCAAACTAGATAGTTGTAGAATATGAGAATATCCCAAAGTTCCCCTTCTTAATTGGCCTCTTAAAAATCATAACAGGAATTTGAAAATTAAAAACGTAAATATATCACCACTTACCAACAAAAAAGAAAAAGGAATGGAAGAATTATGGTGCAGTAATACACTAATTATTATACAATACCTAACAAAAAAAGAAAAGAAAAAGGAATCAAACTAAACAACAAATAATACTATCATTCAAGTATGAAGTATTCAACCAACTAACTAATCAACATGTACAAGAAACAACGATGTTTTCATATATCATAAATACTACATAATGAGAGTGAGGGATAGATCAAGTGGTTAGAGCTCCCCTCCCGGTCCCAAGTGATCCTAGGATCGATTCTCATCACCGCCCTTGTGACTCTCTAAACACCAAAAATAAATAAATACATACGTAATAAATGTATAGACTTTTATTCTTTTAAGAGTAACAACTCGTTGATTACTAGTCAAACCTAAGACTACGTACTGCTTCTGCTTTATAAATAATTTTGTTTAGAATTCCAAACAATATTTCCTATATAAATCCTGAATTTTTTTGTTGTCATATTTCATCCATAACACAAATTCTTATTTGTTCAACTTTTTTTTTTTTCCAAGATGACCGAGAAAAATAACTTAGACAAAGAGAGCAACATACAAGCTCATCATCTAGAGTTGCCAAAATATGGTACTAATCACCACAGCACAATTTACAAGCTAACACTATCGATGAAGCGACAGTTTAGTCCACAAGTATGCGCACCTATCCCGTCCCCTGAAGGGGCGGGGGAGGTGAGGAATTTGCTCCAACGTTTAGTCGAAATCGACAACGAAAGCCGGGAGCTTCTTGGTAAGGTGTTTTCATTGTTGGAGAAAGACGAGAGTCTTGAAACTTTCGTGAAGAGGAGAATTGAAGATCCAAAAGTTAGTAGGATGTGGCAACTTGTTGAACAAGTCCTTGCTTGTCAAGAAGGTGAATCTAATCTTAATGAGGTGATTAAGGGAGATGATAATTTAAGTAATTATGATACTTATAGTACTAATAAGAGTATAATAGAAAATGATGGATTGGAGGAGGAAAAAAGGAATGAGAGGTTCAAAGTTAGAAATATTAGTAGTGGTAGTCAAATTGGTTGTCCTTCTACACTACTACAACCTAGCTTGTCAAAGTAAAAATTAATTGTAATCCTCTGGTGTTCTGTTTATGAGGGTTTTTCTGGTTACCTCTAAGGTTTTTCTTATGGATGATTTTTCTAGCTTCTATTGCTAGATTTTTCTTTTGTTTAGAAAGTTTTCCTTTACACTTCTCTCTTTTCTCTCCTACTCTAGTTTCGATTGTGTATCTTTTTAAGGGCTTCCACTGATATTCTTACTGATGGCAAGTCCCAATTTTTTTTAATCGCTTTAATAGATCCTTTTTTAAGATAGTGGTTAATTTTTTATGTTTATTTTCTTTATATGTTCATCTGGTTATGATTGAAAATCTAGAGATTTAAAATCTCCGAAAGTATCCAAAACACAATATGAGTGTTTTTACTCAAACAACAACGCATCAGCGGATTTCAACCAAATTAATACATGCTAATTCATATGTTGTATTGCTTCGGATGAAGTTTTTAATCAAGGATCGATCGTTGATCAAATGTGCGATGTAATTAGTTCAAAGGTGATGTGTACTTGTGTTGGAATTTTAGCTTTTTAAGGAAGTTTGTAAATATCTTTTGACTATATTTTGGAAGATTATTATAAAGAAGAATAATTTATGGGATTTTACATGTCTCAATGGGACTCAATCTATTATGTTTGGTATGTACTACAAATATTGAATTGAATAATTATAATTTTTTTTTTTGTGTGTTTTTTCTTTTCGGTATCACTTAATTAGTAAGTAGGAGGCACTTGAAACCATATGAGTAAAGATCACCGGTTGTTTGATTATGCTGTATGACTGTATCATTTTATTCATTTTTACGACACTATTACTTCCACCATTTCCTTTTTCTTTATTGTTTAACTTGTTTATTAGAGAATTTTTGATGAAAAGCTACAATACCTTGTAAGTTGTAACTTAACTTAATTGACACATCAAACATTTAGCTAATATACTTTGTAGCTACCAAGTGCTTTAATGATGAGCAATAGCATATTGAAGCTTGGAAAAAAATATATGAATTATTAAAATAGTTTTTATCAAGCACATGTCATAATTTAAGTGGATAATGTTTCTTTGAAAAATCAAGTAATGTAGCTTGTTCTTAATCTAGTTACATCAATAATTTAGCTCCAATGGTAAGCTACATGTTTTTTATTTTATAATAGGTTGCAAGCAAATCCCTTTTACATACCACTGGAGACGCTCTTATTTGCGTAATCATGCAAGAAATTTTTGTCATATTTTATAATTCAATTAGTAATTAATGTAAAAACATTTAGGCCTAATTGACAGTGCAAAAAATCATATCATACATATAAAATACGATAATTTATTGTCTCTCATTTAATGATGAAAGAGACTAGTGTGATGGTTGCAAAAAAAAAAAAAAAAGAAATAAAGAAAGAAATAAAGAAAGAAATAAAAAATCTAGTGTGCTATATAATAAATAAAAACAATGATTGTAGAAGTCATTTGAAGATCAAATATATTTTTCGTCCGGGACGGACCAATGAAGGCATAACCTTGAAACAAAAGGTTGTTCAAAGAGATTTGTTATCTTAAATGTCATATATGTAGGCTTGTAGGGTATGTTCTGATTTGCTGAACTAAATTGAACTAAACTGAATTGAACTGAACTGAACTGATTGGAGCTAAACTAAAATGAAATTAATTGCTTAAGAGCGAAGGAAATTAGGAACTGAACTGAACTAATTGGAGCTGAACTGAAATTAAGCTGAAGAGAACAGGCTTAAAATATAAAACAGGTCTCTTAAGGTTTTGAATTTTTATTTTTAAAAAAAAATAAAACTACTTATACTTATATTTGTGCATAATTAATTTTCTATACATCCATTTTTTTTTTTCCTTTAAATGGCTGTCATTTAAGCTGTAGAATATTATAAAATAGTAGAATCTATGATTTTTAAAGAATTCTTCATTTGATGAAATTCTTCCCATTTTTAAAGCACTTTTAATTTCAATGCACATATTTATTTAGTAAGTAATATATTTATGAGTAAAGCAATAATTTATACGGAGTATTATATAAATAATTTCATAGATTTATATTTCAATTTTATAAATAGTACACCAGTTGGCAGTTGCGGATCCAATATGGATTCAATGGGTTCAGCTGAACCTTTAATGGATCAAGGAAAAAAATCGGAAAAAAAATAAAATAAAATAAAAGGGTTAAATAGAAAACATTGCAGTACACTGGTATGCACCTAGTGATGTAATGGTGGACCGGTGGGGGCTTAAATTTTTTAGAAGGTTTGATTTTTGATTTTTTATATTTTTATGAAGTTGTAAATTTGTTAGTTATTTGTTAAATTGTTGATTAAAGACTTGAGGTTGTAGAGGAAATTCTTGTTCATCAGGCTGATTTACAGCTTGTGTAAATCAGGGATTAATTTTGTCTTTTCATGCATAATAGTAAGGGTACTCTTGTCAATGCACACATAACTTGGCAAACGTTGGGATAACGCTCATTAACTCGTTCCCATCCTTCACGCCAGAAACCAAAACCAGAAAGTCAGAAACCCAGTTCTTCCTCCACGCCAGATACCAAAACCCAAAAAACCCACTTCTTCCTCTACGCCACCACCGCCTATAGTAGTTCAAAATGCTGTTGCGAATGAAAGGTTTTCCCTAAGGGGTTGATATGACCCTAATTTACACTCTTTTCTAATAGGGTGTCTTTTTGATTCGCCGCGAAGCGGCCATTGTTGAGGAAGAAGAGGAGGAGGACGGGAAGAAGATGAGGATGTGGAAGGCCTTTGTGGGTTTGATCGGCGGAAAGAGGAGAGATGGTGGTGCCTGTGAGGGGTTTCAGATGGTAGTCGATGTGATGGTGGTGGCTGTGATGGGGTTCCGATGGTAGTCGATGTGATGGTGGTGGACCAGATGGTGGCTATGGTGTGCTCGCTGCCAGTGGAAGATTGGAGAAGATGGGTTAAAAAATAAAAAATAAAAATTGTAAAAAAAAAATGAGACTTAAATTAAAGCTAACGTCTTATGAATCTCCGTCAATTTGTCTGGCAAGTGGGGCCCACAAATGCAGCTGATTAACAAGAATTGGTTAATCAGGCTGATTAGCATTGAGTGAAGTTTTAATATACCAATATTGTTGAATTGCATCTCAAAATTGTTGATGGAACTTGTAAAATTGTTGATTTAAGCTGTTCATTTGTTGATTAAAGTAGTAAATTTGTTGATTAAAGTGGTGAAATTGTTGATTGACGATGTAAAATTATTAAATGAAATGAGTATTGGTTTTTTTTTTTTTTTTTTTTTTGAAACAACAACATGTGTATTGGTTAAATGACGTGAAATAGTAAATGTTAATATAATTTGGCCTTTTTACAACTTGGAGATGAAAGGTTTACAGTATTATATTTTTGGAAATATCATGTGTCAATACCATAAAATCGTCTGCTTTTTTCCTCCCCAAATTTAATTCGAATTGATGTCTCTGATCCGCCTCAAAAAAAACCTTCAACACCTCAAAATTGACATGTTCTCCCTCCGTTTTTAAATATTTGCTACATTTCTATTTTTTACAATATTTATTTGTCCTACTTTGACTAATATTTATGATTTATACATTAGAAAAAATATAGACTTGTGAGTACTTATTGGAATCGTATCAATGAATAAATTATTAAATTTTAAGTGTTAGAATTTATACTTATTGATAATTAAAGATATAACTAATTATTGACCTGGGCGATGCCCCAGTTCATCATAAATTCATAAGTTTGATCAAATTAATTTAAAAGAGTTAATGTTGAACAATATTAATAGCTAAATGAAAATATAATAAAAGGTTAATATGAAAAGGTTTTCAAATAAATTAAACACTACTTCGTATTATATAGCATTAAAGTTAGACCACTAAAGAGTTTTTAATTTGTTAAAGACGCTAAACATTAATACAATTCAATATGGTGAGAGAAGAGGCCGGGATGATACACAGGATAACATGTAGTGCACATGTGGCATATGGGTGACATATGTTGTTAGCATGTTGTCACCATGAGTTTTAATAATATTATAGATTGATCAGAGATAAGCATTGACATACGTGCCTAATAGAAATAGAGCAAATATTTGAATACGAAGACAGTATTATTGTGCACACCTAAATGATCAATTTTCATTGTATGCAATTGGAGGTCCGAACCCATAATGACAAATTCCTAGACTTGCCACTGTAGTATACTAGTAACTTGCCACTGTAGTATACTAGTATAAATTACCATATACTTCGTAGTTTTTAACCTTATGAATAATAAATACGGATTACATACAAAAGTATACTACGAGTATTAACTTATCAGAATGAATGTTTAAAATTTAAAGCTAATTATTAAACGATAAAATATACTATAGTAACTCATTTATACACTTTTTTTTTCCTTATTGTTTTATGCTACCCCTATTAAGAAATCCTAGATCCCTACTGATTGTCGCTATATATATAGTAGCGGACTTCCTGTTAATCACATCTCTCAGGAAAGAAACCTGATAAATGGCACACTAATTAGCTGCTTACGGAACAAAGATGGTGAAAGGGTAGATCAAGAAATTTCAAGTTTCTCATCGATCAATATGAGAATCAAGTCATGTTTTTCGAATGGTGAGGTCGTAAATAAATGCCTTTCTTTTATACTTTTCTGGGGTGTTTGGTTGGAAGGATGGGAATAAGAGGGATTAGAAGGGAGGATAAAGATAGGGGATTGATAGGTGGGACAAGGATAAATAATCTTTATCCCATGTTTGGTAAGTGTTGAAGCATAAAGGTTTTGATGATGAGGAACTTGAACTAACAACAAACTCAACTAATAAAGTTTCTCTAGTGTGTGATTAGTCAAGGTGCAGAATAATCTTGGTGATTGAAGAACCATCTGAATCTAAGAAGACATGAAAAAGATCTTTATTGAAGAAGTTAAACAAATCAGAGGAAGAGTTCTCTAACAAGAACTAAGTTTCCTAACAGGAACCTGAAGACTGGCAGTTAAATTCTTTGGTGGAACTTGATATGCTTGGAGGCCAAGTAATTCATCTGATCAGAGTGCGGCACAACAATAATAGTTAAGGTTTTATTCTTAGAAATTATTGTTAATATGGTAAGTAGGTTAGTGCACGAAATTTATTAGAAACGTGATAAGTTTGCTTGGTAAATAAAATAAATATGGAAAATAATAAAAGATAGATTTTAGGAAAAGGTTTTCTAAAAAGATTATTTTTCTCTAAAGTCAGTTTATTAAAAAGATAAGTCTTCTTAATAAATATCTTTTTATACTTATTTTCGAAAAATATTTTATTCTGTTTGATTTGCTAAAACCGTGTTTAAAAGATAAGTCAAGTTAACATATTTATCTTTTTAGAAAACCTACCTTCTATACAAGTGTTACTTGTATAAATAGTAGAGAGCAAAATGTTTAGGTTTTTGTGAGTTTATGCGTGGAGAAATCACCGTGCTTTAACTGAGTAAGTTTACCAAGTTTTTAACTTATCATATTAGTTTCAGATTTCGTGCATTGCTTACCTATCATAATAGGCGTCTTTTATTTGTATTGGTTGGGTTATCTGGGTAATATTTATAGTTTGTGTTACATACAGTTTTGTGTAAGCTTCTTGGTGAGGCTGTGAGTTTTGTACTAGGGTGGTACGAGTGTTGTGTACTTTGGGAGTACGTGTAGTATTTTGGTGGTACGAGTGAATCTAAGTGTGGTGCTTAGATTGGGTAGGATAGAGTTCTATCAAGTAGCAAGTCCAGTGAGGAACTTGTGAAATAAAGGTCTGTGTCTAATAGGTTGTAACTTGGTGTTTGCCCTATTATAGTGAAGTGTTTTGTGTTTGAAATCCCTAAGGTAGGGTCGAGGTTTTACTTCCAGTTGGGTCCTGGAAGGTTTCCTCGTAAAATCTGTGTGTTTGCTTAAGTTCCTTTACGCATTGTTTATTTATCCGCAAAAAGTAGTCATTAGGAACTCTATACAATTCACCCCCCTCTTGTATTAATCGTCTCAACTAACAATTGGCACTGCTATAAAAATAAGCAAAGAGAGCCGTCCAAATCTACCTTAGCGACCACTCTTTGACGGGTCTCTAGCTCAGGGGTCTGTTTGATGAAGGGACCCGTCCAAATGAGGTGGTCTGTTTAAGAAAAGAAAAGACCCGTTATTTGAGGAATGTGGTTTGTTATGTTGAAAAAGTGAAGAAACACTAAACATTGAAAGAGAACCGTTAGTAGAGAAATAGGGTCACTTTGTTAGATGAAAGAGACCCTTCATTAGAGAAATGAGGTCTGTTTGTAAAAGAAAAGAGACCCATCAGTAAAGATAGGGGGTCTGTTACATATTTGTTTTTTTTTTAAAAAATTTCTAAATATGATAAGTATTTCGGTTTGGAGCGCACTTTTCATTTAAAATTTGAAATTTTACTCTCGATTCGAAATTGGCGGAATTGTTAATATAAGAAATCAACTAATATGAATTTTGATTAAAAAAAATATATAAATCATTAACTATTTAAATTTCCAATTACAAACTACTTGAAATTTACAAGTTTAAACTGAAATTGAAATCTACAAAGGCTTAACTAACTTAAAATCAAAATTAGCAAGTAAAGCATGAACTAAATTGTTGGTGGAGATTCATATGCGTGGTTTGTAGTCATCAAAGCGTATATAAAACCAAACTCATCATTGTAAATTTGTAATCTGCAATGCAAGGTAATTTAAAAATTAGTATATATGAATACAATTATATAATGAAACAAAAGCATTGTACAGTACATGCATACCAAATTTATCTCACCAAACATTTTTCCCTGGAGTGCACATCATAAATTAAAAAGAATTACTCAATATTCAATAATGAGTAAAAAAAATGCATAATCACTTTACTCTTTCAAATTGAGCCCATACTTATTTTTGCCCATATTAATTAACCTTTTTATGTATCCAGTATTCAACCAAAGAAACATAATTATAAAAAAAAAAATTCCACAATTCCGAGAAGAGCAAGAGTGAGAAATTAAAACTTAGAATAGAATTATTAATGAAAAAACAAATTAAACTAACGATTTATAAGATAAAAAAAAATTATTTAAAAAAAACAAAGGCTAGATCTCTTCCAACCAAATTCATCGTCACCATTGAAAGCCTAATTTTCGCAAACGAAAAAAAATGCAATTAACAACAAAAAACAGTATGAATTTCAGTGAGTAAATTAGCAATTAAATAATAAATACTAATATAATTATAGAGTGAATACGAAAGTCTGTTGTTGTTTATCGGTTGGTTGTCGCCTGAATCGGTGTTGATACGATTGATTTAGATCTAAGACAATTCAATTTTTTAGACTCGCCGCCCCTGTTATTGCTGGCATGACAACAACCACAACACCACGCTTGCTCTTTCCCAATTGTTCAGACCTTTTCACGAAAAACTCCGGATCTCAAATAGATCTTCATACCGGAAGAGCCGAGAAGATATACTCTTCGGCAGAAATAAGTTGTATGGATGAAGATGGTGACAATGAGTCAATAATGAAGAAATAATTATTTTTAAATGAAAATTGTAAAGATGATAATATAATAAAGAAGATGATTTCACTATATGGGTTTAGAAGAAGGGTGATAATAACTAAGAAATCAGAGAGAAAGAAGGGCATAGATAAATAATGGTCAAGGGAGTAGAGGAATCAAAGGCTCGAATGACAACGGGTTATGATAACTAAGGGCTTGTTTTGCATCATTTTTTGTTTTTAGTTTCCTGTTTTTTTTTAAAATTAAAAACCAAAAACAAGAAACAAAAAAAAAAAAAAAAAAAAGTGTTTCCACTTTTTTGTTATCAGTTTTCAAAATTATTATGATTTTAATAAGTTTAAATAATTTTTGATTCATTATGTGACATATATCATATACTTTTATACAACAAAAAACCAAAAAACAAAAAACCACAGCAATGCCAAACGAACCCTAAGAAATTAACGTAAGTTAGAGATCCGTATAATCTGGCAACGGGTCTATTATTTATCTACGAGTATTTTTTTTTTTTTTTACATTCTAAAGTAGTGGACCCTATTTCATTGTAGAGACCCATTAGAATCAGCAACGGATCTATTATTTCTCCTCTATCTTAAGTGGTGGGGCCTATTACACTTAACAGATCCGTTATCTTTAATGTTAGATCTTTTACATCAAACAAACCTCTTAGTAGAATGACGGATCTTTTATTTGGGGTCCTTTTTCCAGATTTTGTAGTAATGTGGTATCAGAGCAAGGTACTCTCGTATAAGCAAATAACTTTGCTGAGTAAGTTCCTGAAGAGATGAATTACAAAGAGAAACTTGAAGAAGGATATTCTACCCAACGTCCACCCATGTTCAATGGTAAGTTCTACACCTACTGGAAAAACAGGATGGAGATATTTATTAAGGCAGAAAATTACCAGGTTTGGCGTGTTATTGAAGCTGGTGATTTTGAAATAACCATAACCAATGAAAAGAAAGAGGTAGTTCCTAAACCTATTTCTGACTATGATAAAGAAGATTATCAGAAACTTGAATTGAATGCTTTAGCCATAAAGTATTTGCATTATGGACTTGGACCTCATGAACATAATCGTATCATTGGATGCAAGTCTGCTAAACAAATTTGGGATCTACTAGAAGTAACTCATGAAGGTACAAATGAGGTAAAACGTTCTAAAATTGATTTGTTGATGTCTAGATATGAAAGGTTTGAAATGCAATCAAAGGAAACTATAGAAGAAATGTTTACTAGGTTCAATGATATTATTAATGAACTGAATTCCCTTAACAGACACATTCCGATTGATGAACAGGCTAGGAAGATCTTGAGGAGTCTACCACAAGATGAACGATGGAGATAAAAGGTTATTGCTATGCAGGAAGCTAAGGACTTCACAAAGTTCAACATGGAACAACTAGCTGGATCATTAATGACTCATGAATTACATCTGAGTTCCAACTCTGAAAGTTCCAAAAACAAGAGTCTGGCTCTTAAGGCTCAAGACTCAGAGGAATCAGAAGCTGATGAGGAAGAAATGGCAATGCTAGTAAGAAAGTTCAAAAGGATGATGAACTACAAGAAGTTCGATAGAAACAAGAAGTATGCAAGTTCCAGAAACATAACATGTTTCAAGTGCGGCTCAAAAGATCACTTCATTAAAAATTGTCCATTACCAGACAATGAGAAAGGAAAGACTAAGGGCAAGGAGCAATCCAAAGAGTCAAGAGTCTACAAACCTTACTTCACCAAGGACAACGTGAAGAAAGCCATGTTAGCTGCTTGGGGAGATCCAGATTCTGAGGAAGAGGAAGAACAACCACCAGAGGAAACTGCCCATCTATGTTTGATGGCCAAAATTAATGAAAAGGCAAAGCTGAAGGAACTAGAGTCTGAGGTATGGTTTTCTCGAAAAGAACTTAGACATTTCTTTAAAGAAAAATTAATATTAGCTGTCTTGGAAATTCAAGAAGAACTTAAAGATTTGCATAAAGCTAAACATAAGAGTGATGAAGCTTTGGTTACTTTTAAAGAAAACAATCAATGGGTTGATAATCTGAAATTTGATATTCAATATAGATTCTTTAGTCTGTTCGATGATAATAATTATTTAAAAGAAACTATAGACAAGTTAAAACATGATAACATAATGTTGAATGTGGAACTATCCTTGATGAAAATCTGTCTTAATGCCCCTGATTCTGAAGTTCCTCCACTTGCTCAATATCCGAATTTTGAAAAACTGAAATCTGATTTAGAAAATATAAAAGCGGATAAAGCAAGACTTGAGGGGGAACTTGAGAAAGCCAGAAAAGGAAAACAACCTGTAGATTACAGAGTTCCTGACTGGATCACCAAAGCTCAAACCAAAAGAACAGAAGTTTGGGTTTCAAAAAGAAGTTTCAAAAAGAAAAGAAGTATGTGGACCTGCCTAGTAGTATAGTTTGTTATTTCTGTGGAAATACTGGACACAAACAAGTTAAGTGTCCTAAGAAAGAAAATAGTACTCAGAAAAACAAAAAGCATGTAGAACAGATTTGGATAGAAAAGAATAAACCTACTGTTGTTACACAGGAACCCAAGGAAACCTGGGTTCCTGAACCTAATGTTTGATTTCTCATGCAGGTTCCAGTGAGGGGGAACAACACTTGGTACCTCGACAGTGGTTGTTCTAAGCACATGACTGGAGACAAATCTAGATTTCTCTCACTGGATGCCTACTGTGGAGGAACTGTGACCTTTGGTGATAACATGACTGGAGATATAGTCGCTATTGGCAAAGTTGGAAGGTCAAGTTCCCATACAATTGATAATGTATTTTTGGTTGAGGGCCTCAAACACAACTTGTTGAGTATTTCACAATTTTGTGACAAAGGTAACTCCGTAAGCTTTACTTCTAATTAGTGTAGAATCATTCACAATGACACTGGAAATATCATCTTAGAAGGAATTCGTAAAGGAAACACATATGTTGTTGATCTTAACGAAGTTCCTAATAACAGTTTAACATGTCTTAGTGTCATTGAGAATGATCCTTTATTATGGCACAAAAGATTTGGACATGCAAGCTTTACTCTACTTGATAAATTGAGATCTAAGGAACTAGTGGAAGAACTTCCATGTATTAAGTTCCTGTATGACAAAGTGTGTGATGGTTGTGTTAGAGGAAAACAGACTCGAGTTTCTTTCAAGTCAAAGAAAATGGTAAGTACAAAAAGGCCTTTGGAACTTGTTCATATGGATCTATGTGGTCCTATGAGAATCCAAAGTAGAAGTGGTAAGAGATAAGTTATGGTTATTGTTGATGACTTTTCAAGGTTTACTTGGGTTTTCTTTCTTGTGAGTAAAGATGAAACGTTTGATGAATTTGTAGCTTTTGTAAAGAAATAACAGAGAAGAACAGGCAATCCATTGATACACCTCAGATCAGATCATGACACTGAATTCAAAAATTCGAAATTTGATGAATTCTGCACTGAACATGGAATGGATCACAACTTCTCTGCCCCTAGGACCCCTCAACAAAATGGAGTGGTGGAATGCAAGAACAGAAGCCTTGAAGACATGGCTAGGACAATGCTGATCTCAAGTGGTTTGCCTAGGAACTTATGGGCAGAAGCAGTGAATACATCATGCTATATTCTTAACAGAGTATCAGTTAGAGCCATTACCAACAAAACTCCTTATGAGCTTATCAAAGGGAGCACTAGTAGAATAAATGTAATGGGAAGCCCCAAATGGCAAGCGGTTTTGCAATTCCGCTTGCAATATTGTAAATGGCAAGCGGTTTAGGGTGAACCGCTTGCCAAATTGTAAATGGCAAGCAGTTTGGAACATGAACCGCTTGCCATTTGTTTAAAAAACCCTAAAATCTCACACTCTCTCTCTCCTCCTCCTCTATATTTCTCACTCTCTCTCTCCTCCTCCCCTCAGTTTTCACGTTCTCTCTCCTCCTCCTCTCTATTTCTCACGCTCTCTCTCCTTCTCCCTTCCATTTTCACGCCCTCACTCTCTCCTGCTCTCCTCCATCTCCTTCTCTTTCTTCTCTCATCTCCGTTCTCCATCTCCATGAGTTTTAATTTCATTGCTTCTCAGTCCGGTGGTGGTGCGACCATCGAAAAATTCGACCCACGACCATATTTTCGAGCAAATTCGAGCATAGACCATCCTTTTCGAGCAAATTCGAGTTTAGACCATAATTTTCGAGTTTTTTAGGTCAAATTCGACCATCAAACTCTAGATCTAGAGTTTTCTTGGTCGAATTTGACCCTTAAAACCCAAATTTCAAGCCAATTTCGAGGTTATGGTGGAATTCATGGTATTTTTTTTTAAGTTTTTTTTTTTATTTTATGGTGATGTGTGGTTGAATTGATTTGTTTCAGGCCGATCTGGTGTTGGTGGGGGTTTTGGTGGGGGTCGTGGTGGGCGAAGTAGGTTGGGATCTGGTGTTGGTGGGGGTTTTGGTGGGGGTCTTGGTGGGCGAATGGGTTGGGATCTGATGGATGGTGGGGGTCGTTTTACGCGAAAATGGCTGGGATTTGGTGGATGGTGGTGGTGCGTGTGCGTGGACGGTGGTGGTGCGCGTGCGTGGACGGTGGTGGTGGTGGAGCAAGTGAACAAGAGCCGTTGTTGTTGTTGTTTTTTTTTTTTTTTTTTTTAATCAAGTTGTTGTATTATTTTTATTACTTGTATTAATTTTTTTTTTTTATGAAATGTAATACTTACAAGTTACAACAATCAATTAATTTATCTAAATATTATTGGTTTTACATATAGTTTGTCCGGGTATCAATTTTAGTGAAAAACACCAAAAAAATTTTTTTGTTTTTTTTATTTTTTATAACCATAATGGACAGCGGTTTGGTGCCAAAACCGCTGCCCATTCAGAACCGCTTGCCATGTAAAAGGCTAATGGCAAGCCCCCTAAAAGCGTGCGGTTCAGAATCGCTTCCCATTAGGGGGTTTGAACCGCTTGCCATTACATATTTTCTACTAGTGCGAGAAAACCTAATATTTCTTACTTTAGATCTTTTGGTTGTAAATGTTTTGTTCATAACAATGGTAAAAGGAACTTGGGAAAGTTTGATGAACATAGTGATGAGGCTGTATTCTTAGGATATGCCTCTAATAGTAAAGCATATAGAGTTTATAATTAAAGGACAATGTGTGTTGAGGAATCTGTACATATTATATTTGATGAAACTGAACAGTCTCTGAATGATGTACAGGAGTGTGATAATGATTTTGAAATTGGACTTGTCCGCAAGACAGATCCAGATGAAAAATCAACATCATTGCAGAAGCAGCAAGTGGAAATTGGTGAGCAAACGAATCTGGAAGAAAATGAAGTACCAGAAATGGAGAATGCTCTAGGAAATCCTGTTCAAGAACAAGATCAGAATCAGAATGAGGAGAATCCTGTTGAAGTTCCATCTGAGGCTCAAGAACAAGTTCCTACAGAAGAAACAATCAACAATGATCAGGAAATATTGTATCCAGTGAAGGACTTTACACCTAAACGATGGAAACATCAGAAATCACATCCTGTTGATGCAATCATGAGTGATATTACAAAAGGAACTCAGACTAGATCTCAGCTTAGGAACTTTTGTGCATTTTGTGCATTCCTATCTTCTATGGAACCTAAGAATTATGTTGAAGCTTTAACTGACGCAGACTGGATTAATGCTATGCAAGCTGAACTAAATGAGTTTGAAAGAAATAAAGTATGACATCTGGAACCGAGACCCAAAGATAAGAAGACAATAGGTCTAAAGTGGGTGTTTAGGAACAAGCTATATGAGCATGGCATTATTGTCAGAAATAAAGCAAGACTGGTTATACAAGATTTCAATCAACAAGAAGGAATAGACTATGAAGAAACATTTGCTCCAGTAGCCAGGTTAGAGGCTATTCGTTTACTTATTGCTTTTGCTGCTTATATGGGATTCACGTTGTTCCATATGGATGTAAAATGTGCTTTTCTAAATGAAGAAGTCTATGTGGAACAACCTCCTGGATTTGAAAATCCAGAGTTCCAAAACCATGTCTACAAGCTTGACAAAGCTCTCTATGGGCTGAAGCAAGCTCCTAGAGCATGGTATGAAAGATTGTAAAAGTTCCTATTACAAAATGGTTTTAAACGTGGCAAAATAGATAAAACTTTGTTTTTAAAATCAAATGGAACTGACATATTAGTTGTACAAATTTATGTTGATGATATTTTTTTTGGTGCAACTAATGAATCTTTGTGCAAGTATTTTGCTGACTTGATGAGTGGAGAATTTGAAATGAGCATGATGGGAGAATTAAATTTCTTCCTCGGACTGCAAATAAAGCAATCTGAGAAAGGAATCATGATCCATCAACAAAAGTATATCAAGGAACTGATCAAGAAATACAAACTTGAAAATGCTAAGACAAATGATACTCCAATGGGTATTGCAACCAGATTGGATGATGATCCATCTGGAACTTGTGTTGATCAACCTATGTACAGAGGTATGATAGGATCTTTACTTTACTTAACAGCTAGTAGACTTGACATATCTTTCAGTGTAGGTTTGTGTGTCAGGTTCCAAGCAAACCCAAAGGAGTCTCACCTGAAAGCAGTAAAGAGAATCCTTAGATACTTGAAAGAAACTGATGACTTGTGTCTCTTCTATCCTAGAAGTGACTCATTCGATTTACATGGCTTTACTGATGCTGACTATGCAGGTGATTTGGTGAATAGAAAAAGCACTTCAGATATGGTACAGTTCTTAGGACCTTGTTTAGTTTCTTGGGGTTCCAAGAAGCAAAACACAGTTGCTTTATCTACGGCTGAAGCTGAATACGTGGCAGCAACAACATGTTGTTCACAAGTACTTTGGATAAAACAACAGGTTAGAGATTTTGGTCTTATTTTCGAATGTGTACCTATCTACTGTGACAACACAACTGCTATATGTATTTCTAAAGATCCAGTTATGCACTCTAAGGTAAAACACATCCACATTAGGCATCACTTTCTGAAAGATAATGTGGAGCAAGGGAACATTAAATTGGAATTTTGTAGTACGGAATATCAACTTGCAGATATTTTGACCAAACCCTTGAATAGAGAAAGATTTTAGAAATTGAGACTGGAACTTGGAATGATCAAGCTGAATTGATTGCTTCTGAAGTTCCTAGATATGGCAAAGTCAAAAATAATGGAAATAGAGCGAAAAGAGCATCTAACAAAATTTTGGTGTGATAAGCATAGCTGAAGTGTCACCGTTGTTAACTACCAAAGGTAAGTTCATTAAATTGCTTAACTGTATAAGTTATTAAATATGTACATTGCACATATGTAAAAAGCGTGTTCCAATTGTGTTTTTTTTAGAAATTTCTTTTATATTAATTGAATTTGAAAAGAAAAGTTTTTGAAAGATTCATCCAGGAATTTCAAAATTGAAAAATTAATTGAATTTGTTCAATTAATGACTGAACAGTGAAACCTCTTAAATTCCTTCACACCGCTTCATTAATTATAAAAGCTGATTTCACCCACTTCTTTCACCTCACTGTCAAATCAATTAAACCCTTCTCAGTAAAAAACTCTTTCAAACTTTAAAAACCCTCCCTAAAACAACAATGGTGATCATTGCTGAAATCGTCTCCTCAGAAAACTCTCAATACTCCGAAAATACAATTCAAGAGGAAACATCTCCCTTAGCCATGGTAAACTACAAATCATCCTCTACTTCAAACAAAACTCCCGAAAACCCTAGAAAATCACCTCCGAAACCAAAAGAAGTCGTCAGTAAGAGTGATCAAGGGGAATCCTCTGTCTCAAGTATCCTTCAACGACTAAAAGAGTGGAAAGAGAAGAAACAAAGTGGGAAGTCTCTTGAAGAGCAAATCGAGGAAGTTGACGAGTTTGCTCAAGGAAAAAATTCAGAAGAGACAAAAGAGGAGAACAAAGAGGAAGAAGAGATGAGTGAGGGAGAAGAAGAAAAAGAAGAGGAGAATAATTCAGAAAAGGAAGAATCAGAAAAGGAAGATGAAGAAGAGGAGGTGACTGATCAAGCGGAACTTGAGTCACATGAAGGAAGGTATGTAGTAGGACATTGCATTGATATAGTTTGGTTTAGGAAAGCAAGATTTTTAGAATTTCTTAACTTAATTAAGTTTCAAGGTTGGGAATTTCTGTTGTCAAGAGTTTCAGCAAACTATCTGTACCCTGTTGCTATAACTGAATTTTGTGAAGAAGACTATTTTGCCTAGAACTGCTAAGAAAGGGGAAGCATGTTTGATGGATATGGCAGTAATCTTCTGCATTTCTAAGAAGATTAAAGTTAACTTTCCTTCCTTAATGTACCAGCATTTAGCACACTGTGTTCCTAATAGGACAAAAGTGGGGTATGGAGCCATTTTGTCTACTATGTTTGAGAATGCTGGAGTAGTTCTGAAGGGTAAATATGGGGCCTTGGATGAAAAGCCTAAAAATGTTATCAATGAGGAAACTCTAGCTGGGTTAAGTTTGGAGGTTGTGCAAGGAAAAATTCAAAAAATAGAGAAGGGAGAAAAAAAGAAAGAGAAAGTGACAGGGAAGAGGAAGGGAAAGGTTGTGTCTGAGCAGCCTGTGAGAAAGAGCAGGAGGATTTCTGCCAGTGTTGTTCCTCAAACTAGTATGGAACAACCACTGGAGTTGGATGTTGAGGAAAATATCCTCAATGGGCAAGTTGCTGAATTGGTGGATAGGATGGAAAGGGTTGAGAATCAAGTGAAGGGTTCTGCTGGAAAACTTCAGATGCTGACCCTGGAAAAGATGGTGCAGGAGATGGGGAAGGAGTTAAAGGAACTCAAGAAGCTGGTGCTAAAACAGAACAAGGAACTTCAAGAGCAAAAGGAGTTTCAAGAGCAAGAAGTGAACAAGGCTCTACAGGAACAGAAGGAGGAGTTCCTGGTGAAACTCAAGGGTCTTGAAGACAATTTGGAAGCCTCTGCACAATCGACAAAGGAGGACTACAAGAAAATTCTAGCGTTTCTTGAAACCTAGACTACCCTATTCCTTTTCAATCTTTGTTTAGCCTAGCCTATTTTCTCTGTCTCAGTCATGAACAACTTTAATTTCTGTTTTTAGTATTTGAACAATTAATTTTGATTGTAAATTTTCTAAATTGTTCAACTGGATGATAAATCTTTTGGTTTTTCATGAATACTTGGAACTTTGCTTATAATTGTGTGTTTATGTGTGTATTGAACACTTAGGCAGAAAGGTAGAACTTGCTTGAGGTTGCTTAGCAGCGCTGCCTTCAGTTTCCCACACTCGATGAATTGCTTGTGGGGCTGTGGCTAGATGTTTAATAACTTGAAAAACAAGACTTTTTGATAATGTCAAAAGGGGGAAAAGAAGAAGCAAACTTGGAGGCTAGTTGTTCTGGGTTTTAGTTAATAAAGTATCAGAAATTTCTCTCTGTTATGATGCTTGAGTAGTTCAGTTAGTTTAGTTAGTTTCTAGTTTTTGCTTATTTTTGTTTTATTGCTTTGGGTTTGATTTTTGTTTTGTGAATGTTTACTTTGTGTTAATATATAAAAAAAATAATAAAAAAAAACACAAAAATACGACCTTCTATTTTGTTTAACTTGTTCTAGAGTTTGCTTAAGTTTGTCATCATCAAAAAGAGGGAAATTGTTGAAGCATAAAGGTTTTGATGATGAGGAACTTGAACTAACAGCAAACTCAACTAATAAAGTTTCTCTAGTGTGTGATTAGTCAAGGTGCAGAATAATCTTGGTGATTGAAGAACCATCTGAATCTAAGAAGACATGAAGAAGATCTTTATTGAAGAAGTTAAACAAATCAGAGGAAGAGTTCTCTAACAAGAACTAAGTTCCCTAACAGGAACCTGAAGAATGGCAGTTAAGTTCTTTGGTGGAACTTGATATGCTTGGAGGCCAAGTAATTCATCTGATCAGAGTGCGGCGCAACAATAATAGTTAAGGTTTTATTCTTAGAAATTATTGTTAATATGGTAAGTAGGTTAGTGCACGAAATTTATTAGAAACGTGATAAGTTTGCTTGGTAAATAAAATAAATATGGAAAATAATAAAAGATAGATTTTAGGAAAAGATTTTCTAAAAAGATTATTTTTCTCTAAAGTCAGTTTATTAAGTCTTCTTAATAAATATCTTTTTATACTTATTTTCGGAAAAGATTTTATTCCGTTTGATTTGCTAAAACCGTGTTTAAAAGATAAGTCAAGTTAACATATTTATCTTTTTAGAAAACCTACCTTCTATACAAGCGTTACTTGTATAAATAGTAGAGAGCAAAATGTTTTAGGTTTTTGTGAGTTTATGCGTGGAGAAATCACAGTGCTTTAACTGAGTAAGTTTACCAAGCTTTTAACTTATCATATTAGTTTCGGATTTCGTGCATTGCTTACCTATCATAATAGGCGTCTTTTAATTGTATTGGTTGGGTTATCTGGGTGATATTTATAGTTTGTGTTACATACAGTTTTGTGTAAGCTTCTTGGTGAGGCTGTGAGTTTTGTACTAGGGTGGTACGAGTGTTGTGTACTTTGGGAGTACGTGTAGTACTTTGGTTGTACGAGTGAATCTAAGTGTGGTGCTTAGATTGGGTAGGATAGGGTCCTATCAAATAACAAGTCCAGTGAGGAACTTGTGAAATAAAGGTCTGTGTCTAATAGGTTGTAACTTGGTGTTTGCCCTATTATAGTGAAATGCTTTGTGTTTGAAATCTCTAAGGTAGGGTCGAGGTTTTACTTCCAGTTGGGCCCTGGAAGGTTTCCTCGTAAAATCTGTGTGTTTGCTTAAGTTCCTTTACGCATTGTTTATTTATCCGTAAAAAGTAGTCATTAGAACTCTATACAATTCACCCCCCCTCTTGTATTAATCGTCTCAACTAACAGTAAGTAGGGAAAAGAAAATAGGGATAAGTAATAAATTTATAAAAATACCCTTACTAACTTCTACTCTTCTCTTTACTTTTTTAATTTCATTAAGGGTAATTTAGTCTTTTAAAACCCATTTTACTCCCTTCCCCTTATACCACCCCCCTTAGTTATAGAAATGGAGGGATAAGTGGGTGATTTAATCCCTATCCCTAACCCCCTTATAATCCCCATCCCTCTAAACAAACACTACATTCCTTCCATCCCTATCTTTTATCCTTGCCCCACCCTTTTATCCCCCTAAACAAACACCCTCTTCATGCCTAAAACTGCTAATTTGAGTTACAAATTTTATCTCATTTCGAGAAACAGAGACGTCCTTAGGGCAAAGGGAAAATCTCATTCTATGACCCCAAATTGTGTCAAGCAAGGTTTATGAATTGGAACTTAGGCGCAATTTCTATCTTACTCCTGGAGTACCGTGCACATGGTACTCCAGATTTTATAAATTCATGTTTTTTTAATATTAACTTCTTATTATTTCAATTTTTATATATGTTATTTTTAAATAAATGTATGTTATTTTGCCTTTTTTCTCAGTCATCTTCCTCCCATACTCTCTCTTCATCTCTCAGCTCCTCCAACTCAAAATCACACACATTCTCTTCCCTTCTTCATCCAATTTTCCGGGTTTCCCAAAAATCAACCTCTCACACTCTCTCTCTTCCTCTCACTACTCCAATTCTAAATCAAAGACACTTTCTCTCTCCTCTTTTCTTCTTCCAATTTTCTGGGTTTCTTAGAAATTAATTGATTTGAAGCCATTTAAGGGTTCAAATGTGTTCATGCCAAGAAATTTAGTACCTCTTGAAGTGTTCGATTCTCTTTAAACTCAAAGCTGCTAATGTTCTTTGATGTAAAACTTATTATTATTTCAATTTATATACATGTTATTTATAAATAAGTACTTGTTATTTTGTAAATTAAAAATAGCATGAATGGAGGTTGAAGTAAATAAGTAAATAACATATTGTTGTAACAAAATAAGTAAATAACACAACATTTAAGCAAAATAACAAAAAGTGTACGCAAAATAACCCAAACATATTTATAAGGAGTATCATGATCCATTGTACTCCAGGAGTATATAATACTAATTGGAACTTAGGTCTTCATCATCTAGGTACTAGTTAGTCTAGATGTGTTGTATAATCTCCTCTGCGGATCAAAACATTTTCCTTACCAGATATAAATTCGTAGGTTGCCATCGTTTAAGATTTAAGCCACACCAAATTTTCAAGTTTTATGAATGGTTTTGAACGGGTGGTTGTACTTTGAACAATGGTATTAGCCTGTTTATATAATCCCTATTTTTTGCATCAATTTACTAATGGGCCTCATAATCAAACCCAAACATCTACTTAAGGCCCAAATATATCATAGGCTCATCTTCGTTTAATTGGTATACACTAGACCCTAGTGTAGGTAGGGGTACCTACACCCCCCTCTAAACTTACCATTTTACCCACATCCCATAACCCACTAACTTGCAGTAACTACCCACCAAATCATTTTAATTTCTCTCTAAAACCTTCTTCTTCATTTCTCTAAACTTTCTCTCTCATCAAAACAAAAAAATCTGAACCAAAATTGCTTCAAAATACTACGAAACTGCTTCAAAATACTTTGAAATTGCTTCAAAATACTGCTAAATTGCTTCAAATGTCTACATTTGCGAAGAAATTCAACAATTGCAAAAACATTCATAGAAAGAGTAAGTAATTTTACTACAATTTTTTGTACGAACCCTAGTTTTTCTATTTTATTTTGAAATTACATGTTCAGAAACATAATCTAAGTTGATTAGAACTATTTTATGCAAAAATCATTAAAATCTACTATATTGGTGCTGTTTTTGTAGAACCAAAAAATATGTTTCGAAGTAGAGAGATAAAGAGAATGATGATTCAGAGAAGAATCATGTTCGTTGAACACAACAAGGCAGATTTTGAAGAAACGTAAGTATTATTTCAAAAACCTATTTAAACAAGAGTAGAAATTTTTTTTTTTAAAAAAAAAAACAGCGAACAAAAGTCTTAAGTTGTAGATCTAGAACTTTTAAAAGATATTAAAAAGTCTTATGGTATAGATGTTAACATTTCTACGATTTCGAGGTAATATATGAACATATACTGAATTATAAATGTTCATTTGTATATTTGAATTTATTTGAGTTTATATTTGACTTTATATGCCGAAATAAAAAATGTTTATTTTTATGATACGTTATGCTAATTTATGAAAATGCATAAATATTCATTCATTTGAGTTGAGAAACTGACTTATTCATTCAATGAAATCTTTTGATCATTTATGAAATTCATAATGTTCATTTACATATAAAGTAATGTTCATCTTAAAATATATGTTAATATTAGTTCATTTCAGATTACATATATATATTTATATGCCTAAGAGACGAATGTTCATTTCTTTTATACATTATGCACATGTGTAATATTGATAATATTCATTTGTATGCATTAAAACTAATATCTTACAACCAATCTAGCTATATTGTAGTGATGTCCAAAGTTACACATATGATATAAATTTGCACATAGAATTGAAGAATATGTAGTTGTTTTGGAGAAGATAAAATGACTTAGCAACGCTGATTATACAAACTGCGGAGTATACATTAGGAAGCATATAGAAACCTTCACTACTAAACTGAATGAGAGTTAGATTTGTGATTTGAAACCAAACAGCGTAAAAGTGATAAATGTTCAATAATGTAAGATATTTTGTTCATTTAGAAAGCAGTGTCTATAATAATTAACATTTGTTAATTCATTTTGTTCAACAGGTGGACCAAATTAGGAAGCAAGGATGCGAAACTTATATTATTTGAAGAAAAACACTAATTCTAGGTTAAATAGAAGATAAGCAAGAAAGTTTGCAAAGGAATAGTATATGTTATATGTTCATTTATGAATGTGTATATGTTCATTTATTATATATAGTTTTATAGATGTTTGTTTTTGGAGGAAAATAGACTTATAGATTTTATTTGTTAAAAAAATTATTGTAATTGATATTTCATTTTAATCTTTATTTGTATGAAAAAAATATATATTTTTTAGGTTTTATAAATTGGTTGTTGGTTCTTTACTTTTGTTCATTTTCAAATTGATAAATAATCATTTACATATGTTGAATTTTAAAAAAACAATATAATATACTAAAAAAGGTACTATATAGAAATAAATTATTTTGTCTTTAACACTTGAAGAATTTTGAACAAGAGCACCTTGATCATTTATTGGAACCGTGGGAAGAATAACTTAAATATTTGTTGATTGAACATTTCTGAAATGGGGTTTGAACATTTCAGGGTTGAAGTTTGAACAATCCTGAGTTGAAGTTTGAACAATGCCAAGAATTATGGGTGGAACAAAATAACTAGTTTGAGATTTTGTAGACGCACTAGTATGAATTGGAACTCTTAGATTAATTTGAGCATTAGTTTTAACACCAACAACACCTTTATATTTGTAGAAACGTTAGAACGAGCTTGAACAACGGAAACACGTTCAACAACATTTAAATCCTTCGCCTGCAAAAAAAAAGTTAATTGATGATCAATATTAAATCAATAAATGTTCAATTACAAATACATATATACACAGATTAGAAAACAAAACCTTAGCAAAAGAAGAAATATCTAAACCATCAGATATGCTGAATTGAAGAGTGCTTTCAATATAAGCCTACACTTATCATAACACTATTATTCCTACACCTATCATCTTTATAACTCTCACTACAACAAACAAATAATAAAAAATGAATTGTCTTTTCTCCTCTTACTCTTCCCAATTCGAATTCCAAAACCGTCCCTAAAAGCATGTTCGTTATACATTTCAAAAGCTTCTTCTTCAGATTTAAATTGTTAATTCAGACTTAGCTGCTTCTTCATCAACTATATCACCCTTTTTTTTTCTATTGCACACATTATTAATACACAATTATAAGTGAACATAAAGGGTTTCAAAAATGATCAAAAGTTAATACATAAAATGTTCAATAACGAAACTGCACATGTTCAATTTGAAAATTTTAAACACATAATATTATCATGAAAAAAATTGTAAAAACAAATGATCAATATGACATTGAAAATGAACATAAAATGTTCATCGTCATCACAACAGAGTATTAACAATCCAAAAATGTTCATCATCATCATAATCAAAATATCAAAATTGAAGCAATGAAAACATATAACACATACATTGAAGCAACAAAATCGAGTACAAAATTATGTAGAAATAAACAGAGCATCCACATAACACAGTATTGATAATCAAAAAGTACAAAATTATGATCATACATTGTTGAACAAACGAATCAATCAATCGAACTTCAGATGAAAACACACTTTCGAAATCACGATCGAAATCGGCAGAGGAAGAATTAGACATTGATGATCAACAACGATTATCAAAATCGTAAAAAATAAACTGGAAAATTAGTATAAAAATCAAATGAATTAGAAGATGAATTGAGCAGAGAGAATGAAGGTATTACAATCAATTAAGGAGAGAGAAAATATATGGTTTAAAATCATATATATACATAGCTTGAATGATAAGAAATTAAAAAAAAAGAATCAAAGTTGTTCGGGAGTACTACCCATACTAGCTACAAAACAATGTAGTTTTGAGGGGGGGGGGGTAGGTAGAACATCCTACACTAGGGTGTAGGGTAAAAATTTCAATCTTCGTTCCACGACAAAGGTTTGTTTGTTTGCCCTTTTTTTTTCCCCAATATATACTTCGTATGATTTTTTTTTTTTTGAAAGGTTCGTATGACTTATTAGTTATTAACTAGTGTTGGCCGAACACGGGTCCTCCCTACCAAGTGTAGTCCCAATCACCACTACACCAACAGTCAATTGGTATAATTCATTTGTTATTGGTCTTGTGTTCAAACCTTATGATGAACATTTTTATTGCCATTGAAAGATAGATGTTAGTACTAAGATGGATGACGTGGCATATGACGGTGATGAGGCATCTATAAACCTAAAGGTGGGCACGGGCCCGGCAAGACACCGGCGGCACGACCTGTCACGGCACGGCGGCCCACCTGTGGGCTGTGGGCTGTGCCATGAAAAAAAATCAGTTTTGGCACGGGCGGCACGGTGGCTGGCACGACAAAGGTTGGCACGTGGCACGGCCGGGCACGGCCCGGCATGGCACGAGGCCCATATTTACTCACCATTATACACTATTGTACAATTTTTGTAATATCGAACTTTGTATTCCGTATAATAAATGAAGTTATTCACCAAATATTGTACGATTTTTAATTATCATTAATTATTTGTATTATCGATTTATCGTACCGGCTCCTGGTTTATAATAAATAAGTTATTCTTCAATTTTTTGTGTTTTCGGATTATCCCACTCGTAATTTTTTTTTATTATATGCATTGTTGTTTTTTGCTAAATTAGTAAAATTGTTTTTATTTGTTTATATAAACTTAAACATAATTAGATAAATAATTTATATAACCTTAATTAAAATAAAGTTGTTCTAAACAAAATATATTAACATTAACATAAATTAATCACATTATTTATATAAAATTAAGTTGGACTAAAAAATACATATCTTTTTTTATTTACATTTATTATTTAAAAAAAAATAAAAAATAAATACATAATAAAAAAAATTAAAGTGGCACGGTATGGCTCGCGGCCCGGCCCGCCAGGCACGTGGGTCGTGCCGTGTCGTGGGCGGGTGTGCCAAAATTAGGCACGGCACGGCCCGCCGCGGAGCCGACAAGGCACGACACGACACGACCCCACCCCCACCGCGGCACGGCCCGCGGCGGCACGGCACGACCTGTTGCCCATGTTTATGTAAACCTATACTAAAAGCGAAACCTAGAATGACACTTGTCAGTTCCTGGTTAAAAATTTTCCAGCCTTTTTTTTTCTTATCTTTTTTTTTTTTTTTTTTTTTTTTTTTTTTTTGCGATATTTTAATGACATTCATTTTATAACATACAATAATAGTTATTACCATTTTAACAACATCTTTAATCCCATTATACTCAATTTTTTGAACATATATTTTATATACTAGGAAACTTTTAGTTACATAAATACTAAGATAGATTAAAAATAAGGTATTGTAATATATTATTTTTCAAGATTATTATAATATTATCAATATCAATTTTTTTTCTCCAACTTTCATCATTTGACAATAAAATTTATTTTAATTAAAAATATATCATTCGGTAGCATACTTTATATAATAAATCTTAAAATTATATAACGTTTGTAAGAACAAAATCATTCTATTATAGTATACATAATATATATTAGAAAATTTAATCTAATTACTCTAATATTTATATGATTATTAAAAAAAAAAAAAAAGCTCCTACTACTCACTAAAAATATATTTAAAAAATTGATTACGAAATATTAATTATTCTAAAGTAAAATGAATTAAATAAATTTTCATATTTCTGTGAAAATGTGTTATTAAATTAAGGATAGATTTATATTAATTCGCATATGGGTACAAATCTAAGCTAATATTTTAATTTTATTATATAAAACCTTATAGCTTCTATTTTTTTTTTTTTTTTGTTTTTTTTGTTTTTGTGTTTAGAGAGCCACAAGGGCGGGTGATGAGAATCGATCCCAGGATCACTTGGGACCGGGAGGGGAGCACTAACCACTTGATCTATCCCTCACTCTCTTCTAAATTTCTATTATTATATATATTTTTTTTATACAACCCAATTCAATAACTTTTACGAATTTTAGTATTTGGTATTGGTATAAACTAAAATTCAAGTTATTTTGTTATAAATAATTTTTTTTAGATAAATTAATGTTGAATTTACACCATTATTTGTAATTTATTTGTTGTAAAATTTAATTATGACCGTGCATGGCACGGGACTAAACCTAGTACTGCTAATACATGTGAAGTGTATCACGTGGCACATATACTGTGTTAGAAACACTTTTTAATAGATAAGTATAGATATATATAGATTTGTATTTCCTCCATTCGTTTTTTTTTTTTTTTTTAACTCGGTGTCTTTATCATGTTTGTCAATGTATTGCTCTAGTTAGATAGTGTGCAGCTAAGGAATCAATTTCATAACAATTAAAAGGTCAAGGTAAATACTTTACAATTGATTTCTTGTACAAGATAGTAGGTGTTAATATACACTGTAACCAAATCAAAGATATGAAAAGATTGCAATGAGGGAAATGGATCAATTCATGATATGCATATCTAGAACAATATCAAATCATGATATTGTTCTCACAAGCATAGATATTACATTATAATAGCAATATCTATAATTTCAGTGTTGACATTATTAGCTCTTGACTTACCAAAGCTTCTATGGAATCGTTATATATAGGAAATTTTAGATAAAACCTTTTTTTTTTTTTGGGCATATAACCGCCTTTTAAAAAAATGTTGCAAAAAATTACCAATTCAAAAAATTTTATTGCAATTTACCACTTTTTAGCCAAATTCATCAACCATTCTACATTGAATTGGTTGTAAGTTGCAACAAAATTTTTAAAATTGGTGGTCCTTTACAACATTTTTTTTAAAAAGGTGGTTATATGCCAAAAAAAAAGGGTGGTTTTATGCAAAATTTACTTAATATATATTGACTAAAAAAATGGGAAAATACAAGTTAATCTGCCACATAAACGAATTTTTGTTAATCTGATGACATTTTTGTAAATATATTGAAAAAGCAGGTTATTTATTCAGTACTTTTGATGAGCTGTCCAATTACTGTTTGCTTTTTTGCTTTTACTGTTTGGTGAGGAAATTACACATGTACCCCTCAACTAGTACATGAAAAGACGCACATACCCCTCCACTAATACTTTAAAAGACAATTATACTCCCAGAAAACAAATTTTATTTATATGGGGAATTAACTGGGTATCCCTCTAAAAAATTTGTATGTTAGAAACAAATATAATAAAAAATCATAAACCATGACATTGTTTTTTTCTCATATACGAATAAATTATCAATGTCATCAACTACTAAATTTGATCACATCAGTTGCAAATAAGAAAATAAAAAGAAAATTATAAAATAATTTGAGACAAAGGAAATAGAGAAGTATAAATTTATAAAAATCGAGATAATTCATGTGTCACATTTGAGTTTGAATGGGAATATGAATTAACTCTTTACATATCGTGATTAATTTTGTGGTCATGAGTCATGACATGGTAAGTTAACATTTGTCTTAACTACTCTTAAATTAAAGGAAAAGTACAAACCATTTCTACATCATAATCGTGCAAGAAACAACGATGTTAATGTATTTAAAAATCCACTTGTATACATTTCTAAGAGAAGACTTCATCAACAACTAATTAATTGCTAAGCTATTGTCAAACATACAATGTATTACTTCTTCTATAAAGATTTTAGGGTAGAGCAACCCAACCAAATACTAATTGCCACAAAAAAAAAGCTCTGAATTGTTCATCTTTACATACATTTGATCGACATGGATGAGGAAATCTTCGCCGAGGAAGGCAATAAGCAAGTTCGACGAGGCCTTTCGTTGCCAGAATATAGTGTTAAAGATCGCAACATGATTTATAAGCTAACACTATCGATGAAGAAAAGATTTAGCCCTCAAGATAACACATCAGAAACAACATCCCCTGTCGAGGCAGGGGAGGTTAGGAATTTACTTGATCGTTTGGTAGAAATCGACAACGAAAGCCGTGTACTTCTTAGCAAGGTGTTTTCATTGTTAGAGAAGGATGAGAATCTTGAAGAGTATGTGAAGAAAAGGATTGAAGATCCTAAAGTTAGTAAAATGTGGCAACTTGTTGAACAAGTCCTTGCTTTCCAAGAAAGTGAATTAAATGTTAAAGATATGATTATGAATGATGATGATGATGATGATGTTGATGATTTGAATGATTATGTTATTAGTGAAAAGGGTATAAAAGAGAAAGACGAACCCGAAACCGAGAAGAAGAATGAACGGTTTAAGGTTAAGAACATTGGGAGTGGTGGTGGTGCTCAAGCTGGTGCTGCCTCTGGTGGTAGTAGTGCTGGTGCTGCATCTACTAAAACTGCTGGATCTACTTCTTCTACTAATAAAACTAAATAAAAGGGAAACGTTGAATTATGTAATATGGAGTACAATTTGATTTTTGTTACTTTGTTTTGTTTGTATCATGATATTTGTTGTTTGATTTTTTTGATTTTTGAAACCATTTTAAGAATAAGACACCATTTACAAGGGTGAAAGGTATTTTACTTTGATGTTATCTTGCTTAGGTTTTTTTATTTTATTTTATTTTATTATTATTATTTTTTTTTTGACAAAATTATTATTATTATTATTATTATTATCTCAAAAACAAAAAGTCATACAACCTACAATAAATTAGTGGGAAGCCGAGATACAATCTGGGCCCCCACTCCTCTAGCTATAGCAAAGCCTACCCTAGTAAAAATATGAGCTGTAGCAGGTGCTCCAATGCCTTGCGTCGTCGAGATCATGAACCTCTGAATTCGCTTAAGCAACGCAACAGCCTCCTTCTCTAATTCACCAAACGATGAAAAGGAGAAGGGAATGAACCCATATCCAATCGCCTGACAACGAGCCTCATACTTAACTCGCTTCCGATGAGCTGCATCAGCCACAACCCGTCCAGGAATAAAGTCAGATAGCCCTGACCGTGCCAAAGGAGAAGATCCTGTCAAATCTACACAGACATCGCGACCACGGTCCCAAGAATAAAGTAACACATCACCAGGTCTGAGGGCCTCGTTGTTCCCTCCAGACAACCCAATGTCAACCTCTTTCCTTGCTGAAATCCCAGAACGATAGCAAACATCTATTAGGGTATCCCAAACAACATTATGTCTATGTTTAATACCCACGATACCAGCACACGACACCGCGTGATCGCCAAAAATATCCCCTGGAAAAACCCTCGAACAAACAGAGCACGGTGTCGAGGCAGAGAACAACGGAACACCCAATCAGTAGCATAACACACATCGGTAAGTCTTTGCGTTCATAGTCTGACCCAATCCTGAAATAGGAACAACCCGAAACCAAGCAGACGTGTGATCTCCTTGTTGAGATTTCCACAATGCTGATAGACGAGGGGATAATGAAAAGGTGGATTCTGCAGAATCGGTAACCTTCGTGAAATATATATCTGTCAATTTCTTCATGAGTTTCGGGGCAGCGACCTCACTAGGATTACTTAAAAAATCAGACTCCACCACGCCATTAAACAGACCCAAAGCGTCTTCAAAAGCTCGACCATGACCAACAATGTCAGCATGTCGTAGAAGCTTTGTCTGCAACCCAGTAGACTGTAACCGAGAAGCAAGAAGCACAATGCCGAACATCACCTGCAGAATAAACACCAAGCCCTCCAAACGCAAATGGTAAAGTTGCAAGCCGCCATTGCCAATTGCCAAACCCAGGTCCTGAGGCAGTAACAATACGCTCCAAAGAAGATCGAAGAGCCCCGTCAAAAGTGCGCTGAGCCGCCTCAAAAGTACTAGGGGGACATGTACGCAATGCAAAGTAGAGTTTAGAAACTTCGGTACAAGCCCTAAGTAACAATAGCTCACATTGTGGATCATCCAGCGTAGCAACCTTATCCATAAGCGCAATGGTCTTGGTCACCCTATGCATCACAAGCTCACTACTAAAACCAGAATCAGTACTAGCAGGACCACCAAGCAACTTAACACCACGCGAAGGTCGAGCAATGTTAGGTGAAAAGACACCCAGAAGCCTGCTTCGGGGGTCTTCTGAAGGCCAGAAAACTTTAGTTTTATCCACGTTAAGATGTAACCCAAAACGAGGCCCTTCCTCCATAATCAGCTGCAAAATCTTCCCCACCACCAATTATTATTATTATTATTATTATTATTATTATTATTATTTTCTATTGAACATGACCTTTTGGGCTATACCCTTATCCAAAGGCAATTTGCAAATACTTTGATAAGATAAATGACAAGCATGACTTTTATTTTTTGACTAAATTAATTTAATGACACAAATGTTTGTATACTTGATCTATGTTAACTTCCAACATTATTCACATATTTTAGTTTGAACATCATCAGTTTGTTATACACTTTGCATAAAGAAAAACATAGTCATGTTTGGAAATTAATTTTGTTGGATTCATTTTAATGTATAGTTTCAAAACATTAAATTTTTTTATTATTATTTTTTAAATTAATAATTAACGGTATTAAAGATTAAAGTTGTACAATTGATAAATATGCACAATTAAAATAAAACAACATAAAAGAAACATAGGAAGAATAAGTTTGAAGCACCGTAGTAATTGATCAAATACTTATTTATCGTTTAATTAATTTAAAATTAGAAGTATTGTGTATTTTTTTGGTCCAAAAGTTCAAACTCACAAAAGGGATGTATATTTTTCATAGTCTTAAGTACTACCCTCAAAACTCACAAAAGGGATGTATATTTTTCATAGTCTTAAGTACTACCCTCAATATTTTTCATAGTCTTAAGTTTAAACTCACAAAAGGGATGTCCTTAACCGTAGGATGCTAATAAGGAAAACTATTGATTGGGAGGTCACTAGTTCAAGTGACCCGTTTGATGACCTTACTTGGTGTTGAATTGATCCCACCATATAAGAATTGATCGCACCATATAAGGATAAGCTAGCCATGGTCAAACAATTTCGATTCTCTTTGTTGCTCTCTTTATGGTGTGTAGTATGTTTTTGCTCCTTAGTTTGTAAGGAGTCCCTAATCTTCGACATGTCCGGCCAATTCAAGTTTAATTTTATTTTTAATGTCAAAAGTTGTTGTAAAGGCTTAAGTGTTAAAAGCCATGCTTTAAGTCTTAGTTCTAGTTCTGTATTTTGTAAACTCTGATTTTATAAATACATTTGCTATTGAAAAAAAAAAAAAAAGTAGAGGATGCTTAGAATTACCTTTGCGTCGGGTTTTTTTTTCTTAAAAAAAAACTTTTTATTTTACTGCCACATTATGGGCGATGCAAACGAATGAAAATGTTTATTGCAAAGGTTTAAAGGTTATATTGCAATGGACTTTAGCGTTGCATTAACTCAGAAATGTAAAAATCAATAAAGGTTGAAAAATAGAACATCTTTTATTTGCAAGAGTCTTTTAGCCCTTTAGACCTTATTCCTTAACTGAGATTTTTTTTTTTTTTTTTTTTTTTTTTTTTTTTTTTTTGGTGTTTCATTCACTTTATCCTTTGGGCTAATCCGGATTCGAGGATCAGTTGTGGATGGTAAGGTTTCAATCCCCTCTCAATTATTGTTGCGGGGGATCGAACACGCGGTCCTCCATACCAAATGTTGCTTCAATCACCACTACACCAACAACAAATTGGTAGAGATTCCAAGTTTCTCAGGACTATGTTTCTCAAGTGTCAAAGTAGTACGTTAGTGATTTTTTTTTAATTACAAATTTAACCTATTTTTGTTTCTCATTTTGACAAATTGGGACGGATGCTTAAAATAAAAATCCATAAACAAAAGGAAAAAAGGCCATTGGTGGTCCAAAGAAAAGCCCATAAGGCTGAAAGTATCCATTTGAAAGCCCACGATGTATCGCAACACATTCACTATTATGCCGACAGTAATTAAAGTAATGATTAATAATCAGCGGCTGCTAATCCATGTAATTAAATAATTAATTAAAAGTATGTGACCACACCCAAAACAGTCTTGGTATAATAATGTTGCGTTTGAAAAACCTTTCACAGTTTCAACATGTACATAGCGATGTGGTAACCTTCAGAAAAGACTGCCAAATACTTATTAATTCTTTTTCCTACAACGCGGCTGCGGCAACTCCTAGCCTTACTACTGACTGTCAAATGCTATGTACTAGTCTAAGCCCTCCTCCTACCCCCTTATGCGGCGCGGCAACCCCGTTCCTCCGTTTTCCTTTCATCCTTCTGTCTGCCTGACGGAAAATCTAAGTTCATCACTGTTAGTATTTGTGGAGTTCCTTTGAAAAGAAAAGGCAATTTGTAAGGAGGATATGTGCTAATGACACTTTCATTAATTACTATGCAGTATTACAAACACATCTTGAATCTGTCAATACTGTTCACCTTTAGTAAAGGTTGTATCGGTGGTATATGAAATTTGAGATTATAATTCAAGTTGTTCTATTACGGAGTATTAGACAATTAATTCACTAAATTAAAATTTAGTTGATGAAAATAAATTAAGTTTGTAATCTGTTTTTTAATATGACCTTAAAAGATACTTTCTCCGATTTTTTTAGTTGACACGTTTCTTTAGTTACGTTTGCCAACGCACAAAGTCAACCATGCATTAATATCTTTAATTACCAATGATATTTTTAAAATATATATCATAACGAATTTGACAAGATTACACTTGGCCATATTTTTCATTACTTATAAAGCACAAAACACGGTCAAAGAAGAGTATATAAATAGTGCTAAAGTCAAAACGCATCAACTAAAAAAACGGAGGTAGTATGTCGATATGTACATCATAACCTATATATATAGTTTCATATTGACTTTTTATGATTTATACTTGTTCATGAAAGCTTTGTGTTGACATATGTGTGGATGAAATTAGGGCACTTTAAAAAAAATTGGTAATGGTATTATAAATTGGACCCATATGAATAAGTTTACACTTTGTTTGGATTGAAGGAAATGGAGGGAAAGGAAGGGAATAAAAATGGAAGAATGGATGGATAACAAGTGAGGAAAGAAAGGAATTTAGAGGTGAGAAATGAAGGGATTAAATTATACACCGTAAGAAATTGATCTCTCAAACAATGGAGAGATTTGGAAGAAAAAAGTCATCTTTCTTCCCTCACCTCTCTTTCCTTTCCCTTCACACCCGGCCCCTCCCCTCCCCTCCCCTCCCTCTTCTTCTTTTCCTTCCCATTTATCTATCCAAACATACCGTTAATCCTATTTGAAATTAAACACAATGTTATATTGGTTAAAATAGTGTATGTGAATTAGGGCTGAGCAAAATTACCTTAAAAACCGAAAACTCATTGCGTTACCGTTCCGAAAATTAGGGTACCTGATTCGATAACCATAACGGTTCGGGTACCCGTTCCGATAATTTGTTATCGGGTATGGTCACTACAACAAAATAAAGCAAAGGTAATAGTGAAAAACCATTGCCTAATATAAAAAAAAAGTGTTACCTTATAACTCTCAAGCATTTAGTAGGTTGTAGGGCTCGAACTTAGTAAGGTGATTTCACCACCAACTCCACAATATATATATATATATATATATATATATATATATATTACACACACTCGCCATAAAAGCAACATCTTAAATTATGTTGTCTTTTTAATATAAATGTTGCCGTAGATGGCAACATAGATATTAAAGTTACATTTTCAAGCTATAGTTTTGTTATTGTTATCTTTTCATGCAACAATAATTATGTTTGTTGTCTTAGACTAGAAAAAGGTAACACTTTAAGCGACTGTAGCCTTATATAGTCTAGAGCAACACTTTTTTATCTGTTACTTTAGTTCAAGGTAACAAATATATATTGTTGCTTTAGATTAGTAAGAGTATCATTTCTGTAAGTGTTGCAATCTTAAGTGTTGCCTATTCTCATTTTTTTTGTAGTGGATTTTTGGGTATCATTTTTAAATTAATGGGTACCCATTCCGTTCCGATAAACAATTATTTTGTTTTTTTTTCCTACTTAAATCTATTTTTTTTATATTTAAACTCTTACATTACTTCATAATCACTATAAATATCAATAATTAGTAATGTTATTAATAATTTGGTCAAGATCATGTGGTATTGTTGTTAATTAGTGTTAAAAAATATATCATAATAACTAATTTTTTAAGTTTAATTATCACTATTGGATACTTTATTGGGTACCCGATAACCGTTCTGAAAATACGGGTACCCAAACTTATCGGTTCGGGTTATGAATATCACTTTTAGTGATATTGGTTATCGGGTACCCGAACCGTTAGAACGAACTAACGGTACGGATACCCGTCCCATGCTCACCCCTAATGTGAATATTGCAAAAGTCGAAATGCTCGTCACTTACCCCATACACATAGTGGCAAACTCACTCCTCCTTGTTCCTACATTATAAAACACAAACATTTGTCAAAGTAGTGTATAAGAAAAATTACTGATATCATGGGTAATTTTATGTCTAATAGGTGCACAATTTGTAAGATAGGTTAGTTACAAGTTCAGGAGAGGTAAGTTGTCACATTTTTAATATATTGGTATGTACAAATTTTTAAATGGACCTGGTTCACACTAATTTATTGTGAACCACCAACATTAATTAGTGACAATTTGATTGTTTTATTAATAAAAAAAGGTCACTAAATTAATATAAAGGTTATTATGTTGAAAAAAGAGTTAGTGTGACATTATAAAAGTTATAAGGAGTTAATTTTTTTAATGAAATTTTTAATATAATGGTCAATATGAATAATAAAGATCACTATGTTAAAATTAGGTCACTATTCAACATAATGTTGTACTTTAAGTTCATAATAACATTAAAGATCACACAAGTTTTTAAAAATGTGACTGTGTTAAAAATAAGGTTACTATATTAAAATTAGGGGTCACTATGTTGAATATAATGTCAGTTACGTTGGTATAAACCTTAGGTTCACAATAATATTATTGTGGACCAGGTCCACACAAGATTTTCTGATTTATATGTTGCTACTTTGCTATGAGTGCTAGTATAAATTAAGATGTCAACCATATACTTGTGATACAAATATATTTTTCTACTGAATTATTTCCAATTTTTGAGTGTTTGATTGAAATGACATTCAGACCATTTATTTTGATTTACTAGTCCTTTGTTAAGCTAGGACATGATAATTACATACAAGCTAGTTTTCTTAGGTAATACAATTCACAATTAAAGGGGGGTTTTGACAACCGTACCATTTTATTAGATGAGGTGCTAGGATTAGATCAGATAATTGTTCCATGAAAGAAGTTAACTCATGAAATTGCAAATTGTGATTATAAATATATTGCCATTTGTAGCATCCTAAAAAGAGTACTAAAATCAGTACCCTTTTATGTCCAAGAGAAAAACTTAAGCTAAGCTAACACATTCAACTAACAATCCAAGGAGAGTCTTTTAACAGCTTTAGACATGATAGAATCCAAAGATAAAAACCTCAGCTCTATGAAAATCATAATCTAGTACATTTGTAAACGGTTTTTCACAAGGGGTTAAACAAACATTATACGCAGTTTCCAATATATAACGATCAACAAACACTCAGCTTAGTCAAATAAGTCTGACTAATTGCTTAACAGTTTGACAACTAACATTATCTAATGTAGGACAAAAGTCTATTTGATCATAGACGAGTTACGACATCAACACCTGGCCTGGTTGTCTTTGTAAGACATGACAAAGTCCTATACAAGGCACTAGAAGGATACATAAGATGCACATTGACAATACCTCAAGAAATAGTGAGATGGAGGTGACTAAATAACCTAAGCTAACTACCCATAAGTTAAGTACTGAACAAAAATTCTACCTAGTACCTACATACATCCATTTCAAAATTAACGATCAAATCACGCCCACCAAAATGTATCGATCAAATTAATTTATCCTCACACAATCACACGTTTTTGGACGACAGAATACTGTTTTATTCCATTATATCCCACTATTAGCATACTCTCACACACTTACTCGCACACAAAAATCCCCCACTATTGTTGTTATAGTGATGGAAGCCGTTTTTATCTGCATTTCTAAGCACTTATATTACCTTCATTTCCAACACTTGAAAAGCTGGCTTACACCAAACTTACCCATTTTCACTCCTTCCATCTCTTACAATTACCAGCTAGCCGCAAGCGAGTACGAGTAAGTGCAGTTCATCTTCTTCTGGTTTGCACTTGTGATTAATCCCAGTCTTCAGGAATCACCACATATATAAATGGCTTCCTCCTCGCCACGAATGTTCCAGGTAACTACTTACCCTTCTCATCATAATAACACTACTTTTTTTTTATTATTATTATTACCTTTATTATTGTAACTATGCATCATAATAACCAAGATAATAATCATGAATGCTCCAACTCATCCCGCTCTTCCTATAAAGGGGTACGCCGTAGGAAGAGTGGGAAGTGGGTATCAGAAATTCGAGAGCCTAAGAAGCCTACTCGAATTTGGCTTGGGTCTTACCCTACTCAGGAGATGGCTGCCGTGGCCTATGATGTGGCAGCCCTAGCTCTAAAGGGCCCCGGCACCCAACTCAACTTCCCGGACTCCTCCCCTTATCTTCCGGTCCCTCACTCCACCTCTCCGAGGGACATCCAGGCAGCTGCTGCCTCTGCAGCCGCAGCAGCTGGTGCTGCTGCGGATGCATTGAATTCTGAAAGAAGGGCAAACCTAAGTGTTGGTGGTCAAAATGATGGTGGAAGTGATGGAAACAATAGAGGGAAAAGAATTGAGGAATATTTTGTTGATGAAGATTTGATATTTGATATGCCAAATGTGTTGGCAAATATGGCTCAAGGAATGCTCCTTAGCCCTCCTCGATTGGATGTTCCTACTAACTATGTTGATTATGATGATGAAGATATTATTGGGAATTCTTCAGGAAATCACAACCTTTGGAATTATCCATAAAATATAATCTTCTAAATATTACCCTATATCATAATAATTATGTTAAGCTCTATGAAAGTAAGATTATGGGGTTTCCTAAAAAAAAGTAAGATTAAGGGGAGTATTAAACTATATATTGATAATCAAGTAATAATTATAGTAATGTATTTACGTTATATGTATTTTAGTACTTTTGTATAAATAGTGTTTGTGTACAAATAGTAATTAAAATAAAACTATCTTGCACTACTTTGGATTAGTTATGGAAAGCTAAGAATTTCCTTTAATTAAGAGGTGTCTTTTTTTTTTTTATTTTTTTTTTATTATTATTATTTTTTTAATATATATATTTTTTTAATTTATTCTTTTATTTATGAGGAAGGTCCGGTTATTATTATCTGTATAAGTTTTATATAGAGCTGTCAAAAACCGACCCGAACTGGTGAATCCGAACCGTTTCGAACTGTTCCGAAAAGGAACCGAACCGTTATGAACCTGTTATTTTAAAACCGTAAACCGACCCGACCCGATTTTTTAAAACCTGAAACTGAACCGATCCGAATGTTTGAGAACCGTTAATGAATCGTACCCGTTATCAAGCAGAACTGATACAACCCGAAACCGAGAACAACCCGAACCGAGTACTTCCGAACCCGATAGCAACCCGACCCATTGTAAATCGAAACCGATTAAACCCGACAAAAACCTGATAAACCCAAATCGTTTACAACCTGTAACTTAAAGCCGAACGCTATATTGTATTAAAAAAAAATCTGAATCAAAAGCTTACTCTAGATTTGTTATTATTATTTGATCCTGAAAATCTTTATACAGAAAAGGGACTTAATTAAAGCTAAACAACTAATTAATACTCCGTATGATCTATTGGAATAACTAATTATAGAATGTTGAGGATTTACTAGGATATATACGTTAACGTAACCCGTTTAAAACTGGCAAAACCAGTTATCAAACAGACTATGTTCAACTCGAGCCAATTATGACCTAAACCGATTACAACCCGACCCGATTAGGACCCGATATGTTTTGACCCAAAACCCGATTTAAACTGACAAACACCGTTTTTAAACCGACCGACTTTAACCCGAATCGATTATGACCCGAACCAATTATAACCCGACCCGATTAGAATCCGACCCGAAAAGAAACTGTAATAAAAACAAACCTAACCGAACCGACCCGAAATTATTTAAAACCGACCCGAACTGACCCGATAATAATTCCAACCCGTTAAAAACCGATCCGTTGTAAACCGAAAACCGATAAACCGAACCAAAAACCGAACCGCAAAACCGATTGACACCCCTAGTTTTATATGTTTAAAATTTAAGGTCAATTTCTGTAAGCTCAAGATATATAAACTAAATTTGTTCTTATTGAGTCATATGTATGTCTACATTTTCTTAAGCTATGTTCTTTTTGGGTAATATGTAACTGTATGTTATTTGTTAGCTAGGTGAGTGGTAGCTTTCTCATTAGTGTTATTAAGTCTTAAAATTACTCTATCAATTAATTATGTTTTAATTAGTAGGATAATTGTCTTACAAAGTTCGAGATTACACTATCTTGTTTTCACTTACACTACTTAGAGAAGGTGTACCTAATGTTTGAGTAGTTAGTAGGGTAATTTTCATTATTAGAAAGATTAAGGATGCCTATACGCACCACTACTAGCTATTATGTTTCCGGTTACACTTAAAGTTAAATATACCCTTAATTTTGAAAAAGAAAGAAAAAAAACATTGGTACACGTACACCTAACACTATAATATTGCCTCCGATTTTTTTTTAGTTGCAATTTCGGGGTATTATATGAGAAATATAAAACATTTTAAAGTTGCAACTAAAAAAATCGGAGATATTATGTAATTACAAATTAAAAGACACTTATAACTGGTTTTGATAGTATATAATTTGACCTTTAAAAGAGTTTTATGACTTGCTTCTTTTAGAAGATACTTTATCAGTTTTCTTCTGATGCCCTTTATCTCATGATTATTTCGAATGTATTAAAAAAAATAAAGGAATATATTAGCAGTTGGTAGTTGATGTCCTCTTTTAGTAGTTGATAGAGATGGCTTGATTTAAATGGGGCAAAGTATTGATAGGCTCTTATATAATTGGTAAGAGAGTCAGCATCATCAGCATCATCAGCATCATCATGGATAAATTGATGGTTGAAATTTGTAAAAGGTGGATAATAGATGTTTCAAGTGTTGAAAATTTGTTACAATATGGTAGGTACACAGCCGGGGAAGAAACGAACAACTACCACTGGAAATGCTAAAAAATAAAATGGAGTACATGGACAACGGGAAATTATTTTACACACCAAGACTTGGTATAATTTAGGCATTCCTTACGTAAATAGCATAGAAATTTGTGTTCTTACAATATTATACCTACTTTTTAAATTTGTGTTCTTAAAATAAACAAAAATAAAGAATAAATAAAAAATAAAAACAACTAATCTATATGCTGTTTATGGTCTATGGAAATTAAATTATCCTTTTGTTGTTGTTGATGTTGTTTGTACATTAATATTTGTTACTCCCTCCGTCCTTTTATTATATGTCTATTCTCATTTTGCATGAAATTAAGAAAGTTACATATTTCTTATAACTAGTAATTAGGAGTATATATATGCATGTAGGGTTAGAGAGAGATAGAAATACAGGAAAAGTGGTTTGGAATTGTTCCTAAAAAAAAAAAAAAAAAAAAAAAGAAAAGTCGTTTGGAATAAGGAAATAGAAAGCAAGTATTGGGGATCAATGCTAAAGTAAAAAATAAAGAAAAAGAAAAAGGATGATAAATAATTAAAAAGAGAATAATATTGTGAAAAAGTACTATCTAGAAACAGACACTTATTTTTGATGATCCAAAAAAGGAATACAAACATATAATAAAAGGATGGAGGGAGTATAATATAATTATCCTATTTATGTATTATATAAACAAAGATATCCTATTGAGTATAATATCTTAAAAGGAAAATATACTTCATATACATATTTTAAAGAAATCTAAAATTAGATTGAAAAATGAAGGGCTAAATTGATTGAATCTTAAGGAGTCTTAACAAGATTGTAACTATTTTTTTTTTTTAAAATAATTTAATTTAAAACTTGATGTGGCATAAGATAAAAGTAGTTTATGAAAAGATAAGGCTAATCTTGACTAAAATAAAGTAGCTAAAATTTATACCTAGGTTTAATAAATAAAAAAAATTAAAAAAAAAAAACTTGCCTACAATCTATTATATATATGAAGGGGAGTTTTATCCCGAGTTTTTAGAGACACATGTAGCATTTAATATTCTTAGCGCGCCAGGTAGGATTATAAATGTTAGTTGTAACCAATTAAATAAGAGATTATTAGAATTAAATAATTAAAATGTCACGTAAGTAAAACTGGCGAATGAGATTTTTAAGTTTGAATTAATTAAATATAAAATATTATCTTTTGATATTAGGAATTTTATTTATAAACATAACAAATTTTATCACAAAAAACAATATATATTATATTTAAAAATTCAAACAAACCGTGCATCGGACGGGTTTCATCAAGTTTCTAATAAAAAGTTACTCTCTTTAGAAGAATTTTACGTTGTAGACTCTTTATTGTTTAAAGGATATCATATCAACCTTTACAAAAACACAAATTTTCATATGTGGCCAGCCACATTTTTTTTAGTATTTTTTAAATTTATTTTCTTCCCCCACCCTCTAATTCTCTCTCTTGAACTCTGAAGAAAATCAATTTAGTCTTTGTTCCACTTTTGCCGATTTATGTCACTGTTGTTGTTGTCATCGTCATTGTCATCGAATCTACAAATTCGATATTCAAGTACTACTCAATTTATCTCTCTCGACAAATTTAGCTAAACTTTTGCAATTACAAATGTAAATTTTAACAAATTAATGATGTGTGTATTAAAATTTATAAATTTTGGAACAATTTTTTTTTATTTTTTTTTTCTATGATGACTTAATGAATTTGAGGTAGAAATTGAAGATGATGCAAGAAAAGGTTGAAAATGGAAGAAGTAGAAGATCCATTGAAGTACAAATTTGAGGTAGAAATTCATTATTGAAAATTCGAGGTAGAAAATCAAGGTTAAAAATTTGAGGTAGAAATTTGTCGTTGTCTTAGTCGGTGGCTCGGCGCCATTGTAGTAGCTTCGAAGGAGATCCATCAAAGAAAAAGAAGAAGATGAAGAAAATGAGTTACTCAGTCAGTCAAGGGTTACTTGGTCAGTCAAATGTTACTCGATCGGTTAGTCAAGGGTTACTCGGTCGGTCAGGAATTACTTAGTCAATGGTCACTCAATCGGTAAAGGGTTACTCAGTCGATCAGAGTTACTTGATTGGTTAGAGATTATTGATCGGTTGGTTAGGGGTTACTCGGTCGGTTAGGGATTACTTGGTCAGGGGTCACTCGGTCGGTTAAGGGTTACTCTATAATACCCCGTATTTTTATACTTATTTTAATTTAAATAAGTATTTTTAAAAGTATTTAAATAAGTTGAAATGGATTATTTATGATGTTTTATTAATTTAAAGAGTTTTATATTTAATTAAAAGGTCCAACTTATTTACTTAATAATTTTGAAAATACTTTATTTTATAATTAAAAATTTTGGGGCTTGTTATGTATTTTTATGAAAGAAATTTAAAGTCAATGGTATTTAAGGTAAGTCAAAGGATTAGTTTGAATAATAAATGGATAATTAAGGGTAGGAAGGGAATTTAAGCTTAGTAGGATTTTTAGAGAGAGGTATAAATACCCGTCACATGGGCAAATTGAACCTTGTCCAATGTAGAGAATACTCAAAGGTAACTCTCTCTACCTCTCCTCTTATTTTTCTCTCCTCTATATTACCCTTCCCCTTATTTTACTAACACCACACGTCGGCCACTGTTGGACTTAATGATTTTGATGATGACACAACCTCACTTACTTACAAACTAATAAGTGCTTGATTGTTTAAGTGTGTACTCAGTTACAAAGACTAGGAGAATGAAGTGTCTTGTAAAAATACCATGAGGAACAAGAAGGCCAAAAGCAGAGCTATCCTTATAGAAGAGTTCCCTCACAGGATCTGGCGCTTCAGAAATGAAGACTAGAGAAGAGAAGGTTCCCTTAGGGAACAGAAGCTTCAGAGAAGAAGCCTCATCAGAGAAGAGAAGTTCCTCCCAAGGAACAGAAGCCTCGGAGTAGAAGCTTCATTAGAGAACATGAAGACTAAAATATATTTTATATTCTAGGATTTATGTAAGTATAAGAGATTAATTGGCACTCGAAAAATCTGTGTGGAATTGGTCTAAAAGATAAAATATGTGCATGCTAGTTTTTAGGAAAACTGTTGCTTTCTAAAACGTTTATCCTTTTGAAAGGGATTTTATTTTATTCTGAATTTCAAAAATATCTTATGTAAAAAGATTTTATTTTATTTTCTTATTTTCGAAAATATCTTTTGGAAAAAAATAAAATCACCATGTTTTCCAAAACTTGTGGCCTACTCTCCCATGTTCTTCTTCAGTCATGGTTTTGCACATTGAGGAGTTCATGGTTCCTTAATTCAAGGGACATGATCTTCTTAGTGGGTATGAGTAGTGGCGTGATGGATTTGCTGCACAAAGAGGTTTTTCCAATACGTTTATTGCTCTATAAATAGTGTTTGAAATCTGATGGAAAAACTCACCCTTGCTCACATAAGTTTTCAAGCTTCAAATCGAGTCAAGTGTCAATTCCACACAAGTTCATTAGAGTGTGCTTAATGTTCTTATACTAGAGTTTGTTTATTTTTCGAGTTGTAATTTGGGGAATGGGGAAGTTCGAGTGAACGTTTGTGTATGAGAAAGAAAAGTGAGAAAGAGAAGTGAAAGAGAAGAGAAGGAGAAGAGAGAACAGAGAAGTGAGAAGAGAGAAAGAGAAGAGAAGAGTAACAAGTTGGGTGACTTGTTCCTCAGGGTCTCAAGTTCGTAGAGGAGCTTGAGTTTGAGTCGTTAGCTTGTAATAGGATCATTTGCCCTATTATAGTGAAGATTCTTTTCCCAAAATCCCAAGTGGTCGTGGTTTTTCTCCTTGTTAGGGCCAAGGAGTTTTCCACGTAAAATCTCTCTTACATTCTTTAGTTCCTTTAGTTAATCTTTCAGTTCCTTTAGCTAACTTAATTTTAATTCCGCAAAAAGTTTGGCTAATCTCTCATACTACAATTCAACCCCCCCTTCTTGTAGTATTCTTTAAAACAACAATTGGAATCAGAGCCTAACTTCTAGGAAAATCAGGAAACCCTGAAGAAGAAAGGTCTTGGAGAAAATGAATACTCATGAAAATCTCGAGGAAGGATACTCAACTCAGAGGCCTCCTATGTTCAACGGCAAGTTCTATACTTACTGGAAGAACCGCATGGAGATCTTTATCAAGGCAGAGAACTACCAAGTCTGGAGGGTCATCGAGGTTGGTGATTTCGAAGTCACCAAAACAAATTCTTAGAACGAGGTAATCCCTAAGCCTATGTCTGAATATGATAAAGAGGACTTTGATAAAATGGAAATAAATGCTATGGCTGTGAAATTGCTCCACTGTGGACTTGGACCTCACGAACACAATCGTGTTATGGGGATGCAAGAACGCTAAGGAAATCTGGGATTTGCTGCAGATTACTCATGAAGGAACTAATGAGGTTAAACGCTCAAATATCGATCTACTTATGTCTAAGTATGAAAGATTTGAAATGCAGCCTAAGGAAACCATTCAAGATATGCTAACACGCTTTACTAACATCATAAATGAGCTGGTTTCCCTTGGTAGACAGATTCCTACAGATGAGCAGGTTAGAAAGGTTCTTAGAAGTCTTCCACAAGATGAGAGATGGAGAGCTAAGGTGACAGCCCTTCAGGAAACGAAGGACTTTACAAAATTCAACATTTAACAACTAGCAGGTTCTCTCATGACTCATGAGCTACACCTTGGAGTCAACAATGAACCCATGAGGAACAAGGGATTGACTCTCAAGGCTGATGAGGAGGAAGACTCAGAAGTAGACGAGGATGAGTTTCCCTAATTGTGCAAAGAATCAAAAAGATGTTCAAGAAAGGTCGAACCTCAAGGAACTTCGGGAAAAAGACCTCAAATCCAAAGCTTGACTACAGCTGCCACAATTGTGGATCTCCAGATCACTTTATCAGAGACTGTCCTATTTGGGAAAATGATAAAGGGAAAGGAAAGGCTAAGGAACAGGGAAGAGAAAAATTCAGCAAAGCAAACTATCAAAAGTCAGACATGAGGAAGGCCATGATAGCAGCCTGGGGATACTCAGAAAGTGAAGAAAAAGATGATGACCAACCAGAAGAGGAGACGACCAATCTTTGTTTGATGGCCAAATCAGATGATGAAAAGGCTTACCTTAAGGAACTCCAGAAAGAGGTATTTCTTGATCCTAAACAGCTTAAAACTCTCTCTAAAGATGTCTTGATAGATATATGTCTAGAAGAAGAAGAATTCTTTAGAGATACATGTGTGAAGTTGAATAAATGTGAAAAAGCTCTTAAGGTTTGCAAAGAACATGGTGCTTGGTTGGAAACAGCCTATGCCAAGTCTCAAAGTAAACTAAGAGAACTTGATTTTAAATACAAACACATAACTGAGATAGCTGATAGGATTAAGAATGAAAGTATTCTTCTGAATGTTGAACTAACTCAGTATAAGCTCATAAATTCTGATGTCAGTTCTAGCAGTTCCTCAAGCGATCAGTTGCTTAAATTCAATGTTGATTTTGAAAATTTGAAAAATGAGCTTTCTACGTTAAAAACCCAAAAGGATCAACTTGAATCGGAACTGAATGCTAGAAAGGATAGATGTATTGACCCAAAAGTCATACCTAAGTGGATAGCTGAAGCTCAAGGAAAAAGAACAGAAGGCCTTGGTTATATGACCAAGAGGAAAGGTAAGCAAAAGAAATATGTTGAGCTTCCTAGCATGAAGGTATGCACTTTTTGTGGTAAGACTGGACATCTCTATGGACAGTGTAGGATAAGAGAAGAAGCTGATAAAAGAAATGTAAAACAAGTACGTGTGGGTCAAGAAAACTGGGTTCCTGATCTTAATGCTCAATTTTCTTGCAGGTCCTAGTGAGGGGGAACAACTCCTGGTATCTCGACAGCGGTTGTTCAAAGCACATGACAGGTGATAAATCAAAATTCCTCTCACCTTTGGGGATAATAAGAAGGGCGAGATCATTGGAAAAGGCAAAATTAGTAGATCAAAATCTCATTCCATTGATAATGTGTTCTTGGTCGAGGGCTTAATGCACAATTTGCTTAGTATATCACAATTCTGTGATAAAGGAAATTCTGTAAGTTTTACTTTTGACTCTTGCAACATCATCAACAACAAGTCAAGAAAGGTTGTTCTAGATGGAATAAGAAGAGGGAACACTTATACAGTTGACCTCAACTTAATCCCAAGGAACAACCTTACATGTCTGAGTGTTGTTGAAGATGATCCTCTGCTATGGCATAAACGTTTTGGACATGCTAGCTTTTAATTACTGGACAAGCTGAGGTCAAGGAACTTGGTTGTGGGACTTCCTATTATCAAGTTCCTACAGAACAAAGTTTGTGATGCATGTGTGAAAGGAAAGCATGTTCGCTCATCTTTTAAATTGAAGAAAATGGTAAGAACTATAAAGCCTTTGGAATTAATCCATATGGATTTGTGTGGTCCCATGAGAATTCAAAGCAGGAGTGGCAAGAAATATGTTTTAGTTATTGTTGATGATTATTCTAGATTCACTTGGGTTATTTTTCTTGCTAGTAAAGATGAAACTTTTAACGAGTTTGTTGCGTTTGCCAAGAAAATACAGAAAATCAGTGGTCACTCCATAGTCCATCTCAGATCAGATCTAGGAACTGAATTTGAGAACTCAAGATTCGATGAGTTTTGCAGGGAAAATGGCATGAATCATAATTTCTCAGCTCCAAGGACTCCCTAACAGAATGGAGTTGTAGAAAGGAAGAATCGAACCCTTGAGGAAATGGCTAGAACGATGCTGATTGTAAGTGGATTGCCAAGGAACTTCTGGGCTGAAGCCGTGAATACAGCATGTTACATCCTTAACAGGGTAACAATCAGAAGTATCATCAACAAGACTCCCTATGAATTATTTAGGGGAAGGAAGCCAAACATATCTCATCTTAGAGCCTTTGGTTGTAAGTGCTTTGTACATAACAATGGTAAGAAAAACCTAGGGAAATTTGATGAAAGAAGTGAAGAGGCTATATTTCTAGGATATGCCTCTAATAGCAAAGCTTATAGAGTTTACAATAAAAGCTCAATGTGTGTTGAGGAAAGCATTCATATAATCTTTGATGAAGTTAACCAATTTGTGAGTATGCATGAACTAGAAGATGATAATGATTTTGAAATTGGATTGATAAGAGACAGGGATGAAGAAGAGACTCAAAAGCAAACCAAAGAAAAGCAGCCTGCTCTAGAAGAGGAACATCAAGAAAATAGAGAGGTTCCTCAACTAGATGAACAGGTGAATGAGGAACAAGTAGAAGAAGCAGAAGGAACAGAACTAGAAGCTCCTCAAATTGGAGTTCCAACAAGGGAATTTCAACCCAGGCCATTCAAGTATCAAGGTTCCCATCCAACTGATCTAATTATCAGTGATATAGGTAAAGGAACTCAAACAAGATCACAAATGAGGAACTACTGCGCATTCCATGCATTTCTGTCCATTCTAGAGCCAAGAAATCATCAAGAAGCCTTGGGAGATGCTGATTGGATAATGACCATGCAAGAGGAACTCAATGAGTTTGAAAGGAACAAAGTATGGCACCTTGAGCCAAAGCCTAAGGGAAAGAAAGTAATTGGGCTCAAATGGGTGTTCAGGAACAAGCTTGATGAACATGGCACCATAGTAAGGAACAAGGCTAGATTGGTTATGAAAGGCTACAACCAACAAGAAGGTATTGATTTCGATGAAACCTTTGCTTCTTTAGCTAGATTAGAAGCTATTAGAATCCTAGTGGCTTTTGCTTCTTTTATGGGTTTCAAACTCTATCAAATGGATGTGAAATGTGTTTTTCTTAATGGTTTCTTAAATGAGGAGGTGTTTGTTTAACAACCTCCAGGTTTCGAAAATCCTAAATTTCCAAATCATGTTTTTAAGCTTGATAAAGCTCTCTACGGGCTTAAACAAGCTCCAAGAGCCTGGTATGAAAGACTTTCAAAGTTCCCACTGAAAAATGATTTCAAAAGAGGAAAAGTAGACAAAACTCTTTTTCTTAAATCTCGAGGAACTGATTTGTTAGTTGTACAGATCTATGTAGATGATATTATATTTGGTGCTACTAACAATGGTTTGTGCAAGTACTTTGCTGAGCTAATGGGTGGTGAATTTGAGATGAGCATGATGGGTGAATTAAATTTCTTCCTTGGACTTCAAATAAAGCAAACAACTGAAGGAATAATGATTCACCAACAGAAGTATGTCAAGGAACTTCTGAAGAAGTACAACATGGAGAATGCCAAGACAAATCATACACCTATGGGAACAGCAACAAGACTTGATGAGGATCCACAAGGAACAAGTGTGGATCAAACCATTTACAGAGGTATGATTGGTTCATTGCTATATCTAACAGCCAGTAGGCCTGACATTTCTTTTAGTGTTGGGTTGTGTGCTAGATTTCAGTCTAATCCTAAAGAATCACATCTAACGGCTATTAAGAGAATTCTGAGATACCTCAAAGGAACAGATGACCTGTGTCTGTTTAATCCTAGAAGTGATGACTTTATGCTTAGAGGATTCACAGATGCTGACTATGCAGGTGACCTAGTCAATAGGAAAAACACCTCAGGTATGGTTCAGTTCCTTGGCTCTTGTCTAGTTTCTTGGGGTTCCAAGAAACAAAATATTGTTGCACTGTCTACTGCAGAGGCTGAGTATGTAGCAGCAGCTGCTTGTTGCTCTCAAGTCCTCTGGATTAAACAACATTTGCGTGACTTTGGTATTAAATTTAATTGCATTACTATCTACTGTGATAACACTAGTGCAATTTGCATATCTAAAGATCCAGTCCATCATTCAAGAGTTTAGCATATTCATATAAGGCATCATTTCCTTAAGGATAATGTTGAAAAGGGTTTAATTAAATTAGATTTCTGCCAAACTGACAATCAAATTGCAGATATATTGACTAAACCCTTGAATAGAGAAAGGCATGAGAAGATGAGAATGGAACTTGGGATGATTAAGTTATACTAAGAAAAATGCATCAAGTTCCCTCAGGTATGAAACTCAAACTGACGTGCTTAAACTATTGTATACTGTGCACAAGTGTTATATGTTTAATTACATAGTTAAGACAGGTTGTGAGCAGGAATAATATTTACTAAGGGCATGTAAATTTGAAAGTCATAGAATATGGAAAGTCCAAAATTGGTTGCATGAGCCTTGTTGATTTGTTCCGTGTATCAAACTGTATTTGCAAGTGTTCTTTATTGATAAAATTAAAGAGATAAAGTTTTTGTGTTTTTCCAATTCTCAAAATTCCAATTTTTTATCTAAACACAAAATTCAGAAGAATACATCTAATATTCATCATTATCCTTTGTTCAAAAGTAGCCCAAGTGCAATACTCTCATAAAACACGGTTTGCGTTTCCCTAAGCAATAAATAAGAGTGTCAAATCAACTAAATTCACTTCACCTCCCAAACGACACCTCACTTCACCAATTTACCTCCACCATAAAAGATGTCAAACTCACCAAAATTTACACCACACAAAAATTGAAGCTGACCTAAACACAAACCCAATTCCAGACATGTAGGCGTCGCTCGAAGTGCGCCTACGTTAAAGCATGTTGTGAATATGCTTGACACTCATAGGAAGTGGGAATTGACATTACGATTAGGGACAAAGCAAAGTAGGGAGCCGCCAACAAGTTTTTAAGGAACTTGTAAACCGTTCACGGATCATAAAAGGCAACCACGATAAAGGGACAACAAAGGCAACAACGATTGACCCGTGAAGGTTACACCCCATTCATAATCCATGAGATTACTAACTCCATATGGTTTGGAACCACGAAAGGAGGATCGGGGATGATGGTACAAAGTGAGTCATGGAGTCACATTCGCCCGTATTGGCCTCTACTCGATTCTTATATTGAAAAGCATTCCTGTGATCTCAAAGGCATACAAATAAAATATCCAATTCGCTCCAAACTATTATTTAACTAAATTGGTTGAATATTAATGCAACACATAATTCTAAAATATTGTGATCACTTGAATTAATTAACAAGATTAAAAAGGAACCTAAACCGGTTGTCCAAATTATCTTATTAGGCATGATTTTCAATTACATATTCCCTTTAACATGAAATATGGTGATCAATAAAAAAAATATAATAGAACAAACATTAATATTGGAAACAATTTAATCACAATTCCAACAACATAAAATCGTTAGAAAAATAAAAGAAATATAAGGAACATGATTCTTACTTTGATTCTGTTTGTTTGCAACTACAAAATAATAAACGAGTTAGTAACTTCAAGGAAATAATAAAATAATAATTAAATTAAATCAAATAAAGTAGAGTTGATTTGGGGCCAAACCCTCAAACAGTTCTACCTTTCACGCCTTGGCTTAAGGACAGAACCACGAGTAAAGTATGGACTCCTTTGAGTACTTGAAGAAGGAATTTTGAAGTGAAAAGGGGAGGCTAGTGTTTAGGCTAAAGCATAGAAGAGAGAAAAATAAATTCGAGAGAATTAATTGGTGCCCCGTACATCAGAAATGAGTGGGTATTTATAGGGAAAATGTGCTGAGGGAGCACACGGAACCCTAAAATGATAAAAACCCTAAAAAAGTATCCTGTGACATGGCAAACTGTACCATGACACGGGAAGTCCCACCGTCAGACGACACACTTTCCCGTGTCACGGTACATTTTTAGTGTTACGCGGGAAATTTTCAGAAAACGGGATAGAAAACGCGTTAAGGGTTTACGCGGAAAAGACACGGAATGTCCCGTGTCACGGCAGACATCCTGTGTCACGAGAAATCCCACCGTCAGACGGGAAGGATTCCCGTGACACGGTGGGTACCTGCCGTGGCGCGGGAATTTCCATCCTGTTTTTCCGTCTAAATACATTTTTAACCCTAATTTCATTTGGCATTTTAAGTGCCAATTAATAATTTCGGGCCTTTTCTGACTTATTATTATTTGGGCTAAAATAAGAAAATAAATAAATAAAAATCAATAAGAAGTTTGGGCCAAAATAAATAATAAAACAATAAAATAAAAAGGTTTGGGCTAAAATTAAATAATAAGTTTGGACTGACATAAAAACTATGCTTTTACCAAACATCAAGATCAATCCATGAACCGGTCAAAAATATGAATTTAATTAAATACGATTTTTTAAGCACTCTCGGGATTAAATACCGAACCCGACCAATAGTGGCGGTGAAAGGTTGTTCATCATCGGGTTTGGTTTTGGGGAGACATTTTTAGGTGTCTACAGAAGCCCCCACTTTGACTTAGTTTGTAGAAACGTCAGTTTTGAAAACGATAGTCAAAGTAGCCGATAGGGACGGAGAATGATTTAAGAAGTTCTGCGATCCTAAATCACTCTGTATACGCCGATACCTGCAGAAAAATGTTAATTCCACAGATAAAAGAGTAAAGGGATAGAATGCGTATCTGGCACCAGTGTATCGGTGACAAACGAATTTGGCAGCTTCCTAAGCTTGAAGGAATCCACCGAGTGACATTTATTGAAACGCTTTCCATGCTTGAGGAAAGCCGACTGAAGAGTTTGGTAGTTTTCTAAGCCTGAAGAAACCTACCGGATGACACTTTCCATGCTTGAGGAAAGTCGACGTATGAATTTGGTGTCATTCTATGCTTGAAGAATTCCACCGATAATGCCTTCCATGCTTGAGGAAAGCCGACAAAGGAATTTGACGGTTTTCTATACTTGAAGAAAAATCCACCGATAACGCTTTCCATGCCTGAGGAAAGCCGACTTGGCGGTTTTCTATACTTGAAGAAAAATCCACCGATAACGCTTTCCATGCTTGAGGAAAGCCGACTTGGCGGTTTTCTATACTTGAAGAAAAATCCACCGATAACGCTTTCCATGCTTGAGGAAAGCCGACTTGGCGGTTTTCTATACTTGAAGAAAAATCCACCGATAGCGCTTTCCATGCTTGAGGAAAGACGACGATTGCTGAAATTTGTAAGTGTATGATGGTTCAATTATCCCCGAACGTGGGCCGCAGATGATTCACACCTTTAAGTCAATTACCCGACCATATTAGGTGCTTAAAATGCCGAAAAATAGACTTTGATGCATGCTAGGGGTAAAATGGTAATTTTAGTCCCCTTTAAGTACCAATTACAATTTTCCGCGTAATTTCAGCGGAAAATAACTGTCCAATTTACGTAAAAAATCGTGCAACCTTAGTCAAAATGCAGGAATATTCACAAATAGCTGTACAAAGCCACCGTGTCACACAAAAATATTCCCGTTACATGGCACGGGTCCCCGTCACGCGGAGCTGCTTCCCGTGACACGGCAAGGGGGTCCCGTGGCGCGGGAATCAAGTGGCTGAAAAAACGGTCAAATGGCATCTTTGACCAGTCAAAGCTTGTGCACCACACGAAATCTGACCGTTACGTGGGAACGGGGTCCGTTGCACGGGATTTTTGGTTTTAAATATCACACATTTTCCTTATTTTGCTCATCTTTCTCGTCCGATTTTCACCCAAAATCGATTTTTTTTTTTTGCTTGCTCTCTTTTGTCTTGTCTCGGCTGCTTCTCACCGGCGCTCGGTGTTCTCGTCAGGCGGCTTGCATTACCGTGTCACGGCGGTTCTGTTTTCTTTCTTTTTTTTTATTTTTTTATTTTTATTGCGATTTGCTGCTTTTCGTTGGTGCTGTTGATGCACATCAGAGCTCTGGCGACTTTCGTTATTGCCGTGACACGGGAATTGTTCCCCGTGACACGTCACCCTTCCACAGAGCCGCGGCCAAGCTCAACCGTGTCACGGCGGCTGCGCTGATCTCCAAGGTTTTTCCGAGCTTTTGGAGCTCAAATTCTCACCAATTCTGCTCTAATTTCTTGCTGCTTTCCTCATTTTTGTTTCTCTACGAAAACCCATGTAAGTTTCCCTTGATTTTGTCTCGAATTTGCTTTCAAATGAGTAATTTCATGAAAAACCCTTAAAAATCAATTTGGGGATTTTTGATTTTGAGGTTTTATGTTGAGATTCTTGCCATAATTTTATTTGTATATGTATGTATGTGTGTTTGTGAGAAATTTGAGACAAAAATTGCATGATTTGATGGAGAATTGAGCAAATCACCATTTTCGGGTACTACTTTTGTGAAATGATGTTCATGTTACTTCTTTGCACTTGAAATGGTGAAAATATGGTGGTAGACCTTGTAAAATATTTCATGATGTGTTGATTCATTGTTTTTGTGCAACTTCGAAACACATTTTGCGTATGTACTATATTGTCATGGAGAACATAGTATCATGCGGCTAGGAGAACTATAGTATTAGTTTGTCATGGAGAAACTAAATACCATAATTTTGCTAATTTTTAGCATGGAGGTAAAAATTTAGCGCATAATTCGATAAATAACTAAATAACTTAGGAAATGATGCTAAGTATTTAGATCTTTATTTTTATAAAAATGCAACGTGAATTAAATGTCTTAGGAAATGATGCTAAGCATTTAGATCTTTATAATAGCATGCCTAGGCGACGGGATTGCGATCTTTCTACCAAGGTCCGGCGTCAGGCTTTTCGGGAGGACACTCCCACTATTCCTGAGGGTATGGACGACGATGCCTTAGAGTCCGAGCCTCGGGTTTCTACGAGTAGAGGTAGGTGGGTTCCACCTCTGTGGTCTCCAGACCAGTTGGTTTTCTGCCGTGAAAACCATGTTTCTCATCGCCCACTTTCCGGCATAGTTGACGGCACGCTTCGCCACCATGGTTCTGGAGCCGGCGATTTGATTCATCGACTTCACCAGATCATTACGAGGGATCTTGCTACGAACGCCCTATGGGAATCGGCTGGTTTAGTAGATTTCTATACGGCGGTTGTAGGGTTTCGCAGCCCCCGGATTTGCGGTGCGACGGTCGTTCGTGCATTGCTGGAGTATTTCTGGGATACTACCAACACTTTTCATTTTGGTTGGGGGGAGATGACAGTGACCCCTGTGGACTTCAGTATGATTAGCGGGCTGCGCTTTACCGACCAGGCCGTAGCTTAGATGTCTGATCTGTCTTGGGGATCGGCTGAGGCAGCTGATTTGTTAGGTCCGATCGTTCAGCATATTAGGACCCGACCAGTGTCTCGAGGTGGTCCTATGAGCGGGCGATCGGAGCTGGCTTCAGTTTTAGCTCATGGCTTCGACATGGAGGATACATCGGCTGAGCAGTGAGTGCGGATTTTCATCCTGATTCTGATCTCCATGACCCTTTCTCCTGATAGGAGTTCATGCATACTCCTTTGTTACCTCCCCTCTTTGGTCAGGATCCATGAGATAGGATCCTATAGTTGGGCCAGCCTTGGATACGCCGACCTTCTCTTATCGTTATGCCATGGGTGTCGACAGCTGAACGACGAGTCTCCCATCACTGTCTATGGTTTGTGGAGAGTCGTAGAGGTGATGATCTTTTCCTCTTTTGTTTCACTTTACTTGTTCGACTCATGTGCTAAAGATTACTTTCTATGGTTCTACGAGTATTTCCCAGGCTTGGCTCCTCGCCGGCGTCGTGGAGCGGTCCATGATTTCCCTGTCGGGGCCAGCTGGCGTGATCGAGGAGAGTCGCGGGTGGAGTCTGTCCCTGCGCTGCGTGGGCTGCTACGCCGAGGCACCTCTTCTGTTGGCGTAAGAATTAGTTTTGTTGCCTGTTATTTTCCCTCTGACGTTATTTCCGTTGTTTCACGCCAACTTTTATGGTTTTCAGGTTGCCATTGATGTCCAGTATCGTCCTTGGGCCGGGATGATTGATCTTCCTGAGGCCTTGCGTCTTTCAGCGCACCGCACCATTTTGGTTGGTACCGGACGCTTTGTCTGGTATTTGGGGGAGCGTGTCGTTCTTCAGCATAGCGGCGATCGCTTTGTGGTGCCTTCATCTCCACCAGAGTCGATGTTGGACTCACCCTTGATTAGGGAGTTGATAGACAGGGGAGAGCGCTATACTTTTCCATGGAAGGAGCTCGTGCACATGGAGGGTGATTATGCGCAGGACTTACTTCCCTCTCTAGGTCCTCCACCCCGTCTTCCTGAGGTATGATTTCTTTTGAGAATCTTTTTTACTAGTCTCTTTTTTAAATAGTCGAATAACTTGACTATTCGATCATATTTTCAGACGACTATTCGCCCTGTGGGGAGGATCGAGATTCCGCCTCAGTCTGTCCGCTATCCAGGGCCGATTGGTATCACCGAGGACCATATTGCTGACGCCCCAGAGGGTTACAGACAGGCGCAGGAGTCTCTGCCCGAGGTCTTTGAGCCGGTAAGTTTTTTGATGCATTATTCATCCTTTTAACACTGCTTGTTACTGACTTTTCTTTGTTTTATCCTCAGCCTAACTGCCCGGAGATGATGGGACTCATGAAGCTGGTTGACGCCCTGAAATATTGCATCATCAAGCTTCGGCGTGGTGCGAGTTGTCGGAGCTCTAGCGACGTTCTTGAGGTATCATTCATTTTTTTTTTTTACTTCTACCATTTGTTTTATTTTGCATTGTTGACACCTTTTGATTTTGTATCTTTCAGGAGCAACAGAGGTCTTGCTCGCGCTCGAGGCATAGAGGCTCGGACGAGGAGGAGCTTGGTCGTGGTAGACAATCTCCTGAGATTCATCGGCGTTCTCATTCTCAGCAAGAGCCTCAAACTACTCAGCCGTTTCAGGAGGCTCAGTGGAAGCAACCTCAGTCTTCCCAGCGCTTTCCAGGCCAGATTCAGGGGCAGCGGCAGTCATTTTCACAGCCTCCACAGCCTGAGCTTGGGTCTGTATTGACTCCCTTGGATCCTGGTTCATTTTCAGCTCCATTGTACGGGATTCCTCCACCGGTGTCGGGCTTGTTCTCAGTTCCAATGTATGGGACGATGCCTTCACCGACGATTCCCGCGTCTTTGAGTCAGTCTACACCGTTTGCCGGTTGGACGGGTCCTGCCTTGAGTTTGACTACTGCTGGGGTCACAGGGACTAGTAGGGACACTACTCCCTGTACTCAGATGATGGAGGGACTCTTTGGCTCACCGTTCCCATTCACTAGGTGGAGATGATACTGATTCTGGCTCTAGAGACTTTTGACCGAGGGTTTTTATTTGTACATGCTATGATGACACTTGACATGTTTATTTATTACGACTCTTTTGTACATTATTCACAGTTTATGTATTTATTATTGTGTGTTAGTGTGTGCTTGAGAATCATTGTGTGTGATCGTGTATTTATTAATGACGCGACAAAACGTAAGTGGAGTAATGGAGGGTACCGACCTTCCCCAAAAGAAAAGAGATAAAAAGACAAGTAAAAATAAATAGAATAAGTAAATAAAATGATAAAAAGAAAAATAATAAAAAAAATATTCAAGTGATGAATAAATAAATAAATAAATAAAATAAAGATAATAATAAAAAATAAAAAAAGTTGAGATTTTTATTAGAAATAAAACTCTCAGAAAATTGAAAAAATAAACGGTGAAGATAAAATACTAAAAAAAATCCGGATAGATACGTGAAAAGATGAAAAAAGAAAGCGCGTGAGGTGCCGTGACACGGCACTGTACACCGTGTCACGGCAAAAATTGCCGTGTCGCGGCAAAAGTTCCCGTGACACGGTGGGACTTCCGGTGTCACGGTACGCGTATTCCTCAGCGGTGTGTTTTACGCGTATGAAAAGATAATTTCTGGGCAGTTTCGAGCGCTTTTGCTATAAAATAAGACCAGTATATTCATGATATGCATAATTACGAAACACAAAGTAATTTAGAATTTCATATTTCAATAATCATGTCTCAGAATTTTGATAATACATTGCGCGACTGGTCTTATTCTTTGACCAATGCTGAAAAAAGAGAGTTAGAATTATTTCATGTCAGGGGTTTGCTAGCCCTGCGACATGTAGCTATTGAACATGATTTTCTTAGGGCAGCATTAGATTATTGGAGTCCAGAAACACACTGTTTTAAATTTGATTATGATGAAATCTGTCCCCTGCCGGAGGAATTCGGTGCAATCTTTTGATTTCCTACTAGAAATCTTATTGCCATGCCTACCCTACGTGAATATTATTACCAAGATTTTGAACGCCATCTGAATTTGACAAATCCAGATTTAAATAGAATTGTGTGTGGTAATGAGGTAGACTTAGAAAAACTTGCAAATTTATATTTTAATCGCCCTATCTCTGAGTCTTATCATGTATATCGTAGAAGGGCATATATTTTTTGCATGTTTAGCAAGCTTTTTTTTGCAAACAGTAGGGTAGGACATGCTTGTCTAGCGTCTGTGCTTGAACATGTCGAATCTGAAAGATCTCCTATGCCGACGTGCCTTGGAGAAACATTTCGTGGCCTTGACGAAGCAAAAGCTGACCGGAAAGCCATCAGAAAGGGCTATCTTGTACTGCTGCAGGTAAAAATACGCTCCGAGTAGCCCTCGTGACACAAAACAGGCACCGTGTCACGGTGGATGTCTGCCGTGACACGGTGAAACCTGTCGTGTCACGGGAATCTGCATTTTTTTTTTCTTTTTTGCAGATTTGGTTGATGGAGCGTTTAGAATTATTTGAAGCCCCTGACGATGTTGAAAAATATGGCCATAACGACCTAGTCCGCAGGAAAAAGAATTACTCTGCGAACATGTCGTATGAAGATTGGAAAAATTTCTTTGCAAAGAGGGAATTTTCCATTCGTTGGGTGGTGCCTTGGTGGAGGCTTACTAGGATGGTTGGCACGAATAATACTCCATATTGTCGTGTTCCTAGTATCTCAAAACTGACCTTTTATTGCCCTTCTCGACTGATGCGGCAGTATGGACTTGAACAAGTAGTTCCACGCTATAACGATAGTTCTCGTGAAGTATCGTTGCATGAAAGTAACGTTCATAAGTACGAGACTTATTGGTTTGGAAGACCTTTGTGGACCGTTTCTGCAAGTGACCAAGCTCCTCCTCCTTTATCTAGTGCATACAAGGCATGGTTGAACCCTAGAAGTAGGAGGGAACGATTCGGATCACGCAAGTCTGATGTGAAGAGTCGTCTTGGAAATAAAAAAGCCCCTCCTAAAGATCGTCTAGGTCCGAGAACACAAGGGATTGAGTTTAAGACTCCTATAATGCCAATAAAGAAGAATTATGTGAAAGGGAAGGGTAAAGAAAAGATGGTCTATAGGGAGAAACAACCGAAAAAATTCAAGAAAGGTGAAAGGGGTGAAAGTTCGACTAGGGGTGTGACGGTTCGGGCTACGAAAGACACATTAATGGTGAAGGCCGACCTAATTGACCAAGAGAAGAAGAGAGATTAGATCAATAGTGCTTTGCTTTTTTTTTTTTTTATGATTTATGATTTTTATTTAAAATAAGGCATATGATGCCAATAATTGTAGTCGCATTTATTTCAATAATAAAAGCATATTTATTTCAGCCTTAAAAATAAAAAATTACAATGACTTTTATTTATTATTTATTTATCCGAGTCAAGGAGTCAGACGCAATGGAAGAACGAAAATAAAAAAAAAACCTCGAACGAACAATGAATTCGCAGTTGCACAAAAAACGGAAAACTTGAAATTCCACCGTGTCACGGTGAAAAATCCCGTGACACGTTACAAATTCCCGCGTCACGGCAATTCCCTTTTTTTTTTTTTTTTTTTTGCACTCAGGTCCACCGCGCCACGGTGAATTGTACCGTGTCACGGTGGAATGTCCCGTGTCGCGGCAAACCCCCCCCCCCTTTTTTTTTTTCGTGACGCAATGCTGATCCGACGCGCATATTTGATCAACTGAGGGAGGATTTTTATTTTTTAAAGTGGCCGGGCCCCCTTGAGGGGTTGCCTACGTATCCTAAGAAGGAATCAGGCCAAACGTAGCTCTATTGGGTCATGAACCCATGTGACTACGCATAGAACTTCTTGAGTTGATCCAAGTTGGTTAATTTGTGGAAACCATTACCGTCCATGTCTACCAATTGTGCCGCTCCGCCAGACAAGATGGCTTTAACAATGTACGGGCCTGACCAATTCGGTCTGAATTTTTCCTCTTGGATCTAACACATTTTTACGAAGTGCCTTAAGCACTAGGTCACCCTCTTTGATGTTCCTGGTCTTGACTTTTTTATTAAAATGTCGCGCCATACGCTGTTGGTAGGTTTGGACATGATGCAAAGCTGCCAAGCGTTTTTCATCAAGTAAGACCACTTCATCGTATCTTGCTCTAATCCAATCGACTTCATCTAGTTGGCTTTCCAATGCGATTCGAAGAGAAGGGATTTCGATTTCGATTGGTTGTACAGCTTCAACTCCATAGACCAAAGAGAAAGGGGTAGTCCCCGTTGATGTACGAACAGAGGTTCGATAACCCCAAAGGGCAAAATGTAGCTTATTTGGCCAATCCTTGTAATTTTTTGTCATCTTTTCGATGATAGTTTTCACATTTTTGTTGGCTGATTCAACTGCACCATTTGTTTGTGGTCTGTAAGGTGATGATCTGTGATGCTTGATATGATATTTCTGTAATAATTCCGCGCATTCGGCTTGGAAATGTGTTCCATTATCACTGATCATCTCATGTGGTACCCCATAGCGGCATATGATATTTTTCTCAATGAATTGAGCTACATGTTTCGCCGTCAGCTTAGCATATGAGGCAGCTTCGACCCATTTGGTGAAATAGTCGATTGCTACGAGAATGAATTCATGCCCCCCCTGTCCTAGTGGTGTTATTTTTCCAATGATGTCGATGCCCCAAGTGGAGAAAGGCCATGGAGAAGTATATGTGTAGAGAAGCGAAGGTGGAACATGTTGTAAATTTGCATAGACTTGGCACTTCATACATTTCTTGACGTATTCGTGACAATCTCTCTCCATAGTAGTCCAATAGTAACCTTGTTGTTGAATCTTTTGGACTAACATCTTTGCATTCATGTGTGTTCCACATATACCGGCATGCAGGTTTTCCATGGTTTTATGTGCTTCTTTTTTGGCTATGCATAAGAGATTTCTTCCCATTGCAGTTCTCTTGTTGAGTTTTCCCCTGATGAGCACATACTGTGAGGCTAGGAGCCTCAAAGCACGGCGTGCCCTTTTATCTTTAGGAGGATATTCTCCTCTTGTCACATAATTAAGGATATATGTATACCATGGCTCTTCATCTTCTTCTTGTGATTCTTGTTCATCATCAAGTGCGTGAACATAAGCCGGCTCATATCTTCTTTCTATGGTCAGTGGCATTCTGATTGTATCAGTTGGAATTCGCACCATTGGTGCTAAGTTAGCTAGTGCGTTGGCGAATTGATTTTCTTCTCTTGGCAAATACGTATATTCCACTTCATCTAGTTGCTCTGTGAGAGTTTCTAAATGAGCTTTATACGTAGCGAGACTTTCACTTCTCACTTTCCATCTTTTGGAGATTTGAGTAATGATTAGTGAAGAATCACCGTAGATTATGAGTTTCTTAATTCCTAAGGCGACAGCTGTTTCTAATCCCAAAATACATGCTTCATATTCTGCGGCATTGTTGGTGACATCAAAGTCGAGCTTCATAGAAATTGGGATGTGCTCTTCATTGGGTGATACGAGCAGGACTCCTACACCACATCCTTTTTGGTTTGAAGCTCCATCGAAATAGAGTGTCCAGCTATCATCTTCAGTCATGAGTAAATCTTCGTCAGGGAAATCGTACTCATCTTCTTCTTTTTCAGCTTCTTCTAGCGGAAAATCTGCTAAGAAGTCAGAAACCGCAGAACCTTTGATGGCCTTTTGTGGCACAAATCTCAAGTCAAACTGAGCAAGATTGACTATACACCTTGATAATCTGCCATTGAGTGTTGCTTTTTCGAACAAGTATTTGAGATGATCCATCTTGGACACGACATGCACTGTATGAGTGAGCATGTAATGTCTTAGTTTCTGTGCGGCCCATACAAGTGCGAGACACAACTTCTCAAGTGGTTTGTATCGCGTCTCATATCCTTGAAGTTTCTTACTCAAGTAATAAATTGCATTCTCCTTGCTTTCGATCTCTTGTGCTAACATTTCCCCCATCGTTTCTCTTGTGACCGTAAGGTAGAGTCGAAGAGGAAAGTCAGATATTGCTAGCACTAGCACGGGTGGGTTTTCCAAGTACTCTTTGATTTTGTCGAAAGATTTTTGGCAATCGTCATCCCATGTGACTGGGACATTTTTCTTGAGCTTCTTGAATATAGGTTCACATATTGCTGTAAGCTTTGATATGAACTTACTTATATAATGCAACCTTCTAATGAAACCTCGAATCTCCTTCTCATTTTTGGGTGGTGGCATGGCCATGATCGCCTTTACTTTTGTAGGATCTATTTCAATCCCTTGAGAACTGATCACGTATCCAAGTAATTTGCTTGACGTGACTCCGAATGCACATTTTGCTAGATTTAATCTCATGTTGTACTCGCGGAGTCTTTCAAAGAACTTGCGAAGTGCAATAATGTGACCTGGGCGATCTTTAGACTTAATGATCATATCATCGACATAGACCTCCACCTCTTTGTGCACCATGTCATGTAACAATGCTGTAGCTGCTCTTTGGTAGGTGGCACCCGCGTTTTTCAACCCGAATGACATTACCGTATAGCAATATGTACCCCATTGCGTGATGAATGTGGTTTTCTCCATGTATTCTTCGGCCATCAATACCTGATTATATCCGGCGTAACCATCCATGAATGACAGGAGTGCATGGTTTGCTGTATTATCGACCAGAATGTCAATGTGAGGTAGAGGGAACCCATCTTTTGGGCTTGCTTTATTGAGATCCCTGTAATCAACACACATTCTGACCCTTCCATCCTTCTTTGGAACTGGAACCACATTTGCTATCCATTCTGGATATTTGGCTACTCTGATGAAATATGCGGCCAACTGCTTCCTGATTTCTTCCTTGATTTTGAGAGCCACATCGGGTTTTATACAGCGCAGCTTTTGTTTGACAGGCTTCATACCTGGAATGAGTGGTATCGTATGCTGAGCTATATCCCTGTCAATTCCTGGCATATCTTGGTATGACCAAGCAAATACATCAACAAATTTACTAAGCAAGTTAATTAGCTCTTTGCGTTCATCTTGACTTAGTGTTAATCTAATTTTTACTTCTTTAACAGTCGTATCATTGGAAATGTTAACTGTTTCTGTATCTTCGATAACTGCTGTTTTATTTTTGTGTTCTTCCATTGCTTTTATTATTTCTTTGTCATTTTTATCATTAGCAAAGCAATATTGATCAGGGCTAGGGGAATGACACGCATCGTAAGCAAAGGTACTCATTTTATTGAATTCATTGGCTAATACATCAAAAGGGGCAAGGTCGGCTGCGACCTCACCGGAATTATTAGGACTAGAAAGAGAGGACTCAACAAGAGACTCAGGATTGAACTCTATAGCAGAAAGAGGGTTGGCCTCAGACTCTAAGGACTCGTCTATAGACTTAGACTCAGACTCGGACTCGGACCCAGACGACTCAGACTCATCAAACATAGGACCTTCGCCAGTGGTTATTTCCAACTTCTCTCCGCGTGGCGTAGTGATCATCAATGTCTTGCGTCATCCCCTTGAAATGTTTTCAGCTTGGACGATTAACTCGGAGGGGTCAAAATCCTTGTTTGCTATGACAACTTGAACGAGCTCAGAGTTATCATTGCGGACCGGCTTAGACTCATTTTTCTTCATTCCAAAAAGCAGGTTGATTCCTAGATCATCAGAGTTCGGGCTAGCTGGCTTCTCGGTTGTGAAGAGCTCTTCGTCTTCATCAACAAAGTCACAATCGAGGAATATCTCGAATCCTGGTTCACTTTTTCCATCGTGGACGAATGGCTCGGGGAATTCATAGCACGAAAAATCTTCCCCTTCCTTGATGTACTGGCCATTGAGTGTTAATGGATATGGATCCATGGACATTTCTTTCTTCATTATTTGAGCGTTATTGCGAGCCTTCATCTTCAATAGAGCTTGTTTCACATCTTCTTTTGTTGGCTTGAATCCCAAGCCAAAAGTGTCCTTCTTGAGTGCACAAGGATGGCCCCAAGATTCAACCATTTTCTTTTTGAGCCCAAGGGTCATTCCAGGGAAATGACCTTGCTTCTTCAGAATGGCATTGATATTGGTGTTTGAATAGGGATCGAAGTCGAGATGGCACTTTTCCTCCTCTTCTATCACGAGAACATCATCTAGTGAAAACCCCCAAAGATCTTCATCTTCTTTGTCATGTTCGACATGGATGATAGGAGTATCGATAACTTGAATGCGCATAGGAGAAGCATCAATAGTAATTGGAACCCCTCCAACTATGGCTTTCACTTTCTGGTGCAGCGATGATGGAATCGCCTTTAGCTCATGAAGCCAAGGGCGTCCTAACAACAGATTGAAAGAGGCCTTAATGTCAACCACCTGAAATTTTGTGCGACGTTCAATGGCCCAAGTAGTTATATTCAGTATGATAGTACCCACGGCTTGACGGCGAGTATTATCATAAGCGCGAATCCCTTGAGTGGAGGGAGTTAGTTCTTCATTCTTTATGCCCAGCTTCTTTGCAGTACGGAGTGGGCACACATTGATTGCAGAGACATTATCAACCAGGCTCATAGGAACATTCATCTGCCTACACACCACAGTGAGGTGTAAGGCCTTATTATGTTGATCTCTTTCTGGGGGCAGATCCTTGTCAGAAAACGAAATCAGATTGCTAGTACTTGGCAACTCAGTAGTGAGAAAGTTGACCAGTCCTTGAGGAGTCATGTCATCATCAACTCCTATTTTCACCAGAGCATTCATCATAGCCTTTCGATGCTCGTGGGAAGTGGCCAAAAGCTTCCATACATTCATCTCCACCTTGGTCTTTTGCAATTGTTTGACCACATCGCTGTTCACAGGGTCGATGGGATCAACTATCGGATGTGATTGTGGTGGAGGTGGAGGTGGAGGTGGATTAGGTTGTTGCAACCGTCCACTTCTGGTGAGAACCTTGACCTCAAAGTCCCCCCAAACATCTTCACTTATGCTAAGAGATGAACAGGCTATATCCTTGAGATAGACGTCTTCATCGTCACTATCCCAAATTTCGTTCACTTCTTCAGAACTTGAGACAAATACAACTTCTGGCAGAGGTTCATTCACAGGTTGAATGAGTATCGACGGATCAAAGGAGACTTCATCTCCCGTGATAGCCAAAGCATCAGAAAGAGGACCTGTTTGAATGTTAGGCTTCTTGCCCCCTGGAAGGACAGGAAGTTGATTAACATCAATTAGGTCTTGGATCGCATCCTTCAACCTCCAACATTTCTCATTGTTATGACCCTTGCCTTGATGAAACTTGCGATAAGCATTGGGGTCATAGCTAGCGGTCCTATTCTCTGGTCGAGGTTCTGGAAATGGTCCAATTGGCATAATCAGTCCTTGACCATGCAAACGGTCATAAGCAGCATCATAAGTCATTCCCAAAGGCGTGTAAACCCTCCTTTGCCTTTGGAATCTTTGAGGAGGAGCATTGAGGGCCAACACATCATTGATATTGATATTGTTGGTAGCACTATTGGGCTTAGAAGACGAAGAAGAAGGAGTGTCGTTCTTCTTCTTTTTCCAAGTGCTGCTATTATTGTTGCTACCAACAGACTTCATTAGTTCGTCTTCGATATTGATTCCAATATCGTATACAACTTCAAAGGTAATCAGAGGCAGAAATTTCAAGTGTTGCTTGTACTTATGAGTCAGATTGGCAATGAACAAGCGAACCATTTCTTTCTCCTTGGGGGGATCCACCAGGAGCGCAGCTGTTTACCTCCACCTGCTTAAGTAAGTGGTGAAGCCTTCATTCTCTTTCTGTTTGAGAATGGAGAGTTCACGTCCAGAAGTCTTGGCCTGAATGTTACATTTGTAACGATTCATAAAGCTTTCAGCAACATCCCCCCAGGTCGCGACATGTTTGGATTCCAAAGAATAGAACCACTGTTGACAGGCATGCTCCAAGGAAAGAGGGAACACCGTAGGGAAGAGTGTCACATCTACTCCCTTAAGAGCCATGGTTGCAGAAAAAGCCTTCAAATAGAAAAGCAGATTATCAGTAGGCTTGAATTTGGGAATGTCAGCATTGAAAACTTCTCAGGAAGCTTGTCTCTCATGGACGAAGAGGTGACAGGTTGTTCCACATAAGTGAATTCTTCAGAAATCTTGCTCATCTGTTCCTTAATCTTGTCCATTGCAGCGGTAGTGACATTGTTTTGATTGTCTTGTTCTACTGTGCTGACTCTAGTGGTGAGTGTCTACATCATGACAGACAATTTTTCAATAGTCTTGTTGAGGTTCTCAATGTCTTCCTTGGTGGTCATTGGTTGAAAGTAGACTGGAGATGGATCTTGTGGAGATAATTGAAGTGGTTTCCTTGTACGCCTCTTTGGTATAAGAGGTTGTTGAGCTATTGACTCGAACCGTAACAATCTACCCCTGCTTCTTGACCAAGTGCTGTGACACCGAAACAAACACACCTTTAATGACCAAACTTAACCTTACCCTATCCGGATTAAAAAGAATAATTTTTTTTTTATTAAAAATCTATAATTTTGAAATTCTACTTGTTTATTTTATTTTTTTTTTAAAAAAATGGGAGGATACCATCTGACTTACTCCGAAAAAAAACAACACAAAAACAAGACTACCTTAAAAAGGCAGTCAAAAAGTATTGTACGACTCAAAGAAAAAAGTGTGTGAACACGATATGTGAGTGATTAGGTGAAGTTATGGACGCGTGTTTTGACTGTACAGCTAGACATGACACAACAACCATATACGTACGCACAAAAAACGAAAAAAGGACTGACAGGACACCTTTCCTGGGCACCGTGTCACGGTGCAGACTGTCGTGACACGGTGCAGTCTACCGTCAGACGGTAGAGAGCCCCGTGTCACGACACTGTTCACAGTAGAGAGACCCGTACCGACTTTCTCCCGAAAAAGAAAGATGTGAAAACTGAACTTTTATTTTCGAACTTCCTTCGATGAAAACTTGGAAAAAGTTTTTGAACTTCCCCTTGAGCAAGACGAAGTTTTTGAAAAGGAAAGACGAAGTGTAACATTCAAACCAAAAGTTTTTGAAAAAAGGAAAGAAGTTTTGAACTTCCTCCTTGAGCAAGACGAAATGAATCGTATGGATTGAATTGCTTGTCCTGAAAATAATGTATGCATGATGCATGTTCTTAGGCCAGGAGGCTAAGGACAATTACATCATGTGACACGATAGATGAATGAACTTAAGTCATGGAGCTAAGCATCATATATGGTGTAAAGAAGCGATTTTGAACGTCACTTAGGTCTGGAAGCTAAGCACGTATAGAGATGAAGTGATTATTGCATAGTGAACGTTGCTTAGGTCAAGGAGCTAAGCACAATATGCTTTGTATGATTAAAAATCATTGATATATAAATGTTTCTTAGCACATTATCCGATGCATGAAACAATGAATATTGCTCAGGTCAGAAAGCTAAGCAAGTATACAATGTTTCTTCTAATGAATGCTGTCTTTAAATATGATGAAACATGCACAGTGTTGAAACAAGATTTCATGATAAAGGGCTCTTAAAGGGAAGGATGATTGATATGGATATGGATGTGTGAGTGAAGTGTGTGAATGTGATAATAAGGCTGGCTGCAAGGGTTATGGCGATGGAAAGAGACGTGAGAAGAGTTAAAGATGATGACTCTTCAGGCTGGGTAAGCTAATGTGATTTGGGTTCAAGCCCCCAAGTTTAGCTCTAAATGGGTAGGGATATAGAGATAAGCATTGAATATTCTTTTACTCGATCATGCATAGATATGAATATGAATGTGGCCGCACCTCAATGTGAGGTTGCCTACGTATCCGTTCGGAATCAGGCCGAACGTAGCTCTAACCGAACTTTGCACAAGTGTATGTACACCTCAAAGAGGTCTTTCAAGGGTTGTAATGTGGTTAAGTTGATGGTTTAAGGAAGAAAAGGATAAAAGGCTCAAGACCCGAGAGAATCCCTAAGATGTGTAATTTTGAATTTGAAAATTTTGAATTTTGCAAGTTTATTTTCAACCTTTTTTTTTTGTTTGTTTTGAATTTCATTTTTTTCTCTTTTTTTTTTTATTCTTTTGAATCAATGTAGACAATCTCAGATCATGCGGTCCATCACTCACTTAGCATTCATGTTTCTCAGGCACGGTACCAAGCACTCGATGAGAGACGCAATTTGAGACGTGTTCATATCAAAGACATTGGAACACTTGCCTTTACACATTGTTTTATTGTTGCTTTGCTGCTTTCTTTCTTTTTTTTTTTTTTTTTTACTTGCTTTTTGAATGTTATACAATTACACATCTTCCAATCCCAGGGTTAAGTGAATGTGGGTTGAAGAAATGAAGGCCAAACGTTAGACGAGGCTCAAAATGGTTGATGAAGAAATGGAATGTGATTGAACGGTTAACAGGGAATGACATGGTTGTAAAGGTGCCTCAAGTCATTGGTGTACCTTGGGTTTAGTTCGGTAATTGATTTTTTTTTTATTGAGAATGAATGAATGAATGAAAAATTATATGATCGAGATGTAAAGGAAAATTGCTCATTTTATTAATGGAAAAGGTGAACAAAACACATGAAACATATAAAAAAATTCAAAGTGGAAAACCTATGCTAGACATGATTGGGGGAATGGAGAAGAATGATAAAGAAAGAAATCATGAAATCTTGCACGAAGGATCTGTGTGCATTGTATTCATTACTTCTTGCTGCCTGGAGGGACAGGAAGTTTGTTTGCATCCATCAAGTCTTGAATGACGTCCTTCAAATTCCAACATTGCTCCGTAGTGTGGCCCCTTTCTTGATGGTACTTGCAATGGGCATTAAGATTCCATTTGGCGCTCCTTTCTTCAGGTTTTGGCTCTGGAAATGGCCCAATAGGTGTGATCAAGCCTTGACCGTAAAGGCGATCAAAGGCCGCATCATAAGTCCTTCCTAAATGAGTGTAAGTTCTTTTCTTCTTGGGCAATGGAGCATCAGGAGCTAACACTTCATTGATATCAACTCGGCTTATATTGTTGGTAGTATTTTCGTGCTTAGAAGACGAAGAAGAAGGATGGTCGTTCTTCTTGTTTTTCCAAGTGTCATTATTGTTACTACCAGCAGTCTTTATTAGCTCATCCTCGATATTGATGCCAATGTCGTATACAGCTTCGAAAGTGTTCAGTGGAAGAAATTTGAGATGTTCCCTATATTTATGAGTCAGATTTTGAATAAAGAGGCGAACCATCTCTCTTTCTTTGGGAGGATCTACCAAGAGTGAAGTTGTTTCCCTCCACCTGTTCAGGTAAGCGGTGAAGCCTTCATTCTCTTTCTGTTTGAGAATGGAGAGTTCACGTTCAGAAGTTTTGGTTTGAATGTTACACTTGTAACGATTCATGAAACTGTCGGTGACATCTTGCCAAGCCGCAGTATGCTTGGCATCTAAGGAATAAAACCATTGTTGGCAAGCATGTTCTAAGGAGAGAGGGAACACCGTAGGGAAGAGTGTTACGTCCAATCCCTTAAGAGCCATGGTTGCAGAGAACGCCTTCAAATGGAATATTGGATTGTCAGTAGGCTTGAACTTTGGAATATCAGCAGTGGAGAACTTTTCAGGGAGTCTATCCTTCACATCCAAAGGAGTGGGAGGCCGTTCCACATAAGTGAAATCCTTAGAGATCTTACTCATTTGTTCCTTCAGTTTGTCAAGGGTGGAAACAGTGACCTTGTTTTGTTCCATGGTAGTGACCCTAGTGGTAAGGGTTTGCATCATGGCAGACAGTGCCTTGATGGATTTGTTGATGTTCTCAATATCTTCTTTAGTGGCCATTGAAAGGTGATGAGTAATGCAGATGGCAAAGTTCTCTTTGAACGCCTATTAGATCTGAGAGATTGTTGCGGTAATGACTCGAACCGTATTAATCTATCCCTGTTCCTTGACCAAGTACTGTGAAATAAAATAATTCACTTAATTGTTTGACTCATTGCTCAAGATAGAAAAGGAAGGAAAAAATAGACATTTGAAAACAGGTGAGAAAACTCCACTCATTTTTTTATTATGACGAAAAAAGGGTGCATGAACCTAATATACGATCATAAACGACTTGGTGCACGACTCGAGTCGGAACATAAAGAAAGTGTGTGGACTATACTTGACTCGTGAGTGACTAAGTGATGTTATAAGACTCGTGGTATGGTCGTATGGCTAGACATGTGAACAATAACCAAAATGACTGACGCGAAGACCAAATTAACACGGAAGACTTGACTGACGCCCCTCTTTTTTTTTTTTTTTTTTTTTTTTGGAAAATCCACCGTGTCACGGTGGAAATTGCCGTGACACGGTGAACTTTCTCGTGCCACGGTACGGCACACCATCAGACGGTGCACTGTACCGTGACACGACATTTTTTTATTTTTTATTTTTTCGCTAAAATCCACCATGTCACGGTGGAAATTGCCGTGACACGGTGAACTTTCCCGTGCCATGGTACGGCACACCGTCAGACGGTGCACTGTACCGTGACACGACTATATTTTTTTATTTATTTATTTTTGTTTTTGCTAAAATCCACCGTGTCACGGTGGAAATTGCCGTGACACGGTGAAATTTCCCGTGCCACGGTAAACATTCTCGTGCCACGGTACGGCACACCGTCAGACGGTGCACTGTACCGTGACACGACAATTGTTTTTCTTTTTTTTTTTTTTTTTTTTTTTTTTTTTTTTTTGGCTAATTAATAAGTGAGTACGGTCCATTAGCAATCGTTAGTCATAAAATAATCCACCATAGACAAAGAAAGATCGTTAAAGTTAGGATCAAAACGACCAAACATAAAACATGTAGGCACAATGATGCAAAGAATAGTTCGCAACCTAAGGTCAAGTTCTATGTTCAACTATTGGTCAAGCTTTGGGAGTCAAAAGGGTACCATGGTTAAGAGTTTGGACGCATTAGCAAGACAGCCTCCCTTGAGGGTGTATGCCAACAGCCGGCTCCGCGAGTTCGTGATGAAATCAAACTCGACTTCATGGTTTGGGTGGATTTAATAACTCGGATGAATCCTTATTGCCATGAGCGTTTTTGGGTCGATAGAGCTTAAATCCCCCGGGGCTAAGACGCATGTAGAACACATACGTTTTTTCAGAAAAATCGAAGGAAGTCGACTGTGAAGAAATAAAATAAGCCACCGGACTGATTTTAGGACTGCCGTGACACGGCAAAAATTCCCGTGTCACGGTACTGTGCACCGTCAGACGGTGCACTGTACCGTGACACGGGAGATTCTGCCGTGGCACGGCAGTCAGAAGATATGACTGGTGCCCTATTTTCCTTCGCGCGTAACCAAGTTATCCAATTTTTCCTACGGGACAGACCTGAATGCGACGTTAAAACGTCTATACAGATGCAAAAATGCCAAATTAATCACAGGAATATTTTTTCAAGAATCTTTCAAGTCTCATCCACTCATCTTAATTAAATACCGATCACTCAAATCGATAAATAATTAAGAATCCTTCCCAGTGGAGTCGCAAAATTGTAGGCGTCATTCAAAGTGCGCCTACGTTAAAAGCATGTTGTGAATATGCTTGGCAGTCATAGGAAGTGGGAATTGACATATACGATTAGGGACAAATAAAGTAGGGAGCCGCCAACAAGTTTTTTAAGGAACTTGTAAACCGTTCACGGATCATAAAAAGGCAACCACGATAAGGGACAACGATAGGCAACAACGATTGACCTGTGAAGGTTACACCCCATTCATAATCCATGAGATTACTAACTCCATATGGTTCGGAACCACGAAAGGAGGATCGGGGATGATGGTACGAAGTGAGTCATGGAGTCACATTCGCCCGTATTGGCCTCTACTCGATTCTTATAGTGAAAAGTGATTCCTGCGATCTCAAAGACATACAAACAAAATATTCAATTTGCTCCAAACTATTATTAAGCTAAATTGGTTTAATATTAATGCAACATAATTCTAAAATATTGGTGATCACTTGATTAAACAACAAGATTAAAAAGGATCCTAAACCGGTTGTCCAAATTATCTTATTAGGCGTGATTTTCAATTACATATTCCCTTTAAACATGCAATATGGTGATCAATAAAAAATATAATAGAATAAACATTAATATTGGAAGCATTTTAACAATAATAACGTGAGTCAAATCAAATAATAATCATGATAACAACCCTAATAATCATGATACTAGCAATATTAAAAATAAAATAAGAGTAATTAAATTAATTAATTACTCACATTCTGCGCGTCCCTTTAAATTGCTACATCATGAATAAACTGTTAGTAACTTTAATGAAAATATAAAGCAAATGAAAATTAAATTAAATAAATAGTAGAGTTGATTTTGTCCAAACTCTCAGTTATTTGTACCTTTCACGCCTTGGTTTAAGGACGGAACCTCGGGTTAAGTATAGACTCCTTGGAGTGCTTAGGGGAATTATTATGAAAGAATAAGGAGGCTAGAAATTAGGTTAAAGAGGGAGAAGAGGATAATTTTTGGTGCAAGGTGAGAGAGAATGATTATTGCTGCCCCGAACTACATAAAGGAGGGGGGTATTTGTAGGGAAAATGAGCAGAGGGAACACACGGAACCCTAAAAAGACAAAAACCCTAAAAAAGGCTACCGCAACACGGCAGATTCTATCGTCTCACAGGGGAAATTAGCGTGACGCGGGGAAAAATAGAGTGACGCGGGAAATATTTGACCTATGGGAGTAAAAACGCGTGAAGGGATTACGCGGAAAAGACACGGAGTTGTCCCGTGTCACAGCACTGGCACCGTGACACGGGAATTCCTACCGTGACACGGCAGTAATTCCCATGTCGCGTCACAGTTCCCCGTGACGCTGGGAAGTTTTAAGCACCGTGACACGTCAGCAACCCACCGTGACACGACAGAAAACGCCGTGACGCGGCAAAGTCCACCGTGTCACGGCATATGGCGCCGGGTCACGGTACTTATTCCAAGTCACGGGGCACTAAAAAACATGAAAATCCCCTCCAAATTACCGTGTCATGGGAATTTCTCCCGTGCCACGTCAGATCTTGCCGCGTCGCGGCATTTTAGCTGCTGCGCGGTAATTCTAGTTTTTTACGCGTTTTTAAAATCATCATAACTTTTTATCCGTAACTTGGAATAAATCATATAATATATAATTGGAAAGCTTATCAAGTCTACTTTCCAACCCAATTAGAATCAGGTTAAAAAAATTTGTAGTTTTTAAGATATGGCCGTTTTAGTAGAAGGGTATCGGTTTTGGGACAAGTTTAGTGTTTTGCTCATATCTTTTTCGTTATAGCTCGGAATTGGGCTTATGATATATGGTTGGAAAGCTTATTGAAAGACCTATCCAACTAAATAATAATTGGATCAAAATTATATAGCCATAAAATCATTTCAGCTAGGTTTTGTAATGTGGATATGGAAAGTGGAAAGTAAGTTATGGTTTAGGGAAATAAGCTTGGAAATGGATTGGTTTATGAAATTTATTGGGTAGAAACATGGAATTAAGCACTCCAAAGATTAAATACTCAACTCGACCAATAATGGCGGTGAAAGGCGTTCATCAACGGGTTTGGTTTTGGGGAGACATTTTTAGGTGTCTACAGTGATGAAATCGAACTCAACTCCATGGTTTGGGTGGATTTAATAACTCGGATGAACCCTTATTGCCATGAGCGTTTTTGGGTCGATAGAGCTTAAATCCCCCGGGCTAAGACGCATGTAGAACACATACGTTTTTTCAGAAAAATCAAAGGAAGTCAACTATGAGGAAAGAAAATAAGCCACTGGACTGATTTTAGGACTGCCGTGACACGGCAAAAATTCCCGTGTCACGGTACTGTGCACCGTGACACGGCAGATTTTGCACGGCAGTCAGAAGATCTGACCGGTGCCCTATTTTCCTTCGCGCGCAACCAAGTTATCCAATTTTTCCTACGGGACAAACCTGAATGCGACGTTAAAACGTCTATGCAGACGCAAAAATGCCTAATTAATCACAGGAATATTCTTTCAAGAATCTTTCAAGTCTCATCCACTCATCTTAATTAAATACCGATCACTCAAATCGATAAATAATCAAGAATCCTCCCCACTGGAGTCGCCAAATTGTAGGCGTCGCTCGAAGTGCGCCTACGTTAAAGCATGTTGTGAATATGCTTGGCACTCATAGGAAGTGGGAATTGACATTACGATTAGGGACAACGATTAGGGACAAAGTGAAGTAGGGAGCCACCAACAAGTTTTTAAGGAACTTGTAAACCGTTCACGGATCATAAAAGGCGACCACGATAAAGGGACAACGAAGGCAACAACGATTGACCCGTGAAGGTTACACCCCATTCATAATCCATGAGATTACTAACTCCATATGGTTCGGAACTACAAAAGAAGGATCGGGGATCGATTATGGTACGAAGTGAGTCATGGAGTCACATTTTCCCGTATTGGCCTCTACTCGATTCTTATATTGAAAAGCATTCATGTGATCTTAAGGGATACAAATAAAATATCTTATTCGCTCCAAACTATTATTTAACTAAATTGGTTGAATATTAATGCAACACATAATTCTTAGATATTGTGATCACTTGAATTAATTAACAAGATTAAAAAGGAACCTAAACCGGTTGTCCAAATTATCTTATTAGGCGTGATTTTCAATTACATATTCCCTTTAACATGAAATATGGTGATCAATAAAAAAAATATAATAAACCAAACATTAATATTGGAAACAATTTAATCACAATTCCAACAACATAAAATCGTTAGAAAAATAATAGAAATAAATGGAACATGATTCTTACTTTGATTCTGTTTGTCTGCAACTACAAAATAATAAACGAGTTAGTACCTTCAAGGAAATAATAAAACAATAATTAAATTAAATCAAATAAAGTAGAGTTGATTTGGAGCCAAATCCTCAAACAGTTCTACCTTTCACGCCTTGGCTTAAGGACAGAACCACGAGTAAAGTATGGACTCCTTTGAGTACTTGAAGAAGGAATTTTGAAGTGAAAGGCTAGTGTTTAGGCTAAAGCATAGAAGAGAGAAAAATAAATTCGAGAGAATTAATTGGTGCCCCGTACATCATAAATGAGGGGGTATTTGTAGGGAAAATGTGCTAAGGGAGCACACAGAACCCTAAAATGATAAAAACCCTAAAAACGTATCCCGTGACACGGCAAACTGTACCGTGACACGAGAAGTCCCACCGTCAGACGACACACTTTCCCGAGTCACGGTACATTTTTAGTGTGACGCGGGAAATTTTCAGAAAACAGGATAGAAAACGCGTTAATGGTTTACGCAGAAAAGACACGGAATGTCCCGTGTCACGGCAGACATCCCGTGTCACAGGAAATTGATGTGTCTATTTTATATAGTATTTTACCCTCGTCCCTTGGTCATAATTAGTAGTTTTTTTGGCTCTTTAGAGCCACTTTTATTACTAATTGGTGTTTTCTAGTGTTTTCGTAGATTTGGTTGACTTTTGCAGGGATTTATGCTTTTGGAGTATTTGCCCGGGATATTTTAGAGCAACTATGGAAGCTAGAAGGACGCGACCACTTTTGGAGCCCAGGATCGGTGAGAGCCGGTGATTAAGGGCTCGGTAATTGGGATCCCGAGGCGTTTGGACCAAGTATTCGAGACCCGAGAGGAAACCTAGATTGGGCCGAGAAATCTAGCCCAATCGAAGTCCAAGCCTCAAGAGGAGCAAAGACCCGATCGAGCAACCTCTAGCCCGATCGGGTGCGGCAAACCATAGGGTTGCATGCTAAGGCGCGCCCGATCGTGCGAGCATCTAGCACGATAGGGCGATGCTTCTTGGGAAGAACGCGAAGAAAAAGGCGCGCCCGATTGGGCGGCCCTTTGCCCGATCAGGCGCGTGTTTCTGGATGACCTGATTTAAGTTTAGTTTTAATTCTTGTTTTAGGAAACGTTTAAATACGATTTTGTACGGAATTATTAGATGACCTTCTTTCTTAGACTTTCTCTTTCTACTTAGGATCTTTTCTCTCTCTTAACTCTTTTCTCTCTCTTAACTATTCTCTTAACTTTTGTCTTTGATTATTCCCATCAATGCAGATTAGTTTGGTAACGATTTGCAGGAGGCAACCCATATTTCTTGCTTTCTGTACTATTTCTCCTTTTCTTTAATTTTTATTTTGAGAGGCGAGGAGAGTGAAATTTTACCGTTTATAAGTGTTTTTGAACAGGTATAGGTTTAAGAGGTCGAAAGACTTAGAAAAATTTGAAGACGAAGAAAAGCTACGGAAATCTGACCGGGCACGGGGCCGATTGGGCGGAGCTCGCCCGATCGGGCGCGAAAGCAAGGCAAATTCTAGCCTTAATTCAGCCCGATCGGGCGTGGCTGCCCGATCGGGCGTGAAAGGTGAGCTGGATAGTCGAGCAAACTTCGCCCGATCGGGCGAGTTTTCCCGATCGGGCGTGTAGAGAGAGTCAGAAACTCGAGGAAATTTCGCCCGATCGGTCGCAAATCGAGTGGAGGAAAAGATATGTCGGGCGAAGCTCGCCCGATCGGGCGAGCCATAGGGCGAATTTTTTTGTTCGTGTTCGCGCCCGATCGGGTGCGCCACTTAAATTCTGGAATTCAAATGATCCGACCGATCGGGCGAGGTTCGCCCGATCGGGCGCGCCTATTTTTGGTCGTCCCCTTATAATTTTCTTCTTCTTTCTTTCCTCATTTTCTTCTTACTTCATCTTCTTCTCCATTACTTTCTCTTTCTAAAACCTCCATTTTTACACCTTCAAACTCACTTCTTTTTCAAGATCTCCTCAAATTCATCCATCAAAACCTAAAAATTTTTACATATTATTGATCCTCACATCTTCCTCCACATTTCCCACCTATTTTCTCCCACTTTCTCTCATACTTCCTTCAAACCCCTAGAGAGAGAAAGTTCCAAGCATCAACTTTCTCCTCATATAATGACCTCAAAACGTTCAAGGACCCAAAGGGGTGAGAGTTCGAGGGCACCACAACCAACGGTCAACCCGGATATTCAAATTCCGGGATGGGAGGAGGTTGTCATTACCTCGGAGGAGCAACGGGTTAGGATGCTAAACCTCATCGATCGCCAGGTAATCTCTACCCGTTTTATTCATCATCCCACACTAGTTAGGTTAGGCCTAGATAAATATTTGGAAAAATTGTTCAAAGGTATAGGCATGAGTGGTTTCTTTCAAATGTGCCATGATACGTATGACTACTTAACATTGGAATTTATTTCAAGTTTTAATGTTATTAAAATGAATGCACTAATTACTCATGTACAATTCTGATTATTAAACAACGATGTGAGACTAACTCTTAAAGAATTTGGAAAGTTGTTTGATTTAAAATCGGATAAACAGATTGAACCCTCTCAAGACCACATCGCCGTGGTCTATAAGAGGCTAACTGGGGAGGATTTAGTTAACCTCCAGCATGCCAAAGGGACGTGGATTCAACATCCTGTCCCAAAACTTTGGCAAAGATTTGCCGGCCTCACTATTTTTGGGAGGCATGAACCGGCAAATGTTAGGAGAGATGAATTGGAACTTTTAGCATCCTATGTATTTCCTACCGCTGAAAAATTGAACATACCCCATAGGATAGCCAATCAATTCCAAAGGGCGGCCAATGCGGCCGAGGCTAGTAGGTCTAGGGCACCTATTTATTTTGGGGGGTTAGTGACCCACATTGCTAGGAAACACCTAGGTTGGAACCCGGATGGGCATAGGAAAGTTGTAGGATCAAACCTCATGGACCTACCCTATTTAGGGAGTTTGAACTGGGTGCAACCTGTGGGGAGTGAAACTTGGTGGATAGTCCACCGACAATCGGGTAGGAGGGACCAAGCCTTTACCTTACCCAACCTCGCCTTGACCAAATTTGAGAAGGAGAAGCCTTCTTATACTTTCGAGATTAATGGTCAAGGTGAGGTTCAACCACCTCACCCTTCACCACAACCCCACCAATCCCCCCTTGACCATTCCCCAACTCACCATTCACCACACTACCAACCACCTCCACCCTTCACCTATGGCATACCCACTTCCTCGGTCGACTACAACATCGACCCTAATGCCCCTTATGACTTTTCGGCTTTTAGGAGCCAATTAGACCGCATCGAGACGGGGCAAGGAGGAGTTGAGGGTATGATGCAAAACCTAGATTCTAGGTTAAGCACCTTAGATGGGCGGGTTGGTTACATAGAGAGGAACCTCGGGAGGGGCCTTTATACCATGTATGATGATTATGTCCGTCGGGGGGCTATTCCTCCCGATTCACTTACTCCCGATTGGTTTCAATACCCCCAAGGAGGGTATTCTCACCCCGGTGCGTATGGTACTTATGTGGACTACTCTTCGGTCCACGGATATGGGGGTGATGCTCCTTTTGGGGGTATGGGTGGGAATGTGGACCCTAACTACTTTGCAGGTGGTTCGGGTTATGGTGGTGCTGGACCAAGCCAAGGTGGTGCCGGTTCGAGTCATGGAAGAGGACATGAGCGGATGGACGATGATGAGGACTAGCTATGCTGAGCTAGTTTTCGAGCCAATGAGGACATTGTCTGATTCTGGCTTGGGGGAGATTTTTGTTTGGAATTTTTCTTTTCCTCTTTTCTTTTATTTTTGGTGTGTTTTATTAGGTTAGATTTCTTGCTTTCTAGGTTAGTTTTTATTGTTTTCTTATTTATGAAAAATACAAAAAAATTGAAAAATAAAAAAATCCAAAAAAACGTTCCAATGAATTATAAATTATGCTTCCCTATGCCCCTTACTTGAGAAAATTGTTTTGATTCTTGGTATTTGATGATAGGCATTGTGGATTAGTTGATCATGATTTGATGTTTGATTGCCCTGAAACCTTTACATGCGTCAATTTTGTCCAACTACTAGTGAATATAGTGCTTGACTAGTTGATTTGGTTAGGAAATGTGTGATAGTTCCATAGTTCCTGGTATGTCAATGAATTTGAGTATTGATTTGCAACTATAAGTAGTGTTTCATGACTTATTATTATGCAAATGAGGAGGACGAAGGCGTTCATTCTTTTAGGTAGCCTTCAGAGTATTTAGATACATTTGTTCCCTTCTTATTACCCATGTTATTGCTTGTGCCCTTTTATTGTTTATATTAGCCACATTACAAGCCTATTTGAGCCCCATTGGTTACTAGTCCCAAGCTTGGCTTGGGGGAGCTATTAGTTGGTGAGGTGAGGGAGTTGTGGTGTGCACATTATTTGCACAATGTGGGAATAAAAGAAGAGTGTTTGTTCTTTGATTTTTGATTGGAAAATATTGATATGTTGTGTTTCAAAGTTGAAATTTCCAATACAAGTTAAAAAGAAAAAAAAGAGCAAAAGAAAAAAATTAATGCTCAAATGCTCTATTGGAAGGTTGTTCTAAAGAGAAAAAAAAAGAAAAAAACTCAAGTTTGAAAAAAAAGAAAAAGAATGAGTTCAAAGTTTGTTTTTCACTCAAAGTTCTACATTATCATATTTTTATGAGTGATTGTTGTGAGTGTTGGGATTGTTTATGATGATTAGAGTTGTATTGGGTGGTTTTTGTTGGAGTTGGTTATGTTTATGGAGATGTATGATCATCATTATTTTGATCATGGTTTTATTAGGTGTTGGCTCCCTTAATGCATAGATTTTCTCTCACATGATCCCAAATATACCCTACCTTTACCCTAGCCTTACATTACAAGCTTAAAAGACCTTCCGACCTTGTGCATAGAAGTTATGTAAATGTGAAAGTGTTGTTTATCAATGCAAGTTATGACTTGGCATATTTCGAGTCGACTAGTAGGATGAGCGTTCATTGTTTTATACACGCGAGAGTGTGAGTTGGGAGGGCATTGTTCACATAAAGGGGTCGGATGGAGAGCGATCGAGTACATGTTTTACTCGCCACATAAATGAGAGTTGAGTGTGTGGGCACTAGTCTTGAATTCTATATGCTCTAGTGGTTTACTCTATTTGACAAATGTTAGGGAAGAAAGGTAATTGGATGGATTTGATTAATTGACTCTGAAGCATGTTTATTTAATTTACCCTGGATCGTTTGTGCTTGATTTTTACTTTTTGAGGTGAAGCATATTTATTGATTCATTGATAAGATCTTTGCTTAAGGACAAGCAAAGGTTTGGCTTGGGGGAGTTTGATGTGTCTATTTTATATAGTATTTTACCCCCGTCCCTTGGTCGTAATTAGTAGTGTTTTTGGCTCTTTAGAGCCACTTTTATTACTAATTGGTGTTTTCTAGTGTTTTCGTAGATTTGGTTGACTTTTTCAGGGATTTATGCTTTTGGAGTATTTTTCCGGGATATTTTAGAGCAACTACGGAAGCTAGAAGGACGCGACCACTTTTGGAGCCCAGGATCGGTGAGAGGCGGTGATTAAGGGCTCGGTAATTAGGATCCCGAGGCGTTTGGACCAAGTATTCGAGACCCGAGAGGAAACCCAGATTGGGCCGAGAAATCTAGCCCAATCGAAGTCCAAGCCTCAAGAGGAGCAAAGAACCGATCAGGCAACCTCTAGCCCTATCGGGCGCGGCAAACCATAGGGCTGCATGCTAAGGCGCGCCCGATCGTGCGAGCATCTAGAACGATCGGGCGATGCTGCTTGGGAAGAACTCGAAGAAAAAGGCGCGCCCGATCGGGCAGCCCTTCGCCCGATCGGGCGCGCGTTTCTGGAAGACCTGATTTAAGTTTAGTTTTAATTCTTGTTTTAGGAAACGTTTAAATACGATTTTGTACGGAATTATTAGATGACCTTCTTTCTTAGACTTTCTCTCTCTACTTAGGATCTTTTCTCTCTCTTAACTCTTCTTTCTCTCTTAACTCTTCTCTCAACTTTTGTTCTTGATTATTCCCATTAATACAGATTAGTTTGGTAACGATTTCTCTTCTCTTAATCTTGTTTCCTTTCATCATGACTTATTTTATTGCTTTGATTTGTTTAGTTTTTAATATGTGTGAGTAGTTTTATTTCTAGGGTTTATGGGGATCCATAAATAATATGAAGGGGTAATTTATTGTTGTTAATTAATAATGCTAGATTAATTTCCTATTGATTGATTTAATGCTCTGTGACTAGATTTCCGCAGATCTTTTATGCATGAGTTTAACAATATTGATTCGAGATTCGACAGATGAGAATTGATGTTTAGGTCTAGTTTCAATAGGCAGATTAATTTATAAATGGTTAAGTCGAGATTCGAGAGATGAGATTTAATACCGGTAGATTAATTCTGTGATTGTAATACGTAGCGAAAGCCCTTTACAATCTGGTTAATTGATGCATTGATGATTGACTATTATTGATTATTGGTATTGCATGATAATTTCTTATTGAATTGTTTTAACGTTTTACAATTGCGGCTTGTAAAAGTATAGCAATATTAAATTGATGAATCGAGCAGATGTTAATTTGATATTAAAGGCTATTTTCAATAAGAAGTTAGATCTAGTAAATTGCGAGAGCCTGTTAGATCTATGTTGATTAATAAATTGCGAGAGCCTGTTAATCGTGTTATTTATGCAATGTCAATGATTGATTACTATGTTTTACCCTGGAGTATTATTTATTGGTGAACCTATACCCTAGATCCTTTTATATATTGTTTTCTCCCTATTCCTATTCTTTGTAGTTTGGTTTCATACTCAAATATAAATATTGGTTACTTAGATATTTTAGATTATAATAATTAATTAGGAGTAAAAAGACTTGTTTCCCTGTGGAGATCGACCCTACTTCTCTATCTACTTTAGTTAGAGGATTTAGGTATTTACTTTTGATTAGGGGATACGACTTTACCCTGTCAGAAATCCCACCGTCAGGCGGGAAGGAAGCTCGTGACACGGTGGGTACCTGCCGTGGCGCGGGAATTTCCAGCCTGTTTTTCCGTCTAAATACATTTTTAACCCTAATTTCATTCGCCATTTTAAGTGCCGATTAATAATTTCGGTCCTTTTCTGACTTATTATTATTTGGGCTAAAATAAGAAAATAATTAAATAAAAATAAATAAGAAGTTTGAGCCAAAAATAAATAATAAAACAATAAAATAAAAAGGTTTGGGCTAAAATTAAATAATAAGTTTGGACTGACATAAAAACTATGCTTTTACCAAACATCAAGACCAATCCATGGACCGTTCAAAAATATGAATTTAATTAAATACGATTTTTTAAGCACTCTCGGGATTAAATACCGAACCCGACCAATAGTGGCGGTGAAAGGTTGTTCATCATCGAGTTTGGTTTTGGGGAGACATTTTTAGGTGTCTACAAGACATTACCATGGAAATCCCACCGGAAATTACTCCCATTGAAGACCAAGAGCCTCCAAATGTGGATTCAACTACCGAATCCCAGTCTTCTCAAAAAAGGAAGTCCGATGACATGCAAGAGGAAGAAGAAAGCGCTCCGGAACTAGGGGTCAATTACCGGGACAAGCCAGCAGCCATGAAAAGGCAAGAGAAGATTAGTGATCACTTTGTGACAGGTTTGGCTATTAATCTTCCTTGGTGTAAGTCTGTTAAGTTGTATGAACTGCTTGATTTAATTGAGGCTCAAAATTGGGTGAATTTGTTGAGTGAATGCTTTAATCGAAGTATGTATGTTGATTCTATGAGGGATTTTTCAAAAGTTTCAAATACTCTAAAGAAGTTATTCGTTGCTGTGTGTATGAAAAAGAAATTAAGTTTGATGCGATGTACTTGGCTGAGTTGTTTGATGTTCCTAATATTGGATATGACTTGTATTTTAAAAGTAATATGATAAGGAACCCTCTTCCTGATGCAAATATTGATGAGATAGTAGAGTTTCTAGGTGGAGACCCGGAGGAAACCTACATAAATCACAATGATCTAACCCCTCTTGACAAAATCCTGTTGAAGTTTGTTTTCAATGATATTATCCCTCGCACCCAAAAGAGAGACAGTGCCAACAAGCTTGACTCTGTTCTCATCTACTGCCTAGCCAAAAAGATCCAAATTAACTTTCGCTCCATCATGATCCAACACATTTCCCACTGTGTTCCAAAAGGATGGAAGGTGGGATATGGTAACCTACTTACCTATGTTTTCGAAAGCTTTGGTATCTCCTTTACCGATAAAGAACCCCTACCCCTCACAAACACCGAGTACATGCAGCCTATTTTCCTTGAAAACCATAAGATGAAGGTTGTAGATGGATGTTTTGAGGTTGTTCTAGAGGAAAAGGATAAAAGGCCAAAGGAAGTAGGTGCCATAGCTAATGGGGAAGAAGAGAGAACTACAGGGATAATAGAGGTAGTGGTACAAGATGTTTAGGAGGAGGAAGAGGAAAAGGTGGTTAAGGAAGTGACTGAGACAGGGGGAAGGAAGAAAAGGAAGAGCTTGAGGCTGATGAAGAAAAAGGAACCCTCTGCACCCATTTGCATTGATATGACTGGGGTGCAAGAGGAATTGCAGAAAGTCACAAGCTCTCCTATTTCGGGCAAGCATGCATCTGCAGGAACAGGTTTTGCCGCTTTCAGTTCTCCACCTAAAGTTCCCAGCGAAGATGTGAAGGAGATGAAGGAGATGCTCCAAAAATTGCAGAAGGAACAAGAGCAGTCAAAGGTGAAGATGGAGGAACTGAAAAAGAGTGTGCTCAATCTAGATGCTGATGTGAAGGAACTGGTCAAGAGCTCAAAACAGGGGAGATAGTCCATTGTGAAGGACATAGTGTCTCAAATCAGCAAGAAGCTGAAGGATCTTGCTGTTGATGATGATTAGAGCATTGCATCTTAACCTGTCTTTCCTTGCAGCCTCTTTATGTTGAAGAAACTTATATTTTATCTGCTTTTGGGAAAAATTTTTAATTTAGTCTGTAATATTTTGGGCACTTTTTAAATTTCTTTTGGTAAACTTGCAAATTTGGTACATTTGGCCAATGTTTTAAATCGGTTTTGGATGATTATAATCTATGTTTCTTTTGCCTATATGATTTGTGAATGTTTTCTCTCTATGCATGCTTCTTGTCTTAACACTAAACCACTAGATGGTGCTGTGTTATGGTATACTATATATGTGTGTGTCAGTTTTTGATAATGCCAAAAGGGATGATCTCTGTTCGAAATCTTCACAAGCTGCCTAATCTCTACAAGCAGGTATAATGTATATACAAGTTTTTTCAAGTTTTTCTGTTTTTCCTTGAGTTATTTATTTATGCATTGTTTTTATTTCCTTAAACATTAGTTTCCATTCTGCATTGTATTTTGTTTTTGCATTTCCTTTCTTTAGAAATAAAATAGATTATCTCTGTTTCCTTGTAAGTAAGTTTGGTTTGTTTGCCATCATAAAAAAGGGGGAATATTGTTGGACTTAATGATTTTGATGATGACACAACCTCACTTACTTACAAACTAATAAGTGCTTGATTGTTTAAGTGTGTACTCAGTTACAAATACTAGGAGAATAAAGTGTCTTGTAAAAATACCATGAGAAACAAGAAGGCCAGAAATAGAGCTATCCTTATAGAAGAGTTCCGTCACAGGAACTGGCGCTTCAGAAATGAAGACTAGAGAAGAGAAAGTTCCCTTAGGGAACAGAAGCTTCAGAGAAGAAGCCTCATCAGAGAAGAGAAGTTCCTCCTAAGGAACAGAAGCCTCGGAGTAGAAGCTTCATCAGAGAACATGAAGACTAAAATATATTTTATATTCTAGGATTTATGTAAGTATAAGAGATTAATTGGCACTCGAAAAATCTGTGTGGAATTGGTCTAAAAGATAAAATATGTGCATGCTAGTTTTTAGGAAAACTGTTGCTTTAAAAAACGTTTATTCTTTTGAAAGGGATTTTATTTTATTCTTAATTTCGAAAATATCTTATGTAAAAAGATTTTATTTTATTTTCTTATTTTCGAAAATATCTTTTGGAAAAAAATAAAATCACCATGTTTTCCAAAACTTGCGGCCTACTCTCCCATGTTCTTCTTCAGTCATGGTTTTGCACATTGAGGAGTTCATGGTTCCTTAATTCAAGGGACATGATCTTCTTAATGGGTATAAGTAGTGGCGTGATGGATTTGCTGCACAAAGAGGTTTTTCCAATACGTTTATTGCTCTATAAATAGTGTTTGAAATCTAATGGAAAAACTCACCCTTGCTCACATAAGTTTTCAAGCTTCAAATCGAGTCAAGTGTCAATTCCACACAAGTTCATTAGAGTGTGCTTAATGTTCTTATACTAGAGTTTGTTTATTTTTCGAGTTGTAATTTGGGGAATGGGGAAATTTGAGTGAACGTTTGTGTATGAGAAAGAAAAGTGAGAAAGAGAAGTGAAAGAGAAGAGAAAGAGAAGAGAGAACAGAGAAGTGAGAAGAGAGAAAGAGAAGAGAAAAGTAACAAGTTGGATGACTTGTTCCTCAGGGTCTCAAATTCGTAAAGGAACTTCAGTTTGATTTGTTAGCTTGTAATAGGATCATTTGCCCTATTATAGTGAAGATTCTTTTCCCAAAATCCCAAGTTGTCGTGGTTTTTCTCCTTATTAGGGCCAAGGAGTTTTCCACGTAAAATCTCTCTTGCATTCTTTAGTTCCTTTAGTTAATCTTTCAGTTCCTTTAGCTAACTTAATTTTAATTCCGCAAAAAGTTTGGCTAATCTCTCATACTACAATTCAATCCCCCCTTCTTGTAGTATTCTTTAAAAACATCAGCCACCACCACACGTCGCCGACCTGCCACCGCAGCCACGCCGACGACATCAACGGCACCACCAGCGGGCGCGTGGCAGCAGCCTTGTTGTGGTGTCGTGGCTGTGCGGTGTTCGAACAAATTTTTTTTTTTGTTTTAATTTAATCCATCCTTGATCTAATTGATATTTTTGGGATTTGTGATGATTTTTATGATGTTCGATTATAAGTATTATGTTTAAGTTTTTGAATTAAAAAGCCCCAAATTAAAAATCCTAGGTTTCTATATTAATTTATATTGATGGAAAAGTACACTTCACAATTTTATTATAAAAAATTTATTATAAACATTAATATTTTATATATATATATATTAATGTTTATAATTTTAATATATACACTTCACAATTTTAATCTTAATCATATACCTATTCTTTTTTTTTTTTTTTTGGTGTTATTTGTTGTACGTTAAATTTGTCATAATATAATTAGCATATATATGTATGATATAAACAACGATATCTTATTGAAGTATACACTACAAAAAAACAAGGCACATTTTGACACTTTTTTGTACATATATTGACCTTAAAAAGCGTCATATTTTTCTATTTTGACGCTTTAAAAAGCGTCAAAATTTTTGAAGCCAAAATATTTTGACGCTTTTTTGTGTCAATTTATAAGTATAATATGTCGCTTTTGTGTGTCATCGCTAAATTATTATGACACTTTTTTGTGTCATTACTAAAAACTTATGACACTTTTTTGAGTCATTACTATCAAATTATGACACTTTTGTGTGTCAAATTAGGGGCTGTATTTCCCACCATTACTAATGTCCAAAAACTTGTGACGCTTTTGTTAGTCATTGTTTAAAAAGTTGTGACACTTTCATGTGTCAAAATGATGATATATTATTTCCAACAATTTAAATACCACCAATAACTTTGATTTATAAAAGCGTCACTATTTCATCCTTTTTTTTGGACGAAAATTGATAAAATTAAATTAATGAAGTACTTATATAAAACTGTAAACAACCAAAATAATAATAATAATAATAATAATAATAATAATAATAATAATAATAATAATAATAATAATAATAATAATAATAATAATAATTAATATATAAAATCATAATTGATGAAAATGTATTTACAAAAAGTAACATATATATATAGAAAAAAAAAAAAAAACACACACACACACACACATATATATATATATATATATATAAAAATCCGTTTACATAATAACGTTATACATCCAATTCAACTAAACAAGTGTAGTATTTGAATACAGAGATATATAGATATTTTCCTAAAAAAGATGTCCAAACTAATTACACACAACGCTATTAAAGCTACTAAATACCCACACATATATATAATAAGAGTGCTTGAAGCCAAATCACGCTCTTCATTTACTTTTTACCATTGCTGCCTACATCATCAACAACATGCGAAGAAAATTTGATATGTGAACAATTATTGTAGTAGTAGTATTCCAAAAGTAGAGAAGTTAAATAGAAAATATTTGCCATAGAGGAACGTAAACCAAGCACATAAGTGTCCAGTGATACACCTAGCTAACAAGAATTTTTGTACTAAATAGTCACTTTCTTGCACAACACAAGTAATTAACCCATTGCTATTAAAGGCGGTATGTGCTCGGCTAATAACAAATGACATTCCTATTCAAATATTAGGGATAAAGATAACAAACTGCAAAATGTCTGCTCAATATGTTCCAAGTATTACCTGCCCTTTTAATATGAGAAAACGGCAAATCAGAAAAAGAACTAGCAAATTAGCAATGGATAAAATATCATCCAACAGCAAACTAAAGGGATCAAACCCCTACATTCGCTGCTTGAGACGACGTACAACAAGCTGGGCATCGCTTTCAATAATTACTCTTCTGTACCCCAACCTGCACGCCAAGAGCAGCCCATACCTGCAAGCAGCAGCCTTGTAGCTTGGCCAATGTGAGCATCACAATTAATTTTAACCCAACCAACCCCTGGGCACTTCCACGAAGACACAACAGGAGTGTGCATTGCAGGGGGCTTGAACACCCTACTAGCATACTCCCCATAATCAGTAACATACTTCATCATTCTCGCAGCAACCATAAGTAATTTTTTAATTATTAATAAATGGTGAATATTTTTTTACTGTATTCTTTATCAATCTAGCTATATAAAATGACTAACTTTCAATTATTTACCTAAAACGTACTAACTTGCCTCTAACTAACACCACTTCTCCCTAATCGAACCTAAAACCACCTAAAATAGCAATCCTGCAATGAAGTGGATGAAAAAAAAGGTGCATAAGGCATTGGTACGTCGACACCAGCAATCCTCACAATAGGTGCATCAACATATTCAAAGCTATCCTCAATAATAGATGTACTATCAAGAACATCAGAGTATGTGAACAGGTGTAGCAAATTAAGCAACTCAAGGAGATCAAGAGAAACAGAAAACTCACATAAGCCTTAATAATTTCAGGTAAGCTGACACACTTGTTCATGTAGTTCTGCTCTTATAGTCTTATTCAGCATTAGTATTATTGATTGATCTTAGAAAATTTTAAGTCGGTCAGAAAAATTTGCAATGTGGTGTTATAGTAGAGTCAAGCAGACAGCAGGCGTTTTGTCTCAGCATTTGAATAAAATTTTCTCCTACTATTTCTCAAATAAATGAGCAGAAGATGCTGAGCATTCACAATTACACGAGTGGAAGTGCCTAAGTCATCAGTAATATGTGCCAACAGACTTAAAAGTTCAGACTAAAACCTTGACATGCGCAATATCCCAGATAACTTTATCCACTTTCATCTTGACATATGAATTAAACCATCATTCTTAGGATATGTGCCTCTCAAATATTGGGTTTTATTGCTCACATTATATCATTCTGACTACAAGGAATTTACATCCCCTAAGGTAACTTCATAGTTCTGTAGCATATAGCTAAAATATTCTAATGTAGCTTTCTGTCTTGTTATTTAAGACAAACCGAGTCTCTTGATTATATTGCTACCGAAAACCACATAATGCAAAGAAGGTGCACCAAGGAAGCTAAACCAATAATACAGAATTTAAAACCAATAATACAGAATTTAAAAACCGTACGATTCCACGGAATATAGATTTAGCCCTGAGAATCAAGTAGTTGTATTGCATTATCTTGAGGAAATTTTAATGAAAGGAAATTTTATATCTTGCCACAGATAATGAAAGGAATTTTTTTAAAAAAAGGAAGCGGATGAAAAAAGAAATGGTTTATTCCAAACCTGAGAATCAAGTAGTTGTATTGCATTATCTATAACTTCTGATGAAACATTTCCACTACGTGTTGCCTTCAAAACCTGTGCCATCATAGAACCAACTGCATCAAATTTTGTGTTCAATATTTGATTTTGTTCAGCAAGATCATCATTTTGCTTCTTCATATCTAACAGTGCAACCTTCAACTTCTCCACTTCCATATCACTATTGTTGACATAGTAAGACACTTCTTTCCTTAAATGTCCTTCCACTCCAAAGATGTCGCTTTGCTTCACACCAAAGCCATAATTTAGAGGACGCTTAGGGATCTCGCCTTGATACATAAGTTGATTGAAAACTTCATTTTCAATATCAACCTTGGGAATGGAAGAAGAGGAGTTATCAAGGCTTTCTTGCACCTTCTTGATTGCATCCTCCTGTTACATGATTAGAAAACTATAAGACTTGGAAAAGAGCTAATAAATTATTGGTTAAACTAATTTTCATTGGTATATATACCACAAGCTGACGAGATGTTGTGCCCTCTTTGAAGCTTCCATCTCCTTCGCTGTAAACACTTTTTGAAAACTCCAATTCACAGAAATCACCTTTTTGTTTTTTCTGCAATGTGAGAAACATACAAATATCTGACATTTAACTTCTGCTATTTTAAGTCTTTTAAATTGGCGAAGTTACATTTTCTTCCAAATCTTGTAAGATAGCCAAACATAAAAAAAAACACTAAATGCAAATTTTAGGACTAAAGAAAATGAAGGATAATTATACCAGAATAGCTCTGCGATTTGCAAAGCTTTTAGAACCACTCTTGCGCACGAGAACTTGCGACGCACGAGCAGCTTTTCTGAGTTCAAACATTTTCTGTTTATTTAAAATCATGGTTAGCATGAGATAGAAATAAAGTTACATCACACTAAAACCACTATAATCAGAATATAACGGATTTGCTTGTGTGATTAGGTAGTGAGTTGGTCTGATGGAAGCTAGCCTCTGTTCTCACTAACACGTTGTAGGGAATAGTTTCAAGCCTTTAGAATCCCACTAGCTTGAACCCCACTGTGATCATACACTAAAGTACGGTGGCGTCCAAAAGGGAAGAAGATAGAGCAAAAGAGTCACCAACAAGTTTTTAAGGAACTTGTAAACCATCACGAGGTGAAGGTTACACCCCTTAACGATCCAAGAGATCGTCAACTCCATAAGGTCATGAACCAAATAAGGGTTCGGGGATGATGGTACAAATCCAACCTAAAAGAGATTGAGCCTGCCCTAATAATAGGTCTCTACTTTATTCTGCTCGTATTCATGTGCGCTTTCTGATTAACATACAATCAATAATATTAACCCTAAACCAGTTTAATCTATGTTGGTTGAATTTAATGCACAAATAAACTATTATTGGCGATCACTTGAATTTAAAATCACAATTAACCTAACAAGGTTATTAATAACTTATTAAGCGTGATTGCAAATACCAATTCCCTTTAAACATGCAATAAAGGTGATCAAGAAATAAATAATAAAATATAATACATATCAAGCAACATAATAAATAATCAACATCATTAATAATAATAATATCAATCATAATCATGTTAAAGCATAGCAAGATCCTAGGCATGATACTAACAAGATTAATAACAAACCCTAGCATGTCACTAAGCAATAAAAATCAAATCTTTAACCCTAACATGATACTAACAATCATAAATATTAGGAAGAGAATAAAAGGCATCATAGCAATCATATTTAATATTAAAAATACCCTAGACATGATACTAGGAATCATAACAACAACATAAACATGATATCTACATCGTAATTTCAATTAAACCATTAAAGTACTTACTTTGATGCCTCGTACCTCTTTCTAATAACAAAATACACACGTTAGTAACTTCAAGGAAAATAATAATCAAAACAATTAAATTAAATAATTGAAATAGAGATTTGGGACCAAACCCAGTGATGAGTGCCTTTCACGTCGAATCGTAATCGAATGAAACGAAAGTGTGGAAAGGTCTAGTGTTGTGGAAAGTTTTATTTCTTTTCTTTTCTCTTCTCTCTGTTTTTTAAAAACTTTATTTTAAGAAAACAGCCAATCCAGTTTGGTTGGTCCATGATATGGGTTTAATAGTGTTGTAGTTGGATGGGGTTTTCAAAGACCTTTCCGACGATATATTATGAGCCCAATTCCGATGAATATTGAGGAATTTATGGCCAATTTACTAAACTGGGCCCGGTTTGAATTTTAAGTACGGCCCAATGATCTAGGGGAGGGCTTAATATGATTTATCATTCCTAATGTAATTAGGGATGGTTTTGGTCTTCTAGAACATTCTAGAAGGTTTTATCATTCTTAATTCAATTAGGATTCTTTAGAGTTTTAATTAGATCGAATAGCATTTTCGGTTGGAATTATATTATTTCCCAAATTATTGTTGTAGGATAAAAAAACTTGTTGGCGACTCTTTTGCTCTATCTTCTTCCGTTTTGGACGCCACCGTACTTTAGTGTATGATCATAGTGGGGTTCAAGCTAGTGGGATTTTAAAGGCTTGAAACTATTCCCTACAGTTTTTGGCGACTCCACTGGGGAAGATTTCTATTTTAATTCCTGAATTTGTTTCGGCAATGATTTAGAATGAGTGGATGAGACTCGAAAAGTTCTAAGTATTTCATGTGCGTAATTTTGATTAACATTTTGTCATATGCATAAAAAGGTTCTCATTGGAAAGACCATCCGTAATGAGTCAAAAACATAAGGATTTTACACGTAGGAAATTTGAGAAAGGTCTTTCACAACTAGGACTGAAATCACACCGCGCGAAACTGGATGATTTTATTGAGCACAGAAAGCTGCTGAGGCATGTGGGAAGTAGCGTCAGGGGCCAGAGCTTGGCGCCATACTTTTAGCCGTAGCGCCAGACGCCAGTATTGGCGCCAGTCTCTGTTTGCTGGCGCCAATTTCCCCCAATACCGAGCCAGAAATATGCGTTCTAATTTCGACCGGTTTTTCGTGTTGTTTGCTCAATCCTGCTTCCTGATTGAGTTTTTTCTCATTTTTCTGAAACCCATATGTGTTCTACATATGGACATAACCCTCTGGGAATTCATGCTCTATCTACCCGATTGAACGCTCCTGGCAACAAAGGGTACATCTGAGAGGTTGAATTCACCAAACCATGGAAGTGAGTTTTTTCTAAAAACTCGCAGTGTCCTATCCACACGCGTTAACCCTTCACGGTTAGGCTTCTACGCGGTGCATCTGGACAATTAACCATGGACCCTATTTGACTAAACCATATACCGAACTTTAGAGAACTAGAGCCATGGTTAGGTTGCAAACGCATTGCATCATATTGTGCCTACTTGACTAATTGTGCATTATTTGTTGTGCATACTCTATGTGATTTTTCCTAACCGTTTGTTTGACTTGTGTTAAGACTAAATAAACTGATTAATGACAAAAGGACTTTGTTTAATTAATTAATTTGAGCTAATAAATAAACATAAAATCGAGTCAAAGTTCCTTTAAGTCAACCCGGATTTTTATTCCCGTATACTGCACAAACGTCAACTTGTTTTGGTCATAGCTGAAGTTCTAGAAAGAACTATGAGTCGTACAACCTATGGATCTGTAGCCCCGAGTTTTATCTTTAATTTGGCGTTGGTTTCATCCCAATCAGAGTTGCATATCAAAAGGTATGACTAAAATACCAAAGTCTGTCCAGTTTAATGCATATACGTGAAGTCTTAACTTAGTCTTTGCTTGAGTCTAGTCACATAGTCTAGCCACATGGTCATGACACGAGTCTTATCATGTCACATACACTCACTAGTCTTAGCACACACTTTGAGTACACATCACCATGGCCATATCTTAGGTTCATGCACGAGTCAGTCTTTTCCGTCATTTGAGTTAGGGGGTACATTCTATCCCTAATTCTTCATATCCCTCCACCTCCATCATTTTTTTCTTTTTTCACTTTCTATTCCATCTTTCTTCACTCCTTCCATCCATGTGTGTTGAATCGAGTTTGAGTCATATGATTGACAAACAAAAAATGAGGGTAATGATGAAACAACACAAGACAAGAGGCGAGCTTCAACGAAAAGATTTCATGACCTCTTTTTCTATTTCTTTTTCATTTTTTCCTTTCCCCAATAAGTCTAGCATAGGCACCTTTTCTTTTCCTTTAGATTATGTTTGTAATTTTTCTTTTCTTTTCCCTTTTTAATAAAATGAGCATTTATTTCCTTGAATATGATCATTTCATTACATTGCATTCAAAAAAAAAAAAAAAAAAAAAAAAAACATAACGAATTAAGCATAACCATACCAATGATTTAAGGCACCCCTTGCAGCCACATCATATCTCCTTTCGCCTTTCTAATTTACAAATCCTTTCTTCATAAACCACTTTGAGCCTCGTCTAACGATAGACCTTTCTTTTTTTAACCTACATCTATCTAACCTTGGGATGGGATGGTATGCAACTTTTGCAATTCTAAAAAAAAAAAGCTTGAGTGATTTCAAAAGATCAAAATAAATAGCAAAAATAAGCATAAGAAAAAAATAAATAAAAGTGTACAAAAGGGCAAGTGTTCCAATGTCTTTGATATGAAAATATCTTCGATAAGAACACGTCTCAGATTGCGTCTCTTATCGAGTGCTCAGTACCGTGCCTGAGAAACATGAATGCCAAGTGAGTGATAGACCGCATGATCGAGATTGCTGACACTTATAAAAATAAAATAAATGCTAAAGCAAAAAGAGCTAAAAAAGAGTAGAAAACCTCAAGCATAAAAATACAAATATTCAAAAGCAAGGATGCACACCTTGGGGGCTTATCTAGGGTCTTGAGCCTTTATCCCTTTCTTCTTCAATCCTTTAGCCTAACCACGTTACAACCCTTAAAAAGACCTTTTTGAGGAATACACACTTGTGCGAGGTTTGGCTAGAGCTACGTTCGGCCTGATTCCTAACGGATACATAGGCAACCTCACATCGAGGTGCGGCCGTAATAAACATGCATTCTTATTCACATTTACACACTTCCACCATGATCATATCAAGGGATTTACTATGCTCATCCCTTTTCACTTAGAGCTAGACTTGGGGGCTTGATCCCTACATCATTAGCTTACCTAGCCTAAGAGTCACCATTATTTGGCTTTTCTAACAATAATATTTTCCCACACACTTAGCTCTTGCGGCCTAACTTTAGTGTCATTATCACACACATCACGCATACATGACCAAATATATTTCCCTTAGGAACCCTTTGTCATGAAATCATAACGTTGAAGCATGCCTTATCATATCAAAATCGCTCATCAACCATAATTGTCATTGCATCACGAAGTATGAAGTGCTTAGCCTCCGTGCCTAAGTTACCCAAATACTTTCATCATTGAGTTAACCATTGAGATAGCATAGGATAGATTAATCCTTGCACCTTGAGAGACGGAATCAAATGACATTTGACTAAGCTCATTCAACATGCATCTTCAAACTTTTGATTTTCTTTTTCACGTCTTTCTTTTTCGGGAGAAAGTCGGTACCCTCCACAATTGACGGAAAATTTTTGCTTTTTTCGAGTCGTACTATCACATTACAATGCACACACGAGTCATGTACACATTGAGTCATGTCGTGTCATATCACTTTGGTTTGAGTCACACATGTGTCATTACACTTCGAGTCAAGTCAACCTTGAGTCAAACATATCGAGTCAAGTTTATACCTTCAGTCGTGTCAAGTCGATGAGTCAAGCAACATTAAGCCTTAGGTCAACCCTAAGATAATTGAAAAGATTGGCAAAGTTCTATAGTCAAAAAATAAATACAGGTGCAGCATAATAGGGAAGACCCTACTCCAATTCCTAGCGCCAGAGATATCTCAGCAACGACAGAGCTCGAAGCCTCTCAGAAAGGTGATTTCAACCTCATACATCAATTTCGGGTTGCTTGGTACGCCAGTTAACCCCTATAAGCAATTTGACATGATTAAGTAGTCGGTTTGATTACAATTGCAATAAGTGATTGACCTGACAAAAAATCGTCTCACTTAGCTTAAGCGCCTAAAACACTGGCTCATTACAATCGGTTCAAAAGCAAGCACTTAAACGACAATATTTCCAAATATGGATTGTCGCGCATTCTTATTAAACGACAAAGTTTTCCAAAAATTGGATTGTCATCCCCAACTGACAATATTTCCAAAAATGGATTGTCGTGCATCTTCTTCAACGACAATTTTTCCAACTTTGGATTGTCAACGCTGGCAAGTTTTCCGAAATTGGATTGTCATACACCCAGTTCCCTATAGCAAAATTTCCTAAAGGATTGTTGTAGGTTTCTATTCATCATAAGTATCGGAAAAAGTTCCTCAACGTGGATTGTCATTCATTTCAGTAAGTGGCAAATTTTCCCGAAGTGGATTGTCAGTCGACTTTTTTTTGCAAATGTTCCAAGACGCGGATTGTCAATAGTGGCAATATTTTCCCAAGAGGATTGTCGCATAGCGTTGGCAAATTTCCAAGGTGGATTGCTTTCGAGATTTATATTCCAAGATGTGGATTGTCGATCGTAGCAAAGTTCTTATGAAAGATTGTTACGAAGCATTGGCAACTTTTCCAAAAATTGGATTTTGGCAAATTTTCCGAGGTACGGATTGTCGCTTCATCGTGGCAACATTTCCAAGGATAGATTGTTACGTGGCATTGACAACTTTCCCTAAATCGGATTGTCATACATCATACAAGAGTTGTGTTGGCAACTATTCCCAAAGAAAAGAGGATTGTCATCATAGCAAAAGCACCGACATACTGGTTCACAAACAGCAAAAGCACCGACATACTGGTTCACAAGCAGCAAAGCGCCGACGTACTGGCATAGCAGTGATCTTTTCGAAGACTATCACGGCAGGAAGAAGAAGCTCTTTGTTCAGAACGTCAAAGCAGCAAGGTGGCATTCCCTAGCTTGCGGAAAGTTGTCACAAACAACTGAAGGTAATTTCAGGGCAAAATTGTCTTCGATCATAGTTCCTGAGGCATGGAAGATGATCATAATGCGGATGAGAATTATTTCGAAAGAAATAATTTTCGATGATATTCCCTTGGACGTGGAATATTATCACAGCGGGGAGGATAGTTTCAGGCGAAGCAATCTTCCAAATTGGAAGCAGTTACAAGGCGTAGCGGTTTTCAAGCGGGATGACATTCTCTAGCTTGCAGGAGGTCGTCAAAACAACAGGATACAGCAAATCGGTTACTTTCAGAGACGTGTGCTCGACGGTGCAAGATACGCGTTTCTTAACTCTTTTATTTGTTTAACTAACGCTAGTTTTGCAGGTATCGGCGTTAAAAGATTGATTTAGGATCGCAGAACGTTCTGAATCATTCTCTGTCCCTATCGATACTTTGGCTTTCGCTTTCGAAACTTGCGTTTCTCCAAACTCAGTCAAAGTGGGGGCTTCTGTAGACACCTATTTGTGTCTCCCCAAAACCAAACCCAGTGATGAGTGCCTTTCACGTCGAACCGTAATCGAATGAAACGAAAGTGTGGAAAGGTCTAGTGTTGCGGAAAGTTTTATTTCTTTTCTTTTCTCTTATCTCTGTTTTTAAAAACTTTATTTTAAGAAAACAACCAATCCAGTTTGGTTGGTCCATGATATGGGTTTAATAGTGGTGTAGTTGGATGGGGTTTGCAAAGACCTTTCCGACGATATATTATGAGCCCAATTCTGATGAATATTGAGGAATTTATGGCCAATTTACTAAACTGGGCCCGGTTTGAATTTTAAGTACGGCCCAATGATCTAGGGGAGGGCTTAATATGATTTATCATTCCTAATGTAATTAGGGATGGTTTTGGTCTTCTAGAACATTCTAGAAGGTTTTATCATTCTTAATTCAATTAGGATTCTTTAGAGTTTTAATTAGATCGAATAGCATTTTCGGTTGGAATTATATTATTTTATCTTCCAGTACGAGAATTTTATCAGAATTTCGAAAACGCGTTAAAAGCCGGTTTGGCGTCCAACCCCAGGCCTTGGCGCCTGGAACCAGGATTAGCGCCAGACGCCAGTCATTGGCGCCTGGCGCTAGCCACAGGTCCTGGCGCCAATAAGCCAGGGCTGGCGCCAAGTTGTTTTTGCAATCTTCAGACTCTGTTTTGATAAATTATCTTTTTTGGCTGATTTTCTCTATAAATATCGTATCAAAAACTCCGTTTTAAAGGACGGATTATGATCTATCATTCACCAACTCTCATCAAGATTTTCTTGATTATTCTCTCTCTCTCTCTTTTTCTAAACTAGCCTTTTCTCAAATACAAAATTCCGCATTCACAAGATCTTGATACACCTAGCCATATTCGAAGTTGCCTTCGCCCTACACGTGAAAGGTTTAATTTCTGAGGGTTTGGTCCCAAATCTCTATTTCAATTATTTTATTTAATTGTTTTGATTATTATTTTCCTTGAAGTTACTAACGTGTGTATTTTGTTATTAGAAAAAGGTACGAGGCATCAAAGTAAGTGCTTTAATTGATTAATTGATATTATGATGTAGAAATCATGCTTAGGTTGTTATTATGATTCCTAATGTTATGTTAGGGCGTTTTGATCTTCCTAGTATCATGTCTAGGGTATTTTTGATATCAAATATGATTCCTGCGATGCCTTTTATTATCTTTCAAATATTTATGATTGTTAGTATCATGTTAGGGCTAAAGGTTTGATATTTATTGCTTACTGACATGCTAGGGTTTGTTATTAATCTTGTTAGTATCATGCCTAGGATCTTGCTATTTTTATTATGCTTTAATATTAACATGAACATGATTATGATTATAATTGTTATAATGATTGTGAATATTATTATTATTATTATTATTATTATTATTATTATTATTATTATTATTATTATTATTATTATTTTGATAATGATTATTTTATTTATGATTATTATTGTTTTGATTATGATTATAACTTTATGATGATTATAATTATTATTCATGATTATTATTTATTATGTTGCTTGATGCTTATTATTTATTGCTTGATCACATTTTTTATTGCATGCTTAAAGGGAATTTGGTATTTGCAACCACGCTTAATAAGATAATTAATAATCTTGTTAGGTTAATTGTGATTTTAAATTCAAGTGATCGCCAATAATAGTTTATTTGTGCATTATGTTCAACCAACATAGATTAAACAGGTTTAGGGTTAATCCTATTGATTGCATGTTAATCAGAAAGCGCACATGAATACGAACAGAATAAAGTAGAGGCCTATTATTAGGGCAGGTTCAATCTCTTTTAGGTTGGATTTGTACCTTCATCCCCGAACCCTTATTTGGTTCATGACCTTATGGAGTTGACGATCTCTTGGATCGTTAAGGGGTGTAACCTTCACCTCGTGATGGTTTACAAGTTCCTTAAAAAAACTTGTTGGCGACTCTTTTGCTCTATCTTCTTCCCTTTTGGACGCCACCGTACTTTAGTGTATGATCACAGTGGGGTTCAAGCTAGTGGGATTTTAAAGGCTTGAAATTATTCCCTACACCAATATATAATTTATTCCTCGCGTACATAGACACTTACATAGCTCCTTCCTCATGCTTATAGCATCAACAGAAATTATATGAACCATAATAAAATTCTTTTTTAATATTACAAATTAAATTAAACATGTTTAATTAAACATGCTTTCTATCATGCCTTAAATAAAAGTGTGGTTCATATTTAACATGACAAACGATTATTTTCCAATCATTAATCCATCACAAACAAATCATGCTTCATAATTCAATCACCAATATCAATCAAATCACAATTTCCAATCATAATCCAGCATGATACCGCTTGGGATTAAATAATCAAGCCTAGCATGTTATTACATCATAAAAAATATGCTAAGTACGCGAACGTACCTCGTATACGATCTTATAATTACCACAACTAATAGAAATCGCTCACTTTGAAGTCTTCTACAAACCAAAATCATAATATGGCATTAAAATCTACTCCCCACAAATTTCCAGGAATATATACTCTTATTAAACCACTCATAATTTAATTAAAACAAACTGAAAATTAATTTAAAACCTCATACTTTAATCCTCCCTCCGTCCCCTTTTGATAGTCACTTATGCCATTTTTAGTGACCCAAAATGTAAGTCACAATTGCTTTTTTCAAGCACCATAAATTTTTATGCCAAAATTCTCTCCCATTTGCAAAAATATTTGTGCAAATTTAACTTTCCCATGTAAATTTTACTTTCCCATGTACTTTAATTACTTTCTCTATCTACTTTTTTTGCATACCCAATGTATATTTACTTTTTCAATGTACTTTTAATTTGCTACTTCTTATTTATGTTTATTAATTCCCGTGATTTTTTACCAAATGTGACTATCAAAAGGGGACGGAGGGAGTCCCAATTAATGGGTAGTCAAAATTCCTTCAAGAAACTTAATTTCTAACTTACTAACAAAAATTCCAGCAATATTAATTAATAGAAACTTATAGTAGTTATACTTTAAAACCCTCAAATTAAAAGTTTAAACCATCCTAAATCATATTCCTTCAATAATCAATTATTTATAAATAAAGGGTTTTGAAAATTGGGGCTTTTTAATTAAATTTAAAATCTGAAAATTAATTCACATCATACTTAAAATCAATCATCATAAAACCATCTAATTTATAATTAGATCTAGGATCAAACAAAAGAAAAATAAAAAGAATAATTTTTTTTCGAAAGTGGGTGGTCGGACAGCAGCTACGGCATCACAGCCGGCTATTGTCGTGCTACTTGTGGCACCGCCGCTGTTGCTGCTGGTGGCCGACAGCCCATCGATGGTGGTGCTGGCCGGCGGTGGTGAATGCCGAAAAAGAGGAAGGGAAAAAATAATGTAAAATATAAAGTAAAAGAAAAAAAAATAAAGGAGAAGGGAGAGAAAGTTTACCTTGGGTATTCTCTACTCTGTGCAAAGCTTAATTTGCCCAAGTGTTGATGATTTATACCCCTTTCTCTAGAAACCCTTCTTACCTAAACTTTCCCATTTTTAATCTTTCCTAATCCCTTTCCTAATAAAACTTTACTAAATTAAAACTTTCCTAAAATAAATCCCAACTTAAAAGAATAATTAATTAAATAAAACTTTTCTTTCATAAAATATTTCTAAACTTATTTAAAACAAATAATTAAAATGCCATAAATAATTTATTTCAAATTTATTTAAATACCTTACAAAATACTTATTTAAAATAAAATAAGTATAAAAATGCGGGGTATTATGTTGTACTTCTCTTTATTTCAACCTCATTACTCGCCATATAAAATGGGTCATAGTAGGGTCAATCCAAAGAAAACTCAAACACAAACACAAACGTACGAATTATCAAAAGCTAAGTACATATGCACCAATAAGAATAATCACACTAACATGAATATCCTAGCAATAGACAGTAAATAAAAAAATAAAACATACTTGCTATACAACACAAGTCAACTTACCCTTTACTCATAGTAAACAATATTAGTTATTAAATAACAGCTTTGAATGACGCATCGAATGAGTTTCTTTCCTTAAAAATATCCCATTATAAATGGAGCTTCCAATTAGGGAGCCACCCCCAATTGGCACCTATTATGCCACACTTGGTGACGGAATTCTAGCGCATAAATAATAAAAGAAAGTATAGCGTTATATACCCCTGTATAAACTTTGGTTAAATATAAAATCCCATAACTCCCCCCATATGTTCATACTCAAGGTATATACGTTCCAAAAGTTTTGGTTCGTATCCTCTTACACTTTATGTGATTTACCAATTTAACATGTGATGACTCCAACCAATCAATCAAGAATAAATATAACAACATTCAATACATACTTCCAATTCATTCTTGAATTAATTAGTGAGCACATATATTTATTTTAATTAAGGTTCCTTGCCTAATTTTGTGCACAAAATTGCACGATTACCTACCTTAGCTTGGTGCATAAAATGCACTAATAACTTCCTTGACTTAATCTGAACTATATGAGTGAGTAATAAACTAACTTCTTGACTAGACCTCAACTTATGTGGGTGAGTAAATAAATAAAATAACTTTCTTGACTCAACTCCAATAATAAATGGGTGAGAATAAATTTATGAATCATGCTCAATAATATAACTTTAGCTCTTTTAAACATGTATAAGCCTTGCTTATTAAAATCATGCCTTCTTAATAGTAAATAATAAATAATATAACATGATTTAATCTCTTTCAACTTGTATCACGGTCATAATAATAATTTCAACATATTCACATGCTTACATATAAGACATGGATAATCTATCAATTATTCCAAGTATCACAATAACAACTTAACATAATAAATCTCATACTTGATACCAATATAATTTCCTAACATGGTACATACTACGCATAATTAACACTTCCTACGTGCATAAGTACCTTGAATATTGCCTAAAATCGTCTACACTCGCTAGAAATCACCTAACTCAAAGCTTCCTACAAATAAAAAGATACATAACAATAATTAATCCACTATTCTCACAAATTTCCAGAAATTATAATACTCTTTAAACCTTAATAATCAACCTAATTTAATGACATAAAAGCATATAAAACTTTTTCTTGAAGTGAGTGCTTCAAATACTTACAAAAAGATTTAGTTTTCATGACTTAAATAAAATTCCAGCATACTTATTTAATATAAAACATCACCTTTAGATTAGGAAATCATATTTAAATAAATAAAACTTTTTTCCTTTTATGGGTAATAAAACTCTAACTCGATAATTAAAAAATAGTAGTGTGTATAATTAAATTACAACATTAAATTGAGGGCTTTAAACTTATTAAAAACATGTTTAAACCATGAATTAATTAATAGAAACAACCTAGCATCAATCCCTGACCAATTACATAAAATACCCAATTTTTAGGGTTCAAAATTTAGGGTTCTTGAATAAATAAAAATCTGAAATTTATGTGGATAATCATAATCCCAAAATCAATGCCAAAACATAACTTAAATCATGCTTTATTTGAATCACAATAAATCAATAGAATTAAATTAGGAAGAGAAAGAGGGTTTTTTTAACTACCAATACCGAAAAGAAGTGGAGAGAAGGTAACCAGCGGGGTGGCCGTCAGTGCTGCTGCTGGTCGCGGGTGGTCAGTGGTGGCGCCGGTGGGAGAGAAAAAGAGAGGGATAGAGGTGTGGAAAAGGGAGAGAAAAAGAAGAGGAAAAACAGAGGGAAAACAAAGAGAGGGTTTTGGGATTTTTGTGAAATATGACAATTATGAATCTTGAGTAGAAAATTTTTGAGATTTAAAGTATTGATACTTCCTTTTAAAACAAAACTCATAATTACAAAACTGTCATTACTAAATCCTACTCCCCCTTAAATTTTCTTTTGGGGCAAACTTATTGGGCCCTTAAGTTTTCTTAATTTCCCTATAAGTTGGTCCAATCATTTAAATAAAGTTGACCCAATTCAAAATGCTTTTATTGCCTCAATTCATTACTCATTTAATTTATACACACATATTATTTAAATAATTAATTTCTTTTGAAATAAATGAATCATTTTAATAAATAAAATAAATAATTTATATATGAAAATATTATAATATTACGGAGTATTACAAAAAACTCACTTTCATAAGCGTCGTGAAATGTAATCGACTATTCCCACCATCAACCACGAGAGTCAACAACACCTTTGTGTCGGCTTTGCTCCAATTTCCTTATTCGTCAATTTTTTTTTCTCATAAAAATTGTTTATATTTTTTTACATGTATTTTATTATATGCTAGATTTTCACTCTAAATCTTATCTTTATTTGTTGAATTTAGTAAGGTTATATTTGTAGTTTTTTTAAAAAGTGTATTTTTCACTACAAGAAAAATGTCTTTTCGTAGCGATTATTTCGTAGCGATTGTACATTCGCTACAATATGCAATTATGTTTGTGAAATAATTAAGGAAGTCGTATCATTTTACAATCGCCATGGTTTTCCCATATAAAATCGATACGGAAAACATAATAATACATATCCACACTATTTTTACACATTTATATAATTTTGAGAAATCGTATCATTTACAATCGCCACTACTAAATCCTAAAAATCGATACGAAAAGCCTTTTCAACACTAGATATATAAATATTGTTTGACAAAGCATACATAAAATATGTCATAGCTTATTGGTGAAACATTTAATATAAGAGTTTGAGGTTGCATGTTCGAATCTTGTAAAGATCATACGCATGTTTTTTTTTTGAAGAAAATGAGTTAATTATTTATAGCGAGTGTAATCGCTACAATAATCACCATGATTGGATGTAGTTTTTAGTATCGATTATTGAGGCCAACCCCAGCGATATTGAAAACCACTACTAAAGGCTAAGGCAACGGGGGATATTGTATCGAATGACCATTCGTTGGGAAAGCTTTTTGTTGCAATTACAATCGATACAAAAGGTTAAAATAATCGCTACGAAAAGGTTATTTTCTTGTAGTGTTTCGGTCTTTTTGATTTTAAGCTAGGAACTGTTCTGTTAAGCTTAATTTCAGTTCTGCTCCAATTAGTTCAGTTTAGTTTAGTTCCTAATTTCCTTCTCTCATACACAATTCATTTTAGTTCAATTTAGTTTAGCTCCAATCAGTTCAGTTTAGTTTATTTATTTTGAGTAAATCAGAACAGGCCCTTAATCAAACTAATTTTATTTAACTCATTAAATTTGGGTCGTTGGCTTTTTTTTTTGGGTATTTAGAAAGCTACAAGGGAGGATAATGAAAATCGATTACAAGATCACCTATAATCGAGAGGAAAGCTTCAACCACTTGAGTTATCCTCACTCTCATTTAGCTTATTGTTTAAAACAAATGATGTTAATATTTTAATTATTATTTAACTGCATTGTGTGCATATGAAAACTATGGAGTACTCCCCTCCCCCCCCCCCCCTTCGTTTTTTAAATACTTGCTCCATTTATAGATGTACGAAATTTTAGTAGAAATTGGAGAAAGTAGTAAAATATATATAAATCTAGTGGGGTATTATTAATCCCAACTTTTGTTTATTATCTATCACTCCCAACTTTAGGGGGTATTATTTTTTGTTGCACCCAAATGACTTGCAACCGGTTAATCAGGTAAACATTTGTGAATTAATTTTTTTTGCACATGTATCAATATGTAATTGGATGAAAAATAAATAAAGAAACTAAAACAAAATTTATAAAAAAAAAAAAAAAAAAAAAAAAAAAAAAAAAAAAAAACCCAACAACCATCCCCTTCTACCAGACCACCACCACCACCTCCCCTTACATTCTCTCAGCCACAACCACTAGTGAACCCAGCCACCTTACCAACACCACAAGAAGCGCAACGCATCCCTGGCCCACCTCGACGCCGGACGCACCCCCACCATGGCCCACATCGACGCCGGACGCCACCTTCTCAGCAACAACACACCACCAAATAAGAACATCAACCACCACCGTCACCTCTCATCTCCGATCTTCATCAACCTCAATTAATCACCTTCACACCCACAACCCACCTGCTGCACTCGCCTAGCACCACCACCACTACCGAACCGCACACAATCACACACCACCTCTGCCAATTCGTCCAGTACCACCACCAAACCACACACATTCACACACCACCTCTTCCAACTTGCCCAGCACCACCTCTGCCAACTCGCTCAACACACACTCACACCCCCAAATCACCAATTAGGCGCACAAGCAGCAACAATTAGCAATTTATGCTCCAATTCAAATTAAAGGGGTTGAAATTTGGTGGAGAACGGGGCGAAAACGGCGGGGGATGGGGAAGATAAGGTGGGTTATCAGGAAGAGGGAGTGGTGGGCGCCGTTTTCCGGCAGCGGGGGAGGGGATTTCAGGGGTGGGGGCGAATTTCCGGCGGGGTGGGGGTGGTGATGGAGTGGTTTACGGGATAAGGGTGGGGGCTGGGTTGGGTTTTTTTACAAAAAAAAAATAAATTTTTTTTTTTTGGACCTATCACGTGTTGACACATGTCTAGGTAACCTACTATATCAGGTTGGATAACCTGTAGGGTGCAATAGAAATTAATACCCCCTAAAGTTGGGAGTGATAGATAATAAACGAAAGTTGGGATTAATTTCGGCGGATGAGGCAAAGTTCAGATTAATGGGAGCAATTTTTCCTTTTTTTTTAGGTCCACCAGTTGAGAGAAATGAACTAAATATTATAAAAGCTTTCCAAACAAGTAAATAGAGCAAGAATTTAAAAACGAAGGAAGTAGTTAATTAATTAGATATATATATTTGATAAATCAATTATACTCCCTCTATCCCATATTTGCATGACTGTATTCTATTTTGGGCGTTCTAAAATATTGTGTCTATTTTAAAAAATATACTCGTAACATATTTCTATTAATACAACTTTTTACCTTTTCTATATAAAATTCACATGTGCCCAAAAAATAGGGCTGGCAATCGAATCAGGTCGGGTCGGGTTCGTGTTCGGGTCAGCTGATTTCGGGTCAGCTACCCCTTGACCAGAACCTGATCCATTTAACATTTCGGATTGAAAACCTCAACCTGAACCTGATTATTTCGGGTTTGGGTCAACATGAAAATGACCCTATTTGACCTGATTTTTTGTTTAGGTTTAAATAAGGTTATTTCAACCTGAAATTAACCTAAATATGACTTGAAATTAACTTGAATATGACCTTAAACAGACCTAAACAAGTGAACAACCAAATTTCAAACCACAAACATTCAATGCTTCAAACAATCAAACCTAACAAATAGTCCAAAATAAAATAGCATAGTCTAAGTACGGTACCTAATTATCAATTACAAACCAAGAATGTACTAACAAATTACAAACCAAACAAGTTCAAATATTCAAGTTCTCAAATAACATTAGAGGATTCAAAAGTGCTTTCAAGTTTTTCAAAGCCGGGTGATGTATGTGGCGTATCATTCTTGTTTTCCATCTCAAGCTTCATATCCACAAAGCATTTCCAATCGAGGATCCATAGAGTCTACAAAACACACACAAAAAAAAAAGTTACCATCAATAATACATAACATAAGAAATAAAATCAGATTACATTATATATAACATCATTTACTACAACCTCATCTAATCTTTCGACTCTTTCTCTCTCTAACTCTCATCTCTATCCTCCACCGTCCCCCTTTTTCGTAGCTTCTGCTAGCCGACGACTGGCGGGTTTTGCCTAGCCATCGCCGGCGAACCCCACCCTTTCGTAGCTTCCCTCTTTTGCTATTTAATTTTAGTTTTTTTGGGTCTGTTGGTGAAGAACAGGGGTTCCTCTTTGGTCGTCCATTATTTGGGTTCATCGTCAAGTTCTTGGCGGCTTGCTTCAACAAATCAAGAACCAAAGGCTAGTCTTAACGCCGTCATCGAAAGGAATTTTGTTAATTGATTCCCGACGGTAAAGGTGAAGTTAAGGTTAGGGTTTCCTCGTGTACCCAAGGTTAAGTTCAATGAAGGGGTTCTTTGAGGTTCCGTTGACAATTGTTCTCGGTGTGGGTTGGGTTGGTGCCGGTGAGGTTTGATTCGTTGTCTTTTCCTCTGTTCTCTTGCAAGTTTGTTTGTTTTTCCTGATGGCATTAGCTTTGTTCTTTCTGATGTTCGTGTGTTTGTTTTCTTTGCTTTGGTTAGTTGTGAATAGTTTGTTGTTATTTATTTGTCTTAGTTCATCTATGACGTCCTTGTGTATTTTGATGTTTTGGTTGTTGATTTTTAATAATTCTCTTTCTCTGCGTGGTGATGAGTTAGAGGTTCATAGGGTTATTCTGGTTATGGAGGTTAATGAAGTGCGGTCGTTGTTCTTGGAGCCTTGTTGGTCGGTTTTAGGGGTTGTAAGGTTAGGCAATCCCTTGTTAGTTAGGTTGGTGGTTCGTGTGGTTGCCTTTTCGGGGTGTGTCTTTGTTCCCCTGGTAGTTAAAGTTTATCGGGTGAAGGGGAGTTCTCAATCAGGTGATGGGGTTTCCTTCTCCGGGAGTATGGATGTTATTTCTTGTTTGGTTTTCTAGGGGGTCAAGTTTCATATGCAGTTGGAAGAGTTCCCTTGCATTTGGAGATTGCAGGGGGAAAGTGGTTTTGAGAGAAGCGGTTTGTTTGCAGTCCTTGTTGCTTGGTTGTGGGATGATATAGGCATTTATACAATTGCAATCATCCCCTTGTTGTTTGTTTTGGTGATGACAAAGTCAGTTATCGCTGTAGATCAAAATCTTGAAGGAGGCTCCCCATCTTTAGTGTTTGGGGTAAGCAAAGTCCTCCATTATCTTGCACTCTTTGTGGGTAGAGTTGCAAGAAGAGAACCTGCATTGGAATGTATGGTTTATCATGATAGAGTCGTTCAAGTATACGACTCTTTTGGGTTTGCTCCAAGACTCCTAGGATGCGACTTTGATTTTCGATCCCTGGGAGTGGAATGGTATCAAGGGTTTTTTCTTCAGCAACATGGTGCACTCATTTTCCGATGCCAGTGCCACTTCCGGTTTTCTGCATTGAGGTTATTCTGTGTTTTCTGTCCATCTCGAATGTTATGGTTAATTCGGCATCTCTCGGTCCACATTGAGAATGTGGTACGATTTTCTTGGTTGGCTAGGCTCTGTAGTATTTGGGGTGCTGTGAATGTTTTTTGATACTCTGGTTCTCTTCATATTTCCTCCTTTGGTCATTGTCAGGCACTCTATGATGTTAGGTTTAGGTGTGTTGTCTTAGCATCTTTACACAAGGTAGTTTTGGTAGTAGTTCGTGTTAGGTTGGTTTTTGCTTCTTTTAGCTCTATTAGGTTGTAATATTGCTTTTATTTATTTATTTGATAGCTCTTTTGTCAAAAAAAAAAAAAATCATTTACTACCTTCCCCAAAGGCCCAATCCCTTAAGAAAATGATAGACTCCACTGTTTCTGGCTTCAATGAAATTCTATAACAATCAAGTACCTGACTTTCGGTACTAAAGGCTGATTCAGAAGCCACAGTTGATACGGGGAAAGCAAGAACATCCTTAGCCATTTGAGCTAAAACATGGTAACGAACAGAACAAGTTCTCCAATAAGCTAAAATATCAATGTTGCTGGATTGAGGCATAAGTGGCTCCTCATAATACATATCCATCTCTTATTTCATAGCCACATATGATTGCTTCACAGAAAAACCATCAAAATCCTATAAAAACCAAATCATAAATATCAGATTATATTATTATATAAACAGATTATAAACAGATTATATAATCAGATTATAAACAGATTATATAAATCAGGTTATAATCAGCTTATAAAAATCAGATTATAATCAGCTTATAAAAATCAGATTATAATCAACTTATAAAAATCATATTATAAAAATCAGATAATAAAAATCAGATTATAATGATCTTACTAAAATCAGATTGTATAGATCATAATATATAAATCAGCCACACTATGCAAAATCAAATTATATATAAAAGTTAGATTATAACTAAAAATAATCAGAATATTAATCTCATAATACACAAGTTAACTTATATTAAAATCATATTATAAATATTAATCTCAGAATTTACAAATCAGATTAAAAGAAAATCAAAATATATAAAGTCAGATTTCATAATACAACAAAACTGATAAGGGAAGAAGTGTTTACCTGCATAAAATCATCACAAGGTTCCTTCACAACCTCAGAATCAGTAGATTTGAGATTTACATTACTTGATGAAAAATGAGATGCGGCATAAGAATTGTACAATTCGCTTATAAAATCGTCAACTTTAGGGAACTCAAGCTCATATTCAACACCGACCCCATAGATCATCTTGTAACCCCATTGGACACATTGAATCTTATATCGTGGATCCAACACCACAGCAACATCCATAAATGTACTAAAATCAGCCTAATACTTTCCAAATTTGTCAAGCATCTTGTTAGCCATTTTTTTCATAAAAAGATCTGAACTTCTCTTTTCATTTATTAACAATAATCTAACCTTTAATACATTAGAAAAGTAAAGATTGGAAGTAGGATATTTGGTTCCGGAAAAGGCTAGTGTAACATCATGAAAAACTTTCAAAAACTTGCATATTTTCTCTACTCTACCCCATTCTTCTGTGGAAGGACAATGAATATAGTTGGCATCAAATTTTTGAAAGTGAATTAAAGATTTTTTGAAATACAAAGCACTATCAAGCATCATGTAAGTGGAGTTCCATCTAGTGGGAACATCTTGTTGTAAAGATCGAGTTGATTAAAGTTCAACATGTGCTACACAACTTAAGAATCTTTGTTTTCTAGCTTGAGAACTCTTACAATATTTAACACTCTCTCTAATCTTACACACATCCCCATAAATCTCTTTTAAACCATCTTGAACAACTAGATTAAGATTTTTAGCAAAAACATCATTTGAAAAAGCATTATCTAATGTAATTGAGAAAATGTTTTTTTGAATGCCCTATTCCTTTAACAACCCATCCACATGATCACATAAATGAATGCCGCTATGAGGGGGAGCAATTTAAGAGAAGTTCAACATCTTTTTTTGCAAATACCAATATTTATTAACATAATGAGTTGTTAATAAAATGTATCCATCAGTGGTTATGGAAGTCCAACAATCAGAGGTCAATGCAATTCTACCAGAAGAAGAGGCCAACACATTTTTCAATTGCTCTTTTTCCTTTTTATGCATCTTAAGCATATCAGATTTAATGGTATTTCTTGAGACAGGTTTGAAATTAGGATTCAGATAAGAAAATAATATCCTAACACCCTTATACTCCACAAATTGAAAAGGCAGATCATGCTCAACAATAACAAGACACAACAATTCACGAAAATAGGTAGCATCAAATTCAGGCATTCTATTTCCTACACCAGAAGATGTTTTCCCTAAAATCATTCCTGTTCCATTTTTATTATCACCATTAAAGCACACAACACACTTTTTACATTTGCAAATCAAATTACCATTTTCATCAGGCTCTTCCAAAAACTCAAAATGCACCCAAACATCAGAAGAAAGGCGACGTTGGCATTTCTTACCAGTAAAAAGCACACGAGGTGTTTTAGGGGAAGCTTTGTGGCTTTTGGTCTTTCCCTTATTATCCATTGTTGAATCAATTTCTCCATCCTCTCTGAAAGAAAGTTCTTGAATATTGTTGGACATAATTACTTCCTGCCAAATTACATTAACTAGAACTACTTCTTTTATCATCCAAAAAATTAGATACTTGTAAATAAACAAAAAAATCAATTCATACAATCCATAACAAAATCATTAAATCAATCTGTATAATTAGTATAATGCTTATATCAATTGTATAATTACATAAAATCAATAACTAGCATAAAAATAACAAAATCAATTCGTATAATCCATAAATTAATTCGTATAATTACATAAACTAGCATAAATTCGCATAAATCCATAAATCAATTTGTATAATTACATAAACCAGCATAAATTTGCATAAATCAATTCGTATTATTAAATAAACTAGCATAAATTCGCATAAATCTATAAATTAATTCGTATAATTACATAAACCAGCATAAATTTGCATAAATCAATTTGTATATACTTTTAAAATAACAAAATCAATTCTTATTGTAAGGAGGGTGTTCCCGTCTAAGGGGTCCTCTCCTTAAATGCCCTTGGCCGCTTAAAAGCCTAGGACTTTACACTTGTTAGGGTGTATTAGGATTTGAATTCCTGACTGTTTGGGAGACCTTGAATTAGAAATGATTCTATCATACACGCTTTTTTGTAAGGAACAAGTAGGATTCGCCAATGAGTTTTAGGAAAACCCATAAACCTCGTTCATGCCTTTCTCCCAAGTAGAGTTCAAGGGATATTTAGCGTGAATCGTAAGTTTACCCATGTCCAAATTGGTCTACATAAACCAGAAATGAGTTCGAGAGCTAGGTGTAGGGAATAATTCAAGCTTTAATCCCACTAGCTTGAACCCCACTGTGATCATACACTAAAGTACGGTGCCGTCCAAAAGGGAAGAAGATAGAGCAAAAGAGTCGCCAACAAGTTTTTAGGAACTTGTAAACCGTTCACGAGGTGAAGGTTACACCCCTTAACGATCCAAGAGATCGTCAACTCCATAAGGTCTAGAACCAAATAAGGGTTCGGGGATGAAGGTACAAATTCAAGCTAAAAGAGATTGAACCTGCCCTAATAATAGGCCCCTACTTTATTCTGATCGTATTCATGTACGCTTTTCAATTAACATGCAATCAATAGATTTAACCCTAAACTTGTTTATCTATGTTGGTTGAATTTAATGCACAAATAAATCTATTATTGGCGATCACTTGATATTATAATCATATTAACCCTAACAAGATTATTAATTATCTTATTAAGCGTGATTACAAGTACCAAATTCCCTTTAAGCATGCATAGAAGGTGTGATCAAGCAATAACAATAAATATCATCAAGCAACATAATAATAATCAATAATCATGAATAATAATTATAATAATCATAATAATAATAATATCATCATAAATAAAATAATCATCATCAAAATAATAATAATAATAATAATAATAATAATAATAATAATAATAATATTCATGATCATCATAAATTATAACAATTATAATCATAATCATGTTCATGTTAACATTAAAGCATAATGATAGCAAGATCCTAGGCATGATACTAACAAGATTAATAACAAACCCTAGCACGTCACTAAGCAATAAAAATCAAATCTTTAGCCCTAACATGATACTAACAATCACAAATATTAGGAAGAACATAGGAAGCATCGCAGGAATCATAATAAGCATATTTGATATTAAAATTACCCTAGACATGATACTAGGAATATCATAATAACAATGTAAACATGATATCTACATCATAACATCAATAAAAACCATTAAAGTACTTACTTTGATGCCTCGTACCTCTTTCTAATAACAAAATACACACGTTAGTAACTTCAAGGAAAATAATAATTAAAACAATTAAGTTAAATAATTGAAAGAGAGATTTGGGACCAAACCCTCAGAAATTAAACCTTTCACGTCTAGGGCGAAGGCAACTTCGAATATGGCTAGGTGTATCTAAGTCTTGCGAATGCGGAATTTTGTATTTGAGAAAAGACTAGTTTAGAAAAAAAGAGAGAGAATAATCAAGAAAATCTTGATGAGAGTTCGTGAGAATTGGTGAATGATTAAGAGAGAATTAGAGAATTAATGATTGCGAATGAAAACTGATTGTAGGTGAATGATGGATGTAGATGATGAACGAAAACGGAGTTTTTAATACGATATTTATAGAGAAAATCAGCCAAAAAGATAAATTAAACAAAACAGAGTCTGACGCATAGAAAACAGAGCTGGCGCCACCCTTGGCTAACTGGCGCCAGGCACCAACACTAGCGCCAGGCGCCAGGCCTGGTTCCAGGCGCCAAGGCCTGGGGTTAGGCGCCAAGCTTATTTCCAACGCGTTTTCGAAAATCAGATAAGTTTACCGTACAGGAGGATTAAATCATATAATTTCCTTGAAAATGCTATTTGATTTTGATTAAAACTCTGAAAAGTCAACAAAAGTCAATTTCTCAATGCTAATTGAATTAGGAATGAAAAGAACCTTCTAGAAGATTCTAGAAGACTAAAACCATTCCTAATTGCATTAGGAATGATAAATCATATTTGGCCCTCTCCTAGATCATTGGGCCGTATATAAGGCTCAAACCGGCCCAGTTTAGTAAATTGGTCATAATTTCCTCAATATTCATCGGAATTGGGCTTATAATATATCGTTGGAAAAGTCTTTGCAAGCCCCATCCAACTACACTACTATTGGACCCATATCATGGATCAACCAAACTGGATTGGCTGTTTTCTTAAAATAAGTTTTCAAAAACAAAGAGAAGAGAAAAGAATTAAAACTTTCCGCAACATTAGACTTTCCACACTTTCGCTTCATTTGATGATGATTCGACGTGAAAGGTACTCATCACTTGGTTTGGTTTTGGGGAGACACAAATGGGTGTCTACACTAGGGTTCCAAGATAACGTTCCCTTTAGAAGGGAATCGCGATCCTAGCCCTAGTGCGGCCTCTACTAGCTCTTCCTTTGCACAATTTCATCACCAAACAATATATGCAACGTGATACCTAAAACTAAGTTAGTTGATTTTATTTACACGTATTAATCATGTAGGAATTACATTACAAAAGTCGTTATTCTTAAAAAAACAAATTCGTGAAGAGAACAAGAAATAAACAATATTCTCCTTGTCTTTAGTGATAAAACAACAATTAATTATTCAAATTCTAGTCTTGATTAACGAAAGAGTACTATGTGAATTAATTAATTAGAATTTTGTTTAAAGTGATGAAACAACACTAATTAATCAATTAAAGTTGTTTAAACAATAAAAGAAAAGTGATTTATCTAAGTGCTCAGGAAACTAACCGTTCTTCTATGTATGCTTAGATCTCCGTCTTAGATGTTTCTGGACCTTCTTTCTTCTTTGTACCTCCAAGGGATTCAATGGATGGATTAGGGTTGTAGAGTAGTTGGGAAGAAAGAGGAAAAAGTAGTATGATAGTAAGAGGGTTTGAGAAATTAGGGATTTCAGAAATTTAGGGTTTTTAATTTTGATTTTCTGTCTGTTTAGAGCTGTGCGAAGACCCCTTTTTATAGGCGTAGGAATCTCGATTTAGGGTTTTAGAGCCGCACCGTAAGGTGTCGCGCGCAACACTTTGAGTCGCGCTTGTGTGCCGCGCCAATCTCAATGAGTCGCGTGCGCCAGCCGCGCGCAACTGATTGAGTTGCGCTGGTTTGCGGTTTGCCTTATACGAAAATGCGTTTTTAAAACTTCCATAACTTTTAATTGCGAAGTTGGATTTAGGCATGTGAGATATAAATGGAAAGATCTGGAATTCTACTTTCCAATGCCTTTAAAATTAGGTTAAAATCTGTTATGGATCATAAGTAATGGCCGTTGGAGTGCAAGGGTGTCGGTTTTGGGCCTGGTTTAGTGTTTTGATCATAACTTCTTCGTTTCTGCTCGGAATTGGGCTTATAATATACCGTTGGAAAGCTCTTTGAAAGGGCTATCCATCTGTATAAGCCTTGCACGAGAATTTGATGGTTGGTTAATTTTTTTGGCTCGGTAGTTTTACATTGTAGGTTCCATTGAATCCAATCATTGTATTTGACGCATTTGGGTCCGTTATTAATCAAGTTTAAACATGTATGAACACTTTTTAGACCTAATTAGTAATCAGACAAGGCTCTAAGACAACTTTTTCTCAAAATGGGTTTCAAGTTACTTCATAATGCTTTTCGTTGTCCATAAACACTTCAACTTTGATCTAGCATGAAGAATGGGTTTTTATAACATCTTCACACTTCCTTTTCGGGACAAGAGGCCAAAAGTAGGTGTCTACATTTAGCCCTCACTTTGATTGAGTCTAGAATAGACGATGATCAAAGAAATCAAGGAAATAAATCTGAGACTCATTCTGCGAAGTTCTCTAAGGCTAGAGAATCTTTCAGTAATGTTTAAGTATGTCGAAACAGTCCTTGGTTCGCTTAGTGTTTGAAACAAGTAGCTATTAAGGCTAGAAAAAGTTTTCTCTAGTCTTAACGTGCCAAAGAATCCAGATTGATCCTTTGCAATTTGTAGAACACTTTTACAAGTAAAGGTGCTCTGGGCGATGTCAAGTCATGAGAAGAGATCGGTTTTAAAAAGAATAAAAGGGGATGATTTCCTCTCAATCATGTCATCGTTGGTCTAAAGTTCCTTGATATGTCATTGAAACTTTAGCCTGACTTTAACAAAGTAAAAAGAATGAAAAAGGGTTTTCGATATTCGAACCGAAAAAGGTCCGGCATTCGAGCCGAGTCCGGTATTCGAATCGGATGTCCACAAGATAGAAATACATGTCTCAGGACTGGAGGCATATATCAAAATCCAGCTAGAGGGAAGAAAGTCAGCAACTCTCTGAGCAGTTTTTTCCACAAGATGATAACACGTGTCTCAAGACTGGGGGCACGTGACTACATGGGTGCGACATCGTCTCGTCGCTCTTTATACGGGGGGTGGACGGACACCCTAACTATCCAGTAAGTTAGTAAGCTCACTAACTACTGTATTTGCTTCCATTCAAGAAGTGCTTGTTCTTGAAGGTTCAGCGCCTGTCGACTCGTAAGCTAACGCCTACAGTAAATAGTCTACCTTTTAGTTCCGAGAGGTAGATCTCGCAAAGCTTGGGTAGAGGTGAAATTTTACACAACACCTACGCCGTACAATTTTACGCTGTACGCTACGCCATTTGCATTTTTACGCTGCATGAAAACGCCTTCTTTTTGCTTTGGACGTGAAAAAAAAGAAAACCCGGACACTTATAACGTCAGTACAGTAAAATGACAAACCTGTCTATGGGTGTTTTTATGTAGAGCACCACCACGGAACGTCTTAAGGCACGCTTATGAAAAACGTTCAAAACGTATGCTTGGGGAAGGCACAAAGCACGGTGTGCATGTAAAATGATGCAAAAAACTATCAAATAAGAAAATAAACTACAAATTCAAAGCAATTAAAAAAGGATTTTGATAATTTGCGCGCCATTACGTCTAATAACGAGCCAAAACCGTTGAAAAAATGATCAAACGGATCAAAATCCGGATACCGGTCATTTTAGTGACCAGTATCCGCATGCAACTCAGTAGGTCACGCTGGCCAGGCGTGCGCATCATTCTGAGTTGCGCTTGTCTGTCACGCGCAACTGATTCAGCTGCGCGCGACACTTAGTTCAGCAAAAAGAAAATCGCGGAGCGCGATTTTTCATTTTGTTCTCTCTCTCTCCTTTCTTCACGATTTTCGCTTCTTTCTTTCTCTAAAGAGCTCGGATTTTCTTGTTTTTTCGAAGTTAAAGGAAGTAGATCTCGTCCCTTATTTATTTTTACCATAATCCTATGTAAGTTTTTGCTAAAATTCATTCCCTTTTGGCTGAGTTTTGGGCGATTTTCGAACCATTAAACCCCAAATTTCGAATTTGGTGGTTTTTTTATTCGGCTTATTTCCATGAAATTGTTAGCTCCATGTCAAACCCCAAATTTTGAATTTTAGGCGATTTTCAAACCATTAAACCCCAAATTCATTCCCTTATGCTATGTTTAAGGAGCATTTTTGTAATACCCCTCATGATTGCATCAAAAGGATTTGATATACTACTCATATCAACAAGATGCATCTTCCTTTTATGGAGCTCACACGCTAAGAATACTCCATAGTTAAGCGTGCTTGGCTGCGAGTAGTCTTGGGATGGATGACCTCCTGGGAATTCTTCTTGGGGTGCGCATGAGTGAGGACAAAATGCGCCGGAAGGACTTGTGTTGGTTTATGGGGACATTTATTGGCCCTCGATGCGCATTTCGTGACAATAGGCACCTCTCTAATTTGTTTGGGGTCGGGGTGTTACAAATGGTATCAGAGCAACCCTGCGACCACGTGCTGACCGTGGATAATTAATCCTATGTCAGTCGTCTAGCGGGGGAGAATTCTTGGGCCATATGGCCGTAGCCAGACTGGATGTAACACTTTGGCTACCCAGTTGTCATTAGGCGTAATACTGGAGTCCCTAGCTTTCCAGGCGCAACGAGGGCGTTGCCGTTCTCAAGTGGGGGTGTATGTAATACCCCTCATGATTGCTTCAAAATGATTTGATATAATACTCATATCAACAAGATGCATCTTCCTTTTATAGAGCTCATACGCTAAGAATACTCCATAGTTAAGCGTGATTGGCTAGGAGTAGTCTTGGGATGGGTGACCTCCTGGGAAGTTTTCTCGGGGTGTGCATGAGTGAGGGAAAAATGCGCCGGAAGGACTTGTGTTGGTTACCTTGCATGAACATTTCTTCGTTTTAATATGTTCTTGTTTTTTTCCGTCGAATCTGTTGTTTTACTTGATCATTTTGGTTATACTTGTTTATTATGAAGTGAATTATAGTATTGGAACTAATATAACTTTCATAAATTATGTTTTGAAAATTTTGAAATTGGAAAATATTGAACAAAGTGTACTCTTAGCTTTTTTTTCTCTCTTTTTTTTTTCTTTTTCTTTTTTTTTTTTTTTTTTTGCCATGTTCAAACTTCAAAATTCATTGGTAGACGATAATTGTATTAATGTTACTATTATTCGCCTAAGAGTAGCTGATTCTTTGAGATTTTAGAATATAATCTATTGAATGCTTAGTTGAAACTGGTATAGGATGGCTCTTGTGGGTGTTGGAAGCCTCCGTTTACTGAGTATAACTGCAGGTATCGTAGCCCCCAAGTATAGGTGGCATTCGACTTGTTTTCATGAATTTGTTTGTTTGTATTGCAACAAATTTCATGCGAAGTTGTAAAGTATTAATCCTATATGAGCATATCAAGCATATATGTGTTTTTTTTTTGTTCTAATTTTGACTTTGTGCTTGAACTTTATTTCTCTTTTGTTTTGCTCACATAGACTATACTTGTTAATTTTAATGTAAATTGAAGTGTTTAGAACAACAATTAGGCATTAAAATTATAAATGAAATTTTGAACTTTTATAATAACATGAATTTGTTCTTTGCGACTCATGTTTATTTTTTCATGCGTAAGTTTCAAAATTGGTTTTATCAATGATAAAAATAACCGACGGTTATTATTATTCACTTATAAAACTGTGTTCTCAAGATTTGCGCAAAACTAGTTAGTTTAGGAAATTTTTGAAGACATCATCGAACTAGAGTAGTTTGGCTATACTTCGGGCTTTTGATCCCCCATTTTATGTTATCGAATATTGTAGCCCCCAATGTTGGGTGACTTCGATGACTTGTTTGTTTTTAATAATTAGACCCTTTCATGTTGCTTGAAATGGGTCTAGAAATCCCGTGTTTCGTCTTATTATGATAACGACTAGGATCTTAGAAACGATTAAACTAGTGTGTTTAAATCGTTTTTTGACCATTCATAATTTTAACAAAGAAATTTGCTAAGTCTAGTAATATTGGTCATTCATTAGAACAAGTAAGAGGAAAAATGAAATGTTGTTCAAATTTTTTCGTCTATTCTTGCTACTTTTGAATTCTTTCTCTTGAGTTCGAATTTTGTCAATGTTTTGAAGCTTGAGAAAGTAGATGTTATCCTCCTTGCGAAATTCCAATGGAGAATAATTTAGAATAAAGACTCCTTAATTTAGAATTTAGGAGTCTTTTGTCTACATTCTAACTCATGAAATTGTTTGTCTTATGTTAATTATGTGTCTTGATACAATTTTCATGATGAATGATTGAGTACTAAACTTTCGTATGAGAAAGTATTTTTTATGTATCATGATTTTATTTCTTTTCTCTTTACTAGTCATACTCTCTAATCTCTAGAGTAAATTGAGCTATTGAAACAACAATTATGCACTAAGATTAGTTCTTGAAGTTTTAACTTGAAAATGGCTCGAATATGTAACTTGAAAATGGCCAAGTTCAATTGTAAACTTAGTTTTCAAAGGAACAAAATGATTATTAAATCATTGTGATGCATTTGAAAATTGTAAGGCTCGAGTTCTACGCAAACCATTTGTAGTTTAGGCGATTCTCGAAAGTAGCTCAAATGGCATAAATATCTCATTTTATTTTTTTGTTGATATTGAATCCCCCATGTGTCGGGTTACGCGCATTCTTGCTATTTCACAAGCCTTGGAGCCCCCACTTTGGGGTATTTCTAATAACTTGCTATTGTTTAGGTCATTCATATAATCATGATATTCGGATGGACCTATGTATGTATCCTATTTTTGTTTTTTAGATACTTAGGACAATGACATGGCTTTTGCATTTAAGTTAAAGTCATGTTCAAGAAAGCAAGTTAGTTCTTTGCTTGTTTACAAACCAAAAACAATTGTGTTTAAGGTTTAGTAATCTTACCTAATGTCTAAACGTTTGTAAAGATCATTGCGGTGATTTTATTCTCAAAGTTGATTTAGAACATCAAATATTTTCTTTGTTCTTATCAATCTTTGATTTTTGTCTTGTAGGTGGTTCGTTTACCACCCCTTAGCCAATATTCGCAGGAGAACTAAGCGAGAACAAGTTCGAGTCAAGAATAAGTTGAATCTTGATTCATTCCTTTTGGAAATATTTATGTATACGCATGTATTATCCAAACGGTTATTGAGAATCTGAAAATTTATTATTTGAGAAAACAAAAATTCAGAATGGAAATTTTGAATACTATTTTTATTAGAAACATGTTGTTTCGAATTAGTATTCAAAATTTGAAAAGGGTCCAATAGTTTGTTTTGAAAAGCAACTTTTTCTAGTAGGCAAAAATCATAATCATATTGTTTTCAAAACTGGACCCAAAATGGACAGAAAAGTCTAGCTCGTAATTGAGTATGACTTTTTTGTCCAAGATTGATGAAGGTAAGTTGTAATTTGCAACTTATTTCAACAAATATATGAAAATGTGAGCAAACTTTTGTATATCCAATTTTGTCATCTCTCCCTTTTTAGTGTTTGTCATCATTGTCATACTTTGATAATTGAAAGTGAAGTTCTTCCAATTAAAAAGTGTCGTAGTTTGAAAATGAATGCTTATCAAACTTAGGTTTGGTGGAGTGTTAGAATAATTCATAAAATCGTTCTAATCATTCTCCAAAATATGGTCTTATTTCGAAACGAGAATCGAGGTAAGACCTATATTTTTGTAGCCCCCAAGTGTAACCTTCGGTGGCTTTTGCAGTTCATGTATACATATGCTAGGGGATATTTCTCATGTTTTTTTTTTTTTTTTTTTTTGAATACCCAAGGTTTGTTTTTTTTTTTTTTTAGTTTGTGGAATATTGCATATGTTTATCATGAATTGTTTGATCAAGTAACATAATTAATTATCTTGGTCAAATAATAGGAAGTGGTATTCTTCCCTTTGTCATTTTAAAGTTATTAAGATGGTGCATAATAAGCTTTGCATGACATTGATTTCGCAGCATAAATAGCGTGTTCAAATCTGTAAGTAGAATGAAGTGGGGATGTCCGAAAAAATTATACTATTTTTCAAGTATTTTAGTTGCCAAATGGGAGGGATCATCCCGACTTACCCCCTAAAAAAGAAATGAACAAAAAAGACGGATTTTTATAAAAAGGAAAAGGAATCCAACTTTCCCATAGAAGATTAAAGAAAGAAAATTAGAAATGTTTTTTGAAAAGCAAGGATTATTGACTTAATATTTGAATCATCGTGATAACTTGGCAGTGAGGTATACGTGTGATAGTGATAACGATCATTTTTTCATGTAGCGATCATGTTCAATCAATTTTCCTCGCTTAGAGAAGATGGAGATATCCCACGCAGGCATGCAGACGTATAAGCAAGAAGACCAATTCTCAAGAGTTGTAAAAGACATCTAGAGTTGACGTCGAGGCTGTCGATATATCAAATTGTATTAACTCTTTTTCTTTCTAGGCAATGTATATAGAACTTGAATTACCTTGGTAATAAATAGCCCTATTATTAAAAGAAAATAAGATAATTGTTTTTTTATTTTTTTTATATTTTTAGAGTGATAGTCATCTCATTTTTCTTTGGCAAAAATATGGAAAACATCGAATTTAATTTGATTCGATTGCTTTACTGAAAATGGTGTCAACAAGCCAATGGCTATCAAATCATCCAAATCATTTGATTTTTTTTATGTGATTTTGTAATCATAACTCAACACTTCATGCATTTTATATATGGGCATGACTACTCAATAGTAGGCCCATATGTGCAAAAGGCCTAAGGTTGGCCATATTTTCATGGAATGATGATTTTGGTACATGGTTATGGCCTGGTCTACCTCAAGGAGAGCCTTTCCAAGGTTGTAACGTGGCTAAGCTTGAGGTTATGAAGAATGGACAGGCTCGAGTATACTCCCAAAATCCCTTACTTTTGGTGCTTCTCGGATTAAAACCTTTTCTGCTTTATGTGGCAACTTCCTACATTAGGTGCCTTTTCCTTGTCGTCTCTCTCTCTCCTTTTTTTTTTCTCTTTTTTTTTTACGAGCTTTGTTTTGGGTTTAGAACGATTATTTTCTTTCTTTTGCATTGGATCATTCCTTTTTAGGCTTAGACTAACTTTGTGTCCCCCTCTTATGTTTCATTCCCCAATTTTCTATTTATATCTCTTTGCACCATTCCCATCTCAAGGTATGGAATAATGTAGGTTGAATAACTAAGGCTTAACTGACGAGGCTCAAAAGGGCTGCCAAAAAGATGGATTTCCTCTAAGGTTAATAACATGGGATTATCTTTGTGTAGTTTCAAGTTTCCTCCTGTGTTGGTGAAATCATCATATCCTTTGTTTGTGGGCCAAATATGGGCCTCTTTTCGTTCGATAGATCTAGTAAGCCAAAGCTTATCAAGATTCTTGAAGTGTTGAGTATGTATGCCTTTTTCATATTGCATGTTTGTATGTACGCGTTTTAATTTATGTGAGTCAATAACAATAAAAAGATTTAAAAGAGAACAAGATAGACGTACTTGAAAATATATTTTTTATTCATTAATTAATGAGAGTACAAAATAAGTAGATTCGACAGCATGAATCTCTTAATCTATCATAAAAAATAAAAAAATAAAAAAAACGTAGGAAAGAAACAAAACAAGACCTAGGATACTACATCTTGATTTGTTGACAACTTCTTAAGATTGCGTATTCGAGCTTTGTCCGTTTCCGACGTAGGTGAAATCCTCTCTAAAAATCTAGTCCATCTATATGATTCATGGTTTCATTTATCAAGTCCCTTTATTGTTCCCAAGTTATTGTAAATGGCACTTGTATGGTGGAGATATATTGTCTATGAACTTTGGGACAAGTTCATGATCCGGAGGTCTTTGTAAAAGAAGAGAAACCTTTGATCGCCATCTGGATAAGAGGTCAATGAAGCCTTCTTCCCCCCCCCCCCCTTGCTTAAGCAATTCAAGATCGCGCAAGGTATTTGTGAGCTCGATGTTATCTCCATATTGGGTTAAAAAACGCTTTTACAACGTCACTCCAAGTGAAAGTTTGTTTTGCATTGAGGATATAAAACCATGATCTAGCAGTTGGGTCCAATGAAAGAGGAAAAGTACATGTATATAGACTTTGCTCCACCTCTTTCAATGCTATGATTCCAATAAAGCTCATTAAGTGAGAACTAGGATTGTCCATAATCTTAAAGGTTGGTAAATCCGTAGTCAAGAACTTTTTTGGAAGAGTCTTGCCACTAGGTTGTGGTGCAAGCTCATAATTGAAGTACTTAATCCCTGAGCTAGCTCGAAGGATAAGTTTCTCTAAGACCTCTAGTCTTTCAGCTCTTGCTTTTTCTTGCAGAATGTTTCCTTTTTCTTTCTCTACTTTTATTTTATCCTTTCCTGCTTTTTTTTTTATGAGCCTTTAATTGGGCTTTTTCTTATCGTAGGGCCTTTAGGTTTTGGAGTTCCTGTCTAAGTTTCTCCAATGCTGCTTTGTCACCCATGATTGGACTAGTATGCGAATGTGGAATATGACCTAATAATGTGTGACACGAGAAATTGAGCGCGTTCACTTAAACCTTTCTGCCAAGCATTCAAATAATGAACCAAAGTCAAAATGATTGTTTTACCTTTTTTTATCCTTGTAATACGAATTCACTTTAAGCAAGTTTGTTGATGAAGAATGTCAAAAAATTCACGAACAATCATTAATGGAACGTCATGATTTGTGTTGACTTCAACAAGGTAATCACCTAAGGATTTTACTCTAAATGAATTGTTTTCGAAAAAGGTAGAAGAGAAAGAGAATAAAGTTGGATTGAAAGTGCGCATCAAATTTTTATAAATATTAATCGACCCGAACACACTCCATAAAATGATCGAATATACTATAGTATTTGTTGATAATTTAGATTACAATAGAGATCAATATCGTTTTTTTTTATTATGATTCTCATATTGCTCATCTTTAAAGGATAATGTGTTACTATTTGTTTAAAAAGAATGATGGCCTCCGAATGCAAAATTCAAGAAATAATTAAATCATTTTCTCGGTTTTATCATTCATTGCTTTCTTTTTTTTTTTTTTTATCACACACTCTATTTTTTTTTTTTTTTTTTTTTTTTGTATTACACTCTCTTTTTTTTAAGAACGATATCTCTTTTTTTTCGTTCTATTTCTTTTTTTTTGTGTGTGTGAGGCAATCATCCCAAGTAAAGTTCTCGGGATTTTCTTTTTAAACCATAGAAGAGGTAAATAAATTACTCTTAAATCAAGGTTGACCAATTACAACTAAAAAAAATAATGAACACGAGAATAGACACGTAAACATATTGATAACGTTCTATTAAGGGATGCGAACTTCTAATGACGAACTTCATGAGAAGTAATGTCATTAGTTTGATTATAAAGTACGTAAACGAATCATCATAATCAAAAATAGTATCGCGCGCAATTTTCCGTCTTGTGCTAAGGTGGAAGGTGCAACTTCTAGAGTAACATATTCCACATGCCTCTTTTTTTTTTTTTTTTTTTTTTTTGCATAAATGCAAGGACAATGATAAAAAACATGTTTTTGGACTTTTCAAAAATAAAAAAGACAATCAAAGTAAAAGTTAGACAATGTTGTTAGCCAAAGAGTTATTTTTAGCACCTACTTAACGATTAACCTTGAAGTGATAGTATCGTTTTCTCCGTATGATATTGCTCGTAACGAGCCAAAGTCAACGTTGGACAGTGGGCGCGCGCAAGACACAGTGTTGCGCGAGGGTGCCGCGCGCAACTTCTGAACTTGCGCTTGGAGGGCGCACGCAACTTTGACAGTTGCGCGTGCTACCAGGTAGGTTCGACATTTTTTTTTTTTTTGAAAATCGATGCGCAGATTTTTTTTTTTTTCTCGAACCACAATTTTTGCGATTTTTTTTTATTATATCTCTAGGTAACAAGTTGGAATAAGTTAGATTAGACACGAAGCACATAATCATGTAGTCACATAAGCACATAAAAGGAACCGTCAAAGCATATAATGTCATTCTAAGGTCAAGGCTTGGGTGTCCAAAGGTACCATATCTTAAGGAACGATGCACGAATCAATCACTCAACGTGTTGACCCACGACATAGCCCTCCCAACATTTTGTTGGCGATATGGGTGGGATAATTGTTATTGATTTTGGGATAGAAGCCTAGTGTTGGCAACCTCTAGTCAATGAGCCAATCCCCAATGGTTAAATTGTGCTATGATTATGCATGATGCAATGTTGCTTGTTTGAATTTTACTTTTGTGAAAAAGGAAGATATTATGCGTTCGAGTCTCACTCTCTAACTAGAGATTATCCAAGTTAGTTCTCGTTACAATCCATAGGCAACCTATTGTTGGAAACCTTGAACCATAACTATGAACTAATCTTGTAACCTCTGAGTCCCCAGTGGAGTCGCCACTGTAAGGAGGGTGATCCCATCGTAAGGGGGTCCTTCCTTAGATGCCCATGGCCTTTTAGAAGCCTAGGACTTTACATTTGTCAGGGTATATTAGGATTTGAATTCCTGACTGTTTGGGGGACCTTGAATTAGAAATAATTCTTTCATACACGCTTTTTTGTAAGGAACAAGTAGGAGTCGTCAATGAGTTTTAGGAAAACCCATAAACCTTGTTCATGTCTTTCTCCTAAGTACAGTTCAAGGGATATTTAGCAGGAATCATAAGTTTACCCATGCCCAAATTGGTCTACATAAACCAAAAATGAGTTCGGGAGCGAGGGTACCAAGATAACGTTCCCTTTAGAGGGGAATCGCGATCCTAGCCCTAGTGCGGCTTCTACTAGCTCTTCCTTTGCACAATTTCATCACCAAACAATATATGCAACGTGATACCTAAAACTAAGTTAGTTGATTTTATTTACACGCATTAATCATAAAGGAATTACATTGCAAAAGTCGTTATTCTTAATTAATTAAATTCTTGAAGAGAACAAGAAATAAACAATATTCGCCTTGTCTTTAGTGATAAAACAACAATTAATTATTCAAATTCTAGTCTTGATTAACGAAAGAGTACTATGTGAATTAATTAATTAGAATTTTGTTTAAAGTGATCAAACAACACTAATTAATAAATTAAAGTTGCTTAAACAATAAAAGAAAAGTGATTTATCTAAGTGCTTAGGAAACTAACCGTTCTTCTATGTATGCTTAGATCTCCGTCTTAGATGTTTATGGACCTTTTTTCTTCTTTGTACCTCCAAGGGATTCAATGGATGGATTAGGGTTGAATAGTAGTTGGAAAGAAAGAGGAAAAAGTAGTATGATAGTAAGAGGGTTTGAGAGATTAGGGATTTCAGAAATTTAGGGTTTTTAATTCTGATTTTCTGTCTGTTTAGAGCTGTGCGAAGAGCCCTTTTTATAGGCGTAGGAATCTTGGTTTAGGGTTTTAGAGCCATGCCTTCAGGTGTCGCGTGCAACATTCTGATTCGCGCTTGTCTACCGTGCGCATCTCAATGAGTCTCACGCGCCAGTCGCGCGCAACTGATTGAGTTGCGCTGGTTTGCGGTTTGCCTTATACAAAAACGCGTTTTTAAAACTTTCATAACTTTTGATTGAGATGTTGGATTTAGGCGTGTGAGATATAATTGGAAAGATCTAGAAGTCTACTTTCCAATGCTGTTAAAATTAGGTTAAAATCTATTATGGATCAAAAGTAATGGCCGTTGGAGTGCAAGGGTATCGGTTTTGGGCCCGATTTAGTGTTTTGATCATAACTTCTTCGTTTTGGCTCGGAATTGGGCTTATAATATACCGTTGGAAAGCTCTTTGAAAGGGATATCCATCTGTATAGGCCTTGCACGAGAATTTGATGGTTGGTTTTTTTTTTGGCTCGGTTATTCAACAATGTAGGTTCCATTGAATCCAATCATTGTATTTGACGCATTTAGGTCCGTTATTAATCAAGTTTAAACATGTATGAACATTTTTATGGCCTAATTAGTAATCGGACCAGTATCTAAGACAACTTGGTCTCTAAATGGGTTTCAAGTTACTTCGTAATGTTTTTCATAGTCCATAAACACTTCAACTTTGATCTAGCATGAAAAACGGATTTTTATAACATCATCACACTTCCTTTTCGGGACAAGAGGCCAAAAGTAGGTGTCTACACTTATAAACTCATAAATTAAGAACAATAAGCAAGAAAAATATCATATGAGAGTGAGAAGATAATAATTGTAGTCAAATTCAACAATTGTGAAGACTTGAAGAACTCTGATTCAACAATGGTGAAGTGATTTTAGCCTTTTAGGGTTTTTGAGTGTCCCTCTGTTAAAGCTACAGTGCCGTTTTTGAAGAGAGAAAAATTAAAGAGAGAGAATAAAGAAGTGGGTAAAACGGCTGAAAGAAAATGAGGGTGTAGACACCCATTTGTGTCTCCCCAAAACCAAACCCGGTGATGAGTACCTTTCACGTCGAATCATAATCGAATGAAGCAAAAGTGTGGAAAGTTTAGTGTTGCGGATAGTTTTAATTTCTTTTCTCTTCTCTCTGTTTTTGAAAACTTATTTTAAGAAAACAGTCAATCCAGTTTGGTTGGTCCATGATATGGGTCCAATAGTAGTGTAGTTGGATGGGGCTTGACAAGAGTTTTCCAACGATATATTATAAGTCCAATTTCGATGAATATTGAAGAAGTTATGGCCAATTTACTAAACTGGGCCCAGTTTGAGCCTTATATGCGGCCCAATGATCTAGGGGAGGGCCTAATATGATTTATCATTCCTAATGCAATTAGGAATGGTTTTAGTCTTCTAGATTCATCTAGAAGATTCTTTTCATTCCTAATTCAATTAGCATTGATAAATTGACTTTTGTTGACTTTTCAGAGTTTAAATTAAAATTAAAGAGCATTTTTGAGGAAAATACGATTTTATCTTCCTGTACGACAAAATTTATCTGATTTTAGAAAACGTGTCAAAAACAGGGTTAGCGCCTAACGCCAGGCATTGGCGCCTGGCGCTAGTGTTGGCGCCTGGCGCCAGCTCTGTTTTTCGTGCGCCAATGCTCTGTTTTGTTAATTTTATCTTTTTGGCTGATTTTCTCTATAAATAACGTATTAAAAACTCCGTTTTCATTCATCAACAACCAGTTTTAATTAACATTCATCTACAACCAGTTTTCATTCGCAATCATCAATTTTCTCTCATTCTCTTCTCATTTCCATCTCTCTTTCTCTCCCTTTTTCGAAAATTGCTTTTCAAATACAAAATTCCGCATTCACAAGATCTAGATACACCTAGCCATATTTGAAGTTGCCTTCGCCCTAGACGTGAAAGGTTTAATTTCTGAGGGTTTGGTCCCAAATCTCTCTTTCCATTATTTAATTTAATTGTTTGATTTATTATTTTCCTTGAAGTTACTAACGTGTGTATTCTGTTATTAGAAAGAGGTACGAGGCATCAAAGTAAGTACTTTAGTGGTTTTTATTGATGTTATGATGTAGAAATCATGTTTAAATTGTTATTATGATATTCCTAGTATCATGTCTAGGGTAATTTTAATATCAAGTATGATTGCTATGATGCTTCCTATGTTCTTCCTAATACTTATGATTGTTAGTATCATGTTAGGGTTAAAAATTTGATTTTTATTGCTTAGTGACATGCTAGAATATGTTATTAATTTTGTTAGTATCATGCCTAGGATCTTGCTATTATTATGCTTTAATATTAACATGAACATGATTATGATTATAATTGTTATAATTTATGATGAATGTTTTATTTATAATTATTATTTTGATTCTTATTATGTTGCTTGATATTTATTGTTATTGCTTGATCACACCTTTTATGCATGTTTAAAGGGAATTGGTATTTGTAATCACGTTTAATAAGATAATTAATAATCTTGTTTAGGGTTAATATGATTATAATTCAAGTGATCGCCAATAATAGTTTTACTTGTGCATTAATATTCAACCAACATAGATAAACAGGTTTAGGGTTAATCCTATTGATTGCATGTTAATTAAAAAGCGCACATGAATACGATCAGAATAAAGTAGATGCCTATTATTAGGGCAGGTTCAATCTCTTTTAGGTTGAATTTGTACCTTCATCCCCGAACCCTTATTTGGTTCTAGACCATATGGAGTTGACGATCTCTTGGATCGTTAAGGGGTGTAACCTTCACCCTGTGAACGGTTTACAAGTTCCTAAAACTTGTTGGCGACTCTTTTGCTCTATCTTCTTCCCTTTTGGACGCCACCGTACTTTAGTGTATGATCATAGTGGGGTTCAAGCTAGGGGTTAACGCTTGAATTTATTCCCTACAGAGGGTAAAAAAAGAGAATTTAGGGTTTTTATTTTATATGTGGAAGCCTCTTAGGAATTTGGGTTGGGTTAATTTACACTTTTAAAGCTTTTTACAATTTTTTTCTTTACTTAAAATAGTTCGGGTTATCAAGTCGGGTTCGGGTTGACCCGACCTGATTTTGACCTGTAATTTATTTCGGGTTAAGTGAGTCATTTTTGGGTTGAGATTTTCAACCTTAACCTAACCCATTTAATTTCGAGTTCGGGTTCATGTCAACCTATTTAAGTTTTCGGGTCGAAAATCTCAACCCTAACCCGCTTTTTTGGGTCGGGTTCGGGTCAGGTCACTTTTTGCCAGCCCTACCAAAAAATCATTACTTACTTTTTATCTTTTTCATACAACATTCTCTATGTTTTATTATTCTCAAACAATATTCTCTATTTTTTTATCTTTCCTATACAACATTTATCCGTCCGCTTCGTTTTCTTTAATTTTCGTGTTTTTTTAGAAATAGACATGTAAATATGGGTTGGAGGGAGTATTGTTTTTCGTGGTTAATTTTGTTTTATTTTTTTCTTCTATCACTAAGCAACTGACTTTGTATATATTTTTAATCACGCGAAAAGACTAAATAAAATGAATATTTTGTTACAGTAATTCTTTAAAACTCAAGCTTAATTTGAATGTTTTATTAACATCATTTTGGTTAGAATATAGATAATTAAATGTGATGTTAAAATCATGTTTATGAACCTATTTCAATATCACGGATTCATGGCGGCCAAATGCATTTTGATTTTTATTGCGTAAAACTAACATTTATTAAGCACACATAGACCTAATCGAGGTGAGGTAAGTTACACAAACTATTGTGAGAGTCTCAAATGACAAAATATTATGTCAGTTCGGACTAACTAAATGCAAATTTTGATATCTTCAATTAGCTGAATGATATTCTCTATTGACTGGATGATATTCTATACTGGCTGGATGATAGCCTTTAATGGTTGGATGATAATTCTAATGCCTGGATGATATCCTCTATTGGCTATATGATACCATGGTTGGATGATATCCTTTATTGGCTATATGATATCATTTATGATTATGTCTATGATATCTTTCATTGGCTTAATGATATTCTCTATTGGCTATATGATATCTTGGTTGGATGATATCATCCAGCCAATAGAGGATATCATCCAGCTAATTAAGGATATCAAAATCCGCATTTCGTGTCAGAACTGACACAATACCTTCTCGGTAAGTTATCGAAAATGAGAACCCAAATGTTAAAACTTTGACCATTACGTTGCCTCATACTCCCACAGTTTTTTTAATAAGTGCTTCATCTTGACCAACGCAATGCGTTACTTTGATAATAAAAACTTCAATTAGCAATAATTATAAGTTGCAAAGTTTGATATTTGAAAACTATATATTTAGACGAATCTAACGATTACACACATGACTATATTTAATCTTTTGTATAGAACATAAATATTACTCCCTTCGTCCCTTATTGATAATCCCATATGACCAATTTCAAGCCCAAAATGATAGTCCCATTTGTTTTTTCAGATACCATTAATATTACGGAGTAATATTTTACCAAAATTCTCTTCAATTTGTAACAATATTTGTGTCAATTTAATGTTTCCATCTAAATTTTGCTTTCCATGTACTTTTACTACTTTCTCTCTCTATTTTTTTACATACCCAATGTAAATTTACCTTTTCAATGTATTTTTACTACTTCTTATTTATGTTTATTAATTCTTGTGAAAATTGCCCATAAGGGACTATCAATAAGGGACGAAGGGAGTAATAAAATAGTGTACTCCCTATGTCCCAAATTGAAATACATTACACAGTCAATATTGCACACATGTCAATGCATTAATTTGACTTTATTTTTACAAGCTAAGAGACGCACGTGTGTGCGTGTGCAATATAAGCAATCTATCAAGCTTAATTCTATTTTTTTCACAATATTATCTCCTTAATTCTAATTTTAAAAAATATTAATTGGTAATATTAGTGGGTTTAAGAATAGTTGATGAATTATAATTAAAAAAAATATATTGATGATGTGATTGATTTCCTGTAGGCTAAATAATAAATTTGACTTCCCTAATATTTTTTTTGTTGTAATCCACAATTGTTACTAGCGCGTGCTTTGGAGTCGATCCATTCATGCTTTTTGTGCTTTGGAGATACATTTCAGTGCCTTCGTGGAATGCTTCTTGGGGAAGGCACGGTTTGTACAATGTGGCAAATAAAATGGTGAAGGGTTTGCTTTGGAAGATAGGAAATGGGGAAAGGGTTAAGATCGCCAATGTGATATGGGTGCAAGGCTCTGTTCCATAATTTAAATCAGACCTACTTCTAGTTGGGATTGGCTCTGGAAGGGTAAAAAACCCAATCTTTTTGGAAGATGGAGGCACCTTTAGAAAAGTGTTTTCATCTCTTATGCGGAACTTCTGGCTTGTAAAAAAGCTATCCAATGGGTGAGGTTGAAAGGGTACCAAAGACTAATTGTTTTAACAGACTAGCCAGCTCTTATACAATTGATTCAACAACCGAGAAGAAGGGAAACCAGGCTAATTTGGACGATTCAAGGTTTGATTCAATCAGAGAACCAACTGAGGAACTATATCACTTGGAAAGTAGGAAGGGACCAAATTACACAAGCTCATGAGATTGCTAATATGTGTAGGGTTAATTTGCATAGCTTTTCGAACTAGTTCTTTGTTTAGTTACTGTTGTAAATAAATAAATAAATAATAGAGGGTGAAAGATGGTAGTTTTTTATTAAAAAACACAAGAGGGGTATTTTGGGAAAGTGAAATTTCTCATCCAAAACCCCCTTTCACTTTTATATATACAAGTTAAGAGGTACACGTATATAAAAAATTAAAAGAAAAAAAAAAATTAACCATAAAAAAAATTAGGAGCAATTTTATTTTTAATAGGTATTAAGATATACATTTATGTGAAAGAAGTGGAGCAGTTATTATAGGATAGTTATGATAGGTAGGTTTTTTTTAATTTAATTAATGGTTTATGTTTATGGGTAGTTATGATAGGACAATTTTTTAAAAAAAAAATTAATTTTTAATTGTGTGTAAATAATGTAATTTTTAAAAAGTAGAAGGGTATATTTAGAAAAACTAAATTTATCGACGAATAAGTTCTTTCTCTTTATATAATACTATAGACAAGGTAAGGACGCACAGAAATTTGTGCGTGTTCATGTAACTATGTAAGTAATCTATCAAGATCAATTCTTTGGTTTTTTTTTTCCAGATAGATTTATTTTTTTAGATGGTGGTTTTTTTTTTTGTAAGGATGGTAGTTTTTTTTTTAAAAAAAATGAAATAATAATAAGAAAGACAAAAATGAGAGGGGTTGTTATGAATTATTATGAGATGGGTAAAAAAAAATTGCACTTATTTTTTTGGTAAAAATGTAATTTTTTAAATGTAGAAGGGTATTTTAAAAAAAGAAAAATTTATCACCCAAAACCCATATATTAGACATTAATGAAAATTATTTTTAAAATTATATTATGAAACTTTACATCAATACCTATCTAATAAGTTCTTTAAAAAAAATACATATCTAATAACATATTTTGTAATAAATTTATTTTTATTATGTTAGTAAAATCATGTTCAAAGCTAATACATATATAGTGAAAAAAAGTTAAAAAAAAAAAAAAAAAAAAAAAAAAAAAAAAAAAAAATCAATTATCTAAAGAAAGGGAAGGAGTAAGTTTTTTTTTTAAAAAAAAAAAAGAAGTCCTAAAAGACACTAAATTTTATTAATTAAAGTCATACGACATCTATAATTGACAATTAACAATAATGTAAACAAATATTTAACAAGAATTAACCAGAGAAGGGCTAAGAATCCAAATGCATAAATATAACCATTCGACACATTCTCGATTCATTTTCTCATACAACTTTTTGAGTAGATCTGTCGTCCATTCGTAATTTTGTGAGAAAGTAAATTCTTGTGGTGATTCCAAAACCCGAATCCGAGCCATAATCATTCGTGGCCCTACACAACCCGAAACCAAATTAAACACAAATAAAACCTTATCTTTCGAAGAAGTCCGAAAAACCTTATCTTTCGAATTAGATAAGGAGACATTATTATACCCTAAAATCAAAAGGCTTAAAAAAAATAAAGATTGTGTTATATATTTACTGATAGAAAGTTTTATTCAGAGAAATAAAGAAGGAGTAAGTGAAGATGGGGAAATTGGTAGTGTCACTCCGGTAAATTTTCTTATGCCATTTACACTTGCATGACACTCTTTATATAGCCATGAGTGTTCAAATAAGAGAACAATAATTACATACATATAGCCATATGAGTTCACAAGGGTTTGTACTCATATGAGCATTGTAATATCAAATCAATGATTGACATTCACATTATCTTCTAACACTCCCCCTTGAATGCCCATACTTATACATAAAAAGGTATTTGATGCCTCATTAAAAATCTCTCTAGGTAAAACCCTATGTGATAAAAACCATACTACAAAAGGTATGCTTTTTAGACGCTTTTTAGCCTTATTTTCGACACTAAAAAGCGTCGCAAAATTTTCTCTCAACGCTTTTTAGAAGCGTCGAGAATAAAGGAGTCGAGAATTTTGTTGGACATCAAAAAGCGTCGCGAATCTCGACGCTTTATTGTGTCAAAAATTTTTATACGAAGCGTCGCTACCTTCAATAGTTGGCGCACTTTTTATCTTTGGCGATGCTTTTTGTAGTAAAAAATCTTAGGATTGGTGACGCTTTTCTATGTCCAAATTTTCATACATTTGTTGTCTAACATTTTGGCGACACTTTTTCCTGTCCACGTTTTCTAATTTGGGGACGCTTTATGTTTTCCATATTCTTTTTTAAAAAATATCAAAAATACGAAAATAAAAGATTTCATTCAATGATTTCTAGTATACTAATATATATTACCAAAAAAAATTAAGAAGTACGACAAAATTATACTGAAATTTTTATATTGCATATAAATATATTATTGCATATATACAATATCTCATAGTAATGAGTTTCTATTACAACAATTATAATTGCAACTTAGAATTCATTTGTGACTAGTTGTAGTACGTGGAAAAAATTCCGAATCACTAATTGAAATCTTTAAATAGCTTAAATATATCTTTCTTCTTTCCTTGAAATATTGCAGTGTTAGTTCTCAGCCTTTTTCTATCGCTTCTCCGTATTCATTCATGGATGTCCACATAATCTTTTGACCCTGCAACACATTAAAGCATATGCATCGATCAGTACATCAATAAGTGAATATAAATAAAACATTAGATCAAAACTACTAACACTAGGGAGCCATCTACCAAAAAACACAAAGAATACAATTTCTGAAAAATACTTTCCACCTAATATGTATGGGAGTGAGATTGATATGGTTACCAGTCAGTACTTCTGAAAAGATACTCATGAAAAATTAACAATATACAGTGGCATACGACTCCAGCCAAAATTTACCACAATGACCCAGACCATTTCATCAAATTCATCCCAAAAATTCTACTAAAAATAGTAGTAATTCATACAACTCGAATATCAAGTTTTGAAAACAAAAACTGAAGAAAAAAAAAAAAAAGCATAGTGCTATATACATTAAAATACATACTAAAGAGATTCCTAATTTAAGAACAGATTCAAAAGAAACAAACAAAATTTATGTTCAACTTCCAACTAAGTAGATGTTCCCTCACTAAAAATAATTAAGAAAGACAACATAAATACATTTATCAGAAACAAAGATCACGTCATACCGTGCAAGATATTCTGGAGGACCTCCCAAATTTCACAGCCTCATCTTGAATATGTGTTGCCAATTCCCTTGTTGGTGACAGTACTAGCACGATTGGTCCCATTTGTGTATTGTTGCGGTGCTGCTTGAGATGCGTAAAACCTGGAAGAAGATAGCCTAAGGTCTTTATAGAACCCGTCTTAGCAATTGCCACAATATCTCGACCTTGCATTGCAATTGGCTATTACTGTGCCTGAATAGGTGTAGGAGCTGAAAATACAGCCTAGTGTACTTGTAAAAGCAAAAAACCACAAGAGTGCTGAGTAAAAGAGCTAAAAAGTTCCTAAGTTAAGCTATTATGAGTTACAGAGGATCATGCAAGAAGAAGCACCATCCTCCTATGCAGGTAGCGAATGCTTGCAAGATGCAAGCCACATCAAGAGGTGGCATCTTCTTTTTGTTTGGACCATGTGGCAGACTAGATCATCATCGACAGCTCTAATTCAGTTTTGAAATTCAGATCTGAATTCAATTATGAAATTCAGCACTGAATTCAGTTCTGAAATTCAGTTCTGGATTCAGTTCTGGATTTCAACTTTGATTTCACAAACTAAAAACTGAATGGCAAAAGTTTGAAGAGCAAATTAAGGAGGACAAGTTTGCGGCACTCTTAGTATTTGCTCTAATCACAAAAAGTGGCATCAAATCAACGCTAAATTTTACCTGACTGTCATTCTCAGATTCCCTCTCCGCATATTCCTCTGGAAAGTTTTTCTGAATAATGTTATTCAAAGTTACACTGGAAAATGAAAAAAAAAGAAAAAAAATAATAGATATAGTAACTTAAATATACGCGTACAAGTTTTATAGTAAGAACAAATTGCCTCCTAAAAGGCGTCATCTAGGTTCATTCTTTTTTTTTTTGTACGCATCTTTTAATTTTTTTTAGCTGTTAAAGATGAGAAACTAAGTTAACCCAATAAGAGGCTTGTAACCAAGATAAATAACAGAGAAACAAAATATCAAATTAACAAGTCTCTAGAGGTTTGATCCGTGCAGCAAAAACAAAAAGTAAACATGAACCCAACCACTAGATCAGTACTGCCTTCATATATAAGAAAATAGCCATACACCAGGAAATCACCGGTGAATCTATTACTGCAGAAAATCACCACTGGCATGGTTTCAAACTTTCAATAGCCTCTTTTGTAACTTAGAAAGATATATCAATGGGGATTGGGGAAGCACTTGACTATAAAGCTTCTAAAGTCTGGTCTGTTTAGTAGCCATAGAATGGTAGAAAGGAGAGACATAAACAAACAGAGGAAATAAGAAGGCAAAACAATGGTCAAGCATTAAGCTTGTCCTGATGAAAGCAAAATGATGGTCAAGCATTAGGCATACAGGAGTTTGTAGAGGGGAAATAGAGGAAGACAATAAAAGAGGTATATAAAACAGTTAACATAATGAAGTACTAAGACAAACTACAGTCCTAGGGGCACTTTTCCTACAGCTAAGTCACTCTTTCCCGCGAATGAAAGATCAATTTCGCTACCACATTCTATTATTTGTTAAATACTACTTCAATAAAATTATTTGTGGATGCAAATTCTAGTCCACAAGATTTATCAAGGGGCACCATATATCACACTAAATCATGTTCAAATGACCTAATTAGTCATTCAAGTACACTAGCACATTTATAGAGATGCAATGTAGCAAGCAATCAAGCAATATGGATAGTCTAAATATCTAACAAATTGTCTAAGTATCTAACAAAATTAATCATTCCTTTCACAATAAAATTCCCAACCAGATTTAGCAGAGTATGGTTTTCTCAATGAGTGTTGCCAATCACTCAGCTGATTTTCAAGAAACCCCAAGATAAGAGCATAACATTTACTAAGTGTTTTAAATTTCTGATTTGGTTTATTTCACAAAATACAAATTTTTCCAGCACATTTACAGAATCAAACAATACATTCTTGATTCAATAAATTTCTTAAAATATCTTACTATGAAGCACCATAAGGATCTCGATTTCAGATTTTCAGGCAGAATAATAGGGAAACAAAGACATGTGAGAAAACAAACATGTGTAAAAGAGAGCAACAGACCTCATACGATCAGAAAACCAAATGACATCCAACCCATCAATTTCTTCTATCCCTAAAATCAAACTAACTAAACGTAATGTGATAATCCTCAAGTCAGCTAAGTTACATGCTACAAAAGTTTTAAAAAAAGCCATGCTTTCTAATCATGCATTCACAACAACAGATTCAATAACATGTAGAATAAGATTTATGTTAATCAATTCACGATATATCAAACGAAAACTAACCGTGTATACAAGCCAATATCTTTCCAAGATCACTGGTGGGAGTGACAAAAACACGAACACCTTTTCCATCCATAGTCAGAATTCCGACAGTGTTCTCCGGATTAGACTACACGAAATCAATCAATAACATCAAAACCCATCAAGTAATATCCACAACTAACTTACTAAATTCATGAAAAAAACACCATTGATAACAAATTCGACCCCCAAATTGTAAATTAGGGTTTAAAAGAAGTGAAGAGAGAGAAAGAAAACCTGAGTTTTAGCGTCGTAGATGAGATTAACAGCATCAGAAAGAGCTTGAAATCAGGTGGGCGAGTAATCACCATTACGCATCCACTCCGAATTGACGATGCAGGTTACAGTCGCCTGAAAATTCCAATAAAAAAGGGGGAATAATAGAATGTCAATAAAATTGAAAACCCTAATTTTGAAATCGTTTTAGGAAGAAATTTATTATGAGATTGAGTAGAAGGAAAAACCTCGAGCACCATGATTAAGAAGAGGAGAGAAAATCCAGAAATTGAGAGATCGAAGAAGATGATTTTTAGTGATGAAGGAGTTTGTGTTGAGGTGCAGAGATGTAAGAGTTAGAGAGAGAGAGAGATAGAGAGAGTACTTTGGGTATATTCGTGGGTATAAGGCGATTTTTGACATTTCTTTTTTTTATTCTTTTTAATTTTCCTTGGGTTGCCTTGCCTTGAGTCACGTGCAAATCATACAAATTTATCGACGCTTTTTCTTGTCAAGAACTGATTGAACACATGAAAGCGTCGAAAATAAGCGGGAATTTATTTTTACATGGACACCCCATACACAGTGTCGAACTAATAGTGTCCAAAAACCAAGGGATTTGTAGTATAGCTAGGGAAAAAGAGTACAACGATATTGTATTTTATGCTTTGGTATACTGCCTTGTTAATAACCTTGTTAAGAAAAACCCAGTGGGATAAAAACCTGATCGAAGGGAAAAAGAGTGCAATACATATAATACTCCCCTAATTTCAGCCTAGTTCGCGAAGATGTCGCATTTCGATTTTGTGAATTAACTGCTCAAATTTCTTTGAAGGAAGTGATTTGGTGAACAGGTCGGAAAGATTGTCACAAGACTGAATTTGCTGGATATATATTTCCTCGTTCTTTTGCAGATCATGTGTGAAGAATAGTTTTGGGGAAATATGTTTTGTTTTATCTCCGTTAATATATCCTTCGGTTACTTGAGCAATGCATACTGTATTATCTTTAAATATGATGGTTGGGTCTTCTGTTATGCGCTCATTCCGCACTCCTTTTGGATATTTCTGATCATCGACCTCAGTCATACACATTCTCGTCCTGCTTCATAGAGGGCTATCAATTTTGCATGATTTGAGGATGTCGCAGTCAATGTTTGCTTTGTTGATTTCCATGATATTGCAGTGCCGCCATAAGTGAACACATATCCATTTTGTGACTTGGAATTTTAAGGGTCCGGTAAGTATCCAACGTCTGTGTACCCAATGAGAGCTTCATCTTGTTTCATTTGATAGTATAAACCAAGGTCTTGTGTCCCTCGTAGGTACCGGATTAATTATCGAACTCCCTTCTAATGCCTATATGTTGGTGCATTGTTATGCCTGGCTAACAAGTTCACAAAGAAAGCTATGTCGGATCTAGTGTTGTTAGATAAGTACATTAAGGCTCCAATTACACTCAAGTATGGTACTTCTGGACCCAGAATATTTTCATTTTCTTTTCAGGTTTGAATGGATCATTTTTCATATTCAAAATACGAACAACCATTGGGAAGTTGGTTGGAGTTGCTTTGTCCAAGAAGAATCTTTTTAAAACTATTTCTGTATAGTTTGATTGATGGACAAAAATACCATGACTCAAGTGCTCAATTTGCAGTCCAATGCAAAATTTAGTTTTCCCAAGGTTTTTCATCTCAAACTCTTTCATCAAGTATTTTTGCAATTTTCTCGAGTTCATTTGGGTTTCCAATGATATTCAAATCATCAACATAAACTGCAATGATAACGAATCCTGATTGTGATCACTTTATGAAAACACAAGGACTAACTTGGTTGTTCTTGAATCCTTCTCTCATAAGGTATTCACTGAGACGGTTGTTTTACCACATCCTTCCAGATTGTTTCAATCCATAAAGTGACCTTTTTATTTTTATGGAAAGCAATTGTCTAGGCTTGTGTTTTTTCTGGTAGTTTTAGTCCTTCGAAGACTTTCATGTAAATGTCCGTATCGAGTGACCCATACAAATACGCAGTCACTACATCCATTAATCGCATTTGCAGTTCTTTTGTGACTGTCAAACTTACCGAAAATCTTAATGTAGTTGCATCAACTACTAGAGAATATGTTTCTTCATGATCAATCCCTAGAGTTTGAGAAAATCCTTGGGCTACTAGTCTTGCCTTGTATCTAACTATCTCAATTTTCTCATTACGTTTTCTCATAAATACCCATTTGTATCCAATGGGTTATACACCTACTGGTGTAAGTGTTATTTTTCCAAAACTTCTTGTTTTTCAAGTGACTTTAACTCATCCAGCATTGCCTCCTTGCACTTTGTCCAATCACTCCTACATCGACATTCTTCTACTGTTCTTGGTTTAACATTATTTTCATCAGACACAATGTCGATTGCGATGGAATTTGCAAATATTTCATCCACGATAACATCTTTCCTATTCAATGAGTATTGGTAGAGATGTAATTCATTGAAATTTCATTGTTATAGATGTTTTGAACGTCTTGTTCATTCCCTATAGGGTTGTCTTCTTGTTCGTGCCCTTTTAGATTATCATCATTTTCTTTACTTTCATCCACATTTGGTATTTCTTGACCTTCTGACGGAGGAATATCATTAGTCTTATTTTCTATTCCATCCAATCTTTCCAATTTCCTTGGCTTAGAATCTTTTGAACCAAGTGGTCTCCCACGCTTTCTACGTGCTTAAGATTGATTTTCTATGGTAATATTACCAATTAGGATTTCAATACGTGCATGGGTGTTTTCTGCTAGTATATGTTATTTTGTCACCTTCTTTGTGTCTACAAATGCATTTGGCAATTAATTTGCAACACTTTGTAAATGAACAATTTTCTTAACTTCTTATTCACACATATTTGTTCATGGGTCTAACATCAACAGTTGTGTTGCATTCCAAATAAGTTCAATTTCTTTCTTACGTGGGTCCATTTTCTCTCCCCTTAAGGCTAGGAATACTATTTCATTAAAGTGACAATCGGAAAATCTAGCCGTAAATAAGTCACTAGTCAATGATTCAAGATATTTAATTATAGAGGGGGGTTAAAACCCGAAATAAATTCCCAACCTTCTTTGTGGACCCATTTTGTTCGTTGGGGTGGAGCAATGGGAACATATACAACACAACCAAAGATTTTTAGATGTGAGATACTTGGTTCTCGACCACAAACAAGTTGTAGTGGTGAGAAATTATGATAAGTTGTAGATCTCAATCTAATTAGCGCTGCTGCATGTATTATAACATGTCCCCAAAGCAGATGACGGTAATTTTGACCTCATTAATAATGGTCTTGTAATCAATTGTAATCACTTAATTAGTGATTCAGCTAGACCATTTTGTATATGAACATGAGCTACTGGGTGTTCAACATCAATTCCAATTGACATAGAGTAATTATTAAATGTTTGGGATGTAAATTCCCCAGCATTGTCAAGTCTTATTTTCTTTATTGTATGATCTGGAAATTGTGCTCTTAATTTAATAATTTGGGAAATTAATTTTGCAAAGGCAACATTTCTACTTGAAAGCAGACTGACATGTGACCATCGTGTAGAAGCATCAATTAAAACCATGAAATATCGAAATGGTCCGCATTCTGGATTAATTGACCCACATATATCTCCCTGAAATCTTTCCAAGAATTTTGGAGATTCAATAGCGATTTTGTTCATAGATGGCCTTATTATTAATTTTCCAAGTGAACATGCAGAGCGTGTTAAGTCATCTGATCGAGGAATTTTTACATTTCTTATTGAATGTCCAACTGAATGTGCTATTATTCTTTGCAACATCCTAGTTGTTGGATGCCCCAAACGATCATGCCATAAAATAATCAAGTTTTTGTCATCTAACTTCTGGTTAGATACCATAGTGATTTCCATGGGTCGTATGTTTATACAATATAACTCCGAAGAATATCCTAGCAATTTCTCATTTATATGTTTCTTGCCATGTTTTTCTGCCGTGAGACATATATACTATTTTTAATCTGTTATCATTGTTTCTAGATGATAGCCATTTTGGCGTACATCTTTAAAGCCGCTTATGAGATTTCTTCCAGATTTACTCGAATATAAAGCATTATTGATTATTAATTTTGTTCCATTTGAAAGCATTATACAAGCCTTTCCAGATCCTTCAATTAATTTAGCTGACCCTGAAGTAGTGTTTACATTTGCTTGAAACAACTTTAGTTGTGAAAAATATTTTCAATCCTTCAAGATAGTATGTGTTGTTCCGCTGTCCAAAAGGAATTGATATTCGGAACTAACTTCAGGCAGATCCATATCTTCATAAAATAAATTTGAGATTAGTTTAAAATAATATTATACAAAGTTTTATTGATGATAGGGATTAAAAGTACATGACTAGAAATTTAAAATACAGGACATAAATAAAATACATTAAAACATAATATATGTTACATTAGTAGATGGGAAACCTAAGTATTGTTCTTTTCTCCAAGGATGAAATCATTTCCAATTTCAGCATTATTCATGAAATAATCAGCTACGTCATGGCTGGGACAAGGAGCATTTTCTTCATTAACATAATTTGCTTCTGCATTTTTCTCTTTACCTTTTACATAAGCCTGGTAAAGTTCTACCAAATGTTTGGTCGTACGACAAGTACGTCCCCAACGCCCTGTCATGCCACATCTGTAACATGTGTCTTTTCCTTTCAAAGAAGTTTGTTTATGGCTTCCAGATGACTGTCCCTTTTGGTTTTTAAAATTTTTAAAATTACTGTTTCTTTGAAAATTGTTTCTACCACGACCATGGCCACGGCTGCGATAATTTCCACGGCCTCTTCCACGACCATTGTAATTTCCACGTCCACCTCTTCGTGTAGCATTTGACTCGGGTGGATAAGAATCTGTTGCATTTGCCTCATAATGAGTGGCCAAAGACCCAGTTGGTCTAAGATTATGATTTTTTTAATAAAAGTTTCCTATTTTATTCCACAACAAGCAATACACTCATTAATTCAATAAACTTTTTGAAACCTCTTTCACGACATAGTTCTTGCAACAGTATTTGCTTGCATGAAAGGTAGTGAGTGTTTTTTGAATCATCTGTTCATCCGTGACTGGATGATCACAGTATCTCAATATAGATACTATCTCATGTATAGTTGAATTATAATCAATTACAGATTTGAAATCCTGGAATCGTAAATTTGTCCAGTCAAATAATGCCTTAGGAAGGAGCACCCTTTTGTGGTGTCCAAATCTTTCATTAAGGCAATCCCATAATTCTTTGGGATCTTCAACCATCATGTACTCATTTTTAAGGCCTTCATGTAAATGATGTCTTAACAACACTAAGGCTTTTGCCTTATCTTGTTTAGTAACAGGTTTTACAACTGTCATTGCAGAAGTGTAGAGGGACTTTTATTTTCTTTAACAGTGTGCTCCAAGCCTTGAGCTTTCAAATTCATCATTGCATCCAATTTCCATTCCAGATAATTCCATTCCAGATAAATCAAGATGATGAACTGTCTTTTCATAAGGTCTTCCATTTTAGCTACAACATATTAAGTACAACACATATGTTTAGTCCTTCCATAATTATAGTTAGGTTAATAAAATAATTTATAATTAAATTTAACAATAATAAACCATAAATAATATAGTTCTTTCCCCCCCTGGTTTATTATTGTGAGTAATTATATGATTAAGCAAAAATTAATCATGTTAGTTGAAAAAAAAACAGCAAAACGACAACAATAACAGTCGTAACAATAATTATAATGATAACGATAATATTATACGATGATGATTAATAAACAACAAGCCAACATAATAAAACAAAAACAAGCTTTTAATCTACTAAAATGACAAAATAACTGAGTTTTACTTATACATAATGACAAAAATTAATATTGCTACTAATAAAACTAGCTACAAGCATTGTAATTAGAAGGAAGTATTGTTTTATCTTCATTAAATCTTCCTCAAAAGTGAAGGTGTGGGTGTTTTGGATATTTTGGTTACTGTCGCCGAGAACATATCGGAGAAGAAAGGAGTGAAAAAAAATTTAGGTGATTTTTGGATAAAAAGGAGGAAGGGATAAGGGATTTGTGGTGAAATCGGTGGAAAAATCTTTTATAAAGGTAGGTTTATCAGTTACTATTATGTACAACTGTAAAAAAAATCATATAATAGTCTAATATACTGAAAAAAATTATGGTCCAAATATATATATTTATAATTGTAAAAGGTTATCACACTCAGAATGCAAGCCATAGTGCTCCGAGAGCCCTAATATCTAAAAAAGATCATGGGTCGAAAATGGAATGAAACACAAAAGTATGTAAAAGTAAGAAAAATAATAAGTATAAAAGGCTGCATCTTTTTGTCAATTTAGTTAATAATATGCATGCAGAATTACTACTAAGCAATTATAATAATTAAACATTAATACTTTACGTAAAAGATGAGCATCTAACGTGCATAAATCAAACAAAAAAAAATTATAACAACATGAATAGAACAAAGGAGGATATAATGATATTACAAATAAGAGAATTGTTTTTCACCATTGTTTTTGAGGTATATAATACAATTAATGTTTGAGTTTCTAGTATAGATCAGAGGATCCCAAATATGGGAATCTATAGAGCATACTACTCAAAACATTTAGAAGTAGATAATATTACTTATTATAGATTTTTAGAAGTAGGTTTAAATATACCTGAAAAGAAACTGGTGCTGATAACGTGTTAAATATTTACCGATGGAAAATTTTATTCAGAGAAATAAAGGAGTAAGTGAAGATGGGGAAATCGGTAGTGTTGCTCCGGCATATTTTCTTATGTCATTTACACTTGCATGACACTCTTTATATAGCCATGAGTGTTCAACTAGGAGTACAATAATTACATACATATAGTCATATGAGTTCACAAGGGTTTGGACTCATATGAGCATTGTAACATCAAATCAATGATTGGCATTCACATTATCTTCTAATACTCCTCCTTGAATGCCCATACTTATACATAAAAAGGTATTTGTTGCCTCATTAAAAACCTCGCTAGGTAAAACCTATGGGATAAAAATCATAGCTAGGGAAAAAGAGTACATCGATATTGTATTATATGCTTATCCTGCGTCTTTTTGTTCTCTCTCTTATCCTGCGTGTCTTCTTCTTCTTCTTTTTTTTTTTTTTTTCTTTTTTTTTTTCTTTTTTTTCTTTTTATTTTTTATTTGAGATCACCTGTGTCAAATTTGCATGATATTGTCGCTTTAGCCTAAAAGTCTGCAATATCGTCTCGGCCCACTAATGAAACTTCTCCATTTTTCAGGGCTAACTTGAGGAACTTACGACAATCCAACTCAGATATACTAGACTTTCTTATTGGGCCTAAAAAATACTTAGGTAAAAGAAAATTTCCATCTCTTTATTGATATAATGTCAATTGTGCACCAAATAAAAACTTAGTAGAGCTTTAATAAGTTAACTCATTCTTCAAAAAAAAAAAAAAAAAGAATTAACTTAACTCAAGAAATTGACATGCAAATGACAGTTATTTGATCTGAAATTATCCAATTTTAACTAAATGCTCTTTTTGTCATGCAACATTAACCCAACACCCACTGTGGAAATCTAATAGCTAATGAGGTTACCTAATCCAAAATTCGATTATTTAACCAGTAAGATTGGAACCCCAAGATTCAATTTCATCTAAACAAAGCACATATGGGCTGGGCATGAGTCAAACTGAACCCGAAAATATACTCAATCTCTTTGCATGCGTTGCGTGCATAAAGTGCTAAGGCAAAGGCATGCTAAGCTAGTAAGTTTTATGCCTTTGACCTAAACTTAACAAATTAATGTCAAAATTTTACAACTATATTAAACTTTCATTTGTATCAAATTAATAGTAAATAGTTAGAAATATCGTATTTACTTTGTTAAAAAAAAAGTCACAATTTTCGATCCTTTTGTAACTCGAGCCTTAATCATCAATAATCTATAACATAATACTAATACAGACACCAGGAATGACACATATCACTTTCGGGTGTTGATTTTTCCCTCCAAAACTCTCTCTCCCCTTTTAGCAAAAAAAACCTTTCGGGAAATTTGTATAATACAGCTATAATAATATTCCAAATCTTATATATTATCTTTACATAAAATGTATTTCTTTTTATTTTATGTTTTTAATTCTTTCATATACATTTGCCTAAAATATAATTCTAACTCTTTTTTAAATATATAAAAAGTTAGCTACTAGTTCAGGAGCAAGATATATCATTACTCCCTAGACATCTTTCGGCCAGAGTATTATTGAAATTTTGCCCTAAAAGTAATAATAAAAATGGTTTATATAACTGATATTAAATAAATTACTTTAATTTATTTTTTTCAAATACCTCTAATTAATAATTTGTTTCTTAGACTAATGAAGTGTGTCAAATTAATAACGCCACCTGATGCTTGTTAACGATTGTGGTTGTCAAAGGTTATTGTTGACAAAATAACGTGAGGTAGAGAGCACAACTTATAACTTTGAAAAAGCATGAATACAGCTTAGAAATTCAATAAATTGAGGGACATTGCTTAGAAAAACCCTATATATTTATTAATAACCTATGAAACTAATAAAGTAATACCTATGTTTTAGCATCAATATGTCCTTCAAAGTGAGAGTATTATATACCAAATTAAGCTAAAAATTAAATATGACTGTGTGGGTGGGGGAAGCAAAAAGTTGAACCACAACAACTAATTTTCCTTTCTGATATCTCTAATGATGAAAAGGTACTTTCGGTAATGTAACAAAAAGATTGTGATAGTACCCTAAAATCAATCTCTACTTTTAATCAATAAATTAAACTTTTACTTTTTGTTCATATTATTACTATGTTACTGCAGATCAAATTCTCTTTAACTGTTACTAGGGACAACATATGATTAATCTTCTTTAACATAATTACTACGTTGATAATTATTATGATTAAGAGGAAATAAAGTAAGTAAAGACAAGCATGAAAAATTGTCTGAATGGGGATAAATAATTTACATGATCATATAACATTAATCTTGTGAAAATTTGATTAAATAAAATATGCAGTTTCAAATAATTTAAGACTTGTATTTTTTTCCTATAAAGAAATTAAGGGTTTCTTTCATAAAGCTAAGATTGTTTAATAGATCTTGTATTGTTTTACATCTTTCGCACACATCACTTGAATATGCAACCTTTTCAGAGAGACGGTCAATCGATTTGTTGTACTCGTAATAAAGAATGATCTTCATCTTATTCACTTGAATATATTCAAAAATTTGACAACTATTACAATCCCAAATAAATCTACCAATGAACGTACTTTATAATCTGGTAAAAGATTTTACCATTTTGATAAACCCTTACACACAAAATAACCCTAAACAAAAATAAACAACTAATGGTTTGTTTGGCATCACCATAGTCGTTTTCTATTTAATTTTTGTTTCATCAAAATCATATGATATGCGTCGTATAATGATTAAAAAAATTACTAAAGTTATTAAATCAATGATAATAATTTTGAAATATTGACCACAAAAAAGTGAAAGTACCTTTTTAATTTCTTGTTTCCTGTTTTTGGTTTTTAGTTTTCAAATAAACAGAAACAGAATGAAAACAAATTATGATGTCATGTATACAAAAGTAACAAAAATCAACGATTTCACCATAGAGTGACATTTGACCATAGGGAGACAAGCGAACATCTATACTATGTTTGTAGATAAATTAGCACCTAATTTGCAAAACTAAAGAAAGACAAGGAAAAAGGGTCGAAAATAGTCTAAGGCCTCGTTCATTTTAGCTTACCAAAATAATATTCAGTACATATAATTTCAATTATATAAAAATAAGTTTATTTTTTGGAAAAATGATTTAGTTCAGTAAAAATCCAGTAACTTTAAAGAAGAATTCAGCCGTAAAAATAATTCAAATTCAGTAAAATTAATTTTAGTTCAATAAAATCAATTTTAGTTTAGCAAAAATAATTTTATTCCTAATCTAATATTTTATTTCAGCAAAAATAAAGTAAAGTGAACATTGCCTAATTTTCGACCAAAACAACCAATAATTAGAAAATTCTAGAAAAGAGAAAACGAGGGGTGGAGTTTCTTAGGTTTTAATAATCAAAAGTATATCTAAAACCACATACTATGAAAAAAAATCATGGTAGAACTCATAGTTGAATAACTCAATAAAATGTTGCAAAAGCTGCTTGGGATCCATATACTCACTTACTAGTACTGATAAGAACATTAGGTTTTTTTTTTTATTTTATTTATTTTTATTTATTTATTTTTTTTTTTTTTTGAAAGGAAGAACATTGGTAATATTGATACTCCCTTTATTTAATTTATTTTAATCTTTCTGTTTACCATTTATTAGGTTCATTCCGTACGATGGAGGATTAGGATAATGATATAAAATTATCAACTCCTACACATAATACTTAATTACAGAGCGGTCAAAAACCGACCCGAACTGGTGAATCCGAACCATTTTGAACTGTTCCGAAAAGAAATCGAACCGTTAAAAACCTGTTATTTTAAAACCGTAAATCGATCTGACTAGATTAATTAAAACCTAAAAATGACCGATCCGAATGTTTGAGAACTGTTAATGAACCGTACCCGATATCAAGCCGAACTAATACAACCCGAAACCGAGAACAACCCAAACCGATTACTTTTGAACCCGATAGCAACCCAACCCATTGTAAACCGAAACCGTTAAAACCCGACAAAAACCCGATAAACCCAAATCTTTTACAACCTGTAACTGGTTAGGATTGAACCGTTTATAGCCCGTAATAAGTTATGATCGAACCATTTATAACCCGTAATCGGTTATAATCGAACCGTTTATAATCCGTAAGTCTGTAACCCGTTATAACCGTAGATTTTTTTTTTTTTTTTTTTTTTTTTTTTGCGTATATTTTATCATTAGTAAAACAAAAGGGTTTAATTTGAACTATAAAGTATTTATATTGAAAGGTTTGGAATTTTGATGTCATTGAAACTCTTATGCTACAATATTATCGTCCTCTAACGAGTAATGGCTTATGGAACACTATATTGTATTAAAAAAAAATTAAAAATCTAAATCAAAACCTAACTCTAGATTTGTTATTATTATTAGTTGATCCTTAAAATCATTATACAAAAAAGGGACATAAAGTTAAACAACTAATTAATACTACTCCGTATGATCTACTTGAATAACTAATTAAAGAATATTGAGGATATACTAGACGATATATGTTAACGAAACCCGTTTAAAACTAGCAAAACTAGTTGTTAAACTGGCTGAGTTCAACTTGAACCAATTACAACCCGAACCGATTACAACCCGACCCGATTAAGACCCGATATGTGTTGACCCAAAACCCGCTTTAAACTGAACAACCTCATTTTTAAACCGACCGAATTTAACCTGAACCGATTATGACCCGAACCAATTATAACCCGATCCGATTAGAATCCGACCTGAAAAGAAACTGTAATAAAAATAAAGCAAACCGAACCGACCCGAAATTATTTAAAACCGACCCGAACTGACCCGTTAATAATTCCAACCCGTTACAAACCGAAAACTGATAAACCGAACCCAAAACTGAACCGAAAACCCGATTGACACCCCTAAGTCTTGTATAATTTGCAATCAAGAATTATGATATTGAGATAAAATTATTCTGTACAGTATTAACTCTAATAGAAAAATGAATGAATTTAGAGGACTATTTTTGGTGAACTCAGCTCGCTATGGTTGAACTTTGTTCCTCCCAAACAAAAGTCAAGTAATTCAGTACACATTTCCTTGTTTCTTTTACATTCATCTCTTTTTTTCACATGCACTTGTCAATAAATAAATTTTTCAATAAATAAAAATTATAAAGTCTTGATGTTATAAAAGCATAAATTTAGACAAATCTAACAAGATTCATGTATTTATTTACTCTTAACTATAAATAATCAAAGATAGTCTAAATATATATGTGAATAGTTAAAAAATTTAAACATTGCATTTATAAATTAAAGATCCTAATAAGTTATTTTTACTTCAATATTAGACATCAACATTAGCCCTATGTTGGCACATTATTGGTTTGTCTTCATACAGTAACACAAAAACTAATTGTTAATTTACACATGGCTAGTTGTTTAGGCTAAAGATCAAAGGGACACATCTAGCTTTACTTATTTAAAATTGCAAACGTTATACGAAATATGTAAAATGATAATGGAATGAATAATTTGTAGGATTATTAATATATATATTATTAAAGTAAAGAATAAAGTAAGTGAAACACTCTTTTATATTGATATAATATATTTTTCATTTGACTTTGTATTGATTGTATACTCCTTTCATTTCAATTGCTTTATTTATTTATTGCATCAATTGAGATCAAGGGAATAAAGAAACAAAGTTAAAAGTGCTTCTCTTTTTTTCTTTCTTTCTTTTTTCTTTTCTTTTTTTTTTTTTTATTTTTTTTATTTTTTTTTTAAGCAAGAAACAAAAAGTTGCTTGTGTGAAGATGTGTAATATAGTGGTGGGATTAGGGGTGTTGATAAAAGATAGAGGTTTTTTTGTCATACAGAAACAAAATATACTTGTTCCGTTTTTTCTACCAACTTAATACTTCCTCTATTTATTTTTAGTCCACTCATTTTGACTTTTACACTATCAATCACCACCCCTTCTTTGACCGTCTTTTGTATATAATATATAAGAAAAACATATTCATGTGAGATCTTTTTGAACGTCTCAATAAGTACTATCATAATATATAACTTTTATAATTTTAACTTGTGGAGAATTAAACTTATTGATCGTTAAAGTTTTGCATTGACAATGAGTGTAATCAAAGATACAGGTCAAGTAAAAAAGAACAGAGCAAGTATGTTTTATTTATTACAACTGTTTATGCATAACTTCAATATAACTTCAAATGTCAATAGTAATAATTTTTACAACTACACCCCCCATTTTTTTAATGCATCACTTGGAATTTTAGATGCATTATTATATGTTATCTTTGACCTAATTATTAAACTAATATATACGTAGTAACTACCAATATGATCATGCAATAGTTGTTCGATTTGTTACAATGTCTACTTTTATAATATAATTCTTTTTATATAATTTATACTTATATCTAATTAAAGATATTGATGGTAAAAATTGTGTGTTGGCAAAGGGAGTGAGTGAAGAATTTAAAAAAACAAAGAGAGTAGATATTATAAAAATATTTCTTTAGATGATAATTCTAATAAAATTAAACCCCACATGAATATGTTTTACGTTACATATAATTCAGAAAAGATGGTCAAAGGAGGAGATGTCAGATTGAATAGTAGTGTAAAAATCAACATAAGTTAGTAAAAAAACAACGAATGAAGTATAAAAGAAGATCAAGGCAACACCTTGCTAAAAGGGAAATAATAAGGGTTTGTTTGTCTCATCTTAATTTAGTTTATTTAATTTTGACGTACTTATTTCAAATTAATTTTTTTAAAGAAATTTTAGATAAGTAAAAACAAATAACAAAAATTCAGAAAAAAAATAACTTTTGATACACTCATAAAATAAGTTCAAATATTTTCAAATAAAAATAAGTTTGCATAAAGTATTTTGTCAAATAAAATAAGTTCAAATGATATTATTTCAAATAATATAAGCTTAAATAAAACTTCCTCTATTTTTTTTTATTATAGTTGCAACACTTTTCTTTTCACGTTTGCCGATGTATGATTTCGATTGTCAATATTTTTTAACTACGAATATGTAAAAAAAATCATAAACATTTGATATTAAAATAGTACAAAACGAGACGAATCTTGTAAGATCCCACATGATTATATTTGTGCTTAAATATAAATCATCAAATTTAGACAAAGTGAGCTACATAAATAGTGTAAATATCAAATTATTACAACTATAAGGAAACGAAAAATATATATTTTGGATAAAATAAGATGAATCAAACTGACATAAGATAATAAACAAAATTTAAAACTACTTTTTTGCTTATTTATTCAAATCAAAGATTAATGAGTTTAGGTCACATTTGTACTGCTGATTTTAGAATTGACAAGCTGGATTCAATTGCCTGCATAAGAGACACACAATGGTTGGCATGCTCACTATTTCGCAAAATTAATCATTTTATGTAATCATATTTTGCTAATAATTAGCCAATTTAATTTCTGTTTGAGTCTTTTGATGGCCATGCAACATGCACGGGGTCATTTTGTATCTAATTTCTGTCCTGGAAGTTGGCCCGACAAATGGATCTCTATGATAAATTAAGTTGTACCTTGTGCTATTATGCCACTACATTTCAAAATAATGGCAAGAAATTTTGTTCCTAGATAGCAATGACAAGAATATAAATTTTTATTTTTTGTTGATGATTGTTATTATTATGCTAGTGTTGGATATAAATAATGCAAACGACCTCGAAATTCGTTTGTAATAACTACTTTTTATTTCAGAAAAAGGATTTTGTTGGATATAAGAGACTTTTCTCTTAGTTAAATCTAAATGATGAAAAAGGATGGAAAATAATTGCACCGTATATTAATACTTCACTAAGGGTGTCCATCAATATCAATCAATCAATATATATATTAAAACTCATGACAAGACATGATGTTTTGCCATGTGTCAACAATTTTGCCATTTGGCATATGAATATATGATGTGTCCAAATCATACCATAGCATTAATTATTGAAAAACTCTATGCATTAACTTTCATGTAGTAATGTTAAGCTTAATTGATAAACTCTTCATATGCATGATAATTTCCCTTGGACTGTAACTCCTTAATAATTACATAATAATTAAGTTAGTAAGAAATTAAACATTACTCCATTTTTATTTTGTGTATTAACTCATAAAATCGTAATCATAGAATAAAAGATTTTTGTGCATTATGGAGTAGTATATATTTTGACATCAAATTTATAAAGATTTGATTTATAATATTTTTATGATTTTAATGTAAAAAAAATTATTGTTATAATCAAACCAACTCATACAAGCAACAAACTACGCTATTATATATATATATATATATATATATATATATATATATATATATATATATATATATAACCCCTCCACTTAAGCTCTCAATGACAAACAAGCCAAAATATACATAGTTAAATTAAAGTAATAAATTTATAATGACCCGGGGCATCGCCCAGGCCAATAATTAGTTTTTAGCTTAAAATCCAAAATTCAGAACAAAATGGATTAATAGTTTATTAGAATCGAATACGATTTGGTAAACACAAATTCTTGATTAATTAAGGCGTACTTTTTTTTTAAAAAATAAAATTAAGGCGTACCTTATATTACATTAATAATGTAAAATGGATGAAAGTTATTCTAAAACTATTTAAAGTTACCCTTATAAACTATAGAAGATATCATTTCTTAACGAAAATTCTACCTTTAACAAACACTTATAATGTATTAGATTATATTCATAAAAAATTCCACATTAAAATACAATCAAGCTATAGAAGTCTTCATAGTATATATCCATTAGAAATTAGTATACACATTAAAATACAATCAAACTCGTTACAAATTAAAAATTACCAAAAATTACCTTTGACCATCTTATAATCAGTGGCGGAATTAAGGAGTGGCGGGGGTACAGTTAGCCTTTTTTTTTTTTGTTGTTGTTGCCATGGCCACCCTTGTAAATGATAAAATCTATTACTTTGTATTTGTTAAATAATATGTTGTGGTGAACTTGGCAAACTTGGTCTACTTTGGGTACGGTTTAAATAGTTTAGAACCTTTTTGCCCAGTAGTGTTCGATACTCGCAAAGAACATTTTATATTATTGTTTTCTTTGGATCTAAGCAAAACATTAATCTGTTTTGTCCTCGTGTTCTTATCTATCTTTTTAATTTCAGTTTTCGATTTTAAAACTATGGTCTCTTCTATATAAATTTTATGGTTCCGTCACAACTTATAATATTATTAATGTAAGTCCGTCTTATACAAGACTTATTGTTTAATGAATTATGTGAATCAACTAACTGAATTTTATATTTAAAATTAAATTTAATTAAATTGGATTAACTAGGTTTAAGTAAATATCGAAATCATTAAGGACAAACTCCTTAGCATTCTCTCAAATTGCTTGTCTAGTAGTGTTGATAAGAGGGCTATATCATATTTCCATCTCATCCGTCCATCCAATTGTACCATCCATCCAACCGTTACGCAACAAATAAGGTGATGAGCAAAGTAGAAGAGAGTATAGTAGGTCCCCTTTTGTATCCATTTTTGGTAAAGACAAAATCCTTACACAATTGCACAACACAAATGGCCCACGCATGAACTCATACTTACACAATACACAGTAATAGTGTTAATACCATATCATCAACTAGCAGTATTCAAGTGGACGTCAAAAAAGTCGAAAACTTTAATCAAACAACTTCAGTTCATGTAAGATCAAGGACAACCAACAAATCTTAATCTAGCAAACTAGTACTTACCTATATGTATGGTGGATTGTTTACAAAGGTCTCATATATGTGCAACATATGTACTAGTAATATATACGGACGTGTGGTGCATTGTTTACCTTAAATCACTCAAAATAAATAATCGACTATAAATATTGTTAATAAACGAATACAATAAAAAATTTAATCTTATGGTTGAAGTTCAACATCGGTTTATATACTCTATCACGCGTCCTCGCATATGAGTCCATTGGACTTAAAGAGTGGATGTAATACGGGCCCCATTTCTCTCTCGATTTCAGGAGATCCTGAAATCAATTCTCACCATGCCCTTTGTGGCTCTCTAAAAAAAAAAAAAAAAAAAAAAAAAAAAAAAAAAAAAACTAATTTTAGTTATTTAATTATTTTGATAATAATTATGTCTTTATTTTCATTATATTATAAATTATATACAAAGGACATGTTTATAATTCTTATATAATTAGTTAATAGTTGTTCCATAAATAATTTATTCAAAGGTTTAATGAAAACTATTATAAATAAACAAGTAATGAATAAATAAATAATAAAGAATGAATTTAGTTATTCACAATAATAACCCGGAACATCGCCTGAGCCACACATTAGTTATACTTTTAAAGAAGGGTGGATGAGATTCGAACTCGTGGTCTTTGTAGCATGTTGGCTCTTTACACCATTTTAGTGGACCAATCCAACCAAACTTAAACTTAAGATTGAAGTCCAATATTGATTTATATACTTTAGCTATCAAATATGTTATTATTGCCTCTGTTAATTTTATAAGTTTTATTTGGTTATTTTAACGAATTCATGAAATATATTTATTTGAAAATTTTATTTTATATACTTCAAACCATAATTATGTGAATTCATGCAAGCTAGAATATGTACACTACAAGAAATAACATATTTTGCGACAGTCAAAATCTGTCGCCAAAAAATAGCAAAAACTATCGCCAAAAATAGTTGCGACAATCAATTGTCGTAACCCGTTTGTTGTTATCGTCGTAAAAATTTTAATTTTGCGACAGTCTGACCGTCGTAAATTTTTTAACGACGGTTTTACTAATTTTCACGACAGTTTCATTTTTGTCTTACGACGGTTTTACTAATTTTCACGACAATTTCATTTTTGTCTTTATAATTAATCTGCAACAACTTAAAACTGTCACAAATTACGAGTGTACTCCAAATTATGACGGCCATGAACATTGTCGCAAAAACCAACTTTAGCGACAGCTAGCCATTGCAAAAAAACTGTCGCAAAAATTTCAAAAAAAATTTCAAAAAAAATAAAACAAAACCCAGCCACAACATCCCTCCTTTAATCCTTTCACCCACAGTAGCCCAGCCGCACAAGCTGTAACCACCACCAACTACCATCACAAACCACCTATCGCCGCCACACACTTTCCACCAACACCCAAAACCACCAAATGAAACCCAGAAAACACATAAACAATCACAAACAACCCTAAATCTGAAATTAAACCAGAAAAAAAAAATCCAACAACTCCTTACCAGTTAGCACCACCACCGACAACCCTCTAACCTTGCACAAAAGAAATAAAAAGATCTAAAAATTAAACCCCAACAAACTAAAAGTCAAGAAAACCCAACATAATAAAGTAAGATGAATGGTATGAAAATATAAAACAAAAATACATAACATCAAACAAGAAATACAAATATATATCTAATAATCAAAAACCAAGAAAAATTCAAACAAAAATTAAAGTTAATGAAATAACATAAATTATCAAAAAATAGTACAAAATTCAAACAAAAATGCCACAAAAAATCAAACGAAAATAAACAACAAGATTAAACAAGTTAAACAAAAGGAAAATTTGTAAAAAATAACACCATCTTTCACCGGTTTCCAAGAATAAAACGACCTTTGGATTAATAAAACGACCTTTGATACACATCTGCTAAAAATAGAACAAAAAACTTGTAACTTGTTTTACAGGTTACATTTGCCACATGTCACATGTGTGATTGGTTATAATTGTTTAATTTTATTTTAACATTTTCTTTATGATAATGATTTTTTTTAAAACGAAAAAAAAAACTTTTAAAAAAAAATAAATAAAAAAAAACTGAAATTAAAAAAAGAAAAGCACCCTCCCCTGCCGTCACTGACCTCCACGGGGCTACACCTTCTGGTCCTCCACCCACCTTCATCCCACCACAGCCCCACCACCTCTTTCCCTAACACCGCTATAAACCACCATCTCCTTCCCCAACCCCATTGAAAACCACCGCAACCTCACTCCCTTCCCCCCAAAACCAGTACCAGCCCTACAGCCCACCCCCCGTTGCCAACAACAATCCCCAAGCCATCATTTTCACCCCTCGTCGCCGAAAACAACCCCCAAGCACCGCAACTCCTCCTAGACGCATCTCCACCCTTCACCCCGATCTCCCTCATCCACTCACGAAAACCGCCGATTTCCCTCCCTCACTCACGACAACCGCCGATCTCCCTCCCCCACTCACGAAAACCACCAATCTCCCTCCCTCACTCACGAAAACCATCGAAAACCCTAAAAACATGGTAGGGAAGGGGCGTTTGGTGGTTTTCGTGCTAGGGGGAGGAAGTCAGGGTGTTTTTTGCGACACAAGGGTTGGCTGCTTGGGCTGGGTGGAAGGGCGACGCTAGAGGTGGGGGTGGGACGGTGGGCCAACGAGGGAGAGACTAGGCGGTGAGGGTGTGGGTTAAGGTGGCCCGGTGAACGGAGAGGAGAGGATGAGAGGTTTTTATTTTATTTCATTTTTTAAATTTTTTTATTTTAAGCATTTTTTTTTTAAAATTTTAAGGTTTTTTTTAAAAATAATTGTTAAAAAAAATTGACGAATGAGATTGTGACACGTGTCACTTGTAACCTATTTAGTAGGTTACCAACCGGTTGCGTTTCATTTTTAGCAAATATGTATCAAAGGTCGTTTTATTTTGGAATAATCCAAAGGTCGTTCTATTCCTGCTGGAAGATCGGTGAAAGGTGGTGTTATTTTTGACAAATTTTCCTAAACAAAAATAAAACGAAGATGAACGAAACTAATTAACATACCTTCAAAAATTTCCTCTTCTTTGGGTTTTAAGGGTCAAATTCGACCCTATAAACTCTAGATCTGGAATTTTATGGTCGAATTTGACAAAAAAACCCTCGGCATCACGAAATTAAACCTCAAAAATATGAATTTTGATAGCCACCTTCGTCATTTTTATAAACAAGAAAGAGTGGAAAGAAGGAAAACGAGAAAGAGAAGAAAAAAGGAGGATGAGAGAAGAAAGAAGAAGGACGAGAATGAGAGAGGAGAAAGAAAAAGAGATCAGGAAAGATAGGAGGAGAAGAGGAGAGATTATTTGAGAAAGAAAGAAGAGAGGAACTGAGGGAAGGTGGAGAAGAGGAGAGTAAAACAGAGAAAAAGAGAGGGGAGGAGAGGAGAGGAGAGAGACACTAGTAGAAAAAACAAAAAGGGAAGCGGTTCAAACCCCCAAAAGGGAAGCGGTTTTGAACCGCTCCGGTTTAGGGGGCTTCCCTTTAGGCTGTAGAAAAGGAAGCGGTTCAAACCACTTCCCTTTTAGGGTGAAAGGGAAGCAATTTTGGCGCCAAACCGCTTCCCTTTTGGATTTCTAGCAGCATTATGGTAACGGTAAAGGGAAGCGGTTTTGGCGCCAAACCGCTTCCCTTTTGATTTTTTTTAATATAATATTTATAATAATAATATAATAATTATATTTGTAACATGTGATAATAATAATAATATTACTGGTTAATAATAATATATATATTAATTATTAATATTATTATTAATTACTAATTTTAATTAATAATAATATTAATGTATTAATAATTAATATTAAATACAACAAAAATACAAATAACATTTAATTATCATAAATATCAAAATGAGTAACATCATTAACATATTTAATTATAAGTATTATGTCATTACACCAAAATATATAAATAAGACTCACAAATACTTCGTACTAATTAATTATAAGTAATTAACGTTAATATTACATACATTGACATAATAATATATATTTACAAACATAACTAATAGAATAATGTACGTTCACAAGTAATCTAAACTAGCTCGATCTCACTAGATACCATCAAATGTCACGAAAAAAGCCCACATGTCGCGAATTTCATTGATTTCTTTGCTTTTTAACGGGCCTTCCCTTTGAATCTTGCAAACCTTTGAAAAATATCAACCAACCATTATTATATATCAGTATATCATACGTATGACATAAAAAATTTAAAATGTCTCTTTACACCAATATAGCAATTAACTAAGTTTTAGCACGCCTTACATCCAAAAGGCCCATATAAGGCCTATACGACTTCTACTTTGCCCATTTTCTACATTTCTTATCAAATGAAGTGTTTCTTTCTCATAACATGTCAATATTACCTATTTTTGAGTGTCTAATGTTTGAAATCACAGCAATATAGCATATTTCTAAGTTTTAGGACGCCTTACATCCAAAATGGCCCATGTAAGGCCTATACGACTTCTACATACTTTGCTCATTTTCTACATTTCTTATCAAATGAAGTGTTTCTTTCTCATAACATGTCAATATTACCTAGTCTTAAGTGTCTAATATTTGAAATCACACCATTATAGCATTTTTCTAAGTTTTAGGACGCCTTACATCCAAAATGGCCCATATAAGGCCTATACGACTTCTACTTTGCCCATTTTCTACATTTCTTATCAAATGAAGTGTTTCTTTCTCATAACATGTCAATATTACCTAGTCTTGAGTGTCTAATGTTTTAATTCACACCAATATAGCATTTGTAGGGAATATTTCAAGCATTACTTCAAACTTGAACCCCATTGTGATCATACACTAAAGTACGGTGGCGTCCAAAGGGAAAGAAGATAGAGCAAAAGAGTCGCCAACAAGTTTTAGGAACTTGTAAACCGTTCACGAGGTGAAGGTTACACCCCTTAACGATCCAAAAGATCGTCAACTCCAATAGGTCTGGAACCATGACTGGTAGTTCGGGGATGAAGGTACAAATTCAACCTAAAAGAGATTGAATCTGCCCTAATAATAGGCCTCTACTTTATTCTGATCGTATTCATGTGCGCTTTCTGATTAACATGCAATCATTAGGATTAACCCTAAACCTGTTTATCTATGTTGGTTGAATATTAATGCACAAATAAATCTATTATTGGCGATCACTTGAATTATAATCATATTACGCTCAAACAAGATTATTAATTATCTTATTAAGCGTGATTACAAGTGAAAATTTCCTTTAAACATGCATAAAAGGTGTGATCAAGCAATAACAATAAATATATATCAAGCAACATAATAATAATCATAATAATAACAATCATCATCATTAATATTGACAATAATTAAAATAATCATGTTAAAGCATAATAATAGCAAGATCCTAGGCATGATACTAACAATATTAATAACAAACCATAGCATGTCACTAAACATCAAAGATCAAATATACAGCCCTAACATGATACTAACATGAATATTAGGAAGAAAATGGGAAGCATCGCAGGAATCGCAATTGTCATATTTGATATTAGAAATTATAGTTGTTACCCTAAACATAATACTAAGAAGATCAAAACACCCTAACATGACATTAGGAATCTTAACAACAACCTAGACAAGATTTCTATATCATAATATCAATAAATCAATTAAAGCACTTACTTGGATGCCTCGTACATCTTTCTAATAACAAAATACACGCGTTAGTAACTTCAAGGAAAATAATAAAACCAAACAATTAAATTAAATAATTGAAAGAGAGATTTGGGACCAAACCCTCAGAAATTAAACCTTTCACGTCAGGGCGAAGGCAACTTCGAACAATGCTAGGTATGTCTAGTGCTAATGTATGAGAAATTTTGTTTGTAAAAGGGCTAGAGAGAGAGAAATCTTGAAAATTGAACTAGAGAGAATAAGAAAAATAATTGTTGTTGATTTGATTCTTGATGATTGAAAACGAAGGTTTTAGGAGGCTATTTATAGAGAAAATTAGCCGGACGGATAAAAAAACGAATCAGAGTTTCGAAGAGAATAAAACAAATTAGTGCCAGACACTGGACATTAGCGCTAGACGCCAAGCATTAGCGACAGGCGCTAATCCTGTCGTCAAGCGCTAGTAAAATATTTCACGCATTTTCTTAATTTCGATAAAATCTAGCCGTACAGAAGGGCAAAATTGTATTTTCCTTAAAAACACTTCTTTTATTCTGATTAAAACTCTAAAAAATCAACTAAAGTCAATTTATCAATGCTAATTAAATTAGAAATGAAAAGAACCTTCTAAAAGAATCTAGAAAACTAAAATCAATTCTAATTGCATTAGGAATGATAAATAAATATTAGGCTCTTCTCTAGATCATTGGGCCGCATATAAAGATCAAACCGGGCCCAATTTGGTAATTTGGCCATAACTTCCTCATTATTCATCGGAATTCGGCTTATAATATATCGTTGGAAAGCTCTTTTCAAACCCGACCCAACTACACTATTATTGAACCCTTGCTATGGACCAAACCAAACTGGATTGGCTGTTTTCTTAAAATAGGTTTTCAAAAACAGAGAGAAAGAAAAGATATAAAACCAGCCGCAATCACTAGACTTTCCACACTTTCACTTCATTCGATTATGATTCGACGTGAAAGGTACTCATCACTGGGTTTGGTTTTGGGGAGACACAAATGGGTGTCTACACATTTTTCTATGTTTTAGGACGTCTTACATCCAAAATGGCCCATATAAGGCCTATACGACTTCTACTTTGCCCATTTTCTACATTTCTTATCAAATGAAGTGTTTATTTCTCATAAAATGTCAATATTACCTAGTCTTAAGTGTCTAATGTTTGAAATCACACCATTATAGCATTTTTCTAAGTTTTAGGACGCCTTACATCCAAAATGGTTCATATAAGGCCTATACGACTTCTACTTTGCCCATTTTCTACATTTCTTATCAAATGAAGTGTTTCTTTCTCATACCCTATCAATATTACCTAGTTATGAGTGTCTAATGTTTGAAATCACACCAATATAGCAATTTTCTAAGTTTTAGGATGCCTTACATCCAAAATGACCCATATAAGGCCTATACGACTTCTACTTTGCCCATTTTCTACATTTCTTATCAAATGAAGTGTTTCTTTTCCATAAAATGTAAATATTACCTAGTCTTGAGTGTCTAATGTTTGAAATCACACCAATATAGCAATTTTCTAAGTTTTAGGACGCCTTACATCCAAAATGGACCATATAAGGCCTATACGACTACTACTTTGCCCATTTTCTACATTTCTTATTAAATGAAGTGTTTCTTTCCCATAACATGTAAATACTACCTAGTCTTAAGTGTATAATGTTTGAAATCACACCATTATAGCAATTGTCTAAGTTTTAGGACATATTTCCATCGCATAAGGCACAAAGAATATTACAATGATTTATTAACCAATTTTAATAAAAATTACGCACCAAGTCCACACAAAATAACCAAAGTCACGAAACGCTCACACATTCACAAAAATCACCACGGCCACTCCCCGGAGGCGATGCAGCAGCTGCCTCCACCTTTCCCCGGCGGCACTACAGCAGCTGCCTCGACTACTGCCATGGTTGCTGCTTTAGCTGGCTGGGCAGGCCTGCTATGGCTGTTGCTGCAGCTGCCTGGGGAGGCCTGCTATGGCTGCTGCTGCAGCTGCTTGGGTAGGCCTACCTTGGCTGCTGCTGCAGCTGCCTGGGCACCTTCATAGGCTGCTGCTGCAACTACCATGGGCAGCTCTGCCATGGCTGCTGCTGCAGTTGCCTAGGCACCTGCCTAGGCTGCTGATGCAACTACCATGGGCAGCCCTGCCTTGGCTGCTGCTACAGCTGCTTGGGCAGGTGCCTGGCTGCTGATGTTACAGCCTTTGCAGCCTTGTCTTAGCTGCTGCTGCAGCTGCTTAGGCACCTGCCTGGGCTGCTGATGCAATAGCCATGGGCAGCCCTGCCTTGGCTGCTGTAGCATCTGCCTGGGCTGGTGTCCTGGGTGTAGCTAGCTCGGGTGCAGCTGTCCTAAGTGCAGTTGTCCTAAGTGCAGTTGTCTCGGGTGCAACAACCTCGGATTATGCCTCGGGGTCAGCTTATATTTGGGTTACTGCCTCGGGTTTTCTCTTTCCTATTTATGTGTTCGGTGCAATAATGGAAGCTAGTATGGATCGAACGGAAAAAAATAAAATAAACCGATACTTCATCAATGTGTTGAGCTTCCGTGCAGCTATTGACTATGTCAAGCATAAACCTCATCACGTACAAGGCATAGTCAACTCCGATGTCTTGTTGCACACACTAAAATACCATGTGTTAATGATATCATGCATAGCAATTATCGATTTGAAGTTTATTAAACAAGTCACTATGTCAAGGCATTACCTTTGCATATTTCAACGTAGGACCCGCAACCGAACGACAATTTAGCTTCTTCATAACATTGTAGGAAAATAAGTTCAAAGTTAGAAATATAACTAGCCAATAACTTAGGTGGGGACATTCAACAAGGGGTTGCAATTTGTACCTATTCAGTAGGTTCTTCACTAGAAGCTTTCGCGGTGGACTCACACGAGCCAAATCAAAATGGTAGATTGTGTTATTGGAAACACAAATCACTAACAGAGTCCAATGAGCACTACATATATATTAACCAAATAACAATCCATTAATGATTAGACGTCAACATAATTACTAAGCAATCAACAGAATTATGACATATTTAGACGTACTCCTCAAAGCATGGCGCTAATATGAACTTGTCGCGCGCTCGGGTTGATTCCTTAATACTCCGCTTGAGGTAATCTTGCACATCACGCGGGTTTCATAAGCATCTGGTAACGGAGGTCTGCTCAGGGCATAATCACCCAATTGTAGCCTCAGAATTACCTTTACTAAGAAGGTGCTCCTGTAGTGACCTTCATGAAAGCAATGTGTGGATCATTTATTAAATGCACAATCTAAATTTGAAATGCAACAACAATATAATTACAAATAGTACCATTAAATTACCTCATGAAAGTTTGAATGATGGAAATGTTAAGCATGGAACCGGTTAGAAATTCCGTCACATCCACTCTTAAAAGAAATGCGATTACATCTTCATCATAGTGGAACAGATCCTTAGGTAGATTCACTTCAATAGATCTACCAAATGAAAACTCACTAACGCGGTTGTGAAGAAAAGTACAAGCCTTAGAGAGAGAACGAAGGACATCAGCTTCAACTAGTGGAGTACAGCTCAAGGCAGAACCACTCGAGCTCTTCTTCAACATGTGTTCACCCTTCATCCCTTGTCCTTCTTCCGTGTTGTTTGGAGGTTGGACGACCTTGGATTTTTTCTTATCCACCTTCTTCCTTTTTGAGGGTTGATTTTCCTTTGAAATCTAGTAAGATAAAAGCACATGTCATATTACAAGATATGTTATATTTATTTTTTTTTAAAAAAAAGGTATTTGATACTTACCCCTCCTATCAACCTCACCCAATCACATGGCCATTGCACAAAGCTGCCTGTCGAATCTTGTAGCTTAAAGAAGTCATACTCCTCTCTAGGCACCGGTACTGGTAAGTCTTCAAAACCAGATAGTATAGAATTGATGCCGACCGAGATATACCGGGTACTAGTATTAGACTTGAAATGGACCTTGTCAAATGGTTGTGCGCTACCATACCCCACCAACTTTAACTTTCCATCCAAGTTTTCCCCGAGGGGGGGGGGGTGAAGAAGCTCACAAGGTGTCTCTTCTTGCACATTAGATTAAGACATGAGTTATTAAGTGACCAATGTAATAAGTCTAATAGAAGCACATTTGATTAGTTACTGACGTTTACCTTAGTATCTGGCAAAGGATCAGATGTTGGATGTACAATCTCCAATATGTCTGCATGCGTAGGAGTAAGAACCTGCAATAGTAAGATAAGTAACTCGCTCTCAACAAGTGTATGGAAAACGTTCATATTTTCACCAAATTTGATTGTAATAAAATTACCTCACTCTCAACAACTGGATCATCCCCGACGCCTTTTGGATGACTACATGAGTCCATTGAAGTAATCGAGGGCAACGGCAAGATCGGCAAGTTTAAGTGCTTCAAAATTGCATTGAATTGACTTTGCAATCGTTCTTGCACCTCGATCTTTGCGTATCTCTGCCTTAAGTGATTCCTTTTCCTTCTCATTCATACGGTGTGGCGAATTAACACTTGATCTACTTCTTCCTGATCTGATGTATTCTGGACCCATCACCTTTTCCCACCCTAGTTGTTTTCCTCCAGATCCAATAACTCTCCTAGGGTGATATGGTTTTCCAAGAGCTAAGGTGAAAGGATCGTTGTCTATGCTTGGAGTGAGCTTGCCTTCAACCACTTTCGACATATGCTCGAGCTGTAACAACACCAAAAAATTCCATTGCAAATTTAGGTTGTAGTTTATATGAAAATACATTATAGTAAAGTTGTAATATTATCATAAGTATCATAGATTGCTCACAAGTGCATCTTCTACGACTTTAGTATCCGGACGCGGGATGACATACTTGCCGGTGCCCTTGTCCATACCATGCATAACACACCACCAATAAATTGCACGAACTACCAAGGTGGAGACCGTGGACGACATTGGTTTATCAGATGTTGATAGCTTTGATGCGGGGTATAGACCCTTTTTGATCCACTTTGGTCTACTTTCCGCAAATGTCTTACAACCCATATGATGGTTATACAATTTCTTCCCTGCATTGATTCTAGCTTGCTCACTTTTCTCCTACACATTACAAAATGTTAGCATAATTATTTGTATTGAACCATATTTATTTGTCAACTCTAATTGATAGATAGATAACAACATACAAGTGCAGTAAAACTAGTTGATTTCGCCACAAACTTCTCCCACTCCTTCACCGTTATTTATGGATATACATCCCACGGTTTCCTCTCAGGTTCCTCCGGTTCTCCATTAGCTTTCACTTTTTTCTTTGAACTTTTCCTTCTTGTCTTATGGATCCATTGTTCTCAAGGAACTTTTGAATTGAAGTTTTTGAACCTCTCTTAGACAAATGCGAAAAAAGATTTTCTCTTGGCCGGCTCATCAACAATGTTAAACACACTCTGGAACAATATATGAAAACGTCCTCGTTAGGCAATGACAAAATACAGAAAAATAATAAAACACACAATAAATAAATAAAACCGGGACCACAAGTTGTCGCCCAGGCAGCTTCCCAGGCCAGTGCAGTAGCCCAGGCAGCTGCCAGGCTAGCTAAAGGAGCCCATGCAGCTGCCCAGGCCACTCCAGCAGCCTAGGCAGCTGCCCAGGCCAGTTGCAGCACCCCAGGCAGCTGCCTAGGCCACTACAGCAGCCTAGGCAGCTGTCCAGGAAGCTGCAACAGCACCCCTGCCAGTTGCCCAGGAAGCTGCAGCAGCACCCCTGCCAGCTTCCCAAGCCACTGCATCAGCCCAAGCAGTTGCACAAGGAGTTGCAGCATCACCCTAGGCAGCTTCCCAGGCAGCTGCAGCAGCCCAGGCAGCTGTCCAGGGTGCTGTAGAAGCCAAGCAGCTGCACCGGGAGCTGTAGCAGGCCCGGCCAGCGGCTGAACCATCCCCTGTCATTTTTTTTATCCCCGAGCTCACAATTTGCCACTAGACTTATCATTCATATATAAATACATATAAATAGCAAAATGGAAATAAAAATCACTTACCATTGTATCATCCCAAGACATCTGAAGCAATCCTTCGGGTACCTCCGCCCAATCAAGTGTGATGGGTATTTTACGAGTAAGTATGCCAATGTGATTAGAATATTGTCAGAGCCATTGGCCAGTAGGTTGATCAAACCCATCCCACTTAAGAACCATGGGAACCCCGGGTTTCTTAAAAGCTTTTGTTTCACCCCGTCCCTTTCTCTTCACCGGTGCCTTTACCCCCCTCCACCAACGGTGGTGTTCGCATGAGTTTGTGTTAGCCTTTGTCCTTGTGAATCAGTTACAAACTCGATGACAACATTATCCACAATGGGGGGGGGCACATTCAGCTGATTTCTCATAATCATCAAGCCTACGTAGCAACTCATCGTGAGCTCGGTCTTCTGGATCACCCAAATCTGTCTTCTTATTGATATCATACGCCTCATCATCAGATTGAGAATTCCCATGGTCTTCATCATACATATTGTCATGACAATGAAGGTATTCATAACCACTTCCCATTATATATACACACCTAAAATCACAAGCAAACCAAATCATTAGTCATCATTAAAGACAATCAAATTAATGGAGAGTACCCAAAATAGACAAACAGTTACCCAACTTCTTTGTTATGTTTATAAGTACAAAATGCTCACAAGTAATTGTTTTCAAGCTGCAGAAGCTCCTAGGGGCGACTTCAAATTAAAATTGCTCAAATGAGGTCTTAACTTCCCTAATTCTAAATAGTCATTAAAAATCACATGTAATTGGTATACATAAGGCCCATATAAGTCCAAAATGCTACACAAGTAAATGTTTTAATGGAATAATAAGCTTTTAGGAAGGAAATTAGTTCAAAATGTCCTAAATGAGGTTCTTACTTTGATTCAAATTGAAATTGCTTACAAGTACTTGATTTCATGCCCAAACAAGATTGTAAAAGCCAATTAAGTACAAAATGGCAAAAGTAAAGTACCTCATTCGAGTATTCCCTCGTTGTGGTCACATCGAATATAATTTGCATCATTGTCTACATCATTTACTATATCAACTATTGGAGCAGTGAAAGGGGGAGAATCATCAAACGCATCATATTCTTCCTCGTCTTCCACATCTCCAACTCCTAAAATCCTTTGTTTTCCAGCTAAGACAATAGACCATTGTGGATTGGCAGGGTCGGTTACATAGAACACTTGCTTAGCTTACGATGCAAGGATGAATGGTTCCAAACTATCCCGCAAATAGCCAAGGTCAACAAGAGTGAAGTCATGTCTTACGTTGCGCCTATTATTATTGATCCATTTACACTTGAAAAGACCTACCTTGAAATCACGGTAATCCAATTCACATATTTCCTGAAATCGACCGTAGTTGGATAATAGTGCGTCAACTGGTGATGTATCATTTGCACTTGCAAACTCTCTTGATGAAGCCACTAGAGTCACACTACTATTTTGAGTCGATGAGGATTTTTGATCCCGACGCTCAGTCCAAAATGTATACCCATTTATATCATAACCCTCAAATGAATGTACATCTTCCTTTGGACCATATGCTAGCCACTTTATTGTATCAGAGACACTGTCATCCAATTGACGCATCACTCGATCATGGAACACGTCACAAACATCTTATTATGTAACTGCATTAGTGCCTTTCCCCTTTTGTTGGAAATTCAACTTGCAAACTTTCCATATGCTCTTCTAAATAAGGGTGAACCTCCGCAACATGATGAAGCATAAATAGCCGAGCTTGCAAGAATTACTCTCGAGTGGGTGAGATCCGTTTCGACCCGATTGTGCCATGACCATCAAGTCTCCCTTCATGTCGAGAAGTGGGAAGCCCAATATGTTCGGCAATGGCAACATACTCTGCAACAAAATTACCAATCTCCTCAGCAACAACCCCTTGAATCATACTACCTTCCGGATGGGCTGGATTTCTAACTTTATCTTGCAATGTACCCATATGTCTTTAAAAAGGGTAGCACCATCTCATAAAGACTGGACCGCACAACTTCATCTCACGAACCATATGAAGAATCAAATGCACCATTATGTCAAAAAGTGACGGCAGAAAATACATCTCAAATTTGCACAAAGTAACAACAACATTTGCCTGGAGAGCATCAAGTGTAAAAGGATCAAGCACTTTATTGCATATAGTATTGAAAAATGAACAAAGACTAATAATAGCTTCTCTAACATGCTTCGGTAAAATACCACGAATTGCAATGGGTAGAAATACTTGCATCATCATGTGACATTCATGGGATTTCATACTTGTCAACTTCAATTCTCCATTTAAGGAAACGAATCTTTTCATGTTTGACGAGAACCCAGATGGAAGCTTGATGTCATACAAACAAGCACAGAACTTTTGTTTTTCTTCCTTTGACAATGTGTAGCATACTAGAGGTAAATAAACCTTTTCCTTCTTGTCGGGTCCATCATCTGTCTTCTTTGATACACCCGTGGCCTTTCCCATGCGCTTCCCCTTACGTGTTTTTCCAGCATCTCCGCTTCCCTTCTCCTTTTCCTTTGCCTTCCCTACCTTTGTCTTAACCCACAATTCCAGACGAACCCCCCACGCTTCCAAATCTAATCGAGCACCCTTTCCATCCTTTGTTTTGCCTGGAATGTTCATAATTGTCCCAACAATTGCATCACAAACATTATTCTCTATATGCATCACATCGAGACAATGTCTGACATCATGTTCTTTCTAGTACTCAAGCTTCCAAAATATTGATTCCTTTTTAAAGATAGCATGTGGATCAACAGGTTTTGATGTTTTACCAAAAACAGTTGGTATACCCTTCACTCGAGCATAAACCTCCTTTCCACTTAATGGCCTAGGAGCAACATCCTCTTCTACTTTCCCATTGAAGGCCTTTCTTTGCTTACGATATGGGTGATCTCGCCTAAGAAATCTTTGGGTCCTCGCGTACACATTTTTGCCGTAGTGGTCAAGGTACACGTTTGGTGTGTCATCGACATAAATGGGACATGCTTTGTGCCCTTTGTTCTTGTACCCGGACAGGTTGCCATATGCTGGAAAATCATTAATGGTCCACAACAAGGCTGCCCGCAATAGGAACATCTCGCTCTTATGGGCATTATAAACGGAAACTCCTTCATCCCACATCTTTCTCAATCATCAACAAAGGGCTCAAGGTAAACATCAATGTCGTTTCCAGGTTGCCTTGGCCCCGTTATCAAAAGTGAAAGCATTATGTATTTGCGTTTCATGCAAAACCACGGAGGCAAGTTGTAGATCACTAAAAGTACCGGCCATGTGCTATGTTTGGTACTAAGAGTGCCAAATGGATCCATACCGTCCATGCACAACCCAAGCCTTAAACTTCTTAATTCATCACCAAATTCCCTAAACTTCATATCAATGTTATTCCATTGTAAAGAGTCGACCGGATGCTTCAACAAACTGTTTTTCTTTCTTCCCTCTGCATGCCATCTCAAGTTCTTAGTGTCTTTTGGAATTAAAAATAGACGCTTTAACCTTGGAATAATGGGAAGATACCACAACACCTTAGCAGGAGGTCTCTTCATCCCAACATTGCAGCTTGTTCGCTTGTAACGCGACTTACCGCAACGTGGACACTCCTCCAAGTCTTCATATTCATTTCGATACAGAACACAATCATTAGGACATGCATGAATCTTTTTATACTCCAAACCAAATGGACACATGAGTTTCTTTGCATAATAATATGAATTAGGAAGTTCATTCCCTTCTGGCAACATGTCAAATATCGCAGTCAACAAAGAAGTGAAACTAGTGTCACTCCAGTTATGCTCTGACTTAATGTTAAAAATTGTTAGCATAGCCGAGAATTTTGTGTATTTTTTGGACCCGGGATACAAAGGCCTTTTGGCAGCCTCTGATAAGGACTCGAATACATCGGATCGATCCCTGAAGTCACCTTCAACATCATGCATCATCTCATCCAAGTGATCAAGGCCACCATCCTCGATTGCATCTCTCCCCTCATCCCCATCTCCACCGTCATCAGTCCCATATTCCTCTTCCACACGAATCTCGACACTCTTATCATGATTCCCAACAACATTCTCTCTATACGATCCCTTTTCACCGTGCCAAATCCACACATGATATTAAGGCCTAAACCCATGACATTGTACATGAACCACGATAGTATCAACACTATCGACCAATGTGACATTATTACAATTCACACAAGGGCAATAAAGGGCATTGACACCCGTTCTGAGATGATATTGTGAAGTAGTCTTCCAAAACTCTTGAACACCATTGAAGAATTCCAATGTGTCACGTCTACCATACATCTAACCGCGATCCATTGACGTTTTAAATTGCCTTTAAGCATACCAATACATATATGATTAAGCATACCAACACATTTATGATGTCAATCAGAGTACAATCCATATATATTATTCATATTGCGTAAAAATGAATGCTCTAAAAAGGTCCTTATCACTCCAACCTAACCCATCCTTGAACGTTTAATCTCACTAGTGAATGTATGTCAACTTTCCAATTTTAGGTAAAATCCGGCAGCACTTCCCACCAGTTCTCCAAGTACACTATGTAGGTAATAACTTACCTACATATGCACCCAGAGAACAAGGTGGGATAATGATAAGCCAGGATATTCCTTAAAATCGAAAAAAAGACATACATTCACTACCTAAGTGAGATCAAACGTCCAAGAACAGTCCCAACCGGGGACTATTCAAGACTTTCTCCTAATGAGAAAGACTCGAACGGGTATCTAAGCAAATGATGATGTAAGCATTCAAGTATTTGCATTTATTTGACATTCAACAATACACAAGTTCATTCATTTATATAGTGCTAATTAGAGTAACTACAAGCGAACTAATGTTACTTTACAATCCATACATTCATAAATTATATTCCACTAAGCAATTTTAACAAACTAACTAGTTAACTAACAAGTAATATATTCAATAAAATTACTTTAAAGCTACTTTAATTCACACAACATATAAATATATAACATGTACAAAATTAAACAAAAAATTAAAACCATGAAATAAACAAACAATTAATTAAACAATTAAGTAAAAATTATCTTAACTAAATTTGAAACCCTAATTTTTAAGTTTGGAATAAACAAACAAATTATATCAAGTGCAAGTTAAAATTGAGCAACAACTCACCCTAATTTGAGAGTGAGAAAGAGATGGAATGTGGAGTGAGAGAGGGAGGTGTGGTGGTGGTGCTAGCTTAGGTACTTATGGCAGCAACACCACAACAACACCACATCAACAACCACGGCACAGCAACCCCGAAATCACAGCAACACCACATGCAGCAACCCCACAACATCAACCCAGCAGCAACAACAGCACGAAACCCCCACAACCACCTACAACCACCCGCAACCCCCTCAACCACCTACGACCACCAGCAACAACCAAGCAACCCACACAACCACCTACGACCACCAGCAACAACCAAGAAACCCACGCAACCACCCACGACCACCAGCAACCACCTACGACTCACACCAGCAACAACTTAGCAGCAACTAACCCAGCAACCCCGCACTCACCACCAGCAACACCGAAAATGAGGGGAACGAAAGGCAGAGAGGAATGGAGTGTCGTCGGACTCAATTGAGAGGGGAACGAAAGGTAGAGAGGAATGGAGGGAAAAGCTAAATTTTTTGGAATGAATTTTAGAGGAATCGAAAACAGGGGGAGGGTTTTGTGTGAGGGCGGCAATTTTTTTTTAAAAAGAAAGCGGTTCAAACCGCTTCCTTTTTGTTATAAGTGGTTTTTTTGGGAGTGTTTTTTTGAGTTTTTGGAAAGGGAATTGGAAAACCGCTTCCAATTTAGGGCTTCCAAATTGGATTTTTCTACTAGTGAGAAACTGAGGGAAATAGAGAGGAGAAAGAATCAAATGTGATGAAATAGCGGAAGCGGATTTAGGGTTTGGTGTTGGCTTGTTAAATTGGGTATTCAAATACCATATTTAAAAAATAAATAAAAATCAACTCTACGACAGCCATAAGCTGTCGCAAATTGCGATTGTTTTGAAAACCATCGTAAGTTGCGACAATTTATAGTTGTCGTAAGTATTTTTACAAATTTATTTTTAGTATCTATTGCGACAGTTTATTGGCTAAAATTGTCGTAACTCAACGACAGTTTAAAAAATTGTCGTAATATTACAACAGTTACAAAAACCGTCGTAGAATTAAAATATTACGACAGTTTTTCTAGCCGTCGTAGAAAAAGTGTCGTTATTTGCCCGGGTTCTAGTAGTGGTAATATTGATATATAATTTATTATATGACATTTTGTTAGATATTTTGACAGCCAAATGTAATTGAAAACTATGCAAAAGGCAAATATAAGACAAATAAAAACAACAACAAGAATATTTGAACTTCTTCTATTCCACAAATATTAAAACAAGAATGAAATTATGCATTTCAAAACATATTTTATATGTTTAATATCTTTAATTATATAAGAGTAAAATTATAAAAAGTTGATATCATGAAAGTATTTTCTAAAATGAATCTAACAAGATCCCACATGATTATATTTTACTTTACGTATAAATCATAATATGTGGTCAAACAAGCGTGATGAATAGTTTAAAAGTCCAGTTGTTGCAATATTACTAGAACGGAAGACGTATATGTTTTCATCTTTAAAAACTCTATCAAATAAGTACTTTTCGTTCACACACTTTATTATAAACTAGTATGTACCCTGGATGCCTCGGGCTCCCTATTGTAATACCCCTCATAATAGCTTTAAAGAGATTTAATATACTACTAATACCAACAAGCTAAGATGCATCTTTCGTTTATGGAGCTCATATGCTAAGATAGTTCTCAATTAAGCATGCTTGGTTGGGATGGGTGACCTCTTGGGATGTTTTCCCACGGTGCGCATGAGTGAGGACATAACATGCCAGAAGGACTTGTGTTGGTCTGTGAGGACAATTGTTGATCCTTGATTCGCATTTTGTGACAATAGGCCCTCCCTAATTTGTTTGGGGTCGGGGTGTTATAGCTACTTCCCTCCATAATATTTAAATTCTTATATTTTTAAAAATCCTTACATTAATTGGCTACTTATAAAATAATTACAAGGACTAATTATTTTCTCAAAGACATTATCACTAATGTCTAAATTTATCCACGTTAATTTGAAACATTATTTGCATTAAATGGTCATAATCGGATGAGAAATATAATTTTATGTTCCAATGATATTTAATAATTTGAGTATTGCTAGTCACTATTCAAAACCCTCAGTTTTAAAGAAAGCCTTCGGCTCCTAGAGTTGTAGGATTTTATTTTTTTTAAAAAAAATTGTCTATTGGTGGCAATGTCCGATTTATTCATTGAATTTTAAAATAAATTTTTTATGTATATGCCAAATTCTAAAACACATCATTGATATAAACATTGTTATTTATGTAAGAAGTGTATATCCCTTTGGATTTGGGATAATTTGACGTAGAATATATATCATAGAAACATACATTATATATATGAGAAATTTTTTTAAGTTATTCGAATTTTCTACTCATGAAATAATAATCATTTAACAATCAAACATGTGAAATAAAAAAATATAGTACTAACGATCATAAAGTTATGGGTTCTAATTTTTAAAGTATATCATCATAAATGGATTTATTTTGAAATACTTTTTAACATAAATAATATGATATAAAAATAATAAATTATTAAGATAATAATTATTAAAAGTTATAATTTTATTTTTTAAAACGGGTTATAGTTTAATTTGTACATATAAAATATTGATATTTTATCAAAATAAAACTCTAAACCAGCAATTTTATCCTAAAATTTATTCAAATTTTATTGAAAATAAAACTCTAAACTAAATATGTATCTTAAAAAATCTATCTAAATACGTGCCATACTAATGATTATATGTTGCCTAAGCGGCACAACACTTGTCAAAAAGTTAAAACGCCAAGTGTTGTTGGCTCTTGATCTGACTAAAAGTTTAGTTTTATATATTAGTTACTAGTTTAATGTTCGGGTGATGCGTTGATGGTTCATAAAATTTTAGTATAAACCCTTTGGCTTGAATATTAAATATGGTCATATAATCCTTTTTTAAATGCTGGATATTTAGACATACGATATCATATTGTTTATTTATATAATAGTATACTTTTAAAAAATATATATATTTAATTTATCAAAAAGGATTATTCAAATAGTATAAAATAAGATATCTATGTCGTTATGGAACTAAAATTATTTTTATTGAACTTAAATTATTTTTCTGAACTGAAAGTATTTTTACCAAACTAAATTTATTTTTACGGATTAAAACTGATTTTTACTAATTTTTTTAATTTTTAAAATAAATATATTATAAATAGATCTTATTTTAAAGAACTTTTGAAAATGAATTCTATGATGGAAATAGAACTGAGTTATAGGATATTTATTAAAATTTATAATTAATTTTGTATATATAAAATATTAGAAGTATATCGATAATAAAACTCTACACAACAATAATATCTAAAAAAATATATCAAAAACAACTCACTTACTTAGTGTAGGCGTCGCTCGAAGTGTGCCTACGTAAAAGCATGTTGTGAATATGCTTGGCACTCATAGGAAGTGAGATTAGGGACAACGATTAGGGACAAATAAAGTAGGGAGCCGCCAACAAGTTTTTAAGGAACTTGTAAGCCGTTCACGGATCATAAAAGGCAACCACGATAAAGGGACAACGATAGGCAACAACGATTGACCCGTGAAGGTTACACCCCGTTCATAATCCATGAGATTACTAACTCCATATGGTTCGGAACCACGAAAGGAGGATCGGGGATGATGGTACGAAGTGAGTCATGGAGTCACATTCGCCCGTATTGGCCTCTACTCGATTCTTATATTGAAAAGCATCCCCGTGATCTTAAAAGCATACAAACAATAATTCAATTCAATCCAGACTATTATTTAACTAAATTGGTTTAATATTAATATTGGTGATCACTTCAATTAATAATAAGATTAAAAGGGATCCTAAACCGGTTGTCCAAATTATCTTATTAGGCGTGATTTTCAATTACATATCCCTTTAAACATGCAATATGATGATCATAAATATAATAAAACAACATTAATATTAAAACCAATTTAATCACAATTCCAACAACATAAAATCGTTAGAAAAATAATAAAAATAAAAGGAGCATGACTCTTACTTTGATTCTGTTTGTTTGCAACTACAAAATAATAAACGAGTTAGTAACTTCAAGGAAATAATAAAGAAATAATTAAATTAAAATAAATTAAATTAAGTAAAGTTGATTTTGGGGCCAAACCCTCAAACAATTCTACCTTTCACGCCTAGGCTTAAGGATGGAACCACGAGTGAAGTATGGACTCCTTTGAGTACTTGAAGAAGAAATTTTGAAGTAGAAAAGGGTAGGCTAGTGTTTAGGCTAAAGCATAGAAGAGAGAAAATAAAATAAGAGAATTACTCGGTGCCCCGTACATCAGAAATGAGGGGGGTATTTATAGGGAAAATGAGCTGAGAGAGCACACGGAACCCTAAAATGATAAAAACCCTAAAAAAGTATCCCGTGACACGGTCAAACTGTACCGTGACACGGGAAGCTCCACCGTCAGACGGCACACTTTCCCGTGGCACGGTACACTTTTGGTGTGACGCGGGAAATTTTCAGAATACAGGATAGAAAACGCGTTAAGGGTTTACGCGGAAAAGACACGGAATGTCCCGTGTCACGGAAGACTTCCCGTGTCACGGGAAATCCCACCGTCAGACGGGAAGGATTCCCGTGACACGGTAGGTACCTGCCGTGGCGCGGGAAATTCCAGTCCGTTTTTCCGTCTAAATACATTTTTAACCCTAATTTTCTTCGGCATTTTAAGTGCCGATTGATAATTTCGGGCCTTTTCTGACTTTTTATTATTCGGGCTAAAATAAGAAAATAATTAAATAAAAATAAATAAAGGGTTTGGGCCAAAAATAAATAATAAAACAATAAAATAAGGTTTGGGCTAAAATTAAATAATAAGTTTGGGCTGAAATTAAAACTATGCTTTTACCAAACATCAAGGCTAATCCATGAATTGTTCAAAAATATGAATTTAATCAAATACGATTTTTTCAAGCACTCTCAGGATTAAATACTGAACCCGACCAATAGTGGCGGTGAAAGGTTGTTCATCATCGGGTTTGGTTTTGGGGAGACATTTTTAGGTGTCTACACTTAGAATATGTACGTGTTACAATAAAACCTATTTGTCGTCTATGTGGCTCAACACTTGGTGAAAAACCAAAATACCAAGTGTCATTGTCTCGTGGCGTTGCTCCAAGATCAGACCGATTTATTTATTAATGATATGATAAGTCAAAACTACTTTTATTAATTGGCAAAAGCTAACGAACATCCAGGTGGACTTGGATAAGCTAGCTAAAAGCAGAAAAATAAAATTAAAAATTAACATTAATTATACCGATTGACGCGTGATTTTGTCAATTTTTTCCAAATTAATACCATTTTAGGTAATATTTTAAATGCTTATCCAACGCTCCGGGGGCGTTCATTAACAAGATCCTTATTAACTATAAGTTTCAAAAAATTAAGAAAGATTAATGAGTGAAATAAACTGTAATAAATTAAAAATATTTTTATTTTTACAAAAATTCAGATGAGAAGAATACCACACAAGTATGTTTTTATCCATACAAGTAAATGTTTTAATTTGATTGTTTCCCATGCTAGCAATATTTTGAGGACTTTCAATAATACCAAGGGAGCATTTATATCTTTTATATTAAAAGTTTACCAAAAAAAAAAAAAAGTAATAATGGAGGACATAAATTTTCTATAAATTTTGTAAACTTGATAAAACAAAATTCGGTCTGAACCGGTCTGTTCCGAGTTTTGGACTGATTTTTTCAGTCTAGTCCAATTATGGTCCTAGCTTAATTGGTTCGGTCTTCGGTTCTTGAAATTCAATTTTTCGATCATCGGTCAGGTCCAGTCATGGACCGTTGAGTAGCCTTAATTACACCCATTTCGGGATAAGATAGTTTTTAAGGTCAATTTTATTGTCAAAATTAATACTTTCCAGGAAAAAAAATACATAGGTAATTAGCTAATTAATCTAACTCAAAGCATAATCAAATACACTCATCAAAGCAACAACAAAAGCTGAAACTCAAAGTCGTTTAAGACCTAAGCAATTTTAACAACTTTCTAGGGTACGGTCCTAATCTATTTAAATTTTATACACCACCTTGCATTGTTTTTCCAATACTTATCACATGGTATTTTAAGTGGGTGCAACTCCTATTCAAATTAGGTTGTGATCTAATAATTGGAGCAAAATTGAAAATACTGTCAAAGTTAAATTACCTTTTTCAATGCCCACATAATTAAAATCTCCTTTTATTTTAAATTTGTATTCAATATAATGATTTTAAAGAAGAAAACAACTCATTTTAAACTTGGAATTTAAATTGTGTGGAAATAATCTTTTAACACTAGGTGAAAAAACTAAATTGGCACCGGTTCAAAACCCCTAAATGCCATCGATTTTGAACCGGTGCCAATAAGTGCACGAAAAAGGCACCGGTTTGAACCAGTGGCAAAAAGGATTTTTGGCACCGGTTCTAGTTCAAAACCGGTGGCAAAAAAGAGGTTTTTGGCACCGGTTCTAGTCCAAAACCGGTGCCTTTTATGGCCCATTTTTTTTTTTGGCTTTTTTCACTTGAATTTATCACCTAACTGTTATATATATACATAATATACTTAAAACTCATAATTTTCATTAACAATCAGTAATTTTACACTTGTAAAATAAAAAATACAAAAAAATATACAACCGGATTTTATTTTTAAAGGAAAGCACAACGTAAATTAATTAATCAAAATAGCAGTCACTTGGTACAAAAATGAGGGCTTCAGGTGGCACCTCCTCAATCCATACCCTAAGGCAATAAATTTTTTTACTAATTTGTGCTAGTTTATGAGCAGTCTGGTTACCCTTTCTACCGATGTGGGAAAACTTGATGTTGAGACAAGAGCTGGCAATTTCCAGAATAACAAGAGCACAGTAGCAGAGCAACAGGAGCATAGTAGCAGAATAGCAGAAGCAGCAGCAGGCATCAAAGACAATTCTACGTCAATAATTCACCAGAATGATCATCGCTATATATGAGTCTCCAACAATTATTAATCCCCTAAAGCAGAGGATTAATCACTTCATATCTTCGTTTAAATCAAATAATCTATTATTTTCCTGCTAACAAACCAGCATATTGCTAACAAATCAATAACTTTCATGAAAGTATGCATATTTACTTTGATAGAGTTGGAACATAAGATTCAGTAGTAATAGAAATATTTTACTAATGTCAGACTATTCATATTACTAGCTAAAAAGTTTATCACTTAAAAGAAAATAACAATAAGAGTACTAATGCAACTTCTACTACGATATTATTAATATTAAAAACTTGAACAAACATCATATACACTAAAAGAGCAATCAAATATAGCATAAAAGAATCACAAGCAAACTCTCCAATGAAAATTCAGATGGATGATTGTGATCTCCCATATATACCACAAATAAGAAAAGGCATCTTAGTTTATAGTCAAAGTACCAATGAAAAACATGGATCACTTATACTGTCCAGCAAGAATTTCACCAATCCAGCCAATCCACACACACAAAAAGAGAGTAAAATCTTCATCCCATTCTCTTACATATAAATAAAGACATGTTCATATATGCATGAGTCTAGGGTAATCGAAAAATAGAGTAAGGAACCCCATATAATTCATGCGCAGATAATGAAAATGAAAAAGAATGATACAAAGTCATATAGTAAAATTTTCTCCCCTTCTTGGATCAGCAAGTCTCATTTTTTAGTGTGCTCGTCACCTAAAATAATTTCTTTTCATTACTTTTGTATGCATGACAAACAAACATGGAGCAACATACAAAAAGGATGGAAATTTTGAATTTTGAGCTAAAACTTCACTTCTAGTGCCAAATTGAAAACAACTTACACGAGCCAAGACTACAACAACATTTATATAACAATATGAGTCCTAATAACAACAGCTTTTTAAGAACGAATACCTTTATGGAGACGTAGTTCTCCAGCTGACTTTTTTTTTTACTTGGGTCTTTCCATTAAGATTTTCAGCATTTTCCTTTTGTTTTGCTTTCACTCTGAATAATTTAATTATCTTCTCTGAACAACAAAAAGAAAAGGGTGAATAACAACCTCAATTGACCAAATACCAGAATTCATTATACAAGTACAATTTTGAAGTCTCATTGACATAGTCATAACAAATGAAAGAGGAACAAAAAATTAAGAAACCAAACATAGCATTAAGCACATACATTAAGAAACCAAACATAGCACAGTCTTTCCCTAGTTCATTTCTCAGTAGACATTGATCTCAATTGAAAATATGCAAACTAAAAGAGTAAAGTTTTGCCTTTTCTGCATCATATTCTAATTTACACTTTCATTTTAGACAAACTTATATATATAGTTGTAAGGTTTAAACATAAGTTGTCCAGCCATATAATTGAAGTTTTCCGGCCAAAATGCATTTATTTCATCCTCAAATTTGGATGCAATACGCATTATATATTATATGCTACTCCGTACATTGCTACCTTATAAAGTTTGATTGCTTAATTATTATATTGTTGTATTTGCAGTATGATTTAATCACAATTAAAGAAATACACGGAATAATTTGGCACCAAATTTCCTTGATAATTGTGTTTCTTCATGTAAATTTAATATATGCAGGAAAACAAAAGTCCAAAAATAAAAACACCTCAAAAGTTAAGAAAATTACCTTTTTCCAAACAAAGTAGTGAGGGCAGCCGTTGCACCTACTCGCAAGAGTAATACTAACAGCAGTCCTCCCTACGACACTCCACTGCCCATACACCGCCCCGCTTTCGCCATACGCCTTCGTAATGGTAAAAAACGAACCCGGGTTAAACTCGTACCACCCGAACCACAACAAAAAAAGTCCCTAATACAATCAATGATGCATTATGCCCTTTAAGTGAAACCCCTTTACCTTTATGATCAAACCTTCCAATCCATGCATGCATTGATCTCAAGAAAAGACTAACAAGATGTAAAGCTCTTCGGGTTTCACATCGTATGACATTTTTAATTTAAGGCAATTAAATTGAACATAACTAATAGATGGGAGATTTCTACAGTTCTACTTATAAAACAAATTAACAAAACCCCAAAACTTAATATAAAGTCTGTTAAGTGCTAAGGCTACTAAAATCCAATTAAACCCATAATCTAAACTAAGTAAAAACAATTGAATATCAAAATTACAAGAAAAATCAAAAAGGGGGACAAAATCAAAGTCAAAATCAAAATCAAACATACATACAAATTACGATAATTATCAAAAAAAGAGGGACAAAATCAAACTCAAAATCAAACATCACATACAAATTCAAACTCAAAAACAACAATCAAATCCAAAATCAAAACCCAAAAACTCAACGAAATCAAAACCCTAACCCAAATTATACAAAATTAACAAAACAAAGGAGGGATAAACCTTGTGAGGAGCAGCGTCACCATTACAGATCTAGGCATTGTTCTCCTAGTTTTTTAGGGGCTTGCGCCATTAGTGACGACTGCGGTGGTGGTGGCTGGTGTTGGGAAGCTAGGATGGAGGGAGAAGAGGGTTGCGCTGGTGATGACTGCGGTGGGAAGCTAGGATGGAGAAAGAGGAGAGATAGGATGGTTGCGCTGGTGGTGGCTGCGGTGGAGCGTGAAGAGAGAGGAGACAGAGAGTTCAAGAGGAGAGAGGAACAAAGGAACATAGGAGAGAGAGCAAGAGATAGAGAGGAAAGACTGAGGAGAGAGAGCGTGTTCAAATTTAGAAAATATTTGGGAAAAAGGCACCGCTTAATCGGTGTTATTTTCGCCTGTTTTATTTTTGTGATCTAGACTTGCCTTTTTGGCACCGATTTTCAATAACCGGTGCGTATTTGTCGGTGCGTATTTATCTTTTTCTACTAGTGTAATGGACATACTTATAATGTTCTTTTGATTTAGGTCCTTGTTCTTTTGAATTGTTTTGCTCTACTCTGCTGAAATATGTTGTGCCTTGCTCTGCCTTGCCGTGCTGTGCTTAAATCTGCTCTTTTTTGCTTTATAGTGTGTTGGAAACACTGCTCTGTTTTGCCCAAATTTATTAAAATCTACTCTAATTTGCTCTATATTCCCAAAACTCAAAAAAAAGGGGATGTATTGAGAATCAATTAACCAAAGCATTATATTGGGATAGTTTATAAAGATTTGTATGTCCTAAATGAGAGGAAAAAGGGGGATTGTATTGGGCCAAGAGCAATAAAAAGAAGAAAAAAGGGGGTCCATAATACGAGAGAAGCAGCACCTGGTCAGCGTGGATTCTGGGCCGCTCGTGCAAATATCGACTGATGGAAAGGGAAAATTAATGAATTTGGTACGTAAAAAGATGCTGCATTTGCATGGATGTAACGTTTGTTTCCTCTATTTATTTATTTACTCATATAAATTATTTATTTTGTTTTATGTTTGTCTTTTATGTGTGAAAATAAAATCGATCTATTGAAATAAGTTAGCTACTTCCAATGCAAGATATCAGAATTTCTTTTAAGGCTATGTATAGTACGTACTGTCATCACTTCTCTGATTACCATTATATACACTCTTACATTTCCCACTTTTACTTAGTGTGCTTTTTGACCATCTTTATTGTCTATGTTATTGGGGTACTACATTCGTTTCTTGCTAAGCTACTTGCTCCATTATGTTTCTAGACGATCAGCTAGTGTAATTTGTACGGAGTAATGGTTATACCTTTTTTGTCCTTTGATTTACAATCTGCATTTTGAAAAGGATGGTGATTTATCAATCTAATGCGATGAGAAGAGAAATAAAGAGATCTCACCATAAATATTACGCGTCATCAATTATAAGATAAAAAAGACTTTTCTTATCAATTTTATCAACAATTTGATAATTCTTAGATTTAGAGTCTCTTCATATTTACTTAACTGAGCTACACTGAATTGATTGGAGCTGGACTTGAATGAACTGAAGTAAACTGAACTGAGTTTAAATGAATATTTTATAAGAGAAGGAAATTAGGATTTGAATTGAACTGAACTAAACTAAACTGATTGGAGCTAAAATGAACTGAATTTAACTTAAATTAAGCTGAAGTGAACATAACTTTAATTTTAGTGCAAGCTAAGTTCATTCAAGTTCATTTATTTAGGTGAATTATCCAAGTATAGTTTTTTACTACGGAGTATGTTCACTGTTTCACAAACTATTGGGTTCGGACGTCCTCACCCAACAGTTCGTGCGTCCGCACCATTTTGCGCAATCTTTCTATCTCCTATGCTCCTTATTTCTAGATCTAAATTAAAATAAGAAATATACATAAATTGCATAAACAATTATAATTAATCCAAAGGGGGTATTGTTTCAAAATTTGCTATTGAATAAAACTTGATGATTTTCTCTGTTTGAAAGTAGATGATGACAGATTCGGAGGTGGAGGCGTTCACTGGTGGTGGTGACGTTCGCTACCTGGGTGCGAATCGCTGGTGGTGGTGGTGGCATTCACTGGTGGTGGTGACGTTTGCGGAGGTGGAGTTATTTACTTGTGGTGCGAATAATAGGCGTGTCACGTACCTAACAAAAATAAACCTAACTAGACCACTACTATGTAGACGGGCAAGCAAGGGTCGAATCCCAAGAGACTATGGTTCAACTAATTAAATAGACTCAAGCAATTACTAAGCAAGTAACCAAATAAAATAAGTAAGAATCAATATCTAAAAAAACTAATTAAAACGATTAAATCTAAACAATATGACAATTCAATGCTAAAAACATCCAAGATCAAGCATCACCACGAATACGATTAATGCAATAGTCATTCTACCCCTAACACACAATTCAATTGATTAATGAGGAAAAGTAATCCATGAATAATACCAATGGTCTCTCCCGAGTTATCAATGGCTTCTCTAATCACAATCAAGCCTACTTCCGTGGAATCATGTAAGTTAAAGACCTTAAGCACATTACTCTAACTTCCTAATCACCCATTCAACTACTCGCGTGATGAACTTCAAACCCTTAATTGATTTATTCAAATCCGTCAAAACCCAACTCCCGTTGCGATTAAAACAAAGGATTAATAACAATACCAATTATCCCTAATCTAGTATTGGCATAAGCATAATAAATTAAGCATATCAATTACAATTATTATTAGAGAATTTAAAGAATTAAATCATGCATTAATCATGTTTGGGATCCGCTAGATCTTGGAATAAAGAAACTACTCACACATATTAATGAAAGCAAAAACAATAGTCAATGAAGAAAACATGATTAATAAGTAATTAAAAGTAAAAGAAGAAATAAAGATGAATACCAATTGCTTGAATGAAGAAAAGTACCAATTGTTGATGAATAAAGATCAAAACTTCAAAGGGCAAATTAATCTAGATCTAGAGAGAATATTATGGTTCTAATGAAGGTTTTAAAGCTAGAAAATAATAACTAAGTATGTTAAGTCGGGGTTTACAAAGGGTATTTATATCCCTTAATTAAGAAAACCCGAAAAAAAATAGGAAAACGCGGTCTTCGACACTCCGCCCGGTCTGACCGGGCAAAGCCGCCCGATCGGGAACGAGAAGCATCAAGTAGAAAATCTGACTTTCGGAGCTTATAATGTTGATAACTTCACTTGCCCGGTCTGCCCGGGCAACCTTGCCCTGCCAGGGCGACGAGGGTAAGATACATCTATGTACTACTTTGCTCTTCTCTTCTCCTTCCTTGATTTCCTTCTTCGCCCTGGCTGCCAGGGCAATGTTGCCCTCCAGGGTGGACACGGGTAAAATTCTCCTCCATCTTAATAAGCTTTTGTGGCTATCCAAAACAAGTCCAAATCATCCGGAAATCTTCATATGCCTACAAAATCAATCAAATAGACCAAACCACACTAGAGAGGAGGATATTAGCAAGAAGTAGCTCCGTAGAGCTTAGAAATCATACAAACATAGCTATAAAATGAGGGTAAAATATGGTATAGAATGTGTACATCAAATTCCCCCAAGTTAACTTCTTGCTTGCCCTCAAGCAAGACAATCAATGACTAGCAACAACCAAATAAACATACTTCACCCCATAATACATTTGAAAATACCATACTCAAAATCGAAATTGGACACACAAGCATCTTAGCCATCCAATCACCTCATTCAGACTATCAATCAACCTGAATGGCCATCAAACAGAGTCAACCATGTACACATAAGGAATCGATGACTAGAATATCTCACTTAGTGGTCACTCCGCACAATTTTATGTGGCGAGCTAAAAATGAGCCTGATCTCTCTCCATCCCTACTAATGATGATAACCCCCCTTATCTCACAACACTCGCGTGTTTAAAGGGTAATAATGCCGCTCAACCTAGTCAAAAGTCGACTTGAAATGTGACACATACTCCAGCATTTTGACAAAAGACTCGTTTCACATGAACACAATACTATGCACGAAGGTCAAAAGGTCTTTTCAAGCTTGAAATGTAGGGCGGGTGAAAATGGGTAGGAAAAATTTGGGAAATGTAGGTAAATATGGTCCCTTAAGGAAGCCATAAAAAATGAACAATATTAATCAAAATCCTATCGAACTAATTCACAAGAGTACACACTCCAAACATAACTTGAATTAAGAGCAACTACCACCTTATTCACCCTACATAACAATTCATCGCACTATTCTTATTTCTGAAGCTCTTATATTTATCATTCAAGAAGCTGAATTTATTTTTTATTTTTTATTTTTTTATTTTTTAACAAACTATAAGAGCTTCAAAATAGATCATATAGCAAAAATTTCAAGAACCTTCAAGCTTCAAATTAATCTTCTCCAAAACATCATCACAAACCATAGAGAATATCAAGATAGATGGCTCCCCCAAGCTAGACTTGGGATAAGTTACTAATTGGGGCCTGTAGGGAATAATTTTAAGCCTTTAAAATCCCACTAGCTTGAACCCCACTGTGATCATATACTAAAGTACGGTGGCGTCCAAAAGAGAAGAAGATAGAGCAAAAGAGTCGCCAACAAGTTTTTTAAGGAACTTGTAAACCGTTCACGAGGTGAAGGTTACACCCCTTAACGATCCAAGAGATCGTCAACTCCATAAGGTCATGAACCAAATAAGGGTTTGGGGATGAAGGTACAAATCCAACCTAAAAGAGATTGAACCTGCCCTAATAATAGGCCTCTACTTTATTCTGCTCGTATTCATGTGCGCTTTCTGACTAACATGCAATCAATAGGATTAACCCTAAACCTGTTTAATCTATGTTGGTTGAATTTAGTGCGCAAATAAATCTATTATTGGCGATCACTTGAATTTTAATCACAATTAACCTAACAAGATTATCAATTATCTTATTAAACATGGTTGCAAGTACCAATTCCCTTTAAACATGCAATAAAAGGTGATCAAGCAATAACAATATAAAATAATATGTATATCAAGCAACATAATAAATAATCAACATCATTAATGATAATAATATCAATCATAATCACAATCATAATCATGTTAAAGCATAGCAAGATCCTAGGCATGATACTAACAAGATTAATAACAAACCCTAGCATGTCACTAAACAATAAAAATCAAATCTTTAACCCTAACATGATACTAACATGAATAAATATTAGAAAGAGAATAAAAGGCATCATACTTTTAATCATACTTAATATTAAAGTTACCCTAGAAATGATACTAGGAACATCATAACAACAATGTAAACATGATTTCTACATCATAATATCAATTAATCAATTAAAGTACTTACTTGGATGCCTCGTACCTCTTTCTTTCACGTCTAGGGCGAAGACAACTTCGAATATGGCTAGGTGTATCAAGATCTAATGAATGCGGAATTTTGTATTAAAAAGAAAGAAAGAATATTTATTCTAAAGAAATAATATATTGAAAATTGATGAATGAGATGAATGATGAATGAATGAATGAATTGCGAATGAAAAGAATTGGATGAGAATTGATGAATGATTTGTGAATGAAGAGAGTTGATGAATGAAGAAGAGAATCGATGATTCTTGGTGAATAAAAACGGAGTTTTTGATACGATATTTATAGAGAAAATCATCCAAAAAAGATAATTTAACAAAATAGAGTCTGAAGATCGAGAATCAACCTTGGCGCCAGCCCTGGCTAGTTGGCGCCAGGACCAGTGGCTAGCGCCAGGCGCCAATGGCTAGTGCTTGGTGCCAATCCTGGTTCCAGGCGCCAAGGCCTGGGGTTGGACGCCAAACTGATTTTTAACGCGTTTTCAAAAATCTTATAAATTTCCCGTACTGGAAGATAAAATAATATAATTTCAATCGAAAATGCTATTTGATCTTGATTAAAACTCTGAAGAGTCCTAATTGAATTAGGAATGATAAGAACCTTCTAGAATGTTCTAGAAGACTAAAACCATTCCTAATTGCATTAGGAATGATAAATTATATTAGGCCCTCCCTTAGATCATTAGGCCGTATTTAAAGCTCAAACCGGGCCCAGTTTAGTAAATTGGCCATAACTTCCTCAATATTCATCGGAATCGGGCTTATAATATATCGTTGGAAAGGTCTTTGCAAGCCCCATCCAACTACACCACTATTGGACCCATATCATGAACCAACCAAACTGGATTGGCTGTTTTTTTAAAATAAAGTTTTCAAAAACAGGGAGAAGAGAAAAGAAAGAAAACTTTCCGCAACACTAGACCTTTCCACACTTCGTTTCATTCGATTATGATTCGACGTGAAAGGCACTCATCACCGGGTTTGGTTTTGGGGAGACACAAATGGGTGTCTACAGGGCCGATAGGATTAATTTTGTGACTTAGATGAAAAACATGGACAAGGCTACAACATGGGTAAGCAAGAAGGGGACAGACGTTTCTAAATTCTTCTGGAGGCTACCTAATAAACATGGCCTTCGTCCTCCTCATCGTGCATGTGCAATGTACCATGACACACTACTAAAAGTCTCAAGACAAAACTAAGATCAATGTCACACCAGGAACTAACACACATGAATAAATAATAAAGGCTCAAGCCTCACAGTTAACACAGCCAAGCTCCAGACTCATACACAGTTGCGCAAAGTTGATTTCCATTAGGCCAAGACAATCCAAAATCAGATCATGATCATTTAATCCGCATTGCAAGTCTTTCAATCAAAATCAAGCCAAAAACCTTTAAATCATCAAGGATAGGGGCACAGAGAAGTAGTTTACTAGCTATTCATCGTCATGATTTATAAAGTAACTGCCCAAATCCAAAAGTAATCCTTCCCCCAAGCTAAACTTCACATTGTCCCCAATGTGAACATATATCGAATAAGAACAAGCAAGGGAAAAAGAAAACTAGGCCTTAATGACAGAGGAGGGATCATACCTAAGGGCGAAGCTGGGACCGCCCTCAAAATAACGTCGCATCGTAACCCCAAAACACAAAAAAAAAATAAATAGAAAAAAAATAAAGGGAAAATAAAATAAATAAAAAAACGGAATGAGTTGCCTCCCATTTAGCGCTTGTTTAAGGTCTTTAGCTCGACCCCTCTTTAGTAGCTCAACCTGGGTCACCACACAAAGAAGATACTCTGTGGTATTTCTCATCAATATATCCACCTCCAAATGACTCCTTCAAATTAGAGTTGATGTGCTTTGTATCCGAGCTTATTTTGATGTAGCTAAACCCATCATGTGGTGGAATATTGTCTTTTTCGCGCACATGATTTCTATTAGAAACACACTTATTAACCAAAGGGTTAGTAATCATCAATTCTCAAACAAGTACCACCATCAAAAGTAAAATTATGGTCATTGAAAAGCTTAAACACAACTTGTTTATCCTGAGCTTTAATGGTCACTTATCCTTTAGGAACATCTATTAAAGCTTGACTTGTAGCAAGAAAAGGGCGACCAAAGATGAGTGGGATCTTATGGTCTTCTTTCATATCCACTACAACAAAGTCAACAGGAAAAACAAGTTCACCAATCCCAACTAATACATCTTCAACTACACCCTTAGGGAGTCTAACAGTTCCATCAGCCATATGAAGAGATATATGAGAGGGTTTAAGGTTTTTCAAACCTAATTTGTCATACACTGAAGAAGGCATTAAATTAACACTAGCACCTAAATCACACAAGACCCTATCAAAATATGTTTCGTTTATCATACAAGGGATAGTAAACTACCAAGATCATGCAATTTAGGTGGTAAGCTATCATATAAAAGATCACAACATTTCTTCTTTACTACCAAACTTTCTAATTTCTTATCATTATGATCATGATCTAGAATTCCTTTCACAAAATTTGCAAATTGAGGCATTTGAACTACAAGATCGGAAAAAGGAATGCTAGCATATACCTTCTTAAGAGTCTCAGAATACTTCCCAAAATGCTTATCGAGCACATCTTTTGATAACCTTTGCGGGAAAGGCATCGACTCCTCATATGCTTGTGGAGCAACATATTTGGGACCTTCTCTCTCATGCTTCTCAGTTCTTGACTCCACATTGCACACTTTCTCTTCTAATCCACCCGTAAACAATTCATCACTCTTCACGAAAATTGCATTGCATTGTTTCGTCTGGACTTTTGCTTGATCTTGAAGAGTTGTTAGATGACTCACTTGCTGTGAAAGTTGAGAAAGATGAGTCTCTATCCTCTTATTTTGAGCAGTGAGCAATTGGATTGAGTTTTAACAGTACTCATTTTGCTTTGCTTGTAGCTCAAATTGCCTTGATATAAGCTCTTGTTGTTGAATTTGGGAGGTAGTAAAAGCCTTCATAATTGATTCAAGATCAAATGTTGAGGGTTGGGGTGGTGGTAGTTGTGTGGATTGATGATTGAAAGGTGCCCTTGCTTGAAAAGCAGGTGGTGGTTGAGGATTCACTTGAGCCTGATTGTTCATATATGAGAGCCCTTGATGATTTCTCCACCCTTCATCAAATGGCCTTGTGGAGGTTGTGGTATAAAAAGCATTAGCTTGCTCAATTGTCATTCCATCATAATTAGGTTGACACTCCCGCGCAGTATGGTCTTGCAATCCACACATCTGACAAGTTTCCATCGAGGGTCGAGGGGACTTAGCTTGGAGTTGATTGACTTTGTGAGTTAGTGCCTGCACATAATTAGTCAACATGTTAGAGCATCAACATCATGTTTATTACCTGTGTTGATAGAATTTCGTCCCCTTGGATGGTAATTACCATTAGCCGCCGTCTTCTCAATCAAATCCTTTGCATTGGTTGGATTCTTCGTCATGATAGAACCTCCAGACGCAGCATCAATGTATATGCGAAACTCATGGGACAAACCATTATAGAACGTTTGGATCAACATCCACTCTGGAATACCATGGTGAGGGCACTGTCTCTACAATCTCTTAAACCTTCTCCATGCCTCATATAGGGATTCGTCATTGGATTGATGGAAGGTAGATAGCTCGTTCCTTAATTTTACAGTTTTCTCTTGCCCCAAGAATTTTACTAAAAAGGCCTTAGCAAGCTTGTCCCACGTATCAAAGGAACCAATACCTTCATCTCGTAGCCACTCCCTTGCCCTATCCCTTAGTGAAAAAGGGAAAAGGCGTAGTCTAATAGCATCATCAGTGACACCGTTGAGCTTCATAGTGTCACACTTCTCCAAGAAACTATCAATGTGAGTCACAGGGTAATCAATTGATGAGCCTGCAAAAGAATCATTGGAGATGAACTGTATAAATTGAGGCTTCAACTCCAAACTCTGAGCGGTGACAGGTGGTCTAACAATACTGGAGAGAAATTCGGTTGTTGTATCCGGAATACCATACTCCAAAAGAGATTTTGTTCCTAGGTCGACCATGTTTCTTATATTTCGATTTCTCCTTCTTCTACCCCTTCGTCTTCTTGCAGTAGCTTCGATCTCAGAATCAAAAGGTGTTAAATCATCTGAACCTGAACTTCGAGTTTGCATGCAACAAAGAAACTAAAACGGGAGATCAAAGACACAAGGAACAATAGCCGAAGCAACAAAATATATGCTTAGTAAAACGAATCACAAATAACTAGAATAAAACCGTTAGTCCCCGGCAACGGCGCCAAAATTTGATAGGCGTGTCGCGTACCTAACAAAAATAAACCTAACTAGACCACTACTATGTAGACGGGCAAGCAAGGGTCGAATCCCAAGAGACTATGGTTCAACTAATTAAATAGACTCAAGCAATTACTAAGCAAGTAACCAAATAAAATAAGTAAGAATCAATATCTAAAAAAACTAATTAAAACGATTAAATCTAAACATTATGACAATTCAATGCTAAAAACATCCAAGATCAAGCATCACCACGAATACGATTAATGCAATAGTCATTCTACCCCTAACACACAATTCAATTGATTAATTAGGAAAAGTAATCCATGAATAATACCAATGGTCTCTCCCGAGTTATCAATGGCTTCTCTAATCACAATCAAGCCTACTTCCGTGGAATCATGTAAGTTAAAGACCTTAAGCACATTACTCTAACATCCTAATCATCCATTCAACTACTCGCGTGATGAACTTCAAACCCTTAATTGATTTATTCAAATCCGTCAAAACCCAACTCCCGTTGCGATTAAAACAAAGGATTAATAACAATATCAATTATCCCTAATCTAGTATTGGCATAATCATAATCAATTAAGCATATCAATTACAATTATTATTAGAGAATTTAAAGAATTAAATCATGCATTAATCATATTCGGGATCCGCTAGATCTTGGAATAAAGAAACTACTCACACATATTAATGAAAGCAAAAACAATAATCAATGAAGAAAACATGATTAATAAGTAATTAAAAGTAAAAGAAGAAATAAAGATGAATACCAATTGCTTGAATGAAGAAAAGTACCAATTGTTGATGAATAAAGATCAAAACTTGAAAGTGCAAATTAATCTAGATCTAGAGAGAATATTAGGGTTCTAATGAAGGTTTTAAAGCTAGAAAATAATAACTAAGTATGTTAAGTCAGGGTTTACAAAGGGTATTTATATCCCTTAATTAAGAAAACCCGAAAAAAAAGGAAAACGCGGTCTTCGACACTCCGCCCGGTCTGACCTGGCAAAGCCGCCCGGTCGGGCACGAGAAGCATCAAGTAGAAAATCTGACTTTCAGAGCTTATAATGTTGATAACTTCACTTGCCCGGTCTGCCCGGGCAACCTTGCCCTGCCAGGGCGATGGGGTAAGATACATCTATGTACTACTTTGCTCTTCTCTTCTCGTTCCTTGATTTCCTTCTTCGCCCTGGCTGCCAGGGCAATGTTGCCCTCCAGTGCGGACACGAGTAAAATTCTCCTCCATCTTAATAAGCTTTTGTAGCTATCCAAAACAAGTCCAAATCATCCGGAAATCTTCATATGCCTACAAAATCAATCAAATAGACCAAGCCACACTAGAGAGGAGGATATTAGCGAGAAGTAGCTCCATAGAGCTTAGAAATCATACGAACATAGCTATAAAATGAGGGTAAAATATGGTATAGAATGTGTACATCAGCGAATCACTGCTGGTTTTCCTGGCTGCGCGGCTGGGCTCCAGCGTGAATGCGACATGAAGAAGAGAGAGTGTGGTGGTCGGTGGGGTCTGCGACAGGAAGAAGAGAGAGTGTGGTTGGTTGTGTTGGTGTAGACACCCATTTAGGTCTCCCCAAAATCAAACCCGGTGATGAGTACTTTTCACGTCGAATCATAATCGAATGAAACAAAAGTGTGGAAGGCCTAGTGTTGCGGAAAGTTTTTTTCTTTTCTCTTCTCTCTGTTTTTGAAAACTTTATTTTAAGAAAACAGCCAATCCAGTTTGGTTGGTCCATGATATGGGTCCTATAGTGGTGTAGTTGGATGGGGCTCGATAAGACCTTTCCAATGATATATTATAAGCCCAATTCCGATGAATATTGAGGAAGTTATGGCCAAATTACCAAACTGGGCCCGGTTTGAGCTTTATGTGCGGCCCAATGATCTAGGGGAGGGCCTAATATGATTTATCATTCCTAATGCAATTAGGAATGGTTTTAGTCTTCTAGAATCTTCTAGAAGGTTCTTTTCATTCCTAATTCAATTAGCATTGATAAGTTGACTTTGTTGACTTTTCAGAGTTTTAATCAAAATCAAATAGCATTTTCGAAGAAATTATATTATTTTATCCTCCAGTACGGAAAATTTATCAGATTTTCGAAAACGCGTTGAAATCAAGCTTGGCGTCCAACCCCAGGCCTTGGCGCCAGGCGCAAGCCATTGGTGCCTGGCGCCAGCTAGCCAGGGTTGGCGCCAGCTCTGTTTCCTGAGCGTCAGACTCTGTTTTGTTAAATTATCTTTTTTGGCTGATTTTCTCTATAAATATCGTATCAAAAACTCCGTTTTCATTCACCAATTCTCACCAATTCTCTTCATTCGCGAGCTTTCATCAACAATCATTAATTCTTTAGCATTCATTCATGTTCTAAAACATTCAATTCTTTCTTACTTGTTTTCATACAAAATTCTGCATTCAAGATCAAGAAACACCTAGCCATATTCGAAGTTACCTTCGCCCTAGACGTGAAAGGTTTTAATATCTGAGGGTTTGGTCCCAAATCTCTCTTTCAATTATTTAATTTAATTGTTTGTTTATTATTTTCCTTGAAGTTACTAACGTGTGTATTTTGTTATTAGAAAGAGGTACGAAGCATCAAAGTAAGTGCTTTAATTGATTTATTGATGTTATGATGTAGAAATCATGTTTACATTGTTATTATGATATTCCTAGTATCATGTCTAGGGTAATTTTAATATTAAATATGATTGTTACGATGCTTCCTATGCTCTTCCTAATATTTATGACTGTTAGTATCATGTTAGGGCTAAAGATTTGATTTTTAATGCTTAGTGACATGCTAGGGTTTGCTATTAATCTTGTTAGTATCATGCCTAGGATCTTGCTATTATTATGCTTTAATGTTAACATGAACATGATTATTATTATAGTCGTTATAATTTGTGATTATTATTATTATTATTATTATTATTATTATTATTATTATTATTATTATTATTATTATTATTTTTATTATTTTGATGATAATTATTTTATTTATGATGATATTATTATTATAATTATTATTCATGATATTGATTATTTATTGTGTTGCTTGATTATTTATATTTATTGCTTGATCACGCCTTTTATGCATGCTTAAAGGAAATTTGGTACTTGTAATCACGCTTAATAAGATAATTAATAATCTTGTTTAGGGTTAATGTGATTATAATTCAAGTGATCGCCAATAATAGTTTATTTGTGCATTATATTCAACCAACATAGATTAAACAGGTTTAGGGTTAATCCTATTGATTGCATGTTAATTAAAAAGCGCACATGAATACGATCAGAATAAAGTAGAGGCCTATTATTAGGGCAGATTCAATCTCTTTTAGGTTGGATTTGTACCATCATCCCCGAACCCTTATTTGGTTCATGACTTTATGGAGTTGACGATCTCATGGATCGTGAAGGGGTGTAACCTTCACCTCGTGAACGGTTTACAAGTTCCTTAAAAATTTGTTGGCGACTCTTTTGCTCTATCTTCTTCCCTTTTGGACGCCACCGTACTTTAGTGTATGATCACAGTGGGGTTCAAGCTAGTGGGATTTTAAAGGCTTGAAATTATTCCCTACAGTTTTTTGGCGACTCCACTGGGGAGGATTTCTATTTTAAGTCCTGAATTTATTTCGGCAATGATTTAGAATGAGTGGATGAGACTCAAAAAGTTCTAAGTATTTCATGTGCGTAATTTTGATTAACATTATTGTCATATGCATAAAAAAGATCTCATTGGAAAGACCATCCGTAATGAGTTAAAAACATAGGATTTTACACGTAGGAAATTTGAGGAATGTCTTTCACAACTAGGACTGAAATAACACCGCGCGAAACTGGAAGATTTTATCGAGCACAGAAAGCTACTGAGGCATGTGGGAAGTAGCGTCAGGGGCCAGAGCTTGGCGCCAGTGTTTTAGTTGTAGCGACAGACGCTAGTATTGGCGCCAGTCGCTACAGTTAAAATATGACGCCAGTCTCTGATTGCTGGCGCCAATTTCCCCCAATACCGAGCCAGAAATATGCGTTCTAATTTCGATCGGTTTTTCGTATTGTTTGCTCGATCCTACTTCCTTATTGAATTTTTTCTCACTTTTCTGAAACTCATATGTGTTTTACATATGGACATAACCCTCTGGGAATTCATGCTCCATCTACCCGATTGAACGCTCCGTGCAACAAAGGGTACATCCGAGAATGTTGAATTCACCAAACCATGGAAGCGAGTTTTTTTTCTAAAACTCGCGGTATCCCATCCACTCGCGCCAACCCTTCACGGTTAGGCTTCTGCGCGGTGCATCCGGACAATTAACCATGGACCCTCTATTGACTAAACCATATCCCGAACTTTAGAGAACTAGAGCCATGGTTAGGTTGCAAACTCATTGCATCATATTGTGCCTACTTGACTAATTGTGCATTATTTGTTGTGCATACTCTATGTGATTTTTCCTAACCGTTTGTTTGACTTGTGTTAAGACTAAAAAAACTTATTAATGACTAAAGGACTTTGTTTAATTAATTAATTAATTAATTAATTTGAGCTAATAAATAAACATAAAATCGAGTCATAGTTCCTTTAAGTCAACCCGGATTTTTATTCCCGTATACTGCACAAACGTCAAATTGTTTTGGTCATAGCTGGAGTTCTAGAAAGAACTACGAGTCTGGCAACCTATGTATCTGTACCCCGAGTTTTTTCTTTAATTTGGAGTTGGTTTCATCCCAATCAGAGTCGCAGATCAAAAGTTATGACTAAAATACCACAGTCTGTCCAGTTTAATGCATATACGTGAAGTCTTAACTTAGTCTTTGCTTGAGTCTAGTTACATAGTCTAGCCACATGGTCATGACACGAGTCTTAACATGTCACCTAAACTCACTAGTCTTAGCACACACTTTAAGTATACATCACCATGGCCATGTCTTAGGTTCATGCATGAGTCGGTCTTTTCCGTCATTTGAGTTGGGGGGTACATTCTGTTCCTAATTCTTCATATCCCTCCACCTAAATCTTCTTTCACATTCTATTCCAATTTTTCTTCACTTCCTCCATCCATTGCATGTTGAATAAAGTTTGAGTCAAATAATTATCAATAAATATCCCCAATTTCCTTTTCCACAATACTTGGTCGAGGAGAGAAGGGCGATTAATCAAGGACAACCTCTTTATTCAAGTCTCGCTTTTTGATAAACCGATTCGTCAAAAGAGGAAGGCTAAGAAGATAATGGCAACTCAAGAAGAAGTCAATGATCTTAAGAACCAATTGGCTATTGTGACTGAGACACTGAAACTTCTCGCACTTAAGGTCGATGATCCCGTGAAGCAACAACAGATGAACCTCATGCAAGAGAGTCTAAGCAAGCTATCTAGTGACTATAAATTTCAGGGCATGAGTTCACAAGGGGTCTCGCTGGACTAGGAACTTCTTCCTCATAAGTTCAACGCCACTGACATCCCTAAATTCAAGGCAACAGATAACCCTTATTTTCTTCTAAGAGCTTTCAAAACTATAATGAACATTAAGGGTATCGATAAGAAGGTTTTCCCCTCTCTATTCCCACTATCTCTTGAAACTGTTTGCCAACAATGGTTCTTCTCCCTTGACAAGGAGAAAACCTCTACCTGGGAATCGATAGTAAACGCTTTCGTTGATAGGTACAAGTGCAACATTCAAGTTGAAACCGATCATAGACAACTTGAGATGCTAAGACAAAAAGAGAATGAAGGTTTTACTTCTTTCTTTAATAAATGGAGGGAAACTTCCACCAAGATGATTGAGGCCCCCACCGAAAAGGAGTCTGTAAGGATGTTTGTCAAGAATCTCCAAGAAAAGTATTCAAAGCACTTAAAATATCAACACAACTTGAATACTTTCAAGGCCGTTTATGACATCGGAATTGAAATTGAAGACGACCTCGCAAAGCAAAAAGCTACTAACAATAGTAACCACGGTGGCTGGAAAGGAAAGAAGAACGACAATCCTTCTTCTTCAGAAAACGCCCACTCTAGTAATAATGTTAGTACCTTTGACCAAAATGGTGTCTTAGCCATAGATAATCAAGGATCTAAAAGGAAACCCAGGCGAGAGTTCACACCCATTGGAATGACCTACGATGCTGATTTCGATCGTCTCTATGATCGAGGATTAATCAAACCTATTGGCCCTACCGAGGATCCAACACCAGAAAATTGATCTTCGAGATGGAATCCAAATTCCTATTGCAAGTACCATCGAGGAAATGGTCATACCACTGATGAATGCTACAGGTTTCAAAATCTCATTCAAGACCTCATAGAAGCAAACAAGGTCCCATTGCCTCTAGCTAGCGAAAAGACTGGGTGATGATGAAGCGAATGACACAAGACAAGAGGCGAGCTGCAACGACAAGATTTCATGGCCTCTTTTTCTATTTCTTTTTCATCTTTTCTTTCCCCAATAAGTCTAGCATAGGCACCTTTTCCTTTCCTTAGATTAACTTTGTAGATTCTTTATTTTCTTCTAATAAAATGAGCATCTATTTCCTTGCACATGATCATCACATTGCATTGCATCAAAAAAATAAAAAAATAAAAAAAGAAAAAAAAATAAAAAAGAAAAAAAATCCATGTCGAGCTAAACACAAGGTATACCAATTATTTGAGGCACCCCTTGTAGCCACATCATATCTCCTTTCACCTTTCAAATATACAATCCTTTCTTCATAAGCCACTTTGAGCCTCGTCTAACGATAGACCCTTCATTTTTTCAACCTACATCTACCTAACCTTGAGATGGGATGGTGTGTAACTTATGCAATTCTAAAAAGCTTGAGTGATTTCAAAAGATCAAAATAAATAGCAAAAATAAGCAAGCAAAGATAAATAAAAGTGTACAAAAGGGCAAGTGTTCCAATGTCTTTGATATGAAAATATCTTCGATAAGAACACGTCTCAGATTGCGTCTCTTATCGAGTGCTCGGTATCGTGCCTAAGAAACATGAATGTCAAGTGAGTGATAGACCGCATGATTGGGATTGCCCACACTTATAAAAATAAAATAGATGCTAAAACAAAAGAAAGGGCTAAAAAAGAATAGAAATTCAACCATAAAAATATAAAGATTTAAAAGCAAGATTGCACACCTTGGGGGCTTATCTAGGGTCTTGAGCCTTTATCCCTTTCTTCTTCAAACCTTTAGCCTAACCACGTTACAACCCTTAAAAGACCTTTTTGAGGTATACACACTTGTGCGAGGTTCGGCTAGAGCTACGTTCGGCCTGATTCCTAACGGATACGTAGGCAACCTCACATCGAGGTGCGGCCGTAATAAACATGCATTCATATTCACATTCACACACTTACACCATGATCATATCAAGGGATTTCCTATGCTCATCCCTTTTCACTTAGAGCTAGACTTGGGGGCTTGGTCCCTACATCATTAGCTTACCTAGCCTAAGAGTCACCGTCATTTGACTCTTTTAACAGGTAATATCTTTCCACACACTTAGCTCTTGTGGCCTAGCTTTAGAATCACTATCACACACATCACAGATACATGACCAAATACTTCCCTTAGGAACCCTTTTGTCATGGAATCTTAAACGCTGAAGCATGCCTCGCCATATCAACATCACTCATCAATCATAATTGTCATTGTATCACAAAGTATGAAGTGCTTAGCCTCCGTGCCTAAGTTACCCAAATACTTTCATTATTGAGCCAATTGAGATAGCCTAGGATGGGTTAATCCTTGCACCTTGAGAGATAGTATCATTTTACTAAACTCGTTCAACATGCACCTTCAAAACTTCGATTCTTTTTCGCGTCTTTCTTTTTCGGGAGAAAGTCGGTACCCTCCAGAAAAATGACGGAAAATTTTTGCTTTTTTCGTTTTTGAGTCACATTGAGTCAACACTATGCACACACGGGTCACGAGTCACACGTGTCATTTCACTTCGAGTCGAGTCAACCTCGAGTCAGTCAATCACATCGAGTCAAGTTTATGCCTTGAGTCGTGTCAAGTCAATGAGTCAAGCAATGCTAAACCTTAGGTTAACCCTAAGATAATTAAAAAGATTGGCAAAGTTCTATAGTAAAAAATAAATACAGGTGCAACAGAATAGGGAAGACCCTACTCTAGAGATATCTCAGCAGCGACAGAGCTCGAAGCTTCTCAGAAAGGTGATTTCGACCTCATACAACAATTTCGGGTTCCTTGGTACGCCAGTTAGCCCCTATAAGCAATTTGACATGATTGAGTAGTCGATTTGATTACAGTCTAAGTGATCGACCTGACGAAAGATCGTCTCACTTAGCTTAAGCGCCTAAGTATTGGCTCATTACAAGCACCAAAGCATCAGTTCAAAAGCCAGCACTTGAACGACAATGTTTCCAGATATGGATTGTCGCGCATTCTTATTAAACGACAAAGTTTTCCAAAAATTGGATTGTCATCCCTAACTGACAATATTTCCAAAAATGGATTGTCGTGCAACGACAATTTTTCCAAGATTGGATTGTCATCTTTGGCAAAGTTTCCAAGCGTGGATTGTTGTGCTCCTTCTTTATTGGCAAGTTTTTTCAAGTTCGGATTGTCGTACATTCATATATCGCTGGCAAGTTTTCCGAGATTGGATTGTCATACACCTAGTTCCCTATGGCAAAATTTCCCAAAGGATTGTCGTAGGTCTCTACTCATCATAAATTTCGGCAAAGGTTCCTCAACGTGGATTGTCATTTATTTCAATAAGTGGCAAATTTTCCCGAAGTGGATTGTCGGTCAACTCTTTTTGCAAATATTCCAAGACGCGGATTGTCAAGACGCGGATTGTCAAGACGCGGATTGTCAATAGTGGCAATATTTTCCCAAAAGGATTGTCGCATAGCGTTGGCAAAATTCCAAGGTGGATTGCTTTCAAGAGTTATATTCCAAGACATGGATTGTCGATCGTAGCAAAGTTCTTATGAAAGATTGTTACGAAGCATTGGCAAGTTTTCGGAGATACGCATTGTCGCTTCATCGTGGCAACATTTCCAAGGATGGATTGTTACGTGGCAATGACAAACTTTCCCTAAATCGGATTGTCATACATTACACAAGAGTTGTGTTGGCAACTATTCCCAAATAAAAGAGGATTGTCGACATACTGGTTCACAAGCAGCAAAGCGCCGACGTACTGGCAAAGCAACATTAAGAAGCAGTGACCTTTTCGAAGACTATTACAGCGGAAATTGGAGTCATATCAAAAGAAGCTCTTTGTTCAGAGGCAAGTGAACATCGAAACAGCAAGGTGGCGTTCCCTATATTGTGGAGAGTTGTCACAAACAACTGAGGATTGTTTCAAGAGAAGCAATCTTCGATAGTATTCCCTTGGATGTGGAATATTATTAAAGCGGAGGAGGATCGTTTCAGGCAAAGCAATCTTCTAATTTGGAAGCAGTTACGAGCGTAGCGGTTTTCAAGCGGGATGACATTCTCTAGCTTGCAGGAGGTCATCAAAATAATTGGTTACTTTTAGAGACGTGTGCTCGACGGTGCAAGATACGCGTTTCTTGACTCTTTTATCTGTTTAACTAACGATATTTTTGCAGGTATCTGCGTTACAAGAATGGTTTAGGATCGCAGAACGCTCTGAATCATTCTCCGTCCCTATCGATACTTTGACTTTTGTTTTCGAAACTTGCGTTTCTCCAAACTCAGTCAAAGTGGGGGCTTCTGTAGACGCCTATTTGTGTCTCCCCAAAACCAAACCCGGTGATGAGTACTTTTCACGTCGAATCATAATCGAATGAAACGAAAGTGTGGAAGGCCTAGTGTTGCGGAAAGTTTTTTTTTTTCTCTTCGCTCTGTTTTTGAAAACTTTATTTTAAGAAAACAGCCAATCCAGTTTGGTTGGTCCATGATATGGGTCCAATAGTGGTGTAGTTGGATGGGGCTCGATAAGACCTTTCCAATTATATATTATAAGCCCAATTCCGATGAATATTGAGGAAGTTATGACCAAATTACCAAACTGGGCCCGGTTTGAGCTTTATGTGCGGCCCAATGATCTAGGGGAGGGCCTAATATGATTTATCATTCCTAATGCAATTAGGAATGGTTTTAGTCTTCTAGAATCTTCTAGAAGGTTCTTTTCATTCCTAATTCAATTAGCATTGATAAGTTGACTTTGTTGACTTTTCAGAGTTTTAATCAAAATCAAATAGCATTTTCGAAGAAATTATATTATTTTATCTTCCAGTACGGGAAATTTATCAGATTTTCGAAAACGCGTTGAAATCAAGCTTGGAGTCCAACCCCAGGCCTTGGCGCCAGGCGCTAGCCATTGGTGCCTGGTGCCAGCTAGCCATTGGTGCCTGGTGCCAGCTAGCCAGGGTTGGCGCCAGCTCTGTTTCCTGAGCGTCAGAATCTGTTTTGTTAAATTATCTTTTTTGGTTGATTTTCTCTATAAATATCGTATCAAAAACTCCGTTTTCATTCACCAATTCTCACCAATTCTCTTCATTCGCGAGCTTTCATCAACAATCATTAATTCTTTAGCATTCATTCATGTTCTAAAACATTCAATTCTTTCTTACTTGTTTTCATACAAAATTCCGCATTCAAGATCAAGAAACACCTAGCCATATTCGAAGTTACCTTCGCCCTAGACGTGAAAGGTTTTAATATCTGAGGGTTTGGTCCCAAATCTCTCTTTCAATTATTTAATTTAATTGTTTGTTTATTATTTTCCTTGAAGTTACTAACGTGTGTATTTTGTTATTAGAAAGAGGTACGAAGCATCAAAGTAAGTGCTTTAATTGATTTATTGATGTTATGATGTAGAAATCATGTTTACATTGTTATTATGATATTCCTAGTATCATGTCTAGGGTAATTTTAATATTAAATATGATTGTTACGATGCTTCCTATGCTCTTCCTAATATTTATTATGATTGTTAGTATCATGTTAGGGCTAAAGATTTGATTTTTAATGCTTAGTGACATGCTAGGGTTTGCTATTAATCTTGTTAGTATCATGCCTAGGATCTTGCTATTATTATGCTTTAATGTTAACATAAACATGATTATGATTATAGTCGTTATAATTTATGATTATGAATATTATTATTATTATTATTATTATTATTATTATTATTATTATTATTATTATTATTATTATTATTATTTTGATGATAATTATTTTATTTATGATGATATTATTATTATTATTATTATTATTATTATTATTATTATTATTATTATTATTATTATTATTATTATTCATGATATTGATTATTTATTGTGTTGCTTGATTATTTATATTTATTTCTTGATCACGCCTTTTATGCATGCTTAAAGGGAATTTGGTACTTGTAATCACGCTTAATAAGATAATTAATAATCTTGTTTAGGGTTAATGTGATTATAATTCAAGTGATTGTCAATAATAGTTTATTTGTGCATTATATTCAACCAACATAGATTAAACAGGTTTAGGGTTAATCCTATTGATTGCATGTTAATTAAAAAGCGCACATGAATACGATCAGAATAAAGTAGAGGCCTATTATTAGGGCAGATTCAATCTCTTTTAGGTTGGATTTGTACCATCATCCCCGAACCCTTATTTGGTTCATGACCTTATGGAGTTGATGATCTCATGGATCGTTAAGGGGTGTAACCTTCACCTCGTGAACGGTTTACAAGTTCCTTAAAAACTTATTGGCGACTCTTTTGCTCTATCTTCTTCCCTTTTGGACGCCACCGTACTTTAGTGTATGATCACAGTGGGGTTCAAGCTAGTGGGATTTTAAAGGCTTGAAATTATTCCCTACAGTTGGTAGTGGGTGGGGGCTGTGACGGGAAGGAGAGAGAGTGTCGTGGTGGTTGTGTTGGTGGTGGGTGGGGGATACATCAAGAAGGAGAGAGAGTGTGGAGATGGTTGTGTTGGTGGTGATAAGATTAGAAGATAGAAAAAGCTAAGGAATCTTGTCTTATATGATTTTATGAAGAAGAGTGAGTAGTAGATAGAAAATGAGAAGGAAATTAATATATATTGTATCGTATGACTCTATGAGCCATTAAAATGAACATATCAGCCAATCGATGTTTGATATAAATCAATATTATGGACTTATATATCAGACATTTATAAAAACGTATCATCCAACAAAAGGAACCTACCAACAAAATATACATATCAACCAACAAGAATAATATATGAACCAATACAAGGTACTTATCCGCCAAGAGACTGAACATATCATCCAACAAAAGAAGCACATCAGCCAACAAAAGGCCGAAATCAGCAAATAAAAGGTACTAATAAGTCAATAAAAGGAACATATCAGCCAACAAAAGAAGCATATCAGCCAATAAAGGGATGAAATCAGCAAACAAAAACAATAGGTAAGCGAACAAAATAAACATATCAGCCAACAAATGAAACATTTAAGCCAACAATTAAAATAATACCTCCGTTTCATATTATTTGCAACGATTTAGCATAAAGTAGAGAGGAAAAATGTTTAATCGCTGTAAATAATATGAAACAGAGGTAGTATACATATCGGCCAAATAAAAAAAATATATTAGCCAACTAAAGAAACATATCAGTCAAATGATGTCTGATATGATCAGCCAACAAAAGGGGAAAAAAAAACATTGGCCAACAAAAGGAATATATTATCCAACACAAAAACCATTTCAGCCAACAAATAAAACATACCAACCAACACATGAAACATATCAACGAACATATAAATATATATTAGCCAATGCAAACCTCTCGCGCCAAATTTATGTGTGGACGTCCGCACCCAATACCCTCTCTCACTGTTCTTATTATCTATTTGCTACTTTTAATTCAATAAGCAAATCAGCTTATTCCGGTATGACCAACAATTGTTACGGCTATACCTTTTTCGTCCTTTAATACTTATGTAGTAAATTAATATAAGCATATTAAGATAGATTATCAATTTTTTTTGGGAGCGTGTAGCTCCTGTTAACTATGATTAATTACATATATTTTACTAAGAGTTTGTTTGGTAAGTGTTACAATATATGTTTTTAAGATTCAATAATTTGAGTATGGCTTTTATTACGCAATTGAGGGGTATAATACTGTATACCTAAGCGTATTATCCTGCTTGTATATGTACCTCCCTCCGTTCCAGAATGATGTTCCTGTTTCGTAAATCGATGCAAATTTTTACCCAACTTTGACCGCAAATATCTTTAATCTCACACTAGCAAAAATTATAAAAGTTAGATATTAATAATCTACTCACCAAGACGAATCAAACTGGATCCCACATGACTATATTTATATTTATAGATTAAGAGAAATTTAGAAGATTATCTCTTTCTTAAAAAAGTCAAAGATTCCAAACAAGAACATCATTGTGGAACGGAGGGAGTAACATAATTAATATATGAATGTAAAGACCCGTATTAGAGTAAGCTCTATCATAATCTAGACAAGTTGTAATATGAATGATGGAAATGTAATCAAAATAAAGAGAGCTCACTACAAGCGAAAATCAAGAAGAAATTTATATAAAGACTATGTAATGATTAAAAAGAGAAAAAAAAGTTAAGTTTGCAATAAACTTTATATATGCATCATCCATATAAGTGAATAGAAGTTTATTCAATCATAATAGATTAATAGTTCATGTTCATCATCATCATAAGTGAAGTTTATTCTATCAAAAATAGTTCATGTTCTTCATCCTCATTCTCAATTTGTAAATTTACAATTAATTTTGTTATTTTTGGATGATTTGAAATTTTTAGGAAAAGATAGTTATTGTTTGACGTTGATATGTTTTTTGTAGAACTTGTTATTTAGGTCAGTTATAGACTTGTAGTAAATTAGCCTGAAAGTTTTCACAAGTGGTATGGTACGGTGCATGAGTTGATAATTTTAAAATTTTGGATTTTATTTTTATCTTTTTGCGATTGAACAAACAATAAAAACAAAAGTGAAGGAAAACTTTGTGATACAAATACAAAATGAAGATACAAGGAAAACATCATGGCACAACTATTGGTGTACAAACTTTTGTTAGGTTATGGTAAAACATCATATAGCATCTTGTATTAATCAAATGGGTCGACAAACTTGAATTCAGTATTTGGACTTGCAAACAACGAAAGCACCATTAAGCAACCTGCAAAATTCGAGTTGTATTCTATCATACCAATTTTGTTGCTCATATCTACTAAAAATATTATTACGCACAATGTTAATTATTTGTCATATGTAATATGTACAACTTTCTCAAAACCAACAAAGTAATGCGAAGTAGGATGAATTTAGCAAAAAAAAAAAAAGAATAAATAGGATGAAGGTATATAAGTAAAAAAAAAAAAAATTACATGCAACTCTATTATGGAGTATTCTCATATGTTATGTATAATTGAGAATACAAAATTATATTTCCCGTAATTAATTTTTTTAAAAAAATACATATATTATGTAAATTTCAATTCCCCCCAAAATTCAAGTCTTAACAAATAAAGGAAAATAAAAACTCTCACTCATAAATCATACCTTTTCAAGTTTTCATAGAAGTAAAAGAGAATTAATCACCCAATGCTTCCGAGGCCGCCGCAATAGCCATAACTACTTCCATATTGATAACTATTACCCGTTCCAATCGTTCCAACCGCCGTGATATTGTTTGACATTCGACGGATTTGATTTTGAGCTAATTGAACTCGAAGGTTTGTCAAATGTTGTTGTTGTGCAATTTGCTCAAGACTAGGTTGATGAGTATGACCACCCATTGGTTGAAAGTTATTATTGCTATTATTGTTGTTGTTGTCGTAGTTGTTTCCTTGCATTTTTATGCTTTCTTCCATCCTTTGAATATGCTCATTAGATTGATCAGTGTAATTAGGTTGGGCAAATGAGGTAGGGGTGCTATAATAGTTATGTGGTAATTGACTATTTGAACCTTGATGGTAAAATGAACCCCTCTTTGCTTCTTTTTCAAGCTTTTTTATTGCTTTATTCAGTTTATTGATTTTTTTGTTGCATTTTTCTTGGAGACGACGGAAGAAGGAAGACATGGATTGAATTTAATGGAAATTGAATTTGTTTAGAATTGAAGGCGCGATATATAATCGGATGATTAACGGATCGTATGTTAAGATTGCTATGGTTATGATTTTAATCCAAGGGCTAATTAGTGCATTAGTATTTATAGAAAATCAATTAAATAATTATTAGAAACACCTTTATGATGTGCATATCACAATTGGGAGGAAATTCTTGTTCATCAGGCTGATTTACAGCTTGTGTAAATCAGGGGTTAATTTTGTCTTTTCATGCATAATAGTAAGGGTACTCTTGTCAATGCACACATAACTTGGCAAACGTTGGGATAACGCTCGTTAACTCGTTCCCATCCTTCACGCCAGAAACCAAAACCAGAAAGTCGGAAACCCAGTTCTTCCTCCACGCCAGATACCAAAACCCAAAAAACCCACTTCTTCCTCTACGCCACTACCGCCTATAGTAGTTCAAAATGTTGTTGCGGATGAAAGGTTTTCCCTAAGGGGTTGATATGGCCCTAATTTACACTCTTTTCTAATAGGGTGTCTTTTTGATTCGCCGCGAAGCGGCCATTGTTGAGGAAGAAGAGGAGGACGACGGGAAGAAGATGAGGATGTGGAAGGCCTTTGTGGGTTTGATCGGCGGAAAGAGGAGAGATGGTGGTGCCTGTGAGGGGTTTCAGATGGTAGTCGATGTGATGGTGGTGACTGTGATGGGGTTCCGATGGTAGTCGATGTGATGGTGGTGGACCAGATGGTGGCTATGGTGTGCTCGCTGCCGGTGGAAGATTGGAGAAGATGGGTTAAAAAACCAAAAAAAAAAAAAAATTGTAAAAAAAAATGAGACTTAAATTAAAGCTAACGTCTTATGAATCTCCGTCAATTTGTCTGGCAAGTGGGGCCCACAAATGCAGCTGATTAATAAGAATTGGTTAATCGGCTAATCAACCGGGCCGGCCTCCACAATTGGGGCAACTTGGGTTTTGTTTATACGTAGCTTATTTGCAAGACTTTCCGCTTTTGAAAGTGCTTGGAAGAAAGTTGTCACAACCGGAATATATTATAACCTGTCCTATATTATTTTTCTTTTTTAACAAAAGGTAGCTATTGTAGTGGTACCTATTTTATAATGTACAATTAGTGTGCAAGTTTTTATTTTGTTATTCTTTCGTCATAATAATATGTACTAGATGTTAAGCCCGTGCGATACACGGTTTTTAAATATTTTATTTTGTATATTTTTTTTTTTTTTGTAATTTCTTAATATTTTTTGTTTTTATTTTCTATTCTATTATTTTTACATTAATTTAAGGTAAAATATTTTGTTAAGTTTTAAATTATTCTTATTCAAATTTTACGTATATAGAACTGGAATTTATAAATTGAAATAAATATTATCTCATTCATTGGACAGTTAGATAAAATCATTAAATCAAAATATATTTTTTAATTTCTAATTAATTTTTAAAATAATATAAATCCTAATGTTAAAGATAATAAAAAAGATAAATTTTGTTTTTTTTCATAATTTTAATCTTAAATTACTATATTTTTGTTTTCAATTCTCAAATTTCATTTGTTAATTTTTTTCTTAAATGGCGATGAAAATTTAAATTCTAAATTAATATATAAATCTAATTTTTCATTGGTCGAAATATTACTTTTGTTTATGTGGCGTGCGATGCACGAATTTTTATATACATTTTGTATATATATATTTTTTTGGTGATCTCTCAATTTTTTTTCTTGCATTATAAGTTTTAAAATTTTGTATGAAAATATCATATCATTAGATATTTACATAAAACATTAACATCAAATGATAATTTATATTTTTTAAATATCAAATAATAATTTTTATTTTTTTAATTAATATAAATCCTAATATCTAAAGATAATTGTTAGTTTTGTAACAAATAAAAATGATAAAATTTAGTGTTCTTAAATAATTAAAATATTAATAAATTAGTATTCGTCGTTTTTAACTACGTGGCAAAAATTGAAAATTTCATTCGTCACTTTTGTTTAAGTGACGGGTGTTTTTTTAATTCTAAAATAAAATAGAAATCTAATTTTTAATTGGTCGAAAATATACCTTTTCTTATGTGGCGCTCCCAATGCTCTCCAAAAATTTAATTAATATAAATCCTAATATCTAAAGATAATTGTTAGTTTTGTAACAAATAAAAATGATAAAATTTAGTGTTCTTAAATAATTAAAATATTAATAAATTACTATTCGTCGTTTTTAACTACGTGGAAAAAATCGAAAATTTCATTCGTCACTTTTGTTTAAGTGGCGAGTGTTTTTTTAATTCTAAAATAAAATAGAAATCTAATTTTTAATTGGTCGAAAATATACCTTTTCTTATGTGGCACTCCCAATGCTCTCCAAAAAGGCCTACTTTATTTATATATATTAGATTAGTTAACTTTGACCTTATTTGTATATTTAAGAAGGAAAAAAATCATATCAAATGAGACTTAATTTGGTACAATATGATTTTGTTTTATATATCATTTATGTTTTAAGCAAATATTTGCCTGAATTGAATAGGTTGAACTGAACATAACCATTCTGATCGAGGTAAGGAGTACTACAGTAATTGGAAGGGCCAAGGGGGAAATAAAGAAGAACCATTGTACATATTACTACAACTCGTCCCTTGATGTAAACCCTCACTTTTTGCTTGTTAAACTATAGTTTTTCTAGTTTATCTTTAATTCTCGACATTCTGTTAAATGCTTCAATGAATTCTTTGGTTTTTAGCAAGACGTAAAAGAAGTAAAAAAGACTTTAAATTCAAAATAAATGTATTTATTATTTGATGAATATATATAAATTAGAATTAAAGAAGGGTTATATATAGGTTGGGAAATGAGCTAATTATCCTATGAAGGTTTGTATAACACTTTAGGAGTAATCAATGAAAATAAAAAAAAAAAAATTATAGAAGCTAGGATTGGATCTAATACTTATGCTCTGATACCATATTAGATAATATGAAACTCCTTCATACCCGGGTGTAACATACAACAATAAGTGTTTTGTCTCATTTTGATGATTTTTATTACTTAATCATCAAATGAAGAACAAAAATAAACTAACCTTGAGTTAGTGAAAATTGTATAGTACACCAGGGTGTAACATGTAGGGGTGAACATGGTTTGGTTTGGTGTGGTTTGAGTTTAAACCAAACCAAACCGTAAAATACGGTTTGGTCAATTTTCCAAACCAAATCAAACCATATTAGTATTGAAACCAAACCGTAATAATGCGGTTTGGTGCGGTTTGGTTTGCGGTTTATGATGAGACAACATTTTTTCCTAAAAATTGTCAAATATTAATATATTTATAATAAAGTTCAAATAATTAGCCAAAGGGATTAAATTCTACTACAAATTTTTAATAAAAATAACAACCAACTAATCAAGTGCTAAGTGCTAACACAATAACACATAATAAAAATAATACATAACAAATTAACAGTGGAAAAAAACATAATACATTTGTCCAGAAAAATAATTCATACTACATTATAGTTATATGACCTATTGAATTTTAAGTATTGATATTTGAGATTGAGTATAGAGTATAGTACTATACTGACCGTATAGTCTTCTAATGATTTTTCATGTTTTTTTGTTTTTGTTTTTTTGTTTTTTTTATTTTTTTATAATATATAATAAATATTTTAATTTATTTAAAAATTATTTAAATATTAAAATGTGGTTTACTGGTTTACAGTTTGGTTTGGTTTATAATTTTTGAAAAACCAAACCAAACCGCAAACCGTATTTCCCCAAATATCGAAACCAAACCGTATTTTTCCAAACCGCAAACCAAACCAAACCGCTAAAATGCGGTTTGGTCTGGTTTGGTTACGGTTTAGACCAAACTGTGTACAACCCTAGTAACATGCTCATGGTACACCTAGTGTTAAATGATGTGTTTTTAACATTTCATTTGCATGCTGTCAATTTGTTATTTAAAAAAAAAAACAATCTCTTCCACAATTCATGGGATTCAACGTGATATTCTCCATTTTAACATAACTTTCAAAATTAAATTTCACCATATTTCAATTTTGAATTAAGAGAGAATAAAGTTTATAAAGAATTTTGTAGAGAGAAAAATACAGAGTAAATTATGATAACATTGTAATCGATGGATCGGAGAAGGTAATTTGATTTTATTTGTTAATATTTTAATTTCAGGATTTTGCTTATTAGGTTGGTTATATTTCGTTATTATGTTGCACGATTATTGTAAAATACCGTTGTTTTTTTTTCAATTTTGATATTTATGAATTTGAGATCCATATGACACAGGTTGAAGATGATGTTCTTTTATTTTGTCAAAGGTTGAAGATGATGTTCTTTATATTTTGTCAAATGTTGAAGATGGTGCTCTTTATAAATTGTACTTATGTTCGTCATTATAGTTATTGAACAATTATATGAATGTTCTTTATTTTTATCCTTAATGTTTTTTGCTTCGATGTTCTTTGATTTATTCTGTATTTTTATATAATATATCATTTATTAATTCTATATTTTTTTTTAATATGAATAATCACTAACTACGTATATATATTTTAAGAATCAGGATCGTGAAGGTTGATGACGATATTCTTTTGAGATCTCCTCTATTGATGATTTTCAGATCTAAAGAACATCCGTAATATTATTAAAAAATACGATAATATTATGTAATGAACATAACTTATATATATACCTACCACGATCCAAAGACAAAATTCAAAGAACATTTCACAATAAGCAATGAACATTACGGGACGATAAAAGTACATTACAATTACAATAAAAAAAACACGGACAACTAAAATAAACTATCAAAAAATCTAATAAAAATCACTATATGATATAATTATGGACATAAGGAAAAAGATACAGTTTTAAAAAATAATTGTACATTACAAACAATTATAAAGTACATCATGCTTTCTAATAGGGATCATTATTAAATCACATATAAAACATCACAAAAAATTTATATATACCATCCCTAAAATGAAAATTGTAACTATATATAGTAAAGGTGAAAAATATGAACGAAATAATTAAAAAAAAATTGAAAACTAAAATTTTGAAAACGAAATTTTATAAATTTAAAATTTGAAATTTAAAAACGAAATCTTAAGTTATTTTTAGGTGAAATAATTTTAGAGAATTAAAATTATTTTTTTTATAAAGAACATTATATAGTCATATAAAGAGCTAGCCTCAAAGTACACTAAACAATCATTAAAATAAATATTATAATTAAATTTTTTTGAAAGATTGGTGAAAAATATGAAATATATAATATATATATATATATATATATATATATATATATATATATATATATATATATATATATATATATATATATATATATATATATATAATTGAGATCATGTGAGAACCAAGGTAAATAATAGGAACTAAGAACCAATCTCAGCCATTGATCGCACTCAATCTGATGGCTCACGTGTCACCCGCATTCATTAATGGCATTTTCGTAATTATGCATTTTTTGCAACTTTTTTCCAGTTTTTAAACTTTTAAGGCAATTTCATTTACTTTTACTAAATTTTCATTTACTTTTTAGAAATGAAACTGGGAATCAGTTTATAACATTCAAATATTACAAAAATGCCATTAATGACACGGGAAGCATGTGAGTCGTCGGATTAACATGATCTAAGGGCCTAGATTAGTTCCTAGTTCTTATTTTAGCCTTGATTCTCATTATATATATATATATATATATATATTTTAAAGAAAGGAAACCAAATATAATATTTTGGATAATAACATTTTGAAAATGAAATTAAAATTTTTAAATTTGAAATTCAAAATTTAGGTGTACCATGTGCATGGTTAGACCTGGCAAATGGGTCATTCGGGTCGGGTATGGGTCGGGTCAAAAGGTTATTGGGTCAAGTTTGGGTCGGGTCGGGTCATTTCGGGTTTCGGGTTGATTTCGGGTCGGCTGATAATCGGGTCGGGTCGGGTATCGGGTCAACACTTCGGGTCGAGTTCGGGTCGGGACAATTTTCCGGTCGGGTCAATTTGGACCGGGTCAATTTTTGGGTCGGGTCAGTTCAGGTCGGGTCAATTTTCGGGTTAACTTTGGGTCGGGTTAACTTCGAGCCGAGTCATATTCGGGTGATTCATTGGGTTAAATTCAACTCTGTATATATATTTATTTATTTATTTATTGACGAAAAACTCACTATATTTATTAAGGCTATTTTTTTCATGGAATATAGTAATTGTTTGACTTATATTAACCTCTTTTTTGTGTGTGTGTGTTTAGATTGAGAATCACTTTCAGGATCTCCTGAAACTAAGAGGGATGCTCTAACTAATTGAGATATACCTCACTCTCTTATTGATCTTACTTTTAATACGTACTCTTATTATCACATCATTGTTGTAATAATTTCTTCGAATTATTATTACACTCTCTTCGTCCCAAATTACTCTTAACGATTTGACATTTTGCACTATTTACACATCTCACTTTGACCGTCTTTTTAGCTATTATATGAAAGTCAATGTACTCATGTAAGATGTTGTTGGGTCTATTTTAATGTATAATTTCCTAATATAAACTTTTTATAACTTATACAATTATTTACTCAAAGAAGTTAAAGGTCGGGTCATTTTCGGGACGGGTCAACTTCGGTTCTCAGGTTAACTTCGGGTCGGGTCGGGTCGGGTTGAGTCTCGGGTCAACTTCAGGTCGGGTCGGGTCGTTTCAGGTCTCGGGTCAACTTCGGGTCAGGTCATCTCGGGTTGGGTCATTTCGGGTTTTGGGTCAAGGTCGGGTCAGTTCCACTTCGAGTCGGGTTAATTCGGGTTTAGGGTCAATTCGGGTCACTAATTTCGGGTCATCGGGTTGGGTCAAGATTGCCAGTTCTATGCATGGTACACCTGGGTGTAGAAACCACGCATTGTTGATTCATATATATAGAGTTACAAAGATGTGTTCTAATTACGTTAGGAAATCTCAAGAAATAATTACACAATAATATTCACAAAATATCCTTTTATAATCAAATATCTATGTTATATTCTATGAAAGACAAAGTAGAGGGATGCATTATGTTTCTCGTGGATCAACAACTCAACTTGGGGTTTAAAAATTATATTCGCTAGTATTATGTGGGAAAACTTGTCTTGTCAAGTTTTGTATTTATATTATGTACAAATTATAATAGACCTAAACCTTACCAAAAGCCAAGTCAATAATCTTTGTCACCGATAGCTTGGTCATCACCTGTCCTTCCATTCCCATAGGATAATTACTTATTTAGTTTACTTAAACTATTTAGCAATTTTGACATTATTGGCTTAAATGTACATAGTGCATTAAACAAAGAGCGTATACAGAAACAATACAATATTTAATTAGGATTCTGTCAAAACCCTCACACAATAATTATTCTACTATATTGAGCTCTATTAGCTCTTACAAGAGTTACAACCCATTACAAACACAAAACAAAAATTGTACATTTAGTACACTTTTTGTATCTTGGCCCTTAAAAGTAGCCAATGAATGCTAAGAAGAGCCCGTCTAAAACTCGTGGAAAAAATATATATATGTTAAAGAAAAAAAAAAAACAAATAAAAAGGAAGACAATCAACCAAAAGTTTGTTTTTCGACATAATATCACAATTGTCATTGTCTTGTTGTTAAACCTTGATTTGCTCATATACAAAGTATTTTTATTCCATCGTATTTTGTTGCTCTTTCTTTAACAAATCATAACCATTTAAACATGAAGTATTTTGGAACTATAAACATTATTTAGCTTGTCACTTGCTGAAGGCGACCTATGACATTAGGCTATGTTTGGTTCACTTTATTCAAACACCTTATTTAAAATCAAATAATAAAAAATAGGAAAAAAAAAAAGTTCATACCATACTTTATCTTTATATGTGAGATTATTTTTTACTAATTATCCTTTGATTTCGTAGTGTAAAAATTGTGAATATTACATATTTTGAAATAACACATTACTGCAAATCTTATCAGAGCTCATTTGATACATTTATTCTTAATGAATTAGCGTTCATAGAGTTTAGTCAAATTCAACTAACATATAGAATTAGGAAAAGAAAATTTAGATTCGATCAAATCAGGAAAAAAAAAAGTTCAAATTAGATTATATAAGCAAGACAAGGTGAACTAAACATAGCCTTGGTTATTTAGCTCACACGTGTATGTTTTTATTCTTATTAATGAATGATTAAATGTATTAATAATCAAAAGTGTGTTGTCAATTATACTACAAGTAACCTTACAAAAATAAGGGTAAAAATAATAGTTTTATTAGGTTACGTTATTTTAACAAAAAATAAATAAATAAATAAATAAAATAAAATAAAAATAAAAACCTTCATCGAGCTCGGCGGCATTTAGTTCAAGTTATGGACCCAAAAGTTAGCTTTATATATATATGCACTTTTCGAGTTGGTGAGCTTCATGTACGTTGCACCATGCTTCATATTGTAAACTAGTCCAAAACAAAAACCACAGTGTAATTCCACACACATTGATAACTCATAACGTAGTGAAACCATGCATAATTTATGTCTCATACTCTTATAAGTATTGTGGGGCAAACACAAGACAAAAAGTGTACAATGTACAACAACAGCTGCGGTTGTTAATAGCAATCTAGCTGTACATGTTAAATGAGAAATTGAACGAGGCCGGCTAAGTCTATTAGTCTAAGCCCTAGCATCATTTAATTTTTTTGACATCGGCTTAATTATACATTAATCAAATATATATAGTTACAAATCGTAGTATTGTACCGTGACACTACACGTTTATTATTAGTACCTTTTCATTTGTGTCAATCTTTAGCATGGCCTCTTACACATGATTACCAATTTATAACTTCATGTAGGTTCATTATCACATGGGTCGTTGGTCATGTGTCATATATACACATTACACAGTGTCAAAGAAGAAGCATAAACCTTTTGTTTTTACTTGCAATCTTAGAATTCTATCGTTTTATCATCATGTTAGAACCTCCTCAACTACCAGTTTTCATATGAATATAGTACAATTCCAATTATTGGCATTCTAAGAATATAGACATTTAGTGTTAGGTTTTTAAAGCTTAATAGAAACCGGGCCATCAGCATTGAATATATGTCGAAGTTTTTCATTAGATGCTCAAATCTTATTCAAAGAAGTTCATTAGGGGTTAGGGATATGAGATTTTAGAAATCAACAAGGTAGGGGCCGACTAAGGAGCTGCACATCATGTTCTTAGCGCACATGTACTTAACCGGCTAAACATTTTTGTTGATTGAGGGGAGGTAAGGGAATTCCCTCCCCTAATTGTCACTAGTGAGGACTGAATCTGGCTTTCAACCTTAAGGTGTAGTGATTTCCTACCCACTAGACTAAACTTAGTTTGGTATTTGTTATAAATGATCATAGATTGATTAGAAAGTACATCATACATGCTCCATTTACATACATGAGAGTCATAACATAATCTATTTCATTACATCTACTACTGATTAGTTGGCTCTAACAAGATTGTGGTTCTAACAAACTTAAATAGAGTAATTAACATCTTGATTTCAAAGAACTAACTAATACTTTCCCTGTTCCGATCCCCTAATATGGAAACAAGGGGAGAAGATATATATATATATATATATATATATATATATATATATATATATATATATATATATATATATATATATATATATATATATATATATATATATATATATATATATATATATATATATATATATATATATATATATATATATATATATATATATATATATATATATATACTAGTTTTGTGCCCGTGCGATGCCCAGTTTGTTATTAAATTTTAAGATATATTTTAATCTATATGTCAAATTTTAAAATATATCATTGATACAAAATTAATTAGCAATTGACGTATTTTTGTAACGATTTAAACTTGTAGACATGTAATGACTAATAATAATATTGGTGAAAAACATTTCTTGACCCTGTCTGAAATGACTAGTAACCCGACCTGATTAACAGGTCTACGCACAATAATAAAATTATATTAGATTGTGAAGTATATTATTTTAATTGATTAGAATATATTATAACCCATAGATGTGGTACATTTTGAACTAATTCCTTCGCTCTAAAAAATATAATGATACAAAAAATAAATTTATATGATAATTTATGAGAGTTATAATCTAATTATTTTTTGAATAAAATTATAATTCAATTTGTACATATGAAATATTGGTACTTTATCAAAAATAAAACTCTAAATTAACAATTTTATCCTAAAATTATATCCAAAGTTGATTGAAAATAAAATTCTAAACTAACTTTTTTATCCTACAAATTGAATTTTATATAACTCTATCCTACGTGGCACGACACTTGGCAAAAAGTTGGAACGCCAAGTGTCGCTGTCTCGTCACCTGGCTAAAAGTTTAGCTTTATATATTAGTTATATGATATATATATATATATATATATATATATATATATATATATATATATATATATATATATATATATATGAAATTTAAGAATAGGAGAGATAAAGAGAAATAAAATAGAGATCCGTGTGATAAAGAGATATCGATATACAGAGAAAGCATGTGCGTATATGGTAAAATATTACAATATTTGTGAAACTTAGTAAAATGATAATTGTTGCAATATTAGGGGAATAAAGGAAGTGTTTTATTATGAATAGTGTTAGTGGTGTAGGGTTTTCTGGCATGTGTTGATGTTCATATATCGCTGTGAGGTTATGAGCTTAGCTTCCTCTAGTACCCTTATTGATACATTGTGCACAAATATTCCACCCTTGAAGTTAAAAATTGAGGATCAATTGTTCCAAAGCTTGGAAATGAGTTTAGAATGATCAAGGCCGAGTAAAAGAGGCTTCGTAATGACATTGGTTCATTGCTCTGTGATAGGCATGTAAGGCCCAATTCTTTTGAGCTTTTGGGCAGGGCAGAGTAGAGCAGATTGAAGCCGAGCCGAGCCGAGCAGAGCAGAGCAGATTTCATCATCATTATTATTATTATTATTATTATTATTATTATTATTATTATTTAATATTATTTAATTATTATTTTTGTTTTTATTATTAAAAATTAATAATTATTATTATATTTAAATATTAGTTATTATCTTTAAATATAAATTTTTGTTATATAAAATCTATTATTATTATTATTATTATTATTATTATTATTATTATTATTATTATTACTATTATTATTATTCTTAAGTATTATTATAACTATTATTATCATTATTTTTTTGAGAAAATATTATTATTATTATTACTATTATTATTATTATTATTATTATTATTTATTAAATATTATTAATATTATAATTATTAAATATTATTTATAATAATTATTATTAATATGATAATTATTAAATATTAATTATAATAATAATTATTATTATAATTACTAAATATTAATTATTTATTATTATTATTATTAAATATTAATTTTAAATAATAATATTATTATTAATATTAATTAATTATTATTATTATTATGAAATATTAATTTTTCTTATTATTATTATTTAACATTAATTTTTTATTATTGTTATTATTAAATATAAATTATTATTATAATAATTCAATATTAATTATTATTAGTATTTAATATATATTATTTATTTTTATTATTAAATATTAATTATTATTATAATAATTCAATATTAAGTATTATTTTTAAGCAGGGTAGAGCAGAGCAGATTGAAGCAAAGAAGATTAAAGCAGAGCACATTTCAGCAAAGCACGGCAGAGCAAATCTAAAGAACAGGGCCTAACTAAGCTATAAAAAAAATAAAAAAATAAAAAAAAAATAAAAAAAAAAAATAAAAAAAAAACTTTCAATAATTTTCCCTAGTTATTCAATGCGGCAATTCAATTCAAATTGTTCTTTCATGAAACAATGGTTTCTTGCCAATGCGAAAAACACTTTGATTGCCACAATATAGTCACAAGGTTTAAATTTGTAATTATATGACAATCCATTTGAATTCTGAAGCTGCAATCCTCGTGGTTGTATGCTTTGCTACAATTGAAGACTAAAAGACGGTAGACTGATTCTTAGATATTTAGGACATTGTTGAATTGTCCAACAACAATGTTAGGTAGTCAATTCAAGTCTCACATGGAAAGATTAAAGGATGATCTTTAGAAGTGAAGGCATATTTCATAGTATGAGACCTTTCGACAAGGAGCCTAGGAAAAATATATGTGGGTTCAACCCAAAGTGAGCAATATCATATTAGTGTGGAATGAAAGTGTGCATGTTACAAATAAGTTGGGTGATCTGGCCTATATATAAATGGCCTGGTAGAAGATTCGTTGGTTAGGATGGGACTACACATACAACATGAAACCCAATGGCTAATTTGGTGCATGCTCGAATGCAAGGGTGTACTGGTGTAGAGTGGTGTGGCTCAATGACAAGAGTATAAGTCTTTGGCAGTGTTTTGTGCCAGACCCTCGATGTGACTTCGCAATTGTTAGGTGGCAAGTCTTATGGGTGATAACAGCGGTGCAAGATGTATGGTTTTTCTTGAAGCACAAATGATAAGTGAATTTCACTTCACATAACATATTTTCACACTAATTATTTGTAGAGATCAAAATGAACTTTGACCTTAAAACTGTTCATCAATGGCCCGATATGCTAGCTCAATCTAATACGTCTATCAAACACTTTGAAGTATGGCTTAGGTGCACTAAGCACCCTAAACTTTGCGTAGTAGCCAAAACACCAAGTATGGTTTTAGGTGCAACTTTTGCCTTAAATGAAAATTTTCGGCGACTTATTTCACCAAGAGGAGGTGAATCTTCACTATCTAGAACAGTTATGTAGTCTTCCATCTACTTTTTTTTTTTTTTGTAAGCAACGGAACTGATTAATAGATTAAAGTCACCAAGTTACTGGCCGTAGCCAACTTACAAAAGCAACTCACCATAACTACGGTGGTTGGTGCTGAGTGGTAGTTTCCTCCCCTGGAGTTAGTTGTTCTGAGCTAACTGAGTTTGGCCCAAAATGGACATTAGAACGGTTACAGATCATAGTATCAGCCACATCCGGCCTTAAAATAGTTACAAAATGTCTTCCATCTACTTAGCACACATGGATTTACCTCCTCTGATGAAATAAGTGGCCGAAAATTTTCATTTAAGGCATGCATCGCACTTAACACTATAGTTGGTGGTGTTTTGGCTACTAAGCATAATTCAGGATGCTCAGTGCACCTAAGCCATACTTAGGGTGTTGTGGCCAATTTTGCCTAAAATTTATAATTTAATCTGAAAAAATAATTTGATATTAACACAACAACAATTTAAAATACTTTATGTCCGTAAGAAATTACATGTTATTAGAGGTAGTATATAAATAGTGTAAAATTTCATTAAAGAAAAAACCTTGGAGATGGGGTATATAAAACTTGTAGCTATATATGGGGATGGATCAGTCGTCGTTGAGGAGCAATAATGGAATTGGTTAGTAAGTAAGAGTGAGCTTTGTGCGGGTGCTAAATTTGTGTAAGAGAGCAGTGGCGGAGCTATTCATGTGCCTACTGACGCACGTGACTCGGCAGTGGGGAAAAAAATTAATTTTATTTAAAAATAAATAAATAAATAATATAAGAACTCTCCCTAACCCTAATACGTAGTACTTTGATGCGCCGCTCCATAGCTTCTCCTTCTCTTTCCTTTCTCTCTCTTCTCTCTCTTCTCTTTCCTTTCTATTTCCTCACGCTTCTCATTCTCTTTCTCTTTCTTCTTCTTTTCTCCTTCTCTTTCCTCTTCTCCTTCAATTTCCTCTATTTATTTGTCTCGGAAATTTTCGGATGTATGTGTTAGGTGGTGGTGTTAGTAAATTTATAATGGTTTTTAATGTCGAATTTGGCCATGAAAAGTCTAGATCTAGAGTTTTCATGGTTAAATTTGGCCTTATTATACCAAATTCGTGGTGAAATTCGAAGTCATTAGAGGTATGGTTTCGTGTTTTGGTTGATTTTTGGTTTCGATTATTTTTTATGTTCGTTTTGGTTTTTGTTGATTTTTGTTGTTTGTTTTTTGCTTGGTTTGTTTTAGTGGGTTTGATTTTCGTTAATTTGACCGTGAAATTTGAAGTCATTAGAGGTTTGAGGTATGTTTTCGTGTTTTGGTTGATTTTTGGTTTCGATTATTGTTGATTTTCATTTCGGTTTTTGTTGATTTTTGTTGTTTGTTTTTGGCTTGGTTTGTTTTAGTGGGTTTGATTTTCGTTAATTTCTGGGTTTGATTTTGTTTTTCTTTGAGATTTGGGTATGATTTTATAGTAATTTTTGGGTTTGATTAATTGATTTTTGTGTTATATTTGGGTAAATTTGTGGTTTGATTTTCATTGATATTTAGGTTTGATTTTCGATTGGAAGATTAGGTGAAATTGTTTGATTTTTGTTATTTTTGGGTATGATTTGTTGATTTTTTGGGTTTAACTTTGTTGGAATTTCATGTTTGAATTCTCGAAAATTTTGTTAAGGGGTGGCTTTTGTGGTGTCTTATTGTGGTTCTTGCGATGTATGGGTGAGATTCTAGGGTGGGCAGTGGTGGTAAGCAAAGGTGGTTTCACATGGTGACTCACAGGTACGAAAATCCTAGATCCGCCACTGCAAGAGAGTTTAGTGAGATTTTGTGAGTTTGATAAATGCAAGAGAGAGAACTCAAATAATCTCATTTAATTTGTGGCTTCCAGTGAATGTATTTAATGCTTCATCCGTTTATTTTTTATATATATATGTATAGTTGCAACAGTTTGACTTTTACACTGTTCATGTGTTTCACTTTAATTTGATTAGCTTTAACGATTTATACTCAAGTAAAAATATAGTCATATGGGATCTTGTTAGATTCATATTGATTTATACAATTTTAATATCAAATGTTTATAATTTTTACGTATTGGTAATTAAAGATATAAAAGATTGAAAACATGCATCGACATTCGTGAAAAGAGAAGTGTTGTAAGTACAAAAAAAAAAAAAAAAAAAAAAAAAAAAAAAAAAAAAACAGAGGAAGTAATTTGTAACCTACATCCTAACATGTTGTTCACTATCAAGTGAAGAAATTAAACTATATTAGTGCATTCGATTTAAGTAAAACATGGCAGTAGCCTACACCTTGATCTGCAGCCTTTCCTATCAGCTTGTTTACATACTGTAAATATCGACTGGTGGAGTAACTATAGTACTAAGTATTTCCACCATTAATTAGTTGGCCATACAACGACGAAGCATTATTGTAGGGAACATTTCAAACATCAACTTTGAGCCTCACTGTGATCATGCTTTAGGCTTGGTGGCGTCCAAATGGAAGTAAGCTAGAGATGGAGTTGCCAACAAGTTTTAAGAACTTGTGGGGTGTGAAAGTTACACCTCATTAACGATCACGAAGATCGCTAACTCCATAGTGGTCCGAAACCATGACTAGATATTCGGAGATGATGGTACGAATCCAACCTAAAAGAGATTGAACCCGCCCTATATCAACCTCTACTTAATTCTTATGATATTCATGTGCACTTTTCGATCAACATACATACAATAAATTAGTCCTAAGCATATATTTAATCTATGTTGGTTGATTATTAATGCACAAATAAATCTATTATTGGTGATCACTTGAATTAAAATTATATTAGTCTAAATCAAATTATTAATTATCTTATTAAGAATGATTTCAGGTACAAATTCCCTTTACACCTGCAACTCTGCAAGAAGGGTCGTGGTCAAGCAATAAGAATAAATCATGAATAATCAAGCAATGTATAATTATTGACATAACAATCATCATCATTAATATTAGGAAATTTTGAATTTTGGTACCTCGAAAATGAACCCAACTGAATTTTCATACCCGTTTAAAATTTATTTTATTTTAGTACCCATCAAAATCACAAAATATAGGTTTTGGTACATCCGTCCAATCTCTGTTAAACTTTCCGTTAGTGGGGCCCATTAGTTAATTATTTAATAATTTAATATATTAAAAAAACTTTAGAAAAACTTTCAAAAGAAAAAAAAAACAGCCACTGCCATCCCTCCCTATTAGCCACTCTTCCCCCTCCCCATATGTCGGCTGCCAATGCCAAAACATCCCCCCGGCGCCGGCGAGCCTACTTTCTCCCTTTCCCTCCTCCGATATCAGACGCAATAGCCCACCTCCTCCCTTTTCCCTCCTTCGATCTCAGCTGCAACAGCCCTCCAACACAACCACCGCTCGATGAAACAACCCCCCTCTCCTGTTCTCCAGCCCCCTCCCTCCCTGAAACAACCACACCCCTTTTTGCGCATCCCTTGAAATCCTAAAACCCACTTGAAACAACCTGTAAAACCAAACCTGTTTAGGGGTTTTAAAAAACCCAGAAAACGGGTGGTTTTATGTGTTGTTTCAGGTGGGTTTTACTGTTTTGGGGGCCAGCTATTGTAATCCCCCATAATTTCAACATAATTATAATGTATTAGTTTATTATTTATACAAACATTTCTATTTTTGATTTTATAACCATGAATTATTTTGAGGTAAAGTAATGAGATTTTAATTATTTTCAAATTAAAACTACTAAGTTTTTATTAAAATTATAACCCTTTCCTTAACTTAGTGGCCCAATTATTTAATTCCTACCCAAAACCCACTCCTAATAAAACTAGGAGAATAAAACCCAAATAAAATAAAACCCTCATACATTCTCCTCTCTTTCACGTGAAATTGGAAAAAAAAAAAAAAAAAACCCCCTCTTCTCTCTTTTCCTCCTCCTTGTTTCACGTACAAGAAGAAAAAAAATAATCTCAAACCCTTGCTGCCACCGCCTGACCGCTGCGCCACCGAATGACAGCCGCGCCGCCCCTGCACCGCCAGCCAGCCTAGCAGTTCGCCCCTCCTCTCTTCTCCTTCCTCTTGTTTTCTCTTCCATTACTTTTGTTATTTTGATTAAAGCTTCAATTTTTGTTTGATTTCAATTATAAAGTTATTGTTATTAGGCTTTAATAGTATGTTTAAATTACAAAAGATTATAAATTTATGGGTTTAGTATGTCTAAGTTATTAAATAAAATTTCAGATTATGTATTTTGTATATTTTAGGGTTTAAACCTTAATTTTTTTCATGTTTTAGGGCTTGAAAACGTGCTAATCAAGTTATCTAATTATACTATGCTTAAATTTTGTTAAAGTATAATTATTTTGATCATATATAAATTTTCAGATTATTAAAGTTTCAATTTTTATGAGCAAGTTATGTTAATTTCATGTTTTTATGCTTCTAAACTTATAAAATAATTATTGTGGGTATGTTATGATTAAAAAAGCTTTGAACTTTAAATTCTAATTTTAAAAATAATTTTCAGATTTAATACGCTACTTTTTATTTTGAAGCCTCTAATTGCATTGAATTGATATATTTTTGGGTTTTTAACACACTAACTTGCTATATAATGATTATTTCAAGTAATTATGCTTATGGGGTTATTTTATATACTTAAAACAAATTTTCAGATTTATTTATTTACTTTAAAGTTGCTGTAATTTGATATTAAACACTATATTTTCATAATTCTAACATATAAACTTATAGTTGGGATGTTATATTATTAACTTTGACTATTGGGGAAAATTTAAAGGCTTTATTTGATGATTTAAGAGGTTTTAAAGTAGTTTAGTATTGCTGTAAATTTATTTGCTTTGGTTTTGATTTATTGCTAATTGTTTGGTTTAGGAGAGGACTTTGTAGAAGGTGACTTCTAGTTTTAAAGTGGCCAACCGGATTGTTTACACAAGGTACGTACAAGTTACGAAACCTTACTTGTAGGTGCATGTTTAAGGACGGATCGAGAACTTAGTATCATGTATAGGATTGACTGGGTTAAATTGTTTGGTTATACATTGTGAATTTCAAATGATGTGCACTAGTTTTAATGCAAGTATTATTTGTGCTCTAATTATGCAAGGTGCGCTTAAAGGCAAATGTATGTAATTGGTGTAAGGATTAAATTATTACTCGTTCATGATTATGCAAACAGGATGAGTAAAGGAGAAATTCAAGTCTTGTAAGACGAGGTTAAGGTTTTGGGGTGCCTTATGCACTCAAGGTGTTAATACACCGAGGTTGTAAAGGAATAATTAATAAATGTTGTTTGTCACTAATAAATCAAGAATTTAAATTGGGAATTTGCCATGTTTGGTTGAATTGTGTTTGGAATGTTTGTATTGTAATGTATATGAGTCATCACCAAGTCTAAACTTGTAAATCACGTAAAGTGCAAGATGGATGAGCAATAAAACTCTGGATTGTTGCACATCTAGAGTAATGACAATCAGGGGTTGGGGTACATGGGGTATTAGTCGTGTACTTTTATCGAGGTCGTCTAATCTATGAGTCTCCTATTTTAATTATTATTTTTAAAACTAGGAGTTAGGTGAGATCTCATACTAACTACGGTCACGGAGTCGCGCCCGTGGTCGTTGGATGTTTATTGATGTTTCCGAAAGGAGGCATGGGGTTTTTCTTTTATTGATGTTCCAAATGGGACATGGGTTGGAAAACCTTATCTATTGCTAAATCCAATGAAATAAATAAATGAGTCAGTTAATATCAATTAGTGAGGTCTTAATAAATTTGATTATTGAGTCATGAATTGAGTCTGTATTTAATGATGCTTATGCTTGATTATTAGTAGCATGTTAGGTATTTTCTTAATTTATTTCGCAGCTTGTATGTACTCAGCTTTGCTGATTTCGTGCTTTTGTGTGTGTCTTTCTTTGGTCATGGCCTTCGCCTTTCAATGACCCTGTGACGATCCAATTTTTACACTTGTAATATTGGGGAGCAGAATAACCACAGGTTCTTACACATGCATCATTCATCTTGTGGGATCTTAAGTAGGGGATTGGTTGTTGCAGTTTATTTCTTTTGCAAGTTTAAATTTATTTTAATTCGATTTTATTCGACACTATTTCTTTGGGTTTGAATTTATTTGAACACTGGATTTAATCACTTACTACTTTTATTGGGTTTTGAATAAGGGTCTTAATGGTTCCAACTTGTAATACTTATTTTGACTTAATTCTTTTGTTTTGAATTTTATTTATAACTGTTTTAGTTTTCCGCTGCTAATTTCTGAGATAGCCTTAACGTTTAAACACGTGGCGGTAGCACGCCAATAATTCTCTTGACATTGTTCAGGTTTCTCACAAATTTTTAAGAGAGAATTATTGGGGTGTTACAATTGTGTGTGGCGGTGGAGGAAATGGTCGGTGATGATGGTTGTTTTGCGGGGGATGGCTGGTGCGTTTGTGAAAAGGGGTAGTTTTGGTGGTGGTGGTGTGAGGGAGTGGCACTAGTGCGAATGGGAGGTGCTGGTGGTGTGATGGAGCGGCGCCGCTGCAAATTGTGTGTGCAAGGGAGTAGTTTTGGAGGTGGTAGTGTGGTGGCGAGACGAGGTGGCTGCGTGCCTAGTTGCTACGTGGCTAAGGGGTGGCTAGAAGGTGGCTAAGGGGTGGCTAGAAGGTAGCGGAACCCCACTAACGGAAAATTTAACGGAACATGGTCGGAGGTACCAAAACCTATATTTTTTTATATTTGATGGGTACCAAAAAAAAATGTTTTTAACGGGTGTTAAAATTTAACCGGGTCCATTTTCAAGGTACCAAAATTCAAAAATTTCCTTAATATTATCAAAACATAATTAGCAAGATCTTAGGCATGATACTAAACGGATTAATAACAAATCCTAGCATGTCACTAATAATAAAGATCCAAGCATTATCCTAAACATGATATTAGAAACATGATTTTAGAAATATTAGAGATCATTAAAACATCCTAACATGATACTAGGAATTAAAATAATATTATAATCCTGAATTCTATATCAAAAGAAAAAATAAGTAATCGAATTACTTACTTTGATGGCTCGTATCTCTTTCTATCAATACAATACACACGTTAGTAAACTTCAAGAAAGATTATATAAAACAAATAAATTAAATAAGAATTAAAATATAGATTTGGGACCAAACCCTCAAAATTATCAACTTTTCACGTCGAGGTCGAAGACAACTTCAAGAAGGGCTTGGAGTATTCAAGTCTCGTGATGGAGGTATGGTGTTTATTTAAGAAAAGTATCAAAGGATGTGTGTTTAGAATGCGTGTGATGTGTGTTTAGGATAAGGCTAGACTAAGAAATTAAGAGAGAAGTGAGAATAAGCTTTAGCTTAGAGAGGAGATTAGATGATGATTGTTGGTGAATGAAAACGGAAGAAAATTAATGACCTCTATTTACAAGAAAAAATGGGGGTCGAAGATCAAAAAAGACCCAGAATCTTACTCAAAGTAAAAACAGATTCTATCGCGATACGATATGTGTATCGCATCGCGGAAGATAGAATCCGTACGGAATCCAACTTCCAACCAAATTGGGTTAATCAAATTTTCGTACGTATTCTAATTTTATTAGTATTAAAAAATTGAAAAACAAGTATTTTATCCAATATAAAATTTTAAGTCTTTATCTTTTTAAAAACATGATAAATTAGAACTTTATAGAAGATTCTACAAGCTAATAATAGAACTTAAAACAACCTTCTAGAGGATTCTAGAAGCTTGTAATAAATCCTAATTGGTCTAGGAATGAGGTTAAGGTTAATAGACCCTCCACATAGTCATTGGGATGCAGGAAAGCCTCGATTTGGGCTTGATTAAGTATTTTGGCCATAACTCCTTCATTATAACGGATTTGGGCTTATAATATATCATTGGAAAGTGTTTTTAAAGCCGTTTCGAACTACATAATTATTGGATTCTAATTATAGACCAAAATAGAATGGTTTGAACGCTTTTATATAGAGTACACAAAATGAATAATTTTAAGGACACGAAATAAATTGTTTTGGATTAAAACATTTTAGGAAAGGTTAGTAATGATCAAGGCTAAAGGGAAATTTACGAGACTTTTCAACTCTTTACCTAAATCGATAATCAAATACGTGAAAGATATTCATTACTAGATTTGGTTTTAGAAAGACACAATCAGGTGTCTATAGTTATATTAAAGGATGTATTAAAAAGAATAACTAAAGTGGAAAATATATATATATATATATATATATATATATATATATATATATATATATATATAAAGAGCATACCAACTAATAAGTACAAAGCAAATAAGACTAAAATTTTGTAAAAACCAAAAGGAATATTAGTGATTAAAGGGAATAAACTAAAGAGAGAAATTTCATGATGATGATGATGATCATGTTTAAAATGGGATATAAGATGGAAAATGCCGAATTTAGAGAACATCATTAATATGGGCGACAGTGGGAGTGTGAAGCGACTCAAGAAAGAGAAATACTAGTACGGGTCAAAAAGACAGGATCCTAAGCACTGTACACGCGTCATCACCTCACTAACTCACTATTTCCACTTCTTCGTCTTATTTCCTGCCATTTGTCGATCCCTCATTGGCTATCCTCCATTCCTATGTTTTGCACCCTTATTTTCTCTCTCCTCCTAAACTACAGTTCCAAGTTTCCAACACCAGAATGATAGCGAAAACTCCTTATGAGTTACAGTAATTGCTCCAATTTTCTTTAAACTTTTATATTTCCTCCGTTTATAAATATTTGCAGTATACGGAGTAGTATTGTTGTACGTATTTTAAAGTCGAGATTATATCAATGCTAAAATTAATCAAAATAATTTTTACTTAGGGTCTGTTCTGATTTACTAAACTGAGCTAAATTGAACTGAACCAAAATGAACATAACTAAACTGAACTGAATATTTTATTAGAGAAGAAAATTAGGAACATAACAAAAATGAATTGAACTGAAAATTAGCTGAAGATATAATAGGCCCTAAGAGTATATAACCCTTCTCTAGTCCTAGTGTTACCATCATTTTGAAAAAAATTGTTCATTCATTACTTTCACCAATCAACCTCATAATACTGTGTGCCTAACCAATGTGTGCAAGTAAAAGAAAACGAAGGAAGTACTATGTAATTTAATGCTATTCATATTTACAAAAAATTTTATTTTAATTGGATTTTGTGATTCATACGTAAAATAAAACATAGTTATGTCACTGATATAGAATCTTGTTTTAATTTTTTTTAACTTTTAATATTGTCTGTATTTTTTTGTTTTTTAAGTGAAACGTTTTCACCTTTTGCATTATTCATTTAATTCACTTTAAACAATACTCATTCCGTCCCTTTTTTATAGTTCCTTATGGGCATTTTTCACGGGAATTAATAAACACAAATAAGAATACTTAAAGTACGTTGAAAAGATAAATTGACATTGAGTATGCAAAAAAGTAGAGAAAGAAAGTATTTAAAGTACATTGGGAAACAAAATTTATATAAAAAATTTAAATTTGTACAAGTATTGTTGCAAATTGGAGGGAATTTTGGTAAAAAAATTAATATTAATGTTTGTTGGAAAAAAACAAATGGGGTGAACAATTTGGGACTAAAATTTTTCCATAAGGACTATCAAAAGGAGATGGAAGGAGTATTAGTAATAATATTCAAATTGTTACTACTCCCCCCGTCCCCGAAAAAACGAGTCATTTGGCCTAAATTTAGTCCCAAAAAGAATGACTCATTAGCATTAAAATATCCACTAATTTGCAACAATATTTGTGCAAAATTAGCTTCTTCATGTAAAATTTTATTTTCTCCATATACTTTTATTATTATCTCTCTCTACTTTTTTGTAAACCCCATTAAAATTTATCTTTCTAATATACTTTTACTTTTTTTTTTATTAACTTTATTAATAACCACGAAATCAACCCAAAATGGTCGTTTTTTTAGGGACGGAGGGAGTAATTTTTACTAATTACTAATTAAAGTTATTAATGATTAAAACTTTGCATCGAATTACGTACACAAGAGTAACATTTTTTAAAAAAATTGAATTCAAAGGAGTACTCGTACGGTACATTAAGACGATTAATTATAAATTATTGAGAGGAATAAAACTATGGAGATAATTTAATTTGTGCGGATTTTACTTATTGAAATTTGGATTACTAGTCGGCTCGTCGCGTTAACTTTGTTCGTTGGCACATCAACTAAACAAATGAAGCATTAACCAACAAATTAAAGGAGAAAAAAAAAAAGGGTCCACCGTCCTTTCTCTCTTAAGTCCCACCACCACCATAAGGGTCCATAACCCTTCAAGTGAAGGACATGATCCGCTACTCTCGCTTATTATTTCTCTAAATTTCATTGTTTTCTCTCTCATAAAAATCAAAGATCCATGGAAATGGAAGACCAATATGGTATATCAGATCTACGCCAGTTTATTAGCCGAGCAACGGTCACTCAATTCCCGCCTTTTCCAGTACAACAACCACCCCCATCGCTTCCTCCTTCCTCCGACCTCTTTTCGGCCCATCACAACCATCGGGGTCTATCGCCCCCTATTACTGCTGTTGCTGCTGCTGCTGCTCAACACCACACTCCTCAGCAGCAGCATCAGCAGTACGAGATGGTGGTGATGGGCCGAAGCATGTCAGACATGCTGCACCATAATAATAATAATAATAATAATACTCATCATCATCATCATCCCGGACACTTTAATTCCGAGTCTACTACTGCTGCTGCTAATCATTTGGGTGGATTCGATGTCGGCGATGGTGGTGCTGCGAGGTGGCCGAGACAAGAAACATTAACACTTCTCGAGATCCGATCTCGCCTTGATCATAAGTTTAAGGAAGCTAATCAGAAAGGCCCTCTTTGGGATGAAGTTGCTAGGTATAGTAACAACTCTCTTCTTTTTTTTTCTTTTTTTCTTTTTTTTAATAATCAAATATTAATATTTATAAAAAAAGAAAAAAATACTTTCTACAATAGTACTATTTGATTTTACTTATATTTGCAAAGCAGCTGGCTTTATATACTCAAGCTCATAACAAGCTTATTTTCAAGCTTAAATATTTGCCAAATTTTTGCTAAATTTTTTGAAATTCATTTTCAGTGTTTACTTGCTGTTTTTAGTAGAACTGATTTTCTATGAAAATGACAAGTAAAATTTATCAAACAGAATTTTTTGAATAAAATTGTGGTCCTTAAAAACTAATTTAAATAATAGTAATGAGTAGAATTCAGTCAGTAAACTAGGCTGTTAAGTTGATTTCATCCCCCTTTCATTTTTGTCAATTTATATCTCAAAAATCAAAGCTAGGGTTTCTCACATTCCCCAAATTATTCTTTATTGTACTTACAAAAACAAAATCATTATATTATTTAGTTGTATGTATTTGGTCTGTCACTTATACTACACATATCACCTAATAAAACATTCCCATCAAAAAATATTTTAAAATCTTTACTTCAATACTTCCAATTTCTCCCCTTTTTAATTAAACACCGACTATATATTAGGACCACTATTTGAATTTAATTGTCACGTTGCTATCCAGTTCATCTTACACTATCGTCAATGTTACAATTGATTCTCAATAGAGGTATATAGCAATTTTACTTGATTTTACTTTTAGGCGATTCATATAATAACATGCTTTATTTTGCTAATGATGATACAACAATGGATAAATAATCATTTAGATTTTTGAATGATTGTTGTAGGATTATGTCCGAAGAGCATGGATACCAAAGGACGGGGAAGAAATGCAGGGAAAAGTTTGAGAATTTGTACAAGTATTACAAGAAGACTAAGGAAGGGAAAGCCGGTAGACAAGACGGTAAACACTATAGATTTTTCCGGCAACTCGAGGCGCTCTATGGTGAGCACAATTCTCAGCATCATCATCATCATCCAATGACTTCAACTCCGGACACGCATCATCATATAGCCGGAAACATGGTTCCTCACTTCAACACCACTCAGGAGACTTTAGTCCCATCATCGAAACTACACCGGCCTACGAGTGTAAGCCTCTCGAACTCCTCGGACTATGAGACCTCATCCTCGGATAATGAGGTAGGGGGTTCGATAGAAAGTGATGAATCTAAGAAGAAGAAGAGAGGAAAGCGGAATTGGAAGGCGAAAGTGAAGGAGTTTATTGACTATCAAATGAGGAAGATTATGGAGAAGCAAGAAGCTTGGCTCGAGAAGATGATGAAAACTTTGGATAGTAGAGAAAGAGAGAGGATGGAAAGGGAAGAAGAGTGGAGGAAGCAAGAAGCTGAAAGAATGGAGAGGGAACATAAGTTTTGGGCTAGTGAACGGGCTTGGATCGAGGCCCGGGACTCAGCCCTTATGACCGCCTTAGAGAAGTTGACAAACACTAGGGAGAAAGAAGTTGTTAGTGATATTGATCATCGTAACCACCACCACCACCATCGCGGCAATGAACATCATTGCCGCGTAGGGATCCATGATAACACCCATCATCAATGGCTAGAGACGGAGGTGACAAGGCTTATACAACTTCGAACGAGCATGGAATCGAGGTTTCAACAATGTGGGTTCTCAGAGGAGGTTTTGTGGGAAGATATTGCTGCAAAGATGGCTTATTTGGGGTATGATAGGAGTGCAAGTGTATGCAAAGAAAAATGGGATAGTCTTAACAAGTATTTTCAAGAGAAGGACAACAACATTATTATTAGGGATGATGGTAACAAGAAAAGGAAGGAGAATTATGGAGAGGTTAGTAATCATAAAAACAACACTAGTACTAATAATAATACTAATAATAGTAATTGTAATCATAATGGTGGTGGAATATTATACATGAATCACATGGGATTAGGAGGTTTTAGTAATAATTGTGAGATTAATGAGCCTAGGCTTCAACTTAACGAGGGATCATCTTCGTCGCCTTCGTCTCATAACTCCAATGCTAATGCTAATGTTAATGTTAATGCTAGTAGTAGTACTATTGGTGCTGGTGGTGGTGTGATGAATGATAGCTGCCTGAGGTTTTTTCTCGGCGACGGCGAGGGCAGCCTTGGTTGGGATAGTTCTAATTATGGGTTGAAGCTCAACAAGGGTGGAAATCAGTGTGCTTAAATCTTTCCCTTAATTTTGAGTGATTAATTAATTAGCTATCTAGGCAGAGTTTGAGATGGAGATGGAGATGATGAAGATGACTAGTATTTTTTTTTTCTTTTTTTTTTTTTTTCTTTTTCTTTTTAAAATTATGAAATTTTCTAATTTGATTTGTAGGAAAGTTGAGAGTGGTAGCTAGCTAGCTAGAGAGGCAATGGGATTTGAGCAATACCATTTGGAAGGACAACATCATCAGTTTGGGTATGCAAGTAATTAGTCTAACTTAAGCTTTTATTAATTAATTAATTAGTGTATGTATATTATTTGAATGTTGTTTGATTATAATATGCTTATTAATGATTACTCAGAAGTCATCATTTTTAGTAGGAAATTATTGGTTTTTATCTAGACTTTTTTTGTTTGATTTTGTGCATATCTTATATCCATCATTAAACCGGAAATATGGCTATGATTTAGGGGATAATCTCAATGATTAAGGTTTAGAATTAAAGATCAAGGTGGTTGTCATCTTTATTTTATTTTATTTTATTTTATTTTTGGTTTAATTATTATATCATAATATAAAAGTATTTTGTTTTAATTCTATTTCTGTTTATATGTAAAGTGTTTAGCTTATAGAAGTTGTGACCTGCATATTTAGTTACTCCATCTGGAAAAATATTGAATGTTTAGACAAGCAAAACAGTTCTGCTTTCTCCAACACATGATGTTGACTAGTGATAAGATAACAAATTTGACTGTTGTTTTTTTTTTTTTTTTTTTTTTTTTTTTTTTTTTTTTTTTTTTTTTTTTTTTTTAAATTATGTTTCATGTGCAATTTTGGAGCAAGCATGTTATCTAACTTGATAGGCTATCTTTTAAAAATAATCACTTATATCACAAATAGTGATTATTTGTGATATAAGTGATTATAATTTTAAGTGATATAAGTGAACTCATACAAGTATTAGTCATAAATAGTGATCTTCAAATTATATATCTTGAAATGACATACACTATTTGTATGTATCTTTTAGGCTTATTTCTAATACTCCTAATTAATTAACTATCGCCTTCACTTTTTAAAATCATAATTTTAAGCGACAACAACTTTAATTATACAGAGTATCATTAATGAAATTGTAACATTATGAGACAAATGATGAATGTATTATAACATATTCATAAACTATTTTTATATATAATTGTTTATAATAGTACTTCTCTTCTATTATATTTATATATTTTGCGAAATAATAGCAAATTTTTGAAAAAAATGATTTACTATTTTTACATTAAGACAATTATATATCTATTTTTAGATACATTTAATTTGCTCTAGAAAAAAAATGGTAAGTGTTAATTTTAAAGAAATTTTTACTTTTCAATACTACCTGTAATTTATATTTCTACTTAACACCATATTCAAATACTCTCTCAATTTCTTAAAAGTGCTCTTTTGGGTTTTGGGTTTTGCACTATTCACATGCACAATTTTAACTAACGTTAGTGCTTTATACATAAATTAAACATACTCATACGTACCGTTAGGTGTTACAATCGTCTCAAGGTACAGATAGTTTAAATATTAATTTTTTTTTAATAATATGTAATTATTGATAAATAAAGATATCATTGGTTAAATTTTAGTTCTGTCATATGTGTCGTTCAAGTTAGGCACTTAAAATTGAGGGTAAAGAGTGTTTAGATTATATAAGAACCAATGAATCTTCAATCAATGGGAATTTGCTTGTTTATGTCCAAGTTATGATATTATTTATTCAAGTTAGTTGTACTAAGGTACATGAAGTGCCCTTGACCTGTCTCACTTGGGGTCCAAATCCTCTTTGTTTCTCACTTGGGTACTCTATGACTAACCAAAATTCCTTGATTTTGAGAAATTCAATTAAATGGTGCTGTATTAAAAGGGTAGTTTGTATGTTGTATCGAGAAAATTCAAGTTTATCACATTAATAAATTTTTTTATTAATCACAGGGATAAAAGTGTAAATTTTGTGACAGTTAAAATGGGTAACATACACCACTATTTGAATTAACAATTTATCCCTAAAGTCTTAAAATCTCTACTTGAAATAGCAATCTATCCCAAAACCACTACTTTTTCTTTTGCCCATGATAAATAAACGGAGATTAACTGGGGCATCCTATGCTATATTGGCCGCATTTTGTCCCAATCTGGAATTTGGGCCGGATTTTGAGAAAAAGATTATGAAGTGTTTTTTTCCAACCTATTAAAAATATGGAAGGTTGATATCTCTACAATTTTAAGTTTAGTTTAGTTCTTGAATACATTACACTTCAGGCTTAAAATAATTGATTCATTTGACTTTTTCGCACACGAAATATTAACTTTGACTATAGTTTAATTTAATCATAAAAATAATGATGGAATATACTCCTAAATAGGTATATTTATAAAGTTGTATGATATAAACTTTTTTATACCTCTTATTTCTTACTAATATACGGAGTATATTTTTCTACATATTTATAAATGTCAAAGTAGTGCGTGCATTGTCATGTGAACCAAATTTGACCGTGTCAATTATTCTAATACGAAGTGAATAGTCTATTTCATTAAAAATAAATTAATAAAGATTAAGATTATTTCATTAAAGATTATTTTATTAATAAATTAATAAAGATTAATAAAATATTTATTTTAGCTTAGTTTATTGAATTAGAATTTATCTTTAATCATAAAATAGGTCCTTTCATCTCAAAAAGATGAAGACAAATTAAGTATTGCATGAAAGGAGAACAAGCCCAAGACAATAAAGATATCTTCTTGCTTTCTTAAGAAAAGAACATAGTAACATCTGTTAACGTTTTGTACATGACAATGATATCTCAAGTGCAATTCCCAATATAGGGTTCTCTTCTTTAGATTATTTTCATTAATTTTTTTTTTTCAAATTTTGTAATTGACCATTTATATTATGTATGTATCAATATAATAGACAAACTGTTGGGATCTAAGTCCTTAATTAATATGGAAATAATAAGATCTTAGAAAATAAAGGAATTGAAGTAAATAAGAACCCTAGGCCTGCCAAATAGAATGCACTGATGTTTATGTTTTATGAATTCATATATCCATGTAAAATCGAGCTTATCCCCAAGATAATTTAAAACAAATTTAAATTTTTTAAGGAGGAAGTTTTGTATATGATTAAAAAAAAAAATATTGATTTTTAAATTAGTACTCCGTATAATACACTTGTTAGTTGTTACTGTTAGAGGACCAACTCAACCAAAAGCTTAAATTTATGATTGAGTCTAGGAATATGTTTTATATTTTTTCAGTTACCACACCATATAAATTAAACTGGGTTATACTTGAGTATCTAACTTAAACTATCACACTCAAACTCTAACTATTAGAAAATACATGATCTTTTTTCAATCCAAGACAAAATTGTTCCTAATTAAACCAACTTGGTATGACAACCATCTTATTAATATTGTATTTATTTGTTGTTTTTTTTTACTAAACTAATTGACAATACACCGTGAACCAAATCGAATTAAAAACAAATCAAATGACGAATCTCTTTGTCGAATTAACCGGTTTGTCCCGTTCAAAAAAATAATAATAACCGATTCGTTTGTTACCTCTACTAGTAATAATTCAACAAATAAAACACCTAAAGATATTGAGGTAGGTACTTCATAATTTAATTTATATTTCCATGACTTGACACATCATCTAGAATCTGATCTCAACCCTAGACACACATATCAAATCAAATGACCATTTGATAATAAGTACTAACAAATTAAAAGAGCTATAATATAATACTCATAAATTTTTGACAGAAATGTTTAGAACAAGCTAGCTAATGAAGGCATGATGCACAAAGAGGATAAGAAGATTCTTTACTGAATCAGAACTAAGTGTTATGTTAAGTCATTCATTCAAACACACAAAACAAAAATAAAAAACATTTATGTTATTGTTTGTTGTACACGACTCTTTCTATGATATTTATTTTATCTGCAAACTTTAAATAAAATAAAAGAGAGAATAAATGCATGATGTTACATTATAATATAATAATGCATGCATTCATGCATGGATATGTATACTATATGATATGATATGATGGCACATCATAAACAAACAAACATTAATATGCAAAGTAAGTAAAAGAGAAGCTATTGAACTTGGAGTTATGTCTGAAGCTTTTTTTACTTACACTTTAATGGTGAATCAAACTGATATAGGAAAATATGTCATGCTTATGTTTTTTTTTTTTTTTTTTTTTTTTTTTTTTTTTGACTGACAGATAAAGAAATAAAAACAAAAGAAATATAAGAAAATGACACTGCAAAAATCTCAGTATAAGTATCAGTTTCAGTCTCAGTCTCTCCCTTGGGAAGGAAGTCAATAAGTAAAAGAGAAAATATTTTGAACTTGAGTCTCACTCTCTTAACACAAACTGAATTATATATATGAGGAGACATCTACAGTTAAGTACACACAGATCCCCATGATTTTTCTTCTATTTTTTTTTTTTTTTTTTTTTTTTGTGTGTGTATATATGTACATTTAAGTTTTTTACAGGAATTATTTGAGCTAATGTTTTATAATTGGTTGATGATTAATAAATAAAAAAATTATACTATGTATGGAGTATTTCCTTATTTTTTTTTTATTTGCATCAGTTTAATCGGTACACTTGCCGAGACGCAAATTTGACCATTAATATCTTTAATTATTAATTAGTAAAAATTATGACAAAATTATATTATGAAGCTAGACATTATGACGAATCTAATGATATATTATATAAAAAAAAATTATTTATTTTATAAAGTTGAAAAAATTATGTCAACCATGATATTTGAATAATGCAAAAATCAAAGTGATGCATTTAAAAAATAACGGAGGGAGTATTCATTTTGTATAGAGGTTTCATGTTATTAGGTGTTCAAGTCAATTCTGTTCATATTTTAAAAGTCATGTCGAGTTAGTTAGTTAATTTGATTGTACTATTACCTTTACCGCACCTTGTTTTATGAATTTAATCTGGTTAGAATCAGATTAACAATTTTATTTTTTAATCTTTAATTTTTTTTTTTTTTTTGGTATTATGGAATACTTTGTAGCAAATAATTATTAAAATCAAATGTATGCACATTGAGACAAATATATTGAATCTAACAAGATCTTGCAAATAATAATACAAACTAAGCCCACTTATTCACTTAAACAAGAAGATCAAACCAAATATGACATTCGATAGATTTTGACAAAATCATATTAGATCTTCCGTGTATTAAATTTAGACAAAACTATGTAGATTTAACCATGTTGAATGAAATAATTTAAGACGGGTCAGATTTTTACCCAACAATTAGTAAATAAGAATTAGAGATGATATGTTATGTCTAACTTATCCCAAACAAGTGAACACTTATCATAAAGACATAAATCTATATACACCTATACGACTAAACCTAAATGTATCCAACATTATACTTTGGCTCATTTGTTTCACTTTGTCTAGGGATTTTTCGGGTCCATATAAAATTTTCACAAACAAGTACTCCATAGTTACCTAAGAGGGAATGTATAGCATAATCAGTCACCAAATTGAAAATGACATTTTAAAAGGATTATATTTGTCCATTATAGCTTAATATCCTAAACCTGATATTTTTCTTAAGGCAAATGACTAAATGTTACAACTTGGCTATTTTATCATAGGAATATTCTTCAATTTAGTAGCAAGGGCCTTGTCTTTTTTTAGCTCTAATGTTTGGTTACATCAAAAATGTCTTCCAATGTCTTCCATTAGTTTCGAAATTGGGCAATTTTACAATATACACACACACTTTAGATTCATTTTATATCAACTCATATTTTTCCTTTGGTCTAATCAAGAAAAGAGCCTAATCAAACTTTTGTTTTTTACTTTTTTAATTACAAACTTTAATGCACTAAATGTTATTTCGTGCTATTTACATGATTAAATGAATGAATTTTCGTGTGCTTTAACTATGATTGTATCTTGGTCCACTCTTTGTATTAACTCTTTCATCAAATATAAGTTTGAAGGATTAGCTACATACAATTTAGCCACCGTTAGATTCGCCACACATTATCATTGTAGGTTAGAAGTAAACAATAAACGTCCTAATTAATTTCCAATGACATATAGGTGTTTACAAACCTAATTACACAAGATATATATAGATGTTTACAAACCTAATTACGAGAAACCTAATTACACAAGATATATTTTTACAGAATATTAACAAGAATATATTAACCTATTATCTATCAATATTAACATTAACATAGCCAATAGTCATACTATGATTATGATCTAAATTATATTTATCGGTTAATATCGAATACAACATAGATATTAGACAGTAGATCGACCACAAAAAAAAAAAAAAAAAAAAAAAAAAAAAAAAATTACTCCGTATTAGTCAACCTAAAAACAAACCCGTGTCATACCTCAATGCTGTTGGAAATAAGAAAGCAAAACTAGAATAGGAACGTTGAATTAAGCTAATGCTATTCTCATTCAAATAAACTAATAACAAATCATGCCTTATATAGGCTACAAAATAACTGTCAAAATAAACCAAAAGCAAATAATTAGCATGCAAGCCTAATTACGTGGGTTGTTGTTGTTGATACTTGATAGTGCCCATATTTCTAGCCCACTACTATCACTACTAACTTACTAGTTTGACTAAGTAAAAACAATATTAAAACTAAATATCTAATTAACTAACTTTGAAGCACTAACTTTAACACACCCCTTTGCTTCAAAGTTTGATAAAAATAAATTAATGAAGCACTTCTCTTCATCCATGATGCACTTCTCATCACCTACACAAATGTTGTTGATGCACATTATCACCAACCATCAATGTTTACTTGTTGATGCACATCTCACCAACACACTCTTCAAATTTTGGAGTACTTCCCTCCATGGTGCACTTCTCACCCACAACTCTAAAATAGGGTCTCTTCCATGGCCACTTGTGCCATGGTCTCTTGCTCTTCATTTTTGGACTTACAATTCTTTGCCAAATGCCCAAATTTTTGACAGTTAAAACACTTAGGTTTCCCCTTATGCCAACAATCTTTTTCTTCATGACCAATTTTGTGACAAATGTTGCATTGGAAGGACTTGCCTTTCCCCTTTTGATAAGGAGACCTTGTTAGAAATGCCTTTTCGCTCTTGTTTTCATCATTTTCGTTTCTCATGGACCTCCTTTGATCCACCGCATGTAGTGAATTGATCAACTCCGAAACTGTCAACTTTGAAAAATCTTTAGTATCTTCAATTGAAGAAAGTTTAGTTTCATACCTTTCCGGAAGACTAACAAGAAGTTTGTCCAGTACTCTTTGATTGTCAAATTCTCCACCAAGTAATTTGATTTGATTTGCAATGGACATTAGCCGACTCCCGTATTCTTTGACACCTTCACTACCTTTCATCCCCATCATTTCAAACTCTCTTTTAAGGTTTAAAATTTGCATGAGTTTGGTTTGATGGTTTCCTTCATACTCCTCCTTAATTTTTTCCCATGCTTCTTTAGGAGAATCACAACCCATAATAGTTGTGAATATTTCATCCGACACTGCCGAATGTAGACACGAAAGTGCCTTTGCAATTTTTGTCATATCCTCATCGTATTTTTTGGTTTGGGCTACGGTTGGATTTTGTGAAAGAGGAATTGGATACACATCACTCTCAATTGCTTCCCATAAACTCATGGCTTTCAAATATGATTTCATTTTGATAGCCCATGTACTATAATTATCCCCTTTGAATGTGGGAATGGAAAGTGAAAAGTTGTTTGGGGTAGACATTAGAACTCTCACGATTTTTTTTTAACTTTACAAGCCCTTAGAATCAAATGGCTCTGATACCAATTTGTTGGAAATAAGAAAGCAAAACTAGAATAGGAACGTTGAATTAAGCTAATGCTATTCTCATTCAAATAAACTAATAACAAATCATGCCTTATATAGGCTACAAAATAACTGTCAAAATAAACCAAAAGCAAATAATTAGCATGCAAGCCTAATTACGTGGGTTGTTGTTGTTGATACTTGATAGTGCCCATAATTCTAGCCCACTATTATCACTACTAACTTACTAGTTTGACTAAGTAAAAACAATATTAAAACTATCTAATTAACTAACTTTGAAGCACTAACTTTAACAAATGCATATAGATTGACCTTACAATAAACTCAAGCTTGGTAGATGACAAGATGCATATGAACATACAAAATAATACAAGAAAATATATAAAAATGCAAATTAGTTAATATATGAGAGGTGAGGTGACGCAAGTTATGAAATGACAAGTAACTGAGGAAAGAAAATAGAAAGAAGAGAGTAGAGTGTTGTGTTGATACCCATAACTTGGACTCTTCAAAGTAGCCTTAAATTGGAAACTCTGTGTCAGCTTGTCTTACTCTTAAGCTTATTAACTTTATGTTTTTTTGTTTTTTGTTTTTTTTTTTGTTTTTTGGTTGTTGCATATATCAAATTGCTGCTTTACTGCTTCTTCACTTGTTGATCAGTCTCCTTCAATTCATTACTTCACTGCTTATATTATGCCAAAGAGATATAGTGTTATTTATGTATCAATGTATGTGTTGTATGTTCATTTTTTGTTTCCCCTATTTTATATTTAATCTTCTGCAACCTTTTTTGTTGTTCCCAAATGATGATGACCTTTTTCCATTTATGTACGTATGTAATAGTTTTGTGCGCTTTTTGTTGACCGGATTATGCTGATACTATATTACTTATTTATTTACAATAATCTTAATTCTATAAAATTCGTATCAGAAAAAATAAGTTTAAATTGATCTACAAGATTAATAGGCCGTAAATATATTCTTAAAATAAGTTTAGATAGAGCTACAAGATTAATGGAGCGTAAACATATGTCTTATAATTATTTGGAAAATTGACTAAGGTTCCTTGGCCCTAGTATTTTTTAAAAAAAATTATTTACAAAGAGTTCTATAAATGAAAAGCATGATTACAATCTAAACTAAGTAAAGAAAGCATGATTAAGGCCCTAGTTGTGTTAATTGGTTTAACCAATTAGTTACATAAGATGATTTTAATAACTTTTGAAATATTTTTTTAGCTCCAAAAACAGTTGATGGTTTTGTGTTAAAAGCATCTACAATCTCTACAATCATTTATGAACTATATATACAAGGCTAAATGATAGTTTTTACTCTTGAACTCACTCCTAACAAATACTTTCTCTGTTCTTTTTTACTTAACATGTTTTTTATCACGCTTGTCGATGTACAACTTTAACTATCAATAACTTTAAGTCTCTATAAGTAAATTTTTTTAAAATTTATATATTGTGATAGTACTTATATATTTAAACGATTCTAACAAAATATCACATGAACAAAGACGGATCCAGGGGTGGCCAGCCCAGGCCACGGCCCCCCTATGATCTAAAAATTGTATAACAAATTTAAGCCGCAATATAATAAAAGGGAAGGTTACTTGGCTGATTTGGTTATAGCTCACATCTCATAACATATTAACATGTAGGTTAAGAGATCAAAACCCAATGAGGCCACTTATTACCCTTTTTTTTTTTTTTTTTTTTATAATCTTTCTTATTCTTTGTCATAAAAGAAAAATGTTAAATAAACCTTAGTTAATTTATACATAAACTTTAGAAATTTGGCCCAGTCTACATATAATTCCTAAATCCGTCCTAGCACATGAACATGTTTTTCCTTACGTATAATTCGTAAAAGATAGTCAAAGGTGTAATGGTGAATAGTGTAAAAGTCAAAGCGGATCAAGTAAAAAACTAATAGAGGAAGTATATAATAAGATATGATGAAAAATTACCATAACCTTTTGTTGTTCTCGCTCCATTTATCACTTATTTCAAATTTTATTAGTGTCAATAAAAAATGATGATAATGGTAAGATATATTACCGAAAACTAATTTAGGTTTCAACGTTGTCTAATAAGAAGAGGGTTATCGGAGTATTCTCTCTCTAAAAAAAAACCCTAGCCTCCTCTCTCTCTTCTCTCTCCTAAACTTTAGTCTCCATTGTCAATTTTGAAGGGGCTTCCATCAGATTTCACCGGTGGAAAGCCCCAAATTTTATTTTCTTTCAAGTTTTTTAATTTGTTCTAGGTTACAATAATGTCTCCCTCGAAAGAAAGGGTTTATCTCCTTCGAAAGACAAGGTTTTTTCGATCTCCTTCGAAAGACAAGGTTTTTTGGACTCCTTCGAAAGACAAGGTTTTAATTGTGTTTAATTTGGTCTCTGGTTGTGCGGGGCTACTATTGATTATGGCTCGGATTCGGGTTACGGAGGAATCAACACAAGAATTTTCTTTCTCACAAAATTGCGAAGCGGCGACGGATCCACTCAAAAAGTTGTATGAGACAACGAAGCGAGAATGTGCCGAATTGTTATATTTATGTATTTGGATTCTTAGCCCTTCCCCGATTAATTCTTGTTTGATTTTGCTAAATTCGTTTTCATTATCGTTAATTGTCAATTGTAGATGTCGTATGGCTATTATTAATGAAATTTAATGTCCTTTAGGACTTCTTTCAAAAAAAAAAATAAAAAAAAAATAAGAAGAGGGTTCATAAGTTCAAAAAAGGAAGATGATATGAATTCCAGGTTATAAGGGGATATATATCTTATACTTGTGCACAAAAAAAGTTTTCTCCTGATATTTTTTTCATAAGATAAAGGCTAATAAATTCAAATACTTCTTCCGTTCTTTTTTTATTGCACCATGAGGGATTTTACGTTTGTCAATGCATTACTTTAACTATAAATATCTTCAATTATACTTTTGTAAAAATTATAAAAAATTTGATATTTGAAAAGAAGATTTTGAAACGAATCTAACTAGATCTCACATAACTATATTTTTACTAATAGATAAATCACAAATGGTGGTTAAAGAGGATGAAGTGAATAGTGCAAAAGTCCTAATGGTGCAATAAAATAAAAACGGAGGAAGTATATATGATAAGTTATGATTAATAAGATAAATTTCATCTAAATACTATAGAACAACAAATAATGGTCTACATGTAGAATAGAATCCCTATTGATAATTAGCATTTGGTTAAGAAGATTTTGTATGATGATGGGCAATTCGTTAAAAAGATTTTGTATGATATTGAGCAAGGTGGGCATCTCATCTTCAAGGGCTCCATTAGATGACGAAGGCCTCCACATGTTGGGCCATGGCCCAACCACCCAGAGATTTGTATGCCCACCATTTATTGACCTTATATTTCAAGTTTTTCACTTGTGTTATTCCGTACAACCGTACCACCACCAAAGTTGTCTCTAAATAATATGCAGCCCACTAGAGATACTAGACTAATTTGAATTTGGTTGGAATGAGGTTAGTTAAGAGCTATGATCGTTTAGTTTTGTTGGTTAAAGTATTAACAGTGACACCGAATCTTAGAGTTTAATCTTAATTATATTGTTTGTCTATTGTGAATTGTGATTATATTGGGTTGGAGTATGTATCAGACATTTAGAAAATAATTAAAAGTTATTGCCTATAGGTGGTCAATGGTGGCGATTAGGATGCGTTCTATTTACCTGATTTTTACCCTTATCACATCTTATCTAAATAGAATGAGGGATAGCTCAAGTGGTTAGAGCTTCCCTCCCGATTTCAGGAAATCCTGGAATCGATTCTCACCTCCTCCCTTGTGGCTCTTTAATCAAAAAAAAAAAAAAAAAAAAAAAAAAAAAAAAAAAAAAAAAAAAAAACATCTTGTCTAAATTTATTTTTTCCTAACTTCTCTTATCTGAACTTATTAACTCTGAAATAAGTAGAAATAAGGTCAACAAGGCCTAAAAGAAAATTTGAAGCCATACATTCATGCTACCTAGAGTACCTTACAATGGAAATGGAGTGAGGTGGGTGTAACTGAGTCCATGCTCTCTCAGTACTCACGACAGGCACCACTTTACCTAAATACCAACTCACGTCCACACCCATTATCAAAGACACCCTTGCGGCCTTGCCGGTTTGGCTCTCCTATCATGAACCACCAGCTCTATTAGAGTATTAGTAGTAGTTGTTGTATGTAGTCTTCAACAAGTAAGTTTTTGTGGGAGCATTGTCCCACGTGGAAAGAATATATGAAAGGTTGGTCTTGTTTATTAACTAGTGTGTACTATGTGTATTATGATTTGTAAGCCTTTTGTGTGGGCTTGATCATGGGCTTGTTAGTAGATAATTGGTAGTATATTTATCAGAATATTTACTAATCATAGACTAGCACTTAGGCACGCGCGCGACGGTTAATTAATTATGACTAACATGTGCCTATTAATTAATTAAATTTTTTTTTAATTTTCGGATAATATAGGGAGGCAGTTATTTTTGGGATAAAATAACTGCCATACTTATCTCTATATAATTGTTTCATTGGCAGTAAAAAATAATCAGTTTTTCATATTCATTACCATGGAGAGTGAAAATTATGCTGTGTTTTCATTCTTAGAAATAGGATAATCCTGGGGGTAAATTAGCGTAGGAATTCCCATCAGCATCGTAGTGGGGGCTAATATTACCCTAAGGACAGAGATCAATCTCGTCCTATTCTGTTTGTATTATTATTGTAATTAGTTTTCTAATTTTCTGTAATTATAATTTTCTAACAGTAGTGAAATGGTTATTGGTTAATATGAAGAGATAAGAAAATGCTTCATTCGTAATATCTATGTTTATACTCTTATCACACAGCAATGTAAGTTATTACAGAATACATCCACTCGTAAAATGCAAAATCAGCTTTACTAGACAAACTAGGGATTAAATGCTAATTCCGGGGGTAAATGACTTACTGAGAATTGCTGATGTATGAGATTTTCTCCTATGGTATCACCAAACAAATCTAGACACGGTATGTACAAGTCAAAACAAACAACTGCTTATACTTAATAGCCATATTTGCAGTTTCTAGCAAACTAGGCAGGACTTGCAGTTTCGAGCAAACTAGACGAACTGTTTTCAAATACAAGTGTATAATACTAAGTACCACTTAATAATACTACCAGATAACAGCATAGAACAAGTAAAATGCAGCTGCATCAATTCATCCTTCCTGAATTCACCAAGCTGCTGCATAAACAAACATCCTCAAAGCGACTAAAATTGGAGAGGTTAGAAAGCGACCCAAATTTATAATGAAACAGGAAACGAAAGGAAGCACAAAATCGAAAAAGATGTGAAGTCACTTTGTTTTGTATAGTGAACACTTTTAACCAATCTCAAAAACAATAAGATCCTCTTTTCACAAGGATAAATCTACTGCATAAATTTTTTATTTTTTTAGCCATCAAAACTAAAAACCAAGTGAAATCGAAAAATAAGTCACTAAAGACAGCAACACACCGCTTCTAAGATTAGGGCGCCCTTCACAGGGAGTAAAAAAAAAACTCGAAATTTACTGCAGAAACGATGGCAGGACAACGAACAAAACTTGGCTTAGTATTTGTAGTCCTTGACGTGAAGGCTCTCAGAGGCATCAGCTCCTCCAGCACCACCCTGGTATTTACCAAGAGTAGCCTCTGAGTTGGCCTTAGCCCTAGCGAGGAAGACCTCCTGGGCCTTTGTCACATTCTCTTCCTTGCCTGACCATGCCTTCAAGGTACTCTGCTGAAGAGCACGTCCGTATGAGAAAGATAGAGTCCATGGCTTCTTGGTTTGAAGCTTGTTCATGGCGTTGAGGTTGAGGGTTGCTTCCTCCTCACTCTGTCCACCAGACAAGAACATGACTCCGGGAACAGCTGGGGGAACAGTCCTCTGCAGGGTACGGACGGTGTACTCAGCAATCACCTCAGGGGCAACCTTCTTACTCTCTGATCCAGGGGTAACCATGTTTGGCTTCAAGAGGGTACCCTCAAGGAGAACATGGTGGTCATTGAGGGCCTTGTAGCAAGCTGCAAGAACACGCTCAGAAACCTCAGCACATCTGTCGATGTCATGGGTTCCATCAACCAAGATCTCAGGCTCGACAATGGGGACCAATCCATTCTCCTGGCAGATGATGGCATATCTGGCAAGACCGTTGGCGTTCTCCAAGATAGCAAGGGGAGATGGCTCAGTTGGGCCGATCTTGAGGACAGCACGCCATTTAGCGAAACGAGCACCAGCAGCGTAGTACTGAGCACATCGTTGGCCAAGACCATCAAGACCCTGAGTGGTTGTCTCACCATTGGTTCCAGCAAGCTCAACGGTACCCTTGTCAACCTTAATTCCGGGAAGGACACCACCTTCCTTCATGACATCAACGAAGGGCTTGCCTGGGAACACAATTATACATGTTAGCAATAAAACCAATTGAATGAGAAAAAAAAAGCATCAAATAACTAGTTAACATATAACAAGTACAATACATTGTGAATGTATCAAAAAATTTACCATCAGCAGTCTTCTGGTAGAGAGTTTCCTCGAAAAGGATGACTCCACTAAGGTATGTAAGGGCAGTAGGGGTGGTAAAGAGAAGCTCACGGAGAGCTCTCCTGTTGCTCTCAACATTCTCAACATTGATACTGGCGAAACGCTTTCCAATGGTGCCGGTTGACTCATCAGCGGCAAGAATACCCTTTCCGGGGGTGGCAATGTAGGCAGCGTTGGTGATGAGCTCATCTGAAACAGAACAAAAAAAGAAAAAAAGGTTTCAGCTTTTGAACATTTTCTTTTATAGCCTTACAAAGAGAAACATATAATACTTCACAAAGACAATAGAATAATGGAAACAAAGACTAACAGAGGGCAGGAGACATTGTAAAACAATTAAGTACGTAAAAAAAATTAAATAATCAAACAAAATAGAATAATGAACTTTTAAAACACCCTATAACATCATCACATCAAATTGTATGACCCTCTGAAACATATTCAACTAATCATATCTCAAATTTCTTCCTAATGGTGTTACAAACCTAGAACGCTTCTATCTCAAGACGACAACACAAAATAAATTCAAAATCAATACTCAATGCTCGAAAATGAATAAGACGAACATTAATTCCATTAAAATCACCACAGAATTAAGAAAAATAAAAAACTAGACATGTAAGTGGCAATAATGAGGCCTCAAATCATCCAAATCAACACAGAACAAACTTCGGAACAACTTCAAACCTTATATAATTCAAGATTCCAGAATACAAAACCAGTATTCTGTTATACATCTGAAACACAAATCTCTAATGCAAACAAAACAAAAATCAACAAACTGCGAGAAGCTTCGCATACAAAATTTTAAAAAACATTTAACTGGCTTATTGTAATCATTGAAAATGAATCTAAAGCATAAGATCAACCAAAAACTTACGTCAAATTTGTAGATATTCAGATGCATAGATCTAAGCAATTTGAGGCAAATTAAGCTTAAAAAAATTGAAAAAAACTGTACTTTCAAAAAAGTTCCATTAAAAACAGCAGCAAATCACAACAACAAAGTACAACTACAAACATCTAATAACCTAACATTTATGACGAATTAATAACGAAAAAATCGCAAATATTTTGCAACTAAACAAAACAGAACCAGGATTCTAGCGTCGATCTAAACCGAAAACATCAAAACTTGAAGAAAATCATAGAAATCAATCCAAAAAAGACATAAACAAATCACAGATCAGATCTAATTCCAAAGCAAACTAAACAAATTCATCAAATCGAAACAAAAAATAAAAACAACGAAGCAATGACAAGCTGATAGATCTACATAAGAGAGAAAGATACCAGCGTATTTGCCTCTGTAAGCAGTCATGGTTGCGAGAGATTTCTAGAGAGAGAAAATGAGTTTTGTTTTAGAGAGAGAAAGGTTGAAACAGAGAGAGAAATGGAGACGAAGGAAGAAGAAAGGAGAAAGGTGGGATTTATATAAGGGAGCTTTTGGTTAAACGAAAATCGACGCAGATGCCTCGAGAATATCGGTATAACCCGAATATTTGACCCGTTTTTGAATTGTTCCTCAAGAAACTGTTTGTTGGGTGTGGATGACCCGTTTTGTGTTTGACCCGTATTTGAATTCTTCTCCACGACATTAATTTCTGTGTGTTTTAAGGCGGCTATTACTTTAATTGTGCCCAAAAGTGTCCTCTCACTTTAATTTTTGACTTATTTTCTTTAATTATTTGTAGGGGTTGGTGAGGTACACTCTCTATGTTTAGGGGTTTGCATAGCATATTTTTGGAGGAAATCTAATTATTTAGATGAAAAAGGATTTACTAGAGTTAGGTGAGAATTTGAGGTTTGGTGATATTTTAAGCTTTGATTCCTAAAAATATTTAACTCTTCATTTTTATTAGGAGATGTTTAGTTTATTTTGAACTGAAATTATTTTGAAAAACTTTTGTAAACACCCGGTTTACATTAATATTAGTGTACATCGAGTCATCGAGCAGTGTAAGAGTAACTTTAAACATCATACAATTTTTATTTGTATTGGGTTACTTTTATGCATATTGGGGTAACTTTTGAACACTTTAGGCTATCTTTATAATAGATGTACAATAATTATTGTACATCCGATTTTTTTTTAAAGTTTGTGAATTGTTTTTACTGAATTGAAATTATTTTTACTAAACTAAAATTAATATAAACTAAATTTAGCATACAAAAATATTTATCTGGTAATGTTTCTTATTTTAATGTGGTTAAAGATTTTAATTGAGAAATAGAATGCACAATTGCACAAGTAAGATTGTGAAATAAGTGAAGGTTAACGTTGTTGTCGTTGGTTTGGTGACAATAAGGATAGTAAACTTATCTCAGCAATAATTATCTAATGACAATTTATAGTTAAATATCTATATTTCTCGTAATATAAAAATTTACAGTATAAAAATTTCGTATTTGTAAAACACATATTAATATGAATCTGATGATCGTAGAGGTGTCAAATCGGGTATCCAGATGGAGTTTGGGTTGACCCACGACGAATTGGGACGTTTGGGTCGGGTAATGATGGTCATTTTAATCTTACAAACCAAATCAAATCGGGTTGAGCTTCATCAGATTCGGGTTATAGTTGAGTTCAAATATGGTCGGATACAAATTGAATTGGGTCGAGTCAAATTCAAGTCGAGCCATATCGAGTTAAGATGAACTCAGATCCGGATTTTATTGGGTTTATTTGGGTCAAAGTGAATTTATTTGACTTTGAATCGTGTCATTTTGAATTCGATTAGATCTTGGTTCAAATCACTTCAGTTCCAGTTAAATTTTGAATGTGGTTGCTTCGATTATTAGCTCATTCTCACTTATAAAACTTTAGTTTCGATTTTGGGTCGAATAATATGAATTTGGGAAATCTAATCTAATATCATATAACTAATATATAAAGTTAAACTTTTAGTCGGGCCACGAGACGGCGACACTTAGCATTCGAACTTTTTGCCGATGACACTTAGCATTCGAACTTTTCGCCAAGTGTCGCGTCACGTTGGATATATTTAAATAGACTTCATAGGAAAAAAAATTAGTTTATAATTCTATTTTCAATCAAATTTGGATAGAATTTTAGGATAAAATTGTTAGTTAAGAGTTTTATTTTCGATAAAAATACCAATATTTCATATGTATAAATTGAATTTTAATTTTATTCAAAAAAAAAATTAGATTATAACTCTACAAAAATACCAATATTATTATTAACCATTTACATGCCTATTACATAGTTTAAACTGTCACAAAACAACATCAATTCCTAACTTATTTTGTATTAGAGACAAATTTTGAAATTTGACATATACATTAAAAATTTATCTCAAAATTTAATAAACAACCCGGGCATCGCACGGGGCACAAAACTATATATATATAAAGGGGAGTTTTTCCCCGAGTTTTTAGAGAGCCACGTAGGATTTATTTGTTTTAGCACGCCATGTAGGATTATGAATTTAAGTTGTAGCCAATTAAATAAGAAATTATTAATTTATTTTACAATTAAATAATTCAAATGCCACGTTCGCAAAATTGATGAATGAAATTTTAAAGTTTAAATTAATTAAATACAAAATATTATCTTTTGAGATTAGAAATTTTATCTAATATTTTAAAGCTAATATAATAACAAAAATCACATAAATATGAAAAATATTTTTTTAAAAAATACTAACAAACCGTTCATCGCACGGGCTTCATCTAGTTAGGAGCTGAATTCAAATGAACTGAACTGATTAGAGTTGAACTAAACTGATTGGAGCTGAATTGAAATGAACTGAAATTAATCTAAAGTGAGCAGACCCTAAGTTCAGATCGATAATATCATATAATTTTAGATAAGTTTATTCAAATTCATATTAGTTCAGATAAATTCACATTAGTTTAAATAAATTCATATAAGTTCGAATAATTTCATATACATTAAGATAAATTAATATATGTTCACATTATTTCATATAATTATGATATTTTCATATAAATTCAAATGATTTCAGCTAACTTCAATAAATTCAAATAGTTTCAAATTGATACGGAGTATGAGTTTAGATAAATTTAGATACGTTTGTATAAATTCAAATTAATGTTGACTCGATTCAAACATATTCTTATTGCTTTGCCTTACTTTTGTGGTATCTCAATTGTTACTATTTATATATTTATTACCATTTTATTATAGTACTCCGCATCAATTAATCGATTATTATTCCTTTCTATGACTTTAGAAAGACTTCATCAATTCAACATAACTCAAATGTAAGGATATATGATTCCAAGGTTGAGCCATCAATCATCATTCTCTACCACGAATGTATAGTGGTAAAGAATTTGATTTCAGGATAGAATAAAAAGTTATGTTTAGAAACAAGTTGGGTTTAATTGAATTATGAGTAATTTCGGGTCGGTTTTAATTGGGTCATGGGAAGTTTCAAATCGGATAATTAAAGGTCGGGTAAAAATTGGTATTTTTTCGGGTCTAAATGGTTTCAGGTAGATTTCATTTCGGGCTAGATCGAATTCAGAACTTATATTATCGAGTCTTATTGGTTTCGGTTTAAATATGAGTCGATTTCAAATTGGGTTTGGATCATAAATTACCAGGTGGAAACGGTTTCGAGATAACGTCGAGTCGACTCCAGATCAGATTCAGATAAAAAATACCCGGGTCCAACCAGTTCGAAAACAGTTCGGTTTCAACTTTCCAGTAAACCTTCCGGGTCGGGTATGTTTTTGACACCCCTAGATGACCCTACTCATTTGATAATTTTTTATTCAACTGATTATTGTACAAATCAGGTCGTACAAATCATATTTAGAAATCAGATTGATAAGAACAAATTATATTAGATCAAATCGTGTGAACTAAACATAGCCATTTGTGGTGATAAAGAATATATGGTAGATAGGTGTTTGAAAATTTATTTAGAATATGTAGTGTCATTTTTTTTCAAGCTAAGGTATTTTACTAAACTAAATTAAAGGGTCGTTTGGTTGGGGTTTAATCAAAGAGAAAGGGAATGAACATGCCTCATTCCCTTTGTTAATGTTTGTTTGTCACTTCTTTCATTCCCTTTACCCATTTATTTTTCACTTCACCGAAAACCATACTACATTGATTCCCCACCCCTAGCCTTTTCCACTCACTTTCCTAAGCCACCACTACACACACCAGCCACTTCCTTACCCAGTTACCCCCACTGAATTGAACAATCACCTTGTCGGAACTCGCCGCACCTCCCCCACTCCTCGCCTGAAACCGTCGCACCTCCCTCTCTCCCCAGCTCAACGAAACTCGTCACACCTCCCCTCCCCTTGAAAATACCTCCCGCTCTTGGAAAACCTTTCCCTGCCCACGAAAAACCCTAGAAAACCATCCTCCTCCTCTTAAAACCATCCAACGTCCCTTTCCCTACCCTCGAAATTAAACCAAGGTTTCGAGGGTAGGGGTAGGGACAACTGACGGTTTTCTAGGGGTTTTCGTGGGCGAGGGAAGGTTTTCAGAGGACGGAAGGGGCGGGGGAGGTTTGACGACGGGTGGCGAGAGTTGGTGAGGCCATGGCTGTGCGGTGGAGGCTAGAGAAGTAGGAAAAAGGGGTTGTGTGGTGGTGGTGGTGATTCTCTTTGTTTTTTTAAAACAAACAACATACTACATGGAAAGGTTTTCATTCCATTCTCTTTGATTATCTTTGTTTATTCCATTTCGTTTACCCCATGCAAACCAAACGGCCCATGGCCAAATAGTTATGGAAAAATAAATTTTTAAAATGGTTGATAAGGATAATTTTATTTATAATTTAATTAATTTCATATTTGTAATAACTAGGTGACTTGAACATTTGAAGATGTTCTTCCTAAGAGGAAAAGTGAATTGCTAAACACCGCCGACCAAAATAATCACCACCGCCATCATTTGGTGTAAATGGACAACCATGCCCTTACTACTACACCACCCCTTATCCTCCATGGCAACCCACCATCCCTTCCGACCGGCAACGACCACCACCACCCTGACCGGCAACCCACCACATACATCACCCTTTATAACGACCCATTACATCCCCCTCTATGAAGATTCACCACTTTCCCTCGCTCGCGGAAAGGTGGCAATTTTTATTATTTTCGGCAACTACGATAACCGGTTTCCATTGTAGCCGGATTCCAAAATCGATTACCGTGGCCAGTAACCGGTTTTGGGCTCCGATTGGTACGGTTGCTGAAAGTAAAAAAAAAAAATACCACCACCTTGCCGCCGATGAGGGAAGGTGGTGGGTCGTCATTGAGGGGATGGTGGTGGTCGTCGCTGGTCAGAGTGGTGGCCGTCGCCGGTAAGTGTGGTGGTGGTGGTCATCGCCGATTAGGGTGGTGGAGTCAAGGTGTTAGTGATTGGTGACAAGAGGAAATATAGTGGTGAAATACTAAGGACATGGTTGTCCATTCACAATAAATGTTGGCGGTTTTAATCCTTTTGTTGGTGGTATTTAACACCCCCAACAAGTAAAACTAAGATTTGTTGGTTTTGAATAAGTACTTCAAATTTTATGTACATCTTTTTCAAAAGTATTATCCTTCTTATTTTACCATTCATATATCTTTGGATAGCATACTATTGATAATTCAGTTTTTAAAAAACAATTTACTTCATATTTATTTATTATTCATATTAAAATTATTTTGTACTTTTTTTTTAGACTTTTTATTTGTTAAATTATTAAATAAATTATGAACTAGTTGAGTGGAAACTATTCTAGAAATGCATACCTCATATATTCTTGCATGAAATACACTTCTTCCATCCATTTGTCTTAAATACATCACTTTTATTTTCATATTTGTTCAATACATTTTTTAAATGGCCAATAAAGAATCGTGGAGCATTAAAATTTAATATTAGAATTGAAAAGTATAAAAACAAAACTAATTAACACGATCTTACATGTCAATGTTTTTTAGGAATAATATATGATGAACTATATTTCAATATATATAAAAAAAAAAAAAAAAAAAAAATAGAAAAAATGCATACACGTATTTTATTTATACGAAATAATAATTTTTGAGTTAGGTCATTTTGGTTCAATTCGCATCAAAATCATGACATCTAATTTTAGAACAACTTGGATCTAGATAGATTTATCTAAATTGGATTTATATTACAAGGTTCAAAATAATGGGTGAAACGTCCAAATTTTTATTTGGATAAAACTAGGTGATTGAATTTTGTCCCCTCAAATTTCATGTACAATCTATAATCATTCTTTAAGGTCCCATCAAAAAAATCACAAAATATCAAAATATTAGAGGTGATTAAAAGAATTTAAGGTTATCAACTTATCTAGATTTGCACCACTAAAACAAAAGATATTTACGACTAACCAGCCACCAAAAAAATAGCTAGAAACCAAAGTGGGTTGAACCCAAATCCTGTGGGAGAGTGAGCCCATTGAAAATTGGTGGTTGGGAAATTACGCCAAAATATGAATGAAAGCGAAAACGTTGGGTTAGGTCGTAGTTTTTGGTTTTTTCTAGTCTCAACTCTCAAATTGGTGTGCTTTTAGCTTTTCTTCAGCTGTTTTGTTTTTCTATTCTTCCTTTCACCTTTTACACTTTAGTTTGGTATTTTCGCTTTAGAAAAGGGATGACAATAATCACATTGAAATTGACTGTAGAGTCACTAGTACGGTGGTGGCAATTAGATAGAAGTACTTTACAAATTGTATAAATTACAACAGACTTGATTGGAGTCAAATATGGCGAGGTGTCAAAAGCACACCCGATTTGAAATTGTTTCGAAAAATATCCGATTTAGATTTGGACTCGCGTGGATATAACAATATAGTATGACTTAATTTTAAAAATTTATCCGACCTGATCCGACCATATTAGACCCGATCCAATCATCCGAATTGACACCCCTAGTCAGTGGTTAGTTTTTATTTACAATGCACCAGTTAACGTAATAATCTTCTACCTCCGTTACAGGTTATGTGTAATGATTAGACATTTTTCCTCTCTGCTTTATGTCAAATCGTTGCACATAACCTATAACGGAGGTCGTATGTTACTTCCTCCATTTTTAAATACTTGCTCTATTTTTCCATGCGCGGAGTTTTAGGATAAATTGGAAAAATTAATAAAATATGAAGGTAATAGGGTAGTTAAAAGAATAAAAAATTATAAATAGCCAAAGTAGTGGAAGAATAGGAGGAGAGAGAATATTATGTTGGGTCCACTAAGTGTGAGAAATGAATTAAGTATTGTAAAAACTTTTCAAAAAAGGAAATGAAGCAAGTATTTAAAAACGGCCGGGAAAGAAAAGTGGAGCAAGTATTTAAAAACGGAGCGAGTATTTAGTTTTCAACTATGTAATAATACTTCGTAGTTTATACGTTTTAGACATATGTTATTTTATTTTTTATTGAGGGAATATGTTATTTTAATTTTTTTTTTAATAAAAATCAACTTTTTGGGTTTGAACAATGTGTACTTGTGTTATGACATGGAAATTAAACATGGTTTTTGTATTTAAACTACATGTTCATTTTTGCTTTTAGGATTTATATTCATTCGTTTTTACTCTTATGTTCTTTTAAGTATTATGTTTAGTTAAAGAGCATGTTTGGTATTTTTTTTTTTTTATTTTAAATACAGAGTAAATTTGAAAATGGATTCAATTAAGTCATTATCGTTATCAAATATTTGGTTAAAAGGTTTAGATAATAAATACCATTATCTAAGGGTAATGGTTTCCATCTATTTGTTACCTCTCTAAAGTCTAAAGTAATATACCCTTAGGGCCTGTTTTCATTGACTGAGTTGAGCTAAACTGAATTGAACTGAGCTGAGCTGAGCTGAACTGAATTGAACTGAACTGAACTGAAGTGAATATTTTATAAGAGAAGGAAATTAGGAGCTGAACTGAACTGAACTGAATTGAGCTGAGCTGAACTGAACTGAACTGAACTGAATTGAATTGAATTTCAACGTATGAGAATAGACCCTTATTCTCCTCAAGTCAAACAAAAAGAAAAAAAAAAGTTAAATAACGTAATTTTTTTCCATAGTTAAACCATGCAAATAAATGAAAAGGTAATGGATAAATAATTCCTTTCTACCCTTTTATTTGTTTCCTTTTCATTTTGGCTTCGTAATTCATACTAATCGCTCCCTAAAAGTTTATATTAGTTAAAAGGCAAAAGCTAACGAACGCCCCTGGGCATTGGATAAACTAGCTAAAAGTAGAAGGATTAAATTAAAAATAAACATTAATTACACCGATCGACGGGTGATTTTGCCATGCTTTCCCAAATTAATACCACTTTAATTAGGTAATATTTTAAATGCTTATCCAACACTCCGAAGGCGTTCGTTAGCAAGATCCTATTTAAAATTAGCCTTAATGTTAATCATGTATATCGTTGTACAAAAAAATTACTACCTCCGTTACATATTAGTTGCAACTTTGGGGTATTATTTGTGAGACATAAAATATTCCAAAGTTGCAAGTAATATGTAACGGAGGTACTAATATATATACAACTAGTTTGTAGGAAGTATCACTTATAATCGGTTGTGTTAGAGATATGAGATATCGGAAAATATATCGTACGGAGTAGGGTTGTTCATCGGTCCAAGACCAGACTGACCCGAATTGGACGAAAGACCGAAAATTAGAATTTTAAGAATTGAAGACCGGACCGATTAAATCAGGTCCGGTCTGGATTCGGTCCGAGATGGTCCAGTCCATTTTTTCAATCCGGACCAATTTATGAACACCCCTATATATCCCGTGGAATTTGACTAAGCCACTAAAATTAGTTTAATCATCCATCTTCATTCTAGATCACAAATTCAAATGTACTCCGTATGTTGTAAGAAATCTTACGAGTTAACCCAATAACCGAGGGTCCTAGACATGCATGTGACGGATCTTGCTAAAAACAAAAGGAAAATTGATCTCATAAAAACAATTGAAATTCCGAGTTACTTATCTCGAGTGAAGTTGGGATACGTACTCTTCCCATAACAAGACGATGACGACAATTTTTCTAGCATTATCACGCTCTTTTTCCTACTTATAAAAAACGCCATCAATTATTGATAATATATTATTAGTGGTGGACTTATTTTTATCGCTATCACTCATATAATAAACATTATTGTAAATAAAAAAGCGGCAACTTCTCAATGCAACTAAAGGCTGCAAACTAGTAATTGGTCAATAAATTGACAGTTTGAATATAAATAAATTGATGAAAGGTCTTAAAAATGGCAGGATTTTAGTATAATTAATTGGAATAATGAAGTCAGTGAAGAAGTTGCCTCAGCTGTTGCCTGGTGGTCTGGTACATGCTTCTTGTTGCATAACAATATTAATTCATGCTAATTATTGTGGCTAAATAATCATAACTTAGAATATGCTTTTGCGTAACCACGCATGTGATTACACGTAATAGTGGAATCATTCCCATTTTCTATCTTAATTCTTTCAACTTGATCAGTTAGTTGATTGATCCTAACATTTAGGATAAATAACTAGACTATACACTAAATAATTGAAACTATAGAGAGTGAAGAATAGCTCAAGTGGTCAGAGCTTTTTTCCCTGTTGCAGAATATCATGGGATCGATTTTCACCCTGCTCTTGTGGCTCTCTAAACACAAAAAAAAATAATTGAAACTATACCTTTTTCCTTATATTTCTTCCTTTTATTAGAAAATAATTAAATCAAAGATAATAAAGATGGCATAGGTCATTCCCTGATGCCAAGCATTAGGTCCGGTTCTTTATTACTTAATTAAATTTAGTAAACCAAATTGAAATTAATCCAATTGGACTAAAAAAAACGAAATTGAATTGAATAAAATTGAAGTTAATTGAACTAAATTAAACTAATCTAACTGAACTGAAATGTTATAATCCTTATAAGCTAACAAGAACAGAGCTAAATTGAACTGAACATAATTTAAATGAACTGAACCGAAAATAATTGAGATCAATTGAAACTAAGGACCTCATCTGTTCAGCTTAATTTCAGTCCAGTTTAGTTCCTAATTTACTTCTCTCATAAACAATTCGTTTAAGCTCTATTCAGTTCAGTTAAGTTCGGTTCCTAATTTTTTTTTCTCATAAACAATACCTTTATTCAGTTAAGTTCAATTCAATTCAATTACGTTATTTTCAATAAATCGAAATAGACCCTAAGCCTAAAAGAAAATGACCATAGTTGATCGGTCATTCACAAACTGGAAGCCCCACGACATTGACAGCCCAATATGTGCTTTTGGGCCCACTGGTAGGCTGGTAGCTATAGGCCATGCATGGAAATTGCTTATCAATTATTTACAACATACGAATATATAATAAGGATTAAGGACATTAGTGTGGGATCCTAGGACATAAGATGTACACCTAAAGGGTCCAAGTCCAATGACTTTTAAATGAATTTGTTCTTCATCACTGGCCCAATTAAAATTAGCTGACTCCTTATTGGATGCTAATTTCACATCAGAATTGAGACAAATCATACAGTTACAAATTTTCCTGTTGGTGCTGTAATTTGAATTACAAACTTACACAATCAACTTTATAAATCGTTCAAAAATTGATTTAATCATATATTCAAAAAATGATTTAACAACATTTTCTAGCTGCATAATTGCTCACTAGTACTAAAGATCTGCCCTGTGTCGTTGCCTCTTTAGGCTTCACATATCTATGCTGAAAATAAGCATCCTAGCACAACATTAATATGAAAGTTCACAATCAACATTTAGGGAGATCCGAAGGCGGTGGCGGCAATTTTTGGTTCTTCTCCGTTCCATCCTGTACAATCCATGCCATCTTCAGTCCCCAACTCGTGTGAACTTCCAAATGACAATGCATAAACCAAGCACCTGTTCATAATCATGTCATCATATGTTAAACTAAGTATATGATTTTTTTTTTCACTAAATCAGGACTTATCTAGTCTAGGAACTTTTGCATTACCTGGATTGTCTGCACGAAATCTGATGGCAACCCATCCACCAGACGGTACACCAACCGTGTTTCTCTCAATAGGATCGACGAGGTTAAACTTTGCAGGATCATTTTTGGAATCAAAGTTACCAACCCCTTGACCTACGACGAAGAAGTTAAAACCATGAAGGTGAAGAGGGTGACTTTCTGCACCAATAATGCTAGTGTCCTGTAATACTAGCTCAACACTTGTGTTAAATGGTAAGACAATTGTTTTAGTCCCGCGGCTAAGCATAAGATTGTTGGGTGGTGTACCAGTGTAGTTAAATTTGAAGGGTGGATTTTTAGGAAAATCAGTAGTAAACACTCCATTTGTTTGGAAGAAATGGGATTGAAGTAATGCAATTTTAGGCTGTACATATGAAACATTATTGACCGCGGCTGCTATCATTGTGTTGTTGGGTCCTTGACAGGTTTGATGCTTAGGGCAGGGGAGTAATCCGAGGCCAACAGTGAATAAAAAATGTCTGTCAATCTTTTTAGGTACATTGGCAGGAAAGTTTGAATTTGCAAGGCTTCTTAACTTGCTGTTAAACTTAGCCGCGAATGATGTGTCATTAAAGAAGGGGAGTTTTGGTTTGAGTAGTGGAAGTTTAGTGTGTTCGTGTTTCTGAGAAGGGTTACGAGCGTACACGAGTATGGCAGCCGTGGTTGTATTGTCAAATGTTGCAGGTCCTGTTGCATAAGGCCGCGCTGCCATGAGGAAGGAGGCATTAGGATGGTGGTTCTTGGCAGTCAGAAGAACATTGGTAGTTTGTCCAGGAGTTATGAGAATAGTGTTGGTTGTAAATGGCTTGGTATAGATGGCGTCTGCTTCGACAACTGTGAGTGTATGGTTGGCGACACTGAAGAAAAGCTCGTCGTTGAGTGCAGCATTGATCAGACGAAGAAGGTAAGTCTTGCCCGGCTTCACCTTGAGCTTGAATGCATCTACAAAATGCATGATTAGTGTAGTAATTAGATTATAGGTACTGCTAGAAAGTCATGGTAATTAGTACTAGTTTGTGTTGTTTAGATAATTCGATGTATGTTTTATTGTTTTATACCTTTTGTTGAGCAATTGTACAAGGGTCCAGGAATGCCGTTGATAGTGAACGCGTCGGAAAGATTAGGGGCTGATCCTGTTTTCATTGCTTGATTAATCACTAACTCAGTGTCTGCTTTCCACCATTCCCCTGTTTATGAAATTTATTAGAAATTGACATTATTAATTGCTTTATTAAATATTTACTTAATAGACACAAAATTATGGAAAATTACCGAAAACGATTGGAACTTCCTTGTAAGGCTGAGGGAAAGGATAAGGAACACCATGCTTTGGTAGAATAATAATGGGACCGTAAAGAGTAGCCCTAAGCCATGAAATATGAGCATGCCAAAACAAGGTTCCTCTTTGGCCTGTGACTCTAAATCTATACACATATTTTTGACCAGTTTGAATTGGGCATTGTGTCACATAAGCCGGTCCATCAGCCCATCCACTCCTCAGTTGTCTAATGCCATGCCTGTTCCGCGATATTAAATGATACATTTAGGTTTATGTAAATTAGAAAATTTTAACTTTTACCACCAAAAAATTTGGACAAATTGTTTTTTACCACCTACTATTTTAAAAGTAGTATTTTACCACCAAATAAAACTCAAAAAATTGTTTTTTACCACCTACCGTTTAGAAAACCGTTAAATCTAACGGAATTTTTTAAATTCTTCGATTTTCATGCCCAAAATATGTTCTTCATAGGCTTAATGGGGCATTTTGGTCCTACGGCTCCATTTTGAGGTCAAAATTGATAAAAAAATGATCGGAAATACCTCGTTTTGCGTGTTTAAAAATACATCGAATTGCGTGAACACGCAAAACGAGGTATTTCCGATCATTTTTTATCAATTTTGACCTCAAATTGGACCCGCAGGACTAAAATGCCCCCCTAAACCTATAAAAAACATATTTTGGGCACGAAAATCGAAGAATTTTTTTAACACCGTTTGATTTAACGGTTTTCTTAACGGTAGGTGGTGAAAAACAATTTTTAGAACATTATTTGGTGGTAAAATACAACTTTTAAAATAGTAGGTGGTAAAAAACAATTTGTCCAAATTTTTTGGTGGTAAAAGTCAAAATTTCCTATTTTAAATGTATACGAATATTTGGTTTTTTGTGCAAAATTGTTACTTACCAGTGAATTGTAACGTTGTACTTAACGTTGTTCACCACAGTAATTTCAAGCCTATCACCTTCTCTAGTGACAATTTTTGGCCCTGGGAACTGCCCATTAATGGTTACAATGCTCTTTGTTTGACATAATCTCGTCACATTTTGCATCTTGACCTACATGCATGATGAAAGGTTAAGTTACAATGTGCTAAGTAACAAAAAAATTTAACTAGCTTAGTTAAACAGCTAATAGGGTCAATAAATCTTATATAGTAAATTTAGTACACTAAGTCACTAATAAAACAGTTTTGATTACCTCAAAATTGTAGCGTCGAATTATGCCAGTATGCTTAGCCACAACAAGCTTAGAGCTAACAAAGCAAGTACAAAGTAGTAGGAAGAGTGTAGTGTATAAGTAAGATGATGAATGTGTTAGCCAAATGTACCCCATTTTAGCTTCTCAAAATTTGTTTTGAGCTAAAGGTGAATTGCTTTGGAACTCGAAAAGCCGAAACCAATGTAAGATGATTAAGGTGAGTGGTGTATGTAACACAAAGAAAATGAGGCGATTTATAACAATAGGAAGAATAGATAGTGAAAGAGATTGAGTAAATGTGATGGTTAAGTTTGGTGATTAAGTGGATAATTAAGCAAGTAATAGACATATAGATGTGGCTTTCAACCAAATGAACCGTTAAGCCAACCAGCTGCTGGTTGATTTTTTGGGTTAAGTGGGATGTCCAACTCAATTTGCATATTATTCAGGATTTTGAAGGAAAGATGTGTATGTAGGTGTTAAGGTGTATGTGATTTGACTTATTACTGGAAAGTCAGCGTTTAAAATAATGGAAAATTTTAAATTAAAAAAAAAATGGCTACAATTATCTAACGTAAAAGTGTTTGATCAAGCTTGTGTTTCACACAAAATTCATCATCATGACTGTTGTTTAGTAGCAAATTAAATAAGAATACTACATGATGTAGGTATATTTTATTAGTGGGGTTTTATCGGATTCATTATATTAAATATTTATTAATATCAAGGTTTTATACTTTTTACATATATATACTCCCTATGTCTCTAAATCACATTTTTATTTCTAAATTAACATTAAAATTAAGGAACTTGAAATTAAGGAACTTAGAGTAACCATAAAACCCATTATAAGAAAGTACAATGGGAATTATAAGGTATTTATTGTTGTCTTTGAACAAAACAAAACAGAATGATATTTGATGTCTGTACATGTCATCAATCCTTTGAAAAGAAAAAAGGATCAATCACATTTGTTAATAAAAAAATAAAAGGATCAATCAAATTCATTTATTGTGCAGTTGTGCTGCACATCGATTGCAATTATTCACATGGACCAATCAAATTATGGTTTTTGTACAACCATTAATTGCCAAACGGAAAAGTAATTAAATTAATGTTACATCACACTGATTTAGGGATAATTTGGGGGCATTTTATGGAATAAAGTTGGAGAATAAGGATAATTTGAAAAAAATTCACTTATTGAAAAAAAAAAGTAGGAATCTAATTTTAAAACCTCAAAAAGGAAAATAGGAATGTAATTTGAGATGGGGGAGTACATTTAAGATGCGCCTTAGAGACTGTAAAAAGTCAAATAGGCCAAAAAAAAAAAAAAAAAAAAAAAGAAAGAGTACTATCTTTACGACTATTCCCTGAATCTTATTATTATTATTATTATTATGGAAACAACCCTCAGTCTTTATTAGTTCTTTTTATGACCTTTTTTTACTCTAACGAAAAATAAATTAGACACTGGTAAGAAGGAAGAGCAAGGGACTAAGGATATATGTGTACTATGCTTAAATAATATTTTGATTGATAGTTGTTCGCCTACTTTCTCTAATTATATAAAAATATTTGGTGTATGCCCTGTGTATAATATTTGATAGCACGATATTATACACGATTTATATGTGATATTTGGTCATGTTTTATTGTGTTTTCTTCATTCTCCTAATCTTTTTGTGCTATTATTCTTCCTATTTCGATTTTGCTCTTCTCGGTTTGTTGTTTTTGTTTTTATAGGAATAGGGCTCGATTTGCGCAGAATTTATTTTAATTGCAAGATATTTATTTATATGGAGAATTTCTACCACCAATGGAGCATCAATGAAGCATTTTGGGAGCCTACTTCACAGCTCGGTTGTAGCGTGCAATCTGTTGGCTACAACCTGGTTGTGGGCGTCTATATTGGAGCAAGGGAGAGGTGAAGGCAGCCCGCTCCACAGCCTGGTTGTGGCGGTTTTCTTCGTGCCACAACCTACCTGTGACAGCTCGTTTTGGTGGCGTTTGAGACTTCTATTTAGATAAAAATATCTAGTTTTATGATAGGATATAAGTAGGTTTTAGATAATCTTTTATTTATCACTTTATCACTTTTTCAGATATTATTTTAGACTTCTTTTTAGGTATTATGTTCTTCCATATTATTTTCAAGTGTTTTGCTTTCAAGATTTCATAATTAATTCCAAGTATTGTTCGCTCAATTCTCTTATTTTATTATTGTTAATTATGTTTTCTTTATTGATTATCGTTCTTGATTTCATTAATATGTGTGAGTAGTTTCCCTATTCCAAGATCTAGCGGAACCCGAATATGATTAATGCTTGATTTAAAGCTTTAAATTCTCTAATGATAATTGCAATTGATATGCTTAATTGATTGTGCTCATGCCAATACTATATTAGGGATAATTGGTATTGTTATTAATCCATTGTTTTAAGCGCAACGGGAGTTGGGTTTTGACGGGTTTGAATAATTCAATTAAGGGTTTGAAGTTCATCACGGGAGTAGTTGAATGGATGATTAGGAAGTTAGAGTAATGTGCTCAAAGTCTTTAATTTACATGATTCCACGGAAGTAGGCTTGATTGTGATTAGAGAAGCCATTGATAACTCGGGAGAGACCATTGGTAATATTCATCGCGAAACCCTCCCACCCTAAACCCTAAACTGGAAAATGCCCCCTCCCAAAACTCCCACCATATGGCTTTGGGGGAAGGGAGGGGGGCATTTTCGAAGGTGGGGGGTTAGGGGAAGGGGTATTTTTCGGTTTAGGGTGGGAGGGTTTCGCGAGGGTGAGGGGAGGGAAAGGGGTGGGTTTCGAGGGGAGGGGTGGGTCGTCGGATTCTGGCGGGGGGAAGGGGTTATCGGGGGTGGGGGGCCATAATCCAACGGGGGGTGGGGTGGGGTGGGGGTAGGGTGTTTTCCGGGTTGGGGATGGGGGCTGCTTTTTTTTTTTTTTTTTTTTTTTTTTCAATTTTGTAGTTATTTTTTTAAAAAAAAAAATTTCTAGTTGTTGTTTTTTTTTTTTTTTACCAATCTCGTGTTGACACGTGGATTGTAACCTGAAGTAACAGGTTTGGTGCCCTGTTGGAATCTTTAAAGATGGATATGAGGTTAGGATTTTTGAGGGATAAGGCATAGTTAGGATTTTTCATAGTAAATCATTCAAAATTGGAGTTATAAACTCAATTTTTCCTAATTGTTAATCTTATTTGGCTAATTATTACCCTATTTTCAAGTAACTTTAAACCTATTATGATTTAAATGTAAATATTTCATGAGATAACTTTGATAAGGATATAATATACGGAGTACTTACCTTTACACTTTATCTTGGGACAAAATTACCATTGTTGTACATTAATTGCACATAGGGATGGCAACAGGTCGGACTCGGAGCGGATTATGCTAAATTCGACTCCGACCCGACAGGAAATCAGAGGTTAAATCCGACATCCGACTCCGACTCCGTCTTCAATATCCGACCTTCGACTCCGATCCGACCCGACTCCGAGTTTTTTTTTTTCATTATTCAATATACTTTGAGATGTTGGGCTATTTGGGCCTTTACAACCCACACCCAATGCCACCATGACCCACACATTAATCCACTATCTATTGGAGTTGGAGTCGGATAATCCGTTAAAGTCGGTCATTTGTCGGAGTCGGATTTTTTTCTCGGATTATTTGTAGGATCCGACTCCGACCATCCTCCGACTCGGAGTCGGATTATTTTAATGGAATCGAACTCAGATTACTTTTTTCTCGGACTCGGAGCGGATATTTTAACTCGAATCGGGGCGGAGTAGGGTCAGATTCGGACTAGATTTCCCTCCCTAATTGCACACTGGATTAAATGTTTAAACTAATCATATAGGCATATAGCTAACATTTTACGGAGTACATTGTAACTTTGGTTTAAGATAAGTTGAAAAAGTATGGTTAAAGTTGGACGTATGATAAGCAAAAATCTGCAACTACTTTAAATAAAACAATGGGAAAATTTTAAATTACCACTAAAAAATGTATTCATTTTTTAAAAAATCACGCGTTAATTTTTTTTATTTTATTTTACCATCCCTTAAATTCAAAAACTACTCCGATTATCACCTATTTCATAATTATAACGGATTTCTCTTATGTGGGCCCCACCTAACGATTCTTAGTGGTGACAAGAAGAAGATGATTAGTAGTAGTGACAATTCAGGCAGCAAGCTCTTGATTTTTTTAGTTGTTTTCTTTTGATTTTAGGTTGTCTTGTACTCAATAAACTGGTTTAAGGGGGAGGAGGAGTGAAGACAGGGCTGATTGTAATACTTAGACATAGCCGTTGGGTGGGTCCACATAACAGAAATTCACCGGAATTTTGTAATGGGTGGTAATCTGAGTAGCTTTTTAATTTAAGGGGTGATAAAATAAAAATAAAAATTAAACGGGTGGTTATTTTGAAAATGAATACATTTTTGGGTGGTAATTTAGAAATCCTAAAACCAAATATATAAAACGATTATAATATATTCTTCTGTTCCATAAAAATTGTAATACTTTAACAAAAAAACACTCACATTTTTAGTCAAAATGTAATTTTTTTTAATTTTTAATTTTTTTTTTTAATTTTTAATTTTTAATTTTTTTTTTTTTTTTTTTTTTTTTTTTTTTTTTTTTAAAACGGAGAAAGTATAATAACCTAAAAAGTGCTTACAAACTTACAAAATACAAACTCTAGATACTTACCAACTGCATGGATTTAACTCAATGTGAAAGTTGTGATCCCCTTCATAAACAGAGGTCATACACGACCCAAGCGTGCCTCCAAGTTGTGATGCCGTTCATATTGGGTTGGTCAGACACGACACGAAAATAGTCTCAATTGTTGGTTATGGTACCACTACAAGACTTCCATCCAAAAAAAGTGTTTATAAAGCCTTAAATATGTATTTCACCCATTTTGTACAATTTATGCTCTTTTTAGCATTTTTAATTTAAATGTTTTTAATAATTGCAAATTCAACCACAAATCTCAATTGTTCTACAGATTACAATAACATTTCTTCTGAAAGTGGGGAAGTTGAAGCCGTAATATGCGTTTGTTATGGCAAACATGAGCCTGAACTATACTTACATACAAATAAGAAATGAGCACAAAGATAGCTCCGGGTTGTGCCTCGTGTCAGACCCACGTGCTTTGGGGTTAGTTATACTTGGCCCATGGCTCGGCTTACGAGTTTCATGCTGTACCGTACCGGGCAAAAGTTTTCAAAATGTTGGCTCGTGAACGGCCCAAGCCCACGTGCCATCGTGTCAGGTTGTGCTGGGGTTGCGTGTCTAAGCAAAATTTCATTGATTTTACTATGCTTTGTCGTGTCAGGTCCCACAGTGCCGTGCCTTATTACTGTGTTTCTACCAAATAAAGGCGGCCCAAGCTAACCCCGCGGTCCATACGCACATTACCGTGCTATGCCTGCTTTTTCGTGCTCGTGCCTTGTTGTGCTTTTTTCTTGCCTATGTCGTGCTGTTGTTTTTTTTTTTTTTCCGTGTTGGGTCGTACCGGGTTTTGGGCCAACCTGTTCCAGTGCCATCTTTAGATGAACATGTAATCATATATGAGTCATGATCAACACTTTTTTGGACATACTCAGTTGGTAACAAAATTGACAAATGAGAAAAATAAAAGGTAGTTTTATATACTCCGTAATAAAATTTATGAAGAATAATAATTTCAATAAACTAATACTCCCTCCGTCCCCAAAACTTCGATCCTTTTGGCCTAATTTTAGTCTGAGAATGCATCGACCCATTTGTATTAAAATACCCACCAATTTACAACAATATTTGTGCAAAATTAGCTTCCTCATATAAAATTTTGTTTTTTCATGTATTTTTAATACCTTATCTCTCTACTTTTTTACAAACCCCATGTAAATTTATCTTTTCAACATGTTTTTATTTAAATTTCTTAACAACCGTGAAATCAACTCAAAAGAGTCGAAGTTTTGGGGATGGAGGGAGTAGAAGATATGTAGTTAAAACCAACTTTTCACATAATCTACATTATTTCTAGGAAAATACTATACATATATAGTCCTTAGGACTACATATAAGCATTAAATTTACACTTGAAATCGTAAAAAGTTAAGAAATTATCAAAATATAAACACTAAAATACACATTTACACGTGTGTTTTGTCATGAATTCCTAATTTTATATAATTCCCAAGAATACATTTAATGCTTATATATAGCCCTTAGGGCTACATATAGCATTACCCTTCTATTTATTATATCATTTGTTTGATCATAGAAGTAAAGAATTAATGAAACTAACAATTTTTTTTACCGAGTATAATAGAGAAACATGATTTTCAAGATTTAGAAAATTACTTAAATTCTTACAACTTTTTTTTTTTTTTTGGACAACTTAGGGCCTGTTTCGATTGACTGAACTGAACTGAACTGAACTGAACTGAGCTGAACTGAACTGAACTGAACTGAACTTATTAATTAGTGATTTTTAACTACGGATTAGTGATCTTTGATTATTTATTTATTATTTATTACTATACATATGTGTATATACAAATGTACATATTAAAATATTTACGAAAAATATACTATATAATTATAATTATAAAATGTATGGAAAATATATTATAAAATGTATGGAAAATATATTAAAAACTTGAAACCTCTAAACATTTTAAACACATATACTATTTAATTTAAAAATAAAATAGTATTAGGACAAAAGAACACAAAACACTTACATGTATCTAACCTATTTAAACAAATTTTTTTAAAAAATAATATACAAAAAAAAAAAAAAAAAAAAAGAACCAACAAGAAAAGCTAAAATTTGCTACGGCCCAACACCCTAACCCACTCTCTTTTCCTTTAATTAATAACAAATCTTACAAATAAAGAATTAAAGATGCTCTAACCCCAAATAAAGAGAAATATGTATCGAAAAAATAGAACCATTTGAACAATGAATTGTATCAATATTATTATTGTTATTATTATTATTATTATTATTAATTATTGATGATTATTATTATTATTATTATTATTGTTATTATTATTATTATTATTATTATTATTATTATTATTATTTAGGAAAAATTGCTAAAAATAATGCAACCTTTGTCCCATTCTTTTTTAATAATACAACCTTTTGATTATTTTGTAATAATACAACCTTAAGGGGGTGTTCATTTTAAACAAGATAAAATCAAATTTTCGGTGAATTTTGAGGTGGGAGAAGGGGAGGGGATATTCCATCCTTCCTCATCCCCACCACCAAAAACTCATCCGTCCCCTTTCTCACTACAAGAAAACAGCCTATCTCCGTCAGACTAGTTCCGACGGGCACGTAATTCCGTCGGAAAATTCGAAATTTTCGACGGATTTTTGATCCGTCGTATGTTTCCGACGAAACTAAAGAATCCGTCGCAAATCCGTCGTAAATTGTACGACGGAATTTAATTCCGTCGAAAAATTAGTACTTTCCGACGGAATATTCCGTCAAAAAGAGTAATTTCCGACGGAATATATAACTTTTAAAAAAAATAAAATTTCAAACCCTAACCCTAAAGCTCTTCCGCCCCTTTTCTTTTTTTCCCTCTCTTCTCTTTCCTCTCTTTCTCTCTCCTATCCGCCCTTCTCTTCTCTTTCCTTCTCTCCTCTCTTCTCTTTCTCTCTCCTCTCCTTCTTTCCTCTGATCTGCCTCTTTCTCTCTCCTTCTTCTTCTTTCCTCTTCTTTTTTCTTCTCCCTCTTGCCTCTTCTCTGTCCGCAGTTCCGCACTCTTCTTTCCCCTTCTCTCCTAACACCACCGCCATCACCAACTACCAACAACAACGGACACCATTACAACCATGCAACAACAACGGCGACCACAATAACACCGGCAACACGCAACAAAACCAATTGCACAACCATCGTCGCGAGAATCGTCAACCGCTCAAGTATTGTAGATATTGTTTTAGTTTAGTTTAGATCGTAGATCTAGTTGTATTTTTTAATAAATTTCTGATTATGGTTAATTTTTCAAGTAATTGTAATATTAGTGTATGAATTTTTTAGGATAATTGTATATTTATTTGAATCCTTTTGATTTTTGTGGTTCGATCTACTTGTTTTGACATTGTTTTGGGTTAATTGTTGTTGTTTTGGTGGTTAACTTTAGATCTATATGTTGTGGTTGTTGTTTTTTTTTTATTGGGTTAATTTTATTTTAGATTTCTGTTTTTATGGTGAACGGTGGTAGTGGTGTGGGTTGAGCTGGTAGAGAGGTTAAGGGGGAGGTGAGGCTGTGAGGTGGTGGTGGTGGTTGTGGGTAATATTTGAGGAGTTTTTTTAGTTTTATTTGTTGCGGTGGAGGTGGTGGTATTGCGGTGCGGGCTGGTGGTGGTATGGGGTGGTGCATCTTTTTTTTTATTTTTTTTAAAGGGTTTTCCGACGGAATTTTCGTCGGAAATTTCCGACAGAACGCAATTCCATCGGAAATTTCCGACGGACTTTTCTTGGACTGAAAAACCTCTGATGACGGAAATTTTCGTCGGAATTTCCGTTGAAACAGTGTTTCCGACGGAATTTTCGTCGAAAAAGGTCGATTTTCCTACGAACATTTTTACGACGCCACTTTTCGACGGAATTCCGTCGGAAACACCATTACCGACGGAAATCAGGATGTTTTCGAGGGATTTTTTCCGTCGGAAACAACCTTAATTCTAGTAGTGTCTTAACCTCAAAGTCCACTGAAAATTTGATTTTATCTTGTTTAAAATGAACACCCCCTAAAGGTTGTATTATTACAAAATAATCCAAAGGTTGTATTATTAAAAAAGAATGAGTCAAAGGTTGTATTATTTTTAGCAATTTTTCCTATTATTTATTGACGATTATTATTATTATTATTATTTATTGATTATTATTATTAGTATTATTATTTCAATTATTATTGTTATTATTATTATTATTATTATTATTATTATTATTGTTGTTGTTGTTGTTGTTGTTAATATTATTATTATTGTTGTTGTTGTTGTTGTTGTTGTTGTTGTTGTTGTTGTTGTTGTTGTTGTTATTATTATTATTTTTATTATTATTATTATTATTATTATTATTATTATTATTATTATTATTATTATTATTATTATTATTATTATTATTATTATTATTATTATTATTATTATTATTATTATTATTATTATTATTATTGTTTTTGTTGTTGTTGTCGTTGTAATAAGAGGTTAAAAGAATGAAATTTGGCTTTATATCATCAGCAATATCATTAGACATAAATTAAGAGCTGAACTGAACTGAACTGAACTGAACTGAACTGAATTGAACTGAACTGAATTTCAACGGAACAGAACAGACCCTTAAATTCATAAACCTACAAAAGTTAAATACTCCCTCCGTTTTTAAATACTTGCTACATTTCTATTTTTTGCACTATTCGTTTATCGTACTTTGACTAATGTTTGTGATTTATACATTAGAAAAAATATAATCGTATGGGTATTTGTTGGAATCATCTCAATGAATAGATTATTAATTTTCAATTGTTAGAAGTTATACCTATTGATAATTAAAGATATTAGTGATAAAAAATTAGCATCGGCATGCGTGTCCAAGAGAAATGGAGCAAGTATTTAAAAATGGAGGGAGTATAATTTTTCATGTAGTCATTAAAAAAACCTTTCTTAAATACGTACTTGTACTATATATGAGATTGTATTTTACACTCCGTAGCAATGAAGTTGAGCAATCCGGAATATAATTTGTCCAACACTAAAGTTTGAGGGAATAAATAGAGTAGCAACTTGTACAGTACAACTTTTAAGTTTTAACAACCAGAGTACTCTAGTTAACAACTTTTTTGCCAAACATAGCTAGCTTTGAAGCAGTAATCATAAAGTGATGCTCCTTGTTGCTTGCTTTAGGCCAACAACCAAAGGTCAGTAACTCAAGTCAGAATATTCGTTACTGTCCTATTCTGTTAGGAACAAAGAAGCATATGTGCTACATTTCTGTCTCTTAATAATTTTAACATTTTAGAGGATCTTTTACCAAAATAGCTAATTTGACAAAAGTATTTATCAAAACGGCTAATTATAAAATCTAATTCCCAAACTAGCTAAATTCATTGATTTGAAAGGATATTATTTATTTTTTTATTCCTTTAAACCGATTCGGTTCACTGACTTCACTCTGATTCGGTTCACTTTATGGTTTTTTTTTAGGTTTTATTTAAAAAAGAATTATTTCGTAGTTGTTCCTTATAGCCTTTTATCTCCAAAGTACTACTCTTCCAGGATTTGCTCTTACAACCTCATTCATCCATTGAGGAAGAATCTTGTATGATTCATCCCAATCACCAAACAAGTTCCTTATAGCCTTTTGTTTTGCTAACCAAGCTTTCTTGTAACTTATCTGAAAGTTAAACCTCAAGTTGATATGTGTTACTATTGCTGCCACAGTTAGAGAAAATTGAGCATTCACAAATTGTTCAATCTTGTGTGCCACAAAGTTGGAGCCTAAATTAAAAAATATATATTTATATTAACAAACATTAATAAAAAGTATAGAATTAATAGACATGAAAAAGATGAGCAATACTTTTTTTTTTTTTTTTTTTTTACTTGAGATAAACAATACCTTAAAGTCCCTTATTGTCGTATAAATTTGCGGTAGTCTTGATAGAACAATACTATTTGAAATTTCTAATTTTTGTGATTGATATGATCAAGATGAAAAATTAGAGCTTTTAATTTTATTTTATTTTTATCGAAATTAGGGTTCTGCGAGTCTGTAATTGTTTACATTCTTAGTAGTTTTGTGCTTAAATTTTCCAACTTAAAAAATCTTTAAGGAAATAAAAATAAAACCAGAAAAACAAAATTAAAAAAAAAAAAAAGAAAGTGAACTAAACCGGTTCAATGGAAATAATACCTAAAGATTATCCTTTCAAATCAATAAATTTAGCTAGTTTGGGAATTAAATTTTATAATTAGCCGTTTTGGTAAATACTTTTGTCAAACTAGCCATTTTGGTAAAAGATCCCATTTTAGACACGAAAGTTCACACTTATCGCATAGCTCCTAATGTGGTTTAGCAAACATATAGGATGAAAAATGTACCATTACATGTATAATACTCTTTGGTAACAGGCGGTAAGTATTTTGGGGAAAAATATTCAACTTATAGGATGAAAAAAGTACCACTACATGCATAATATTACATTAAAAGTATTATTCAGACAACATATACTTTAATATTACATTATATATGCATAATGGTACATTATAATGTACCATTGTAGAGTCAGTTTTTTCTAAAAACTTGTCAAATTTACATTTTTGTCCTCCTATATATTTGGTAAATACATACAAGCTATGCGCTGAGATGTACTCATAATACGAAACATTTATCTCAAAAAAAATTGAATACTTCTTGATTTGGTACGATTTTAAACTCAGTCAATTTTTATTTCAGATCTATTTTAATAATAATATACTCCGTATAATTTAATCTTATACTGAGTTACTTAAAACTTTATTCAGTACTCCCTCCATTTTTAAATACTTGCTCAATTTCTCTATGCGCGAAGTTTTAGGATAAATTGGAGAAAGTAATAAAATATGGAGGTAGTGGGGTTAGTGGAAGAATAAAAAATTGTAAAAAATCAAAAGTAGTGGAGAGAATTGAAGGAGAGGGAATATGAAATTAATATTGTTGGGTCCACATGGTGAGAGAAATTAATTAAATATTGTAAAAGCTTTTTAAATAAGGAAATAGAGCAAATATTTAAAAAAGGCCGGAAAAGAAAAGTGAAGCAACTCAAGCAAGTATTTAAAATGGAGTGAGTACGAACAAGTGTACGAAGTGACATAAGATAGAGAATAATATTTTCCTCTAGAATATGAGACTATTACTATCTCATCATGCATCTATCTTGGGCTAAACTTCAAGCCATTTGGCCATACATACACATAGTGGCAAAAATAGATCAATTACTATTACCAAATTGCTAGACCTTTCATATTTTACAGTGTAATTAAAGAATTCACTTTCAATTTATTTATTTATTTATATAAAAAAACTAAACAAAAACTAGATAGAAAAGCTATGTAAATTGACCCTACACCTATTAGCAATCTCATGTGCCTGCGTGAGTTGATCCCTCCTTACTTTCCAAATGATGCAAGCTCTAAAGGACTTTTTAGGGTGTAGCAACTCTTGAATTGTCCAAAGAAGCCGGGCTTCCTTCCTCTTCGGATTCTGAATGAGTTGAAAAAGAGCGAGCGAGTATGTATATAACAGGAGGCACTGATAACCTTTATGAAGCGCCCACTAAAGAGCCTCAACACACGCCAAGAGTTCCGCATGAAGAGAGGACAATGCTTTTCCAAAGGTGTCTCCATCTTCCAAATAACTTAGTTGGTCAAAAGAATAAGCCCAACCCATGCCTGCATTCCCGATACTTTTCTGCCAATTCACTTTCAATGTTACGGTAGTAGCAATCTAGTGTGCATTGGCTATGTTAACATTTTTTAACAATTAGTTGGTTTGTAATAAGTTTTGTAAGTGTCTCTAAAGACCCAAGTAGGTTTATTTTTGTAAATTCTTTTTCATTTATGCAAATTCATCCGATATTAAAAGATAAATAAATTAATAAATATCTTATTACATTCAATCATTAAGATAGTTTATCTTAGCTACCCGACACAAGATACATAAGAATATAATGAAGCAGAAAAAGAATTGAAGAGCTAGCGAATAAAAGTCTATATTTCTCTTTCAACCTGGACCAAATGAATACATGCTCCTTAATTAATACTTATAGAGGCCCTTGATTAATACTTAGAGAGGACTATGTTTCTAAGTGAAGGACACACTGCATTTAAGAGATACCAATATATCAAGATAACATGTGCCTTTGTACTTCTTTGTGTTCGATATCTCTAGCAATAATAATTAAGAAGGACATTTTCAATGGAAAAGAGGTAGTTAAATGTACTTATTGTTATTGATCTAAAACACATGGAAAATGCATACCCTACAAACTCAAACTTATACAATCATGTCTAAAGAATCGACCAACTCATTACAATACAAACTATAATACAATACAATTCATGTAGGGACACAAGATCATATATGCCATGCAACTCTCAAGTGGGGGAATGTAATTATGACAAATAAGGACCTCCCAACATTGTCCAAATATAATGACCAATAATTTGGTAGTCGATTGTAAATATATGTCATTAAAATAAATTTTAAATGTAATTTGACAAGAAAAACAACATCTTATATCGGTCATATTCATAATAATGCAACCTCATCTTAAATTTTGGTATATTATTTTTCATGAATTAGTTATTGGTTCAATCATTGCATGTAAAATGTATACTTTTTATTTATTTATGATAGAGTATAAAATATATTCCTGGGTCTCAACCATCAGCTTAAACTTTTGGTTGAGTTGATCCTTTAACATGGTATCGGACACTAAAGGTCACGGGTTCGAATCTCATCCACCCCTTCTTCATAGTGGAATTAATTCGCACCAGGTATTGGTGGGCCTGTGTTGCATCCACATTTCAAGCCCAAAGGGCCTTTCATGTGAGGGGGAGTGATAGAGTATAAAACATATTCCTGAGTCTCAACCATCAGCTTAAGCTTTTGGTTGAGATGGTCCTTTAACAATTTATTTATATTTTTATCTAACATACTTGAATATAGGTGAGGGGACAAAGTAATTTGATAAGTGATAAATGTAATTGATTGTTGATGATTACTTAGTGACTTGATAAGCGATGAATGTATTGAAAAATAATAATTAATGTAGTATATGTCACACATTAAATTGTGTTTCTCCATAATATAGATTAGTGTGATAATAATGTACTAACAACATACTCATACTTTGTACTTGCATATACTATTTGATGCTAACTACCTATTACTTTTCTTTACTTTCCTTGTGAGAGGTTATGGGTCGAGTTTTGATTGATACATACATTTTCTTTTTATGCGAGGATAGGGCAAATTCAAGCTAAGTATTATTTTCTCTTCTCAACTCTCTTTCTATATTAATCATGTTTTCTTTACTGAAATTCCTTTGTGCTCGCGTTGTTAGGTGTTAGTAGTTTCCTAATTTGGTGGTAAGCGAAACTCAAATATGATTGATTCATGATTTATGTCTATTAATTCTCCAAAAATTAACATAATTGACATGCTTAATTGATTGTACTTGTGACAATTCTAAATTACGAATAACCGGTATTCTTATATTGATTCTACTACAACAGGACTTGGTTTTTAATTAACGAGAATGGTTATTTCAATTAAGAATTTGAAATTCTTCACGAAAGTAGGTAGAACAAAAAAATTAGAAAGTTAGTGACTTTAATGTCCTTAATATTTACAAGAAATTAGACTATATCATGCCTAAATGGCCAAGGAGACAAAAAGGAAGAGAGATATATTGTCGGAAACTCTTAGGGTTCGTTTGACATTGCTGTGGTTTTCTGTTTTTTTTTTTATTTTTTGTTTTCTAAAAGTATATGATATGTGTCCCATAATGAATCAAAAATTATATAAACTTATTAAAATTATGATAATTTTGAAAACTGACAATAGAAAAGTGGAAACACCTTTTTCTTGTTTCCTGTGTTTGGTTTTTGGTTTTCAAAAAAACAGATTACTGAAAACCAAAACTACTGTCAAACAAGCCCTTAGTCTTCAATTTTATTGATTTTGATTAAGCAGAGATTGATAACATTTTAAGTAGCAACTCAATTCGATCAAGAGCCTTAAATTTTAGATTACATTTTTTATTATCTTCTTTTATGTATTCATTTAGCTACTTTATTAGGTTCGATTGCTTGCAAATTTATTGTCTCAAAAAAAATTAAATTCTACTAAACAATTTTTGTATTCATTTAGCTACCTTATTAGCTTCGATTGCTTGCAAATTTCAGCTACATATTTTCATTTTTAATTGACCTATTAATTTCAAGTCTTCCAACTTCTTTTTACTTAGTGTAGCCAAACATAGCCCAATCGTCGTGGTTTGTCTTGATTTATAAAGCTGCACTCACCCTTCTTAGGGTTGTTTCCGATGTAATGAAGAAAATATATGCTACCTCCAATAATTATTATTTGCAATAACTAGGTACTATTATTTGTGACTACGTGAGACATAAACTAATTAATATAGTTTTGTTGTAAATAATAAGAAACAGAAGTAGTAAAATAGATATGTTCATTTTTTTTTTTTTTTTTTTTTTTTGAGTGCTTATTGATGTATTGCATGACATAAACTACTTAACTACCTCTATGAACTAGCCTTATGGTAACTTGAAACGACAATAACATTTGTTAATATCCCCATTAGTTGGACAGTACATTGAGAGGGAGTACGAATTAGTCAATTTTAGTGCATTAGTGTCGGATCATATCAAAATTAGCTATATAATATGTCATTAGTAATAAACTGTAGTAGTAATATACTATTAATTGACCAGGCAAATTTAAAGTCAATGAAACGATACCATCCACAATTCCACATAAGAATTAGCTTAAGAGTTATGACAAAATAGCTAATCCGTAATTAATTCAAAAAAGGAAAAGAAGGAGCTCAATAAATTTAAAGGGAAATTACATTTGCCTATTATGCTCTATTAATTTCAAGCCATGTGCACTCTGTTTCGTTAGAGCATGAATATCAAACAGGATATATGTCCTCTTGTATGGTACTTTTGCTGATTTGGAGTAATCCTCTTTGATGTTAGGTAGTATAGAGGATCCTCAAGGGGAAGAGGATTCTCATTCATCCTCATCTGGTGAAGGATTATTCACCTCGTTCTTTGTGCCAAAGAGGATGGAGCAAATCAGCCAAAACCCACCGTTTGAGCAATTTTAATGGACAAACGGCGACGTTTAGCTGATAAAAAAAAAAAAAAGAAACTGAAAACTTACTGACATATGACAGAAACTTCAAAGTAGCAAAAACAAGGGCAACGACTAAAATTTCAATTTGGCCTCCAATTGCTTGACAAGTGTCAACCTTTTATTTGTTTATTTTTAACAAAATTTTACTACCTCAAAATATGTATAATGGTAATTAGTATCAAAATATTGGTAAAGTATGGTAATTTTTATTATGTATGCTAATTATGGAATACTAATTATTATTATTATTATTAATGTTGATGTTATTATTATTATTAGATCTTATCAATAACAAATAATGAATAATAATATGGTGGAGCCATATTTATAGTATAAAATATATCAAGAGGATACCCTTTGATGTGAGAAAAATAAATGGAAGAGGATGGAAGAGAGGAAAGAGATAGTGGAAAATGAGGTGGATGAAAGAGAGTGTGAGGTGTCAAAATAGGGTAAGGAGAGAGAATGAATGAGATGATAAAACCATCCTCTCCAATATTCATGCTCTTACAAGGCAGCAAATTGATTTTTTTTTTTTCATTTTAATTTGCATGGGTTTTTCTTGTTAGACTAAAGCTCATGCTCAGTTAGTATAATACGGAGTAGTACATATTTTTTCATAGGTAAATATTTATATGGGATTGAAAAAGACGCTAAACTTTTAATTACAAAAAGTTAAATTAGACAAGAAATTTCTCCCTGACTAGTGACTACGATACATTGATAAACACCCTTGCTGAAAATGATGTAAAATACTATGCTATAGGGTATGAAAATGTATATTTTGCAATAACAATCCTACCTTTGTTGAAAGAAGGTACTCCTTCCGCTATGAATTACTTGCAACAAAAAGTAGGGAATTGCAGACTCCTAATAAACATATTGAAAGCATGGTTAATAAAAAATAAGGGCATACACTTAAGTGTTAATCCAACCTAAATAAAAAAACAAATTAAATCAAAAATCACAATCCATCAACTTGAATTCACGAACCACCACTACCAGTCCACCATCTAGCACCACGAAACTACCCAACACCACCATCTATCACCACGAAATTACCTAACACCACTATCTAGCACCACGAAACGTCGAAACCACCCACCACAACCACCTAGCAGTGCATGCCCACTAACCACCCAGCAGCACCAAACCCACTACAACCCACCACCACAACCCCGAAACCCAAAACCCACAACCCACGAACCCAGAACCACCAACCACAACCCTGAATTGAAACCCACCATCCGCAACACCGAAACCCACCAACCACAATCCATGAAACGAAAAACCCACCACCACCACCCACTAACCACCCAAAACCCAAAACCCACAATCCATGAAGCGACGAACCCAAAAATCCAGCCGCCTAGCACCACAAACTAATGTCTTTCTCTACCATCAATTAAAGCTTTAATTGGTCAAATTTCAACATCAAAACTCTAGAACTAGAGTTTTCATGTTTAAATTTGACCATAAAACCTTCAAATATGTGGTTCTCTAGCAATGACAAAACAACAAGAAGAGGAAGCGAGAGAAAACGGGGGCAGCCACAACAAGAGGGACAGCGGCAGTGAGTGGTGGTGGTAGTTGCCAAATTTCTGAGTTGATGAACATAGAATGGAGATTGGTGGTGGTGGTGGTGGTTGCCAATGAAGATGACAATGAATTTAGATGGAAGAGGAATGATTTTGGTGGAAATTATTAAGTTAATCAATGTTAGAGTTAAGTTAATAATTTGAAATCAATAGTTTAATTAGGGTGTTTGAAAAAACTAAGGGTAATTTTGTAAAATCACACATATAAACCTACTATAAAAGGGAAAAAAGTTTATTGCGATTAATATGTAACGACCATTTTTATTAATTGTTGAGAGAAATATGTAACGGAGGGAGTATTTGTTGGACATTTTTTTTTTGTGAAGAAGAGGGGCAAGCCCTCATATTTAAATATCTTAGTGGAATGGCTTTTCAATTATTCTTTATTATTATTTTTTTGGGAAACAATTTCCAATCTCAATAATATCTCATCTCTCACTAAAAACGATAGCGAATGAGTTTAAAATCGCCGTAAAACCAACAAAATTGGGACACACAATGGAAAGAATAAAGCAAAATAAACAGAAATCAAACCAAGTAGAAAATTGAATTAAATTAAAGAAAATGGTTGAAAATAGTCTATTTTCTGAATAAATTAAACTATTTCCATCCTAAATCGTTAAAAAAACTAAAACTCTAGAGGAGGGTGAGAGAGAAAAGATATATAAAAAAGAATTGATTATACACAAATAAACAATTAAACTTCTCCACGTTCACGAATTCGGCTTATGCCTTTCTTTGCCGATCCCCTGTCACTCCTGGTTTTGGAAGCCGGTTGACACCGACTTGGTGGCGGCGGTTTTGGCGGCTTCCTATTCTTCCTCAGTGGAAGGTGTTTGTCTGGAAATTGTTAAATGATGCTCTTCCAATGGCGTCCCGTCTGTATTCCCGTGGTTGTCCGGTTGATCCGATATGTGCTTTTTGCCACCAGAGTTGGAGGGGGTGGCGCACACCTTCAGAGACTGTCCTGCTATCAGATCTTTATGGCGATCAGGAGCATTGGGGGTTTGATGGGATCTTTGGCAGTTTCCTCAGTTTGGGGATTGGTTGACTAACACCATCTCTCGGTTTTATTCTCACAAATTTTGAAAGGGTATTATGTCTTTATTTGCTCTCATTTGGGCTATTTGGCTTTCTCGGAACCAGTTAAGGTTCAGACATGCGGTTTGGTCGCCCAGGACAATTGAAGGTTTGGCTGAGGAGTGGTTCAACCGTTGTGCAGTATCCGGTCTCAAATTAGAAGAAATCTGATTGGGATCCTGCTTGCCTAGTTCGCCTGGGTGCTTTCAGGTGATCCTTGGTTGGGTTTGAGGGGATTACCTGGCATATGCCCCACTGTTTGTTTGATCGTCGATGGAGCTTGGGATTGCTCCACTTGTAGAGGTGGGGCAGGTTGGATTATCCGTGACCTTTATTCTCCGGAGGTTCTGGGTGAAGGAAGTAGGGCCTTTTTGTTTGGGTCAACATTATAGTCTGAGCTACATGCTTGTTTATGGGAACTTCAAGTGGCGATTCGCAAAGGATTCTTGAAGATTCGGATTTATTCTAATTGTGCGGCCCTTCTTTCTTTGATTCCGAATTTAGGTTCAATAGACATTTTGGTTTGGTGGCTTATTGTGGAATCGCGAGTGGATGTTCAGTCTTTTTTGGTGTGTCAAATTCGTAAGGTTCCTCAGTCCTGGGTTTCTCCGGCTCACTGGTTAGCTAGTTGCAACTCGTCGGCGACGATAGTTGTTGTTTTTTCAGTTTTAGTTTGTTTCTTACTGTTGCAATTTGTTTTTCTCTGATAGCTCTTTTGTAAAAAAAAAAATAAAAAATAAAAAATAAAAAAAAAATTCTCCACGTTGGAATGTACATAGTATTAGCTGAACAATTTTTAATTCATTAACTTGAAAGATGATGTGTCAATGTGTCATCAATTCATTGCCATGTTTTAGACTTTTTTACGGATTAAGATTGACTTTATATATCAATAACGAATAATGATCTTTTTACTTGATACTTTGATTGCACCAAAAGAAAAAAGGTCTTTAACATTGCTCAAACGTTCAAACCCTCTTAAAAGAGTTCTAAACCAAGTTCTTTATAACCCCCTTAAAAAATTCTTCTTCCAACCACATATACATCCACTTTTAATTCATGGGGGTACCACACAACAATGTTTTTAACTTAAAGAAGTTTAATAAAAGTGATCACTGATTAATATCAGTTTGATAAACTTTGTCAACTTTCTTAGCTTTTCCTTGAATATTTTATTTATCTTTATAGGGATAATTTATTCAATAGAGAACTTTTGGCATGACACAAGCGTATACATAGTGAAATTTGAAAAATACGGAGTAATGAAGGATCAAGGAAAAAAAGTTGATCAGAAGAAAAACCACCAATCTCAAATTATAAAGTGCGTCACTCTTTACTCTTTCAACAATAATGTGAACAAAATAAGATGAAATTGTATCATACTATGTACTACCTTAACGACCCATTTGGCTAACAGCCATAAATCATGGGAATGGTAATGAATTTGTGAGTAAACTAGTAAAAAAAATGTTCACTAACATAGACCCATGGTAATGGAACTCCATCACCAAACAAGCGAATTCTTCATGAGTTCCTGTTACCACTCAAATACCATCTTGCAACTGGTAATGAAGAAAATGATGGTTTACAGATGACATCACACGATATACAACTTTTTTCTCAAATTAACACACAAATTCATTACCATTCCCATGATTTATGACTATATACCAAAAGTGCTGTAAAAGCCATTTACAAACATTACTTATTCTACATTTAAATAATAATATTCCATACTTTATATAATTATATCAATATAATTTAAACTAGTAATGTCACACCAAATTACAATCCGAGATACATAAAAATGTATCCCATATGGCCTATGTCAATGCCATTCATACATGAAAAGCGTAAGAAGCAATGGAAAGCAACACAAAGAACAAAGTCAACGGCACAAAAAACAAAAACAAAAACTAACTATAGCACAATTTCCAATCAACATCCCCACAAAATCTTCCTTGAAAAAACAAAATTATACAGTATAATCCACACAAATTAGTATATTTTTTCATTATAGTCTAAACTGTAAAAGAATTTACATCAGAAAAGTACCCCTAAAAAACAGAGGATTAACCAGGGTTCTTATTAGTTGCACAAATTAACAAAGAGAATTCAGGTTTACCAATCTTATTATCAGCTAATTTCTTCTCTTCTTCTTCTAACCAAAGCCTACTATCCAACCCACTTCTTGTTCTAAACATGATAAAACCACAACCACCTTTTTTACTATTAGAAACATTATTACTATTATGCCCACCAACTGTTTGATCAAAATACCACCCATACACATCCCACATTACATCAACCAACAACCCATCCACAAATATCACCTGATTTCCTCTAAAGTTCCATTGTAATCTCTTAATCTTAACTACCCTTTTCTTATCTATATACACCGATAACACTGGGCTCCTCGGCCCGTCTTCTTCCGGACAACATTTGATCATAATCTCATGTTCATCTCCGCTGTCATTGAATTTTGCCTTGGAGGATATTTGACTGTTCCATTGCCCGTTGTAATGCTCGCATTGGGAGACCAATGCGAGCTTCGGAACATTCCATTTATCTATCAAACCTCTTACAATAGGGTCATGATCCATGTCTCCAAGGACCAGAGCATACTGGGAATTCACCAAGAGGACGATGTAGAATCCTTTGATTGGCTCCGGCCCGGCTTCGAAATCTGCTGCTGAGAGATCCCAATGGACTGAAATGCTTAACTTCTTTTGATCGTCTCTAAAATCTTCTATGAATTTTGTACCCTTTATTTTGGGTAATTGATGAAACCCTTGTTGGTAATGATTCTCCCTTGACATTTTTTCACTGATTTTGATGAAAAAACCCTGACAAATCATCTTACTACACCATGAAATTGTGACGAACAGACGTTTTTGGTTAGAAATCAGGGTTTTGTATGTACAGGTGACAACATTTTGGATTGAAGGTGATGATTTTGGTGAGATGTAAGACTTGTTTAATGGTCCTGAACAATATGAATCTGAAACTCTTACAGCATGTTCACTATAACAAGTTGCTATGTTTCTCATTTTCTTATGATCAATCAAAAACAACCCAGAAAAATTAATCAAAACCCAGAAAAATAGATCAAAAACCCAGAAAAAGGTCAAAAAATTTCTGGTTTTCGAATGATCTTTTGTGAAATTAAGGAGAGAGAAATTGGAGGATGAAAAAATGAGGAGGAAGAGAATCAGGGTTTTGGGATTGAGTGAGGATAAAGAAGAGGACAAACAAGGGTTAAGGAATTTTTCAATTGGGGGTTTTGTAATAGGAAGGTTTCATGATTTGGGTTTTATTTTTATATTTATTTCAGTTAATAAAAATTTTGATTCTTTGATTTCAAATTATGCTAAAAAGGAAGGATATCAATGGAGGAAAATGAAAGGAAAGCAAACCTTGCAGTCTGACCAGCCCACTGCATTAAATAGAATTCAGTTACATCAAGAATTTTTATTAAAAAATTAAAATAAAAATTATACAAAAAGATGGAGTAAAAAGGGTACATAAAATGATAAAATAAAAACTCTTTCACATTTTCGTTATTAATAGATTCATGTGCTAGCCTGCCTTAACTACTGAAATTAATACAGAGTATTATTCATAAGCTGACATATAGTACAAATGTTTGATTTGAATCGGCAATGTTCTTTTTTAGGTTTGTAAAGATGGCTTCGGTAGTTTGGTCTATATCGTACTCCATATATGCTTTGTGTCGAGCTTGCGTGCTTTGAGTTGGTTAAGCTGGTCCATGACCCAACCGAGTAGCTATCACATCACATAACTAATATATAAAGCTAAACTTTAAGCCAGGTCACATAAGTCAGGTCACGAGACAGCGACATTTGACATTCTAACTTTTCGCCAAGTGTCGCGTCACATTGGATAGATTTAAATACACTTCATAAGATTAAAAAAGTTAGTTTAGAATTTTATTTTGAATCAAATTTGGATAGAATTTTAGAATAAAATTGTTAATTTAGAGTTTTATTTTCAATAAAATAAAATTTGAGTGTCGCACCACGTTGGATAGATTTAAATAGAATTCAGAAGATAAAAAAATAGTTTAGAATTCTATTTTGATAGAATTTTAGGATAAAATTGTTAGTTAAAAGTTTTATTTTCGATAAAATACCAAATTTTTAGATGTACAAATTGAATTATATTTTATTCAAAAAAAATTATTAGATTATAATTCTAAAAAATTATCATATAAATTTACTTTTTTATATCATAATATTTTTTGGAGCGAAGGAAGTACTTCAAGAGTAAAACATACATTTATAATATATACTAACCGGTTAAAATAATATAGTTCACAATCTAAGCTAATAGAATTTTATAACTATGTAGACATGTCAATTAGGGTCGGGTCATGAGTAATTTCGGATTGAGTTACTTCAGGTTACGAGTCAAAACTGTTCAACCCTTGCCTAAAGTTTTGGGTTCGAATCAATCCAACGGGATTTGAACATTTATTTAATTTAATTTATTTTTTGCTAATTTTTTTTTTTTTATGTATTAAATCGAACATTTTCACTAATATTATTAGGCATTACTTTGATATATATAGAATAAAAATTTATCTTAAAATTTAATAAACAACCCGGACATCGCACGGGGCACGATACTAGTAGTTATATATATTCATTCTAATGTAATGATGTTAATAAGTTATGATAAGAATTTGACATTATAGTAGAGATATATACAATATGTAAAGAAAATAAATAAGTTAGAAGATAATAACAATCGTGAGACATCAGATATCTCCATAAGACTACTTCTAAGAGCCATAAAGTTAATCCTGCTTATTTAATCACTTGGTGGCTCGCAAATGTATAAGTTTAATCTACTAGTTCCCCTCAATACAAAATTCCAAATTTGACTTTTAGAGATCTATATGACTAGCTACAAATTTTATATAATTAAAACTATATAGCAACTAGGAAGTATATTAAACTCATCGATCTTCTATAAGTAATGGTTTTTAGATGAATCATCATCGCATCAACACAAGGTATGCACTTAGATACATGCATGTGTCATATTTGTATTTAATTAAGAGAGTGAATGATAGCTTAAATAATTAAATGGTTAGAGTTTTCTTTTCGATTCTAAGATCATCTGTTTTCATAATCCGTTCTTGTGGCTCTCTAAACACTAGAAAAATTAATTAATATACACTCATTTCTTGAATTATTTACACAAAACAAAGGTCAAATAGAAAACACCCAATATATTTATATGTTCGATTGATTTATTAATCTATTTTATTGTTCCATATATAACAAATACAATAGTCATCTAAATTTGAATTTCAGCTAGTAATTTAAACAAAAATGCAAGCGAAACAAGGAGGGTAGGTTGTTATTGTTAATCAAGAAAAAAAAATAAATAAAGAGTGCCCAAAAAAAAAAAAATTGTTTGACTTGATCATCAAATAGAAGAAAGGAAAACTTTTGTATACACCCGGTTTTCAGTAATTTACTGTACATCGGGTACACTTTTGTCAGATGTAGTGTCACTTTTGTCAAATTTAGTGTCACTTCTGTCAAATTTATCAATAAAGCATAAATAACTCTTATATATGTCACGGTAACTTTTGTGCGTTTTAGTGTAACTTTTGCACATTTTATTGTCACTTTATAACGGAGTTTCAGTAATTTACTGATCATCCGTTTTATTTAAAAGTTTGTGTAGAAGAAAAAGGGCTTAGGACAATATTATGTCATTTTATTAGTCCAACGTAATATAACTCCATCACTTCCACATATTCAACTAACAGAATTAATAATTTCAACTTTTAATAAAAATAAAGAAAATAAATCAGAAATGTACAAGAACTAGTCAATACAAACAGTTTTAAGAAGTTTTTTATAAACGAAAAGTTAGTGATTGGCATGTTTCTAGACTGTTATTTAAAAAGACTAGGTTAGATCCCGTGCCATGCACGGTTTTTCAATATTTGTCATAGAATATCAATTTAAAATCTTTTTTTTTTTAATTTTTTCTCAAATCAAGCTAATTAAAATATTTTTTTTTCTTTTTTGAATAAATATTATATTACTTTCTTCATTATGACATTTTTTTTATTTCAAATATGATAATTTTTTATTCACCAACTATGTTAAGTTGAAAAAATATATATATTCATGATTTTTTTTACTATAAATAATCATTATACATTAAAAAGTAATTACTAAGATAGGGATTTATTTTAAACAATGATATGGTTAGATATTTAAGTTTATAAATTTATTATTCTACGATTTTTTTTTTCCTAAAGTTTGAAAGTAAATATTTTGTGTATATTTTCAATCAATTTTTTTACAAAGTTTTAGTTTTTTTTTTAAAAAAAAATATACTAAGGACACACCAGAAGATGACACGTGTCATTGCTGGTGTGTCTTTTAGTATATTGTTATTGATGGGGCTAAGTTAAAGCAGCCTTTTATCACTAAAAAAAATAAAAATCTATTAACTAATACTAAAATAAAACATGCAAATGTCATCAGTTTCTAGAATGTCTTATGTGTCAATTTCTCATTAAAAAGAATTTCCCTCCAAATTTATATATGATGTCATCAATTTTTTTTTTTCGCCTTTTCATTTTACTTGTTATAAACTAGGACCACGTATATATGAAAAGAAAAAATCTGAGAGTGAGGGATAGCTTAAGTGGTTAGACCTTACCTCCCGGTTCCAAGTGATCTTGGGATCGATACTCATCCCGCCCTCGTGGCTCTCTAAACACCAAAAAAAAAAAAAAAAAAAAAAAAAAAAAAAAATCTAAAACTTGACTTTGAGTGTTTGACATCAATATTGTAATGTTGTGTTTCCACTCTAAACGTATAACCTTATTAGATGCTGTAATATTAAATATATTTTGAATAATTATCATTTTAATATATTTTTAATAATATAGTAAATATTACTATAATGTAACATTAAATTATAACCAACCATTTAAAAAAAATTGATGTACATGTTTTCTTATATATATTTATATAACATGTACTAAAAAAATATGAAAAAATACTTATCATCACCGTGCAACGCGCGGGTACTAATCTAGTAAATAAATAAATAAATAAATAAAATAAGTGTATAACGGGTCTGATAAGAGAAATAGGTAAGCTGTCAAGTGCTGATCATGAATACTGAAAGTGCGAGTTTGGGCCCCTTTTAGTGAAAATTGCATAGTACATCAGGGTGCACCATGGGTAAAATTGATCCTTTTATTTTATTTTTTAAAAAAATCAATCTATTCCTTAAGTTATGAGATTTATCTAAATCAGTTACATTTTGTTTAAACTCCAAAATTTAAAGTTTTACGTTCTTCAATTTTTTCAAAATATTCTAGAGTGAGAAATTAAGAGAGAGAAAGTAACGATGATCGGAATTAATCAGAGAATTTACGGAGAATAGTTAACGTATTTTTATTTGTTTATTAGGTTGATTATAATTTCAAAATTTTGCTTATTAGGTTGATTATATTTTGTTATTATATATTTTAAAAATATCACTGTTTTTTTTTTTTCAATTTTGATATTTATGAATTTGAGATCCATATGACGAAGGTTGAAGATGATGTTCTTTATATATATTTTTTTCCAAAGGTTGATGATGATGTTCTTTATAAAGTGTACTTATGTTCGTTATTATAATTATTGAACAATCATATGAATGTTCTTTATTTTTATCTCTCATGTTATTTGATTCGATGTTTTTTTATTTATCCTGTATGTTCTTTGATTTGTTCGGTATATATGTTATTTGAATTATTATAACATTAATTTTAAATACTATATCAATTATTAATTCTATATTTTTTAATATTAATTATCATTATTAACTATGTATTTTTTTTTTAAAGCAGGACCATGAAGCTAAGGTTGATGATGATATTCTTTTGAGAATTGAGATCTCCTCTATTGATGATTATTTTTCAGATCTAAAGATCATCTGTAATTTTATTAAAGAACATGTTAATATTATGTAATGAACATAACTTATTTATATTATACCTAGTACCTACCACGATCTAAAGACAAAATTCAAAGAACATTTTACAATAAGCAATGAATATTATCTGACAATAAAAGTACATTGCAATTACAATCAAGGAACATGAACATTTAAAATAATGTATTAAAATATCTAATATAATAAAAAAAAATCATTATATGGTATAATTATGGACATAGGGAAATAATATAGTTTTAAAAATTAATTGTACATTACAAATAACTATAAAGTACATCATGCTTTCCAATAAAGAACATTATTAAATCACATATAGAACATCACAAGAAAAATATAAACCGAACCTACAATGAATATTATAACTATATATATAATTGGTGAAAAATATGAACGAAATAAAAAAATTTGAAAGCTGAAATTCTTAAATTGAAATTAAAATTTTGAAATTTAAAAACGAAATTTTAGATTATTGTCGGGTGAAATGTTAGAGAATAAAAAAAATATGAGAAACTGCATTTTTGGAGACAGAGAGAAACTGATTTTGGAAAATGATAAATTTTGTAATGATTTTATCAGTTAATGTGAGTCATGAGTAGATCTTTTCCGTAATTAAAGATTTGTGTTGAGAAAATCTCGCGTTCTTTTTATCTTAACTTAATGTTCTTTAGTATATGCATGTTCATTATTTACTAATATGATGTTCTTTCCGCTTTTTTTTTATGCTTATTTGGTGCCTGCATTTTATGAAGAAGAGGATGTCGTTTTTGCCCGGGTGTACCGGTGTACAGATCACGAATTACCCTTTTAGTCTTTTACTCATAAACTGTCCTTTCATTAAATGGTAATTGGGTCAGCCCGTAAAACCTAGCTACGACACATCAAAGCAAAATTGATTTAAAATAATACCAACTATTTATGGTATATGCAATACAATACAAATTTAACTATTTACTATTAGTGATATCATTTACTATATGTACAAAATAGTATATCGGTCACCAAAAAACTATTTCGAGGAAATTTCATCTATATATGTATTATATTTTTTATATGATCTTATTTTTAATTTTTTTTATTAATTTTCTGTTTTCTTTTCAAAATAAATAAATAAATAAATATCATGTTAACAATTTACTTTATAAACCAATTAATAATGCCCACCCTTTGTTAAGCTTTTTTATTTTATTTTTTTGACTTGTAATATGTATTTAAATATTTTTTTTTTCAAAATACCTATATTAATTTTTGCTATCACAAAATAGTAAATAGAGTAATTAAAATGGATTATTATGTTGATATATTTAGTTTAAAAATATATAAAAATTTCCAATTTCCCAACATTCACGAACCAAAATAATGTGGGGAAATTTTGGATTTTTAATCAATTTTTTAAACTAAATACTACCTCTGTTTCATATTTTATTGCAACTTTGAGGTATTATTTGTAAGATATAAAATATTCCAAAGTTGCAAAAATTATGAAATGGAGGTAGTATATCAAAATAATAATGCATTAAAATACCTTATTTACTATTGTTTAGTAGTTGAAAAAATTATTAATTTGGATTGTACGTCAAAGGAAATTGTTAACATAACATGTATTTTGAAAAGAAATAGAAAACTAATACAACAACAACAACAACAACAACAATAATACACCGTAGTAGTAGTAGTAGTAATAATAATAATAATAATAATAATAATAATAATAATAATAATAATAATAATAATAATAATAATAATGCCCACCCCATTTGTTATGCTTTATTGGTGACACGTTGATGGTGGGAAAGGTTTTACAGTTGATTATGGAGGAAAGGTCTCGTTCTGGGTTATGTCTTAATGCAGAAAAATCTGAAGTTTTCTGGCCTACATAATACCCTCGAAGCAGGCTTGTGGGTGTCTTTCCACCTAATATTGCTCGAACTTTGCGTGGTGTTAAGTTGCTTGGTACGGTGGTCCCACTAGTTCCGATTTTGGTTTTTGTGGTGAGCTTGTGATGCAGAGGGTGACAAAGACCATTAACCTTATGGATAAGGTCGCTATGCTGGATGATCCTCAATGTGAGTTATTGTTACTTAGGGCATGTACCGGAGTTTCTAAACTCTACTTTGCATTGCGTTCTTGTCCTCCTAATACTTTTGAGGACCCAGGTTAAGTATAATGCATTGTTGTGGGTAGTGTCTTTTGAAGACAAATCATCACTAGTAAAAATGATTGATTTGTCAGATTTATTGCTCGTAAGCAAGATAATGAGATCCTGGGGAGTTGTGTCTGTACTTACAGACAAAGCCGTTAGAGCATTCATAAGAGAATTCCTATGTTCTTTAGAAGTACTTAGGAGTTCCCAAATGCTAACGTTCGCCTTGGATTGGCGAAGTTGTTTGACCAATGGATCTGCCACCTTAAGTGGAGGTGGTATTGAATTTTGAACTTGACCTTCAGTTTGATTTTGAGTGGTCAAAGATCCATTTGGTGGTGCTTGATAAACTCGCCCAGAACGAGTTAGATGATCTATCTCATTTGGGTTAGTTGTAGGACTCATGAACCAACTTTCTTCTAGAGGCTTTGAGTGTGCCTCCATTTCAAGATGTTCCATGAGTTGTGCTTGATGCCATTGTTCATCCTAGGAGAGGTTTGATAAATCTTGTGATTTCTCCAAGAAATGATCCCAATCAAGCGCTCCAATTGTCTCATTTTGTAGACAAGATGGAGGTGGATGGGACGGCGGCGTACTTAGAGACATATAAGTCTTGAAAAAGTCGTCATCCCATAACCCACACACTTCATTAGTTGCCCCTACGAGTGTTGTGGTTAGAGGCTTCCTTATAAGTGTGATACAGTCTAAAGGATTGAATGTATCACTTCCCATATACTCCTCATCAATGTGAAATGCCCCTAATGGGGATACATTATTGTTGGGCTTAGGCGTGGGAATTCTCCCATTGTCTAATAAATCTTGTACCTTGTGTTTTAGGACATAGCAACGTTCAGTATCATGCCCAACGCCTCTATGATAAGTACAATAAGTATTGCCATCCCATTGGGAGTATTTTTTTTTTCTGGTGGAGTGGGTGCGTGGCATTGGCCCTGTTGGTGCAAGTAAACCTTTTTTGCTTAATTTTTCTTGCAACTCTTTGTAACTCACAGGGAATTGTGTAAATTTTCTTTCTTTTTTCCATCTTCTTCGAGGATCATTACTGTGATATTGAGTTGTGCTATTATATTGCGTAGTAGTCGCCAATCCATCAATAGAGGATGAAGTATTATCATTCCCCCTTTTGTAGTTATTCTTAGGTTGATGATGATGAGGTTTATTTGCTTTTTCTTTAGCAAGATCATCTTCAATCCTAGTAGCCACAGAATAGACCTTTTGAAAAGTGTCTAGACCAAGGTAGCGTAGATGTTTGTTGTACTTTTCATGACAATTGTCAATGAACTTTTGTACTAACTCGAGTTCAGATGGCCTTTGGGCAAGTTTAGCCGCCTTTTCTCGCCATCTACCATAGAAAGCAAGGAAACCTTCATTGTCGCCTTGATTAAGCATTTCAAGTTCACGTAGAGTCGATTTGAACTCTACATTACTCTCATATTGGATAATGAAAACCGAGACTACATCTTCCCATGTTGTTTTGAATTTTGGATCTAGCCCATAGTACCACTCTCTTGCGGTTGGGTCTAGAGATAAAGGGAAAGTCAAAGCATAAAGCTTAGGATCAACTCCCTTTAATGCCATAGTGCCAGTAAAACACATTAAATGGTTTTGTGGATTATTGGTCACCTTGAATATTGGCAAGTTCGTAGCTACGAACTTTTCTGGTAAAGCAAATCCTGTAGGAGCAAACTTTTCTGTGTCGAAGTACTTGTTCCCCATTGTAGAACGAAGAACAAGATTCTCCAACGACTTTTCTTTGATGGATAGTTGTTCCATCTTTTGTTGCAAGGACAAAGTTTCGACATTTTTCTTTTCAGCCTTTTCAAGTTTCTTAATTTTTCTCTCCTCGGCCTCTTGAGCCTTTTCTTCTCTCAAACGAGCAATCTCTTCTTTAAGTTGCTCTATGGTTGACATTGTTGTTGGACTAGAACTAGTTGTCGAGGGAAGGTGGTTTGAAAGGGGTGGATTGTTTGATGGTAAACGTAGAATGCGAGCTCCCGGGAGACTTCGCTCCCAAGCTTGAAAACCGGCCCTAAAAGAAGTACGAAAAGATAATTAAATCGATACGCTTGTTTAGGGGACAAAAGAAGAAGAAAGAACACAATATATATTTGAACGGATAACATCACCTTTAAACAACTCTTCAATGAAGATATTGTTTGAACGAGCCAATTTGTTTTTCGAAAAATTAAAAAGGCTCGTAACAGTAGGCGCGCAAGTAACTAGGTTGCACGCAAAAGGCGCGCGCATCCCTGGCTCTTGCGCTGGACGTGGTAACGTAACTCAATGAGTTGCGCGCGCCACCTGCTCGTGCAACTTTTTTTTTTTTTTTTTTTTTTTTTAATTCGAGCAGGTTTTTTTTTTCATCATTTTTTGATTTTTTTATGTTACCCCTCGAATACGACTCAAAATTACGAAGGGACAACTTCGTAATTGGGAATCTAAACCAAGTTAAAAGAAAGAAAAAAGCTATCCTAAACACGACACACATAGTCATGTAATTACATAAGCATACAATAAGCCAAGGTTCACACAATGCATTTCTAAGGTTGTAAGCTTGGTTGTCCAAAGGTACCATATCTTAAGGAACGATGCACAAATCAATCACTCAACGTGTTGACTCATGATATAGCCCTCTGTAGACATCTACTTTTGGCCTCCTGTCCCGACAGTAAGTGCAATGTTGATAAATAAAGCCATCTTCGCGTTGGATCAAAGTGAAGAATACTTATGGATAACCGGTTAAGCCACAAAAAACAAAAGACTAGCCCGAATAAAAGAACAAGACCAATACAAGGTCCAAATAACTAAACCCGATCATAATTAGGCTTGAGCCCGTGCTTAAAACCTAATAATGACGGATTTAGGAGCGTCTAGGTTAAAATTTAAGCTGCCGCGGAAAATGTCGCGCGTATCTCATAAAGTCGCGCTCAGCTGTCGTGCACAACTTATACCGTTATGCGCAGCACTACGCGCAACTTCTGGAGATGCGCTCGCGAAAGATTTAGAATATCAAAATATTGGAAAATCGAATCTTACCATAGAGCTGCGCGCAAGACAAATAACTGCGCGCGCGACTTATTCACTTGCGCGTGGCTGCTGCGCGCAACTTATCCAGTTGCGCGCGACACCTGCTGCGGCAAAATTCTCTTAACCCTAAACCTAATCATTCCCTATAAATAAGACCCTAATCCGAGGCTTAAACACACAGAAAATAACCTAAAACGCTGGCAGAATACTTGTGAACTTGTGCTTCCTAACCTTCTTGTCCTAAACACTCACCCCTTTGATACTTTGTTACTACGTTGGAGGTTCCCCAACAAAAAGGAATCCATAAGTGTTCTTAACGGAGATCTAGCAAAGAGAAGTGGTAAATTCCCGAGCACTTAGTTAAATCACGTTTATTTTCTTGTTTAAAAGAATCTTAATTAATTAATTAGTGTTGTTTGATCACCTTTAAAATAATTAATTTATCAATTCCATATAGCATCTTTCGTTAAATAAAGATTAGAATTGAATAAAATAATTGTTGGTTGATCAATTAAGCCAAGGCGAATATTATTTATTTTCTTGTTCTTTTCACGAATTTAATTAAATAAGAATAACGACCTTACGATGTAATTCCTACGTGAATTGATGTGTGTAAATAAAATCAACTAACATAGTTTTAGGTATCACGTTGCTTATATTGTTTGGTGATGAAATTGTGCAAAGGAAGAGCTAGTAGAGGCCGCACTAGGGCTAGGATCGCGATTCCCCCTCTAAAGGGAACGTTATCTTAGTACCCTCGCTCTCGAACTCATTTCTGGTTTATGTAGACCAATTTGGGCATGGGTAAACTTATGATTCATGTTAAATATCCCTTGAACTCGATCTACTTGGGAGAAAGGCATGAACGAGGTTTATGGGTTTTCCTAAAACTCATTAACGACTCCTACTTGTTCCTTACAAAAAAGCGTGTATGATAGAATCATTTCTAATTCAAGGTCCCCTAAACAGTCAGGAATTCAAATCCTAATACACCCTAACAAGTGTAAAGTCCTAGGCTTTAAAGGGCCATGGGCATTTAAGGAGAGGACCCCGTAGACGGGAACACCCTCCTTACACCCTCCCAACATTTTGTTGGTGATATGAGTGAGATGATTATTATTGATTTCAAAATAGAAACCTAGTGTTGGAAACCCCTAGTGAATGAGCCAATCCCCAAAGGTTATAGTGTGCTATGATTATGCATGATGCAATGTTGCTTGTTTGGTTTTTACTTTTGTGAAAAAGGAAGATATTATGCGTTCAAGTCTCGCTCTCTAACTAGAGATTATCCAAGTTAATTCTCGTTACAACTCATAGGCAATCTAGTGTTGGAAACCTTGAACCATAACTAAGAACTAATCTTGTAACCTCTAAGTCCCTAGTGGAGTTGCCATTGTAAGGACGGTGTTCCCATTGTAGGGGATCTTAAATTCCCATGGCCCTTTAAAAGCCTAGGACTTTATACTTGTTAGGGTGTGTAGGTTTCGTTCGAAGTGCGCCTACATTAAAGCATGTGTGAATATGCTTGGCACTCATAGGAAGTGGGAATTGACATAATACGATTAGGGACAAGGAAAGTAGGGAGCCGCCAACAAGTTTTTAAGGAACTTGTAAACCGTTCACAGATCATAAAAGGCAACCACGATAAAGGGACAACGCTAGGAAACAACGATTGACCCATGAAGGTTACACCCCATTCATAATCCATGATATTACTAACTCCATATGGTTCGAAACCACAAAAGGAGGATCGAGGATGATGGTACGAAGTGATTCATGGAGTCACATTCGCCCGTATTGGCCTCTACTCGATTCTTATAGTGAAAAGTGATTCATGTGATCTCAAAGGCATACAAATAAAGATTCAATTTGCTCCAAACTATTATTAAGATAAATTGGTTTAATATTAATGCAACATGTAACTCTAAAATATTAGTGATCACTTGAATTAATAACAAGATTAAAAATAAAGGAACCTAAACCGATTGTCCAAATTATCTTATTAGGCGTGATTTTCAATTACATATTCCCTTTAAACATGCAATATGGTGATCAATAAATAATAATAGAATAAAAATTAATATGGGAAGCAATTCAACAATAACAGCGTTAGTCAAATCAAATAAAAATAACCTAATCATGATACTAGCAATATTAAAATAAAATAAGAGTAATTAAATTGATTAATTACTCACATTCTGCGCGTTCCTTTAAATTGCTACATTATGAATAAACTGTTAGTAACTTCAATAAAAAATATAAAGAAAATGAAAATTAAATTAAATTAAAAGTAGATTTGATTTGGTCCAAACCCTCAGTTAATTATACCTTTCACGCCTTGGTTTAAGGGCGGAATCTCGGGTTAAGTATGAACTCCTTGGAGTGCTTAAGGGAAGTATTTTGAGAGAATAGGATGACTAGTATTTAAGCTAAAGAGGGAGAAGAGAACTATTTTGTGATCAATATTTTTGATGAAAAAAAGGAAGATATGACCTCTATTTATAAGGAAAAAAGAAGGGTCGAAAAAACAAGATAAGATCCGAATTAAATCAGAAAAAAACTCAATAGACTGCAGTTATTGCAGTTTTTGTTTTTATCATATCTTTTGATCCAAAAATCAGAATAAGATAAATAAGATATCGTTGGAAAGCTCTTGAAGTATACTTTATAACCCAATTAGAATAAGATTAAAATAATTTGTAGAATAAAAGATATGGCCGAAATAGTGAGACAGTGTCAGTTTTGGATAGAGTTTGATATTTTTATTCATATCTTTTCCGTTATAGCTCGGAATTGATATTATAATATATCATTGGAATAATTTCAAGGGGTATTCAAACATAAAAGATTTGGATAAAAACTGTGAGGCAAAAAAAAAAATATCTGTATATCTTTGAACGTCTTTCAATTTGAATAGAATTAGGACTTTCAAAAAGAAAAGCTTTATTCAATTTCAAACTCTTTAATCTTATCTTTTCAAAAAGGATAATTAAGATATTTTAGAAGCTTATAGAAGCTTCCAATTAATCCTAATTGGTTTAGGAATGAGATTAAATAATTTGGACCCTCCACATGATCAATGGGTCGTAGGTAAGGTGGGCTCAGGTTCGGTTTGGGATCAGTTTAATATTTTGGTCATACTTTATTCGTTATAACTCGGATTTGGGCTCATAATATATCGTTGAAAATATATTTTCAATCCCCATCCAACTATTCAATCATTGGACCTATATTATGGACTAAAAAAACAGGTGTAAACGTTTTTATAAAAAGGACACGAAATGAACGATTTTAAAGGACACGAAATGCATTTTTTTGGTTTAAAGGCACGAAAAGAGGAAAATAAGTTATGGTTTGGGGATATGGGCTAGGAGTTGGGTTGGTTTATGAAATTTATTAGATAGAACATGGATTTAAGCACGCCAAAGATTAAATACTCAACCTGTATACACCCATTTGTGTCTCCCCAAAACCAAACCCAGTTATAAGTACCTTTCGCGTCGAATCATAATCGAATGAAGTGAAAGTGTGGAAAGTTTAGTGTTGCGGATAGTTTTAATTTCTTTACTCTCTCTCGTTTTTGAAAACTTATTTTAAGAAAAAAGCCAATCCAGTTTGGTTGGTCCATGATATGGGTCGAATAGTAGTGTAGTTGGATGGGGCTTGACAAGAGCTTTCCAACGATATATTATAAGCCCAATTCCGATGAATATTGAGGAAATTATGGCCAATTTACTTAAGTGGGCCCGATTTGAGCCTTATAAGCGGCCCAATGATCTAGGGGAGGGCCTAATATGATTTATCATTCTTAATGCAATTAGGAATGGTTTTAGTCTTCTAGAAGGTTCTTTTCATTCCTAATTCAATTAGCATTGATAAATTGACTTTTGTTGACTTTTCAGAGTTTTAATTTAAATCAAAGAGCATTTTTGAGGGAAATACGATTTTATCCTCTTGTACGGCAATTTTTATCTGATTTTAAGAAAACGCGTGATTTTCTGAATCAGCGTCAAACGCCAGCTGTAGCGCCTGGCGCCAGCATTGGCGCCTGGCGCTAGTGTTGGCGCCTGGCGTTAATGGCTAGCGTTGGCGCCAACTCAGTTTTATCTGCGCCAGAACTCTGTTTTGATATTTTATCTTTTTGGCTGATTTTTCTTTATAAATAACGTCGTAAAAACTCCGTTTTGATACACCAACTCTCATCAAGATTCTCTTGATTTCTCTCTCTTTCTCTCTCTTTTTCTAAACTAGCTTCTCTCAAATACAAAATTCCGCATTCATTAGGCCTAGATACACCTAGCCATATTCGAAGTTGCCTTCGCCCTATACGTGAAAGGTTTAATTTCTGAGGGTTTGGTCCCAAATCTTTATTTCCATTATTTAATTTAATTGTTTTAATTATTATTTTCCTTGAAGTTACTAATGTGTGTATGTTGTCATTAGAAAGAGGTACGAGGCATCAAAGTAAGTACTTTAATGGTTTTTACTGATGTTATGATATAGAGTTCATGCTTAGATTGTTATTATGATTCCTAGTATCATGTCTAGGGTAACTTTAATATCAAGTATGATTAAAAGTATGATGCTTCCTATGTTCTTCCTAATATTTATGATTGTTAGTATCATGTTAGGGTTAAAGATTTGATCTTTATTGCTTAGTGACATGCTAGGGTTTGTTATTAATCTTGTTAGTATCATGCCTAGGATCTTGCTATTATTATTATGCTTTAACATGAACATGTTTATTATTATTATTATTATTATTATTATTATTATTATTATTATTATTATTATTATTATTATTATTATTATTATTATTATTATTATTATTATTATTATTATTATTATTATTATTATTATTATTATTATTATTATTATTATTATTATTATTATTATTATTATTATTATTATTATTATTATGTTGCTTGATTATATATTGTTATTGCTTGATCACGCCTTTTATGCATGTTTAAAGGGAATTGGTACTTGTAATCACGCTTAATAAGATAATTAATAATCTTGTTAGGGTTAATTTGATTATAATTCGAGTGATCGCCAATAATAGTTTTATTGTGCATTAATATTCAACCAACATAGATAAACAAGTTTAGGGCCAATCCTATTGGTTGCGTGTTAGTCAAAAAGCGCACATGAATACGATCAGAGTAAAGTAGAGGCTTATTATTAGGGCAGGTTCAATCTCTTTTAGGTTGGATTTGTACCTTCATCCTCGAACCCTTATTAGGTTCAAGACCTTATGGAGTTGACGATCTCTTGGATCGTTAAGGGGTGTAATCTTCACCCTGTGAACGGTTTACAAGTTCCTAAAACTTGTTGGCGATTCTTTGTTCTATCTTCTTCCCTTTAGGACGCCACCGTACTTTAGTGTATGATCACAGTGGGGTTCAAGCTAGGGGTTAACGCTTGAAATTATTCCCTACAATTTTTGGCGACTCCACTAGGGAGGATTTCTATTTTAATTCCTGAATTTGTTTCGGCAATGATTTTAAATGAGTGGATGAGACTCGAAACGTTCTAAGTATTTCATGTGCGTAATTTTGATTAACATTATTGTCATATGCATAAAAAATATCTCATTGGAAAGACCATCCGTAATGCGTTAAAAACATAGGATTTTACATGTAGGAAATTTGAGAAATATCTTTCACAACTAGGACCAAAATAACACTGCGCGAAACTGGAAAATTTTATCGAGCACAGAAAGCTGCTGAGGCATGTAGGAATTAGCGTCAACGACCAGAGGATTGGCGCCATATTTTTTACTGTAGCGCCAGACGTCAATATTGGCGCCAGGCGCTACAGCTAAAATTTGGCGCCAAGCTCTGTTTGCGAACACCAAATTCTTCCAATTCCGAGCCAGAAATATGCGTTCTAATTTCGACCAGTTTTTTCGTATTGTTTGCTCGATCCTATTTCCTGATTGAATTTTTCTCACTTTTCTGAAACCCATATGTGTTCTACATATGGACATAACCCTCAGGAATTCATGCTCCATCTACCTGATTGAACGCTCTGAGCAACAAAGGGTACATCCGAGAATGTTGAATTCACCAAACCATGGAAGCGAGTTTTTTCTTAACTCGCGGTGTCCCATCCACTCGCGCCAACCCTTCATGGTTAGGCTTCCGCGCGGTGCATCCGGACAATTAACCATGGACCCTCTATTGACTAAACCATATCCCGAACTTTAGAGAACTCGAGCCATGGTTAGGTTGCAAACTCATTGCATCATATTGTGCATACTTGACTAATTGTGCATTATTTGTTATGCATATATATGTTTTCTTAACCGTTTGTTTGGCTTGTGTTGAGATTAAATAAATTAATGACTTAAAGAACTTTGCCTAATTAATTAATTAATTAATTTGAGTCAATAAAGTCTAATAGTTTAATCAGAATGGACCTAGTACGACTTTAGGCATACCCCTGTTGATTAATAACACCGAAAACAGTCCCATATTGAAGCTCCAGCATTGGCGCCAAAGTCTGGACTGTAGCGCCTCTCTGTGGAGTTTGGCGCCTGGTGACATCTCTGTCGTCTGGCTCTACGCTACACATAGCGACGCCAGTCCTGTCGTTTTGCCGACAGTTCGAATTATTGGTCGAGTCATCACCTAGTGTCTAATTAACTAGTTTGCTAATTAATTCGGTTAATTTTCGCTGTCAATAGTACTTGGTTGAGTCATTAATCGAGTTTAGGCACTAAGTCCCATGGTCTTAAACAAGAGTCCAAACATGTCACTTACACTCAACGCACACACCAATACACACACTTTGACCATGTCTAAGGGAGTCTTGCATGCGCGTTTTTTCCGTCATTCTTTTAGGGGGGTAAGTCAGATATTAATCCTCCAATTTAAAAACTATACTTAGATCCCTAAAAATATGTACATTATTTTTGGCAAAAATATGTACCCTTTTTTTGTTTCCTCTTTAAAGAACCGTAAAGTCAAGTCGATTTGAGTCAAGTAATTAAAACGCAAAATGGTTTAAATTACAGCGCGTGGTCAAGAAAGGAAGGACGGTTAATCAAAGACAACCTCTTCGTACAAGTCCAACTTTTCGACAAACCCATAGCTCGTAAGAGGAAAGCTAAGACCATAATGGCAACACAAGAAGAAGTCAATGAGCTTAGGAAACAACTGGTTACCGTGACTGAAACACTGAAGCTCCTCACACTTAAGATCGATGATCCCGTGAAACAACAACAGATGGACCTCATGCAAGAGAGTCTAAGCAAGCTATCTAGCGACTACAAGTTTCAAGGGCTTACTTCACAAGGGGTCCCGGTGGACAAAGATCTTCTTCCGCAGAAGTTCAATGCCAACGACATCCCGAAATTCAGAGCAACTGATAATCCTTATTTTCATTTAAGAGCATTCGAAACGATAATGAGTATTAAGGGTATCGATAAGAAGGTTTTCCCCTCTCTGTTCTCACTATCTCTCGAGACCGTTTGCCAACAATGGTTCTTTTCTCTCGAGAAATAAAAGACCTCTACCTGGGAGTCCATAGCAAATGCTTTCGTTGATAGATACAAGTGCAACATTCAAGTTGAGACTGACCATAAGGAACTTGAAATCCTCAAGCAGAAAGAGAACGAAGGCTTCACCTCTTTCTTTAACAAATGGAGTGAAACCTCAGCTAAGATGATTGAGGTTCCAAGTGAAAAAGAGTCTGTAAGGTTGTTCATCAAGAACCTTCAAGGAAAATATTCCAAGCATCTCAAGTATCAAAATAATCTCCATACCTTCAAGGCCGTCTACGACATTGGGATCAATATTGAAGACGACCTGGCTAAGTTAAAAGCTGCCAACAATAACTCTAACAGTGGCTGGAAAGGAAAGAAGAACGACAATCCTTCTTCTTCCAAAACCACCCACTCAAACAACGTTAGCACTTTTAATTTAGGTGAAGTCCTTGCTATGAACAATCAAGGACAAAAGAAACCATTTAGGAGAAACTTTACTCCTATTGGCATGAGTTATGACACCACATTTGATCGATTAAATGCAAAAGGTCTTATAACTCCTATTGAGCCATTTGGGGACCCACCAGTCGAAAAGAGGTCGGCTAATTGGAACCCCAATGCACACTGTAAGTATCACCAAGGTAGGGGCCATCTCACCAAAAATTGTTGGAAGCTTAAGGAAGCTATCCAAGACTTAATCGATAACAACAAGCTACCATTGCCCCCTTCCAGTAAGAAGCCAAGCATTGATAATGCACCTCTCGCTCATGCCTTGGCTATCTCTGATGAGGAAAACGAGGTTGACCCCTCGTCTCTTATTAAACTTGTCAAAGAAATCCATGCCATTGAAGAAGACGAGAAGATATTCTTCCACACCATGGATAGCCTTTCAGAACCGGCAAGTAAAGAAGACATACAATCGCTCACACTGTCTATGATTGAAGGGTCGCGTTTGCTACGTGAAACTCTCAAAGCTATAAAAGAACTTCAAAAGAAATATGACGAGGTTCCACTCCTGAGATGAACCCAAGAGAGAATTCACACCTATGAGAACGACTTATGAGGCAAAGCGTTTTACTTTACAAGTCACTGAAAAACCCAAGAAGATTAATAGGATTTACACTCCAATTGGGATCCCATATGCAGAAATGTTTGAAATGTTCTCCGAGAATGGCGAGATCAAACCTCTCGAACCAAGACCATTCGAATCATTGAAAAAGACAGATAGATATTACTGTAAGTATCATCAATCAGGGGGTCACACTATCGAAAACTGTTTCAAATTTAAGGATTTAGTTCAGAAAATGATTGATGAAAAGAAACTAGTCCAAGTTCCACAAGAAGACGATGCAACCATTAATGGAGTTTGGGACAGTGATGAAGAAGACGTCTATCTAAAAGACATAGTAGGAACTCCACATTCTGTGTCATACGCCATGGATGACTTTTGGGTTGAAGAAGACTCATCGGTAGACGTCCTCACAAGATCCGGGAGAATGCAACCTCCCGTTTCAACACAACATATGCCGACCACACAACAAGTTCCGATACCTATCATTGAAGACAATGATATCGTTAAGCATTTTAAGAAGACATAAGTTGAGATGAACGTATGGAAACTTTTGGTGACATCTCGAGAACATAGGTTGGCTGTAATGAATGCCTTGGACAAAATTGGGATAGATTCTGACACTACTCCAGAGGGGTTAGCCAACTTCCTCACAAGTGATCTTCCTAGTCCAATTAATTTGATCACCTTTTCTGACAAGGATTTACCTCAAGAAGGTGACAAACATTACAAGGCATTAAACCTCACAGTAGTTTGCAAGAGAATGAATGTTCCTATGACTCTTGTAGACAATGGATCGGCCATCAACGTCTGCCCACTTAGAACTGCGAGGATGCTAGGCATAAGGGATGAAGATTTAACTCCGTCTACACAAGGAATAAGGGCCTACGACAACACTCGACGTCAAGCTCTTGGTAAAATTACCCTGAACGTAACGGTGGGAGCAATAGAACATGCTACTATTTTCCAAGTTGTAGACATTAAAGCTTCGTTCAATTTACTGTTAGGCGCCCTTAGCTTCATGACCTAAAGGCCGTCCCCTCATCTCTCCATCAACAAGTAAAATCTATAGTTGGGGGAATTCCTATCACCATCGATGCTTCGCCTATGAGGATCAAGTCTATAGAAAATCCAATCATTAATGTGGAGCACAACGAGGATGATGAAGACTTATAGGGATTTAACGAAGAAGTCTCCTTAATCCAGGAGGATGAAAGGACCCCTCTTTGCCATGACCCCTATTCCAACATGGTTGTAAATGCTATGCTGAAGAAACAAGGACATTTTTCTGGGATGACCCTAGGAAAGAAGAAAGGAATAGCAAAGTCGCTGGAGTCACCTGGCCTCCCTAAGTTAGACACTTTCGGACTTGGCTTCGTAGAGACGCTCGCATTCAAAAGAAAGAAATCCCAATGGATTAGAACCTTCTTACACTTAATGGTCAATTTATACAAGAAGGAGAGGACTATCCATGCCATGAATTTCCCGAGCCATTTGTTGTAAATGGCATAAGGAAACCGGGATTTGAGATTTTCTTGGACTGTTACTTCACAGATGAAATCCCAACTCCTGTCCATAAGGAGAAAGCACCCCCATTCTTTGACTTTAACGTCATGAGATTACTATTCGGGCGATAAAAGAATGAGCCAACTTAAAGAGAAGACAACTCCTCGCTCATTCAGACAGTCCTACAAAGTGAAAGCTTCGATCCCTCGAAGCTAATCACTCCAGCTGAAGGATCACTACAAGGGTGGCGCAAGACTATCAAGGTGACTACTCCAAGCGGAAGAAAAATATCCATCACAATAGGGCAAGGACCAATGTTTGAACAGTCGTATGAGTCAGAGTCTGAGTCTGAGTCAGAGTCCCTCCCTATAGAGTCTTCTAGGTCCTTAGTAGTAGCACCTTCCCTTCCTATTTCTTCTCCTAGAATAGTTAGTGATGAAGTCCCTGAGGACATATCACTCTTTGATGTAATGATCTCAGAGTATAATAATATTTCTCCTTCTCCTTATTTCTTGTGTTCTTCTCTAACCCAAGATGACGAGCATTGCTTAACTAACAGCGAAAAAGACAAAGAACTTATTAAAGCAATGGAAACACTTGAAAAGAAAACACCGGTAATTGAAGAAACTAAAACGGTTGATATCTCAAATTATTCAACCAATAAAAAAGAAGTTAAAATCGGATTAACACTAAGTGAACAAGAAAGTTTCGATTTAATTAACTTAAAGAATTTATCGATGTATTTGCTTGGTCATACGAGGATATGTCAGGCATTAATAGAGAAATAGCTTAACATACTATACCACTAATTCCAGGAATGAAACCCGTAAAACAAAAGTTACGTCGAATGAAACCCGACGTAGCTCTTGAAATAAAAGAAGAAGTCCAAAAACAAATAACTGCAGGTTTCATCAAGGTATCCAAATACCCCGAATGGGTCGCCAACGTCGTCCCAGTTCCGAAAAAAGACGGAAGGGTAAGAATGTGTGTCGACTATCGAGATCTAAATAAGGGAAGTCCAAAGGACGACTTCCCTTTGCCACACATCGATATTCTAGTAGATAACACGGCAAATCACGCGCTCCTCTCGTTCATGGATGGGTACGCAGGTTACAACCAGATTCTCATGGTAGAAGAAGACATGGAGAAAACAACTTTTATAACACCATGGGGCACTTACTGCTACACGGTAATGCCATTCGGATTGAAAAACGCGGGTGCTACTTACCAACGCGCAACAACTGCCTTACTCCATGACATGATGCATAAAGAAGTCGAGGTATATGTCGACGACATGATTGTGAAATCAAAAGACCATCCAGGCCATCAAGTAACCTTAAGGAAATTTTTCGAAAGGCTAAGAAAATATAATATAAGGTTGAATCCATCTAAGTCTGCTTTGGAGTTACCTCAGGCAAGCTTCTGGTTATGTCATAAGCTCTCGAGGAATAGAGATAGACCCAACCAAGATCAAAGCAATCATGTCAATGCCACTGCCCAAGACTGAGAAACAGATTCGAGGATTTATTGGCCGGTTGCAATACATAAGTAGGTTCATATCAAAATTGACGACAAATATGTGAACCAATCTTCAAAAAGCTTAAGAAGAATGTACCAGTGGTATGGGATGATGAGTATCAAAAAGCCTTTGAAAAGATCAAAGCCTATCTTGCAAATCCTCCCGTATTAGCACCAGCAATTCCCGGAATACCTCTTAGGTTATATTTGACGGTTACCAAAGAGACAATGGGAGCTATGTTAGCACAAGAAGTAGAAGGCAAAGAAAACGTAATCTACTATCTAAGCAAGAAGATGCTCGAATACGAAGCACACTATACACCACTTGAGAAGTTGTGCCTCGCCTTGGTGTGGGCCACAACCAAGTTAAGACATTACATGCTAGTGCATACCGTCTTCGTAGTCTCCCGATTAGATCCACTCAAGTATCTATTTGAGAAATCTACACTCAATGGACGCATATCGAGATGGATAGTCAATCTAGCCCAGTTTGATGTAAGGTTTATGCCACAAAAAGCTATCAAAGGATCCGTGGTGTCAGACTTTCTAGCAGACTTTCCAATAGAAGACTCGACGCCAATACAAGACAATGAATTTCCAGATGAAGACTTAATGGTCACTGAAGATGATACTTGGACCTTGTACTTTGACGGAGCCTCAAACCAAAAGGGATGTGGCGTTGGAGTATTACTAGTATCACCTAAAGAAGAGCATGTTTCCAATCTCCATAAAGCTTGATTTCGACGTTACCAACAATGCTGCTGAATATGAAGCATGCGTGGTAGGCCTTGAAACAGCTTTGGCATTGGGAGTAAAAAAGTTAAGGATATTCGGAGACTCTTCTTTGATTATCAATCAAATATCTAAAAGGTGGAAAGTAAGGAGCGAAATTCTAGCCCCTTACCAAACCTATCTGGAAACTCTCACCGATCAGTTAGAGAAGGTAGAATACACATATCTACCTAGGGAAGAAAATCAATTTTCTAATGCCTTGGCAAGACTAGCCTCAATGGTTAGGATTCCCACGGAAATCGAGCAAATTTCTCTAACTAAAGAAAAAAGGCACAAACCAGCATACATCTAGGCTATAGAAGACGACGAAGTAGTCCAAGACGAAGAAGAAGAAGAAGAAGAAGAAGAAGAAGAAGAACCGTGGTACACAGATATACTCAATTATGTCACCAAAGGAGAATACCCTCCCCATGCTGACAAAAGAGCAAAACGAGCATTAAGACTCTTGGCTTCCCAATATGTACTCATAGACAACGAGTTACATAAAAGAGTACCTAAGGGTCGAGCTCTCTTATGTTTAGGGAAAAAGGATGCACAAAGAGAAATGAGAATAGTCCATGAAGGAATATGTGGCACTCATATAAATGGCAAAATGTTAGTCCAAAAAATAATGCGAGAAGGATATTATTGGACTACAATGAATAGGGATTGCCATCAATATGTAAAAAGATGCCCTAAGTGCCAAATCTATGCCAATTTACAACATGGTCCTCCATCCTTACTCTACACCTATACGTCGCCATGGCCATTCTCTACATAGGGAATTGACATCATCGGCAAAATCACTCCCCCAGGAACAGGAGGCCACGAATATATATTAGTAGCAATTGATTACTTCACAAAGTGGGTCGAAGCGCAATCATACGCTAAACTCACTGCAAAACATGTAGCACTCTTTATCGAGAGAAATATTATTTGTCGATATGGAGTCCCACATGAAATGATAAGTGACAATGGAACTCACTTTTAAGCCGAATGTGAAGAATTGTTACAAAAATATAGCATTCAACATCATCATTTTTCCCCTTACAGACCTCAAGCAAATGGAGCAGTCGAGGCAGCTAATAAAAATCTAAAGACTATCATCAAGAAAATGACGGAAAATTATAAAGATTGGCCTGACAAACTTCACTTCGCATTGTGGGGTTACCGCACGTCAATCCGTACATCAACAGGAAATACGCCATTTTCTTTAGTATATCGAATGGATGCCGTACAACCTGTCGAACTAGAAGTTCCATCTCTACGCATCGCGTTAGAGGGCAAACTCGATGAAGTTGAATGGACTAGGGCAAGATATGAAGAGCTAATTTTACTCGATGAAAAACGACTAGAAGCTCTACATCACACTCAGTGTTATCAAACTCGTATGGCTAGGCATTTTAATAAGAAGGTCAAGACAAGAAACATCAAAGTAGGAGACTTGGTGTTAAAAGCATTAAGGAAAAATTTTTTAGATCCAAGGGGAAAATTTAGACCTAATTGGTCTGGACCCTACATTGTCAAAACAATCCTGTCAGGAGGTGCAGCAAAACTATCTGATATGGATGGCAATGAGTTCTCGAACATGACAAATCTCGACCAACTTAAGAAGTACTACCCATAATTACTTGAGTAGGATACTCAAGAGAGCTACGTTTGGCCTGATTCCTTAAGAAAGGATACGTAGGCAACCCTTTACGGGTGCGACCACTTTACTTTTCGAAATTCTCGCGTCCCAGAATTAATTAAAAATTCGACAGAAGATCGGCGAAATATCGGCGTCGCAGAGAAAACTCTGGTGCCAGCCAACGACCATCAGCGCCAGCCGACGGCACTGTCGCCCGACGCCAGACTGCTGTGGCCGGCACTAGTCGCAGATAAACGGCGCCAATTCACAGCTTAATTCTGGGCATATTTCGGTGTTTTTCGGAAAATTTTCGACTTTCGTACTTGAGGAATTTCTGGAAAATTAATTTTTTCGGTTTTCATTGCTTTAATAAAATAAATTTAAAGTAAATAATTAATTAAAAGCTGAAATTTCATTAATAAAATAAAATTACATTATTGATGGAATTTTAATAAAGCTGAAATAAATTAACTTTAAATAAAAAAATATAAACTAAGTCTAATAATTTGAAATTAAGCAATGCTCCTAATCTTTCTTTTCTTTCCCAGCCCTTTTCCAATTTTTGTCTGCTTCCTCCTCCTCATCCATAACCTTAGCTAGTAGGCATTCTTTAGAGGACCTACATTCAATCTTAGAGTAGATGGTTTCCCCTTCAGCTAGGACTCCATGCTTCTTTTCTACCCAAGCTTTTTTCTCTGTGGTGTCAGCTTTCCTTTTTCCCTTATCTTTGGTAGTACTTTTCTTCCTAGGCATTGTAGTTGTTTTGAATTCAACTCTTTCACCTAAGCGTTACTTGGCAGGAATCACCCTGTCACCTAGACGACTCTTCACATCAGTTTTACCCTGATCTTTTTTCAAGTCCTTTGAAGGTTTCTTCAGCAACCACTTCTTCACATCATTGGGCAAGGAAGGAGGAACCTTTTGGGTAATTACTTCCCATAAAGGTCTAGTACTCCAATAAGCATCAAATCTGTCTACTTCCTGGGAGACAGGGAACTCGTAGGGAGGACGAAGATCTCCGGAAGGAATATTCTGAAGCAAGACGTATTGTCTTTTTACCATGCAGGGATAGTAATAAGTCATACGAGACAAACTTGGAAGACGGTAGAATGGTTGCTTGTTGACACCAACCATCCTTTCTATTTTCCACCATGGGATGACCCACTTGATAGCAAAATTACGAGATTCGAAGACCCTTCTCCACTCATGGCGCCCCATTTTAGAGAAGCGTTTCTTCCTCCTCACGAAGCAATTTGGAGTGTACTTCTCAATGTTGTCCAGAGGGCTAATTAATTATAGCCTTTCCATTAGCCACATTTGTAACAAAATTGCAATGCCAATAAATTATTATTACTATAAAAAAATATATTTTTTGATTTCTGTAATTAAAAATACTATTTTTCTACCTGTAATAAAATTGGAGAACCTCGAAAAGGTGCTTTTGGGTTCCTTTTCAATTCATCAAGACTAATCATAGTCTCTCCAACTATCAATGGCATTGGATTTCTCCCTGATTCAATTTGTTCTAGTACGGTGGTTATAATTGATTGACCCTCATTATTTTTACCATTACTAAGGAAAAATTGATTAAGCATGCAAAATAAGAAAGCCCTTTTTCTATAAATATGAAAAGATTCAGAGAGAGGTTTATCAAAATAATGGCGAGCAAATTCTTTCAAATTAACTATGTTGCCATCTACTATTTTTGATAGATCCCTTTCTTTTAAATTGAAGAAGCATTCAAAATCCTTATAATAATATGCATCTATTCTAGGGATTACTGTGAGGTCTATTGCAGGGAAACCTAAAATAGCACCAAATTCTTCCAGCAAAGGGCTAATTTCATCATACCCTATTCTAAAGCAATGAGTATCAACGTTCCAATATTCTAGAGCGGTATGAATGAAATCTAAGTCAAGATCTACCCCTTTGATACCATAAATTCCCACCAAGTGAAACAAATCTAATTATTTTCTTTCTTTGGCATTAAGAGACCGATACCATTCATGGGTGTATTGGGTAAAAGTTTTGGTGACTAGAGACATGATATTTTTTTTCTAAGGCCAAGAATTATTTTATTTGCTGAAATTATGAAAAGAATCGGCTGGGCAGGGGGCTATTTATGCACGAATTAGGAGCAGTTTTAATCGGGGTAGAATACGGAGTCATCGCTACTTGGCGCTAGACGCCACAATTGGCGCCAGACGCCAAAGCTTGGCGCCACACGCTAAGTGTAGCACCTGTCGCTACACCCAATTGCGTGGCGCCAGCTGGCGCCAATTTACCTCGTCATACGCGCTTTCTAAAACCGCGTTTTAACCTATAATTCGAGTCTACTAATGACTTTACGGCTCCCTTATCTTTTCTAAACATCTTTTTATTCTTTTTAAAATTAATATAACTATTATATTAATATATTATTCTTTTTTGGATTTTATTTAGGTTAATTTCCAAGTTTTTTTATAAACCCAAACTTTTATTTGACTTTTCCTTTTTTCATTTTTCTTTTGGGGGAGAAAGTCGGATACCCTCCATCAATAATAAAAATGTTGGAATTTTTGCGCAAAATTACTTGTCACACTTTCTTGCACACACAAACATGCACATAATAATATAAATAAAAAATGAAAAATTATGATAATAAAATAAACTAATAATAGTATGTATATACAAAATATGTCTAAAAAATGAGTCTAACTAAAAGGCAAAGTTCTATACAAAGTCAAAATAAAAAAAAAAAGCACAGGAACAAACTACGGCGCCGGGGGACGTACACCCATCATCTCGTAAAACTGCGCCGTACGAGGAGTAACCTCACCACCAGCTGCGGCTCTAGCTCCAGTCTCCTCGGGAGGAGGAAAACTCAGCACGGGTCCACCCCACCCAAGATCAACCTGAGGCTGAGGCTGCGGAGGCTGCTGCGATGACGAGCCGACCTCGTACATCCCACCACCCCTAAGAGCCGAGGTAGCCTCTCCCTGGCCTACCAGTGCAGCATGAGCACCCTCAGAGGAAGAACCCGAGCCCTCTGCCACATCAGCACGGGCAGCCTCAGATCGACCGCCTCTACCCCCTGACGTAGTGCGGCGACATCTCGAGCTAGACCTCGTCGGATCCCTCCGCACCTCAGGTCTCAGGCGGGTATGAGAAGCAATAGGCTGACCCTACAAAAAGAATTAAAATCAGAAACAAGGCAAAATTGAAGCGGTAATGCAAAAATATATGTAAAGGAGACTACCTCTTGAACGGCGTCGTCCCGACGGCAGGTAGCCACGTTCCTCATCCGGACAAGCTGGCTCCGGAAGGCATCTATACATCGTGCCATCGCCGAAACCACCTCGCGCGAGAACTGTCATAAAATAAGTCAGTAAACACACATAACACATATGTGGACAAAAGTTGCAAACAATTAAGCTTATCCGAGTCTGGTGGCGAGGAATCGACCGCTCTACGAAGCGCTCGTCCTCGGGAGCCGGAGGAATCATCTCCTCAATCGGCCCGTATGTCCCCTGGTAATGGATAGACATACGGGGTGGCACGAACTCAGCAGCATCGTCCTGATAAAGCAACACAAAATCGGTAAAGCATTACTTGGGGGCTACTTAACGAAAGATAAAAAGCTGAAAAATCGTACTGCCACATCCTCAGCCGATATAGGAACTGGAGCTAACAACGGCAGTAGCTCCTCCGCATAGCATCGCCCAGGGATCGTGCAAGATCGCCAAAGGGTACTAGCTCCCTCTGACATGCTCAACAACCGCGCGGCGTCAAACATGTGACGTGGTGGAGGAGCAGGAACGACAAAAACATCGGAGGAATGCTGTCTAGCAACTCTCTCTCCCAGGTATGCGATCGCTCCATAAGTCCCCAGGAAATAGCGACGCTCAGCAGAATACTGTGCGGCTAACCCAGGGACTGCCAAGCCAATCCATGGCCGGTACACCACCTCAGGCTCCTGCAAAGAGCATCAATCAGACGAGAGTCTACCTAAAGCATCACAAAATGGAAAATAAGAAAAAATCGTACTGCGATGATCCAGTCTCAGACATATGCAGTGGACATCCCCACACGGCGGCTGCCCCAAGAAGCACTCACTGGAAACCTGCGAGGCGACAGTCTCGCCGGCGCTGCAAAAGGGAAGTACTCGTAGAACCAGATCTACAAGGAGTTAAAATTATCAGCAAGTGCTAGCTAAAATATAGAGCTAAAATTGATAGGGAATAATGTTTACCTCTACGACCCTCCAAAAGCCGGACAAAGCAACATTCGTCCCAAAGGACCGGTGTCGACACGAGTCCCTCAGCGCACGAATGAAGTCAGCATAGGCCAAGCTGGCCCAGTCATAAGTCTCGATCCGGTGTAGATCGCGGACAGCAGGAAGGTAGTAAAGCAGAGCCCTACTACCCTTGTCAGGGGAGAACGTCCCTGACAACAAAATAAGCGCAAAGATGCGCACCCGCTGCTCTCGGGTGGTCGCACCATCATCGAAAGCCGCTGCCAGAGTCGAGCGGCGAATCCCCCTAGCACTGAACTGAGAGGACTCGACCTCAGCTCGTACCCGAATGGTAATCGGCCCCAACAGCTCCTCGACCTCGAGAGAAAAGACGTCGATCCCACTGTCGAACGGTAGTGGCACGAAGCTGAACTCCAGTCCTGTGATGAGACTGAAGTCGGTAGGAGTGACCATCATCTCACCCCAAGGAAAGTGGAAAGTTTTGGTGGTGTCCCTGAAGAACTCCACCAGAGCACGCACTACATGGTGACCCCCGCTGGAGGCAACCATCGCCTCGGAGGTTTCAAACAACGCAGCGACACCGCAAGACTCCCATAGGAGTCTCGTCTCGACATCCCTGGCGATGTACATCTTGTACAAATCGCCCAAGCCATCACAGCCGGAACCGTGACAACGCTTCCTCCCAACAGCGATGCCCCGTCTCACCCTCTCAGAAATATGGTGGACGGGGGGTAAGAACAAGGTCTTCTCGTCCCACTCGGGGAGTCGACTAAGCGAAGTGGACGGCGCGGCGTCGTCCTCCATGGGCTCATGCTCCCGTCAAGTGTCTCGGGACCGTGAACCAGAGCCTCGCTGTCTAGCCATGCTACATTGTGCAGAATTATCATAAATTAAGGTTCTATAGTATCTAAGGTTTGCCTAGCCGCATGATACTATGTTCGCAAAAAAACAGAGTAAGTAGTACTAAAACATAGCACAAATTCAAATTGAGCATATACGACATTTTTCAAGCAATCAAACAATTTCTTGTAATACTATAGTAATTATTATGACAAATTGGATAAGAATTGCTAGCAAAAACATCAAGAACAAAGTCACATTGCATTCCAGACCTCAAGAGGTCCAACAATGGCAATTCACTCATTTCTTCACCAAATTGAGTCAAACAAGTCTCAAATTACTCCCAAGGCAATATATAAACATAATCAAGCAATTTCATGGCATAAAATTTGATAAATAAAGAGAAATAAGCATTCTAAATTTCGAAATTTCATGAAATTCGAATATAAACATGTGCAAAATTCATAAAAACCGGTGTGAGTTTGAAGAAAACTTACATAGATCGGGAAAATGGATGAAAAGAGCTTTGATTTGCAAAAAATTTGAGTGAATTTGGTTGAGAAACGAGCAAGAACAAAGCAAATGAAATTCTGCGGTTTTTCGAGCAAAGCACGACGAGCAAAACAGCGAAAATGAAGAAGAAAGGGGTATTTAAGGAAAATCCTGTTCTGGCGCCAAGCGCTAGGCTTTGGCGTCAACAATCAGGCTTGGCGCCTAGCGCTGATGCTTTTTCAGCGGCGCCAGGACACTCAGCCACTCATTGGGGTTGTTCTACCCTTTTGCAATATATTTTGGGTTCCTTGGTACGCCAGTTAGCCCCTCTAAGCAATTTGACACGATTTTTAGTAATCGGCTTGATCGCACAAAGTGATCGACCTGATGAAAGATCGTCTCACTTAGCTTAAAGTGCCTAAGCATTGGCTTATTAACAAAAGGCACCGACATAGTGGTTCATTCGCAAAAGGCACCGACGTACAGGTTCAAAGCAACAAAAGCGCCGATGTACAGGCATAGCGGGAGCAAAGTTCAAGTGAGCTTTTAAGGATCGACAAGCGGAGATCTTCGGTAATTTCCTTTAGAAAATTATCGCAACAAATGAGGATGGCTTCAAGCGAGGATATCTTCGACGACATTCCGTAGATTGTGGAGAGTTGTCACAAACAACTGAAGGTAATTTCAAGCGCAGTTGTCTTCGATAGTATTCCCTTGGACGTGGAATATTATCATAGCGGGAGAAGATTGTTTCAAGCGAAGCAATCTTCGATGGTATTCCCTTGGACGTGGAATATTATCAATGCGGAAGGGGATTGTTTCAAGCGAAACAATCTTCGATAGTATTCCCTTGGACGTGGAATATTATCAAAGCGGGAGAGGATCGTTTCAGGCGAAGCAGTCTTCTATATTGGAAGCAGTTACAAGTGTAGCAGTTTTCAAGCGGGATGTCATTCTCTTGGCAGGAGGTCATCAAAATAACAGTAAAGCAGCAGCAAATCGGTTACTTTCAGAGACGTGTGCTTAACGGTGCAAGATACGCGTTTCTGAACTCTTTTATCTGTTTGACTAACGCTAGTTTTGCAGGTATCGGCGTTACAAGAGTGACTTAGAATCGCAGAACGTTCTGAATCATTCTCCGTCCCTATCGATACTTTGACTTTTATTTTCGAAACTTGCGTTTCTCCAAACTCAGTCAAAGTGGGGGCTTCTGTAGACACCCATTTGTGTCTCCCTAAAACCAAACCCAGTGATGAGTACTTTTCGCGTCGAATTATAATCGAATGAAGTGAAAGTGTGGAAAGTTTAATGTTGCGGATAGTTTTAATTTCTTTACTTTCTCTCTGTTTTAGAAAACTTATTTTAAGAAAACAGACAATCTAGTTTGGTTGGTCCATGATATGGGTCCAATAGTAGTGTAGTTGGATGATGATTGACAAGAGCTTTCCAACGATATATTATAAGCCCAATTCCGATGAATATTGAGGAAGTTATGGCCAATTTACTAAACTGGGCCCGGTTTGAGCCTTATATGCGGCCCATTGATCTAGGGGAGGGCCTAATATAGATTTATCATTCCTAATGCAATTAGGAATGGTTTTAGTCTTCTAGATTCTTCTAGAAGGTTCTTTTCATTCCTAATTCCATTGACTTTTCAGAGTTTTAATTTAAATCAAAGAGCATTTTTGAGGGAAATACGATTTTATCCTCTTGTACGACAATTTTTATCTGATTTTAAGAAAACGCGTGATTTTCTGAATCAGCGCCAAACGCCCGCTGTAGCGCCTGGCGCTACAGCATTGGCGCCTAGCGCCAATGGCTAGCGTTGGCGCCAACTCAGTTTTATCTGCGCCAGAACTCTGTTTTGATATTTTATCTTTTTGGCTGATTTTTCTTTATAAATAACGTCGTAAAAACTCCGTTTTGATACACCAACTCTCATCAAGATTCTCTTGATTACTCTCTCTTTCTCTCTCTTTTTCTAAACTATCTTCTCTCAAATACAAAATTCCGCATTCATTAGGCCTAGATACACCTAGCCATATTCGAAGTTGCCTTCGCCCTAGGCGTGAAAGGTTTAATTTATGAGGGTTTGGTCCCAAATCTATATTTCCATTATTTAATTTAATTGTTTTAATTATTATTTTCCTTGAAGTTACTAATGTGTGTATTTTGTCATTAGAAAGAGGTACGAGGCATCAAAGTAAGTACTTTAATGGTTTTTATTGATGTTATGATATAGAGTTCATGCTTAGATTGTTATTATGATTCCTAGTATCATGTCTAGGGTAACTTTAATATCAAGTATGATTAAAAGTATGATGCTTCCTATGTTCTACCTAATATTTATGATTGTTAGTATCATGTTAGGGTTAAAGATTTGATCTTTATTGCTTAGTGACATGCTAGGGTTTGTTATTAATCTTGTTAGTATCACGCCTAGGATCTTGCTATTATTATTATGCTTTAACATGAACATGTTTATTATTATTATTATTATTATTATTATTATTATTATTATTATTATTATTATTATTATTATTATTATTATTATTATTATTATTATTATTATTATTATTATTATTATTATTATTATTATTATTATTATTATTATTATTATTATTATTATTATTATTATTATTATTATTATTATTATTATTATTATTATTATTATTATTATTATTATTATTATTATTATTATTATCTCAAAAACAAAAGTCATACAACCTACAATAAATTAGTGGGAAGCCGAGATACAATCTGGGCCCCCCCTCCTCTAGCTATTGCAAATCCTACCCTAGTGAAGATATGAGCTGCAACACGAGCCCCAATGTCTTGCGTAGTCGAGAACCTTTGAATCCGCTTCAGTAACGCAACAACCTCTTTCTCTAATTCCCCAAGCGAAGAAAAGGAGAAGGGAATGAAACCATATCCAATCGCCTGACATCGAGCTTCATACTTAACCCGCTTCCGATGAGCTGCATCAGCCACAACCCGCCCGGGAATGAAGTCAGATAGCCCTGACTGTGTCAAAGGAGAAGACCCTGTCAAATCAACACAGACATCGCGACCACGATCCCATGAATAAAGTAACACATCCGCGGGTCTGAGGGCCTCGTCGTTCCCTCCGGCCAACCCAATGTCAACCTCTTTTCTCGCTGAAATCCCAGAACGATAGCAAACATCAACAAGGGTATCCCGAACAACATTATGCCGATGTTTATTATTATTATTATGATTATTATTATTATTATTATTATTATTATTATTATTATTATTATTATGTTGCTTGATTATATATTGTTATTGCTTGATCACGCCTTTTAATCATTTTAAAGGGAATTGGTACCTGTAATCACGCTTAATAAGATAATTAATAATATTGTTAGGGTTAGTTTGATTATAATTCGAGTGATCACCAATAATAGTTTTATTTGTGCATTAATATTCAACCAACATAGATAAACAGGTTTAGGGTCAATCTTATTAGTTGCGTGTTAGTCAAAAAGCGCACATGAATTTGATCAGAATAAAGTAGAGGCCTATTATTAGGGCAGGTTCAATCTCTTTTAGGTTGGATTTGTACCTTCATCCCCGAACCCTTATTAGTTTCAAGACCTTATGGAGTTGACGATCTCTTGGATCGTTAAGGGGTGTAACCTTCACCCTGTGAACGGTTTACAAGTTCCTAAAACTTGTTGGCGACTCTTTGCTCTATCTTCCTCCCTTTTGGATGCCACCATACTTTAGTGTATGATCACAGTGGGGTTCAAGCTAGGGGTTAACGCTTGAAATTATTCCCTATACACAACCCGACCAATAATGGCGGTGAAAGGTTGTTCATCATCGGGTTTGGTTTTGGGGAGACATTTTTAGGTGTCTACAGGGTGTATTAGGATTTGGATTCCTGACTATTTGGGGGGACCTTGAATTAGAAATGATCCTCTCATCACGCTTTTTTGTAAGAAACAAGTAGGAGTTCCCAATGAGTTTTAGGAAAACTCATAAACCTTGTTCATACCTCTCTCCCAAGTAGAGTTCAAGGGATAATTAGCACGAATCGTAATTTTTCCTATGCCCAAATTGGTCTACATATACCAGAAATGAGTTCGGGAGCGAGGGTACTAAAATAACGTTCCTTTTAGGGAGGAATCGCTATTCTAGCCCTAGTTACGACCTCTACTAGATCTTCCTTTTTTCGCAATTTCATCACCAAACAATATATGCAACGTGATACCTAAAACTAAGTTAGTTAATTTTATTTACACGCATCAATCACGTAGGAATTACATTGCAAAGTCATTATTCTTTATTTAATTCATAATCGTGAAAAGAACAAAATAAACAAGAGTCGTCTTGGCTTAAGTGATCAACCAACAATTAATTATTCAATTATATTCTTATTTAACGCAAGATACTATGTGGAATTGATTAATTAAAAGTCCATTTGAAGTGATCAAACAACACTAATTAATTAATTAGAGTTATTTTAAACAAGAACAAAAAGGTGATTGATCTAAGTGCTCGGGGATTTACATCTTCTCTTTGCTAGATCTTCGTTTAGAACACTTATGGACTCTTTCTTGTTCGGGAACCTCCACGCACTGTAGTAACAAGTATTATAGGGGGTGTGTGTTTAGGACAAGAGGGTTTGGTAGCACACAAGTTCACAAAGTTTCTGCCAGAGTTTTAGGTTAATTTTCGTCTGTTTGAGCCTCGTATTAAGTCCCTATTTATAGGGAATGGGTACGATTAGGGTTTTGAACATTCTGCCGCATTAGGTGTCGCGCTCTGAATGGGTTGCGTGCGGCATCCCAGTGCAAGTAATTAGGTTGCGCTGCTATAGGCAACGCAACTGATTGTCTTGCGCGAGGTATTATGGTAAGATTCGATTTCATATTTTTATGAAATTCTGAATTTTCCGCAACCTGTAGACACCTAAAAATGTCTCCCCAAAACCAAACCCGATGATGAACAACCTTTCACCGCCACTATTGGTCGGGTTTAGTATTTAATCCCGAGAGTGCTTAAAAAATCGTATTTTATTAAATTCATATTTTTGAACAGTCCATGGATTAGTCATGATGTTTGTTAAAAGCATAGTTTTAATTTCAGCCCAAACTTATTAATTAATTTTTAGCCCAAGCCTTTTTATTTTTATTGTTTTATTATTTATTTTTGGCCCAAACCCTTTATTTATTTTTATTTAATTATTTTCTTATTTTAGCCCGAATAATAAAAAGTCAGAAAAGGCCCGAAATTATCAATCGGCACTTAAAATGTCGAAGGAAATTAGGGTTAAAAATGTATTTCGACGGAAAAACAGGCTGGAATTTCCCGCGCCACGGCAGGTACATATCGTGTCACGGGAATCCTTCCCGTCTGACGGTGGGATTTCCCGTGACACGGGAGGTCTGCCGTGACACGGGACATTCCGTGTCTTTTCCGCGTAAACCCTTAACGCGGTTTTTATCCCGTTTTCTGAAAATTTCCCGCGTCACACCAAAAATGTACCGTGTCACGGGAAAGTGTACCGTCTGACGGTGGAGCTTCCCGTGTCACGGTACAGTTTGACCGTGTCACGGGATACTTTTTTAGGGTTTTTATCATTTTAGGGTTCCGTGTGCTCCCTCAGCACATTTTCCCTATAAATACCCCCTCATTTCTGATGTACGGGGCACCGAGGAATTCTCTTATTTTATTTTCTCTCTTCTATGCTTTAGCCTAAACACTAGCCTACCCTTTTCACTTCAAAATTCCTTCTTCAAGTACTCAAAGGAGTCCATACTTTACTCGTGGTTCTATCCTTAAGCCAAGGCGTGAAAGGTAGAATTGTTTGAGGGTTTGACCCCAAAATCAACTATACTTTATTTAATTTAATTTAATTATTGTTTATTTGTTTCCTTGAAGTTACTAACTCGTTTATTATTTTGTAGTTGCAAACAAACAGAATCAAAGTAAGGATCATGCTCCTTTGATTTTTATTATTTTTTTAACGATTTTATGTTGTTGGAATTGTGATTAATTTGGTTTTAATATTAATGTTGTTCTACTATTTTTATTATGATCACCATATTCCATGTTTAAAGGGAACATGTAATTGAAAATCACGCCTAATAAGATAATTTGGACAACCGGTTTAGGGTCCTTTTAATCTTATTATTAATTGAAGTGATCACCAATATTTTAGAATTATGTGTGCATTAATATTAAACCAATTTAGTTAAATAATAGTTTGGAGCGAATTGAATATTTTGTTTGTATGCCTTTGAGATCACAGGAATGCTTTTCACTATAAGAATCGAGTAGAGGCCAATACGGGCGAATGTGACTCCATGACTCACTTCGTACCATCATCCCCGATCCTCCTTTCGTGGTTCCGAACCATATGGAGTTAGTAATCTCATGGATTATGAATGGGGTGTAACCTTCACGGGTCAATCGTTGTTGCCTTCGTTGTCCCTTTATCGTGGTTGCCTTTTATGATCCGTGAACGGTTTACAAGTTCCTTAAAAACTTGTTGGCGGCTCCCTACTTTGCTTTGTCCCTAATCGTTGTCCCTAATCGTAATGTCAATTCCCACTTCTTATGAGTGCCAAGCATATTCACCACATGCTTTTAACGTAGGCGCACTTCGAGCGACGCCTACACAACCGCATCACTAGCAGTTGCGCTGGGTGTTGCGCGCAACCTTGTGAGTTGCGCACGCCAGACCAGCGCAACTTAGTGAGATACGCGCAGATTTCTCTACGTCAGCATTGATTTTTAACCTAGGCGCCTCTAAATTCGTCATTTTTAGGTTTTAAGCTTGGGCTTAAGCCTAATTATGATTGGGCTTAGTTGATTGGACCTTAATGCTTTTGTTTTTGGGTTAGGCTAGTTTATTTTTATGTTCTTGTGATTCAATCAGTCATCCATAAGTGTTCTTCACGTTAATCCAGCACGAAGATAGTTTTATTTATCGTCATTGCACTTCCTTTCAGGACATGAGGCCAAAAGTAGATGTCTACAACATGAGATTTATTAGAAACGTGACAAAAGCTTGACAAGCTTCTTAAAATTAGAAAGTTTAAAAAGGATAAGTATTTAGGAAAAGATTTTCTTTACAAGATTTATTTTCTTGAAAATCGGTTAACAAAAAGATATTATTCTTTGAGATAATTTATCTTTGATAAATTTCCTAACAGATTTTCTTCTAAAAATATTTCCTTAAAAACTATGTTTTTGGATTTAGGAAAATTAATATGTTTATCTTTTGAAAACCCTACTTTCTATACAAGCAAGTCTTGTATAAATAGTAGAAATCCGAATTCATTTTTGCTGTGCGTTTATGCGTGAAGAAATCGAAGTGTGTTTAATTGTGTAAGTTTTCCAAATCTATATATTTGTCATATTAGTTTCGGGTTTCATGCGTAGCTTGCCTCTCATATATTAGAGTCTATACTTTGTAATTGGTTGGGTTCTTGGGTGTGTGTGCGTATTCATCTTTGCATAATAGTGTGAGCTTCTAGATTGAAGTTGAGCGAGTAGTACTCAGTGAGTACGAGTGAATCTAAGTCAGGGACTTATATTGGGTTGGATAAGGTCTTATTGTGTAGCAAGTTCATTTTGGAACTTGTGAGTATAGGTCTGATTATAATATATAGGTTTGTAACTTGTGAAGTTTGCCCAATTATAGTGCATTGGTTTGGTTTGGAAATCCCTTAGAATGGTCGAGGTTTTACTTCTAGTTGGGCCTTAAAAGGTTTCCTCGTAAAATATTGTGTGCATTGCAAGTTCCTTTACACTCTGTTTTACATTCCGCAAAAACTTTTCAATAGGAACTCACATACAATTCACCCCCCTCTTATAGTGTTCGTCTCAACTAACACATGGCAACCATGTAAAGTAAGAGGAAACACGAAGTATAATTTAAGAAGATACCCACCTCTATAGAGATCTTCATGGGCTTGATTGGACCGAGCTAAAAAAAAAAATACTCCCTTTGTCCTAGAATAAATGAGACTTTGGATTTTTTTTGTTCACAATACAAATATTAACTTTGACTATAACTTTTTTTTTAGGGGACTATAACTTTTTAATAATATTATAAAGCATCTTAACACACAATATGTTGTTAAATAGATGTTCATATAAAGTTTCATAGTATAACTTCTTAAATATTTTTCTTTAATATTTAAGTTTGTATAAAATTAAGGTCAAAATAATGTATCGACATGTATGCAAAGTTAAACCGTGTTAGTTATTTTGGGCCAGAGGGGGTATTGGTCTATTTTAGACCAAAGCTACTTATCGGCCCAAGTTTTGCCCAAATTCAAATAAATTTCAAGTCGAGCTAGTTCTCCATGTTGCTTCTAATTTAATCAGTCTAAGAACCTGTTCACATTTACTGAACTGAACTGAAGTGATTGGAGTTGAACTGAACTGAACCGAGATGAAATGAATATATTATGAGAGAAGGAAATTAGAAGCTGGAATGAAGTGAAATTAAGCGGAAGGGAACAAGCCCTAACTCTAATCATCTTAACTTGACAAATTCGAATCTTATAACCTTTAGGGTACTTGTCTGGTTTACCAAGTGAGTTAATTCTTAAGTTTTAAATTTATGACTTGATCGATATGTATTTGTACTTTCACCAAACAATTGATGAATTTAATACCTTGTACGAAGTATATTTCTTTTTGTTATTAATACCTTGTATATTGCTTGTTAGTGAGGGAAAAATTGTAGTGTGGTAAGAGATTGTTTTACTACAACACTTAAATTACTTACGTGCTAACAATTGTTATTTAATGTTGAGCTTATATAACACCTTTACCCCATAAACGTAGTTATGAACGTAAAATAATACACAATACAATAATTTTACTGAGCAAATTCATCAAATAATTATTACGGAGTATAACTTGTTCACCAAATTATGTGACGTGACAAATATACTTGCTTATTCTATAATTTACATAAACAATTGTGAGACACGTTGAAATGCAAATTAAATGATGAGCTAGAAGATTATAATTAATAATATAAACAAATATATATTCGGGTTTTGTAGAATCTAGCCGTCATATAGTTAATCACAAACAACTTCTTATAATTATAAAGTTAGATAATTGGTTACTTTATATTCTACTCCAACTATGTCAAAAGTTTATTTCCTTCAATGTGCAAAAAGTGAAAAGCAATTAGTAAGATTTTAATTAATAAAATATATCCTTCAAAATTAGGAGATTAAGATCAAAATCAAAAGACAGTATGACTTAGACATCCTACTAAACTAAAAACTCAACAATAATCTGGTGATTTTAATGGTTTATTTGGTCGGAAGTTTCAATCTATACAGTTTATATTACTTGCATATGTTTTCATGTAATCACCTAATTTAATTAATAAAAGTCTACTTAATCTTTCTTCTAAAGTAACCAACTTAAAGGTTCACGCTACTTAGTTATATCATTATATAAACTACTTCATTTTCTCTCATTTTCATCACTCATTCAATACAAAAACCTCTTACAAACAAATTTAATTGACTGCGTAGGCAATCTTTTTGGCAAATAAATAAAAGAAAACAAAATGGGGTTTAATTGCTCTTTTCATTCATCATCTTGTTTATACTCTATACTCTTCTTACTAGTTTGTGCTTCCTGGCTTGGCCCTCAGCTCGCTCTTGCTAAGCATCGAGGCATAACTAGACGTTACAAGTTTGAGGTACGTACCTAGGTTTCTTCCTCTTTTTCCATTCCTTTTCTCTTAGGGTTATTGCATAAGGTACATGTCCTTTTAGTTTAATTTTTTATATTGATTGCATCAAATAAAAGTCAAGACGAGACATTTTATGTGCAAATTTCTTAAACATGACTAATTTCCGTCACTTCAACCTTCCAACATCCTAAACAGCTATTTCGTGATAGTTTGGCCTTATAAGTTTGTATTCGACTACTGAGGTTATCAATATGTTTTATAAAATTAACAAGCTTAATTAGTGAAAAAATGAACTGAAATATATTATAAAGAAGATAGAGATTTTTCAAGGGGCCCATGTAGATTAAAAGATTTGCACTTATATATACTTTTGCTTGAGTTATTATATTTTTTTTTTTATTTGTAAGAGCTTGAGTTATTATATTGATGCATATTTGTATTTATTTATTTTTTCTTATAGGTAAGGATGCAAAATGTGACAAGGCTATGCCAAACAAAGAGCATAGTAACTATAAACGGCCAATTCCCTGGGCCTAGAATTATTGCAAGGGAAGGTGACAGCCTTGAAATTAAGGTTGTTAATCATGTCAAATACAACGTTACTATTCACTGGTAAGTTTTAAATCAAATATAAGCTCAAAACTTATGTTGTTATATAAATCTCATATTGTAGAAATTTTAACTCAAGATTAGATGGATAATGAATATACTTAAAAATTTGTGAAAATAGGCATGGGATTCGACAACTAAGAAGCGGATGGGCCGATGGGCCAGCATACGTTACACAATGTCCAATTCAAACCGGACAAAGCTATGTTTACAAATACACTATCAAAGGACAAAGAGGAACCTTATTTTGGCATGCTCACATTTCATGGCTTAGGGCTACTCTTTACGGTCCTATTGTCATTTTACCAAAACGTGGCGTTCCATATCCATTTCCTCACCCCTTTAAGGAAGTTCCAATCGTTTTTGGTAAGTTTTCATACACTACAAAGAAAATAAAAGTCCATTAACAATTAGACCATCATTATATTTACAAAAAAGTTCTGATTATTACTCGTGGATATTCATTTGTTTTCCCTAATTTTTTATATTTTACCAATGAAACCTTATTTATTTAATCAATGATTTTTATGTAAACTAATGTTTTTAAATCATAAAACAGGGGAATGGTGGAAAGCAGACACAGAAGCAGTAATTAACCAAGCAATGAAAACAGGATCAGCCCCTAATCTTTCTGATGCCTTCACAATCAATGGTCTTCCTGGACCCTTATACAATTGCTCAGTTAAAGGTAACATATTACTAATTGCTATGACTTTCTAATAGTACCTCACATCTAATCAATCGCGCTACTAAACACTGCTGCAGATACATTCAAGCTCAAGGTGAAGCCGGGAAAGACATACCTTCTCCGCCTTGTCAATGCTGCACTCAACAACGAACTCTTTTTTAGCATCGCCAACCACACACTCACAGTTGTCGAAGCAGATGCCATCTATACCAAGCCCTTTAAAGCCAACACTATCTTAATAACTCCCGGACAAACTACAAATGTATTACTTAGAGCGAAAAAATATCATCCTAATGCCTCGTTCCTTATGGCAGCCCGGCCTTATGCCACTGGACCGGCAACTTTTGACAATACAACTACCGCGGCTATCCTTGAGTATGTTCATCATGATCCTTCTCAAAAGTCTAAAACCTCTAAACTACCTCTAATCAAACCTAAGCTTCCATTCTTCAATGACACATCATTTGCAGCGAAATTTACTAGCAAATTGAGAAGTCTTGCAAACTCTAAATTCCCTGCAAATGTTCCGAAAAAAATTGACAGACATTTTTTCTTCACAGTTGGCCTTGGATTACTCCCCTGCTCTAAGAACCAAAACTGCTCAGGGCCTAACAACACCATGGTTGGCGCGGCAATCAACAATATCTCATTCGTACAACCTAAGACTGCTTTACTTCAAGCTCATTTCTTAAGACAGTCAAATGGGGTGTATACCTCTAATTTCCCAACAAAGCCGCCCACTCGATTTAATTACACCGGTACTCCTCCAACCAACATTATGCTAACCAAAGGAACTAGGGTAATGTCCTTACCATACAATACAAAGGTCGAGCTAGTATTGCAGGACACCAGCATTATTGGGGCTGAGAGTCACCCTCTTCACCTTCATGGCTTTAACTTCTTCGTCGTTGGTCAAGGGTTTGGAAACTTTGACTCTAAGAAAGATCCTGCAAAGTTTAACCTCGTTGATCCTATTGAGAGAAATACAGTTGGTGTACCTTCTGGTGGTTGGGTTGCTATCAGATTTCGGGCAGACAATCCAGGTAAATAAACTAACTACCAAAAATAAAATTGTTCCATAAATTTATAATAGCACAAATTTTATGTAACATATTCCTAAGCCTCAACCATCAGCTTGAGCTTTTGGTTGAGTTGATCCTTTAACATGCTCGTACAAAATATTTCTTTTGTTCAAATGTATACTAACTTATGATTGTGATTAGGGGTTTGGTTTATGCATTGTCACTTGGAAGTACACACGAGTTGGGGATTGAAGATGGCATGGATTGTTCAAGATGGAAAGAAGAAGAACCAAAAATTGCCACCTCCACCAGCTGATCTTCCAAAATGTTGAACATCTAGTTCTTTTAAAGCTAATGTAGGCTAAAAAAAAAAATAGCTTTAGTTCCATTTCATTATTTTCTCTTTTGATTGCATTCTTTAAATGCCTAAAGGCATCAAAATTATATTATGAATTTACAATTCAAGTAAAGATCATAGTAAATTTCATATATTTTTGTCATATAAATAGAATTAGGCTTTTCAGTGTGATATGAAACAATTTGTGTACACTTTGTTACTCCTATGTTTCTATTAGCATGTATACGAAGGTAATCAAGAAAACTTCAATGTTTGGAATTTCAAATTATAATTGTTAAAGCTCGTATTCATATAGCTCGATCAATAAATTAAAATGTAGTAGTTAATCATTTTGTAAAAGAAGTAATGAGCTATTCTTTTTATTGCCCTATGGTATTAAGGTCGAACCTTATTTAGTCTTATAAAAAAAATCTCTCTCAACAAGCTAATCTTTATTTATTTATTTATTTTTTTTTTAAAAAGGGAGATATATATTTATAGAAATAGGTGGACCTAGCATGATTATGTAATGTTTTGAGGCTCATCCCATGCGTATTCGTGCTAAGGCCGGTTGCTCAAGTCAGCTTCAAATCAAATACTATATATAAATTATAAAGTGGCATAATACGCCAACGGAATACTCTGATCTCATTTAGGTATAAAAAAAATAGTTAAGAGAACAAATTGGCGACTGCTAATAGTTTTTGTTTATGAGGGATCTGTTTATTTTTATTTCCGTTAACGTTTATTGGTAGTTTAAGTCAAACTAAAACTCATCTTGTGTGTGGCTAGTCACACCAGATGACTACTTATAAAATAACAAAGTAATCCATATAATACTGATGTATTACTGACCGAGTAACCTCTATAACACTAATCGAATAACCCTATAACACTAACAAAATTGATGATAAGGGGATTCGAACATCCAACCTTTTATAAGAATTATAGTTACTTAACTATCTAAGCCAATCATAAGCTATATATGTTAAAAACATGAAAATAAATGTATATAATTGATAATCACAAGGTCTAATAAAAGTAACAATCGGTGCAACGCCCGCACTACACACTAGTTTACCGGTGAAATTGAGTAATGTTAGATAATATGAAACTCCTCGATCAGAGTGATTTCCATTGATCAATATTTATAGGGTTACAATGAGAAACCTAATCATATTAGGTAACATAAGATATGTATAGATATCAAAGATAATCTTATACAAAATATATCCTAAACCTAAGATGAGAATATTATATGGATATTCTCTATCACACCCCCGCAGTCGGAGCGGGAGAAAATCGGATGCTCAGACTGGATCTGAATCACGCATCGAGCGGTAAGGATAGTATGGTAACCCATGATCAAAAGGGAAGTAGTAGACATGTGTCGATGATGACGATGAGAAGCAACAGCCACGACCTACGTAGAGTAGAGATAAGCACTGCTAGGCCGGAGGAGAAGGAGAAGAGTCGCACACAGGCTTGGGCTAAGTTGCAGATCCAGAGAAGAAGAAGTTAAGGGATCAAACCATCATCGGGGAGAAGACACTACACTACTACGTGAAATCACAGTTGAAGAAAAACAAATAAAATTGCACAAGAAAAGATTAAATCCCACCGCTTGAAATTAATCAATTCTCAAAAGAGAAACCACGTAGCAAGAATTAATACTCCACAAAGATTCCAAGTGCTGCAACAATAAAAGGAGCAAACTTGATAGCAAAAGAGATGTGCAAAAGTTGACCTTATTGTGATATACCACCACCAAAACAAAATCTATGTGATTATGTGTAAAAAAAAACCAATGAGGCAATGTAAGAATCATTGTTGGTCATGGGGAGGTGGAAATAGAGTGTGGCACATGGAGTAGGTTGGCAGATGTGGTTACTGCCAGTAGTGGGAGGCGGTAATGTATGCGATTGCCAACAACGATGGAGGAGGCTTTCGCGATTGCTACTGTTGGTAGGAGGCGCAAGGTTACATAAAGATTCTAAAAAAAAAAAACTTTGAGAAAAGAAAAAAAAAATCTATATGTGTGTTTGCGGAAGCATAAAAAACTTTGTATATCCCGCCGGTGGGTTTAATTTTTTAACCCACCGGCAGGGTGAGAATTTTTTGTATATGATCCCAAGATCTCACCTAAGCTGTGATACCATGTCAGATAATATGAAACTCCTCGATCAGAGTGATTTCCATTGATCAATATTTATAGGGTTACAATGAGAAACCTAATCATATTAGGTAACATAAGATATGTATAGATATCAAAGATAATCTTATACAAAATATATCCTAAACCTAAGATGAGAATATTCTATGGATATTCTCTATCAAGTAATAACGAGCATTATTACTAGTATACAGTTTATTATTGCTGTGTACATTTTAAAATTTTACTACTCCATACTAATTTTCTTATAATAAACAACTCGCAGGCAAAAACTTTAGGCCAATTTTGACAAGTGTACAAGTCACAAGTTCACACCCCTCTATTATAAATGTATCTAGACATTTTTTTTTATTTGACTAATTTTGAGATTGGACTTTATAATATATACTTCATATAAAATTCAACCAATAAAACAAACTATAAGGCACAAATTAAAATGGACAATGTGGGAATACCACCTTAATATAGAACTAAGAATCGGCATTAGAGTTGAATGATTCATGTAGGAATCATATTCAATTGACTAATATGCAGCAATAAACACCCCATACAAAAATTTGTGGACAGATTTGTCTAAGAGACTGTTATAAAATGACCTTTAATATTAGACTAATTCACCTTATAAAACTGTCAATTTTGACCTTTATTTGCCTATTTATAGATATTTATAGATGTGTTCGTCATTAGGCTTAATCATGGCCAACATTAAGAAACAACCATCAAATCCAACAGATGCAGGGGAAGTCATTGCTAGCAACTACGACCTTACATCCCAAATCTTGCTACGTTTGCCATCGAGATCAGTTGATAATCTAAGACATACGACGAAGCAATGGTGTTCGATCTCCTCTGATCCCTATTTCATTACTCGTCACATACGTGACAACCCTCCATTGCTTTCGGGTTTTTTCCTTCATTACTTCGAAAGGCCACGAGCTCTGTCCCATGAGTATGTCGCGGTTGAATCCATTGAAAAAACAACTGTTGGTAGCTCATTGCAGTTTGTTGAAGCACAAAATTCCTTAGACCTACATATTTTACAATCTTGTAATGGTCTCTTACTTTGTTCTTTGGATACTAAATACTATATTTGTAATCCCACAACTTTACTAAGGAAACAAATTCCCCTGCCTAAAAGCTGGCTCACCTTTGGCACTTACGCTCTTAATTTGGCTTACGAACCTAAAAAGTCACGTCACTACAAGGTAAATAAATATAATTCAAATCTTATTTTATGTTACGGAGTATTTTTTTATTTTTTATTTTTTTTTTTATACTTTCAAGTTTTTTATGAGAACTGTTTTGACCAAAGTGTAAATAAAACATATTTTATTGTGTTGTTTATAAAGTCATATAGTTGTTTGACTCGTCTCTCTTAAGATTGTTTATGTTAGGAAATTTTATGGGTTACAACCAAAGTACCAAATAGAAGTCTATTCCTCTGAGACTGGCTATTGGAAGACCTCAGGAGAGCCTTTCATCGAAGAAAATGACATCGACTTCAAGCACGGGGTTTTTTGCAAGGGTGCCATCCACTGGCTCAAACAAACGTCTAGCTGCCTATATTTCGACATCAATCTAGGGTGCCTAAAGTCCACCCCGGAGCCACCGCGTACAAAGCAGTTTGATACGACTGAATGTGAGTACTTTGGTCAATCTAATGGTCATTTGTACTTAGTTGTAAGGAGACATCTTCCAAACTTTATGCTCTATCAAATGGAGGATGATTACTCGGGTTGGTTCTTGAAATGTGTTGTTGATTTGGATGTTTTGGCAACAAATTTTCCAAGTATGGCAAGGAATTTCTATAACACATCGGTTTTTTCTCGAATTTACGAGTGCAATGTGTTGTGTGTGGTAGAGAAGGTTAATGAAGTTGATGAAATTGGCCATGTAAATCTTGTTGTATCCATTCCTGGAGAAATTTTGTACTTCAATCCTTTAACTAAGGCTTCAAAGAAAATCGCTCAGTTGAGAATTAGTCCATTTGATGAGTCTGTTTGGTTTAGAGACTTCATATTGCATGAATACTTCGAAACCATTTGCCCTGTTTAGTGTTTGATCCTTTGGTCGGCCAATCGGCTCTATGCTGTATGGTAGACATAAATGTAATTTTGTAACGTTTAATGTCAATGTCTATAGTAATGTTTGTATACCAACAAATATTTATAAAATTATTATATTCTTTCATTCATAGTAATGTATTCTATAATTTCATGCATGCACATTGACATGCAAATTCTTTACATGGTACCATATACTTTTGTGAAATTATAATTAATTAAGCTTGTTGTTGTTAACTCCATTACCTAACTAGCATGCATGTTGTTAGCGTAAGTCATGATGCTCGTTATTATATTCGTGAAATTTATGGAAAAATTCATATATGCCCTTTTTGATGAAGCTTCGGGACAAATTTGATTATTTTATGTGGTTGACTAAGCAATTAATTAATTGCATGACATCATCCACCCGGCCACCCCACCGTTCCTATAACACCAAAGGTAAATGTTAGTGGACCAACTCAACCAAAAGCTTAAACTGATGGTTGAGGCCGAAATGCGAATGCAACACAGGCACACCCATACCTGGTGCGAATTAATTCCACTTTGAAGGAGGGGCGGATGAGATTCGAACCCGTGACCTTTGTGTCACGCTGGCTCCGATACCATGTTAGTGGACCAACTCAACCAAAAGTTTAAGCTGATGGTTGAGGCCCAGGAATATGTTTTATACTCTATCACTCCCCCTCACATGAAAGGCCCTTTGGGCTTGAAATGTGGATGCACCACAGGCCCTCTCATACCCGGCGCGAATTAATTCCACTTTAAAGGAGGGGTGGATGAGATTCGAACCCGTGACCTTTTATACTCTATCAGTAAAGCATAGATCTATTCATAATAAAATTTCTATTCCGCAAGCATAATCTACTCTTTTCAATCAACTTTTAAAAATGATAAACTATTTTTTGGACCAAGGTGATGCCCCGGACCGTGGTGTACTCGTATGGCAATAGTTATGATTGTATTTAGTAATTCGGTATATATGAAAAAACATTTAGTGGTTGATTATAATCATAATGTTTTAATGATTATGTAGTTTATGATTGACTCATTACTTTTAACAAATAATGTAATTCGGCAAGTATGAAAACTTGAAAAGTATATTCAACTTATTTTTATTTTTCAATTAAATAAGTACTATAAAAATATAAATCCAGACAAATCAATATAATCTTGCATGGCTATAAATACTTTTCCTTATTAAGAGGTAGATAATAAATTTAGTCATTGAAATTTTGAAAAGTTATGTATAATTCAAACAGTTGTACGTTAAAAGTTATAGTATTATTTAGGGCATGTTCACATTTACTTAATTTCAGTTCAGTTCAGTTCAACTCTAATCAGTTCAGTTCAGTTCAGTTCAGTTCAGCGCCAATCAGTTCAGTTCAGTTCAGCTCCAATCAGTTAAGTTCAGTTAAGTTCATCTCCTAATTTCCCTCTCTCATAAAATATTAATTTCAGTTCAGCTCAAATCAGTTCAGTTCAGCTCAGTTCAGTAAATATGGACAACCCTTTAATGTGTTTGTCCTAATTTACTAGTTTAAAAATATACTACCACCCAAATTTATGCGAAAAAGCCTTTTTTTTTTTTTTTTTTTTTTTTTTTTGTACTACAGATACACTTAAGGTGCATCAATGTCGTAATTCAGTGGAGAATTGAAAATAGGACAGTACATTCACATGCACCATGCGTTTATTGTCTACTACAGATACACTTAAGGTGCATGAATGTCGTAATTGGATGTAATATTGAAAATAGGATAGTACATCCGAGTGCACCATGCGGTGTACCATGCACATGGTGCACCCGATTAAACAAAAAAATAGGACAAAAAGAACATACTTGTGTGATAAAGAACATACCTTGTGTAGAATTATTTCGATGATCCTTTTCATATTTTGCTAGCAAATCCCGAATTTAATGGGCTGGATATTTGGGCTAAAGGCTACATTCTTTCCGAAACCAAATGATAATAGATTGGGCTAAGGTTTAAAGATTACACCCCATTTTTTATTATTATTATTATTATTATTATTATTATTATTATTATTGTCTCCAACTCTGAGGTTGAGAAGATAAATTTTAGAGAAAGTACATCACCAAAATAACAAGCAACGAAGAATCTTAGTGTTTTTTTTTTTTTTTCATGCATTGCTTTTACTTTTTAATGAACAAATCATTTGTGCATAAAAATATGAACAATTTTTTAATATGCATATTTTATTATATCAATTAGTAGTATAGTAAATTAGTAATAAATTTATAATATATATAATAGATTATGAAAGGACCCGTTTTAGACCCGAGATCCGCTAAAGCTTGTTACTTACGCCTCTCCTTTCATCTCCTCTCCTCTCCTACTCTCTTCTAGGGTTTCTCCAAAATCTTGGCCGTAATTAGGCCGGAAATAGTCTAATTTCTTCGGAAATTAGACTATTTCACACCCTTTTCCTTTAATTTTATTTAGTTTTGCGATTTGAATTTCAATAAATCTACACAAGTAGTGTAGATATTCGTCCGTCTCCCTATGGTGGAGTGTCTCCCTATGGTGGAGTCGTTAGTTTAGTTGTTTGTTTTTGTTTAGGGTTTGTTTGTGTATTAGGGTTCATAAAAAAAAGTAATCATCTTTTGCCCTATTGTCAGTTCTTTGGTAAAGATTTGTTCGGGATCGCAACGGTTGTCAAATTTTCAAATGCGTTCAGGCGAATCAGATGAAAATCATCGATCCTTACGGCTACAACAAATCGTTAGACCGTCTCTCCGAAAATGTTGTATATTCCAGCGATGTGTGCGAGAGATGTACCACAATGCAAGATCTTTTCAACGATCGTAGCTATGATGAAGGAAAACCTAATTTGATTCAATTTTATGTATTTTTTATTAAGATTTCATTTGTAGATGTTGGGTGGCTTTTTATTAATGAATTGATTTGTTTCAAAAAAAAAAAAAAAGACTCGAGATCCGCTAAATCCGATGGATATGAGTCTGGGTCTGATTTTTTTAGACCCGGTGGGTCTGAGTCGGATTTGGATCCACCTCTAAAATTCTGGGTTTGGGTCCATGTCTCAGTGGACCCGATCCAAACCCGAGCCATTGCCATCCCTAGTTCCCTACATCTAGTGAACGCCTTCTCTCAAAAAAAAAAAAAAAAAATATACAGTGAACGCCATATTATAACTAACTCTCGCCGACTTGCCGTGGTGAACAAGGTCCGCTTTAAATAATACTCCGTAAGACCCTCAATTCCAAATCATATTCTAAACAGAAAAAGTCAACCGAATTATTTTCCTTGGAGATCAAGGTCCACTTGAAACTTTCTTGAACAAGTTCGTCACTCTGATAGAGAATTTCTAGGGTTTTACTTTTACCAATCTACCAAAAATCACAAATCAGCTATCAATACAAATTCGTAAACATCAATTCAAATTCCTAAGGGAGTGATCGGAATTAAGTCACGTAGCGATACCCGCCATTTGATTCGATATAGCTACGGCTCCTCATTGAGTCATCGTCCAAATAATGGAGGGACAACAACTAGACGAAGAAATAGGCGTTAACAATTCTCAACTCGAATTATTATCATCATTGTTAGGCCAAGAAATTGCGTCCGAAATTCAAAGTAACAACACAATTGATGATCATCGTACAACAATATGCTCACATCCTGTTTTTATACGATATACGTGCACTAAATGTGGCCAAGAAATTAACGGTACAATTTCTACCATACCCTTTTGGTATATTTACCCTGATTTAAATCTACATTTTAACGAGATTAATCGTATACGTGATACGAATTTGCAAAGATTATTATCCCGAAGAAAGCTTCATTTAGTTCTTGATTTGGATCATACGCTTGTTCATACACGAAAAATATACAAATTAAGTCCCGAAGATAGGGATTTCGTTCGTACGAAAAGATATGGAATTGATTATAATTTGCCAGGGGAATTAGGTACATTGTTTCAAGCTGGTGGTTCGTGGACTAAATTACGGCCGTATGTACGTGATTTTCTTAGAGAGGCGAGCACGATGTTTGACATGACGATATATACTCTAGGGTGTAAGTTTTATGCTTGGAGTATGTCGAAATTGCTCGACCCCAATGGGAGGTATTTTGATAATTGGAGGGTGGTTTCGAGGGATGATTGTGTAATGTTGGATAAGCACAAGAAATTTTTGGATGTTGTCTTGGAACATGAGCGCGTTGTAGTGGTAATGGATGATAATGAAGACGTGTGGGAGGATCATAAGACGAATTTGTTGAAAATAACACCGTATAATTACTTTTCTTACTTTAGTCCTGAGAATAAAGTTCATGATGCTTCTCCTCCGCGGCTGTCTTGGTCTCAGTTGAATGAGGATGAAAGCGAGGAAAATGGGGTGCTAGCTAGAGCTTTGGATAAGTTAAGGCTTGTTCATGCTGCTTTCTTTGATGATTCATCTGCGAATGGTGTAGAGGATTATGGTGACCGGGATGTTAGACAAGTTCTTCAAAGGGTGCTGGTGAAGGAAAAATCATTGACTAAGAAGCAAAAGAAGCAGAAAGCTAAGAAGATTAGTGATTTGTCACGAGCTTTACATGCTGCTCATCTATAAGGAGAGGTGCTAGAGTTCATAGAAATACTAGCTATGTTACTCGAAATCATTTTCGTGTTTAAACTGCAAATTCAAGTGCTAGTGTACATACTCATGTAGAGGTGTCATAGTGACATAGTGTTAAGTTTTAACACGCGTACTTGAAATGTAATAAACTGTATGTCCAAGTAACATTGATTGACATTCTTTTTTTGTATATTGTTAGGTTCTTTTTAGTAGTTAATGAAGCAATGGTGTGACTTACTGTAATCTGTTAAATGCAAGTAAAACTTATCCAACTAATAAGTGATCTGTTGGTCTTATGCTGTTAATGATGTGGAGTGAATGGTTAGATTGGTGACTGATTGTATTCAACTATATGTATTGTTTGATTTATGGTGTGTACTAACATCAGATGCTGAGTATGTCACGCGCAGCTAGACTTCGTTACTTTGATCCTTGTACAACAATTACTTCACTTCTTAGTAAGTTTCTGCACTATTATTCTGAATCTGATGTATACATGAATGTATGATTATATGAACTCAAAGGTATGATTTTTATGTCCTGCTTTTATGATGGCAATGTCTTTTAATCAATTAACTAGCTTATTATTTTATTATGGCAGTGTGTTAATGATCTTTTACAATAGATTATTACATGATTTTTAGGAACATGGACTTAGAACTCTGTGTTTCTTCCACCAAAATGCTATTTCTCTGTTCTTCATTGTGTGCAATAGCGGCCTGTTCTGTACCGTTGGTTTACAAAGCATGCCATAGATTGCTAGTAGAATTTATGTCACGCTTGATTGAAAGACAACAGCTCAGCTCTTTTCTAAGCATTCGTATCTCCATCGAAGCACACGATCTGATCCCTTAGAGCCAAGAATGCATAATTTGTCTTATTCCTATAGAGGGTACATAAGAGTCATAGACGATAGACTCTTCATTGATCTTTTTAAATTCTCCTTAGCTTGCTAGTCCATAATATATGCATTTTATCCTCTAGGATTCAAATTCTGTGATCAAAGATATAAATATGAATATAATGCTTCTAAAACATCTAAGCCATTGTCTACAAATCATGTATTGACACAAGTTTTGCATGCAACCTAAGATGGTGTGCCAAAAAAACCATTAGAAAAAGAACACAAGTGAACAGATACCAATACAGTGGAAAACTGAAGTTGGCGGAAGAATCATAGAGGTTTTATTATGACATTATGTGTTTCTAAATCACCCAATTATCAAGATTTTAGAATCAAACGATGTTGACTTCTGACATGAACTAAGGACAAATTTTCTGTCTCTAAGATTAGAAAATTTTGACAATTACCACCTACTATTGTTTTTATTTAAACAATTACCACCTACTATTGTTTTTATTTAAACAATTACCACCTACTATTATTTTTTTTTTAAAAGTACCACCAACTTTTTTCTCAAACACCAAAAGTTCCCACCTATTTGGCTCTGGACCACCTTATGACGTCATGTGAGCCCTACATAATACCTTCCCTCCCTTTTTCCCTCCCATTTCTTATTTCTCACTCGATACTTCACTCTCAAGTTCAAATTTTCGCAAAATTAAATCGAAAAGGCAAACAATATTCAATCAATTATTTGGTTTGGAGAAGTGAATTGCAATGTTTTCGATTTATTTTAGCGAAAAGTTGAACCTGGGAATGAAGTATCGAAGAAATGGGAGGGAAAAAAGGAATGGAAGGAATTATGTTTGATGTTTAAGAAAAAAATTGGTGGTAATTTTCAAAAAAAAAAAAAATAATAATAATAATAGTAGGTGGTAATTGCTAAAATGGAAATAATAGTAGGTGGTAATTGTCAAAAATTTCCTAAAAATTATATTAGAAAGTATGAAAAGATTGCTATGATTACTCAAATAATAAACTAATTGCTTGATCAAATAACATTGTATTCTAATACCAAGGGATCTTATATTATAGTCCCACAAACTAGTTATTTTAACATAGTATGTGGACAAATTAACTTGCTAATTTCCCTTGGCAAGAGCAAGCTACATTATCACTCCAGTAATTCAAATTTGTTTTAATTTACAAGTAGATGTAAACCATACAACTATGTCACCATACAGTAAGCCTTATAATTTCATAGTCAATTGTGGGAACAAATCTCACTAGAAGCTCTTTATTAATTTAGGGGTGTGAATTTCCTTAACCTTCCCTCTTACTCTTAATGAGATTGACTTAGATTGGATTTATTTACAAGACACAAGAGATATCCATTTTTGTATACCCTGTAAATGAACTATTTCCCATGCATTCCTTTTAGTTTAAGCACTTTAATCATGTTTAGAAATACTATATTTATATATACTTCGTGGGGAGGGAGTACGGGTACACTATGTGTACAAAAGCATCTTGTACACAAGCATCCCATTGGTGGAATGAGAATCTTTTTTAAGTTTGGGCCACCCTCATTTTCAGTTGAACATTATTTTTTTTAATTATTTTTTAAATTTTAAAGTTTGAATTTCAAATTTAACAAACCTTTCAACTACCCAAACAAATGGTCTTTGATATTTTTCCCCTCATTTTTTTTCTCTCTTAATTTTTTTCTCAGTCCAATTTTTTTCTCTCTCCATTACGGAACATTCAAGAAATCTGAAATTTTTAGTTTCTCCATGCAATAATTTGACCCCGTGCGATTTTCACTGATTTTTTCGGTAAATATTTTACGTCGTCGGTCAATTTTTTTTTCTTCCGATTGTTTACCGGCCGTTTTCGCTTGTGAGTTAAAATTATTAACAAATTTTAATGATAATACTTATGAAGCATAAACTTATTTGAATACAAATTTGGTTGAGACATTAATATTATAAAATTTTCGTAAAATTAATAGTTGGAAATTGGTATAATGTTTGCTACCGAAATTGAAATTGGACAAACAAAAAATTTTCAGAATTGCAATGGACATTAAAGTTTTGCCGAAATTATAGTGGGAGACACCAAAGTTTCGCCGGAGGTGTCATAGATACATTTTAATAAATAAATTTCTTTTCACATAATGAACGTGCTGATACCCCTTTGTCTAATAGTCTAGAATACAAGCTTCATGTGTTAATGTCTACACGATACCACAATTCTAACTTTGTGACAGTACATGACTTTTTTTTTTTTTGTCTTATAACTTTTCAATTTTACAGAATCATATCTAATTTTAAAATATTAAAATAACAAAAACATACTTTTATTTTTATTGTTTTTTTTATTTCTTTGAAGGGAACAAACTTATACCTTTAAATATTTATATTTTTTTATATTTAATAACTATTTTATTTTTCTCAAAAAAATTTAAAAAGTATTTTCTTAAGTATAAATTTTTCAAATTTAAGAAATGTAAAAAGAGAACATCTTTATTTAATACCACCATACTAATAATATATATTAATATTTAATCGAATAAATGTTCTGATACCCCCTTACTCCAATGGTCTAGATATTAACGAAATTGTGTATTATGCAAAGTCATTCAGTGTTCGAATCTTGCAACCTTAAAAAAAATTACTTTTAAAAAAAAAAAAAATCCTTTCAAACATTTATTTATTTTAAAGAATCATTCTTTTGTTTATAAAATCTAAAATAAAAAAAATAAAAAAAAAAGTAATACTTTCAAATCTGCATAAACAATGTATTTATTTTAAAGAATCATTCTTAGTTTTATAAAATCTAAATTAATAATAGTAATACTTTCAGATCTACATAAACAATGTTTTGTTTTGTTTTTTTTTTTTTTTTTTTTTTTGAATATGCATAAACATTGTTTTAAACTCTAGTACACACTATAGTTTAAAAAAAAAAAACAAAAAATACAAAACATGAATACTTATTTATAGAGATATTTTGGAGGGAATTTTCCCTAAGAAAACAAAAAATTTATGGTTATCCATGTACAAGTACGATGTAACCAAAAGATTCTGTAATTGTTAATATTGACTATAATACATGTTTTGGATTTCAAATATAACTTTAAAAAGTACCTACAATTTGGAACTCCCGTGGTAATTCATAAAACCTACAATTTAAAGTTACAAAACGAATGACAAACATTTTTATTTTTCAACATATATATGTATATATATATGAAATCATTACAATCTATAAAAGCAACTGACACATCTGTAAACTGATCCATTTAGAAAGTGATGCACATCACAACACAAGAAATGTAAACAAATTATAGTTACGTATTATTTTTAATACATATCAAACTTTAAAAATGAAGTACATGCATATTTTTATTTTTATAACCCTAAATCCTAAATCCTAAATATAATGATATGAAACAATAATGATCATTAATATTATTAGGCATCCTTTTGCATATATACAATATCATATTCTCCTTTACAAAAATAAAAAATTCAAATGACATCAATATCAAATGTATAAAATAAACACCATTTCTTTTATGATCCATAAGTTTCCAATTTAATTTGCTTCCAAAAAAAAAGAAAAACGTGAAATTTTAATATTCGAAAATAAGAGGAACACAAATTACATTAAATTTAACCAATTTTATGGATATGATACTTACAATGCAAAAGCATCCAATTAAAATTTAAGGAGACATGTTGTCTTTGATTGAATCATCAAATTCTTTTGATATAAACATATATGGTACAAATAAATAAATAATATTATAACATATGTGATAATACCTACCCCTGGTGTAGTTAGTGAATACTTCTTTATTATTCATAAGTGTTCCGTGTTCAATTCCATACTACACCCTCTTTTTTTTTTTTTTTTTTTTTTGGGTTTTATTTTTAGGTTTAATTCACATAATAGTCATAGATAGTAATGTTAGTAATTATCAATAACACTATTCAAGGTTTCCTTCAAAAAAAAAAACACTATTCGAGGTTTGGTTCTTTTTTATACTTATCCATGTAGAAGTACGATGTACCCCTACTTACAATAAATGTAATCCATTTTATTGATATGATATTTTAAAAAACAAAAAGATCCGGAATTATTAATATGGACTATAATACATGTTTTGGATTTCAAATAAAATTTAAATAAAGTAATTACAATTTTGAACTCCCGTGGTAATACATAAAACGTACAATTTAAAGTTACAAAACAAATGACAAACATTTTTTTTTTTAATAATATAAACATTACCCTACTATACACATATCAAATAGATGAAAGCATTACAAGCTATAAAAGCAACTGACACATCTGGAAACTAATCCATTTAAAATGTGATGCACATCACAACACAAGAAATTTACATAAATTATGGTTACGTATTGTTTTTAATACATATCAAACTTTCAAAATGAAGCACATGCACATTATTACTTTTATAACTTTAAACCCTAATAATATGAAGCAATAATGATAATTATGTAAGCATCATTTTAGTATAAACAATATCATAATTCCCTTTACAAAAATTAAAAAATAAAAATGTAAATAATAAAACTCCATTTCTTTTATGATCAATAACTTTCCAATTTAATTCACCTCCAAAAAAGAAAAAGAAAAACGTGAAATTTTAATATTAAAAAATAATAGGGACATAACTTATATTAAATTTAACCAAATTTATGGACATGGTACTTACAATGAAAAAACATCCAATTAATATTTAAGGTGTCATATTGTCTTTAACAGAATCCTTTAATTATTTTGACATAAACATATATGGTACAAATAAATTAAAAAAATTCTAAAATATATGTGTTGATAACCTCTGGAGTAGTTGGTGAAGACTTCCTTGTTATCAGTGGCGTATCCAGGAAATTTAAAGTGTGGGTTCGAAATCGTTATAAAATACTCTCTAAGATATAGGCCTTTCCAATTTTTTAATTGCAACGTTGGTGATTTCACACTTGTTATTGCACATTCTATAACTAAAACATCTTAAGTGATATTTTTGGCAAAAAATTAGAAAGAGTTGATATCATAAATATTTTTCGAGATGAATCTAACCAGATCTATTTGATTATATATATTTTTTCCAACATATGAATTACAAAAAATGATTAAAAGAGTGTACAAATGTTGCAATTAAAAAGAATGTAGGAACTACGAAGTATGAATTAAATATTAATAAATACATTCAAATCAAGATACATATAAAAAATATATAGACCTCAAAAAAAATATAACTAAATATATAATACAATTAACAAAAAAAAAGGGTTCTACAAAACATTCAGGTTTTCATGTACTTTGAAGAAGAAACTTAGGAGAGAGAAAATAACTAGGAATAAGGGATTTGATTTTTTTGAGACTTTAAATGAGTTTATAAAGATATTTGAAGTTTAAAGAAGTAATTGAAGTAAAAGGGAAAAAAAAGTATTCGGTTTTTTTTTTTTTCAGTTTTTGGTGAGTTTGTTTGAATATTGGGAGTTTAAAGTAGTTAAAGAAAAGAGGGAAAAAAGATAGTATTAAAAAGGCTAAATAATTGAGACTTTAGAGTTTAAAGAAGTTATTAAAGCAAAAGGGGAATATTAAAAGGCCAAAAAAAAAAAAAAACTATTGAACATGGAGTCGAACCCTTAACCTAAGGGTCTCAAGCGCACAAAGTGAACATCAAAACACCACCAAGACACACTACTTTTCCTCTCATAGGTAAGCAGATTAATTGTATATACCCTTTTATTTTATTTTTTTATGCAAAAAAAATAAAATAAATTTAAAAAAAAAAAAATCAATGGGTTCAATGAACGCACTTGAACCCATCCTAAATACGCCCCTGCTTGTTATTCATAAGTGTTCCGTGCTCGATTCCATACTACACCATTTTTTTTTTTAGGTTTTATTCACATAATAGCCATAAATACTAATGTTAGTAATTATCAATACAACTATTCGAGGTCTGGTTTCATAATATAAACAATTTTATTTTTCATAATGTAAACAATACACTAGTTTATTATTAGTGTATACATATCAACTAGATGAAATCACTACAAGTTATAAAAGCAAATAACACATCCGTAAACTAATCTATTTAGAAAGTGATGCATCACAACACTTGAAAAGTACAAAAAATATGGTTACGTATTGTTGTAAATACATATCAAACTTTCAAAATGAAGCACATTCATACTATTAGTTTTATAACCCTAAATCCTAAACCCTACCCCCTAAACCCTAATAATATGAAACAATAATGATCATTATGTACTATTAAGCATCATTTTAATATATACAATGTCATATTCACCTTTACCAAAATAAAATTCATATGATAGCAACATCAAATGTAAGAAATAAAACTCCATTTATTTTATGATCAATAAGTTTCCAATTTACCTTTAAAAAAACAAAAACATAATATTTTAATATTCAAAAATAAGATTTTACCCAAATTTATGGACATGATACTTACAATAATAAAGCATCCAATTAACATTTAAGGAGTCATACTGTCTTTAATAGCATCACCAACTTATTTTTATATAAATATAAAAGGTACAAATAAATAAATAATGACATTACGTATGTGATGATATCCCCTGGTGTACGTAGTTGGTGAATGCTTTCTTACTATTCGTAAGTTATCCGTGTTCGATTCCCATATTACACCATTTTTTTGGTTTTATTATAAACACTAATGTATCCCAGTCTAACTTTTAAAAACCAATAATGTCAGTACTTATAAATAAAACTAATGTATACTAGTCTAATTTCTTTAAATTCCATAAAACAAGGTTTTTTCAAGTTTCAACAACATCAAATTAAAATTGTATTTACAGCATCAAAAAGGTATTTATAGGCCAGTAGTAGTACAAATATTTGATTGCTGATTCTAACATATTACTTAGTCATTCAACTTAAAAACATTGGATGTATACCAGTCGTTTAAGACCATATTCTCATAAGCACTGTCATCAATGCCTCGATAATTCACCATGTCGGCTATCATTTGGAAATAGTTCATAATCGTGGGACAACAAACAATTCTTAATGTAAAACCAACCATTTGAGAATCATGCCTCAGCACTCACCTTGCAGTTTGTAGGAGGACATGATATCTTCCTTCACGATTTCTTTTTACTCCTGTCTTTTGTACCCATCTTATAGACTAGTCTAATACGGGATATCATGTGACCTTTAGGCTCCATCTTCCTAACACCTAGACGATTTACTCCTTTTTCACAATACTCATTCATTATTAAACTTGTTCAAACAAAAAATTGAAGCCATTTCTCAGAGGCATACATATGGCAAAAATTTGTAAATTCTTCACCACTTGCAAAATACATACCCATAGCTAGAGTACAGCTAGGTTGTTCTTCTCCATTTGACCGATTCATAAAATCATATTAACCTCAACCTCTTCATTATCAATGTTATTAAAATCAACCTCTTCATTCAGATCGAATGACATTGCAGCTTCTTCTTCTGTTACATAGTTTGATTTTGAATCTCCGATTGAGCTAACCACATCGTTCATCACTTCATTAAGATCAATGTTCAAACGAGTGGACTGGTTTTCGCTTTCCATTTCACTACCAAAATGTCAAACACAGTACAATATTTAATTTCAGATGCTACAAAATAAAAAAAGATACTATCAAATAATATTTTAGTTTAATACTGACAAAATGATACTGCATACAACAAACAAATCCTATAAAATAATTTATTATTGACAGCAAATAAACATCAATTCCATTTAACAATTGATACTAGTACAACGGAACCCAGAAATACTCCTACACTTAAATAACATTTCACAATAAACAATTATACCATAAACAAATCCCAAACCCAACATACAAATCAATCAATTAATCTACACGATTTACCCTTTGAAATCAATCTTTTGATAGAACTAGTGTCCTTCGAACAAGTGTATTATTCTGATAGTGGGTTCAGAATTATTAGAAAACTAATATATTCAGTAATGTCAAGTGATCGGAATGTCTGGGTGGAGGCCGCTTCTGATCAGTAATATTAATGCATAATTAATATTACAGCTTAATCTTGACTGAACCCTTCGAGTCACACCCAAGCAATCAACGAGCTGAAGCGACGAATTAATACGGAAGGAAATAATGAGTCGACCGAGTAATACTTATTTAGACGTCGGAAATTCGAGCTTAGAACGTCAAAACCGAGCGTCGAAAGTCGAGTCGAAAATAATAAAAGACGAAACGTGCAAATAGTAATAAATCAACATAATTCCCAAAATACCCCTAGCATCGAAGTGCCTTGAGCAATCCGAGTGCTAGGGGCATAATTCATAGCATGGTGGCTAACATGCGCACCAAGTCGAGCCTAGACTAGCTGGTGCGTGCTAGCGCACGTTTGCTAGTAGCCAAGGGCCAGCCTCGGTACCTAGGGGCAGCGAGCAGCAGCAACCCGCAAGCAACAGCAGCCCGCAGCTCCGTGGTGCGGGTAGCTGGGTCGTGTGCAAGGGAGGAGTAAATGGGAGCCTTGAAAAGGAGGACATGTGGCACATGGAGAGGGAGAGAGTGGGGAGCAAGTTTGGTCCCCCTCTCTCCAAGTGGTCCTCACTTACTCTCTCATGAATAATTGACACTTGTTGATTTATTACTAGCTTACTTAAATAATTTTATTTTACCTTTAAAATAAAATTTGAAAATCTCACTATCCCACATTAGTGGGAGACACAACCATACTCTCATCATTTCCTATAAATACCCAAGTAAGGGCATTAGAAATGATGCTTGAGTAAGAGTTGAAAAGGGGATCACAAGTAAGTGAAAACCCTTGAATTCAAGAGTTGGAAAAGGTATCACATTTAGTGAAAGCCTTTGAACTCAATTACTCGGGTTTATCGGTCGGGTCTTGCTAACCTCAAGACATTGGACCTTGTCGATGATTGTTGTTGCGGGTGGATCATCATCGGAAGCTTCGTAATTTCGAAGCTAGCTTTCAAGTAAGAGCCCAAGCGGTCGGGTGAAGCACGCTCCAAAGGTAATCGTTTTATCTTAATCTTGTGATTAATTTAATTATATTTATGGTTTTATTTATTGCGAGTGCAGTCTTGTTTTTGGGTTTGTTTCCGCGGTGAGTCGGACTCACCAAACCCCAACAGCGTTATCAGAGCCTCGCTCGTTTATTTTTAAAATCATAATATTTTTCAAGGTGTTTTTATGGCTTAATTTTTCCGGTTTTAAGTTGCTAATTAGATTATTAGTAGCTCGTTTTATCCATTTTAACCTCGTATTAGAGCTGACTTCAGCTCCCGAACCTAGATTTCGACCCAAAAATAGTGATTTTTGGGTGGAAAAGGCGTTCTAGAAATGGTTTTACCCTTTTAGAACTCGGTTTTTAGCCCAAAAAACGACCAGGAATGCACTTTTGAGGGTTTTTCGTTTTTACGAAAAATTTTAAGTCTTCGAACCTTGAAAGTTAATTGCATATTTATGGTGGTTATGTAATTGGTTCAATACTTATTTTATATGCAATTTTAAACCTCTTTAGGGATGATTACTTGGTGATAATTTTTGTTTGAAAGCTTGGTTTTATTTTTCACATAGTTGCAAATTAATTGCATTAAGTGTGAAATTGTTGTTTTTTGAGGCTTCTAAGTACTAAAGAATAAATATTTGATTATGTTAAGTGATTGAAACTTTGAGTTACTAAATTCCATGAATTTTTTTTGTTGAACTTTGTTGATTTAATCATTTTTTAGTTGATTGGAATCATAAAGTTTGAAACTTGTGATAGAAATTTGTTTATCTTCATATTGGAAGATATAATTTTTTCAAGGATTCACAAGTATTAAAGTTGGAATATTTATTGAACTTATGTCCATTTTTCCAACTCCCTTTTATTTTGTCAAAAACTCAAGATTAATTTAAATTAATTAAATTAATAGTGAGTGATTGCCCTCTTATTTTTGTTGCACCAAGTTAAACTAATTTTATTAAAGAATGGTTCTTGGAAATAATTTTGGTTACATGCACTTGGATGATTTTTATTTAAATTAGACTTGTTTAAATTTTCAACTTTGCTCATGAAAATTAGCTCTAAAATTAATTTAGAATTAATAAATTGTCACGCGAAATTTGGGATTGAAATCCCAAGGCTATGGCACGCAAATCGAGGCAACGCCTTCCTTGGCTAGCCGGGTTGCATTGCAGCTCGCATGTGGCTGCTCGATGGTTGCGTGCGGCCATGTGTGTGACATGCGCGCCCAACCACTACAGCAGCAACGCAGCAGCACTAGTGTGCTGCGGCTGTGCTACGTGCGTGCGTGCTGCTGCCGTAGCGCAGCACATGGCTGCTATGGTGCGGTAGGGTGTGTGAGCGTTTTGAGTGCATGTATGTGCTTGGTATTTTGGTGTAAAGGGGCAAGCAGCCAAGTTGCACTTTTGAAGTTGTTGGCAGTTAAGCACATTGATAACTCCTTGAGAATTGTATTAAGTTAAAGTTAGAGAATTGTATGTTGTATCAAAATGTACTTGAGATTAAATCATTTGAATATTAAGAACAATTAAAATAAATAAACTTTGTTTCAATTGGTAACTTCTGACTTTTAAAATTTCAATTCATTTTGATTTATTGATTAATGATGTAAATCAGTATATATATGCAACAACTATGAATTTTTGAGACTCTGATGCAAAATTAATATTTTTTAAAAAAAAATCAACAAAGAGAACGTTAATCTCTTGAATATAAACGCCTCTTGTACCCGTTCTCTTTTCCCTTGCATATATAACACCTCTTATACCCGTTCTGTAAACTTTACACATCGCCTAGCAGAAAAACGCGTCTGAGGCGTTCTACAATGCATATTTCAACCGTTCTCTATTCCCCTTTTTGTAGTAGTGTATTCTCTAGATAACTTTTTGGCTCATCAAGGGGTCTCATCTCACTATCATTCAACCAAGTCATTCTTGCTATTTTTTCATAAAAATAATAATAATGTTTTTACTGTTGTAAAATAAGGAGAAATATAAAAGATTAAGGGAATTGAAATGTGTATTCTATTTATATTTACATGATGGAGGTATATATATATATATATATATATATATATATATATATATATATATATATATATATATATATATAGTACAATTGATAGAGTTTGCTTGGAGAATAGTAAACCCTAAACTCTAGAAAGTTCTAGAGTGATACAAGATGGACATCCACAGATATGTTTAGATAAGAATAAACCATATATCTAGAATATTCCGGAATGATATAAGGAGCATAATGGTCATCCACACGATATTTCATAACACTCCCCCTTGGATGTCCATTATCGAAGACTGTGCCTCGTTAAAACCTTATTAGGAAAAACCCTGTGGGATAAAAACCTAATGAAGGAAAAAGAGTACAACATTCTTCGTAATACGCTCGAGATGTTGTCTCATTAAAAACCTTACCAGGAAAACCCAATGTGGGACAAAACCATAGTCAAGGGAAAAAGAGTGCAGCGCGTATTTTCTCCCCCTTATGAATACATAACTTGAGATCTTCTAGTGCCGCAACAATGAATCCAATATGTTTGGATATCTTCTCATATGTAGTTAGTAAAATATCATACGTTGATCTTCGAATCTCCTAAGCTGAAGTTGCATCTTCAATTCTTCAAGTCTTCACGTGAACATGTGAAGTGTCTTCATTTCACCATACATGTGTTTATCTCTAATATCATTATTTCAAATTTCTATTTAATAGTTGATTTAAAAATTAAACTTATGCGATTATGACTTCTTCTGGAAATTGTTAATAATAGAAATTAATGATCATTATTTGATCAAACATTCATTAATAATCATTTGATGACAAAACTGGACATTATTAAGGTCATTCTTCAATCTCATATGAATTATAATATAACATATGTAATTATATACATTGATCATGGTTCTTCTGACCATAAGAAAACAGTCTCACGCATAAGTATCCCGTTTCTTTAGAAGTTTCATAAATAACTACACGATAATTTTTCTGCGAATAAAAATAGTAAATCTCAATAACTTTTATATACTCAAAGTTCATGTTGAGATGTCAATGATATAGTCACGTAAAAGTTTCAAGAGTTTGATAATTGTAATATTCAAAAATTTGTAGGGCTGGGTTTTAAATACGTCGTATATAAGTTCTTCAAGAACTCTTCTTACATGATTCATAACATGTTATTAAATCGACGTTTCCAATAATTTCATCACAACTATAAGCCCATTGGAATATAAATATTTCTTTGTAATTTCCTTCAAAGTTACAAATACGCCATACTGTATATATTTTGAACAAACATTCACATATACCACAATTATTGTACAGAACTAATGCATCAATATGAGATATAGAAAACAAAATATACAATGATTAATGCATCTAACAACTTTCAATATACGCAATGAATAATCCATTAACCTATGACTCACACATGTATATGAACATACATAAGACTCTAAATAATGCAAGACATTGTACAGTGTGGATTTAAAAATCCATATTTCATTAGACTTCTGGTACATGATAAACTTATGATCATTATCATTATGTCGACATCAAAATGGACATATATTTCAGATCCCTTATTCACTAGTCCACTCTATTATGCATATGCATATTATTCATCGGTTCCATAGTGTACCAGTATTTTAAAATTCCTTTAACGTACATTTCGCATGCTATTTTATTATGATATCTTAATACATTTCTTATTGGTACCATCATAACTTTCTTACATCATAGGCCATCTATTATAATAATTCAAAAATCTATACCACTTTTAGGGTATTTCATTCTCTATGGTATTTATATATTATTACACTATTAGTGTTAATTGTACTATCTTGTCAAATATCATATCTATTAAACATATCTTTATTTTGGAACCAATCATATACAACCTACACTTCAGGTGTAGTGATTCAAGTACAATTGGCAATATTTTATCTCGATGTATACACATAATTAATATGACCAAAATGTATCTTCAACGCTATGCAACATGAGTCATAACTGAATACAAATCAAATCATAAATGTGCAACATATCTTGATAATGTATATACAAAAGTTGGCACATATATAACTTTTCAAACTACCATTATAGGGATCATAAATATTCTTTATTTATTTAATTTTTTTTTCGATTTTCCCAACTTTTGCTATTTCTTCTCCCCCTAAGTTGGTAAAATATTTTTTTATAGGGGCGTCTAATTCTATACTAACTTAGTATATAAATTTGCATTAAAATTCATTTCATTGGGAGGATCACAATCAAAATTTATCTCTCCTGGAGAACAATTTCAATGAAGAATCATTTATTCATTAACTTTATATTTCATGTGTATTTATTATTAAATTTTCAATAATATTTTCTCTTCTGGAGATCAATGTCAATGGGGAGACATATGTTGTGCAGTTGTACGTTTTTCTTTCTTCTCCTATTTCATATGTGTTAACATATAATAGCCCCAATCAAAAGAATTGTTATACAAGCATAAATCACTTGCTCGTAATTCTAGTAGGTGATGATCTTCTGGATCTTTAAAGACTTAAATAGTGTATTTGGTGAGTTTCTAATCACTTGATAGTTTACAATAATATATAAGTTATTTTGATGAACTTCTGGTAAGCCATTACTCCTTTATCAGCCATTACTCCTTTATATAAAAAAAATCAAAACATATTAAATCTTGAAATTTTCATCAATATAAATTATTATAACTCACAATCCAAATATAACTCAATCTTAATGTTACGCCTTACCATTCAATTCATTTTATATATTTAACATTGAGAAAGCGTCAGCACATTATCAAATGAAACTTCAGGTTTTCATTACGGGTAATTATTATTAAACCTGGATGGCCTAATTTAATTATCACATCCAATCACTTCTCTAAATTTGAACTCTGGTCAGTTTTCAACACTAGTGATCACTTTATTAAACTTACTATATGCATGGCCATGAATGTGATGTGATATTAGAACACCAACATGTGTTTCTTTATACAATTGGCAAGACAATCAACTAATTAATATTTTATCAAATAATTACTTATATATACTCTACTGGAGTTTTAACTATAATCTTGATACATGTTAATCTTGTTGGACATTTCATACTCTTCTGGAGTCTTTTACATAATCATGGAACATATGAATCTTACTAAAATTGAATTTATTCTAGAAATGTAATGAGATTTATCATTTCCTCAAATTTGTCATCAATGTCAATAGATGCTCCATTCCTTTTCCAAAAGTTCTTATATTTTAACTCTATTGGACTGCAAAGTTTCAGACGTGCTTTAGGTTCATTAGTAACCGATATTGTCCTTCTGGGACAATAATTTAATTGGAGCATTTATAATTAGTATATGATCAATCATTTATATCCATCTTCAAGATGGTACAATTAAAAATATTTAAATAATATGCATGTGGCCACTTCTATTAAGTAAATAATTAATATTTGAGTTAATGTATGTTACAAACTGACCATCAATATATTTTATTATTTATGTGCAAGGATAAAATAATAGAATAATTAATACAGTTTCCCTTTAATTCTTGCACGTGGGACATGAAATGAATCCAATAACATTTAAATCTCATCCACAAGGCATAAATTCTTTTAGCAATACGTGTATCAAACATAATAAAGTTATTCTTACAAACTTGTTCTTACTCGTAACTCTTGCCCAATTATATTAATTTCTTATAAGTATGGGCATAATAAATATATTTTCCAAGCAATGCAAGTTGCTCACAATGTCATGTTAATTACTTGAACTCATAACATTATTTCTAGGTCAAAATTGATGATATATATAATCATGTTTGCAATTTTATGAACTTTATAATCAAGAATAATTTCATGCAAACATGCTTGTTACCTTTTAATCATTCAAATTCTCACCCAAAGTTCAATAACTTTAATACTATTCAATATATTTTGTATAATATTATTTCATGACATTGTGTTTATAGAATCATGTTAGTATGTAGTGGATATATAAGTAACATGCTTTAGCTTTGTAGATCATGCACATTTCTTTGTATTATCCTTAAGGGTTTTGAGCCCTTTATATGTTCAAGTTAGGAACTTTAAGTCTATGTGTGTGAATACTCTTTATAAATATAAGGAACTTCAGGTCCGCACATCATATTCAATTTACATTCATTTTAATAATCTAACTTCAAGTAGGTTCATAATACTATAATTGAATTTAATCAAACATCAATCAGTATAATGTATATAATATGCTTCATAATTTTATCAACTTATAAGGATAATAATAATTTAGTTAACATACTTTCAAAACAATTAGATATATTAAGGGCATAAATATATTGTCGTAATGGAACTCCAGGTCCATATGTACAAGTATTACTCCAGGTTCAATATATGCCTCTTTCCAATAATTCAAAATAATATAAATTTAATTAATAACATGACCATAGTACATACCAAGTTTAGATTAATACGTAGTATAAGTTAATAGTAATAAGTGTAAATAACATAAAATTATGAGGCTTTCATAGGTAACAAATACTTTAAAGTATGCCATAAATTTATATTGATTGTTGTCTTATTTAGTAGTCATGTAGTTTATTTGGTCATATAATTTATAACTAGTTACATATGAGTATGTCACAAATTTAAGACTTCATATTTCATACGTAGTATATTATTATACAACAAAACTGAATTGATCATAATATTAATAAACATATATATATATTTACAAATATGAAAACTTCACCTCTTCAAATAAATAAACTTAATCTTTGGTACTTAACTTAATTCAAATTAATTAGTCAATTTATCTACACCTTTTAGAATGAGAAGGTAAAAACAATATGAGAACCTACTACTTGATGCTTTAATAAAAACATACATGAATTGATTGAATCAACTATACTATCGGATCAATTATATCAATATATTGCCTGATAAAGCTTAATTAGAAAATAGAAACAAGCACATAAGCAATCAACATTAACACGTTCACGTTAGTGGAAAACCACATGGTTCATATCATACTTGAAATATAAAAACATAATTCAATACATAAATTAAAAATAGTTTCACATGTACCTTTGGCTTACTTTGTACAATTTACAAACATTCAAGGCATTAGACATAGGATTTCACAAAAAAATTATATGGGTAAATAATTGCTAAATCAAACCATTCATATTTGCTATCAAGCACAGAGAAATAACCAAACTCATTTACGGATAAGAAAAGTAATACCAAAATCTAGCAAATATATGTACTACATGTTCATGAAAACCATACGTTCATAAAATTAACCCCAATAATAATTCTAAATACCCTTTTAGATTCAAACTAAACAAAACTACTAATTAGTTATTTTCTGCATCAAATCCAACTATTCCCAAATTGCTCATTGAACTCCAGGAATAATAAAAATACGAAAATTTGGGAAACAATATAAACATATTATGTAAAGGTTTAAAATTAACAATAACAGGATAATTGAGAATGAACTTTCCTAATATCAAAACCTTTCCCACTATAAAAACCAGCCTTATCGTCAACTTCATGTTGTCAACATCATCTGCTAGCCTGTAACTCATAAAAACGTTAATGAAAAGAAAATAAAGTATAGCCCTTGATTAAGCTAATCTATTATATTATGGATAGATGAGAAAGATGAGAAAGTTAAACAAACCAATGCAACCGAAAAATAATACGAGTAGTTCTTTGTAACCAAATTATTAATACCGCGAGACACCTTGTACTAGTCCCAAATTAATTAATGAGGATTGGGAATGATATGTCATTCTTAAAACGTGTGATTTCATTATTAAAAGATCAAAACCCATGATCAAGATTAATCTCCTTCTAATTTCTTCCCAAGATGTGACATAACAAGATAATAATGAGTATAATTTAGCTCATTCAGTATACAACGAATTAATCATTAACCTAAGAAATCAACAATAAAATTTACATATTGATTAGAGCTTTGGTGCTGATAACGTTTTGTAAAATAAGAAGAAATATAAAAGATTGAGAGGGAATTGAAATTTGTATTCTACTTATATTTATATGATGGAGGTATATGTTAAAATATAGAAGAGAAAAATATAGAGAGATGAGGGAAGATTGTTACGTTGTATTTTATATTCTATCTAGTACGGGATATATATACATGTACATTACCTAGGGTTCCATCAACGGATAAGACCAAATATCCAACTCTAGAATATTCTAGATAATACATGGGATAATAGTCATCCACAATAGATATTTTCATAACACTCCCCCTTGGATGACTATATATTGAATAAAACAATAACTAACATTTACTATAAAACCCGTACAAAATAATACACTATAATGCGCATAAGATGCTGCCTCGTTAAAAACCTTACCAGGAAAACCCAGTGGGAAAAAACCATGGTTAAGGAAAAAAGAGTGCAGAGCGCATTAACTCCCCCTCATGACTACATCACTTGAGATCTTTAAGACGACGCAATCCAATGTCGTAAGCTAACTTTTTGAATGTTGCTGTCGGAAGAGCCTTAGTAAATAAGTCTACTAAATTCTCACTTGAACGAATCTGCAATACATTTATATCTCCATTCTGCTGAAGATCATGAGTGAAGAAAAATTTGGGTAAGATGTGCTTTGTTCTGTCGCCTTTGATGTATCCTTCCTTAAGTTGAGCAATACAAGCTGCGTTATCCTCATATAAAGTTGTTGGTGCCTCTTTCCCAGATGATAAACCACAAACTTCTTTTATATGTTGAACTACCAACCTTAACCATACACATTCACGACTAGCCTCGTGAATTGCTAAAATCTCATAATGATTGGAAGAAGTAGCTGCAATGGTTTGGTTTGTTTCATGGAACGCCAAGAAATGGCAGTACCACCATATGTGAACACATATCCAGTTTGTGACCGACCATTATGAGGATCAGATAAATAACCTGCATCTACAAAACCAATCAAATTTTCTTTGGACAACTTTGGGAAAAATAAACCCATATCCTTCGTAGCTTGAAGGTAATGAAGTAAATGTTTAATCCCATTCCAATGCCTTCGGGTTGGACATGAACTAAACCTTGCTAATAAATTAACAGAAAATGATATGTCGGGTCGTGTATGACTTGCAAGGTACATTAGTGCTCCAATTGCACTACGATACGGTACTTCAGGACCAAGAATTTCTTCATCATTTTTCCGAGGTCGGAATGGATCTTTCTCTATTTCAAGTGATCTTACAACCATAGGGCTGCTCAATGGATGTGCTGTATCTAAAGAAAATCTTTTAAGAACCTTTTCTATGTATGTTGATTGATGCACAAGGATTCCATTCTCTAGGTGCTCTATTTGTAACCCCAAGCAAAATTTTGTCTTTCCTAGATCTTACTTTCGAACTCTTTCTTTAAATAATTGACAGTCACTGAAATCTCTTCAGGAGTTCCAATGATATTCAAATCATCAACATACACTGCAATTATAACAAATCCTGATCCAAATTTCTTTATAAAAATACATGGGCTGATAGGATCATTCTTATAACCTTCTTTCAACAAATACTCACTTAGACGGTTATACCACATACGCCCAAATTGTTTCAATCCATAAATATATTTTTTCAATTTAATACAAAAATGTTCTCGAGAACTAGATTTTGCTGCTTATGGCAGTTTGAATCCTTCTGGGAGTTTCATGTAAATGTCATTATCCAGTGGGCCATATAAATAAGCTGTAACTACATCCATCAAACGTAAGTCAAGTCCTTCCCTTATTGCCAGACTAATCAAAAATCTAAAAGTTGTTGCATCCACCACAGTAGAATATGTCTCCTCATAATCAATACTAGGTCTTTGTGATAATCCTTGTGCAACTAAGCGTGCCTTATATCTTACAACTTCACCCTTTTCATTTCTCTTTCGCACAAAGACCCATTTATATCCCACTGGCTTTACACCTTCAGGTGTACGGACTACAGGTCCGAATACTTCTCTTTTTCCAAGAGATTTTAATTCTGCTTCAATTGCTTCTTTCCATTTTGGCCAATCATTTCTTTGTCTACATTCTTCAATGGATTTTGGTTCATGATCCTCATTATTATCCATAACATCTAATGGTACATTGCATGCAAAAACATTATCGACGTCGATTTGATTTCGGTTCCATGTAATTCCAGACATGACATAATTTATTGAAATTTCTTCATTATCAGGTACCTGAATTTCTTCTTGTATCATGTCTAAAGTCTCTTTTGGAGATCCTTCGGAAATTGTTTCTTCAATTTGACCATCATCAATCAATGCTCCTTTTCTTTTCCGAGGATTCTTATCTTTGGAACCTATTGGTCTTCCACATTTCTGACGTAGTTTAGACTCATTAGCAATTTTATTTTGTCCTTCTGGGACATCTATTTTAAATGGAGCATTTATAGCTAGAATATGTTACTTGCTCACTCTTTTTGGGTCAGCAAACGAGTCTGGCAATTGATTCGCTAAACTTTGTAAATGAATTATCTTTTGAACTTCCAGTTAACATTGTTTAGTTCGAGGATCAAGATAGGATAATGATAATTCATTCCATTTAATTTCCTTTTCCAGCTCTATCTTTTCTCCCCCTAATGCTTGGAAAAGTGACTCGTTAAAATAACAATCTGCAAAACGAGTCGTAAATAAATCCCCTGTTGTAGGCTCAAGATATTTAATTATTGACGGGGATTCAAACCCAACCTATATCCCCTACCTCCTTTGAGGACCCATCTTAGTGCGTTGTGGTGGAGCTATTGGAACATAAACCGCACATCCAAAAATTCTTAGATGGGAAATATTTGGTTCCTGACCATAAACCAATTGTAATGGGTAGAACCTTTGATAACTTGTTGGCCTAATGCGAATTAGTGCTGCTGCATGTAATATAGCATGTCTCCAAGCAGAAATTGGGAGATTGAATTTCATAAGCAATGGTCTAGCAATTAACTGAATACGTTTTATTAATGACTTTGCCAGACCGTTTTGTGTATGAACATGTGCTACTGGATGTTCAACATTTATCCCAATGGACATGCAATAACCATTAAAAGCTTGAGATGTAAATTCACCAGCATTGTCAAGCCGAATAGTCTTAATGGGAGTATCTGGAAAATGTGCCCGTAACTTAATCAATTGGGCAAGTAATCTCGCAAACGCCAGGTTACGAGTTGATAACAAAGACACATCTGACCATCTAGTTGATGCATCAATTAAAACCATAAAATATCTAAATGGTCCACATGGGGGGATGTATGGGCCCACAAATATCTCCTTGTATACGTTCTAGAAAACTAATTGATTCAAAATTAATTTTAGCTGGTGATGGGCGAATAATCAACTTGCCTTCTGAGCAAGCAACACATGAAAAATTATTATGAAAAATCTGCTGGCTCTTCAAAGAATGTCCACATGAATTCGTAATTATTTTTCGCATCATTATTGAACCGGGATGGCCTAACCGGTCATGCCAAACAACAAAATTATCAGTAAACTTTTGGTTTACTATAGCATGAGCTTCAAGAGCATTGATTTTTGTGTAGTACAAACCACAGGAGAATGTAGGTAGTTTCTCCAAAACATGTTTTGAGCCTTGAGTTATATTTGTGATTTGAAGGAATTCGTTATTTTTTTCATTAATTGTCTCAATATGATAACCATTGTTGCGAATATTTTTAATACTTAATAAATTTCTTTGAGACAATGGGGAGTATAAAGCATCAATTATTTTAATTTCAGTTCCCCAAGGCAATTTTATAGTGGCTCTTCCGGAGCCCTCAATGATATTTGTACTACCCGATATGGTACTCACATTAATCCTTTTCATCATCAAATGAGAGAAATATTTTTTATTTTTAAGTATTTTATGAGTAGTTGCACTGTCAGCAAGACATAATTCTTCACCATTCATAGCAAATTGAACTTGAGTAATATCCATGTTTTTCATGAAATAAAATACATGTCAAAATATTAAGCATAAAAATAAAGATGATAAAATAAATAAATCAATAAAAACACTCAAATAGTTCATAAATTTATAAAGCAAAAGTCCTTATTGCAACGAAAGAAATAAAATTTAGTAAATCGCTAGTTTAAGCAAACATAAGTCTAATACTTAAAACTGACACAAAACAATATAATTTTAATTATTCATTCCCTTCTGGGGCAGTGAAGAAATCAGCAACTTCTAAATGAGTTGTACTGCCAAAATCAAAATTATTCCCTTCCGGGGAAGTAAGGCAATCAGCAACATCAAATTGATTGGTATTGCCAAAATCAAAATCACCTTCACCATCTTCAAAAACAAGGTTTGCCTCAACGTTCTTTCCTTTCTTCAATGATTCTTGGTAAAGTTCAATAAGATGCTTTGGAGTTCACAAACCCGAGACCAATGACCTTTTCCTCCACAACGACAACATATATTGGTATCACTTTTCTCTTTATCATCCCTACGGTCCCACTTCTGGTGGGAATGTGAGTTTGTGAAATGACCTCCACGACCTCTACCATATCCACGTCCATGACCCCGGCCGCGCCATTGGCCACAACCGCAACCTCTACCTCGACCACTACTGCTGGAATGTTATCTGTTTTTAGTTTCTTTCCCGTTATGGGTTGTCACATTCGCTTCAGGGAATGGAGTCGAGCTAGTAGGACGTGATTCATGATTTTTCATTAACAACTCGTTATTTTGCTCAGCCACAAGAAGACAGGATATTAATTCAGAATATTTTTTAAAACCTTTTTCTCTATATTGTGTTTGGAGGACAATATTATTAGCATGGAAAGTGGAGTATGTCTTTTCAAACATTTCTGCATCAATAATATTTTCTCCACATAATTTCAATTGAGAAGTTATTTTAAACTTAGCCGAGTTATATTCACTAACAGATTTAAAATCTTGCAATCTCAAATTCAACCATTCATAACGAGCTCTAGGGAGTATCACTGTTATTTGGTGGTCATACCTTTCCTTTAGATTACTCCAAAGGATTTGTGGGTCTTTCACAGTTAAATATTTATTTTTGAGCCCTTCATGGAGATGATGGCGAAGAAAAATCATGGCTTTAACCTTTTCTTGAGGTGTTACCTTATTAGCCTTTTTGATTGTTTCACCAAGCCCTTTAGCATCTAGGTGTATTTCAACATCTAACACCCATAATAAATAATTCTTTCCGGTAATATCAAGGGCCACAAATTCAAGTTTGGCAAGATTCGACATTATTCACTATACAAAATAACATTCACATCAGAATTTATATATACTACTACAATTATACTTCAATTCCACAATTATCAAATAAAATAACCATAACCACTAATCATTCGTCATATGTATAACAATAAAGAAACAGAACACAATTGCTCAAAAACTAGGCCAAAGTCCAGATCTAACATCAGTAATTTCATATTTACAATTAAACCAAATCACAAAGCAGTAATTAATATAATAAAAGTGATAAAATCTAACATTATTAAACAATTTAAATAGAAAACAAACAAAATTAAAAACAAGATACACATAATCTGGGACAAAAATAATGATATGGACGAACATAGTAGGATTATAAGCATAGAAATTGACAATGAAATAAATTAAAGCATATATAACAACTACCACTAGGATAATGAAGAAATGTTATTGCTTGTATGCCAATATGACTGAGTAATGCTAAATAAACGCATATTTGGATAAGCGATCAACAAATTAAGCATTCACAAAAATTGATCATAATACAAAGTAAACTTACATGATAGATGATTGCAATGATTTAATTTTCTTTATACTTTTTTTTTTTTCTTGTTGATGTGTTTCCCTTGTTATGTGTCTTTGATATTCAATGATAATTAACAATGGTGCTAATAACATGTTAAAATATGGAAGAGAAAAATATAGAGAGATGAGGGAAGATTGTTACGTTGTATTTTATATTCTATCTAGTACGGGATATATATACATGTACATTACCTAGGGTTCCATCAACGGATAAAACCAAATACCCAAATCTAGAGTATTCTAGATAATACATGGGATAATAGTCATCCACAATAGATATTTTCATAACAGTATATATATATACAGTTGAATTGATAGAGTTTGCTTGAAAAATAATAAACCCTAAACTCTAGAAAGTTCTGGAGTGATACAAGATGGATACCCATAAATATGTTTAGATAAGAATAAACCATATATCTAGAATATTCCGGAATGATATAAGGAGCATAATGGTCATCCACACGAGATTTCATAACATTTACAAAATTAATTAATTTTTATTTATAAATATTGACATGTTTAATTAAATCACTGAATATTTTTTGTAGTGTAAAAAAACACTTTTGATTTTTTTTGTGGCGTTAAAAATCAAAATTTCCAAAATAATATGGAATTTTTGAGTAATCTATCAATATACATAACTATATATAAATATATTTGCAATATAATGTACAATTGATACATTTTTTTTACAAGACAATACATATAGTTATATTTAATTTATTAAACTATAAAATACTTTAATATAATTTGTTTCATGCAATGTTTTATATTTTATTAATTAATTTTGGGCACTATAGCGACCATTACACTCAATTAAATTCGCATTCGAAATTTCAAATTAGTATTAATAGTAAAATCTTCAGTATACTACCATTTGTTTTATATGCATAAATAATCAAATACAATTTCGGCTTATAAATTAAAAAATTAACTTCAATATTTTTACCAATATAAACATCAACAATCATGAAACAACTCTTATATTCATGTGGTTCTCCATTTAAATTAAGTATATTTATAATTCAACAGCATTTCCAACTCTCATTAGCCGCAAAATAACATTAATATTATTACCCACAATATTAACATTCACGTTGCTCATGTGAAGAAAAACATTAATTTCAAAGAATAATTGAAATTCTATCATTATTGATCAAAAATTAAATTAGGGTCAATTTCTTCTAGAAAAAATAAAAATGAATAATCACTTTTATTTCATCTTTTAAAAACAATCTCATCTTTTACAATTCCAAAACAATTTCACCTTTCACCCTAATCTTCTTCTAACAATCCCTAGTCGGTTGAATTATTTTGGTAACCGGTTTTCATAAGATTTTTTTTGCCACGTGTCGAATTTTAATAGGTTTACTTTAATTTTTAATAATTTTGAAAATAACAAATATGTATTTTTTTTAAAAAAAAAAGAAACCCAACTTATCAGATTTATGTTTAATACTTCCCTGGTCGTATAAACAAAATACACATAGCGAAACATAAGGTGGATTAGTAGGAGTCTCGACACGCCTCAATTTTCAAATTTGAAAAGTTATAAGGTAAAAATTATTTTTATAACAAATTAAAGTTTTACTTGGTCCCCTAAAAGTCGAGTTAAGATAAAACACAGTCTCTTTACTTTGCCAATTATAGCACATTTAGTCCCTCATCTTTGAAATGAGGCAAAAAGGTCTCTCAACCATTCGTGCTTAAGCATTTCTAATAGAGGAATTTTCTAGTCAGCAAAGTTTAGGGATCTCAATGCCAATTACGCAAAAGTTCAAAAATTTCCAACGCTAAGTCAGCAACAGATTAAGGACTACACTTTTTTTTTTTTCAAGCAAAATTTTAGGGACTTGTTATATCACAAGTCAATTAATTAAATTAGTATAGCCAAAAGTTTAGGGATTTATAAAGTGAGTTATCTATCTATTAAGGAATTGACAAGAATAAAAATTGCTAATAAAATATGGTAATCATGATACATTATATATTTTTATCATTCCATTTCTTCCTACCTTTTTTTTAAATCAATTTTTGTACAATATATCCCAACTAAACTCGTTAAACACTTATCCTCATATATTAACTTTTCACATACCCCTTATATATTTCACACACAAAAATAAATTTAAATAAAAATAAATAAAAAAAAATGTAATGTGTTTAATGTTCTATTATGTGTTTTATGTTTTAAATGATAAAATGATTTTGAATTTTTTTGGGTTTTATGTGTGACAATTTTTTGGGTTTACCCTTTTTTTTTCCTTCTTTTTTCTTGTGTTAATCTCTAGGAGAAAATAATAATTGCCCAAAATTATTAACTAATTTAAATGTGTTTAACTGACGGAGTAAGAACTAAGAAAGAATTTTTCTTTCACTAACAAATTTCGTATATATCAAGATTTTAGCGAGATTTCTTAACAAATTTTAGTGAGAGAAAGTAAATGGTGATGATCATAAATTTACACTTAAATTATCTCACTTATATATTTTTATAAATAATTTTTACTAAAATTAAATTGGTTTTGTTGAAATTAAATTAGTTTAATTGAACTAAATAACACTAGCTTATGGGTTCTTTCAAAAAAAAAAACACTTATGGATTAAAAAATGATAATCACTCTTGTATGGGAGCGCCATGTGTCCCTATAGGTCCTTAAACTTTGGCCTATAGTAATTACGCTAGTTTAGCCTCGTGCGTTGCACGAATTAAGTAGCCATTATTTGTTTAAATAGTTGTCAATTATTTGAAAAAAAAAATCATAATCTCATTAATTAATTTTGCAAGAAGCATTGTATTGATTTAATTTTGAAATATAAGAGGAAAAAAAAAAAGGATGGTGTCAAAAATAGTTTAGGCGGATAATTTTTTAATAAGAAATTGACGTGTGTCCCTTAATGATGTCACCATGTTTTGTTTTAGTAATAGTTAATAGATTAGTCGTCTCACATAAACTTAAATTAAATCACTTAATTTTCATTTCTAATTTAATTAATGCCAACTCATCGGCTAAAGGTCCTTAAACTTTGCATTTAGAATCATTAAAGTTACTGCCACATGTGCACTAAGGTCCCTAAATCATTAGTTAGCTAATTTGTACCTGAAAACGAGTCATTGGTATTTGAGGGACCATTTTGCCTCATTTGAAAGTTGAGGGACTAAAATGCAACAAATACCAAAATTGAGGGATCGTATTTTACCTTAACTCCCTAAATGTTAAATGAAAATTTTGTTCCCCTAAAATATAATACAAAGTAATGATTATTCCATCCTAGAGAATACGGACACAGCACGTTACCTCTACAAAAATGAAGTACCATAGCTATATGCTTCATACAATTGCTTCATAGGCCTAACGGCCCTAAACTCATCACTCATAAACACTAATACTACTTAGAACAAATTCATTACATTCCAAACATCCACACACATTAGCTAGCTTTCATGAGTGATTCCTTTCACCAAGCAGCAACAAAAAATAAGTTGGTCAGCCATTAATACAACTTCAAAACATTAATTTATGAAAGGCAAACTTTAATTCTCTTCTAGAATTTTAGGCCAAATGTTGAAACAAGTTGCGTGGAAATTGAATATCTACTTGAAACCAACGTGAAGAGAGCAGTTGGGCAACGACTATCCATTTTTTAGGTTGACCCATTTATCTTTACTTTACTTTTTTATAATCGATCTCAATCCACTTTGCTAGACTACGAAAATAATATCGTCATTACATGCGTCATAACCCGCATGGGTGATTAACTTTACATTTTTAAGTGCCTCTACCAATGATTATTACCAAGTTTATCAATTGCTTGGTGTTATCCTTTTATAACGACAAGATCCACTACTCCATGACTTCCACTTCAGATCCCTCACGAGCACGATCCACAATTCTTCACCGTACAATTGGTTATACCTTATACAACGTATAAGTTTATAGACAATATAAACACATATCATAATTGTACATAAACTTTATGGCTCTATTTTATCTAATCATTTCCCAAATGTTCCATATGCATGTTTGTTTTCAATAATATGCATGACTTTGATTCTTTACTTATTATTACTCCCTTCGTCCTTTTTGATTTGTCAATTTTAAAAGAAAATCACGGAAATTAAGGTGGAGATTGTAAAATAATAAAAGTATATAGGAAAGTGAAAATTCCAACCAATAAAATAATAAAAGTACACTGGAAAGTGATATTTCCAATTAAAAAAAAAAGGTATTAAAGTACATGGAAAAGAGAAATTAAGAGATTCAAGAGTGTAAAACATTAAATTAGTCAAAAGTTGACACAAAGTTTATGGCAAATGTTAAGGTGAAATAGGAAGATGACTTTAAAAAGACAAAAAATTAAATTGAAGTGTAAAAGTCTTTTTATGTATCTTTATAATTATGAAAATATGAAATGTGACAAATATTGAAGGACATCCAAAATAACAAAAGTGACAAAAAAAGGGGGACAGAGGAAGTATTAATTTTCATTTTTTTGGGATGCACTGTTGCAGTGATGAACGAGTTTACGGTATATGTTATGCTTCTCATGGATTCGTATCTCAGAAATTCAAAATTATAAGAAATCATTTCCTTAGAACTAAGCACGAGGGATCAAACATGTAATCACTACTTTCACTAGCACATGTAGAAGAAAATCAACTTATCCATGTTCAACTTCTATCTGTATTAGTACTCAGGCTTATGATGAATATTTATTTACACATGGTATTTGTATTATTATAATGAAATTAAAGATACGGCTGAAATATTTGAAAGATTGGAAATAAAGTCAAACATAATACACAAAGAGACTGAATATTCAAATCAGTATATAATTGTCTCAACTTGCTACAAAGTCAAATGTAATGCATATTTTCCGAGGTCCCTAAACGGTGCAAATGCTCAATGATTCATTGTAAATGGACAATAATTGCAATTTGTACTCCAATCTAAAAATCTAACCCTAAATGAAGGAACAATTCCTATACAATGTAACCTTTCAAGCCAAATTGACAAATAAAATTGCAAAACATTTATCCTACAAATAGAAAGTACTAAGGAAAAATAGTAAATCTAAAGTCAATTAATTGTATTATCTATTACTTAATTCAACAGATCCGAAACTAGAGGACCCTAAATCTTTATATGATCCGGAAACATTAACATTTTCATCCTCCAAGATTCGATTTTTAATTCTTTTCTTCCTCTTTGATATCTTGTAACCTCCAAACCCAACAACTAATCCAAGCACAATAATAGCTCCACATAAAAGTCCAATACCAATTCCCAATCTTTGGTCCTTTTTCTTCTTTGCACCTTCCAAAACTTTAAAATACCCTATCTTATTGTCATGCCCTACCTCTAGGACAGTTTGTATAGGGTAGTCCATATTGTAACAAAACCCAGAAGCATTGTTGTACAACACTCCCCAACAGGTGCAATTTACCATGCATGACTTCTCACACTCCTCATACGATGTCGTTTTGGTTTGCGCCATTAGCTCTTTGTATGGGGGCTCGACACCTGTCCTCCTTAGCTCTCTAAACTTTATCACTTTACTTTCACATAGGTCCCCAACCTCTTGCTTTGGGTAACACTCCCCGGTATGGGCCTGGGTTTGGTTGTCTAAACACGAACAACCAACCCCAGGCTTACAAAGCCCGTACAATCCACACGGACTAGGTAAATCACATGTCTCAGGTATGGCTTGATAGTCTAAAACCCAACTCGACCCAGACCAATAGTAACCTTTTAAATTCCCATCATTTTCTATCCTAACTCGTCTAGGTCCAGATACAGACCTCTCGTAACTATAAAAGGTTTCTATATCAACAGGTGTGGACCCATTCTGGTAAATCCCCATAAAACCATCTGAGCTTATCCGAACCAAAATGGGTCCCGACCCTTCAACAATACTAGCCCTAGCTTGCAAAGCACGACGCCGATAATACATTTGATTTGGATCCGAACCCGTAGGTTTGAACTTGGCATACATGCCAATAAAGTTAGAACCTAAACGCATAGTATAGAGCCTATTTGAGGAAACTAATGACATGGCAGAAGTGAAATTCTGATTTTCCACAAGGGTATCAAAGGGAAAGTCAAAACTTTGCCATAAAACAAACGAAGACTTCTTCCCCTTTAAAATTCTCAAGTTAGGTGCACTACTTAGAACAACACTATCACCATCAGTGTTCGTGGACCAAGATACCCCTGAATCATGATCACTAAGTACGAAGCTGCCATTGAAAATGAACCCAGTCGTTTTACCCCATCGAGCTAACCCGGCCGAATTCGCCTGCCAGAGGGACACACCAGATGGCACATGGACTATTGCAAGAGCTAGTTGATCTTGGTTAACTCGGAGAAAACTGAGTGAGAAATTACCACTTGAATCACTCAAAAATGGCTGGAAATTTTTTACTGTTGGATTTGGAGTTATAGTGAACCCTTTAAGTAGCTCTTGAGATGTTGTTGCCTTTGATTCTTCAGCTAAAAGGGTAAATATTACAACAAGGAAAGGGTAAATTATAGGAGTAAATTTCATCATTTTGTTGATGAATTAGTGCTTAAATTGAAAAGAGAGAAAATGAAGTTGAAGATTGAGAAGAAAACAAGCCATGTATGTGAGAAAAGATGCATAAATTAAGGGGTTTTAAAGTGATGAATGTTAGTGTTTGGTTGGTATATATTTAGTGATTTGTAGTGTGGTGAAGTTAGGCAGGTAGGATTGTAGAAATTGAATAACATCAGTATACTTGATCACTAAACATAGTAACATGTACAAAGTATATGTAAGGTAAGGTTTGAGATCTTTGACTTTATTCTACTAGTTGCATTTTTGGTGGGTCGTATATAATATCAATACTTTTAGATTGTGTTGTATATAAGAATTGTTATTTTGATTTTGAGATGAATTATTGGATTGTAAACATTAATGCTGGTTGATAATGACCTGATAGATGCAACTTTTCTTAAGAAACATAAAGAGTTAATATAAATTGAGAGTACTAACGTTTGGGAGAAGTTGCACAAAAGGGACTCAAGTTTCAGAAGTTGCACATAGGGTACTCAAGTGAAACTTTACCTTCTACAATAGGTTAACCCAACTTTAAAAAAAAAAAAGGAAAAAGAAAATTCTGACATAAAGTCAGAAAGTACTAACGTTTGTAATTGTTTTATTTTTTGAGCAATTAAAATATTGTCGTTTGAACTCCAAGAATAACAGACTTCTATTTAAATTCCTCTCCACAACCATCTTCATCAATTTTAATTTTCTGCAAAAAAAAAAAAAAAAAAAAAAAAAAAAAAAAAATCAGAACAAGCTATTTCATAAAATTACAGGAAAAATTATAAATTTTTAGAAAGAACTTGTAACATGTCAAGGATTGGGAAGGTGTTAGTTGAAGGAGAGCAAACTGTCTACTCCTTCGGCCAAGACCAGTACCCTATGTCAAGCCAGCAGCAGAGCCAAGACAGCAACACCATTACAAGTCAAGCATTGCAGGTAATAACAACATTGACATTATTCAACTTTAGTCATTCATTTCTAGATAAGTTCATACACTCATTTTATTAATTTTTACAGGATTTAGCAAAGAAAAAGAGAAACAACAAGAACTAGCAACACAAGGTACATTTTCATGTTACATTTTATCAATTCTTCATTGCATACCAAATTCGTTGCTTAGCCTTGACATGTTACAAGTTCTTTCTAAAAATTTATAAATTTTCCTGTAATTTTATGAAATAGCTTGTTCTGATTATTTTTTTTTTATTTTTTTTTTATTTTTTTTTTTTTTTGCAGAAAATGAAAATTGATGAAGATGGCGGTGGAGAGGAATTTAAATAGAAGTCTGTTATTCTTGGAGTTCAAACGGCAATATTTTAATTGCTCAAAAAATAAAACAATTACAAACGTTAGTACCTTCTGACTTTATGTCAAAATTTTCTTTTTCCTTTTTTTTGTAAAGTTGGGTTAATCTGTTGTAGAAGGTAAAGTTTCAGTTGAGTACTCTATCTGCAACTTGTGAAACTTGAGTCCCTTATCTGCAACTTGTCCCAAACGTTAGTACTCTCAATTTATAATAACTCGAAACATATATATTGAATTGTATTCTACCTTTTCAAAATGTAATAAAATACTACCTCCGTTAATTGTTATCTGCAACTTTGGAATATCTTATATCTCTCAAATAATACCCCAAAGTTGCAGATAACAATTAACGGAGGTAGTAAATATAATTACAACCAAACCATTACAAGTAGAATCGCACGAGTATAAAACTTCCCTCAAGCAACACTATATAATGAAACAACACATCGCTCCCATTTTACATACTAACGCTCCCATTTTGACTTGAATGGACAAATATGCCCTTTATGCAATTTGTGTTATAAAAATGACTTTGTTCCCCATATGGACACATTATATGAAACGGTCCCCTCACATTACGACGTTGCTATCCCGAGTCCACTAAATCGGTCCCCACGACCTTAAAACCAAATCGGTCCCCACGACCACCTTAATTTATTTTATTTTAAAAAAAATTAATCATAAAATTTTCCGACGGGTCTTGGGTCATGGACGACGAGTGGAACATTCGTACGCCGGAGAATGCGTCAGAACATTCTGTAAGTTTTTTTTTTTTTTTTTCTGAAAATAGGACATCCGCCTAAAAAATCCGGATGTCCCATGGTAGATCCGCCTAAAATTTCCGGATCTACCATGGAACATCCAGAAATTTCAAGCGGAAGTAGGGATCCGCCTGAAACTTCTGGATGTTCCATGGTGGATCCGGAAATTTTAGGCGGATCCACCGTGGGACATCCGGAAGTTTCAGGCGGATGTCCCTTTCAAGGTTTATTTTATTTTATTTTATTTTTAAATGTTAATTACGTTATTTTTTTTTTGTTTGTTTAATGTTAATTAAGTTTTTTTTTTTCATGGTCTTGTGATTGTTGTTGTGATTAAGTATTTGATAATTAATGTAATTATTATTGTTTTGTATTAATATGATTATTAGTAATATGATTATTTTTTGTAACATTATTATTATTATTATTATTATTATTATTATTATTATTATTATTATTATTATTATTATTATTATTATTATTATTACTATTATCATTATTATTATTATTATTCTTGTTGTTGTTGTTGTTGTTGTTGTTGTTGTTGTTGTTGTTGTTGTTGTTGTTAATGTTGTTGTTATTATTATTGTTGTTGTTGTTGATATTCTTATTATTAATTAGTAGAAATATAATTTTATAAATATTATTATTATGTTAATTAGTAATTAATGTTAGGGTATTATTATTTTGTATTTGTTGTTATAATTGTTTATTATTATTATTAATATTATTATTAATATTAATAATATTATTATAATAATAATAATAATAATAATAATTATTATTATTATTATTATTATTATTATTATTATTATTATTATTGTTGTTGTTGTTGTTGTTTTGTATTTTTTGTTATTATTATTATTATTATTATTATTATTATTGTTGTTGTTGTTGTTGTTGTTGTTTTTTATTTGTTGTTATTATTGTTTATTGTTATTATTATTATTATTATTATTATTATTATTATTATTATTATTATTATTTATTATTATTATTATTATTATTATTATTATTATTATTATTATTATTATTATTATCTCAAAAACAAAATCATACAACCTACAATAAATTAGTGGGAAGCCGAGATACAATCTGGGCCCCCACTCCTCTAGCTATAGCAAATCCTACCCTAGTGAAGATATGAGCTGCAGCACGAGCTCCAATGTCTTGCGTCGACGAGAACCTCTGAATCCGCTTCAGTAACGCAACAGCCTCCTTCTCTAATTCCCCAAGCGAAGAAAAGGAGAAGGGAATGAAACCATATCCAATCACCTGACATCGAGCTTCATACTTAACCCGCTTCCGATGAGCAGCATCAGCCACAACGCGCCCAGGAATAAAGTCAGATAGCCCCGACTGTGTCAAAGGAGAAGACCCTGTCAAATCAACACAGACATCGCGACCACGATCCCATGAATAAAGTAACACATCCGCAGGTCTGAGGGCCTCGTCGTTCCCTCCAGCCAACCCAATGTCAACCTCCTTTCTCGCCGAAATCCCAGAACGATAGCAAACATCAACAAGGGTATCCCGAACGACATTATGCCGATGTTTAATACCCACAATACCAGCACAAGACACCGCGTGATCACCGAAAATATCTCCAGCAAAAACCCTCGAACAAGCAGAGCACGACGTCGAGACAGAGAATTATTATTATTATTATTATTATTATTATTATTATTATTATTATTATTATTATTATTATTATTATTATTATTATTATTATTATTATTATTATTATTATTATTATTATTATTATTATCATTATTATTATTATTAGTAATTTTTAATTATTTTTAGCGTATATTTGTTTTGTAATTGTTGTTGCTATTATGATTGTTGTTAGCAGTATTAGTTATTAATGTTAATATTATTAATAGTTGTAATATTGTTTCATAAATATTATAATTAATATTATAAAAAATTACATAAAGACATAAACCATGTTTTGTTTAATTTGTATAGGATATGGAATCTGAAAATGGCGGTGACGGTGTGAATTATAGTGGGAATTTTGTCACGGATATGTTATTTCCAACATTTGACGATGCAGTTACATGGGCCGCTGATGGTGTTTACATAATTTTGGGATTTATTTTGGTGAAATCGTCTTATAACAAAACCAGAGATGGTCGACCGTATCGGTATTTGCGATGTGATCGGTCACGAAGGAGCAAGCCGAGAGATTTGGAGAACGCGATACGGAAGGACACAAAAACCAAAGCTAATGGTTGTCCATTCTACATCAAGATATATTATGAAGTCAGCACCGACAGTTGGAAGATCATTGCGTAAAATGATCACACCGGGACACATAACCACCCAATGATTGTGTACCAAGAGGGTCACCGTAAAGTGAGCGGATTGAGTCCGGGTGCAAAACAGGTTGTGCGGGACATGACAAAGTCCAAGGTTGTGTCCCGTAACATCATGTCAACTATTGCAGAGCAATTTCCTGATGATCATTCAAACATCCGACACATGTTGTCGGAATGAGTTCAGGATGGAGATGTCCGAAGGAAGAGGAGTTGTTTAGCAATTTCTTCATCTGGCGAGAGAGAGTAAATACATATACTGGGTCATGAACGATGATCACAACGTTTTGCAACATGCATTTATGGTGCACTCGATCATGGTCAACATACTCTGCACATACCCACATGTCATAGGTATGGATTCTACTTACAAGACCAATCGATATAACATGCCTTTCTTTGAGGTAGTAGGTGTGACACCGACAAACCAGAATTTTCTAGTTGGATATGTTTTCATGCGCGACGAGTGCACGGCTAGCTATCGGTGGGTGTTGCAGTGATTAAGGGAGTTGATTGGGTTTGATAAAGAGCCATCTGTATTAATTTCAGACCGTGATCTTGGGCTATGTGCGGCTTTAAGAGAAGTCTTTCCAGCGACGTCACATTTACTCTGTACATGACACATCAACAAAGATGTGGAGGCTAAGGTGACGAAAATGTTCGGAAACAAGAAGGTTGGTGCCAGGTTCTTCACTTTGTATGTTGAGAGAACATGGCTTTGTCATAAGGAGAAATTTGTGACATATTGGACGAACCAGGTGTAGGAGTTTATAGGTACTACGCAGCGGAAAAACGTGAATCATATCCATACAGTACCTAATCCCAAGATCTAATGCATAACACATAAAGAACATATAATCGTACCTTTGAAGCGTGATTCCACGTGCGATCGAGCAAGAACATTGGGAGATAAAGAACCTCAAGCGTGATTCATCTACTTGGTCCACGAGCACAGATTAAGACCTCCACTAACACTAGTTAGTTGCAATTGAACCCTTCAATTGACCTTCTACAGAGAAGTACGAGCAACGAACCACCATGAACCAAACCACCACACGCGCCACCAAGGGTGGGTCGGCCATGAGTCCAAAGGGGAGGAGAGGGAGCCGTGAATTAGAGAGGGAATTAGGGTTTTGGGATTGGTTGCCTTGATGTCAAAATTCACTGTGTGTTAATTATGACAGCTTATTTGCAACCCTAGGCATGGATCTTATTTATAGATCTCATCTCTAAATAAGAGTCCATGTCAAAAGCCCAAAACCTAATTCTAATCTAACTATGCTAGCCCAATCCATTTCATGATTAGTTAATTGCTCTTGAAGCCCATTAATGGGCCTCTAACTTGCTTAACCCAATACCCTTGTGTGTGACCTCATAGGATCCATTCTAGCGGGCTTTGGACTATTTGACTAGTCCAAAGATCATCTCTCATAGTCTAGCAACAGATGATGATGCCCCAAGAGAACGAACTTATTATCTCCATAATAGTGATCCTTGATATATCTAGTAATTGCACTTGTCGAAGACACAACTCCTTCACCAGGTTCTTCACTTTGGTAACACCACCAACTGTAGAGTTGAGAGCCAACATTCAGCAGTGAAAACTTGGTTTGAATCATCGACAGGTTAGTTGTTTTATTTTATTAGTTGTTGTCGTTATTACATAATTGTAATTATAATAAAAAATTAAAATGTATTTACTAATTTGAATCATTGGAAGGTTCTTTGGATACCGTATGGGCCCGAGTCCATTGTCATATCGGTAATTGAATCATACAAATTCGTAATGAGTTAGAGGCATCCAGGTCTAAAATTGGTCAGATGTACAGACAGTTGCCACTGTCACGTATAAATGGCAAAGTGTCTCAACATTGCTTGAAAGAACTTCATAATGAGACGAAAAGGATGCGGGATTTGAGTTACCAGGTCTATGAATGTTGTGGATGTGCTATGCGTGTGACCCATGGTCTTCCATGTGCTTGTCAGATACATGATTTGATAGTTGCACAGACAGGATTGTATAGCAGCCAAATACATTCTTTCTGGAAGACATTGGTTATTGGTGACAGTGTTAACATTCCTGAAATGGTTAATGATTCGACCGAAGAGGCTCCACATTTTCGATCCCGAATTGATGAAGTAATGGAAAGTGACCCAACCGTACGTCAAAATGTAACGCGAATCATTGAAGAGGATCATACACACCTTGAAGAACCACATGTGAACCTCAACACTCGTGGTCGACCGAGGAACAATGACACCAGGCGTGATCAAAGTTATTTCGAGCATGTGAACCGTCAACACACTCAACGTGGTGGTGACCCACAACCAGGTAATATTAAAATTCTATTGATTTTGAAAAATATATGTAATATTAATATATGTAATATTAATACTTGTAGCTTTACTAATAATTTATCTTTTAATTATGTGCAGTAGATCCGTGTGACATTAGTCAATGCAGGTATTTGAACTTGCTTCCAGGCCCAATGTTGTCGTACATTTCGTCTTGGAAGGATGTCATTGGTGATGGGAACTGTGGCTTTCATTGTGTCGCCGACTTCTTCTATGGCGATCAGGCGCTGTGGTTTGACGCTCGGGAAACAATAGCAAACGAGATCAGCACCTTTCCGTGATGCCGTGCCCAATTGCCGATACAAGTAAGACAATGCGGCTGTTCCCCAAGCATACTCATTAATAGGGACATCCATATAACATAGCTCGTGGAGGAAGGAAGGATGCGTACGATTACCACTCTTGTCTACAAATAGTGTACCTCCAAGCACTAACCACAAGTATCCATTAAGCTGATCACTAAACTCCCGGTCAACCGCCAATGTCAACTCAAAAATCTTATCAGTCAACAACCCACTACCCTGCCAAATCGTCTTTGTGCCGCAAATCTTAGACAAATCATCTGTAGTCATATCCATGGTGATCGAGCACGTGTCCCGTAACTTGTCCGTGCTAGGAGGAGTGGTGACCATATTGCCTTCGACACGTAACCCAAGTATGTTGTACACGTCGTGCAACAAGATCGTAATCTCCCCAAATGGCATATGAAAGGTGTTCGTATCTGGCTTCCATCTCTCAACAAAAGCAGAAATCAGCGGTCAATCAAGTCTTTTAAACATCAGCCCGGGCAAGTGAGACAACCAACTACCATCAATCACCCCGAGGTTCTCCACTGATTGACGACCTCGCCAAGTAAACAAGTCAGAACATAACTTTGTCCTACTCAAACAGCGCAAAACACTACGCTCCTGCTCGATCTAGATATATCGTGCCACGTGACCACCAAAACTAGGGATAACAGTCCCATCCTCAGGACCACCCGTCATCGGTTCTTGCACTAACCATGCCTCTGCAGAGCTGGTAGTAGGCTGACTCGATCCACTACCAACAAATCTCCCAAACTGACCCCTATATACCGTATGGTAATCCCGAGGGTCCGGTTCTTCATCACGGTCATCAGCATGACTAGCCGAGAATTCGTCTTCCTCGTCAAATGTAGGTGCACCACTTGCAGAGTACAAGGGCCGACTACTACCAGACTGTGGGTAGTAGTAGTAGTAGTAGTAGTAATAATAACAATAATCACAACAACAACACCAGCAATCATAATCATAATAACAACAACAAAAAAAATTAAAATTAACAACAACAACAATAATAACCATAATAACAATAATAATAACAACAACAAAAAAAAAAAAAAAAAAAAGTTAACAACAACAACAATAACCATAATAAAAATAATAACAACAACAACAAATAAAATTAACAACAAAAACAATAACCATAATAACAATAATAATAACAACACTAATATCAACAACAATAATACTAATCATAATTTAAAATAATAATAATAGTACTACTAATAACAATAATAATAATAATTATTATTATTATAATAACAACAACAACAACAACAAAAAATAAATTTAACAACAACAATAACCATAATAACAATAATAATAACCCTAATATCAACAACAACAATAATAATAATAATAATAATAATAATAATAATCATAATTAAAAAAATAATAATAGTACTACTAATAACACTACAAAATAACAACAAAAATAACAAAATCCAAAAAAATAATAATTAAATAAACAACAACAACAACAACAACAACAATCATCAAAATAACAGTTACCATAATAATAACAATAACAACACAAAAATCAACTAAAAATAACAATAATAAAAATAGAAATAATTCCAATCAGAAATTTATGAAAAAAAAACATATTATTCACGGAAAAAAATATTAAAAAACGGAACCTTCAGGCTTCCGCCCAGAAATTCCGGATGGACCTGGGAGGATCCGCCTGGAATTTCCAGATCCTCCTAGGTACTTCCGGAAATTTTAGGCGGAAGTTAGATCCACCCAGAATTTCCGGAAGTACCAAGGAGGATCCGGATTTTTCAGGCAGAACCTCCTTGGTACTTCCGGAAATTATGGGAGGAAGCCTAGAGGTTCCGTTTAAAAAAAAAAATTACCTGCTCGCCGTCAAAGCCACCGCCGCCGCCGCTGCCTCCACCGCCGCCCAAATTCCTCCCTCCGTATGTAAGCCTTATTCGCCTCGAATCACCCATCCTTTTTTGTGTTTTGATGATTGTTGTTTTTTTTTTTTTTAAATTAACAAAAAAAAATTCAGATTTAATTTTCAAGTTTTTTAGAGAGTTAGAGAGTAAGAGAGATAGTGAATGAGGTAAGATAGTGAGAATGTGAGTCGTATAGTGGAAAAAACCGTATTTAAATGTTAGGGGTAAAATTGGAACTTCATACAAAAATGCGAGCGTTATCCTGTAAAATGGGAGCGACGTTTAACAACACCCTAAATAAACTTGTTACTTGAAGAATAAAATATGAAAGATAGAGCAAATGTTGATTTGTAATTGAGTAATAATAAATCATTGTTCAAATCAAAACAACACTCATAATTTGTTGATAAATTACGGAGAATGTTTAATTATATATTTACAGTTCTAACCCAAATAAAACAAATGTTAATAAACGGGCATTTGTACCTATAATTTGAAAATGATCTTTATTAAGCAAAGATCGTTACTCCCTCTATACCTGAACCATTTTCCGTGCATCCCATTTTCTTTTTAATAAAAAATGCGGAATGAACATATAGTTGTTAAGTAAAGAACATATAGTTTTTTTGTAAAGAACCTATAGCTATTTTATAAAAAAAAAATTAAAAAAAAAATCACATATAGTTGTTTTATAATGAACATATATTTGTTTTGTTAGGAACATATATCTATTATGTAACAAAAAAAAAAAAAAAAAAAAAAAAAAAAAAAAAAATCCAACTTTATGTTCTTTATATATATATATATATATATAAATATATATATATATATATATATATATATATACATCTGTAATATTAATAAAGAACATGATAAATTGATAATATAATGTTGTGAATATTATTTTTATTCAAAACAAAAAAAAAAAACAGAAAGAGCATAGTAGTATTTTTTTTAAAAAGAACATCTAGTTTTTCAATTTTTAAATGAATTATTTGTTCCATAATTAAAGAGTTTTGGTAACTATTTCCCAATTTCAATTTAGAAATTTGTATATTTCTTCATATTTTAATTTCACTTTTTTGAATTATTTAGAGAGAGAAATAGAAAATTTATAATGAAAAAGGAATATTATTGATAGAAGACGATGGTTGCGCATTTAGATCAAGTTTCGTGGTGCTTTTGATCATTGTTTTGTTAATAGAGTGATTGTTAAGGAAGGTGAATATGTGGATTTGTTAATCAAACATCGAAGGTAATTTTGAATGAAATTTTGTATTTATTTTTCATTAATTGTGTTATTTTAGATTTTTTGTAATTATAAAATACATTGTTTATTTTCTTTTTTGAAAATTTGATGAATCTGGATTTTGTAATTGAGAATAATGTGACAAAGGTTGAAGATAATGCTCTTTATAAGAAAGTGTTATGTTCATTGTTATTAATAGCTCTATATTCTTTTTTTATATCTCTTATGTTCTTTTATTATGTTTTTCATGTTCTTTAAAATAGACACTCAGAAATTATCACGCTCATTACAATTTAACAATTTGTTCTTTTCACTTTAATTATACGTTCTTTAATCTTTATAATTCTATAACATGTTATTTTCACTTTAACTAAATGCTCTTTTCATTTTAGCTAAATGTTTTTTTTACATCTCTATACAATGTTTTTTCGTTTTTTTTTTTTTTTTTTTTTTTTTTTTTTTTTTTTTTTTAATGGATGTACCATGCACTTGGTACATCCGCCTCCACGAACTACTAATTGATTATTTTAGGCGTTACTTTTTAATGATTGCGTTTCAATAATTTTCTAAATTAAAATAATTATTATTTTACATATTAGTCTCATTCTCTCCTACATATAACATAATTTCCATGCAATCCCCATACATCAAAAATTCAAAATACTTGCAAACTCCCAATAAAACTATTCTTATTTAGAGAAATATTTACTACTCACAGTAATGCAAAAAAAAAATTTCTTTTTTTTTTTGAACATTTTTCAAAGTTAATTTAATATCTTAATACTTGATATATTTGAAATACACAAACATCTAAGCATTGCTTCTTTTTTTTGACAAAACATTGCTTTTCGCTATCTTATATTCCTTATTAACTGTGTAAAACCACCAAACGTAACCTTATTTCGGAAGTATTAGTTAATAAATTATTAGAGTATGAATTAAGGAAAAAAGTAATCAATGGAAACAAATTTCGACTTCAGTTTGGTTATAGTTGGTTTGACATGCATGTCAAAGCCATGGCGATGTACTGAGGGTTTGAGGTCAGTGTTAGGAGTTGATCGAGAACCACAATTTAAAAAATCCAAGCCCAAATAAATGTCAACATAAAATAGATAATGTATTACAAATATTTAATTGCCGCAATCATCACCCAAGTAAATGTAAAACGGATGAGAAACTTATGTGCGTGCGTATATAAATAATTTGAGGATCTAGAAATGCTTAATTTAGTTTGAAATGAAGACAAAAAAAATAAACACAAATTTTTATATGTTGCTGGCCACATCGTCTGGCCGGGATTACTTGAGTTTCTCAATTAGGGGGTTACTTAAGTCACTCGATTCACTCGATCAGGGTTTACTTAATAAGGGGTCACTCGAGTAACTCGGTCAAGGGTTACTTAAGAGGTTTAGTCATGGGTTACTTGGATAGGGGTTACTTAAGGGTTCGGTCAGAGTTTACTCGATTTACTTTAGGGTTCGGTTAGGGGTTACTCGGTCAAGGGTTATTTTGAGGGGTTACTCGGTCAGGAGTAACCCTGACAACTCGAATAACCCCTAACCGAGTAATTTGAGTAACCCCGGCAACTCGAGTAACCCCTAACCGAGTAACTTAAGTAACCCGTAACCGAATATCTCGAGTAACCTTGTCTATACGGTGAAGCGAGCCACATAGAAAAATCTCCCATAAGAATAACGCGTTTTGTGTGCAGCTGACCACACCATATGGCCACTTGTAAACGAACAAAGTAACCCCTATAATACTGATCGAGTAACCCTTGTAATATTGATCGAGTAGTCCTTATAACACTAACCGAGTAACCCCTATGTCACTAACAAAGTAACTCTACACTGACCGAGTAACTCTTATAACACTAAGTCACTTATAAAATAACATCTATAATAATTGGTCATACGGTATTGCTAACCACTTATGAAACTTTATGGGAGAAAAAAACCCAACCTTCAACACGGATTCACATTGTACTATTATGTATGTCATGCTGGTTGACAAACGTTTTTCTTAGGTGGGAGTAAAGTTGGTTGACATTAATAGTATTATTCCAAAGAATCATACCAAATTAAACTTTACCCACGAGTACAGATGGTCAGTTTTTGACTTCTGGTTAATTCGTTATTATTAATACTATCGTAGACGTCATGTTATTCATTGTCATCATTGACTTTACAAATCAATACTATGTAGAGCCGTCAGTTTCTGACCCGAACCGTTAAACCCGACTGTTTCGAACCGATCCGAAAAGGAACTGAACTGTTTAAAACCCGTTTTTTGGAAACCGAAAACTGACCCGACCCAATTTTTTCCAAACCGAAACTGAACTAAACCGAATTTGTGCAAACCGTTACTAACCCGACCCGTTATCAAGCCAAACCGTTTCAACCCGAAACTGAAAGCAACCCAAACTGATTACGTTTAAACCCGATAGTAACCCGACCCGTTTTAAACCGAAAACCGTTAAAACCCGATAAAAATCCGATAAACCTAAATCGTTCCAACCCGTAACCCGTTGTGACCGATTATAATCCGTAACCCGTTGTGACCGAACCGTTTGCGACCCGTACCTCGTTATGACCAAACCGTTTAAAACCCGTAACCCGTTATGACTGAGTCATTTACAACCTGTTACCCAATATGTTTATGATCTAATCTGTTTCAACCCACTACTCAATAAACCCAACTTATTTATGACTTGACTTGATTATAACATGACTCGTTCCTACCCATTATCTGACTAATTCGACTGGATAATCATTCGACTCAATTTTAACCCGATATGATTTTGATTAGAAACCCGTTTCAAATTGGGTAAACTCGTTTTCAAACCAACCAAGTTCAATCTAAACCGATTATAACCGAAACAATAATGGTTGGACCCGATTTCACCCGATCTATTTTGAGCCGAAACCCATTTTCGAACCGACCCAGTTAAACCCAAACTGATTATGACCCGAACCAATTACGACCCGTCCTGATTAAGACCCGAACTGTTTTTAACCGAAACCCACATTAAATGGGCTAAACCCGTTTTCAAACCGACCCAGTTCAACCCAAATTGATTATGACCCGAACCGACTAGAACCCGACCCGATAAGGACCCGATCCGAATAGAAACTGCAATTAAAAAAACCAAACCGAACTGACCCGATAATTTTCAAAACCGACCCGCTTATTATTTCAATCCGTTATAAACCGACCCGTTATAACCCGAAACTGATAAACCCAACCCAAACCCGAACTGTTTAACCGAATTGACACCCCTAATACTATGACATAGTACTTAAAATCAACGTTTTTAGAAACACAAAATTCTACTTCTGTTATGAAATATTTATGGATACACATTATATTCATATACACTCTGAAATATTTTAGGTTTAGGGTTTAGTGTTTTCTAAGAAAATCCTAACTATATATATATATATATATATATATATATATATATATATATATATATATATATATATATATATACTACTTAATGAAATAATAGACTGATCTATCTCTCCCCAATTTCTTTCTTATTCCCTTTATTAGTGTATTTCTTGTATCATTTTTCAGTATAAATTAAAATACATCCAATTACAAATCTTTGGGAAAATTTTGACAATAACAGGATATTTGGTATGTCAATTTCCTAGTTTGGTAGTAAATTGAAAATGTATATAAATAACAAATTCACTAAAATACCCTTACTAATATTTCTTTCACACCCTTTTCATTAATGACAATATTGTCCTTTTATCCCTCTTCCAATTCCCATCCCCTTAATACCACCCCCGACTAGGTATTAATTTCATGGGTATTCCCCAAATTAATTTTATATATTATTCAATAATGGTCACAAGGGCGCTATATGTCAAATCAATTACATACTACTAAAAGCGAATCTGTAGGAACACTTGGCAACATATTATTAAAAAAATTCCCTCCAAAATTACTTTCTAAATAAAATCGTTATTATATAAAAATAAAGATTGCATTTAGATTATGACCTTTTTTTTTTTTTTATAAAATCTAAAATAAACTTCCTAAAATATCAACTTGCACATTATAACTATAAATATTTTCTCTCACATGTTTTAATTGTTTTAATATATTTCATGCACTTTAATAACTGATGAATCGATTCATTAATTTTTATATTATTATCATAATTATTCAACAACCGTGCATTTGCACGGGGGTTTAACCTAGTTTTATATATTATTCAATAATGGTCACAAGGGCGCCTATATGTCAAATGTATCAGTGTTTGTCATAGTGAAACAAAGATATTATTACGCTTTAGTAAAAATTATAAAAACTTAATATATTAAGGTGCAAATTGAAAAGAATCTAATAAAATTTCACGTAATAATATATATATTTTTTTCTAAAGCATAAATCACAAATTAAAGACGATCAAAGGATTATGTGTGAATAATGCAAAACATTACAATTTATAAAAATGGAGAAAATACTCCATAAGAAATGCAATTGTATTTATTATTATTTTTTTTTTGAAATAAAATTGATTCATAAATAAGTCATACGACATCTACAAAGAGATTTAGATCTAACAAATACATAATAATTGAATCAAATAAAAACATTCCGTAAGCAAAGCTACGATTGTTGTTGCAAATCGTACGTTCTTCATACCCTCTTTCATATCGCTGTGATTTACAGCCTTCTTTGGCGAGGGGGTCTATCGATCTGTTGTAGCCGTATAGAAAATTTCCGTCTGATTCGTTCAATTGTTGTCGAAATATTAATCTCTTTTTCAATCCTGCACAAAATTTTACCCATGAAATAACTCTATAGCAATCCATGAAATAAAAAAGCGATTCCTCCCTCAAAAGAGAGAAGAAAAACCCGGTCTTTCGAAGGAGCCAAATCTTCCTAAAGAGGAAGAAAAACCCTGTCTTTCGAGGGAGAAATATTCCTCCTAGAAGAGGAAGAATTATTATAAACCTAAAACAAGAGAAAAAGCACAAAAGAAACAACGATTGGGGCTTTCCACCGGCAAATCCGATGGAAGCCCCTGCAAAATTCAACAATGGAGGCTAGGGTTTTAGAGAAAGAAGAGAGGAAAGAGAGGCTAGGGTATTTATTATTATTATTATTATTATTATTATTATTATTATTATTATTATTATTATTATTATTATTATTATTTCTACAGCATATCTTAGCCAAGCTAAACAAAAGTGATCTGTTTTTAATTTAGTGATTGCGCTGGGCCTAATTCTGGGCCAAAAATCTTCTTGGCAACGGACACCTTGACAATACAATAGTCTCGAACTCCATCTTAGGCCTGTAAAAACATGCTCTACGTAAGTCTGGCTTTAACAGATTACTTTTTGAACCCCAAACAGCAAGTATATGGCAACATGCACACATTGTAGGAGTTGCACTTATTTTTGCGAATTTAATTGAAACTTCAACTTGATTGACAAAGCCACAACAAATCCAAAATTTGAAATTTGACGTAATAAAGTCCGGTTCTCTGTATGATATATAGGAAAAATAATTTAAATTTAATATAATTAAATCAATCCGATAAAATAATAATTAGGTTAATTAAATTTAGCAAAATAAGTTCAATTAAGTAAAATATAAATTTTAATTGGTAAAAACTTATTAGTAACAACATTCACAATTTTTTGTATGTGACTTGCCACACCGTGTGATCGGGGGTTACTTATAGGGGATTACTCGTTTGGTCAAAGGTTATTTGTAGGGGTTACTTATTCAGGGATTACTTGTTTAGTCAGGGGTAAATTATAGGGGCTACTTATTCAAGGGTTACTCTCACACAGAAAACGCGCTAAGTAAGTAATACCTACCAGTAACCCGTTCCTGTTCACTTCACCTTAATAATAATATTTAGTAAAAAATAATTTTAGTTCATCAAAAATAAATTCAATTCAGTAAAAATAAGTTTAGTTCAGTAAAAATAATTTTATTCATTAAAAATCAGTATACTTAAAGAAGAAATATAACTGAAAATCAATAAAAATAATTTCAGTTTAGTAAAAATAAGGAAAAATTAGAAAAAATAATCCCAACTTTGGATTATTCTAGAATAATCCGAACTTTGGGGGGTCTTCATTTTCTTTAGTCCTAATGACCGGTTACCTGTTGATAAGGTTAATTTTTTTATGTTTTTTAAAAGCCACGTGTTAGCACATGATTTGTCCAAAATTAAAAAATAAATAAATAAAAACTTTGAAAATTAAAAAAAAAAAAAAAAACATAAAACCCACCCCTTCCTCCTTAACCGCCACCCAAACCACCCCCTCCCACCAGCCCCCACCCCGAAAACACCCCACCCCAGCCGGAAAACCTCCCCCACCCCAGCCGAAACACCTCCCCCTCCCTTCCCCCGTAAACCCTCCCCCCTTCCCCCACCCCGTAAACCCTCCCCCCTCCCTTCCCCCACCCCGTAAAAACTCCCCCCTCCCCTTCCCCCACCCCCACCCTCGAAAACCCGAAAACGGCAAAGGGGCTTAATTTTCGACCGTTTTCGGGTAAGGGAAGGGGGGAGTTTTTACGGGGTGGGGGAAGGGAGGGGAGGGGTTTCAATTCGTGGGTGGGGGAAGGGAGGGGGAGGTGTTTCGGCTGGGGTGGGGGTGTTTTCGGGGTGGGGGAGGTTTTCTGGTTGGGGTGGGGGGTGTTTTCGGGGTGGGGGCTGGAGGAAAGGGTGGGGGAGGGGCTGGTGGAGGGGTGGTTTAGGTGGGAGAACTGGTGGTTTGGGGGGGGAATTTTATTTTATTTTATTTTTTAATTTCTTATTTTTAATTTATTTTTTTTATTTTTTTTTTGGACCAATGACAAGCTGACACGTGTCATGGTGACCTCTTATTAAAGGTTGTTGACTCTCGTTGACTGGTTTGGGACTGAAGAAAATGAAGACCCCCTAAAGTTCGGATTATTCCAGAATAATTCAAAATTGGGATTATTGTACCAAAATTGATGAAAGTTGGGATTATTTTTTCTAATTTTTCCTAAAAATAATTTAAGTGCAGCAAAAATAATTTCATTTCAGTAAAAATAATTTCAGTTCAGCAAAAATAAGGCGAAGTAAACGGGACCTAAGTAACCCCTGAATAAGAAATAACCAGTTATCTTTAAATATAGAAAAAAAAAACAATTGAAAAAGAATATTTTATTCTTATATGTTGATTATGCTTATCTTTTATTTTTATTTTTTTTAATTGAATTAAAAACTACTCCATTGAATGTTTTTCTTATTAATTTGTTTTTTTTCAAAGAAATCCGAAAGGACACTAAATTTCAGTAATTAAAGTCATACGTCATTTACAATTGACAATTAACGATAATGAAAACGAATTTTAACAAAATCAAACAAGAATTAATCGGGGAAGGGCTAAGAATCCAAATACATAAATATAACAATTCGGCACATTCTCGATTCATTGTCTCATACAACTTTTTGAGTGGATCTGTCGTCGCTTTGTAATTTTGTGATCAATTTGCCTAGAACTTAGTATCTGCTTGGTAATGTTGATGTTAAGGCCGATTTTATTGCATTATACTATTGAACAAGAGTGTGGTTAAAAGACCATTGTTATTGTTTAGACTATAAATTTAATTTGGTGAACAAATTGGGCTACAGCTTTGACAAAGAAAAGTTATTACCGAATTGAGTTTTTACATTTTTACTTCTATAATTATTGGATCTGGCAATGCTAGCCTATTTTTAATCATAATTAGCAATTTCCTTATGCAGTTTCTCCTTTGCGTATGGACAACAAGGTCTTTTACTTTGTCTTCTTTGAGTTATGTGTCATTAAAAGATTTTTTTTTTTGATAATCCATTAAAAGATAATATGCATGTATTAACTATGATGGCGATCTCTATGAATTTTCCCAATAGATTTTCAGTGAGCTCCATCAGTGAAATACTTTAGAAGATTTGAATTAGACGCAAGACAATTTCCATACAATATACGACACAAGAGAGTGAAATGGAGGATCTTTGGCATTACTCCGTAACATACTACAATCAAGTAGAAGTATGTTCCAACCTTTATTCCCTGCAATATTGTTATGATTTGAATTTCTGTTGCATTTTAATTTGGTAATACTACTCAAATCTTATAAGACTTGGGTTGAATTTTTAGATGGAAGATTTATGTCTACAACCAAGCATAAGTTTAGAATTGTGTTTTTGACTTTGAATTTAGTTAATGTCTTAAATCCGATTACAAACTATAAATTGGATTAAATATTGAACTATGTGATTGGTCGATGCAATCCCATGTCCATTATATGTATATATGACATGTCTAAGTAAGAAGATTAGACAAATAATATGCCTTGAATTGATTTTCTGTATAAGAGGGGTTTACGTGCAGCATGTCTCCTATGGTTGCTCTGAAGCTAGTGCTATCTATTATATATTAACTACCATTTTCTATTGAGCTGTGTGGTTTTCCGTCTTCTTTACACAAGTTTATCAAAAACTTTAACTTTGTCGAGAATGTTAACTCAGACATGGATATGAGTGACTGGCCCTACTGAAGTTTTAGGTGTGAAACTACTACTTTCCCTCTGTAAATCCCCCTAGCTCCCCTCTCTCCATTAAAAGGAAATGTATCTTTTGCATTTGCTCGTTCCAGTTTTCATGCATTGTGATTCTGATTTCTTCAAACTATTTATACGCTTCTGCATAATCTACCTATCAATGATGTTGATTTTCTTGCAGATTGTGAACCAGAGGAATACCACAACCATATTTTAATTTTGCTAAATCTGTTGTTGCTCTACCTTACTATCGTTGCTCCTGTCCAATGATCCAAAAACATCAAAGGATGTGTTGTGAATTCAAGGCCAACAATTGGTCACAATATAACTTTTCTTAATGACCCCTTGCAAGCAGATTACGGAGCAGCTAATAAGTTGGAGATTGATTGAAGTTCTTTTTGGGAAGAAATGAGTAGTTTTGTTCCATTATATTTCAACTAGTCACGAATGAAGTATATAAAGTTGGAATCATATCTTTTGTAATAGAGAGCTCATTACTTTGAGAGATATTGTACATACACTATACTAATATTTTTATATGGAATAACAAAAATGGCCTTACTTTGCTTTGAATATATATTGGTACTACTACTCTACTAGTTTCAGTGTGAAATGTTTTTATTGGTTGATATATTCTAAGATATTTTTATAAAGAAAATGAAAAAGAAAAGAACGTCTCCAACAAAGAAAATATAAACAGAAAAAGGCGTCGCCAAATTACTAAACATCATATGAAATTGTGGGCACAAATAAGCGTCGCTAATTACAAGATTCTACACATAAAAAGGCGTCACTAAATTTGAGAAAGTGCGCCAACTACTGCAATTTTGACGCTTCGTATAAAAATTTGGACAAATTATAGCGTCAAGATATGCGACGCTTTTTTATGACATCTAATTTTCTCGACTCGCTTTTTTCGACGCTTTTTTGTAGCGTAGAGAAATAAATTTTCGACGCTTTTTTGTAGCGTCGAAAAAAGGCTTAAAAAGCGTCCAAAAAGGACAGATTTTCTAGTAGTGTTCACGAGTTCAAGTTCAAGCGAGTTTGAGCCTTCAGTCTCAGGTAATTTCTTTTCTCATGCAAGTTTAATTTCGTTGTAATTTGTTGTAATCCAATTGATAGTGTATTTCGTGCTAATTGATAGTGTATTTCGTGCTAATTGTGCTAATTGTGGAAACAATTTATCGTGGTAATTGTACTAAATTTGTAGTGTATTTCGTGCTCAATTTCGTGGTATTGCGTTTGTTCATGGAATGTAATTTGCAATTGATATAAGATTCTCATTTGTGCATTATATCTACAATACTGTAATATCGGTATTACTTTATTATGCTCATAATTATAGCATTCTATTGGTAAGATGTATGAATATAATTATAGCATTCTATTGATAGTGTACTGCGTTTGCTCAAATTCGTGGTCTTGAATTTGTATGTCTCACTATCTGTATTTGTGTACGGCATGAGGATTTGTCACCACTGTCTGTATAATCTCTATTAACATGTATGGCATGAGGATTTGTCTCACTGTCTGTAATTGCTCCTCTTATGTTCCTTGTATATTAACATGTATGGACTGGTTGTATAATCTCATTAATCTGTGAGTTTTTGATGTAAATTAACATATATGGACTGATTTGTCTCACTGTATAATTGTATATGTCTTGAATTGATGTATGTTTGTTATGTAATTATTTTTTATATGTAATTATTTTTTTGCATTATTTGGTTTTGTAGGAATTAAAGACTTGGTTTTGGAGCAACCAACGATTATTATTGATGAGACAACTGAAGTTTCGGATCTCACAAGTGAATGAAACACGACCTCCAAGCTTATTTAATTTGCATTGTGGCTTTGTTATATTATTGTACTTTGTATTTGTAATTTGTATGTTTGGAATTATGTAACTAATGACTTCCCCTAAACTTTAGATTTTAATTAGTACTTTAATATGTTAAAACAGGTTACTAAAATGTAGCAGGTACTCAAGGCAATCAAGGGCTACATTTTACTGCAGTAATTCTGGAAAAACATGCATAAAGCATAAAAGCAAAACAGGTTTCTTTTTTAATAAAAAAATGCAGCAGGTTTTTACCAAAAAAAAAAATAAAAAAATGAAGCAGGTTTTTACAAAAAATGAAATCTGGAATTTTTACAAAAAAAATGCAGCATATTTTTTTATTAAAATAAATTAAATTACAGCAAGGATAAATACATAATATTAAGTAAAAAGTAATTTTAAAAAAAAAATAAAAAGAGATCCGAGTACCCATGTCCCGACCCGAATAATTCTGGGTACCCGGAAACCCGGGTACCCGGGCTATTCGGGTCGGGACATGGGACAAGCTAACAAGTACCCGAAAACCCGGGTACCCGAATTTTCGGGTACCCGGATTTGAACACCCCTATATACTAGCCACTATCCATATGTGGTCTCAAAACTTTTAGCTAAACATGGAGTTAATGTGCATTCTACTATCAATACATAGCCCTAAAACAAACTGCTTTGCATAATTCTATTTCACATACATAACAACCAATCCAATTGCAACGTAAGCAAGCTTTTCCCAGCCTAACTTATTACCACCATTCTTCAAATCCATGGCTGCCACCTTGTATTTCTTGATTAGTTTTTGTTTCTGCTGCACTAGTCTTGCATTTTGATCTTGGAGTAAGCTTGCTTCTTGTTTTAAGGTGGCTATTTCACCCCTTAATAGTTTCTTCTCCAGCACTAATTAATTAGTTATGGCTCTCTGCCACTTAACTACCTCTTCATTAATCCACTAAAAAAAATTGCACCCACACCTTCCTTTTGCAGCATCGAACTTACATGCAACAAACTTCCTTCCCGGATTATTGCTTGTCCAAGATGTCACCATTTTTGGAGGAATTCCATAATAGCATTTGCTTGATTATGGGTGAGCTGAATGAAAAGAAGAGTTTGACATTCTGCAATTGAGAAATTTTAACATAATTTAGAACCAGTAATAGTTAATTTGTAACCCTATATAACCAATTTGAATTAAAATTAACAAATTCGCCCAATTTCAAATAATCCCCAATTTCTATTAACCCTAATTTTACTAATCGTTACACCGTAGCATCAAAATTCGTAATCAATGGAATTAAAGAGAAGAATTACCTATGAATTGCAGACCTAACTTGTTTTCACTTCTTCAATTAGGTATTTTCTGAGAGAATTGATTTTTTAGGTTTCATTTTTAAGATGTAGGGGAGGTTGGTTGTATATATGACGCTGAGCTTTTTTTTTGGAGGGAAATGAACAACTGGGGCCCACACGCCAGAGTTTGTTGCCGGAAAGTTGAAAAGGGTAGTGCTACTCTAAGTTTTAAAATTTAGGGGTAGTTTTTTTTTATAAAATGTTTTAGCAAGTAGTTATTCACAATTACACCTATTAAGCATGTAGTTCCTCACAATTTTTCCTAATATAACAGATAAAATAAAAATGATGATGAAACTCCGAATCCAATAAGCAATACTGGGAGTGGGATTGCCCTTACCAATTTATCATCCGTTCCCTCTACTCCAAAGAAGTCTACCATACTAACTCAATTTGAGCAATCAAATCTATCCAATGACCCTAATGTGCTTAACAAGTTAAGTGAGATTAAGTTAACTACTCATTGAATTTATATTTGACTAAAACACACTCTTTACCAATTCAGTTGAATGGAATATGAAGATACAAGACTTTATAAAGATAGAGTATCAATAGGGAGGGGAATCGGGTTGCTCATAGTTTAGCTAGCCACTATAAGTTGTAACTATGAGGAGTTTATGGTTTGGATGAAAGACATTCCAGGTGCTCTTATGGAGCTTGTAATGGCTGATTTTAGCCCTCTTGCTACTTAGGGTCTCATTGACTGAAATGAGCTGAGCTGAGCTGAGCTGAGCTGAATTGAACTGAACTGAACTTATTAGAGCTGAACTGAATTGAAATGAAATGAATATTTTATAATTGAAGGAAATCAGGAGTTGAACTGAACTGAACTGAACTTATTAGAGTTGAACTGAAAATAATCGTATGAGAACAGACCCTTAATAAATTCTGCTACCATTTCCCGTCAAAAAGATAGAGTATCAATAGAGTTTTCTAAGTCATTCTAACTAGTTGCATTATGAATTTTCCTCTTGAAGAGGGTTTCTTAATGTTTTCTTTGATCTTACCATTGAAAAGAAGAAAGTCATACTAACTACTCCATCTGTCCCATAATATAGTTCCTATTTTCCTATTTTGGAGATCGAAAATGTTGTTTTTGTTTCTATTTTTGGATACTATGTAAAGACTATTATGCCCTCACTTTTTAACTTTACTTATTGTACTTCCTAAATTACCCTTGAATTTTGCACATGTCATATACTTTTTACCACTTTATCTCTCTAATTATTTTCTATCATTGTACTTTTCACTTTTATTAATGTACATCGTCTACTTTATCTTCCTATTTCTTAAATATCGTAAAAAACATAAACAAGAATTATATATATTATAGGCCAGGACCGAGGGAGTAGTGTTGTTCTTAAAAAGTGGTACGCTTCAAGACCAAAATAACGTCACCATTTGACAAAAACAGAAACACATGTCATCTCCTGGTTAAAATTTTTCCCTCCAAAAGTTTTTTTTTATTTTTTTATTTTTTTGGCCAAAGCTTCTTAGAAAAGTTTTTAATACAAATATATGCAATAATATTTCATTTCCTATTTGATAAGTATATTCTATTTGTACACATTCAAACAAAGATATTATTTTTCTTATACAATAATATGCAATAATAGTTTGCTATCTATAACTTTGTAATGTAATTCATAGTTATTTTTATTAGTCGTGCATATATTATTCTCTCTGTTTTCTTTAGTGTGATAAATTTTTTTAAAAAAATTATAATTATAGAACTTTCATCCTATTTTGCAATTAGGTATAATTTTTTATAATTAAATATTAGTGTTAAACTAATGATAAGTATTAAGTATTAAAAATTACCGTGCATGGCACGGGACTTAACCTAGTTATATATATTATAGGCCAGGACCGAGGGAGTAGTGTTGTTCTTAAAAAGTGGTACGCTTCAAGACCAAAATAACGTCACCATTTGACAAAAACAGAAAGAGAAACATTAAACAATATTTTGATAACATATAAACGTAACAATCATCACAGTAGACGTTCAGTTTAAGGTCATTATCTATCTATAGTTAATGGTATACAGTTTACACAACATTTACGTTGTGTACAACTAGCAAGTGAAATCCTTGGTGGAACCAAACTTGCTTTATTTCACTATATAGTATATTGTATATACAAGTAACAAAATTGACTTTTAAGCTGTGTCATAGGCTCATAGCTAAAAGAGTAAAAGCTATACTTAGTGGCTAGCTAATTAACAAATAGGATACAAGCAACCAAATTTAAAAAGTTAATTATGATAAGTTTAAGGTAATAATTTAACTTAATGGTAAGATAACTACTAAATCACGTCTACTAGATTTTGAATTACTTCTTTTAGCCAAAAGTGGGAATCTTAAGTCTCATAAAAATACTTCACTGTGTAATTTAAGCATGTTATGTTTAGGAGGTGATTTTAATAGCTAAGACTAAACTAATTAAGAAAATTATAATGCATTTTTTTGAGTGGGAAGTTTGTTTACTATATTAAACTTTCACTTTTTAAAGAGGCCACAAAGGCATAAACCTCCCACTAAAATGATGATGGTGAGGCGTGCAGTTTCCCTTTCCGCCATAAGAATACCTTTCTAAATTCTAAAATCTATTCGTTGGATAGAATATAGATGTATCATGTATGTATTAAAAACTACCGAGGTAAATTTTTGTTGGAATAATCTTGATATAAACTACCTCCGTTCTATTTTATAACACTTTGACTTTTACATTTGTTAATTTATAATTTCAACAACTTTAATGAGAAAATTCATTTTAATAATTTTTCCTTTTTGAATGATTTACTTTTAATAATCCCAACTTTGAATTATTATCTAATAATCTCATCTTTGCTATCACTTTGCCTCTAGCAGACTAGCAATCCCAACCAATCAACAAGTTGTCAGCAACCTATTATTACAGGTTATCAAGACATGTGTCAATACGTAATTGGTCCAAAACACTTTCAAAAAATAAGAAACGACAACCACCCTTCTCCCACACCAGCCATCCTCTTGCCACCCACCCCCTTCATGATCCCCTAATATAGGCGCTGACCGGTGCCGATACCCCCCTCCCCCTCCTCTAACGTTGATGTCGCCTAGACCCCTTTCCCCCTGACCATCGTAACCTTCTCCGTAACGCCTCTCCTCATTCGAAAAATCCCTTATAACTTCTCTTTATCCGCCGGCAACACATAGCCACCTCTCCTCCCACCCCCGAAATCCTAGCGGCTAGGGTTCGAGGGTTGAAGGAGAGGTGGCCTGGCTGGGTGTTGCCAACGGTCAAAGAGAAGTTATAAGGGGTTCTTTGAATGAGGGGAGGGTTACAGCCTTACGGGAAGGTTACGGTGAGGAAGGGGTATGGGTGGCGTCGGTGATTAAGTACAAAATAAAGTTATATTTTGAAAATATGCATTTTAAAAAACGGAGAGAGTATGTAAGTATAAAATAATTAAAATAATTTAAAATTTTGAAAAAAAAAAAAAAATTAATCAATCACAACGCGACATGTGTTCGATATAACCTATGAAACAAATTAACATTTTTTTTATTCAATTTATAGAAGTGTATGTTAAAGGTTATTTTATTTCGAAATAATTAAAATATTTTGAAAAGACTGGTATAATAACTTATTATTGCTGACAATTTCCTTTTTATTTATTTATATTTTTATACTGGTACATTGAAGTATATGACTTTTTTTTTTTTTTTTTTTGAGAAGGTAAGAAAAAATACACATTGAAAAGTCATTCTCACGAGGGGAATTCCTAATGTAAAAGTATATGACTATATAATATGGTAAGTTATTCATTGATAACATACGGAGTATAAACCAAGAAAATAAGATGGAAGTACAAGTACTCTTAGTCTCGTAGAAGAGAGGACAGAAGAAGAAGCACGTGTAGAATGTGGTTAGACGTATCAATGTCAGCAGAGTTGATCTATAAAATTGCTAAATGGTTGACTGCTTGGACCCGTATTTGACTCCAATTCTGCTGCCCCTCTTTAAAGTACTTTTATCAACTTTCTGTCCCCACCATCTTCCAGAAATCCTATTTTCTCTAACAATACCAATAAAACTAGAGATGTTAAAAACTAATCTGATTATAGTAATTCGATTGGAAAATAATTCGAAAAAAACTTAATTTAAATTCGACTTATATAAATATAATAATTTAACATGACTTATTAAAAATAGGTCTAACTTAACTCGACCTCATAAAATTCAATTCAATCATTCCAATTGATGCCTCAAAAAATACAAATAATATGAATTATGTCTCACTTTTCTGTTCAAATTAAAACAAGGTTTGCATGGTCCGCATTAGCCACCATAACTTCTAGAGGAATAATCCTATTCGGTATATTTTGTTACAATTTACAAATTGTTTTATTGATTTTTAAGATATTTAATTTATGTATTAAATATGGAGTATAAAGTTTTTTGAAATTTATATTTGTAAAATAATATAAACTTTGAAATAATGCAATTACTGAAACCATGAATATATTTCTTACAAATTAATGAAATTTTTGTGGGCATTTTTTTTCTAATGCAATGGAGTAATTATTATGGGTCAAAAGTTTTTATTTATTGTAATGACGAAGAAATAAAGTGCTTTCCACCTTCCAAAAATTTTTTTTTTTTTAAAAAAAAAACGAGTATCTAAACATACATTAGAGATTTGAATATCCAACCTTTAAGAAATATGGTTATTTAACTATCTAAGCCAATAATCAATCAGTTATAAATATGAAAATAACTTATATAATATGCAAATCACAAAGACTAATTAAAAAAGAAAAAATGCACTAAAAATATTGAATATATATAATCACAAGGTTTAATTAAAGTAGCAACCCGATACAATGCTCGGACCACACATTAGTTAATTTTTATATATATACAAGATACGTAAAAAATATACTCCCTTCGTTTCAGAATGATGTTCCTGTTTACGTAAGTCGATGCAAATTTTTACCCATATTTGACTGCATATATATTTAATTTCACACTAACAAAAATTATAAAAGTTACATATTAATATGTACTCATCAAGACGAATTAAACTAGATTTCACATTATTATACTTGTTTTTATAGATTGAGAGAAATTTAAAAAATTCTCTCTTTATTTTTAAATGTCAAAGATTCCAAATAGAAAAATCATTGTAAAACGGAGAGAATAGTCAAAATTAATAGATAAATATTGTACAAAGTCAACACATTGTATCTATTATGAACCAGAAGTACTACAAGTATGACCGAAACTATTAAATGGAGTACCACCACCAATACTGTCAAAACGGTTTGACAGTTCGGGTTCGGTTCGGTTTGAAATCGGTTCGGTATTAAATTGGGTCGGTTTGAAATCGGTTTAAGTGTCTCGCGGGTCGGTTTCAGTTCGGTTTAAATAGTTATCGGTTCGATTCGGTTTCGGTTTATTCTTGAGCGGTTTTAATTCGGTTCAGGTTGTAAACGGTTCGGGAAGTAAACGGTTCGGTACAGCCGGGTTGCAGTTTGTTAACGGTTCGGTGTAAACGGTTTTTATACCGGTTCAAACAGTTTTGGGTTGGAAACGGTTTCGAGTTAGAAACGGTTCGGTTCTTTTTCGGTTCAGTTTTATTTTGGTTCGGTTTGTTATCGGGTTTGCCTTTTATACGATTTAATGTTATTCGAATCAGTTCCATTTCACGTTTACTAAATTATGGTTCGGAACGGTTTTTTATTTCAAAAAGTCGATTTTTAATCGGGTCGTTTGGATTCGGGCAGTTAAACGATTTTGGTTTGAAGTTTCATAGTACTTGCTAACCTTTTGCTGGTTAACAAGTTTTATATCAAGCTGAAACTTCATCACTTCATATTTAGGCATTATGCATTATATTATATACAAATTCTCATCGATTTCAAAAATACATATCATGTTATTTCAAGTTTAGTCATACTGATCTTACTAGTTTATTACGAATTAGCGTAGATTATAAAAGTTTAGTGTATTAATGAATTATTATTGTTTTACTATCACATTATTAGCTGCTTCTTATTCAATCAACTAATTGATGTGTCATAATCATGATTTGATGAGTTATTGTGACGTCGAAATTACAGTTTGATTTATAGACGATTCGGTTTGTAAGTGGTTCGGTTTATAAACGGTTCGGTGCAAACGGGTTGCAGTTTGTTAATGGTTTGGTGTAAACGGTTTTTACCTCGGTTCAAACGGTTTCAGGTTGAAAACGGTTTTGGGTTAGAAACAGTTCGGTTCTTTTTCGGTTCGGTTTGATTTCGGTTCGGTTTAGAACTGGTTCTGTTTGTTAACGGGTCCGGTTGTTATACGGTTTGACATTATTCAGATCGGTTCGGTTTCAGGTTTACTTAAATACGGTTCGGGTCGGTTTTCGGTTTTACAAAATCGGTTTTTAATCGGTTCGGTTCTCATTTGGGTCGGTCGGTTTCGGGCAGTTACGGTTTCGGTTTGAAATTTGACAGCACTAACCACCACCAATATGTAACAGAAATAATAAAAATAGACGTTGCAACTTTCATCGTTTGGATGACCCAAGTGTGACAACCGAACCAACCATCTGTCAATTCATAAGAGCACTATTTATACAACTCCCTCAGCAACACAAATTTCTCAAACTCAAATTCAATCACAACACAAACAACTTTTCTCTTTCAAATTTCTACTCTCTAAAAATGAAGAGCTTTTCCCTGCGATTTGTTGTCTTTGTTTTTGTTTTTCTTCTTGCTCTATCATACATAACATCTGCTCGTGTCCTACTACCTAAACTTGAACAAGGTATTTTAATTTCCTTTTTTGATTCCCCAATTTAAGTTTTTTCCTTTATTGATCTGTTTTGTGTATTAAGATGTTTTCTTTCCGTCCTAAATTTAATAGATTAATAGTCACTCTACTAGTTTAAATTACACTAGTACGCAAGTACGTGTGAAAGTGTAACGTAGTGACATCATTCCTGGTGACGCGTTAATTTTGTATTTTTATACGTATTTCTAATTCTAAGTTTTAGTTCTGACATTTACATGTAATGATCAATACAGGTAAACAAGAATTGGAGATCAAGACTAATGCTGCCAAAATGGAGGATGTATCCAATGTGAGCCCTATCCTCATTCCCTCTTTCTTTTTAGTCATGTTCATTAGTTGATATAATGACAATGAATTTCAAAACCCTTGTTTATTACAAGTATCAATTACTTTGCAATTGTCAATATTAATAATTTTCACGGCTGTCAAAAAAAATTGACAGTGGTGAAAAGTAATCACAAAATATATTATAGAAATAAGCAATATTGACACTTTGACACTCATTAAGGGCCTATTTTCTTCCGCTTAATTTCAATTCAGTTCAGTTCAGCTCCAATCAGTTCAATTTAGTATCTAATTTCCCTCTCTCAACAATTCATTTAACTCTATTCAGTTCAGTTCAGTTCAACTCTAATTAGTTCAGTTCAGTTTAGTTTAACTCCAATTAGTTCAGTTCAGTTTAGTAAATTAGAACAAACTTTAATTTTAAATTTTTCTACACAATTAGCAATAAAGACACTTTGACAGTAGCTAATTTTAAATTGTGGTGCAGCTGATGGGGTTAGATGAGATCGAAGTATGCAGGAATAAAGGAGAAGATTGCAATGCTGAAAGGAAACTGCTTGCGGAGGCTCATTTGGATTACATTTACACCCAAAAAATTGACAGCCCTTAAAATTGTGCTACTATTTACTAAGGATAATAATATTATAGTAGACATGAAATAGTAACTAAATGAATGTGACTTCATGCAAACTAGAAAGTGTTAGAAGGCTGTATTGCCAGTATATTATACATAGTTCATGCAATATGTATGGCAGGAACTCAGGAAGTATCAAACACCAAATAGTGGAAAGGCATCAATCATATCATATGACATAGTTCATAAATCATAATATTCCTATATTATCAATAATATTGCAATTTGGAATCTCGAATTTTTTTTTTTTTTCAATTGTTCATACAAATATAATTTTCATTTGATCTTGGTTGTTTGAAATTAAAACATATTTAACATTTGTCTTCCGCAGTCCACTAAACATGGATACTAAAAACTAAATAAACCTGATGCAAGGGGATTCAAATGAACAAAGAATAGAGAGAAATAGAGAAGATAGAGTAAAGAGAGAGGAAGTTGATCTATTGCTATAAAACACAGAACAATCTTTTCTTACAGAATAAGGCAACCCTACTAAGAGCATAAATACATATTATGGGAGGAAGCTTCCTAAACAGTCCCAGCTAATCATTAGCACTGAAAACAAAATAGCAGTAACAATACACAATATTCCCTCCAGCTGGCAGAGCACGACAGGACAGAGAGCACCTTAGGAGCTGGCACCTTAGCTGATATAATCAGAGACTGATTAGAAAGGATTCCTACCCTTATTACCCCCCCTCAAGCTAAGTGGTGGATGAAGATACAACACCTAGCTTGAGTAGAAGATCATTGTGTTGTTTGACAGGAAGTATTTTGGTTAGGATATCAGCAAGCTGGTCCCTGGAATTGACATGTTGAGTGATGAGAGATCCGTTTTGAACCATGTCCCTTACATAGTGACAGTCTATTTCAACATGCTTAGTTCGTTCATGGAGCACTGGGTTTGCAGCTATTGCAATTGCAGCTTGACTATCACTCTTTAGAAGAACAGGACCTAACTTAGATAAGCCAAGATCCTTGAGCAAAAATCAAAGCCAAGTCACTTCACAAGCTGTCAGAGCCATGGCTCTATATTCAGCTTCAGCAGTAGACCGAGCAACTAGGGACTGTTTCTTAGCTCTCCATGAGATTGGTGAATCACCAAGTTGAATACAGTAACCAGTAGTAGATCTTCTGGTGTTAGGACAACTTGCCCAATCACTGTCTGAATAAGCTGTGAGAATGGTTGCAGATGATGATGCCAGCAAAACTCCTAGATTCTTAGTACCAACTAGATATCTAAGTAATCTTTTGGCAGCTTGCATATGAACTGAAGTAGGAGAGTGCATGAATTGACTCAAGATCTGCACTGAGAAAGCAATGTCATGTCTTGTCTCAGTGAGATAAATTAGCTTGCCAATGAGTTGCTGATACAGAGCAGGATTAGAGAGAATAGATCCTTTGGTTGCAGTGAGTTTGAGATGTGAATCCATAGGCAGTTTGAGTGGCTTAGCATCAAGCATGCCCTGATCCTTCAAAAGATCAGTGACATACTTTCTTTGTGAAATAAATATTCCTCTTTCTGATTGGTCAATCTCAAGACCAAGAAAATATCAAAGTTTGCCCAGATCCTTCATGTGAAAGTGAGTTGATAACAGGGTCTTGAGATGAGTGATTTCTGCAAAATCATTTCCTGTGATCAAAAGATCATCAGCATAAACCAAGATGACTGTGATTGAATTTGTAGTATTCTTGATGAAAAGGCTATAATCTGCTTTTGATTGTTTATAGCCAAAAGATAGAAGAGTGGAAGAGAGTTCTAGAACCATTGCCTAGGAGCCTGTTTGAGGCCATAGAGAGACTTTACCAATTTGCAGACCAAATTAGAGCCTTTTGGCAAAGAACTTGTACCATTTACAGAGATTCTGCTACCATGAGATGTATACCCCTGGGGAAAGGACATATACACATCCTCATTGAGATCACCATGCAAGAAAGCATTTGTCACATCCATTTGCACTGTTATCCAATTGTTCATTGCTGCAACAGCAAGAAGAGCTCTGACAGTTGTCATTTTTGCAACTGGTGCAAAAGTTTCTGCATAGTCAATTCCATACGGTTGTCTACAGCCTAGAACCACAATTCTAGCTTTGTGTCTTTCAATCTCTCCATTTGGCTTGAATTTTGTCTGATAGACCCATTTGCTTCCTATCACCTTTTTTCCAGGTGGAAGAGTGGTGACAATCCAGGTGTTATTCTTTTCACACTGATCAAGTTCTTAGTTCATAGCTTCAACCCAACATTTTTCAGCCACAGCATGTTTGAAATGAGTTGGATCAGAAGTTCCTGCAAGTGTGGTCATGAAACAGTGAAATTTTGGTTTTATTTTTTGCTCAGCTAGATTTGCAATCTGTTTATTTGCTATATTTTCTGGTATGACATAGTCTCTCCACCAGTTAGATGGTTTAGACACTCTGGAACTTTGTCTTGGCTGGTGTTCTGGGTGCAGGGTTATGTTTGAGAGAGTATTTGTGGGTTCATTTGGAGAAGAGTGAGTGATTTGTGGTGATGAGATAGAAGTGGAATTTGGTTCTTCGTTTCTTCAGAAGAATCTGCATTCTGAGAATCTGAGGTGTCATTGTGAGTAACATTAAGCATATCATCAAAAATAGCAGAATTGTGTTTGGTGTTAGGGTCTGAGTATGTGGCTAGAAAATTTGGGAAAGGTTTCATGTATGTGTCAAGGGATTGAAGTTGGAATGGGAAAATGGTTTCATGGAAAATTACATCTCTAGAGATGAACATTCTCTTGGTCTAAATGTCAAGCATTCTATAACCTTTCTGAGTAGCAGGATAACCCAAGAACACACAAGCAATACCTCTAGGCTGAAATTTGTCTTTGACAAGAGAGGGATTTGCAGCAAAAGCCAAACACCCAAACACCTTTAAATGTTCATAGTTAGGAGCATATTTGAACAACTTCTCATAGGGAGTTTTATTGTTCAAGACGGGAGTTGGCAATCTGTTAATAATATGAACTGCAGTCATAACACATTCACCCCAATAAGAAAGAGAAAGTCCAGCTTGAAATCTTAGAGTCCTGGAAATATCAAGGATGTGTCTATGCTTCCTTTCCACTTTTGCATTCTGTTGAGGTCTGTCTACACATGATGTCTGATGCACTATTCCCAATTCTGCAAAGAAAGCTTGGCAAGGTCCATCATCAAACTCTAAGGCATTATCTGACCTTAGGAATTTGATTTTGGAATTGAAGTGAGTTTGAGCATAATTACAGAATGATTTCAGCTGAGATAAAGCATCAGACTTGTGTTGAAGCAAATACACCCAAGTGTTTCTAGAATAATCATCCACAATAGTGAGAAAGAATCTGTATTTTCCTCTAGTGCACACCTTATATGGACCCTAGATGTCCATATGTATTAATTCAAAGGGTGAGGAAGCATGTGAACTACTCAACTGGTAAGGCAGCTTTGTGAATTTGGCCATAGGACAGGTAACACATACTTGACTATTCTCATTAATAGTTCTTTTTACACATGGTATATGTTTCAGCTTTCCTAGGGAAGCATGTCCCAGCCTATGATGCCATATGGAAAAAGAATCACTTTCACATGTTGTCTTAGTTTTTTCTTTGAGACATGCATTAGTTTTGCAAGTTGGAGCTTCAGCAACAGCATCAAATGGAACATCAAGCAAGAAATACAACCCATTTCTTGCCCTGCCAACTCCTTTCACCTTTTTAGTGAGAGTGTCTTTGATCACACAGTGTGTTCCATAGAAATTAACCTCACAGTTAGAGTCCTTTGTGAGTTTAGGAACAGAGAGCAAATTATACTTGAAATTAGGAACAACAAGTACATTCTTCAGAGTGAGAGAGTTATTAAGTTCAGCATATCCAGTATGAGATATATCAGCAGAATCTCCAGTAGGCAAGATGATTTTTGGATGATTCTTAGTTATCAAAGGATCAGAGAGATGAGTTATAGAAGATGTCATATGATCAATGCACCTGAGTCAATTATCCACTCAGTTGAAGCTGATGTTGCAGTGTTATAGGACACCATACCAGAGAAGTTGGTGTCTATTTCTTCATCAGTATCACTGTCCTTAACAACTCCACTAGAGGATGGCATGAGCTTGAGAAGCTGCTGAAATTGTTGTTATGTGAAAGTTATACTGCCAGCACCTTGACTCCCAACCTGAGCCACAGCAGCAAGCTTGGGAGCTGTCTTAGCATTATTCCATTTCTGGTCAAGAATTCTGACATTAGATTTAGGTGCAACTGTAGGTTTATGCTTGGAATGCCAGCTAGGATAACCTATGACTTTCCAACATCTGCTTTGTGTATGCCCTTTGCCCCCACAGGCTGAACATATCATAGTTCTTCCAGGAGGATATGAAGAATTCTTGCTATACATAGCATATGTGTCCTGCTCAGATTTTTGCAGCACTTCTCTTTGACTCTCTTTTTGTTGTAATATAGAGCAGGCAGTGTCTACAGTGGGTAAGGGTGTCATCATAAGCAGCTGAGTTCTCATTGCACTATAATAATCATCAAGACCATTGAGAAATTGAAAGAGTCTACTTTCTTCCTGGTACTTACTTATAGTGTTCAGCAGATTTCTCATTTCAGCAGAAGATTCAGAAATAATAGGCATAACATTCATGGAATCCAGCTCTTCCCATAGACTAGTCATAGCAGTATAATAAACATTTATAGCATTATTATTCTGTCTAAGACTGTACAGGTCCTTGTTAAGTTTATACTTCCTAGACCCATTAGCCATAGAGAAACGTTTTCAAGTTATATCCATATTTCTCTAGCACTATTGACATATAACACAAACTTCTTAATATTATCAGAAAGACAAGTATGGATCCAAGAAATTACCATAGAGTTGCATGTATCCCACTGATCTGTTTTTACAGGATCAGTTGCATAAGCAGATCTGAGTACAGTGCCCAGAACAAAACCAATCTTCTTCTTAGAAGTTAGAGCAATCTCCACGGATCTCCTCCATGATCTGTAATCACTTGCTCCAGTGAGCTTATCAACAGAGATGGTATAAGAACCATCATTGGGATGCAGATACAAAACACTATTAGTGTCAGCAGCCATAAAGATTGATTTTTTAAGAAGAAAAATGTGAGATTTGTGCAACTAACACAGAAAGATTTGTTCTTTGTGATTAAATATCCCGATGTTGTATCTATGGCTGTGATACCATAAAAACTAAATAAACCTGATGCAAGGGGATTCAAATGAACAAAGAATAGAGAGAAATAGAGAAGATAGAGTAAAGAGAGAGGAAGTTGATCTATTGCTATAAAACACAGAACAATCTTTTCTTACAGAATGAGGTAACCCTGCTAAGAGCATAAATACATATTATGGGAGGAAGCTTCCTAAACAGTCCCAGCTAATTATTAGCACTGAAAACAAAATAACAGTAACAATACACAATATTCCCTCCAGCTGGCAGAGCACTACAGGACAGAGAGCACCTTAGGAGCCGGCACCTTAGCTAATATAATCAGAGACTGATTTGAAAGGATTCCTACCCTTATTAGATACGATTGGAAGAACTGGGATAAAAAGGTCAAAAGCAAGACAAACAGCTAAAGGGTCTAATACAATTAAAGAAAAGGCCGAGTTTAGGATGATGGAGTGTAGGATAATGTAGTTAACAATGCCTATTGGCATAACAAGAACAAGACATGCATGTATGTGACTTAGTATACTCAACAATAACCTCTGTCTCTCCTTAAGAAAAAAGATTGCGAACGCATAATGAACCCTGAAATTTATGTTTGAAGAATTGAAGGTCATCTTCACTATGAATTTTTCAAAGCAATGTTGTTCTTTAATTGAGGATACTAAGTCACAAAGTTGTAATGGGAAGGTAAGGCCACACAATCTAATAGTACTTCGTAAAAGATGGATATAGTTGCAAAGCCCTATCCCGGTCTATATCTTTAGAAGACCAGTCAAAAATTATGTCAAAGACTAAAAAATGATCGATTCACCATTGTCACAAAGATCATATAATGCAATACCTTTAAAAGAACAAGTTCTATGTTGGGAGGACATTGTAATTGACCACGTGATGCCGTAGTAGAAGAATGAAAATTTTATAGTAGTCATTTGAATTATGACTACCATAATGTTTTCATGATTATATAGTTCATCATAATTAACATATTTTTTCCAAGTAATTAATTATATTACTTTATTTTAGGTATAAAATAGTTATTATCAACAATTTTTTTATTGATCAAATTTTTAGTTTCATTTAGGAAAATTTTCAAAAAACCACCCAAAAATGTGATCAATTTCTAACTAACCACCCAAAAAAAAATTATTTTAAAATACCACCCACTAAATTAATTTTTTGCCCACCCAATTTGAAAATCCGGTGGCTTTTTAACTTGTGGGGCCTAGTTTAGTTATTTCCCTTTTTTTTCCCTTTTCTTTCGACTTCATTGTCTTTCACTCTCTTTCTCATTCAATTCTCCCAACTAACCCTATTCTACAATCAATTTTCAATCCTTTTTCCAGCGAATTCCCCCTTTCTTCATAAATTGTTGTGCATTGTTCAATTCAGAACCCTAAATTCGTCATTAAAACCCTAATTGTACTTGCAGCAGGAATTAATCTAGAGTAATTGCTTGAAGTGGGGTTGTTTAATTGCAAAAAAGTCGCCATCTTTTGTTGTTTACTGGGTACTAGGAGCTTAGGTGAGGAACCTGACAATAGCTCAGTGCAATGGCGTCGAAAGAGGTAAGCAATTTTGTTGTTTGTGTTTAATGTTGAAGGATGTTGGTTGTTGATGGTATATTTGCAATTATGTGGAAAGTTAGGGTTGTTTGTGTATTTGATTGAGTTATGTATTCTATTACTGTAATTGTTGTTGAATTATTTAATTAGGGATGTACTTAGGAGAGTGAATTAGGCGAATTGTTTACTACTACTATGTGTAACACAGTTGCATTTTTTGTGCATGTGAATTGGGTTGAAAGTGCTTAATTTTGCTTTATAAAATGAACAGGTTGTTGCTGATGTTGAATATGTAGTTGTTAAGGTTAGACTAGGGGGGATGTTTGTGAACAAAATAATAAAGGAAAAGACATTGTGTGGGTATGAGGGTGGCTTTGAATATTGGAGTTACAAGTGTAAAGTTAGTGAGATGTCTGTGAACTTTGCTAGGGAATCTTGCATTTAGGGCTTTGTGAAGTTAGATATGCATGTGCCAAGGCTGTTCAATGTTTGGTATAAGATAAAGGGGAGGACTTGGTCAACTGGGAAAAAGGAGATTGTGAGTGATATTGATGTCCAAGGCTTGCTAGAGACAAAAAACAAGGATAAGGTTGTTATAGTGTATTGTACTAGCCCTGAAGTGAGTACTGTACAACCCACCCAAAAAACAAAAGTCAAACCTAAGCCCACTGAAGTGAGGAGGAGCCCTAGGTTTAAGCAGCAGTTGGAAATTAAAGACAAAGAGGAGGCAGAAAAAACCAGCAAAGGGGTAGACAGGGTTGATGAGCATACTGAGAACACCACCACCAAAAAGAAACTGTTCTCAGAGAGTGTGAAAGGGAAGAACAAATTGGGTGAAGAGGAAGGTAAGGGTGAAGATGAAGGTACTTCTAGGCCAACAGGGAAGAAGGGAAAGGGGAAAGCAAAGGGAAAAGCAAAAGGGAAAAGGAAGAAGAAGTGTAAGAGTGAGGTGGAGTTGGATTCAGACTTTGGATCTGATTCATCAAGCTCTGATTATTGTTCTGATACTACCATAGAGTGGGAAGTTAGGGAAGAAGAGGGGGATTTTGAAGAGGGGGAGTTTCAAGATCTAGATGATAGTGTGGGCAAGATATTAGCAAAAGTGAATGCTAGTTTACAGTGTGTGCAAGATGACAGTGATAAAGAGCTGCAGATCCCTGAGTACAACCTTAACAGTTGTAGACACCCAAATGTGTCTCCCCAAAACCAAACCCAGTGATGAATACCTTTCACGTTGAACCATAATCGAATGAGGTGAAAGTGTAAAAAGTCTAGTGTTGCGGTTAATTTTTGTTAAAAATTCTTTCTTTCTGTTTTCGAAAACCCACTCTATTTTATGAAAACGTTCATTCCAGTTTAGCTTGGTCCATGATAAGGGTCCAATAATGATGTAGTTGGATGGGTCTTGAAAAGACCTTTCCAACGATATATTATAAGCCCAATTCTGATGGATAATGAGGAAGTTATGGCCAAAATACTAAACTGGGCCCAAACCGGATTTTACCTACGACCCAATGATCATGAGGAGGGTCCAAAGGTTTAATCCTATTCCTAAACTAATTAGGATTGATTAGAATCTTCTATAAGTTTCTAAAATATCTTAATTATCCTTTTTTGAAAAGATAAGATTAAGGAATTTGATTTAAATATAAACTTTCCTTTTTTATAAAACTTTCCTTTTTTAAAGTCCTAATTCTATTCGGATTTAAACATGTTCAAAGACAGTCAGATATTATTTTCGTGCCTTATATTTTTTATCCAAATTTTATATGGTTGGATAGATCTTGAAATTATCTTTCCAATGATATATTATAATAATAATTCCGAGCTATAACGGAAAAGATATGAATAAGATATCAAACTCTATCCAAAACTGACACCGTCTCACTATTTCGTTCATATCTTTTATTCTACAATATATTTTAATCTGATTCTAATTGGGTTAGAAAGTAGACTTCAAGATCTTTCCAACGACATCTTATTCATCTTATTCCAATTCCTGGATCAAAAGATATGATAAAAACAAAATCCGCAAAAACTGATGTCTACGAGTTTTATTTCGATTCGAATTTGGATTCTTTTCTTAATTCTTCGACCCTCTTTTTTCCTATAAATAGAGGTAATATCTCCCCTTTTTCAATAACCAACTCTCATCAAGATTTTCTTGATTACTCTCTCTCTCTTTTCTAAACTAGCCTTTTCTCAAATAAATAATTCCGCATTCGCAAGATCTAGAAACACCTAGCCATATTCGAAGTTGTCTTCGCCCTAGACGTGAAAGGTTTTAATTTCTGAGGGTTTGGTCCCAAATCTCTCTTTTAATTATTTAATTTAATTGTTTGTTTATTACTTTCCTTGAAGTTACTAACGTGTGTATTTTGTTATTAGAAAGAGGTACGAGGCATCCAAGTAAGTACTTTATTGATTTATTGATTTTATGATGTAGAAATCATGCTTAGATTGTTATTATGATATTCCTAGTATCATGTCTAGGGTAATTTTAATATTAAATATGATTGCTATGATGTCTTTTATTCTCTTCCTAATATTTATTCATGTTAGTATCATGCTAGGGCTAAAGATTTGATTTTTATTGCTTAGTGACATGCTAGGGTTTGTTATTAATCTTGTTAGTATCATGCCTAGGATCTTGCTATTATTATGCTTTAATATTAACATGAGCATGATTATGATTTTAATTGTTATAATTTATGATGAATATTATTATTATTATTATTTTGATAACGATTATAATTATTATGATATTGATTATTGTGTTGCTTGATACATTATTTATTCTTTGTTGCTTGATCACACCTTTGATGCATGTTAAAGGGAATTGGTACTTGTAATCACGCTTAATAAGATAATTAATAATCTTATTAGGGTTAATTTTGATTATAATTCAAGTGATCGCCAATAATAGATTTGTTTGTGCATTAATATTCAACCAACATAGATTAAACAGGTTTAGGGTTAATCATATTGATTGCTTGTTAATCAGAAAGCGCACATGAATACGATCAGAATAAAGTAGATACCTATTATTAGGGCAGGTTCAATCTCTTTTAGGTTGGATTTGTACCATCATCCCCGAACCCTTATTTGGTTCATGACCTTATGGAGTTGACGATCTCTTGGATCGTTAAGGGGTGTAACCTTCACCTCGTGATGGTTTACAAGTTCCTTAAAAACTTGTTGGCGACTCTTTTGCTCTATCTTCTTCCCTTTTGGACGCCACCATACTTTAGTGTATGATCACAGTGGGGTTCAAGCTAGTGGGGTTTTAAAGGCTTGAAATTATTCCCTGCAACAGTGAACTGTTGAGAAAGGAGGTTACTGTAGAGAGAGAGTTCACATCTGATTATGAGGAGTTGGATAGCCCTAGAGGTTCTGATAAGGAGCAAGACAATTGTCCAACTTTCCATCCACAGACTGACTTCAAAAAATCCATTGAATTGGTCAAAGGTCAGAAGTTCCAGAACAAAAAACTTCTGAGGAGAGTGTTAAGGGCTCATGCAATTGAGAATAGGTATGAGTATTGGTATTTGCACAATGACGGTACCAAAGTAACTATTCAGTGCAGAAGGAGGTGTCAGTGCAAGTGGAATGCTAAGAAGTGCAAGCTACCTAAGTGTACTTGTGTAGGGGGGAGAAGATATCACTTTAGGGTAGTTGCAAGGAGGTCTGTGAACCAAGACTATTGGAAGATTAAGAGTCTGAATTTGAAGCACAAGTATTTAAGAGTTAGGAGCAATTTAAATCTGACTGCTGAATTTTTAGCTGAGAAGTACCTTGAGGATTGGAGAAGTGATCCAGGCTGGAAAATAAAGAGCTTTAGGAGGAGGGTTTTAAGTGACACTGGCATTGAAATTACATACAACAAGGCTTGGATGGCTAGGGCTAGGGCTAAGTTGATGATATATGGATCAGCAGCAGAGCAGTATGCTAAAGTTTGGGACTATGGGAAGGCTGTCATTAAGTATAGCCCTGGTACTGTGTGCAATGTTGTAGTAGAAGGAGTTGACCAGCCTGAGCCTCCTCAATTCCTGAGAATGTTCATTTGCCTTGCACCTATGGCAAGAGGTTTCCTGTCAGGCTGCACGCAGACCACTTATTGGAGTTGATGGGTGCCATCTCAAAGGCCCTTATCCTGGTCAAATACTAGTTGTAGTTGGTAAATATGGCAATATAACATATATCCTATTGCCTGGGCAACAGTTGAGATTGAGAACACACACACTTGGGTGTGGTTCTTAGAGAGTTTAATGAAAGCCTTGAAGGATGAAAATCAAGGCCTTAGTTATACCTTTATGTCTGATAGGCAAAAGGTATACTTCTAAACATTGCACTTAATTTTTTGTTATTCCAAAGATTCATTATTTAATATTGGCTAACTGACTAATCTTATGGTTGTCTTTTTTTAATAGGGTTTACTAGAAGCTATGGAGCAGGTGGTGCCTTATACAGACAAAAGGTATTATGTGAGGCATATATGGGCAAACTTCAAGTTACAATTTAGTGGTGCAACTTTCAAGGAGTTGTTTAGGTCAGCAGCTAGGGCAACAACTTTGGTATGTTTCTACATTGTTATGGGTGTTTAACTGATTAAATCCATGTGTCTGTGTTATGCAACTATGTATTTGACATTGAAATATGTGTTGTCTTTCTATGTGACTGTGAATTTGTGTAATCTGTTTCTATAGATTGTATGTTTTCAGTCAACTTTTATGTGTTTTTATGTTGTCTGACTATGTGTATTTGATGGATGTGTGTGGTGTTCCTTGTTTAGTTTGACTTTGAAGTGGCAATGGAATCAATTAAGTTTCTGTCTGAAGAAGCATATGAATATCTAGCTGAGATCCCAGCTCAACACTGGTCCAGACATGCATTTAGTTCATTCCCAAAGTCTAACATGTTACTCAACAATGTATGTGAGACTTTAATGCGGTCATCAAAGAAGCAAGGGATAAGCCAATTTTGACTCAGATGGAGTGGCTTAGGAGGTACATGATGAAAAGGGACCATGACAAATGGGAGAGTTATCAGGAAATAGAAGGAAAGGTTGTTCCTTATGTGAAGAAGACATTTCAAAGGATAGAACCTGCTGCTAGACAATGCATTGTGCAGATTTCAAGGGGTGATAGTTATGAGGTAGAGTTGAACTCAGACCTAGTGACAGTTGATCTCAGCAAACAGACATGCTCATGCTACCATTGGGAGCTAACAGGCATCCCTTGTGTGCATGCATATGCATGCATCATGGACAAGAGGGCTGACCCTGAAGATTATGTGGACAGTTCATATCTTATGTCCACTTATATGCATGCATACAGGTTTGAAGTGGCAGTTATGCCTGGTCCACATCATTGGGAGAAGGTGAAGCTGAGGCAACCTCTGCCACCAGCAGTAAAATTCAACCTGGGAGGCCAAAGTCAAAAAAGAGGAAGTTGGAGAAAGGGGAAGTGGTTGGTAGTAACCAGCAAGAGCAGCAACATTTGAAAAGGAGGAGCACTTGCAAGAACCGTGGGCAATTGGGACACTATGTTAAGACATGCAAAAACCCATATATGGCACCTGTAGTTGTCTCATCCCCAAAAAAAGAAGGTGGAATACCTGCTGTGCATAGTGAATGGGTGAATGACCAAAGGAAGAAGAAAGCAGAAAGAGCTTTGAAAAAGGTACAAAATATCCAAAATATCAGTGATTTTGGGAGATATATGTTTATTGTTGAGTATCATCCTAATTATTGTTGTTTTTGGAGATTTGTGTTTATTGTTGAGTATCATCCTAATTATTGTTAATTTGGCTTTGCAGAGTGCCCTTGGTGACCCAACAGTATTGCTAATAGGAGGTTCCCTCAGGAAGATCAGCAGAAGAAGCAGCAGAGTCACACTCAGCACACTACTCACCAGTCTCAAAGTCAGTAGACTCTACATCAAGAGCAGCCTCAGAGTCAGCATCAGCAGAGTCAGCAACAACAGCAGAGTCAGCAACAACAGCAGACTAACCACCATCAGCTGAGCCATCTCAGTCAAGCCTCAGCAAAAACAGCTCCCACTACCTCAGCCAGACCACCCAAAACCAAGATGAAGCCTCTTAGACTTAGGAAGTAGGCTGTTAGCTCAGAGCAGCCTCTTAGAATTAGGAAGTAGCTTCTACATACCCATATATTTGATTATGGTTGCTAAATGTAATTTTACTACATTAATGATGTGGCTGTATTTTATATGAGCTACAAGACAGTTTAAGTTTTAGTATTTTGGACATAAGTGGATGGATTGTTAATTGAGTCCCTTATGTTTTGAATTTGACAATAGCACTGATATAGTGCATTATTAGTTGAAATATATGGGTCATTTTGCTGGTTTTTTAAACCATTTGCATAGTTATTCAGTTGCTGGTATTTTAAACCTTTTGCATAGTTATTCAGTTGCTGGTATTTTAAACCATTTGACTAACTAATAATGTCAACTACTCACAAGAACAATAAGACAAACTAAAACAAGTTATTTTCATTGATAACATAAGAGTACCATTACAAACACTCTTGCTTTAACACCACCTCCCACTTAAACCATTTTATTCATTACAAGATAACCTAGGACAACCAACAAAACATAACACAACACAACTAAATAAACTTGGAGCTTGTTGTCACAACCACTGTTTTTGATCATTTTCTTCCTATCACCAGTGAGGGCCTTGCATTTCAGTTGTAAGGTGTCAACCTCATCAAGCAAACACCTTCTCTGGCAGTCAAGTCATCCACATCCCTTTTCAATGAGTTGATTTCACCTTTCATCAACTTTTTGTCAAGGAGCAGTTGGTTAATGACATCTCTTTGCCAATCAGTCTCATCTTCATTGTCCACCCATTCAAAACTCTTACACCCCCTTGTTTCAGTTTTAGGGTCATAGGACTTGCAAGCCCTAAATTTCCTCCCAGGGTTCTCATTTGTCCAAGAAGTCAATTTTGCTAAAGGCAATCCACAATTGCATTTCCTCTAGTTTGTGGGAGATGAGTTATTCCATGACATCTTGATCCCTGCAATACAGCATAACAGTACTTAGTTTAACCAACAACTTACATCAATTAAACAAAGATTCAACCACATAAACATATCCTCAATCACACATACTCACTATGGTGGTTGCCCTCCATAATGAGGGTAACCAAGGGGGGCATGTACCATTCTGTTTCATCCTGTACTCCAACATACAGTCAGCCAAAAACCCAGGATCATCTGTGGTCCCAACATGTATGGTGTACACCTCCTTAATTATTAGGTAACCTCCTAATCATCTTGAACACATCCCCATCATCTTCTAAATTCCTAAACTTCCCTTTATACACATACTGGAATGTAGGGTGCAACAGTTCAACTGATCCTTCTAATGGATCATCCATCTCACAAAGTTGATCATCAAATTCTATAGCTGTATCCAGCAAGTTACTTCTGCCTACTTCATATTCAATGTCTATAGTTACACTTAAATACTTAAATCTGAGAACAATCTTATTCTCCTCCATTTCTACCACAACAATTACAACAACAAACAAACACAAAGAACAAGGTTACAAATAAAGCAAACTTAACTGTAATTGAAAGGAAAAACCACAATTCAGTACTACCACATACCCTAATTGCCAAAATATCACAATTAAATCGTGTACATGCAAAAACCCTAATTAATGAATCCCACAAATTCCCCCAATTAACATTTTGCAAGAACCCTAATTTTTCCAGATAATTGAGATTACCTTGCGCGAATTCAAGTTATGTCGTTGCTGCAGATGCAAATGCAAATGCAAATGCAATTAGAAGCAAGCTTAATTTTGTGTAATTTGGGGATAAATTTTGTTTAGGATCAAAATTTGAATAAGGAATAGACTTTTATAGGAAAAATCGGGGGAAGAAAACAAATAAAAGCATAAACTAGCCGTTAATAGCCGTTATGTGGGCCCCACAAGTTAAAAAGCCACCAGATTTTCAAATTGGGTGGGAATCTGAGCAAAAAATTAATTTAGTGGGTGGTATTTTAAAATAAATTTTTTTTTGGGTGGTTAGTTAGAAATTGATCACATTTTTGGGTGGTTTTTTGAAAATTTTCCTTTCATTTATGTAATTTTTATTCTTATTTTATAGTTTCTCGAAAAATATTTACTTTATGTTGGATTGAAAAATTCAAAAAATATATTTGCATTGTAGATATAATAAGACTAATTGTGGCTATTTTATAACGTGAAAAAATAAACCAATCATATTTGTATATCATTAAATAATATGGTAGTCATTTTTCAAACGACTACTATAAAAACATCCGTAGAAGAAAGAAAGTCTTGTATTATTGTGATCCTGCTGTGTAGTGGATCATTGTTGGAGATAGGCAGGACTCTTTTTAGCTGTGAAAATTTCTTATTTTTTGAAATTAAAATTATGGCTTTTTCCCCTTTGGTTCATTTAATAGCTCTATTGACAGACTTTGTCAGTTTGTCTAGCATTCTCAACTTCAGTTAATTGTCTTGCATTCAATTTGGAGTTTTCCTTAATTGTGCCTTGCCTTTGAGGCTTTGAAGATGTAATAGACGCTATTTAGTGGCGATTTTTACTTCATGCCTTTTTCCCTTGACCAAAAAATTAAAGAGCTTGTTATATACACCTGGGTATACCGCACACCAATGAATATTTATTCTCATTTTGATAATTGCTTTTAATTTTATCATCAAATGAAGAACAAAAACTAACCTTAGGTTAGTTTAGTGTACGGTACACCCAAATGTATATAATAAATTCTAAGAAATTAAAAATAAAAATAATTTAATCCTGTACATAGGTTTGTCAATTCTTGGCAAGCTAGAAGTTCCAATGGCAGCTATAGACAAATTAATTATGCTGTATGGGTTATCTTGGATTCTCGGTGCCCATATGACAAATGACCCTTTTTGTAGAGGTAGCACGTTAGAAGCTCCATTTCCAAATAAAGCTTCATTAATCGTTTGCATACAAATTTACAATGGTGACTAATACAATTATAGAGTTCAATTGTGAAAAGGTAAGCATAAAAAGAACCTGAAAAATTTTTGTCCATTAAAATGAAAATAATACTAGTAAACAAACTAGCAAAATTTAATTGGATACAAATCAATTTATAATAGTGTGCATAAATAAAACTTATACAATTATACTAAGGCCCTATTCTCTTCACTTTAATTTTGCTAAACTAAATTATTTTTACTGAACTTAAATTATTTTTACTGATTTTTAATTATAATTCTTCTATAAGAAAACTGAATTTTACTGAACTGAACTTATTTTTACTAAACTGAAATTAATTTTACTGAACTTAACTTATTTTTACTGAACGGAAATTAAACAAACTAGCAAAATTTAATTGGATACAAATCAATTTATAATAGTGTGCATAAATAAAACTTATACAATTATACTAAGAACCTATTCTCTTCACTTTAATTTTGCTAAACTAAATTATTTTTACTGAACTTAAATTATTTTTACTGATTTTTAATTATAATTCTTCTATAAGAAAACTGAATTTTACTGAACTGAACTTATTTTTACTAAACTGAAATTAATTTTACTGAACTTAACTTATTTTTACTGAACGGAAATTATTTTTACTTAATATTTTTTAAAGGTGAATAGAACAAGGCCTAACAAGAGTAATAAAAGAGACTGTTCATAAAAATAAAAAATAAAAATAAAATAAAAAAAAATAAAAAAAAGATTCATTTGGGGAAGGAGGGGGTTGTTAATAAAGTGCTTTTTAATGCCCGCTCATAAAACAAAAGAAATAGTGTTTAAAACTAAGTACTACCTCTATTTCATATTTTTTACAACTTTGAAGTATTACTAGACATAAGCCCGTGCGATGCACGATTCTAGTAAATCTTTTTAATTAATTTAAGGTTTTTTTATATGAAGATCATTCATTGGATAATTTTTTTTAAAAATAATTTAACACTAAAGTTATCTTTCGTAGGTTTATTTATTTTACGTGGCGCTTGAATTCAAAATTCCAAACCTTATTCTTTAATTTTGCTTAATAAAAAATAAATGACAAATCATTTTATTTATTGATTAAAATAAGTCCTTTGCAAATGCGTTTTTTTATATACTCGTTCTGTTTCAAAATGTTAGTCTCATCTAAAATCTTTTAACTATTAAAAAAATTAGGGGAAATCTTCTAAATTTCTCTTTGTATACAAGGAAAAACATAGTGATATGAGATTTAGTTTTATTCGTTTTGATGAGTACATTTTTAATATCTAATTTTTATAATATTTGCTAGGGAGAGATTAGAGATATTTACGATCAAAGATTTACATCCATATATGTAAAAAAGATAATTATTAGTTTTTTTAAATAATTTAAATTTTAATTGTTTACTATTCGTTATTTTTACCTAGGTGGCAAAATTCTTAAATCTTATTCGTCATTTTTTCTTAGGTGGTGAGTGAATTTTTTAATTCTAAATAAATTATTAATCTAAAATTTCATTGGTCAAAATAATACATATTCTTATGTGGCGCGTCAAATGCTCCCGAAAAATGTCTACTTTATTTATATATTAGATTTGTAAGATATAAAATATTCCAAAGTTGCAAAAAAAAATGAAACCGAAGTTAAAATTCCTTTAAAAAAAAAAAAAAAAAAACCTGACAAACATCAATACTACTAATATGCATCAATTACTTCCTTCAAAAAAAAAAAACATGCATAAAATAAAAGACTAGCTAAGGGTTCGTTTGGCATTATTGTGGTTTTCTGTTTTTTGGTTTTTTGTTCTCTAAAAGTATATGATATGACTCCCATAATGAATCAAAAATTATATAAACTTATTAAAATTATGATAATTATGAAAACTGACAACAGAAAAGTGAAAACTCCTTTTTCTTGTTTCCTGTTTTTAGTTTTTGGTTTTCAAAAAAACAAGAAACTGAAAACCAAAACTGATGTCAAACAAGCCCTAAACCTCTGGTTTTTTCTTCTTCGCTTTTTCCTCTTTTTCCCCCCTTTTTGGAGGGGAGTGGGCGATTCTTGTGAACGTTACATAGTTCTGCAAAAATGACTACAGAGTACATGCTTTACATAAAAAAAAAAAAAAAAAAAAAAAAAAAAAAAAAAAAAAAAAAGATTATCTTCTCAGCTGATAAAGCACACACTTTATGCCATGTATACACCAAACCACCACCCCCCACCCCACCCCGTTCCTCCTCCATCACTTGCCCCTCGAAAAAATAAAAGCAAAAAAAAAAAAAAGAAACTCTTCCTGTTACTAAAAAAAACAAATTTTCAAATTAAGCCACAACGAAAAAATAAAACTAAGGATGTAAAGGGGTTAAGCTGGAAAAGTTTGCGGCCAAATTTAGCTCATGTAAGACCAAGACAATGTATCAGTCTTTCAGATATGAACTCCGGTGACAGGTTGAAATGAGCTGCCTTCTAACAATTTTGCTAGTACGGCACATAATGGACAGTGGGCACTGAGTGTGTGAAAGGTAGCAATATCACTTCAACCATGCCAAAATATCCAAGGTGAGAAGTTTGATCCAAATGCACGAGATACGTCCCCATGTGTTCCATATTTACTTTCATGGAACTATAATAACTATCAAAACCAAAATAAAAAATCTGGTAGAAGCTCTCACTGCCCAATAGCCATCACATTGATTCAGCTGCAATAATGGAGAAAGAAGATGCATTGTGCAAAGCTTTACCTGTACCTTTGGCACCAGCTTCCTGAAAAAATTACGGCCACCCTCTTCCTCAGCTGAGAGGGACATACTGTGGTTACTGCATGGATGAATGCCTCAGCTAACTACGTACCCTTTTCCTGCAGATTATGTATAATCCAATCAGATCAAAAGAGAGTTTAATACGAAATAGTACAAATGTACAATGAAGGTACAGCCTTATAATTTAATTTTTTTAAGTTTTTTTCCCCTTGCAGGCAAGGCTCCCTAACGGGATGATATGTTTACGAATAACTCGGACTCTTAAAAACAAGCAAATAGATGCTTGCCGCTAAACTAAAAATGCTCGGCACAATTATGCCAATGGAGTATACAAACAATATACTCCCTCCAATCCTCCTTCCCAGACTTTCCAAAAAATAAGGCAATGGAGCAATCTCAAATGGACGCCCCAAAGAGAAATATGAGACAAACAAAAAGGAGGCAGAGGGAGTAGCTGAGAAGCAAGATCAACGCAAGACAACAAAATACAAATGATCCAAGATCAACCAAATACAAAATAAAGGATAAGCAAGCCTTTTCAGGGAAGAATGCTAAGAACTAATCTTAATAGATTACAAATTAGATGTCAAACTTAAACAAGTAAAAGCCAAATTAAATTTTAAGATTGAGAATTACCACTTTAATACCCCTGATAGATCCCAAGTCACGACCTAAATCACCTGACATACAGTTGGCGTGAACAATCAAATTTTGCAAATCGCTCTCACTGCAAGATCCTCCTTCCTCGGAGCTTCCAGATGGGGTAGACAAATAAACTGCTCCCTTGAACATCCATTCATCCCTCTCTTGACTGTAATAATCTTCAAACAGTTCACCACATAAAAGACACACACATTGACTTTCATCTGCAGGAACCATTTTCTCTGTCTCTTCTCTCATCCTGCTGGACCCCTCCATGAGACAAGTGGAATTATAACCAAATGGAAATCCAGCCTTCCCAGCAATCCAGTCCACAGGCTTTGAATACCATCTCCTGGATGGCTTATTAACGGAATTTGGTATTGAATTTTTAAAAGCGTGCCACTCTGAATGTCTAGCAAACCTTTCTTGCAGTTTAAATCGAAGACCACATGCAGTGCACTTGTGTGGAAGGTCATCACAAAGTCTGTCAATTACAGCAGGATGCAAATCCCGGAGCACACGAGGTTTAAATTCAAATCCAATAAGATCTTTTTCTTCTTTATTGCTTTGAATTGCATCAGATGCCTTTTCATCGAGCAGCAAAGGAGCCTTTTCATTAGATAATTTAGGTAGAGTAGCAGAAACTTTGGAAACGGATGGAGCTGTTACAGTAGTTACAGAAGCAATAATCGGGCTTTGTGCTTGAATCTGGGAATCAGATTTCACGGAAACTGCAGCAACAGCTGCATCAGTTTTTGGCGCAGATATCAGCCCCTTTGATATCAATGTGCTCAAGATTGAAAGTGGGTTTGACTTGATAGCTGTTGCATTCGATGTTTGTGCCAATGAACTGCTCTTAGGAGATGAAGGAACAGGAGCCACCAGCGGAGGCATTTCTACTTTACTTCGGGAGACAATAGCTGTTGAATCATGAGGACTTGAAGACGTATCATCCTTTGTACTAATGAAAGTTGATTGTGACGTGAGAGCAGTAATTGAAGGAGGTTGAACCCCCATCTGTCCAGAAACAGGACTACCAGAAAGTAAACCACTTTTCATCACAGCAGCCAATAAACTACTCACGTTCGACTGCCCTTGCATACTACCAGCAATAGGATTCAAACTATCTGATGAGGTACCTTTCTTTGCTGAAGAGGAACTAAGTAGCTGCTGAGCTTTCTGGACAATATCAGAAAGCTCAGACTTTGAATTAGGCTGCTGCTCAGAAGATGGGACATGCCTTTGTTGAAAAGAAGTTGTAGGAGAAGGTGGTTTCTGCAGAGCAGCTTGCAACTTTTGACGATTAAGCATAGAGCCCTGAAAAGTTTTATCACGGACCCCTGCATTTAACTTCCCTGAAATAGAAGCAACTCTAGGATCAGATCGAACTAAGGAAGATCTCATATGATCTTTCTCAACGAGACTTTGACGAGGATCCCTTTTAGATAATGAAGGAGAAGGTGGACGCTGGCTTATCACAGATTGGCCTGGAGATGGTTGACGCCCCATAGATCCTGCAGAAGCTGAAGAGAAACCCAAACTAGAGACTCCAGCAGAGTTGGGACCATTCACGGAGTGAGAGCTCATTTGCTGTAACAAAGGACTTGAACTATCAGCCTGGTGAGGTTCCAGCATCTTCCAGTGGGAGGACCTTGGATGTCCAAGAGGCACTTGATCTTTCTGTTCAGAGGAAAGACTATCAGAAGAAAGTTCTCTCTCAAAGTTGGATCTGACTTCAACCGGGTTCTTCCATTTAGGAAGGTGCCTATTAAATTCCTGTAGATAGTGATCCACATTTAGTCGACCAAATCAATGCATACAGTCTTATACAGTAAGATATAACATGAAACACAAGAACAACTGAGAAATACAGCTAAATTATCAATAACATCAAATGGGCATGCCTTTTGGAATGGAAAGATACAACAAAAATTTGCAAAAAAGATCTACGAAATCACAGGGTCAAACTATGATATAGGACTTTACAGGCAAAATAAAAGATATAACTCAGAAGGTTTCTTTTTTTGGAAAAACTTGAGGTCTTTTAGCAGACCCACTGCTTGGGGGGGAACATAGGATCATTGCATCCAGCAACAGTATTCATCACCCACATGCAGCCTTAACACATCAAACATCATAAAATAATCTGAAATACTACATTAACAAGAAAAATGTTTACTCATCAAAGAAACATTGCAGAATCTTAACATCCACGTGTTAAATCTGGCCTCTAGTCAATTTCCATAGTCAACATAAATCTCTTTCTGCAAGAAAAACTGATAACGCAGATACTGTGATTATAATTTTTTGTGCATCTTACCACTTTCTCCGGATCATCAGACCAAATTTCTTTCTTTGTGATGCTTGCAGCACTAGGATCCACCTTGGTGCCCAAATCATCCCACATGAACTCCTCCTCTTCAGAATTTTTCCAGCTCCCAGAAATCTCAGGAGCTATTCTTGGCTGTTTCAGCACTGAAGGTAAACCACTACTTGCTGGTCTGCCAGCTGCATACTTTGGAATCCCATGCTTAATATCATACCCATTTCTTTCACCAGAAATAGATTCTTCCCCCTCTCTGCCAGCACCAGTCCATCTCTGTCCGACAGTCCTCTCACTAGGTTTACCACCAGATGTGCTCAAAGGTCTTGAAAGACCAGATGCAATATCATAATCTCCATATACTGCACCTCCCTGCTTTGGAAGACCGGATTCTCTCAACGATTCTCTTTGAGGACGCACATTCTAAATAGAATGAAACAATTCAAAAGAGAGGAAAAATTATTAGGTAAACATTTAAAACTGAGATTAGTAATTACAGTTGGATGTCTAATAGAAATGAGACAATAAGCAGTAACCATACATGCATTTTTATTACAGGATCCATCGATTCCATCCACGGCCTTTCAGTTCCTGCAGCAGCAGTTTTCTCTGGTCTCTCTGCATCCTCAGAAGATCCAACCTCTGAGAGACCAATATCTGTTCCTTTCATCTATACAATTTGAAAAGTAGATAAGAAGTCAGCACCAGATTTTTATACAATTATAATCATAACCAAATTATAAATATAATTTTTCAATAAAACAACAAAGGTTTCTAAAGTTGCCAGCAATTTAACCGGTAGCATCTCTTTATCAGATTAAGAGCTTGAATGACAGCCATACAAATGACACAGCAGAGTAAGATATGTAACTAATACCCATCAAAGAAGATCATACCATGCAGATTTCCCTCTGTATACTGTATTACAAAGACCATGATTCAAGCCTACACATTTTTAATTGTGATTAATGCCTAGAGCTACCTACTTTTGTCATGAAGGCAACTTAAATTTAATAAGGTAAATTGTTATGGACTGACTTAGTCTTTTCTAATTTAAAGACTAATTAAGATATAAAAGGTTGATAATTTAGATTAATAATGGCAGAAATTGGATACAAATGATAGATTAATAGCTTAAGGCTATCACTCTCTTGATAACTTTAGGTTATCACTCTCCTAGTAACTTGAGTTACTACTCTCAACATTTTTCCTCACAATTCACATGATAGCTAATGCATATACTATCCCTTATTTATACTAAGGCTTAGGAATAAGGACTACTAACCTAAAAGTACTAGACTTCCCAAATTACCCTTGTTAATGTTAGTCTATTACATAAATTCTCAATAGTAGCCTTGTATTTTTGCTTATTCTCATTGGTAGCCAACTTTTTTGTTGATTATCATTGGTAGCCCTCAACTTTTATAAAGTTACAACCGTAACCTTAATTATGTTTTTCCATTAACTTTCTGTTAAATCTAACCTTATTAGTACCAAGGTTAACTTTAAAATAATAATAAGAAAAAGTAAAAAATTATTAAAAATAAAACACCCCTCCCCACCAAGCGCACCAGCCCAGCCCAGACAACCTCCCCTGCCCTGCCCACCCCCCCCCCCCCTCTCTTTCTGCCAGAACCCAGCTAACCCTTGGCCATCCGGCCCCCAGCCAATGCCCACCCACCAGCAGTTCTCCCCAACAGCCATGAGTATTCTCTATTCAGCATTCCAAATGAGTTCATTTTGAAGTTAAGTTAAAGAAATGATGAGCTTTGGGTTTAGCTCCAATGGCTTCCGACGCCTCTACAACTACAACTTCCTGCCTAGCTTTCGATGCATTTCATTATCTTCTTCGTTAAAAGGAGGTAATACTTCTTCATCTTCTTCATTTGCGAATTTCTAGGTTGAAAAATCTGGGTTTCTCCAACCACCAATCTCTTTCTACTTTCGCTACACTCGCTAGTCGGTGAGAATAAGTGGGGCAAAGCTGGTTATTTTTTTCAATTGGGTTGAAAAGACTGAATCTGTTATTCTAATCTTAAGCAAATTGGTTTTCAGCAATCAGTTATTCATTTTATAAAGCAAATTGTACGTCGGGCAAAACAGTGGTCAAAGATGAAGAAGATGTTACATCCTCCCTTGCAACAGCAGCCGGAGATCTGAAGCAATTTCCCATTGATTTGGGGCCAGATTTGAAGGGATTTGGAAAATGTAAGGGAGGAAAACCCTAACGTACATATATAATCAGAAAATTGGGACAATCCATAACCCCCAGATAGTTACAGAGGAGAGAGAAAGGGGAAGGTATGAGAAGAGAAGTGTGAAAATGGCAGGCAAGGGTTGGGCGGACGCCGACAGTGGAGGCTGGAGGGTGGCTGGCTGGAGGGGAGGGGTGGTTTTATTTTATTTATTATTATTTTGTTTAAAAGTTAACCTTTGTTTATCATAAGGTTAAATTTAACAGAAAGTTCATGGTAAAAACATAATTAAGGTTACGGTTGTAACTTTTAAAAAGTTGAGGGCTACCAATAATAATCAAAAAAAAAAGTTGATTCAGAAAAAGCAAAAATACGAGACCATTGAGAATTTCCCATCTAATAATGATGTCAATATCCCACATGACAAGCGGAGGAAAGAAACCAAAAGCAAATGAGTATTTCTGAATAATGGAGTTGAACATCCAAATATGGAAGAACTCCTAGTAAAGATACAACTAGCAATTGCTTTTGGAATTGGAATTGGAATTGGGTTTAGTCCATGATAAATTAAAGATAAACATAATCCAATTAAATGGCTAGGAAATTCAAGTTATTATAAAATCACTACACTTTCCAGTCTCCACCATTTTGAGGGTCTCCAAATCAATTCTTCCAAATATTCGAAACGCTGGAATTAATAGACATCAATAACATATGCAATTTCATGCACAAGTATAAGCCCGCATGAGATATATAGCCTAAACTAAAGGTATATAATTATCCTATTCAAAGTATGAATAATGGCATAAAATTATCCTATTCAAAGTATGAATAATGGCATAATTTGTACATTATTAACAGAATCTGCAGTTGAGACCAAAAGTAGCATTTTGTAGCTCATCCATTATATCGTTTAACTTCTAGAGTCATGTTTATCAGGCTTAATGATGATCATGCAAGTACCTATTGGCAATAGTTTCAGCTATTAGAACAAAATAACCTCCAATTCACAGAATGAGATCTAAACAGCATCTCAGACGAAAGAACCATCAAAAGTCAATTTGCACACAGCTATTTAAGCCTATATACCACATTCAACTCATACCAAGAAATAATTTCAGAATAATATACATACCACAATACGAGTATGTAAAGGTCGTCAAGAACCAGCCACAGATCTTACCTTACTAGACTGTTGAAGACGCTGTCTCGCTTCCAAATACTTTGGATTCACATGAATACTATGTGGCTGACGCTGAGACTGTGAATCGGACTTGGATGTGGTAGTTCCAGATGATGCACCATTGACAGCAGTAGAGAATCCGAGTTCTTTTTCAATAATCTGCAGTGGCTGGGGAGGGAAAACACCTTTCCAAGTCCCAAAAAGATGCCTCATACCAGCATGTATTGAAGGATCCACATGCCTGTATGCCTTGCAAAACACCTAGGTAATCCAGGGGGAGAAATATAAATAGCAAGAACAAAATAAACATAATATAAGGGACATTCAGTAATTTCTTTAGACGGAAGGCAATTTATCTGGTGATACTACTACAATATGAGAAAGGCAGCTGGCTTGCTGACAACCCAAGGGGAGTCTTAAAACACTTCTTAAGAGCTCACGAGATTCTTATCACTCCAAAAACAAGTGTTTTATAAGATGGAAGGAGGGCAAGACAAGTGAATGTTATTGAATGTTGTGATTTATGAGTTTTAGTACAAGAAATTAAGAAAAGAAAAACAAATTTTAAAAGAGGAGGGGGGGGGGGGGGGGGGAGAGAGAGGCAGAGGAAGAATTGTACTAATGGTGCAATTACATCACCTATACAACCTTAAAAGTAGAAAGGAAATTACAAACATTTTCTAAATGAATATTCTCTCACATACTTTTCCTTATCACTCCTATTAACTTGTTGCTTGAGAGATAACTATCCTGCTTACATCACTTTCTCAGTCCAAAACTATCCCAATGAACCTGAATATCCTTATTAACTTGTTGCTCAAGCCAATGCATAACTAACAGCCGACACAATCAAGTGCCTTTTCACATTGCCTAGCATACATAAGGCAAGTATGAGGCTTGGGGTAGTCAGGTGGGTTGCACAACAGGGTTTTTGGTTCTCTAAACTTGCAGAAAGATGTAAAATATTCCAGAGTCCAGACCAACCCAGCAGATAAAGATACAGCACATCACTTCACTACATCTCAAATCACTAAAGATTCATAATTTCCGTTGTCATGCCCTTTTACCAGATGCAAAAAGAAAAGACACAACCAACACATGAAACTAATCGTACCCAGAATTTCTGCGACAATTTGGGTCAGGCAGCGAGGGGGGAGGCCTCTACTACACAAGGTTTAGAAAGCAAGCAATGACCATCAGAAAAACTATTCAAATTCTAACCTCAGGTAACTTTACTGCAAAATACTTGATGTAATCTCTACCAATGTTCTTCACAATACTGTCCAGTAGATAAAGTGAGGGCAACTTCTGCTCTGTAGGAACCTGCAGGTTCAAACATTACATTAAAAAAATCAAATCTCATGAAGATGAAAATCCTACAGAAAATTTTAAAAAGATGACAATTAAAGGGAAGACAAAAAAAAGTCATCTTGAAAGGGAGCAAGCCCTTGAGTACCAATTTACAACAGTCCACAAGTTTCTATTTCTATTAAAATAAATGCTCACAAATTCCCAAAGTACCTGTACCCCCATTACTCAATGAGACAGTTCATGTCTTAAGAATCCAAGAATGCATGTGTTACCACTCCTAAGCAAGTTCTTTACCAATGATAGAGCATCATAAAACTCATTACAGTTTAACTACCCACTAACTCTACAATATTCCCATATATCTTACACATGTATACATAAGAGCATCTTACAAAGTAAAACTACAGCACTGGTCCTTCCAAATATATCCAACTTGTCTAGACATCCTTGATATCGAGCTATAACTTCATATACCTTGATGTCCAAATCATTTATGCTACTCTCATAATGCATCATCAAGAGTAATCATAAATACATTCTACACAACCAAGATGACCTATAATACACTTCAAGGTATTCAGAAATTCAATATGCAGATACCACAGATTTCAAGGGGAGCAGCATGACAATAAATAAATTTCTGTAAAATTTGATGCAGACATTCATTAAGCACTATGAACTCTGAAAAGATGAAAGAAATGACTCTGAACACAAATCAAGTACAAATACCCACTGCAGTAAAACTTAAAATTACAATTATGGATTCCGGGATAGAAATGGCAAGTCTTGTAATTTTGTAAACTTGTACAAAGTATTGCAGTTTTTAAATCAGACAGATGTATCATCCTCAACAGCATCATCATCGACATCGTCAATAAGAGTATAATCCTTGTTATCTTTGTCAAACAAGGGCATCTATACTGTGTACACCCAAGATTACTGACTTTCAGTCTCTTGCCCAACATAGACAAATAATTAACTGTCTTGAACTCATGTTGAACACATTTCATGGTGTAGGCAACAAAGTCAAATGTGCTATAAGTACGAACAAGATATAACAAAGTTCAGTTTTGCATTCAGCCTGTTACATAGCTTGAAAGGCAGAAACTTGATGATGCCTGTTAGTTGCAGGATAAATATCACTAATTGGGCAACATAGAAGAGGGTATCTCCTCATAGATTCAATCTATGACATAAACAGAATATATATATTTGTTGGCTAGTTTCACACTCACAATCATAACATTGTTCTAACATCCAGATTCGCGCATACAGAACACTCTTTGAAGCCTTGAAACCATCTTTGTGCAGTAATAAGTACGACAGACGCATAAATAACTTTCGGAAATCTAAAATCAGCAACTTGTAACTACATTGTACTACGGTTGAAAGACACCTATAATCCAGAAACACTTCCAATTCATTAATCTGATCTTTTCTTTTACAATGATTCAATCAAATTAGATCGGTAAGGAATGGATAAAGAAAATGAATGGCTCATCATGATTGCCCGCGCTGTACAACAGAATTAACCTACCTACCAATGCTGCAATTTAACACTATTACAAATACAAAGTAACTAAAGCAACTAAACCATTCATATTAAGCCGAATTTCAAATTCACCTCAAGAATATTAGAACAAATGGTGGCCGCAATGGCTTTGGCAGCCTGCAAATTCTCCCCTGCAATAATCGTCAAGTTCGTAATAATCGGCTTCGAATTAAAGGTTAACTCAGCTAAAGCTGTCTTATACTGATTAACCAGCTCCTGATGCTGCTGTAATTGCTGTAAAGACCCACGACCCGAATCATCGGATTCTCTATCGCCCGAATTCGCTCTAAATCGAGTCGCACCTGAACCCGAACCAATCGCCGTTCTTTGCAACGGTTGTTGAAATTGCCGGCCGCTGAGAGTTGGGTCTTCAGCTAATCTTGGCTTTTTCGAAATCAAATTCGATCTATCAAACGGTGGTCTTCGAGAACTCTCCATCTCCATTTACAGTATATGATACAAAGACAATAAAACCAAGAATTGAAATCAAAACCCTAACCCTAAACTACGTATAATCAAATCCTCTTTATTACAAAGTACAATACCGAATCATTATCAAAATTTAACCATACAAAAAATCAAAAATTACAATTAGATTGAATTCCAATCTAACAAAACGAAAAGAAAAAACGATAAACAACGGAAATGGTTATTACACTCGGGGAAAAATGAACCCTAACCCTAACCCTAAAATCGAAAATCTAACCCAAAAATTGAGCTTCAAGCATGAAATTGGAGATCCATCATTTACGAAAAAACAAGAATTGGAGAAATAAGGTGAGAGATTGAAGTGAGAGTGAGGAAGAGAGAGGGAAAATGGGGGCAAAGAGGAGAGAGAAAGGGGCAGAGACGAAGATCGTAATTCGTAACTGAAGAACGAGGAAGCTCGGTTTTTATTTTATTTTTTTATACATTTTTTTTTTTTATACATTTTTTTTTTTAGGAAATTACTATTGTTCTTGTCCTAGTCTCCTTCACCTCACCTCAATTTCAATCCAGTTCTTATTCTAATATTAGCATGATATACTTTTCATTCAAAACTTGTTCCGTCTAGGTTCTGATGGTGTGCGTTTTAGCTTCTCTGGCTAGGGTTTCCTTGTTTTAAGAGGTTTTCTTCTTGATTTTTAATCGAGTTTCTTGCAATTCTTCTAGTTATTAACAATTTGGAAATTTTGTCTAGAACTACCCTAAAGATAGGGTCATTTGTGAACAACTACCCGTTTTTTTTTTAATTTGTTAAGAACTACCCAGAAGTTAAGAAAAATTTGGATCACACTACCCATTAACGTTTTCCGTCCAAAAAAACGTTAATAGGGTCCACTTTTTCACTTTTTCCACTTAATTAACTCCCCTAATTACCTTCTCCCTCTTCCCTAATTAACTTCCCCTAATTACCTTCTCCCTCTTCCCTAATTAACTTCCCCTAAACCCTAGAAATTAAAACCCCCCAAATTTAGACATTCTATCAATTACAATGGCCAATTAGACATCCTACCAACTGCAATGGCCAATTAGTAATTAAAGTGCAATTGAATTCAATCTCAAAGTCAAAATAAGTGAAACCTAGAACTCAATTAAACCCCTAAATCCTAGAAATCAAAACCCGGACCCAAATTTATTTGAACCCATAAACCCTAATCCAAATCCCTAATTTACACCCTAATTATGTTAATTGCGTTCAATTAAAATTTGTATACAAATACAATATAATAAATAATGAATTAAAAGGAAAGTGTGAAACATTACTTGAATAATTGAGAATTTGTGTTCAATTGATTGAGTATAAACTTTTGGATTATTGAGTGAGAATGGAGAGGAAGTTAATTAGGGAGAAGAGAGAAGGTAATTAAGGGAGTTAATTAAGTGGGAAAAGTGAAAAGGTGCCCAATAACATTTTAATTGGACGGAAAATGTTAATGGGTAGTGTTACCCAAACGATTTGTAACTTGTGGGTAGTTCTAAACAAATAAAAAAAAATTGGGTAGTTGTTCACAAATGACCCTATCTTTAGGGTAGTTATACACAAAATTTCCTAACAATTTTGTGCCTTTAAATTGTTCTTTCACCTTTATAATGGCGAATGCGAATAAAACCCTATCGTTAGTGGAGAAGGAAACTGGTGATGATAGTAGCAAAAATCGGAGTGATGAAGCAGAGGACCCTAATGAAGCAATCGATTGGGATGATACGGGTGAAGATGATGATGATGCACACATTGAACTCGCCCATGTAGGTAATATCTGGACTAGCCGTAACATTAATATTAATTAATGCTTTCATTGCAACCATTAAAGGAGTTTGGCAGCCTAAACATGGAGTGGATATCTCGAACATTGGCAAAAATCGTTTCTTATTCCAATTCTGCTATTGGAGGGATAAACAACGTGTTCTTAATGAGCAGCCTTGACACTTTGACCGTCACGCTTTAATCAACTACTGACTCTTTAAAACCTTCGGATATCAACTTTTCCATTTGCCCATGTGGATTAGAGTGTATAATCTTCCTTTGAAAGGGAGATTGAATCTTGCTAATGTTGAAAAAATCGGCAATAAGATTGGAGTGTCCGTTAAATTAGATGCGGCAGCAAAGGTTGGGATTGATAAATCTATTAGAAGTCTTGTTCTTGTGGATATCCGTAAACCTTTATTCAAGCGGGTCTGACTGAAATTGAGAGGTGGTATTGAAGAAGCTTTTGAGGTAAAATGCGAAAAACCTCCTCTCTTCTTTTTTTTTTTTTTTTTTTTTTTTTTTTGTGGAATGATGGGACATGGTGTGAAAGATTGTGAGGAGCATAGAGAACATGATGAATATGTCCTTCCGTATGGCTCGTGGTTAAAAGCTTCACCATGGAAGTATAATCTTGGAGCAAAGGATGAGGTAGAGACGAAAGACGGTAGGTGTGCGAAAGCCCTCTTTGTCACAAAACCGAAACACATTGATGCTCATACAACTGTCGTGCCGACTCGGGTGGTTAAGGTCCTTGACAAATTAGGAGAGGTTGATTTGAATGTTGTAGATGGTAATAATAAAATCAATGAGGGTGGCAGGGAGGGGAAGTTTTTGTTTTCAAAAGTGTAGAGGAGGTGGGGGATAAACATAAGCAGGTGGCGGGAGCAAAAATAAATAGTAAAAATGCTACTACCTATAAGAAGAGCTGGAAGCGTCATGTGAGTGATGTTGACCTTAGCATGGAATTGAAGGAAGTGTGTTCATAGCAGGTGTAGACACCTAAAAATGTCTCCCCAAAACCAAATTAAACCCGATGATGAACAACCTTTCATCGCCATTATTGGTCGGGTTGAGTATTTAATCTTGGAGTGCTTAAATCCATATTTCCATTTCATAAACCAACACAAATCCTAGCCCATTTCCCCAAACCATAATTTGTTTTCCTCTTTTCGTGCCTTTAAACCCAAAATAATTCATTTCGTGTCCTTTAAAATCATTCATTTCAAAAAAACGTTTATCCCAGTTTATTTTGGTCCATACTCTGGGTCCAATGATTGAATAGTTGGATGGGTCTTGAAAAGAGCTTTCCAACAATATATTATAAGCCCAAATCCGAGTTATAACGAATAAGTTATGGCCAAAATATTAAACCGAGCCCAAACCGAACCTAAGCCCACCTTACCTACGACCCAATGATCATGTGGAGGGTCCAAATGATTTAATCCAATTCCTAAAACAATTAGGATTAATTAGAAACTTCTATAAGTTTCTAGAAGATCCTAATTATCATTTTTGAAAAGATAAGATTAAAGAGTTTGAAATTGAATAAAACTTTTCTTTTTGAAAATCCTATTTCTATCCGAATTGAAAGACGTTCAAAGATAGACAGATATTATTTTCGTGCCACATATTTTTTTATCCAAATTTTATATGGTTGGATATCTCTTGAAATTATCTTTCCAATGATATATTATAATATCATTTCCGAGCTATAACGGAAAAGATATGAATAAAATGTCAAACTATATCCAAAACTGACACTGTCTCACTATTTCGTCTACATCATTTGTTATAAAAAATATTTTAATCTGATTCTAATTGGGTTAGAAAGTAGACTTCAAGATCTTTCCAACGATATCTTATTCATCTTATTCCAATTTCTGGATCAAAAGATATGATAAAAACAAAAACCGCAAAAACTGCTGTCTATCGCAAGAGTTTTATCCGATTCGAATTCTTATCTTTTCTTGATTCTTCGACCCTCTTTTTTCTCTATAAATAGAGATCATATCTCCCCTTTTTTCCAATAATCAACAAGCTTAATCACAAAATAATTCTCTTCTCCCTCTTTAGCCTAAACACTAGCCTCCCCATTCTTTCACTATTTCTTCCTTTAAGCACTCCAAGGAGTCCATACAATACCTGAAGTTCTATACTTTAACCAAGGCGTGATAGGTAGAATTAACTGAGGGTTTGGACTAAATCAACTCTACTTTTAATTTAATTTAATTTCCATTTACTTTATATTTTTATTGAAGTTACTAACAGTTTATTCATGATGTAGCAATTTAAAGGAACGCGCGGAATGTGAGTAATTATTAATTAATTTAATTACTCTTATTTTATTTTCTTATTGCTAGTATCATGATTAGGTTATTTTATATTTGATTTGACTAACGCTATTAAGGTTAAATTGCTTCCAATGTTAATGTTTATTTTATTATATTTATTGATCACCATATTGCATGTTCAAACACTACTACAAAAAGCGTGTTTTTTGACGCTTTTTTGGCCTTTTTTTGACGCTAAAAGTGTTGAAAAAATATTTTTCGACGCTGCTAAAAAGCGTCGAGAATACGTGAGTCGAGAATTTTGAGGGACACAAAAAAGTGTCGAGAATCTCGACGCTTTTATGTGTCCAAAATAATATACGATGTGTCTGAAAATACTTATTTTAATTTGCGCATTATCCCAAATTTGTGTAGTTTTTTAGCGACGCTTTTACATGTCCACATACTCAAATTTAGCGACGTTTTTGTTGTCTTGCATTTATTCGTGTCAGCCTATGGTATGGTGGGAAACTCTTGAAATGTGAAAATGTGCAAAATATGTAGACATTAAAAAGCGTCTAGAATTTTTTTTAAGCTTTTTTTTATTTCCTTTTATTATATTATTACCATCATACATACATTGTAGTTATTTAAATTTATTATAAATTAAATTAATAACATTAAAATGAAAATAGACAAATATTGTATAACTAGATTAGATTAAAAAAGTAATTAATCAACAATAATAAGAGTACGTAGTTAATTAAATTACTTCCAAATTTATAAAAGAATACATCAACACAATTAATAAAATTAAAAAAAAAAATCACACATTATAACAGCTTATCCCTAAATAAATACATCACTAATATAAATAAGACTAAAAACCAAAATAGATAGATGATGGCGTTATAGACGATACAATCGCTTGTTTTGGTCCTCAAGTGTCCTGGCCTATTCTCTTGTTGCACCTACATTGCCTTTTCCAATCTTCAAAAAAAAAAAAAAATACGAAGTATAAATTAGTACATTACACAATATAGGCTTATACACACACACACAAGCTCTGAATTTCACACACACATACAAGCATTTTGAATTTCAAACACACATGTTAAGCATTACACAAACGTCTTTGAGAATGCCAACACTTACAACAACAATCTTATAAACGTCAGGCTGGAAGTCTTATAACAACAATCTTACACACACACACAAGCATTACACAAACAACAGCAGAGGAAGAATTGTACTAATGGTGCAATTACATCACCAATACAGCCTTAAAAGTAGAAAGGAAATTACAAGCATTTTCTGAATGAATATTCTCTCACATAGTCACATCCTTTTCCTTATTACTCCTATTAACTTGTTGCTTGAGAGATAACTATCATGCTTACATCACTTTCTCAGTCCAAAACTATCCCAGTTGCTAACAAAATAAAGAATTACATTGGGTATCAACAATTTTCCACATGGAATGTAAAAGCAGGAATTGTTTCTGCTATATCAACTAATCATCTCCTATCAGGCTGAATTTAGCAGCAGCAAAGAGCTTTTCACATATTAGGTATTAGAGCATGGAATTAAACATAATGCCTAAAAAACAAAAGAACAAAAACTAATACTTTGCATTTCTCTATATATGAAAAGAATTGGTATAAGATATAATATCCTTATTAACTTGTTGTTCAAGCCAAAGCATAACTAAAAGCCGACACAATCAAGTGCCTTTTCACATTGCTTAGCATACATAAGGCAAGTATGAGGCTTGGGGTAGTCAGGTGGGTTGCACAACATAATTTTTGGTTCTCTAAACTTGCAAAAAGATGTAAAATATTCCAGAGTCCAGACCAGCCTAGCAGATAAAGATACATCACATCACTTCACTACATCTCAAATCACTTAAGATTCATAATTATGTTAAAAGAAAGGTATAAACAATTATGTGGCACTCTAGTTCAGTTATGATGATTTCCAATTATGTTAAAAGAAGGTATAAGCAAATCTGAATTTCAGTTATGTTAAATGAAGGTATAAGCAAATCTGAAATTCAGCTCTGAATTCAATTCTGAAATTCAGATCCGAATTCAGTTCTGAAATTCAAAGCTGGATTCAGTTTTGGATTTCAACTCTTAGTAGTTGCTTAACAGGTTTGTGGAACTCTAGTATTTTCTTAACCAATTTTCTTGTGATTTGTAATCCAAGATAATATAACCATCAATATGAGTCATGCAATTATAAGACTTTTGGTTCTACAGCAACAACTTCGTTATAATGCTATTGGTGTTTTGAAGAAATAAGGGATTTTGAGAATTATCAATGAAAAAATGTATTGAATGGTAGAGATGCATTCCCATGACAATAATTGGGATATTTCATTCATATACCACACAGTTCGTTTCTATTTCCCACTGATCTAGCTCAAATTGAGCCATAAACTCATAAGTATACAAATAGCAACTTCAAAAGATAAAATACAAGGGAAATAAAGAGCTAGAGAGAGCCAAAATTATAACATATACATCTATAAAACAGTTATAACACAATATGATGACTACAAATTATATGCTTAATATCACGGTTCAAGCACACGACAAGATACGAAACACAGGTCAGATAGACTATGGATAAAAGGACCATCATTAGATGGATAATACCAATGGCAACTACAGATAGAAAAAAATGACAATGCTGAAGCTACTTTTGCTTAACTCTTAGACAACGCAAGCACATGTAGACAAACTCAGAAATTATTCTTAGATCACCATGATACTAGATACGTCAAGGCTTCATGTAAATGATAAGGAAGACATATTCTGTAGGGAATAATTTCAAGCCTTTAGAATCCCACTAGCTTGAACCCCACTGTGATCATACACTAAAGTACGGTGGCGTCCAAAAGGGAAGAAAATAGAGCAAAAGAGTCGCCAACAAGTTTTTAAGGAACTTGTAAACCATTCATAGGATGAAGGTTGCACCCCTTAACGATCCAAGAGATCGTCAACTCCACAAGGTCATGAACCAAATAAGGGTTCGGGGATGAAGGTACAAATCCAACCTAAAAGAGATTGAACCTACCCTAATAATAGGCCTCTACTTTATTCTGATCGTATTCATGTGCGCTTTTTGACTAACATGCAATCAATAGGATTACCCTAAACCTGTTTATCTATGTTGGTTGAATATTAATGCACAAATAAACCTATTATTGGCGATCACTTGAAATTATAATCATAATTAACCCTAACAAGATTATTACTTATCTTATTAAGCGTGATTACAAGTATAGATTCCCGTTAAACATGCAATAAAGGTGATCAAGCAATAAATAATAAATCATCAAGCAACATAATAATAATAAATATCATGAATAATAATTATAATAATAATCATAAATATAATCATAATAAAAACCATTATAATAATATTCATAATCATGTTCATGTTAATATTAAAGCATAATAATAATAGCAAGATCCTAAGCATGATACTAACAAGATTAATAACAAACCCTAGCATGCCACTAAGCAATAAAAATCAAATCTTTAACCCTAACATGATACTAACGATCATAAATATTAGGAAGAATATAGGAAGCATCGCAGGAATCATATTTAATATTAAAAATACCCTAGACATGATACTAGGAATATCATAATAGCAATGTAAACATGATGTCTACATCATAACATCAATAAATCAATTAAAGCACTTACTTTGATGCCTCGTACCTCTTTCTAATAACAAAATACACACGTTAGTAACTTCAAGGAAAATAATAATCAAAACAATTAAATTAAATAATTGAAAGAGAGATTTGGGACCAAACCCTAAGAAATTAAAACCTTTCACGTCTAGGGTGAAGGCAACTTCAAATATGGCTAGGTGTTTCTAGATCTTGCGAATGCGGAATTTTGTATGAAAAGCAAAGTAAGAAAAGAATTGAATGTAAGAATGCTAAAGAATTAATGATTGTTGATGAAAGCTTGCGAATGAATAGAATTGGTGAATGATAGATGTAGATGATGAATCATTGTAGGTCCATGAAAACGGAGTTTTTAATACGATATTTATAGAGAAAATCAGTCAAAAAAGATAATTTAACAAAACAGAGTCTGACGCACGCAAAACAAGGTTGGCGCCAACCCTGGTTAGCTGGCGCCAGGCACCAACGGCTAGCGCCAGGCGCCAAGGCCTGGGGTTGGACGCCAGTCTTGATTTTAACGCGTTTTCGAAAATCCGATAAGTTTATCGTATTGGAGGATAAAATAATATAATTCCTTCGAAATGCTATTTGATTTTGATTAAAACTCTGAAAAGTCAACAAAGTCAACTTATCAATGCTAATTGAATTAGGAATGAAAAGAACCTTCTAGAAGATTCTAGAAGATTCTAGAAGACTAAAACCATTCCTAATTGCATTAGGAATGATGAATCATACTAGGCCCTCCCCTAGATCATTGGGCCGCATAAAGCTCAAACCGGGCCCAGTTTAGTAATTTGGCCATAACTTCCTCATTATTCATCGGAATTGGGCTTATAATATATCATTGGAAAGGTCTTTGCAAGCCCCATCCAACTACACCATTATTGGACCCATATCATGGACCAACCAAACTAGATTGACTGTTTTCTTAAAATAAAGTTTTCAAAAACAGAAAGAAGAGAAAAGAAATAAAAACTTTCCGCAACACTAGACCTTTCCACACTTTCGTTTCATTCGATTATGATTCGACGTGAAATGTACTCATCACTGGGTTTGGTTTTTGGGGAGACACAAATGGGTGTCTACAGAAGCCCCCACTTTGACTGAGTTTGGAGAAACGCAAGTTTCGAAAACAAAAGTCAAAGTAGCGATAGGGACGGAGAATGATTCAGAACGTTCTGCGATCCTAAATCAATCTTGTAACGCCGATACCTGCAAAACTAGCATTAGTTAAACAGACAAAAGAGTTAAGAAACGCGTATCTTGCACCGTCGAGCACACGTCTCTGAAAGTAACCGATTGTTGCTGCTTTACTGTTTTGATGACCTCCTGCAAGCTAGAGAATTCCATCCCGCTTGAAAACCGCTACGCCCGTAATTGCTTCCAAATTTAGAAGATTGCTTCGCCTGAAACTATCCTCCTCCGCAATGATAATATTCCACATCCTAGGGAATACTATCGAAGATTGCTTCTCTTGAAACAATCTCCATCCGCATTGATAATATTCCGCGTCCAAGGGAATACTATCGAAGATTGCTTCTCTTGAAACAATCCTCAGCTGGTTGTGACAACTCTCCATAATCCAGGGAACGCCACCTTGCTGTTTCGATGTTCACTCGTCTCTGAACAAAAAGCTTCCTTTTGATACGTTCTCGCGCCTCTGAATAAAGAGCTTCTTTTTTATACGTTCTCGCGCCTCTGAACAAAGAGCTTCTTTTTTATATGATCTTCTGAATGATGTGTCCACGCGTCTCTGAACGAAGAGTTTAATAATAGGATGCCCACGCGTCTCTGAGCGAAAGAGCTTGAAAATAGGAGATTTTTGATGATATGTCCACGCGTCTCTAAACAAAAGAGCTTTTGAATGATATGCCCACGCGTCTCTGGAGCAATAGAGCTTGAAAGAAATGTCCACGCGTCTCTGAACAAAAGAGCTTTTGAATGATATGCCCACGCGTCTCTGGAGCAATAGAGCTTGAAAGAAATGTCCACGCGTCTCTGAACAAAAGAGCTTTGATGATATGCCCACGCGTCTCTGGAGAAAAAGAGCTTTTGATGGAAATGTTCACGCGTCTCTGAACAATAGAGCTTCGGTGCTTGAATGTTTGTTGCGATAATGTTCTGAAGAAAAATTTCCGAAGACCAACGTTTGTCGATCTCTAAAGCTCGCCTGAACTTTGCTTCCGCTAAAACCAGTATGTCGGTGTCTCCGTGATTAGGCGCTTTAAGCTAAGTGAGACGATCTTTCATCAGGTCGATCACTTATTGCAATTGTAATAAACTGACTACTTAATCATGTCAAATTGCTTATAGGGGCTAACTGGCGTACCAAGGAACCCGAAATTGCTGTACGAGGTCGAAATCACCTTTTTGAGAGGCTTCAAGCTCTGTCGTTGCTAAGATATTTCTGGCGCCACGAATTGATTCTGTCGCCGAACGCTGTGATAGGGTCTTCCCTGTTCTGCTACACCTGTATTTATTTTTGACTATAGAACTTTGCCAATTTCTTTAATTATCTTAGGGTTGACCTAAGGCTTAATGTTGCTTGACTCATCGACTTGACACGACTCAAGGTATAAACTTGACTCGCTGTGATTGACTGACTCGAGGTTGACTCGACTCAAAGTAAAATGACACGTGTGACTCATGACCCGTGTGTGCATAATGTAGATTGTGCGACTCGAAAATGTAAAAATTTCCCGTCATTTTTGTGGAGGATACCGACTTTCTCCCAAAAAAGAAAGACGTGAAAAAGGAATCGAAGTGATATTTTGAAGGTGCATGTTGAATGAGCTTAGTCAAATGTTGTTTGATACTATCTCTCAAGGTGCAAGGATTAACCCATCCTAGGCTATCTCAATGGTTGACTCAATGATGAAAGCATTTGGGTAACTTAGGCACGGAGGCTAAGTACTTCATGTTTCGTGATGCAATGATGAGTGATGTTGATATGACAAGGCATGCTTCAGCGTTATGTTAAGATTTCATGACAAAGGGTTCCTAAAGGGAAAGTATATGGTCATGTATCTGTGCGGTGTGTGATAGTGACACTAAAGCTAGGCCACAAGAGCTAAGTGTGTGGAAAAATATATTGTTAGAAGAGCCAAATAATGGTGACTCTTAGGCTAAGGTAAGCTAATGATGTAGGGATCAAACCCCCAAGTCTAGCTCTAAGTGAAAAGGGATGAGCATAGTAAATCCCTTGATATGATCATGGTGGAAGTGTGAATGTGAATATGAATGCATTTTTATTACGGCCGCACCTCGATGTGAGGTTGCCTACGTATCCGTTAGGAATCAGGCCGAACGTAGCTCTAGCCGAACCTCGCACAAGTGTGTATACCTCAAAAAGGTCTTTTTAAGGGCTGTAACGTGGTTAGGCTAAAGGCTGAAGAAGAAGGGGGATAAAGGCTCAAGACCCTAGATAAGCCCCCAAGGTGTGCAACCTCGCTTTTGAATCTTTATATTTTTATGCTTGAGTTTCTACTCTTTTTTTTAGCTCTTTTTTTATCTTTTGCTTTAGCATCTATTTTATTTTTATAAGCGTGGGCAATCTCGATCATGCGGTTTATCACTCACTTGGCATTCATGTTTCTCAGGCACGGTACCGAGCACTCGATAAGAGACGCAATCTGAGACGTGTTCTTATCAAAGATATTTTCACATCAAAGACATTGGAACACTTACCCTTTTGTACACTTTTATTTATTTATTTTGCTATTTTTGCTATCTTTTGAATTAGTCAAATCACTCAAGCTTTGTTCTTTGAAAATTGCATAAGTTGCACACCATCCCATCCCAAGGTTAGATAGATGTGGGTTGAAAAAAGAAAGGTCTATCGTTAGACGAGGCTCAAAGTGGTTTATGAAGAAAGGATGTATGATTGAAGGGTGAAAGGAGAATGATGTAGCTACAAGGGTTGCCTCAAATCATTGGTATACCTTGTGCTTAGTTTGACATGGATTTTTTTTTTTTTTATTTAATGCAACATAATGAAATGATCATATATAAGGAAATAAATGCTCATTTTTATTAAAGGAAAAGGAAAAAAGACTACAAAAATAATCTAGAGGAAAAGAAAAGGTGCCTATGCTAGACTTATTGAGGAAAGGGTAGATAAAAAAGAAATAGAAAAAAAAAAGGTCACAAAATCTTGTCGTTGAAGCTCGCCTCTTGTCTTGTGTTGTTTCCTTTATCATCACTCGCTCTTCTTGTTAACTAGAGGTATGGGAAGCTTATTATTATCAATCAAATGTTGGATATCCTCCTTTAGCTTCCAACAGCTCTCAGTAGCATGACCCTTACCTTGGTGGTACTTGCAGTGTTCGTTTGGATTCCAACTAGGCAATCTTTTCTTAAGTGGGGGATCTTTAATAGGTCCAATGGGAGTAATGATTCCCCTGGCATGGAGTCGATCGAAAGCATCATCGTAGCTAATTCCAATAGGGGTAAATTCCCTTTTCGGCTGCTTTCGATTACCCATGGCTAGGATCTCACTAAGGTCGAAAGTACCAACGCTATTACTAGAGTAGGTGTTTTCGGAAGAAGATGGATAGTCGTTCTTCTTCCCTTTACAACCACTGATACTATTGTTACTAATCTTCGCCTTCTTGTCGTGCGGAGGAACATGAAGGAGATTTGAATCAATGAGATCTTGAACACGATCTTTGAGGGCGAGACATACTTCGGTGGTGTGACCACGACCTCTATGGTATCGACAATAAGAATTTGGATCCCAATTGGGAAACCGCTTTTCAGGTGGAGGGTCTTGACTGGGACCAATGGGGTGGATAAGATCTTGATTGTGAAGACAGTCGAAAGCTTCATTGTAAGTCATTCTTATTTGTGTGTATTCTTCAATGGTCCATTTTTCTTGTGGCTTAGGAGCATTGAGTTCTTCATTAAACCCTTGGCGAGAATTTTTTTCTATGGCCGTCACCCGATTTGCTAATCCTTTTACCACATTCAAGAGCATGGCAATGACATCTTGCAGTTTTCGAATGTCCTCTTTTAGACTTGACGAGTCTTCCTTGGTATTATCTAAGAAAAGACTTTCATCCTCCTCAATCATGGCCACTTCATCGAGAGAGGTCATATAAGTTGTCTCGATCATAGGCTCTCCTACATGTGTGATAAGAAGTGATGGATCAAAGGATGCTTGGTCATCTTCGATGGCTAGAATTTCGGAAGTTTCATTGTTATCGATCAGATCTTGAATAGCTTCTTTGAGTTTCCAACACTCTTCAGTGTCGTGACCCTTTCCTTGATAATATTTGCAGTGCTTATTAGGGTCCCACTTAGGTGGCCTAGCTTCTGGAACTGGATCTTTGATGGGCTCTATGGGCATGACTAGTCCTTTGTGATGTAGCTTCTCGAAAGCCGTTTCATAACTCATACCAAGTGGAGTGAACACTCTTTTTGATCTCTGGATTCGTGGTTTAGAGGTGTTTGTAGCATGTGCCTCATTAGAGGAAAAAGAAGGATGGTCGCTCTTCTTTCCTCTCGCACTATTATCTTTCAGAAGGTCATCTTCAATGTCAATGCCTATATTATAGACAGCTTTGAAAGTATTCAAATTGTGTTGGTACTTTAAGTGCTTTGAATACTTCCCTTGGAGATTCTTGATAAACATCCTCACAGATTCTTTTTCGGTAGGAGCCTTGACCATATTAGCGGAAGTTTCCCTCCATTTATTGAAGAAAGAAGTGAACCCTTCGTTTTCCTTTTGTTTTAACATCTCAAGTTGTTTGTGGTCTGTCTCGTCTTGGATGTTGCACTTATATCTATCCATGAAAGCGTTTGTTATCGACTCCCAAGAAGAGGTTTTTTCTTTCTCGAGAGAAAAGAACCATTGTTGACAAACGGTTTCGAGAGATAGTGGAAACAGAGAGGGAAAAACCTTCTTATCGATACCCTTAATGCTCATTATAGTTTCAAAAGCTCTTAGATGGAAGTAAGGGTTATCTGTTGCCCGAATTTAGGGATGTCAGTGGCGTTGAACTTATGCGGAAGAAGTTCCTTGTCCAGCGAGACCCCTTGTGAACTCATGCCCTGAAATTTATAGTCACTAGATAGCTTGCTTAGACTCTCTTGCATGAGGTTCATCTGTTGTTGCTTCACGGGGTCATCGACCCTAAGTGCGAGAAGTTTCAGTGTCTCAGTCACAGTAGCCAGTTGGTTCTTAAGATCATTGACTTCTTCTTGAGTTGCCATTATCTTCTTAGCCTTCCTCTTTTGACGAATCGGTTTATCAAAAAGCGAGACTTGAATAAAGAGGTTGTCCTTGATTAATCGCCCTTCTCTCCTTGACCAAGTACTGTGGAAAAGGAATTTGGGAATACTTATTGTTAATTATTTGACTCAAACTTTATTCAACATGCAATGGATGGAGGAAGTGAAGAAAGATGGAAGAATGTGAAGAAGATTTAGATGGAGGGATATGAAGAACTAGGAATAAAATGTACCCCCAACTTAAACGACGGAAAAGACCCACTCATGCATGAACCTAAGACATGGCCATGGTGATGTGTACTCAAAGTGTGTGCTAAGACTAGTGAGTGTAGATGGTACGTTAAGACTCGTGTCATGACCATGTGGCTAGACTATGTGACTAAGACTTGATTAATGACTTGACAAGGTGTTATTGACAGCGAAAATTAACCGAATTAAACAGAGGACTAATTAATTAGACCCTAGGTAACGACTCGACCAATAATCCGAACTGTCGGCCAAGCGACAGGACTGGCGTCACACTGTGGAGCTTGGCGCCAGACAACATAGCTGTCGTCAGGCGCTACACTCCATAGTGTGGCGCTACAGCTCAGACCTTGGCGCCAATAGTGGAGCTTCGGTCTGGGACTGTTTTCGGTATTATTAGTCAACTGGGGTTAGCCTAAAGTCGTACTAGGTCAATTCCGATTAAAATATTAGACTTCATTGATTCAAATTAATTAATTAATTAATTAATTAATTAGGCAAAGTTCTTTAAGTCATTAATTTATTTAATCTCAACACAAGTCAACAAACGGTTAAGAGAAACATAGAATATATATGCATAACAAATAATGCACAATTAGTCAAGTAGGCACAATATGATGCAATGCGTTTGCAACCTAACCATGGCTCTAGTTCTCTAAAGTTCGGGATATGGTTTAGTCAATACAGGGTCCATGGTAATTGTCCAGATGCACCGCGCGGAAGCCTAACCGTGAAGGGTTGGCGCGAGTGGATGGGACACCGCAAGCTTTAGAAAAAACTCGCTTCCATGGTTTGGTGAATTCAACATCTCGGATGTACCCTTTGTTGCACGGAGCGTTCAATTGGGTAGATGGATCATGAATTCCCAGAGGGTTATGTCCATATGTAGATCACATATGGGTTTCAGAAAAGTGGGAAAAAATTCAATCAGGAAGTAGGATCGAGCAAACAATACAAAAAACCGGTCGAAATTAGAACGCATATTTCTGGCTCGGTATTGGGGGAAATTGGTGCCAGCAATCAGAGACTGGCGCCAACTTTTAACTGTAGCGCCTGGCGCCAATACTGGCGTCTGGCGCTACGGCTAAAAGTGTGGAGCCAAGCTCTGGCCCCTGACGCTACTTCCCACATGCCTTAGCAGCTTTCTGTGCTCAATAAAATCTTCCAGTTTCGCGCGGTGTTATTTCAGTCCTAGTTGTGAAAGACATTCCTCAAATTTCCTACGTGTAAAATCCTATGTTTTTGACTCATTACGGATGGTCTTTCCAATGAGATCCTTTTCATGCATATGACAATAATGTTAATCAAAATTACGCACATGAAATACTTAGAACTTTTCGAGTCTCATCCACTCATTCTAAATCATTGCCGAAACAAATTCAGGAATTAAAATAGAAATCCTCCCCAGCGGAGTCGCCAAAAACTGTAGGGAATAATTTCAAGCCTTTAGAATCCCACTAGCTTGAACCCCACTGTGATCATACACTAATGTACGGTGGCGTCCAAAAGGGAAGAAGATAGAGCAAAAGAGTTGCCAACAAGTTTTTAAGGAACTTGTAAACCGTTCACGAGGTGAAGGTTACACCCCTTAACGATCCAAGAGATCGTCAACTCCACAAGGTCATGAACCAAATAAGGGTTCGGGGATGAAGGTACAAATCCAACCTAAGAGAGATTGAACCTACCCTAATAATAGGCCTCTACTTTATTCTGATCGTATTCATGTGCGCTTTTTGACTAACATGCAATCAATAGGATTACCCTAAACCTGTTATCTATGTTGGTTGAATATTAATGCACAAATAAATCTATTATTGGCGATCACTTGAAATTATAATCATAATTAACCCTAACAAGATTATTACTTATCTTATTAAGCGTGATTACAAGTATAGATTCCCTTTAAACATGCAATAAAGGTGATCAAGCAATAAATAATAAATCATCAAGCAACATAATAATAATCAATATCATGAATAATAATTATAATAATAATCATAAATATAATCATAATAAAAACCATTATAATAATATTCATAATCATGTTCATGTTAATATTAAAGCATAATAATAATAGCAAGATCCTAGGCATGATACTAACAAGATTAATAACAAACCCTAGCATGCCACTAAGCAATAAAAATCAAATCTTTAACCCTAACATGATACTAACGATCATAAATATTAGGAAGAATATAGGAAGCATCGCAGGAATCATATTTAATATTAAAAATACCCTAGACATGATACTAGGAATATCATAATAGCAATGTAAACATGATGTCTACATCATAACATCAATAAATCAATTAAAGCACTTACTTTGATGCCTCGTACCTCTTTCTAATAACAAAATACACACGTTAGTAACTTCAAGGGAAATAATAATCAAAACAATTAAATTAAATAATTGAAAGAGAGATTTGGGACCAAACCCTAAGAAATTAAAACCTTTCACGTCTAGGGCGAAGGCAACTTCGAATATGGCTAGGTGTTTCTAGATCTTGCGAATGCGGAATTTTGTATGAAAAGCAAAGTAAGAAAAGAATTGAATGTAAGAATGATAAAGAATTAATGATTGTTGATGAAAGCTTGCGAATGAATAGAATTGGTGAATGATAGATGTAGATGATGAATCATTGTAGGTCCATGAAAACGGAGTTTTTAATACGATATTTATAGAGAAAATCAGCCAAAAAAGATAATTTAACAAAACAGAGTCTGACGCACGCAAAACAAGGTTGGCGCCAACCCTGGCTAGCTGGCGCCAGGCACCAACGGCTAGCGCTAGGCGCCAAGGCCTGGGGTTGGACGCCAGTCTTGATTTTAACGCGTTTTCAAAAATCCGATAAGTTTATCGTATTGGAGGATAAAATAATATAATTCCTTCGAAATGCTATTTGATTTTGATTAAAACTCTGAAAGTCAACAAAGTCAACTTATCAATGCTAATTGAATTAGGAATGAAAAGAACCTTCTAGAAGATTCTAGAAGACTAAAACCATTCCTAATTGCATTAGGAATGATGAATCATATTAGGCCCTCCCCTAGATCATTGGGCCGCATAAAGCTCAAACCGGGCCCAGTTTAGTAATTTGGCCATAACTTCCTCATTATTCATCGGAATTGGGCTTATAATATATCATTGGAAAGGTCTTTGCAAGCCCCATCCAACTACACCATTATTGGACCCATATAATAGACCAACCAAACTAGATTGACTGTTTTCTTAAAATAAAGTTTTCAAAAACAGAAAGAAGAGAAAAGAAATAAAAACTTTCCGCAACACTAGACCTTTCCACACTTTCGTTTCATTCGATTATGATTCGACGTGAAAGGTACTCATCATTGGGTTTGGTTTTTGGGGAGACACAAATGGGTGGCTACATATTCCACTTTATAAAATAGAGATCTTGCACCCATAAAGTACTATACAAAAATAAGAAAATCATACCAACAGCAAGACGATGCTTGAGTCATATTAAAACTATTAGGATAAATACCTGAGAAAATAAAATAAACAAGAATTGGTTAGCAGTCAGCATCAAAATGGATGATTTTCATAAACAACACTAATATGAGCAACAACTATGAACAAATAAATTGTACGTGGTACTACAAAAGAAGAATTTATTAATTTCAACTAATTAATATTATGTACACTTACATAAGAATAAAAGCCAAACAAATTACAAAATCTGAAAGAGAATACTCTTCTAAATCAACCATATATGCATCAAATAAAATAATAAAAAATAAAAATAATAGGCTGCATTACTAGGTGTACTTAAAGCAATTACATACTAAGTATACTAGACTACATTTTTTGTTTAACAAGTACCGAATTAAATGAGAACAAGCAAAGTATTGCACGTGTAAACAACAAACAATTCTTACAAGTCAATTGGCATGTTCATTAAGTCATCTAACCAACATTACATATATATAATCATATATGAAGTACCATACATTAAAAGTAGAGATCCTCATTGTTTTAAGTAATAAATTCCTGAACATTTTCAATCAATTAGTGGAGCGAAGAAAACATAGCATTGATTCAACAACGGTCTTATTACACTCTTTTCACTGATGTGAAGCAATAGAGAAGGTGAAAATTAATGTTACCAGGATACTCTTCTTTGAATTTAGAATGAAAGAGGATTGTTATACCAAAAGGTATATGTAGGCGTCGCTCGAAGTGCGCCTACGTTAAAGCATGTGTGAATATGCTTAGCACTCATAGGAAGTGGGAATTGACATAATACGATAAGGGACACGATTAGGGACAAGAAAAGTAGGGAGCCGCCAACAAGTTTTTAAGGAACTTGTAAACCGTTCACGGATCATAAAAGGCAACCACGAATAAGGGACAACGATAGGCAACAACGATTGACCCGTGAAGGTTACACCCCATTCATAATCCATGAGATTACTAACTCCATATGGTTCGGAACCACGAAAGGAGGATCGGGGATGATGGTACGAAGTGAGTCATGGAGTCACATTCGCCCGTATTGGCCTCTACTCGATTCTTATAGTGAAAAGTGATTCATGCGATCTCAAAGGCATACAAACAAAATATTCAATTTGCTCCAAACTATTATTATGCTAAATTGGTTTAATATTAATGCAACACATTATTCTAAAATATCGTGATCACTTGATTAAACAACAAGATTAAAAAGGAACCTAAACCGGTTGTCCAAATTATCTAATTAGGCGTGATTTTCAATTACATATTCCCTTTAAACATGCAATATAGTGATCATAATAATAAATAATAGAACAAACATTAATATTGGAAGCAATTTAACCATAATATCGTTAGTCAAATTCAATATAAAATAAGCTAATCATGATACTAGCAATAAGAAAATAAAATAAGAGTAATTAAATTAATTAATAATTACTCACATTCCGCGCGTTCCTTTAAATTGCTACATCATGAATAAATTGTTAGTAACTTCAATAAAAAATATAAATTAAATAGAAATTAAATTAAATTAAATCGAAAATAGAGTTGATTTGGTCCAAACCCTCAGTTAATTTTACCTATCACGCCTTGGTTAAAGTATAGAACTTCAGGTATTGTATGGACTCCTTGAAGTGCTTAAAGGAAGAAATAGTGAAAGAATGGGGAGGCTAGTGTTTAGGCTAAAGAGGGAGAAGAGAATTATTTGATGATCAAGCTTGTTGATGATTGGAAAAGGGGAGATATGACCTCTATTTATGGAGAAAAAAGAAGGTCGAAGAATCAAGAAAAGATAAGAATTCGAATCGGATAAAACTCTTGCGATAGACAACAGTTTTTGCGGTTTTTGTTTTTATCATATCTTTTGATTCAGAAATTGGAATAAGATAAATAAGATATCGTTGGAAAGCTCTTGAAATCTACTTTCTAACCCAATTAGAATAAGATTAAAATAATTTATAGAAGTAAAGATATGGCCGAAATAGTGAGACGGTGTGAGTTTTGAATAGAGTTTGACATTTCATTCATATCTTTTCCGTTATAGCTCGGAATTGATATTATAAAATATCATTGGAAAGATAATTTCAAGGGCTATCTAACCATATAAAATTTGGATAAAAAATGTGAGGCACGAAAATATTATCTGTCTATATTTGAACGTCTTTCGATTCGGATAGAATTAGGACTTTCAAAAAGAAAAGTTTTATTCAATTTCAAACTCTTTAATCTTATCTTTTCAAAACGGATAATTAAGATCTTTTAGAAACTTTTAGAAGCTTCTAATTAATCCTAATTGGTTTAGGAATTGGATTACATCATTTGGACCCTCCACATGATTATTGGGTCGTAGGTAAGGTGGGCTTAGGTTCGGTTTGGGCTCAGTTTAATATTTTGGCCATAACTTATTCGTTATAACTCGGATTTGGGCTTATAATATATTGTTGGAAAGCTCTTTTCAAGCCCTATCCAACTATTTAATCATTAGACACATATTATGGACCAAAATAAACTGGATTAAACGTTTTTATAAAAAGGGCACGAAATGAATGATTTTAAAGGACACGAAATGAATTATTTTGGGTTTAAAGGCACGAAAAGAGCAAAATAAGTTATGGTTTGGGTAAATGGGCTAGGAATTGGGTTGGTTTATGAAATGGAAATATGGATTTAAGCACTCCAAAAATTAAATACTCAACCCGGCCAATAATGGCCCTAAAAGGTTGTTCATCATCAGGTTTGGTTTTAGGGAGACATTTTTAGGTATCTACAGAAGCCCCCACTTTGACTGAGTTTGTAGAAACGTCAGTTTCGAAAACGATAGTTAAAGTATTTTATAGGGACGGAGAATGATTTAAGACGTTCTGCGATCCTAAATCATTCTGTATACGCCAATACCTGCAGAAAAATGTTATTTCTACAGATAAAAGAGTAAAGGGATAAAATGCGTATCTGACACCAGTGTATCGGTGACAAATGAGTTTGGTAGCTTCCTATGCTTAAAGGAATCCACCGGATGACGTTTGTTGAAATGCTTTCCATGCTTGAGGAAAGCCGTAAGATGAGTTTGGTAGCTTTCTAAGCCTGAAGAAACCTACCGGATGACACTTTCCACGCTTGAGGAAAGTCGACATATGATTTTAACGTTTTTCTATGCTTGAAGAAATCCACCGATAATGCTTTCCATGCTTGAGGAAAGCCGACAAAGGAATTTGGCGATTTTCTATGCTTGAAGAAATCCACCAGATAATACTTTCCATGCTTGAGGAAAGTCGACAGATGATGAGATTGCAAGTCTCTGTGTATCGAGAACCTTGCGTCATGAAATGATGGTGGTTCGATTGTACCCGAACGTGGGCTGTAGATGGTCCGCTTGTCCCCGGACGTGGGTTGTAGATGGTCCGCTTGTCCTCGGACGTGGGCAGTAGATGGTCCGCTTGTCCCCGGACGTGGGCTGTAGATGGTCCGCTTGTCCCCGGACGTGGGCTGTAGATGGTCCGCTTGTCCCCGGACGTGGGTTGTAGTTGGTTCGCTTGTCCCCGAATGTGGGCTGTAGATGAGACCTGCAAAAATAAATTTTCCAATGGACTCGTATATATTGTGATTAACTTGACCACTGACTTGACCAAGTTTGACTTGATGTGACATTACATGTGTATGGCTTGTGAGTGTGTGTGTGTGTATATGTGTGTGTGTGCAGACACAAGAAAACGAAGATGCAAAAACAAACATTTTCCGTCAATTTTTGTCATGAGTGGAAGGTACCGACTTTCTCCCGAAAAAGAAAGATGTGAAAACTGAACTTTTATTTTCGAACTTCCCTCGATGAGAAAATTTTGAAAAAGTTTTTAAACTTCCCCAAAAGAAAAGACGCGAAAAAAGGAAAGAAGTTTTGAACTTCCTCGTTGAGCAAGACAAAATGAATCGCATGGATTGAATTGCTTTTCTTGAAAGTAATGTATGCATGATGCATGTCCTTAGGACAGGAGGCTAAGGACAATTACATCATGTGACAGGATGAATGAACTTAGGTCATGGAGCTAAGCATCATATATGGTGTAAAGAAACGTTCTTGAACGTCACTTAGGTGTGGAAGCTAAGCACGTATACAGATGAAGTGATTATTGCATAATGAACGTTGCTTAGGTCAAGGAGCTAAGCACGATATGCTTTGTATGATTAAAAATCATTGATCATAAATGTTTCTCATCACATTATGCGATGTATGAAACAATGAATATTGCTCAGGTCAGGAAGCTAAGCAAGTATACAATGTTTCTTCTAATGAATGTTGTCTTTAAATATGATGAAACATGCACAGTAGGGAAACAAGATTTCATGATAAAGGGTTCCTAAAGAGAAGGATGATATGGATATGTATGTGTGAGTGAAGTGTGTGAATGTGATACTAAGGCTGGCTGCAAGGGTTATGGCGATGCAAAGAGATGTGAGAAGAGTCAAAGATGATGACTCTTTAGGCTAGGTAGGCTAAATGATGTGGGTTCAAGCCCCCAAGTCTAGCTCTAAACGGGTAGGGGTAAGCATTGGATATTCTTTTACTCGATCATGCATGGATATGAATATGAATGTGGCCGCACCTCGATGTGAGGTTGCCTACGTATCCGTTAGGAATCAGGCCGAACGTAGCTCTAACCGAACTTTGCACAAGTGTGTGCACACCTCAAAGAGGTCTTTCAAGGGTTGTAATGTGGTTAAGCTGAAGGTTTAAAGAAGAAAGGGGTAAAAGGCTCAAGACCCGAGAGAAGCCCCCAAGATATGCAATTATGTATTAGACTTTGCAAGTTTTATTTTTCATGTATATATATATTTTTTTGTTTTGAATTTCTTTTTTTTTTTTTTTTTTTTTCATTTTTTCATTCTTGTGAATCAATGTAGGCAATCTCAGATCATGCGGTCCATCACTCACTTAGCATTCATGTTTCTCAGGCACGGTACCAAGCACTCGATAAGCGACGTAATTTGAGACATGTTCATATCGGAGACATTGGAACACTTGCCTTTAGACATTTTTTTTTACTTATTCTTTTCCTTTTTTTTTTTTGACTGTTACACAAATTGCACACCTTCCCATCCCAGGGTTAAGTGAATGTGGGTTGAATAAATAAGGTCAATCATTAGACGAGGCTCAAATTGGTTGATGAAGAAATGGAATGTGATTGAATGGTTAACAGGGAATGACAGGGTTGCAAAGGTGCCTCAAGTAATTGGTGTACCTTGTGTTTAGTTTGGTAATTGATTTTTTTTACTGTTACACAAATTGCACACCTTCCCATCCCCAGTGGAGTCGCCAAATTGTAGGCGTCGCTCGAAGTGGTTGATGAAGAAATGGAACGTGATTGAATGGTTAACAGGAAATGACAGGGTTGCAAAGGTGCCTCAAGTCATTGGTGTACCTTGTGTTTAGTTCGGTAATTGATTTTTTTTTCTAATCACATGATCGAATGTAAGAAAGAGATGCTCATTTATGAAGAAGGTAAGAAATGTGACGCATAGACACATGGATAAGGAGAACCTATGCTAGACTTTTTAGGGGGAACAGTTTGAAACAAAAGAAGAAGAAAACATGAAATCTTGGTGAGAATCTTGCATCGTGCTTTGTCTTCATGGCTGCTTATGAATTACTTGTTACCGCCAAGAGGAACAAGAAGTTTGTTATTGCTGATGCTTTGATTGGAAGAAAAGAAGGAAGGAATGACGTTCCCCTTATTCTTCCAACTCTTGCCTAATGATTCTTGCACTCGAGTACTATGGAACAAAATGAGCTCACATAATTTATTGACTCAATACTCGGATTGGAAAGGAAGAGTGTATGAAAGAATTTTGAAAACCAATGGGGAATACTCCACCCATTCCTATTACAACGGAAAACGACGTATGCATGGTCCTAGTATACGATCATAAACAATATAGTGCATTACTCGAAGACAAAGTGTGTGCAACGACTCAACATGTGTGATTAGGTGAGTTTATTAAGACTCGTGGTATGATCGCATGGCTAGACATGAGGACGTTGTGAAAACAAAGGACCCAATGACTAAATAGCACGGAAGACTAAAAGACAAACTAACTTGATTAATTTTGTCAAATTTTAATGTTTATGCTATTTACTAGGTGAAAACGGTCCATTGGCAATCGTTAGTCATAAATAAGATCAATCACAATCAAAGACAAAGAACACATGTTAAGGTTAGCACAAAAATCGATCATAAGAAACTAGGAAGAGGACTAGAATTCTAGAAGAGTTAAGACTCATGGGTATAAAAAAAATAAAATAAAAATAAAAATCTATAATCCTATGTGAGTTGACACAGATTAAAGGACCGGGTAAGACTAGCTTGACACGATTTTTTTTTTTTAAAAAATAATAATAAAAATTAAAAAAAGGTAACGCTAAAAAGACATCTAAACTGGACAGGCTGTAGTATATCGGTTATAACTTTTGATCTGTGACTCTGATTTGGACGAAACCAACTTTAAATCAAAGATAAAACTCGGGGCTACAGATCCATAGGTGGCACGATACGTAACTCTTTCTAGAACTCTGGCTATGACCAAAACAAGTTGACTCTTGTGCAGTATACGAGAATAAAAATCCGAGTTGACTCAAATATTAAAAAAAATTAAAAAAAAAAATTTATGGCTCGACTCTAATAAAAGAAAGGGGTTTTTATACGAGAAAAATATAAATAAATAAATGAAAAGTAAAAAGAAATGCACACATAAGCACATTGTCACGCATGATGCAATGAAGTTCGCAACCTAAAGTCAAGTTCTATGTTCGACTATGGTCAAGCTTATTTGGGTGTCAAAGGGTACCATGGTTAAGATTTTGGACGCGTTAGCAAGGCAGCTGACAGGGTAAAGTCGTATCCCCTAATCAAAATTAAATACCTAAGTCCTTTAACTAAAGTAGATAGGGAAGTAGGGTCGAACTCCACAGGGAAACAAGTCTTTTTATTCCTAATTAGTTATTATAATCTAAATTATCTAAGTAACCAATATTTTTGGGAATAAATTCTATACTACGAAGAATAAGTTTATGGAGAAAAGAAACAATAATAAGGAAGCCTAGGGTCACAGGTTCACCAACAATTAATATTCCGGGATAGAACGAAGTAATTAATAATTAACAATGCACAGATAACATGATTAACAGGCTCTCGCAATTTATTAATCAACATAGATCTAACAGGGTCTCGCAATTTACTAGATCTAAGTTCTTATTGAAGATAGCCTTTGATATTAAATTAACATCTGCTCGATTCATCAATTCAATATAGCTAAACATTCACAATCAAATTACATCTGCTCGATTCATAATCTAATTGCAAAGAATTAAAACAATTCAATAAGAAATTATCATGCAATATCAATAATCAATATTAACAAACTATCCCTTCATATTAATTATCGATCCCCATAAACCCTAGAATTAAACTACTCACGCATCATCATAACTAAACCAATCAAGTAAATAAGTAAAAGCATAATCAAGGAAGCAAATAAAATAACTGAAATTAAAAGGGAAGAAATTGTTACCAAAAAGAATTCTGGAATTAATGGAATAATTAAGAACAAAAGTTGAGAGAGAATTTAAGAGAGAGAAAAATACTAAGTAGAGAGAGAAAGTCTAAGAAGGAAGGTAATCTAAAAATTCCGTACAAAATCGTATTTAAACGTTTTCTAAAACAAGAATTAAAACTAAACTTAATCAGGTCTTCTAAAAACGCGCGCCCGATCGGGCGCGCCTTTTTCTTCGCATTCTTCCCAAGCAGCATCGCCCGATCGTGCTAGAGGCTCGCACGATCGGGCGCGCCTTAGCACGCACAACACAATGGTCATGCCGCGCCCGATCGTGCTAGAGGTTGCCCGATCGGGCTGTTGCTTCTCCTTGTGCTTGGACTTCGATTGGGCTTGATTTCTCGGCCCAATCCGGATTTCCTCCTCGGGTCTTGAATACTTGCTCCAAATGCCTCGGGATCCCAATTACCGAGCCCTTAATCACCGACTCTCACCGATCCTGGGCTCCAAAAGTGGTCGTGCCCTTCTAGCTTCCGTAGTTTAACCATAAAGCCCGGGAAAATGCTCCAAGAGTGCAATTTCCTGTAAAATACAACTAAAACTACGAAAACACTAGAACACACAAATTAGTAATAAAAGTGGCCCGAAAGAGCCAAAAACACTACTAATAACAACCAAGGGACGGGGGTAAAACACTATATAAAATGGACATATCAGCAACCTCCCTTGAGGGTGTATGCCAACGGGCGGCTCCGCAAGTTCGTGATGAAATCGAACTCGACTCCATGGTTTGGGTGGATTTAAAAACTCGGATGAACCCTTATTGCCATGAGCGTTTTCGGGTTGATAGAGCATAAATCCCCCGGGCTAGCCACATACGTAGAACACGTACTATTGTGGCGAAATAGGTAACCTAAAAAAATCATATGCATATGTGACAATGCCAATTAAATCGCAGGAATACAATTCAAGAATCTTTCAAGTCTCATCCACTCATCTTAATTAATTACCGATCACTCAGATCAATAAATAACCAAGAATCCTCCCCAGTGGAGTCGCCAAATTGTAGGCGTCGCTCGAAGTGCGCCTACGTTAAAGCATGTGTGAATATGCTTAGCACTCGTAGGAAGTGGGAATTGACATAATACGATAAGGGACACGATTAGGGACAAGGAAAGTAGGGAGCCGCCAACAAGTTTGTAAGGAACTTGTAAACCGTTCACGGATCATAAAAGGCAACCACGAATAAGGGACAACGATAGGCAACAACGATTAACCCGTGAAGGTTACACCCCATTCATAATCCATGAGATTACTAACTCCATATGGTTCGGAACCATGAAAAAAGGATCGGGGATGATGGTACGAAGTGAGTCATGGAGTCACATTCGCCCGTATTGGCCTCTACTCGATTCTTATAGTGAAAAGTGATTCATGCGATCTCAAATGCATACAAACAAAATATTCAATTTGCTCCAAACTATTATTAAGCTAAATTGGTTTAATATTAATGCAACACATTATTCTAAAATGTTTGTGATCACTTGATTAAATAACAAGATTAAAAGGATCCTAAACCGGTTGTCCAAATTATCTTATTAGGCGTGATTTTCAATTACATATTCCCTTTAAACATGCAATATAGTGATCATAATAATAAATAATAGAACAAACATTAATATTGCAAGCAATTTAACCATAATATCGTTAGTCAAATTAAATATAAAATAAGCTAATCATGATACTAGCAATAAGAAAATAAAATAAGAGTAATTAAATTAATTAATAATTACTCACATTCCGCGCGTTCCTTTAAATTGCTACATCATGAATAAATTGTTAGTAACTTCAATAAAAAATATAAATTAAATAGAAATTAAATTAAATTAAATCGAAAATAGAGTTGATTTGGTCCAAACCCTCAGTTAATTCTACCTATCACGCCTTGGTTAAAGTATAGAACTTCAGGTATTGTATGGACTCCTTGAAGTGCTTAAAGGAAGAAATAGTGAAAGAATGGGGAGGCTAGTGTTTAGGCTAAAGAGGGAGAAGAGAATTATTTGATGATCAATCTTGTTGATGATTGGAATTGGGGAGATATGACCTCTATTTATGGAGAAAAAAGAAGGTCGAAGAATCAAGAAAAGATAAGAATTCGAATCAGATAAAACTCTTGCGATAGACAGCAGTTTTTGCGGTTTTTGTTTTTATCATATCTTTTGATCCAAAAATTGGAATAAGATAAATAAGATATCGTTGGAAAGCTGTTTAATTCTACTTTCTAACCCAATTAGAATCAGATTAAAATAACTTATAGAAGTAAAGATATGGCCGAAATAGTGAAACGGTGTCAGTTTTGGATAGAGTTTGACATTTCATTCATATCTTTTCCGTTATAGCTCGGAATTGATATTATAAAATATCATTGGAAAGATAATTTCAAGGGCTATCCAACCATATAAAATTTGGATAAAAAATGTGAGGCAAGAAAATATTATATGTCTATCTTTGAACGTCTTTCGATTCGGATAGAATTAGGACTTTCAAAAAGAAAAGTTTTATTCAATTTCAAACTCTTTAATCTTATCTTTTCAAAATGGATAATTAAGATCTTTTAAAAACTTTTAGAAGCTTCTAATTAATCCTAATTGGTTTAAGAATTGGATTACATCATTTGGACCCTCCACATGATCATTGGGTCGTAGGTAAGGTGGGCTTAGGTTCGGTTTGGGCTCAGTTTAATATTTTGGCCATAACTTATTCGTTATAACTCGGATTTGGGCTTATAATATATCGTTGGAAAGCTATTTTCAAGCCCTATCCAACTATTTAATCATTAGACACAGATTATAGACCAAAATAAACTGGATTAAACGTTTTTATAAAAAGGACACGAAATGAATGATTTTAAAGACACGAAATGAATTATTTTGGGTTTAAAGGCACGAAAAGAGGAAAATAAGTTATGGTTTGGGGAAATGGGCTAGGAATTGGGTTGGTTTATGAAATGGAAATATGGATTTAAGCACTCCAAAAATTAAATACTCAACCCCACCAATAATGGCGGTGAAAGGTTGTTCATCATCGGGTTTGGTTTTAGGGAGTCATTTTTAGGTGTCTACAGAAGCCCCCACTTTGACTGAGTTTGTAGAAACGTCAGTTTTGAAAATGATAGTCAAAGTAGTCGATAGGGACGTAGAATGATTTAAGACGTTCTGCGATCCTAAATCATTTTGTATACGCCGATACCTGTAGAAAAATGTTATTTCTACAGATAAAAGAGTAAAGGGAGCCCTGCTATATAATTGAAAATCACGCCTAATAAGATAATTTGGACAACCGGTTTAGGATCCTTTTAATCTTGTTATTTAATCAAGTGATCACAAATATTTTAGAATAATGTGTTGCATTAATATTAAACCAATTTAGCTTAATAATAGTTTGGAGCAAATTGAATATTTTGTTTGTATGCCTTTGAGATCGCAGGAATCACTTTTCACTATAAGAATCGAGTAGAGGCCAATACGGGCGAATGTGACTCCATGAATCACTTCGTACAATCATCCCCGATCCTCCTTTCGTGGTTCCGAACCATATGGAGTTAGTAATCTCATGGATTATGAATGGGGTGTAACCTTCACGGGTCAATCGTTGTTGCCTATCGTTGTCCCTTATTCGTGGTTGCCTTTTATGATCCGTGAACGGTTTACAAGTTCCTTAAAAACTTGTTGGCGGCTCCCTACTTTGCTTTGTCCCTAATCTTTATTTAACGCAAAATACTATGTGGAATTGATTAATTAATTATTTTAAAGGTGATCAAACAACACTAATTAATTAATTAAAGTCCTTTTAAACAAGAAAATAAAGGTGATTTAACTAAGTGCTCGGGAATTTACCACTTCTCTTTGCTAGATCTCCGTTTAGAACACTTATGGACACCTTCTTGTTGGGGAACCTCCACCGTAGTAACAAAGTATCGAAAGGGTTAGTGTTTAGGACAAGAGGGCTAGGTTGCACAAGTTCACAAGTTATTTTGCCAGAGTTTTAGGTTAATTTCTGTCAATTTAAGCCTCGGTTTAAGCTCGTATTTATAGGGAATGATTAGGTTTAGGGTTTCGAGCTTTCTTCCGCAGCGGGTGTCGCGCGCAACAGATGAAGTAGCGCGCGGCATCCCAGCGTAAGTTATAGAGTTGCGTTGCTATGTGCAGCGCAACTATTTGTCTTGCGAGCGGCTTTATGGTAAGATTCAATTTTATATTTTCCGTATAATTTCGAATAATTCTGAATCTGCCGCAGCGCAACTCCAGAGTTGTGCTGGGTGTCGCGCGCAACTAAATTAGTTGCACGCGGCAGCCCAGCGCGACTTTGTGAGATACGAGCTGCTTTTTCTGCTGCAACACTTAGTTTTAACCTAGGTGCTCCTAAATCCGTCATTTTTAGGGTTTAAGCACAGGCTTAAGCATAATTATGATCGGGTTTAGTTAATTTGACCTTTGTTTTGGCTTTTTCTTCAATTTGGGCTAGTCTTTTCTACAGTTAGCCCCCACTTTGATCGAGTCTAGAATAGACGATGATCAAAGTAGTCAAGGAAATAAATCCGAGACTCATTCTGCGAAGTTCTCTAAGGATAGAAAATCTTTCATAATGTTTAAGGATGTCGAAATAATCCTTGGTTCCCTAAGTGTTTGAAACAAGTAGCTATTAAGGCTAGAAAAAAAATCCTTCCTAGTCTTAACACGCTAAAGAATCTAGATTGATCCTTTACAATTGTAGAACGCTCTTTCAAGTAAAAGTATTTTGGGTGATGTCAGGTCATGAGAAGAGATCGGTTTTTAAAAGGATAAAAGGGGAGGATTTCCTCTCAATCGTGTCATCGTTGGTCTAAAGTCCCTCAAACTTTAGCCTGACTTTAGTAAAATAAAAGATGAAAAAGGGGTTTTTGGTATTCGAGCCGAAATGGTCCGGTATTCGAGCCGGGTCCGGTATTCGAGCCGAAAGTCCACAAGATAGAAATACATGTCTCAGGACTGGAGGCATATATCCAAATTCAGTGAGAGGGAAGAAAGTCAGCAACTCTCTCATCAGTTTTGTCCAAAAGATGAGTACACGTGTCTCAGGACTGGTGGCACGTGACTACATGGGTGCGACATCGTCTCGTCGCTTCTTTATACATGGGGTGGATTCGACACCCTAACTGTCCGGTAAGTTAGTAAGCGCACTAACTATCGTATCCATTCAAGAAGTGCTTGTTTCTGAAGGTTCGGCACGCCTGTCGACTCGTTGAGCTAACGCCTACAGTAATTATCTACCTTTTAGTCCCGAGAGGTAGATCTCACAAAGCTTGGGCTGAAGTGAAATTTTACCCAACACCAACGCCGTACAATTTTGCGTCGTACGATACACCATTTGCATTTTTACGCTGCATGAAAACGCCTTCCTTTTTGCTTTGGACGTGAAAAAAGAAGAAAACCCGGACATTTGTAACGTCAGTACAGTAAAATGAAAAACCTGTCTATGGGTGCTTTTACGTAAAGCACCGCCACGCAACGTCTTAAGGCCCTCTTACGAAAAACGTTCAAAACGTATGCTTGGGGAAGGCACAAAGCACGGTGTGCATGCAATATGATGCAAAAAACTAACAAAAAGAAAATAAACTACAATATGCAAAGCAATTAAAAAGATTTTGATAATTTGTGTGCCATTACGTCTAATAACGAGCAAAAACCGTTCAAAAAATGATCAAACGGATTAAAATCAAAATCCCGGTCTTTTAGTGACCAGTATCCGCGCGCAACTTAGAAGGTCGCGCTGGCCTTGCACGTGCATCTTTCTGAGTTGCGCTAGCATGTCACGCGCAACATCTTAAGTTGCGCGCGACATTTATGTAAGTAAAGTGAAAATCGCAGACGCGATTTTTCACTTCACCATTTCTCCTTCCTTCGCCATTTTTGACTTTTTCTCTCTCTAGGAAGCTTAGTTTTTTGAGATTTTTGAAGCTAAAGGAAGCAAATTTCGTCCTCAATTCATATTTGCCGTAATCCATTGTAAGTTTTTTGCCAAAATTTGCTCTTTTTCGGTTGAATTCGAACGATTTCTGAATCGTTAAACCCCAAATTTCGAATTTGGGGGGTTTTTGATTCGATTTATTTTTCTTGAAATTGTTTGTTCCATGTGGTTATGCTATGTTTAAGGAGTGTTTTGCAACAAATTTCATGAAAAATGGTTAATGTATGAGCATTTCTTTGTTCAAGTTCGTTCTTGCTTCTTTTTTTCGAATTTTTGTTTGATTTTGTTGCTTTTCTTGCTCATTTTGGTTATAATTGCTGATTATGAAGTATATTATAGTGATGGAATTAATATAACTTTCATAATTCAATTTTTTTTAATTTTGAATTGTTGAAAAATGGCGCGAAACATACTCTTAGCTCATTTTGCCATATTCGAACTTCAAAGTTGTTTGGTAGACGATAATTATGTTTATATTACTGTTATTCGTCTAGAATTAGTTGAGAATTAGTTGATTCTTTGAGATTTTGGAATAAAATCTCTTGAATGCTTAGTTGAAACTGGTATAGGATGGCTTTTGTGGGTGTTAAAAGCCCTCATTTACTGAGTTTAACTGCAGGTATCGTAGCCCCCAAGTATGGGTGGCATTCGATTTTTGTGTTTTGCCCTATCGGTAGCGGTTATGCTGCTGAAATGGGTCTAGAATACGTACATTAGTTTAGTTTAGGAAATAAAATAAACTAATTAAAGAAATTTTATCCGTCATAGCATGGACTCGCCTCCGTTTGTCGATGCCGAGGAGGTTCTTGTTGGTCCGGACGAGGCGGTTTGCCCTCGGAAGAGGGTGACCCGTCCTCGAGAGGAGGTTCGAGAGCGATGCGTCACGGCCGATCGACGTCGCCAGGAGGAGATGATTTGGGAGGCTCCTCCCAACTGGGACCCTAGGGTCCTTAAGTGGGACCCAGATCACCACATTTCGATCAAAGGGTGGCGCCTCATCGTGAGTTTTCCACGATTTCGTTTCGTTCTCTTCTCTTTTGTTTCTTCTCCTTTTTAAACCATAACCGTTTTTTTATTTCTATTTTTTTATTTAGAGTGAGCCTGTCATGCATTTGTACGGCTCTAGTGACCTCCGAGCCCGTTTTGAGAGTTTGCCCGAGGTGGCAAAGGAGATTGTAGCACTTTCTGGGATTGACTCCCAACTGGCAGCTCCTCGGGATTTATCGAGCCAGTCTACACCGTCAGCTTTCCTCCGTGGATTGCTGGAGTTTTGGTGGGATTCCACCAACACTTTCCACTTTCCATGGGGAAAGATGACGGTTACCCCTTTCAATTCCTCTATGATTACGGGTTTTCCTTTCGGAGGTGAGCCTGTAGTTATAGAGCTCGTTAAGGGGTCAGACGAGAGATTGCGCGACCTTGTGGGGGACCGTCTTGCGTCGGCCCTTCACGTGTACGCGCAATCTTGTCCGTACTCGGTTCTTGCCTACGAGTTGTCGGCCGACGAGCTTGACCGGCAGTGTACACCTGAGCAGCTGGCTCGAATATACATTGCCCATGTTCTTTCCGTCACCATCTTGAGTGATCGAGGAGAGCGTTTCGCCATTGGATTCCGCGGAAGCTACTGAGGTGCCTCGGATCTCGCTTACATGGCATGGTCGTATCCTTGAGGTACATGTTTTAAGCTTTTTTCGGTTATTACTTTCATTTTTTCCTTTAGGCTTATCTTTTCTCGATTTCAGGCTTGGGGATACTCGTACATGCCTTTCTTAGCCCCTAGGGTGCTTGGGGCTACTCGTTTTCCTATTTGCCATCGATTGGTCGAGATTAAGAGGAGACGAGCTACTTTTGCCGGCGACTTTCGCCAGAGGATTCTTTCGTCGACTCGTGCGTCGGTGAGTATTCCAACTACATGTTCTCTTTTCGTTTTTTTATTTTATTCATTTTCTAACTATTTTTCATGTGGTTGTGTTTTATCGATCGATCTCCGTCCTTGGAGTTTAATCGTCGGAATCCCTGAGGCTATCCGGTTTGGCATGGTTCGTTACCGTTTCTGGGCCCTCTATACGGGACTCTCGGTGTTCCAGAGGACCGACGCTTGGTTTTTAGGCGAGAGTGTTCTCTGGCAGCTTTCGACCGAGGAGCATTTGGTTCCTGCGGATCCCCCAATCCGGATGCTGTGTCCGGACATGCTGTCTACCGAGGATCGAGCTCAAGCGATCCTTGGTTATCCAGCGGAGCAGCTGGTGCTGCCGGATGCTTCTTATCCGGCTTTTATAGCATCCAGGCTGACTTCTTTTCCGGCCTTTGTTCTGGTTAGTACTCTAACTCTCTTTTTTTCGTGTTTCCATTTATTTTTCGGAATTTTGACCCTTTTATCGTTTTTTTGTCACATGTATTTTTAGTGGGTCGAGCTAGGTGGTTGGGTGCCTCCTACAGCGGAGATCACGTATACCAATGCTGTCGGATCGGTAATTCGTGAGACCCTTCCAGCGGTCGAGGATGACGAGGGGATACCGTTCGTACCTGAGACGGTTGAGTCGGTATGTCTTTTATGTATATGTACTTAAATAATTCTATTTATTTTTTTGTTTCATATACATTTGTTTACTATCTGTCCTTGTATTCTTGGAACAGGTTCCGCGGGAGACCGTGAACGGCATGGTGAGGACTTTACGTGCTTTCCGAGCTGCTTATCGGAGAGCCCTCGTGACTTTGTCATGCCGTGATCATAGGATGATCGTGGTAAGTTTTATTTCTTTTTTCTTTGCAACGAAGTTATTACATTTTATGTACTAATCTTCGTTTTGAATATTGCAGGATGTGCAACAACCTTCTAGTAGTCGCCGAGCACCCTGATTCCTCTTGTACACAAATATTATATATTTTTTTAGGAAACTTATGTATATATATATTTTTTTTGTATATATGACACATTTGTATATATGTCATTATTATTATTTATTATTATTTTTTGTTTCCATGTGTACATTAATGCGAAAAATTTTCGAGGGAGGGAAAGGGTTCCAGACTTACCCCCCTCGAAAAAATAAACAAACTCAAAAAAATAAGGCAAAAAGAAGGAAAAATAAAAAAAGAAAATATAAAAAAGAAAATAAAGAAATAGGAAAATAATAATAAAGAAAATAAAAAGAAAAAGAAAGTACGAAAATAATGAGGAAAGAAAAAAAGGAAATAAAAAAAATAAGAAAAGAAAATAATAAAAGAAAATAAAAAGAAAATAAGAAAGTAGGCAAGAAGAGGGACACAAAGTGTTAGAAGGCAAGCGTATGATTCGTCTTAAGATCTCGTGAATATTCCGTCATTAAATGAGCCAAAATACGGAAATTAACCCAACTTACATGTCGCGTCAGGGGAGTCGCACGCAACTGCGTGAGTTGCGCGCGCATGTAATACCGTTGCGCGCGGGTGGCGCGCGCAACTCAGGAGTTGCGCGCGCCACCTGTCAGTGAACTTTCCTTTAAGCCGAATTCAAAATTTGCCCCTCTTGGGTCTATTTAAACGTGGTTTTGTGTAGGCTTTTGATCCTCTCGCATTCATTCGCTTAGTAACATAAGAAACTAAAAAGAATTAATCTCTCTAAACTCTTATACTCTCTCTCTTTTTTTGAACAATGGTGAAGACCTTTGAACAACGTTTGAAGCAATGGGTCACTTCCCTTTCAACCGAGGACAAACTAGCTTTCAAAATTTACCACTTGGACCCTTTATTGAATTATATGCAATTAGTGGTTACCTTTGATTTTCTTCATGCCGCAGTCAACCATTGAGACTCTAACCACCATCTTTTCTTGTTTAGAGGGGACGAAATTGTCCCCCTTCCTGGTGAGTTCGAGGCCTTGCTAGGTTTCCCTACAAACACTCTCCCTGTGACTTATTCGCCTACCTTGTCGGATCCCAAACCTATATTCCAAAGATTTTTTGGTTTGTATGACAATGATATGACCAACATAGGAACTGAAGAAGGCGTGAACTTAATTCAATTTATTGAACACTTCGTCACTCCTCGTGACAACATGACTAAACAACGCTTTAAAATTCGTGCTTTATGTTGTTGTCTTGTTGTTAATTGTTTACTTAGGACAGGCAAAGAATACAGAGATTATTCGATAGTGTCCATAGTAGAGCAAATAGAGGGATGTCATTCACCCGCTCCTTTGGTTTTGGCGGAAACCGTTCTGTGCTTGAATCGCCTTAGAGGAGATCCTAACAAAAACGGTTTCAGGGGAAGTCCACTCCTATTAGACGTACGTTTTTTTTTCGGCGTTTATCAGCGCAAGTTAAGAAGTTGCGCTGGCATGACCAGCGCAATATTTTTTTGTTGCACGTGGAGGGTGCGCGCAACTAGTTTAGTTGCTCGCGCCACCTGCTTGTGTAAAAAATCGCAAAGTAATTTTTTTTCTTTTTTTTTTTCGGATTTGGCTCATGGAGCATTTGCGAATTGTTAATCAGCCTCAAAACCTTGAGGCTAATGGAGTAAAGACATTCCCTGGCTGTCGAATCCTTTATAAGCATAAGAACGAAGAGGAATGGACGTCGTTTCACTGTCATGGGATTTCTAACATACGGTTTGTGATTCCTTGGTGGAACATAAATAGTATGATTGGAAATAGTCTCAATTTCCCTTACATTAGGCTTTTAGGCCTATCTAGTACTACTTATATTTTTCCTTGTGGGGTGATGAGACAATACGGGATGAGGCAATTTATTCCCCCGCAAGATTGTGATGCCCCTAAAGATGTGATCTTTAAACCCGAAAGAATTGCTCGTTGGATGGAATATTGGTCAAGTCTTCCTAAGTGGGTAATACAAAATCCTCCCGCGTGTATCAAATTATCTTCCTTTTACAAGGCTTAGATGAATGCGGCGGATAAGGGTGAATTAAACAAGGGTCGATCTCAACTTTAAGCCACCACCGCTCGTAATCCACCTAAGCCTTTGATGCATTCAACCACTACTACTCCTCCTAGTGGCCAAAACAAAGGCGTGAGAAGAAAATTAGACTTCTCATCCCCTAAGGCTCGTTCGAAGGAAACAAAAATGAAAGCTCCCTCCAAACCCGCGCAACAAGGTATGAAAGTCAAAGAACCTTCACCAAATACTTGCAAGAAAGCTCCAATAGTCAAAGGGAAAGGAAAAAAGGTTGCAAAGGCCCCAATCCCTAAATTGAAAAACAATGTTTGGGTGAAGAAGAAGAATGTAGGGGAAAGCTCCAAGGTTTCTGAAAATGTTGCGATGGAAACTCCTCCTCCGTCATCTGTGACAATCGAGGAAATAGTAAAACCTTAGGGTGTTACACAATTTTATCATTAGTTTTTTTTCGAATAAAGTGTAATCACTACTATGTTTTTTTTTTCATTTACTATCTAGTTCGATAATGTCTCTCTTTTGAATTTTGAATGAAATAAAATGAGATTTATATTTTTATATTTTGATATGACCGAATCATAAAGATTGCCTACGTATTCGCATTACGAAATCAGGTCTTTGCGTAATTCTATTTTTTTATATTATTATGTATTTTTTTTTATTTTTTCTTTAATCTCTTATATAGAAATTAAATGAAAAAATTAATCAAACCTTGTTTAAAAGAATTAAATCAAAGTTTAATTTTTATTTCCGAGTATATGTTATATTTAAGAAACACCCTTATTTTACCGTAAGTAGAAATCGCAACTTCATTCAACTGCGAAAATTCGGCTTCGCAGTTCGTCATCAGGTGGCGCACGCAACGTCTGGAGTTGCGCGAGCCTGTCGTGCGTAACAAAATCAGTTGCGCGCGACACCAGTGCTACGAATGTCGAAAAAAAAATTTCTTTAAAAAAATCGTATTGTTACCCCCCCAAGTGTGAATATTTTTTCGTGATGTTCGAAAAAATTTGAACACTTAGAACGGTTTTTTATTTCTAAATTACCCCCCCAAGTGTTATGTATTTTACCGTGTTATTCGGTAAAATGCATAACACTTAGAATCTTTCAATTGAATGCTTAATTAAAAATGGTTGTATGAGTGAACGAGTTTTATCCAGATTTCATATGTAATATTTCTTAAGGCGATCAATGTTTATTAATTGCCGAATTTCATCTCCTCCAATATCCATTAATCTAACGGCTCCTCCTGATAGGATTTCAATTACGCGGTAGGGACCTATCCAATTAGGTTTGAATTTCCCTCTTTGATCGGTTAGTGGACCCCTAACCTTCTTTAGTACAAAGTCACCTTCTTTTATATTTCTAGGCTTTACTCTTTTATTGAAATGACGCGCAATGCGCCTTTGGTAGACTTGTACATGATGCAAAGCTCTTAATCGTCGTTCATCGAGGAATAAAAGCTCTTCATACATCGCTCTTACCCATTCAGCTTCCGGTAGCTTACTTTCAAGTACGATGCGTAGGGATGGTATTTCCAGTTCGATTGGTTGAACTGCGTCCATTCCGAAACTAAGGAGTATGGAGTTACTCTTATTGATGTCCGTATAGACGTTCTATAACCCCATAATGCAAAGTGTAGTTTATTCGGCTAGTCTTTGTAATTTTCTGCCATTTTCTTAATGATGACTATTATATTTTTATTTGCCGACTCTACAATTTCATTCATTTGAGGTCTGTATGGGGATGAGTGATGATGTTTTACTTTATAACGAGTTAAGAAGGTCTCGACTTCAGCTTTGAATTGATATCTCTGATCACTAATTAGTTCACGTGAAACTCCATATCTACAAAATATGTTTCGTTCGAGAAACTTTGCGACATGTTTAGAAGTGATATTCACGTAAGAAGCAGCCTCAATCCACTTAGTAAAGTAATCAATGGCAACTAATACGTACTCATGCCCTCCTGATCCTGTTGGAGAGACTTTTCCAATTATGTCAATTCCCCAAGTCGAAAAAGGCCAAGGGGAAATGAGATTGTATAGTTCGGATGGTGGAAGGTGTTGTAAATTGGCGAACATTTGGCACTGTGGACATTTTTTAACATATTGTATGCAATCATGTTCCATAGTGGACCAATAGTACCCTTGTCGTGAAATTATTTTTGAAAGCATTTTACCATTCATGTGAGGTCCACAAACACCTTTGTGAGTATTTTCCATAAGGCGTGTGGCTTTCGGTTGGCCTATATATAGTAAGCTTTGACCATTAGGTCCTTTTTTGCATAATTGACCATTTATTAGACCATATTGGGCCGCAAGTGTTCTTAAGGCTCGTTGGTTTTTCGATGAAGTATTTTCGGGATATGTGCCATGAGTAATATATTGGAGGATATGATCATACCAAGGATTGTCTCCTTCAATGTCATTTATTTCCTCTATTGCGTTGCAATACACTCGTTCTTCTCTTCTATCAACGCATAATGGCATCATATTTAAGTGATCTGGAATGTTGATCATTGAGGCTAATTTTGCCAGCGCATCGACAAATTGATTGTCATCCCTTGGGAGATATTTAAAATCAATATGTTCAAAATGCTCGATGAGTTTCTCTAGGTGTGCATGGTATAATATCATTATGGAGTTCTTTATTTTCTCCATTTTTTAATATATGATTTATAATCAAACTGGAGTCTCCATATACCTCTAATTTTTGCACACCTATGCTAGCCGCTGGTTCTAGTCCAATAATGCACGCCTCACATTTTGCGGCATTATTAGTAACCTCAAAGTCTAATTTAACAGAGATTGGAGTATGTGCTCCCTCGGGATTTATGAGTAACACTCCTACGCCACATCCTTTTTTATTGGACGCACCGTCGAAGTACATTACCCATTTGTCATCTTGTGTCATGAGAATCTCTTCATCCGGAAGATGAGTAGTTTCTGCACGACTTGTTTGAATTGGATGTTGCGCCAGAAAGTCGGAAATTCCTTTTCCTTTCATTGATTTTTTAGGAATATATTTTAGCTCAAATTCAGCCAACATCACTAACCACTTAGATATCCATCCTTGTATGGGTGGTTGTTCAAACAAATACTTTACCGGATTTTGTTGAGAAATCACATGAGTAGTGTGTGGTAACATATAATGTCGTAACTTTTTGGTTGCCCACACTAATGCTAGGCTTGTCTTTCCCAAAGTGCTAAATTTTGTTTCGTATTGGATGAATTTCTTACTTATATAATATATTGCACATTTGACTTTTTCTACCTCTTGTGCTAACATGGCGCCTGTGGCTGTGTCTGTAACTGTAAATTATAGCCTAAGAGGTAGTGTGGGTACTAGTGGTGCTAAAATTGGTGGACTTTTGAGATAATCTTTTATTTTCTCAAAGGTCTTTTGGTATTGATTGTCCCATTCATGTTTCTCCTCTTTTTTTCAATTTTTTAAATATTAGCTCACAAGTCATAGTCAATTTGTTGATAAACCGACTAATGTATTGTAATTTGCCAAGGAATCCCCTAATTTCTTATTCTGTTTGAGGGGGAGTCATATCAACAATTGCCTTTATTTTAGAGGGATCGATCTCGATGCCACGTGTGCTTTCTACGTATCCGAGTAACTTACCAGAAGTTACTCCGAAGGCGCATTTTTGTGGATTCAATCGCATTTTATATTCTTTTATGCGAGTGAAAAATTTGCGTAAAGATTTTATATGTCCCATTCTATCTTTGGACTTTACGATCATATCATCCACATACACTTCTATTTCTTTATGCATCATATCGTGCAAAAGAGTCGTAGCCGTTCTTTGGTACGTAGCTCCTGCATTTTTTAAACCAAATGGCATGACTGTGTAGCAATACGTACCCCAAGGGGTAATAAAACATGTCTTTTCTTCATCTTCTTTTGCCATTAAAATTTGGTTGTAACCTGCGTATCCATCCATAAAGGATAACATCGCATGTTCAGCCGTGTTATATACCAATATATCAATATGTGGTAGAGGAAAATCGTCTTTAGGGCTAGCTTTATTAAGATCCCTAAAGTCGACACACATGCGAACTCGTCCATCCTTTTTAGGGACAGGAACGATGTTCGCTACCCATTCTGGGTAATTACATACGCGAATAAAACCGGCGTCTAACTATTTTTGTATTTCTTCTTTTATTTTTGATGCGACATCAAGTTTCATTCGTCGAAGTTTTTGTTTTACTGGTTTAGAAGTAGGGTTCAAGGGAATGGTATGTTCCGTGATTTCCCTATCTATTCCAGACATGTCCTTGTATGACCAAGCAAACATGTCTTCGAATTCTTTGAGCGTCGATATGAGGGTCGATCGCTTTTTCGAATTTAGAGTTAAGCCAATTTTGACTTCTCTCTTATTTTCGTTAGTTCCTATATTAACTATTTCAGTTTCTTCAACGATAAGGTTCTTTTGTTCTCGTTCAATCATTAGTTCAACCAATTTATTAATGTTATAATTTTCATTAGATTGATTGTTATAGAATTCGAAAGATTCAAGAGAAGGCATATACTAAAAAATAGAGCTCATATTATTAAAATCAAAAGAGAGTACATCAAGAGAAGAATCCTTTTTGGGATCTTTGCCCTTAGAACTAGAAAATAAAGACTCAGTAATGGCCACAAGGCCTAAATTTTCAGCTTCCCTAGAGTCTATAATATATTCATCATCCGATTCTTCAAACATCTTCCCTTCGCCTGTGAGGATTTCCAGTTTATCGCCTTTGTGATTGATCCATTTGAAAGATTTCCTCCATCCATGCTCAAAAGTTTCGTTTGAAGGGGTGATCAATGAGGTTGGGTCAAACGCTTCATCTTGAATGGCGTTTAAATTGGTCATTGTTGCGACATGATTTTGCTCTAGTCCAAATAGCAAGTTAAATGCATACCCATCATAGCACCCTAGAGTTGGGTGTTTTGATTTAACGATACTAAGATCGTCATCCAAGAAGTAGCAATCATGAAATATTTCAAATGCAGGCTTCTTGATTCCTTCCAAAACTAAGGGTTCCAAAAAGTCGTAGCATGGGTAATCTTCTCCCTCCCTAATGAATTGTCCATTCAGGGTTTGTTGATAGGATGGGAGTAAAGTGATTATCCCTTTCTTATTATTGTCTCTACGTGCTTTGTTTTTTGCATCGTGAGACTCCAATTCTTCTTTGGTTGGTTTATATCCCAATCCAAAGGAGAAGCTTTTCTTTGGGATAGGAAGTAAGAGAGTTTTCTTCATTCCTATTCCTAAAGGCATCCCAGGAAAGTAACTACTCTTGAGCAAGATGTTGTTTACTATCCGAGTGGAATATGGATCAAGCTTGAATGGTTCTTCCAAGTCTTCTTCCATTTATTAGCTCCACGGTAAATCCCCACATGTCCTCTTCATCATTATTATGGTTTATTTATAAGAGTGATTGATCATTTATTGCTATTTTGAGTGGAGAAACATGTATAGTCATAGGAAGCCCTTGATAGTTCAACCTAATCATTTGATGAAGTGAGGATGGTATTGCACCAACCTCATGTATCCAAGGACGTCCAAGTAAAAGGTTGAATGTAGGTTTTATGTCCATAATATGGAATTCAACCATCTTTTGAATTGGGCTTATGGTAATTGGTAGCTTAACAGTTCCACACACCGATCTTCTCGAATTGTCATAGGCCCTAATGCTTTGTTTTGTTGATTGGAAATCTTTTTCTGGATTTAGGCCTAAGTATTTTTCCGTTCGTAATGGGCATACGTTTACAGCCGACCCATTATCTACCAAAGTTAGAGGGATATTGTATCCCTTGCATCCCATAGTTAAGTATAACGCATTGTTGTAGGTATTGTCTTTTAAAGGCAAATCATCATTAGTGAAAACGATTGACTTGTCGGATTTCTCGCTAGTAAGCAAGCTAACGAGGTCCTGAGGGGTTGTGTCTGTGCTTACAGACAAAGCCGTTAGAGCGTTCATGAGAGAATTCCTATGTTCTTTAGAAGTACTTAGGAGTTCCCAAATGCTAACATTCGCCTTGGATTGGCGAAGTTGTTTGACCAATGGATCTTTTACCTCAAGTGAAGGTGGTATTTTATTTTGTATTTGACCTTGAGTTTGATTTTGTGTGGTCGAAGATCCATTTGGTGGTGGTGCTTAGGGGTGAAACAAACTCGGTTTAAAACCGAACCAAACCAAAAACCAAACCGAATAACAAATATGGTTCGGTTTTTTTCGAAAGTGGTTCGGTTTCGGTTTGTAAAATCAAGAAACCGAAATTAAATGGTTCGGTTTCGGTTTCGGAAAATGAAAAAACCGAAAAACCGAAACCAAATCGAATTTTAGGCCCAACCCAAAAAACCCTTGCCCAACTCTACAAACTATATATTGCGAAAAAAAACCCTAGCTGTAAAAAAAAAACCCAACTCTCAGCCTCTTTCTCTCTCCTCTTTTTGTTCTGAGTTTCTGCCCTTTCTCTCTCCTTTCCTCTTCTCTTCTTTGCTCTTTCTCTCTCCTCGTCGATCTCTTCTTTGTTTTCACTCTCCTCTTTTCATTTCCTCTTTCTTGTCGTTCTCCTCGCCAGCATTATCGAACACTATCAACAAATTTGCTTTCAAATTCGCCCGCTTCACCATTAACGAACACATCAACTAATTTCAAGGTTTTAATTTCGAACACCCATCAAATAAAGGTTTTTCATGTTAAATTCGACCTTGAAAACTCTAGATCTAGAATTTTCATGGTCGAATTTGAACTTTAAAACCCCAAATCCGACATTTTATGTGGTGGAATGTGAGGTATATGTCTTTTTTTATTTCTTTCTTTTAAGTTGGCATGTGAGTGTCTAGATTTGTCTTCATAGTGGACATAGTCTATGCAATTCAAGTAATTAAATTTGAAGCAGATTAGACTAGCAAACATAATACAATTGCCTTTGATTATAATATACAAAAGTCAGCAAAGTAGTGAATAATTAGTAATAGAAACCTTTGAAAAAGTGAACACAATCTGCCTTAAAATTTGAATCAGCACAATATCTTCATCGTTAGGGCTAAATATTTGATTTTTATTGCTTAGTGACATGCTAGGGTTTGTTATTAATCTTGTTAGTATCATGCCTAAGATCTGGCTATTATGATTTTACATGATTATTTTAATTATAATTTGTTATTATAATTTTATGATTTGTTATTATTATTATTGTTGCTTGATATTTATTATTTATTGCTTGATCATACCTTTTATGAATGTTTAAAGGGAATTGGTACTTGTAATCACGCTTAATAAGATAATTAATAATCTTGTTTAGGGTTAATTTGATTATAATTCAAGTGATCGCCAATAATAGTTTATTTGTGCATTAATATTCAACCAACATAGATTAAACAGGTTTAGGGTAATCCTATTGATTGCATGTTAGTCAGAAAGCGCACATGAATACGGTCAGAAGAAAGTAGAGGCCTATTATTAGGGAAGGTTCAATCTCTTTTAGGTTGGATTTGTACCTTCATCCCCGAACCCTATTTGGTTCAAGACCTTATGGAGTTGACGATCTCTTGGATCGTTAAGGGGTGTAACCTTCACCTCGTGAACGGTTTACAAGCTCCTTAAAAAACTTGTTTGCGACTCTTTTGCTCTATCTTCTTTCCCTTTGGACGCCACCGTACTTTAGTGTATGATCACAGTGGGGTTCAAGCTAGGAGATTAACGCTTGAAATATTCCCTACAGTTTTTGGCGACTCCGCTGGGGAGGATTTCTATTTTAATTCCTGAATTTGTATCGGCAATGATTTAGAATGAGTGGATGAGACTCGAAACGTTTTAAGTATTTCATGTGCGTAATTTTGATTAACATTATTGTCATATGCATAAAAAGATCTCATTGGCAAGACCATCCGTAATGAGTTAAAAACATAGGATTTTACACGTAGGAAATTTGAGAAATATCTTTCATAACTAGGACCGAAATAACACTGCGCGAAACTGGAAAATTTTATCGAGCACAGAAAGCTGCTGAGGCATGTAGGAATTAGCGTCAGCGAACAGAAGCTGGCGCCAGACATTTAACTGTAGCGCCAGACGACAGCTCTGTCGTCAGGCGCTACAGCTAAATCCTGGCGCCAACCTCTGTTTGCTGGCGCCAAATTCTTCCAATACCGAGCCAGAAATATGCGTTCTAATTTCGACCAGTTTTTTCGTATTGTTTGCTCGATCCTGATTGAGTTTTTCTCACTTTTCTGAAACCCATATGTGTTCTACATATGGACATAACCCTCTGGGAATTCATGCTCCATCTACCTGATTGAACGCTCTGAGAAACAAAGGGTACATCCGAGAATGTTGAATTCACCAAACCATGGAAGCGAGTTTTTTCTAAAACTCGCGGTGTCCCATCCACTCGTGCCAACCCTTCACGGTTAGGCTTCCACGCGGTGCATCCGGACAATTAACCATGGACCCTCTATTGACTAAACCATATCCCGAACTTTAGAGAACTAGAGCCATGGTTAGGTTGCAAACTCATTGCATCATATTGTGCCTACTTGACTAATTGTGCATTATTTGTTGTGCATATACTATGTTTTCTTAACCGTTTGTTTGACTTGTGTCGAGATTAAATAAATTAATGACTTAAAGAACTTTGCCTAATCAATTAATTAATTAATTTGAATAAATAAAGTCTAATATTTTAACCAGAATTGACCTAGTACGACTTTAGGCATACCCCTGTTGATTAATAACACCGAAAAAGTCTCAGATTGAATCTCCAGCATTGGCGCCAAAGTCTGAACTGTAGCGCCACTTTGTGGAGTGTGGCGCCTGGCGACAGCTCTGTCGTCTGGCGTTACACTACACAGTGCGGCGCCAGTCCTATCGTTTTGGCGACAGTTTGGTTTATTGCTCGAGTCATCACCTTGTGTCTAATTAACCTGTTTACTAGTTAATTCAGTTAAATATTATACCTTGTTAAGTCATCAATTGAGTCTAGTCACATAGTCTAGCCACATGGTCATGACACGAGTCTAACATATCACCTACACTCACTAGTCTTAGCACACACTTTGAGTACATATCGCCATGACCATGTCTTAGGTTCATGCATGAGTCAGTCTTTCCGTCATTTGAGTTGGGGGTACATTCTATTCCTAATTCTTCATATCCCTCCATCTACATCATTTTCCTTCACATTCTATTCCAATATTTCTTCACTTCCTCCATCCATTGCATGTTGAATAAAGTTTGAGTCAAATAATTAACAATGAATATCCCCAAATTCCTTTTCCACAGTACTTGGTCGAGGAAAGAAGGGCGATTAATCAAGGACAACACCTTTGTTCAGGTCTCGCTTTTTGATAAACCGATTCGTCAAAGGAGGAAGGCTAAAAAGGTAATGGTAAGTCAAGAAGAGGTCAATGAACTTAGGAATCAATTGAATGACGTGACTGAAGTGTTAAAGGCTTTAACCCTCAAAATTGATGACCCTGTGAAACAACAACAAATGAACCTTATGCAAGAAAGTTTGAGCAAGCTATCTAGTGACTATAAATTTCAGGGCATTAATTCACAAGGGGTCTCGCTGGACAAGGAACTTCTTCCGCATAAGTTCAACACCACTGACATCCCTAAATTCAAGGCAACAGATAACCCTTACTTCCATCTAAGAGCTTTTGAAACTATAATGAACATTAAGGGTATCGATAAGAAGGTTTTCCCCTCTCTGTTCTCACTATCTCTTGAGACCATTTGCCAACAATGGTTCTTTTCTCTTGACAAAGAGAAAACCTCTTCTTGGGAGTCCATAGCAAACGCTTTCATAGATAGATATAAGTGCAACATCCATGACGAAACAGACCATAGACAACTCGAGATGTTAAAACAAAAAGAAAACGAAGGGTTCACCTCTTTCTTCAACAAATGGAGGGAAACTTCCGCTAATATGGTCAAGGCTCCTATCGAAAAAGAATCTGTGAGGATGTTTATCAAGAATCTCCAAGGGAAGTATTCAAAGCACTTAAAGTACCAACACAACTTGAATACTTTCAAGGTTGTCTATAATATAGGCATTGACATTGAAGATGACCTCCTGAAAGATAATAATGCGAGAGCAAAGAAGAACGACCATCCTTCTTCTTCTTCTCCCATTAATGAGGTACATACCATGAACACCTCTAAATCACGAATCCAAAGGTCAAAAAGGGTGTTCACTCCACTTGGTATAAGCTATGAACCAAATTTCGAGAAGTTACACCACAAAGGACTAGTCATGCCCATAGGGCCTATCAAAGATCCAATTCCAGAAGCCAGGCCACCCAAGTGGGACCCTAATAAGCATTGCAAATATCACCAAGGAAAGGGTCACGACACTGAGGAGTGTTGGAAACTCAAAGAAGCTATTCAAGATCTGATCGATAACAATGAAACTCCCGAGATTCTAGCCATCGAAGAAGATCAAACATCCTTCGATCCATCACTTCTTATCACACCTGTAGGAGAGCCCATGATCGAGACAGCTTATATAACCTCTCTCGATGAAGTGGCCATGATTGGGGAGGATGAAAGTCTTTTCTTAGACAATACCAAGGAAGACTCGTCAAGTCTAAAAGAGGACGTTCGAAAATTGCAAGATGTCGTTGCCATGCTCTTGAATGTGGTAGAAGGACTAACAAATCGGGTGATGGTCATCGAACAAAATTCTCGCCAAGGGTTTAATGAGGAACTCAATGCTCCTAAGCCACGGGAAAAATGGACCATTGAAGAATACACACCAATAGGAATGACTTACAATGAAGCTTTTGACTGTCTTCATGATCAAGGTCATATTCACTCCATTGGTCCCAGTCAAGACCCTCCATCTGAAAAACGTTTTCCCAATTGGGATCCAAATTCCTATTGTCGATACCATAAAGGTCGCGGTCACACTACTGAAAAGTGTCTCGCCCTCAAGGATCGTGTTCAAGACTTCATGTTGAGTCACTTAAGGTTTTGAGTGATGACAAACAGCTGACTAGCTGGTTCTTGTTGGTTTTATATCATATCAACTGACATTTTGAACAGGAACAGCTATCCCAAGTACTTGAAGCAATATGAAGTCCTTTTGAATCAAAGCATTCAAGAAATATGTATCAGAATGTTCTATCAAGGAAGGCCGTCAAGACTTGAAGATTATGAAGTCTCTCAGATTAGGATAGTTAATCTTTGTAGTCTTTATAATGTTAAGTGTGCATGGATGTTTGTACGTAAGCTATCTGTATCCCTTACTTAGAATATTTAGTGTTGTAGAGATCAGGAAAAGTTGACCTGATCTCTAGGACACTAACAGGTTAGGAAACAGCTGCTTCGTAGCTTGTTTCATGAACCTGGACATTAGTTCAGTAAATATTTTCTGGAATATATATTTCCTATCCTTAGAGAATATTTACTAAACTAATTGATTCAGTTTATGCAGAGTTGGAGATGAACTATTTCGCATATAACTTAGAATATATTATTCTACCCATTTATGGAAAGTAGAATAATATCTTAGAATATCTCTTATTTACAAAATAAAAGATATTCTATTTACCTAAGTTATGATCTGAAAAGATCACGAAAGAATTCATCTCCCAACCTTATAAAAGCATAAACTCGATCAGAATTTCGAGTGAGCTTTTCTGAAAAACTTCTCTATCTTTGAAAGCTCGAAATACACTCTAAGGGAAATAGTTAGTTCATCTCTTACAAACTATTTATGCACACAGTAAGGATTGTTTTGTAATTATCTCTTGTAAGCTTTGAGTGGAAGCATTTAAAGGGAAACAAAGGGTTTGTATTGAATCACTAAGAGGTTAGTGATTGGGTAGCATTTACGAGTGTGAGTGCAAGTGCTTGTGAGTTCAAGTGCGAAGTGACACCTAGAGTTAGGTGTGGGGATCACGAGTGTGATCATTTGTAATTGCTTTTGTTTTTCAGAGTTGATTAATAAAAGTAATTAGGGTAGTGGAGGACGTAGGCTCAGAGTTGAGCTGAACCTCGTTAAATCTTTGTGTTGATTATTTATTGAATTTTCTGTTTCCGCTGCAGGACCAGTTCATCACCTGGTCCCCCTACATAAATAGAGAAGAAAATCCAATAATTATTAACACTGCCCTGTACTCAATTCAACCCCCCCCCTTCTTGAGTACCAGCTGCACTTTCAATTGGTATCAGAGCCTCGGCTTCTTGTAAGGGTAACACCTAGAGAAGTAGATCATGAGTACTCAGGAAATGAATGCTATGGGATATGACAACAAGACACCAAAGTTCAATGGGAAGAACCATGCATGGTGGAAGAACAGAATCAAGAACATCATCATTGGCATTGATTATGAATGCTGGTTGGTTGTTAAGAATGGTCACTTGACCATTGAGAAGTCTGATCCAGAAGGGAAGCTAGTCCCAAAGACTGAAGATGAATACATCTCCACTGATTACAAAAAGCTGGAGAAAAATGCTAAGGCTATGTCGATACTGCAACAGGCCATTGCTGAGAATGAGACAAACAGGATCTCAGCATGCACTACTGCCAAGGAGATCTGGGATACCCTTGAACTTGCCTTTGAGGGTACCAGTGAGGTAAAGAGGTCTAAAATTGATTTACTTATGTCAAAATATGAATCTTTTAATATGTTTAAGGATGAAGATATTAATACTTGTTTTGGTAGATTCATGACTATTGTAAATGATTTAAAATCTCTTGGTAAAAGCTTTACTGATGAAGATCTTGTTAGAAAGATTTTGAGAAGTTTGACAGGTGAATGGACTCCCAAGGTTACAGCCATTTATGAAGCAAAGGATCTTTCAATTCTTTCAGTTGAACAGTTGATAGGCTCCCTCATGACCCATGAAATGCTGGTTGGATCTAAGTCAGAGAAGGTACCAGCAAAAGGAATTGCTCTAAAGGGAACAGTCGAAGATGAGGATGATGAGATAGGAATGATGGCTAGAAGGTTTGAAAGAAGTTTCAGAAACCAGAAGGGAAAATTCATCAAGGGTAAGTTTAATAATGCATCAAATAAAAAATCTAACAACTTCTCTGCAACAGGATGCTTTAAGTGTGGTGAGAAGGGACACCTTGTGAAGAATTGTCCTCAATGGAAGGACAACCAGTCCAAGGAAGCAGACAAGATGGCCTACAAAAAGGCCATGGTTGCTGCCGTCTGGGGAGATACAGACAGTGATGAAGAGGGAGATAATTCAAGTCAGTCAGATGTATGTATGACAGCAATACTGAATCAGAGTTCAGAAGAAGGTACCAGGAACAGCAAAGGAACTAGCTCAGATGTCCACTGCCTCATGGCAAAGAAGCACCCCTTGGATCAACATCAGGTAAACATTGATCAGATCAAAAAGGATATGCTCTTTTATGATAGTGAAAACTTGATGGAATGTGCTAGTAGTGCTTTAGATCAATGTTTAGAACTTGGAATTGCTTATCATGATTTTAAGAGAAAGTTTAAAGAAAAGTCTAAAGAATATGATATTGCTAATTCAAGTTGTGATTTGTTGGAAAGTGTCTGTGCTAACTTGAAGCAGGAAGTGGCTGAACTAGAGATTGCTTTAGATCAAAGCAAACTTGAAATTCAGAGAATAAAATCTGATATGGGTTTGTGTGATGACAGTGATGATGAATGTGAGAAACAGTTTACAAGTTGTGTCATTAACGTACTTGATTATAGTGATGATGACTTGTACGACTTTGATAGTATAAAATCTAGGGCAAGTGTTCTAAATAGGTCTAAACTGTTAGAAGGATTCAACTTGTTAGTTGATGATGTAGAGAAACTATATAAAGCATATGTCCTAGTTAAGGACAGCAAAAGTACTGGTTCTGAAACTGTTTCTAGTAATATGCATGATGAATGTGAAGCTAAAATTTATAGCTTGCAGGTTGAGTTAGCCCAGCTTAGAAAGACTAATTCATGTGATTCTGTAGTTTTGCATGATTCAAGTATTTCAAAATTGCAAGCTGAGCTTGAAAGAGCTAAGCTTGACTTTGAGATAGTTGTTGACCAGAATTTATCCCTGCATGAGAAAATGAACTTAAAGGACAGAGAGTTCATAGAATTTAAGAAGAGAATGGATAAAGTCCTCCAATCCCAGAACTCATTGAACCAGTTAACCTTAACTGCTGGAAACAGTGGTAGAAGGGGACTTGGTTATACTGGGAAGGGGAACAGGAGGAACTGGTCTCCCAGAGATACTACATGGTTACAGGAGTATAAGAAAGGTAAGTATGTCTTAGCAAAAGACATGCATGTGTGCTATCATTGTGGCAAGAATGGCCATAAGAAATATGAGTGTAAAAACAGGAAAAGTAGATTGGATAAAAATGAGAAAAATGTTAAACAGATTTGGGTTAGAAAAGACTTGCTTGAATCTGTTGTTGGAAAGGGACCCAAAAAGATTTGGGTTCCTAAAGCTAACGTTTGAATTTTTCCTGTGCAGGCTGAAGTGAGAGACAATACCTACTGGTATTTGGACAGTGGCTGCTCAAGACACATGTCAGGGGATAGGAAACAGTTTCTCTCACTTACAGCTCATGAAGGGGGAAAGGTGACTTTTGGTGATAACAGCAAAGGTACCATTCTTGGAATTGGTAAGGTTGGTAAGTCACTTTCCCATGCTATTAGTGATGTATATTATGTTGATGGTTTACAACATAATCTCTTGAGTATTTCACAATTATGTGATAAAGGTAATAAAGTTGAGTTCAAAGACAACCTTTGTCACATAGTGAATTTGCAAACAAATGAACTTGTCTGCCAGGGATTCAGACATGAAAACGTTTACATTACTTATTTAAACCAAATCCCTGAGAACAAGTCCATCTGTTTGAGTGCTGTTTCTGATAGGGACCAGTGGCTTTGGCATAAAAGGATGGGACATGTCAGCTTTAGACTTCTTAACAAACTCAGGTCTCAAGAATTGGTGATAGGCCTGCCTAACATAAAGTTTGAAGCAGATAGAGTTTGTGAAGAATGTGCTAAAGGGAAACAAGTCAAATCCTTTTTTAAGCCAAAGAAAACTATCAGTACCAGCAGACCTCTAGAACTTATTCATATTGATTTATGTGGACCCATGAGAGTCCAAAGTAGAAATGGTTCTAGATATGTGTGTGTCATTGTTGATGATTATTCCAGATACACATGGACTCTATTTCTGTCTTCTAAAGATGAAACTTTTGATGAGTTTATTGTATTAGTAAAGCAGGTTCAGAACAAGATCAATCATCAACTGGCTGCCATAAGATCTGATCATGGATCAGAGTTTGATAACTCTAGCTTCATAGAGTTCTGCAGGGAACATGGAGTTTCTCACAATTTCTCTGCCCCAAGAACTCCTCAACAAAATGGAGTAGTTGAGAGGAAGAACAGGACTTTGGAAGAAATGGCAAGAACAATGCTCATTGAGAGTTGTCTTCCCAAGTCTTTTTGGGCAGAAGCTGTAAATACAGCTTGTCACATGTTAAATAGGTTGATGTTAAGGCCTCAAATGAAGAAGACTCCATACGAACTTCTTAGAGGAAGGAAACCAAACATAGCATACTTCAGAACCTTTGGTTGTAAGTGTTATGTGCATAATAATGGTAAGAACAACTTGGATAAATTTGATCCAAGAAGTGATGAAGCTATTTTCCTTGGTTATTCTTCTCACAGTAAGGCATATAAAGTATTCAATAAGAAAACTTTGTGTGTTGAAGAAAGTGTTCATGTAGTCTTTGATGAATTTAATATGTGTTGTGAGAATGTGCAGGTTGATGACTTAGATGAGATAGGACTTTTGTATTTTACAGGAGAATCAACTGATGTTTCCTTAGAAAAACCAGGTTCACATACTGGTTCACCAGATGCTGCTGGTGAAGGACTTGGTCACAATGAAGGAGATCCTCAACAAGTGGATACTCGTGAGGATGGAGATGAAGGCCCCCAAGTAAATGGAGAAAGCAACACCTCAGGGGGAACAGAAAACTTTCAGGACAAGTTTTCCACCCAGGTAAGGGAGGTAGGGGGAACATCTCAGCATACTGGTCCATCTGTGCAAAACCAATTCGATGGCACAAATGAACCAGGGATGCATGATGGTTCTGATGGATTAAATGAGAATGCACCTAGATCTAGCATTTTTAAATATAAATCTTCTCATCCTACTGAACAAATTCTGAGTGATATCAGTAAAGGCATTCAGACTAGGAGAGCAGTTTATGAAAACTTTTGTGCATTTTTCTCATTTTTATCTAATATAGAACCAACTGACTACAAGATGGCTTTAAAAGATCCTGATTGGGTTTTGGCAATGCAAGATGAATTAAATCAATTTGAAAGAAATAAAGTGTGGCATCTTGAGCCAAGACCTGAGAACAGGTCAGTCATAGGTACCAGGTGGGTCTTCAGAAACAAATTGGATGATCTGGGTACTATAGTCAGAAACAAAGCTAGACTGGTCGTGCAAGGTTATAATCAGCAAGAAGGCATTGATTATGATGAAACCTTTGCCCCAGTAGCTAGACTTGAGGCAATAAGAATCTTGATTGCCTTTGCTGCTCATAAGAACATCAAGCTCTTTCAAATGGATGTTAAGACAGCATTTCTTAATGGTTATTTGAAAGAAGAAGTATATGTTGAGCAGCCCCCTGGCTTTGATGATAGTCAATTCCCAAATCATGTATATAAGCTGGACAAGGCACTCTATGGTCTTAAACAAGCTCCTAGAGCTTGGTATGAAAGGCTGTCCAACTTTCTGATGGAACATGACTATAGAAGAGGAACGGTTGATAAGACCCTCTTTATCAAAACCAGGAATTTTGATTTGATTATAGTACAGATATATGTAGATGATATAATATTTGGTGCTACTAATCAAATTTTGTGTAGTGAGTTTGCAGATCTGATGCAAAGTGAATTTGAGATGAGCATGATGGGAGAACTAGGATTCTTCCTAGGATTGCAGATCAAGCAAACAGTTGATGGGATCATGATACATCAACAGAAGTATCTAAAGGAACTAATCAAGAAGTATGGATTGCAAGACAGTAAATCATATGCAACTCCAATTCCTACAAATGCAAAGCTAGACAGTGATGATAAAGGAAAGAGTGTGGAAGGTACACTGTTTAGAGGTATGATTGGTTCTCTTCTCTACTTGACAGCTAGTAGGCCAGATATAGTGTTTTCTGTGGGATTGTGTGCACGTTTTCAAAGCAATCCCAAAGAATCTCACCTAAAAGCTGTCAAGAGAATATTTAGATACTTAGTAGGAACAGATGATTTGTACTTGTGGTACCCCAAAGGTGGTTCAATTGAACTATTAGGATACACAGATGCAGATTATGCTGGATTCCTAGTAGACAGAAAGAGCACATCTGGTATGGCACATTTCTTAGGTCCCTGCTTGATTTCATGGGGATCAAAGAAACAAAATTCTGTTGCTTTATCCACAGCAGAATCTGAATACATAGCTGCTGCAGCTTGCTGCTCCCAGCTGTTGTGGATAAGGAACCAGTTGAAAGATTTTGGTATTTTCTATGAAAATGTACCTATTTTATGTGATAATACAAGTGCTATTAACATTTCTAAGAATCCTGTGCAGCATTCCAGGACAAAGCATATTGAGATAAGACATCATTTCCTAAGAGATAATGTTGAGAAAGGTCTTGTAGAGCTGAGTTTTTGCAACAGTGAAGAACAAATTGCAGATATCTTCACTAAGCCATTGGGTAAAGAGTCTTTCTGCAAGTTTAGAGTCATGTTAGGTCTGACTAGGTCAATCTAAGAGACCTCTCTCAGCTGTTTTCCCCAATGATTGGCTAATTAAGTATTCTTTAAATGTGTGCGTGCATCATACCTTTGCAATCTGTCTATTATCTCAATGTTAATTGCTTATCTCTATGTGAGCAATATTGCAGCTAATCACTTTCAGGATTGAAGGCCATATTGAACAGATAAGCAACTGTTTCAGTAACCCTACCAGCAGAGGAAACAGCAGCACATACAAACGGATTAATTTTGAAATTAATTTCAAATTAAACCGTGAGAAAATATTTTTTTTATATTCTTATTTGATTTTAAAATCTTTAAAATATGGCAGTTATTTTCCTCCAACGGCAATTTGTTCTGACAGTTGCAATTATGGGCAGTTGTTCATTTATGGAAGTTATTTCCAAATTAAAATAACTTCCAAATATCTTCTGATCCTCTGATTTTATTCCTGATTGTCTCTATAATTCCTCTTGCTATATATTTGCTTCCCTTTCCTTGCTCCGTGATTATTCATCATTCATCAAAAATTCTCAACTTCTCTCTCTACACAAGATCAATTCTTCGAAGCTTAGACAAGCAACAATGGTGAGAAAGGCTGGAACTGGAAGGAAAGGAGGAAGGAAAGGAGGTTCCAAAGCAAGTTTGGCTAGTTCCCCCTCGTCAAAATCTCAAGAAACAATCAAGGATGTTCTTATGAACGTTTCTGAGCAGACTCCTTCACAAGCAACACCAGAAATCAACCCCTCTGAAACTGAACCCATCAAGGCCGTTCCCTTGAGACAAACTCCTTCAAAAGAGAATGTCTTGAAGGAAAAACCTGCTTCACCATCAAAGACTAAAACCTTAACCCCTTCTCCACAAAAATCCAAATCCAAAAAGGCCCCAAAAGAGAAATCCATCGAAACCCTCACTCAAATAACTGAAACCGTTTCTTCAAACCCCAAATCACCTTCTGAGGGGGAACCTGTTAAAAAGATAGCCAAGAAACTTGAAAAACAGTTAGAGGAACTGGCTGATGAAGGATTGGATGAGGAGAAGGAGGACAAGAAGATGGAGGAGGATCTAGATGTAGTGGTGACCAAGGTGGTTGCTGGTACCACTACTGGTTCTGTAAGGAAAAGGCAGACTAGGGCTGCTTCAAAGGTCATTAAGGGCTCAGAAGAGAAGGAGACTACACCATCTGAGTCTAAGAGAGGAGAGAAAAGGAAAGCAACATCATCTGTTTCCCGTATCTCCAAGGCTGCTAAAGGTAAACAACCTGTTAACCCCAGTACTGGTGCAACTTCTTTAAGTTCTAGGACTGTGTTATCTGGTTGTGGTGTTGAGAATGAATATTTTGATATTCCTGCTTTGAGTCAAGTTAAGGAACTTCTTGAGTTCCAAGGATGGATGTCTCTGTTTAATGATTTAAATGATGCTTTTGTTAGTCCTGTTCGTCAGTTCTTTGTTAATCTGAAGCAAAACATTGATATGTCTGTGGCATCAACTGTTTCTGGTAGTAGTGTCCATGTTTCTGAGTCTGTTTTATCTGAGTTGCTGGGTATACCTAGAGATGGTTTTGGTAGATATAGCAGTGATGGGTGGCCCCTAATGGGAGGAGTAACACCTGAGGAGGTTACTCAGTTTTTGTTTGGAAAGAAGGAAGAAGCTGGTTCCCCTAGTGACTTTAGGGAGGCAATTATGTTGGTTCTGCACTCCATGTGTTTGAAGGTCTTTCTGCCCAAGGGTCAAGGCAGGGGTACTGTTAGGATCATGGACATGGTCCTGATCTATCTGATCCTGAAAAAGGTTAAGGTTAATCTGCCTGCTCTAATGATGGAGCACATGTTGTATTGCCATGCTTCATCCCACAACTCCCTGCCTTATGGTTCCTTTATCTGCAAAATCATCAAGGAGCAGAATCCCAAGTTTTCTTTTTCTGGTGAAGTGGTGAGTCTTCAGTTGTTCTCCAAGAAAATACTCACTCAAAAGAAGATTGACTACTCTGGAAAGAGGCTGACTTTTGTAGGTCAAGAAAGTAGCCCAAGGGATGCAGGGAACCAGGAGGAAATCACTCCTGAGGATGTGGCAATGCTTCTTGCCAAGTTGGAAAGGCAGGATGAGAGGATCTTAAAGTTGGCTGCCAGTCTAGTGCAGGCTGAAGAAGAAAGGAAGCTTGATAAGCTTATGAACAACAGGAAATTCCTCGCTATTTGCAGGGTGATTGATCACCTGTTGCCCCCAAAGTCTGGGATGCAGTTTGACTCTACACACTGTAGGATCATTGAGACGGATGATGAGGAATCCTCCAGTGAGAAGGGTCCTGATGCTGAAAAAGGAGAAGGTTCTGAAGAAGAGGAAAATGAATCTGATGAGGAAGAAGAAGAAGAGATAGAGGAAAAGGAGAAGAAGGAAGAAGAAAAGACAGCTGAGGAAGGTTCTGACTTCGAGGAGGAGATCAACCCAGAGGATGAAGAAGAGGATGAAGATGATGATAAATGATCACTTCAGTCTCCCCCTCCCCTTCCATTAACTGCCATAATATTTGCTGTTCCCCCACACTGCTAGACTGTTTTTCATGCAGTGTGGTTTCTATTATGTTTCTACCCTTCTGGTGTGTAATCCTGAACAGTTTTAAGCTTTTTCTGTTTCATGTGATTGAATAACCTGTTTGTGCTAACCTGCAGCATTGAGTTTGATCAGTGGTTGAAACTACTGATTTTTGGCTTACTTGCGATATTTTGGTGTGCAATTCTATTTTTTGAATGCTTTTTAATGATGCCAAAAGGGGGAAAAGCAGGTTGAAGTTTCTGAAAAGGCCTTGTTAGACAATTAGATTGAGTCTTTTATTTCCTTGAGTCAGATAATCACAAAAACAAGTTAAAATAGAGAGAACAGTTAGATTAACTAACTGTTTCAGTGTCTTTTTCCAAAAATCCAAAAACAAGTTGTTTCTTTTAAATAAAGATGGCTATCCTGGTCAGTCATCAGTGTCATAAGTCTTTTATACAAGATATCCCTTGTGTAGAAAGTCTAGTAGAAAGTCTTGTCTTCTTAAGTGTAGATTAGAACTTTCTTTACTTTGCTGTTTCTCACTAACGTGCAGGTGCAGGAAACTTCAAAGTGTTTGTCATCATCAAAAAGGGGGAATTTGTTGAGTCACTTAAGGTTTTGAGTGATGACAAACAGCTGACTAGCTGGTTCTTGTTGGTTTTATATCATATCAACTGACATTTTGAACAGGAACAGCTATCCCAAGTACTTGAAGCAATATGAAGTCCTTTTGAATCAAAGCATTCAAGAAATATGTATCAGAATGTTCTATCAAGGAAGGCCGTCAAGACTTGAAGATTATGAAGTCTCTCAGATTAGGATAGTTAATCTTTGTAGTCTTTATAATGTTAAGTGTGCATGGATGTTTGTACGTAAGCTATCTGTATCCCTTACTTAGAATATTTAGTGTTGTAGAGATCAGGAAAAGTTGACCTGATCTCTAGGACACTAACAGGTTAGGAAACAGCTGCTTCGTAGCTTGTTTCATGAACCTGGACATTAGTTCAGTAAATATTTTCTGGAATATATATTTCCTATCCTTAGAGAATATTTACTAAACTAATTGATTCAGTTTATGCAGAGTTGGAGATGAACTATTTCGCATATAACTTAGAATATATTATTCTACCCATTTATGGAAAGTAGAATAATATCTTAGAATATCTCTTATTTACAAAATAAAAGATATTCTATTTACCTAAGTTATGATCTGAAAAGATCACGAAAGAATTCATCTCCCAACCTTATAAAAGCATAAACTCGATCAGAATTTCGAGTGAGCTTTTCTGAAAAACTTCTCTATCTTTGAAAGCTCGAAATACACTCTAAGGGAAATAGTTAGTTCATCTCTTACAAACTATTTATGCACACAGTAAGGATTGTTTTGTAATTATCTCTTGTAAGCTTTGAGTGGAAGCATTTAAAGGGAAACAAAGGGTTTGTATTGAATCACTAAGAGGTTAGTGATTGGGTAGCATTTACGAGTGTGAGTGCAAGTGCTTGTGAGTTCAAGTGCGAAGTGACACCTAGAGTTAGGTGTGGGGATCACGAGTGTGATCATTTGTAATTGCTTTTGTTTTTCAGAGTTGATTAATAAAAGTAATTAGGGTAGTGGAGGACGTAGGCTCAGAGTTGAGCTGAACCTCGTTAAATCTTTGTGTTGATTATTTATTGAATTTTCTGTTTCCGCTGCAGGACCAGTTCATCACCTGGTCCCCCTACATAAATAGAGAAGAAAATCCAATAATTATTAACACTGCCCTGTACTCAATTCAACCCCCCCCCCTTCTTGAGTACCAGCTGCACTTTCACTTCATTGATTCAAATCTCCTTCATGTTCCTCCGCGCGACAAGAAGGCCAAGATTAGTAACGATAGTAACAGTGGCTGTAAAGGGAAGAAGAACGACTATCCTTCTTCTTCCGAAAACACCTACTCTAGTGACAGTGTTGGTACTTTCGACCTTAATGAGATCTTAGCCATGGATAATCAAGGATTTAGAAAGCAAAAAAAAAGGATTTTACCCCTATTGGAATTACCTACGATGATGCTTTCAATCGACTCCATGCCAAGGGAATCATTACTCCTATTGGACCTCTTCAAGATCCCCCACTTGAGAAGAGAGTGCCTAGTTGGAATCCAAATGTGCGCTGCAAGTACCATCAAAGTAGGGGTCATGCTACTGAGAGCTGTTGGAAGCTAAAGGAGGCTATCCAACATTTGATTGATAATAACAAGCTTCCCATACCTCCAGTTAACAAGAAGAGCGAGTGAGGATAAAGCAAACAACATAAGACAAGAGGCGAGCTTCAACGACGAGATTTCATGACATCTTTTTTCTTTTTCTTTATTTACCCTTTCCCTAATAAGTCAAGCATAGGCACCTTTCTTTTCTCTTAGATTAATTTTGTAGATTCTTTCTTTTCCTTAAATAAAATGAGCATTTATTTTCTTGCATATGATCATTGCATAAAAAATAAAAAATAAAAAAAAAAAAAAATTCATGTCAATTTAAGCACAAGGTATACCCATGATTTGAGGCACCCCTTGTAGCCACATCATATTACCTTTCACCTTTCTAATTTACAATCCTTTCTTCATAAACCACTTTGAGCCTTGTCTAATGATAGACCTTTCATTTTTTCAACCCATATCTACCTAACTTTGGGATGGGATGGTGTGCAACTTATGCAATTCTAAAAAGCTTGAGTGATTTCAAAAGATCAAAATAAATAGAAAGCAATAGCAAAAAATAAATAAATAAAAGTGTACAAAAAGGGCAAGTGTTCCAATGTCTTTGATACGAAAGTATCTTTGATAAGAACACGTCTCAGATAGCGTCTCTTATCGAGTGCTCGGTACCGTGCTTGAGAAACATGAATGCCAAGTGAGTGATAGACCGCATGATCGGGATTGCCCACACTTATAAAAATGAAATAAATGCTAAAGCAAAAGAAAATGCTCAAAAGAGTAGAAACTCAAGCATAAAAATATAAAGATTTCAAAAGCAAGGTTTCACACCTTGGGGGCTTATCTAGGGTCTTGAGCCTTTATCCCCTTCTTCTTCAAGCCTTTATCCTAACCACGTTACAACCCTTAAAAGACCTTTTTGAGTTATACATACACTTGTGCGAGATTCGCCTAGAGCTACGTTCGGCCTGATTCCTAACGGATACGTAGGCAACCTCACATCGAGGTGCGGTCGTAATAAAAATGCATTCATATTCACATTCACACACTTACACTATGAACATATCTAGCTTATAGGAAATGGAGTAAATTTTCTCTCTTTTGTCCATCTTTTTCTAGGATCATCATATCGATTTGTGTTATTGTATTGCGTGGAAGTCGCAAATACGTCAATAAAGGATGATGCATTATCATTCCCCTTCTTGTAGTTATTCTTAGGTTGATGATGATAATGAGGTTTGTTTGCTTTTTCTTTAGCAAGATCATCTTCAATCCTAGTAGCCACATAATAGACCTTTTGAAAAGTGTCTAGACCAAGGTAACTGTAGACACCCATTTGTGTATCCCCAAAACCAAACCCAGTGATGAGTACCTTTCACGTCGAATCATAATCGAATGAAGTGAAAGTATGGAAAGTTTAGTGTTGCGGATAGTTTTAATTTCTTTTCTCTTCTCTCTGTTTTTGAAAACTTATTTTAAGAAAACAGTCAATCCAGTTTGGTTGGTCCATGATATGGATCCAATAGTAGTGTAGTTGGATGGGGCTTGACAAGATCTTTCCAACAATATATTATAAGCCCAATTCCGATGAATATTGAGGAAGTTATGGCCAATTTACTGAACTGGGCCCGGTTTGAGCCTTATATGCGGCCCAATGATCTAGAGGAGGGCATAATATAGATTTATCATCCTAATGCAATTAGGAATGGTTTTAGTCTTCTAGATTCTTCTAGAAGGTTCTTTTCATTCCTAATTCAATTAGCATTGATAAATTGACTTTTGTTGACTTTTCAGAGTTTTAATTAAAATCAAAGAGCATTTTTGAGAAAAAATACGATTTTATCCTCCTGTACGGCAATTTTTATCTGATTTTAAGAAAACGCGTGAATTTCTGAATCAGCGCCAAACGCCAGCTGTAGCGCCTGGCGCTAATGTTGGCGTCTGGCGCCAATAGCCAACGTTGGCGCTAATCCAATTTTATTTGCGTCAGAACTTTTTTTTGATATTTTATCTTTTTGGCTGATTTTCTTTATAAATAACGTCGTAAAAACTCCGTTTTCATCATCAACAATCATCTACAATCAATCAATTCTCATCAATTCTTATTCTTACCAATTTTCACCAACTCTCATCAAGATTTTCTTGATTACTTTCTCTCTCTCTCTTTTCTAAACTAGCCTTCTCTCAAATACAAAATTCCGCATTCATTAGATTTAGATACACCTAGCCATATTCGAAGTTGCCTTCGCCCTAGACGTGAAAGGTTTTAATTTCTGAGGGTTTGGCCCCAAATCTTTATTTCAATTATTTAATTTAATTGTTTTGCTTATTATTTTCCTTGAAGTTATTAACGCGTGTATTTTGTTATTATAAAGAGGTACGAGGCATCAAAGTAAGTAATTTAATGATTTTTATTGATATTATGATATAGATATCATGTTTAGGTTGTTATTATGATATTCCTAGTATCATGTCTAGGATAACTTTAATACTAAGTATGATTGTTAGGATGCTTCTTATGTTCTTCCTAATATTTATGATTGTTAGTATCATGTTAGGGCTATATATTTGATTTTTATTGCTTAGTGACATGCTAGGGTTTGTTATTAATCTTGTTAGTATCCTACCTAGGATCTTGCTATTATGCTTTTACATGATTATTTTAATTATAATGTGTTATTATAATTTTATGATTTGTTATTATTATTATTGTTGCTTGATATTTATTATTTATTGCTTGATCACACCTTTTATGCATGTTTAAAGGGAATTGGTACTTGTAATAACGCTTAATAAGATAATTTATAATCTTGTTTAGGGTTAATTTGATTATAATTCAAGTGATCGCCAATAATAGTTTATTTGTGCATTAATATTCAACCAACATAGATTAAACAGGTTTAGGGTAATCCTATTGATTGCATGTTAGTCAGAAAGCGCACATGAATACGGTCAGAATAAAGTAGAGGCCTATTATTAGGGCAAGTTCAATCTCTTTTAGGTTGGATTTGTACCTTCATCCCCGAACCCTATTTGGTTCAAGACCTTATGGAGTTGACGATCTCTTGGATCGTTAAGGCCGGGGTGTAACCTTCACCTCGTGAACGGTTTACAATTTCCTTAAAAAACTTGTTGGTGACTCTTTTGCTCTATCTTCTTTCCCTTTGGACGCCACCGTACTTTAGTGTATGATCACAGTGGGGTTCAAGCTAGGGGATTAACGCTTGAAATATTCCCTACAGTAACGTAGATGTTTTTTGTACTTTTCATGACGGTAGTCAATGAATTGTTGTATTAACTCGAGTTCAGGAGGCCTTTGGGCAAGGTGGGCCGCCTTTTCTCGCCATCTACCATAGAAAGCAAGGAAACCTTCATCGTCACCTTGCTTAAGAATCTCGAGTTCACGTAAATGACTTGAATTCTACGTTACTCTCGTATTGGGTGATGAAAGCCAAAACTACATCTTTCGATGTTGCTTTAAATTTTGGATCTAGCCCATAGTACCACTCTCTCGCGGTTGGGTCTAATGATAAAGGGAAAGTCAAAGCATAAAGCTTAGGATCAACTCCCTTTAGTGCCAGTAAAACACATTAAATGATTTTGTGGATTATTGGTCACCTTAAATATTGGCAAGTTCGTGACTATGAACTTTTCTGGTAAAGCAAGTCCTAGGGGAGGAGCAAACTTTTCTGCGTCAAAGTACTTGTTCCACATTGTAGAACGAAGAACTAGCTTCTCTAATGACTTTTCTTTGATGGATAATTGCTCCATCTATTCTTTTAAGGCTAACGCTTCAACTTTTTTCTTTTCAGCATTTTCCATCTTCTTAATTCTTCTCTCCTCGGCCTCTTGAGCCTTTTCCTCTCTCAAACGAAGAATCTCTTGTTGAAGTTCTTCGGCGGTTGTCATTGTTGTTGGACTAGGATTAGTTGCCGAAGGAAAGTGGTTTGAAAGGGGTTGATCTTTGGGTGGTAAACGTAGAATGTGAGTGCCCAGGGGTCCTCTTTCCCAAGCTTGAAAACCGGCCCTAAAGGAGTACGAAAGGATAAGTAAATCGATACGCTTGTTTAAAAAGGAAAAAAGAAAGAAAAAGACGCAAAATATATTCAAACGGATAACATCGCCCTTAACAATTCTTCAATGAAGATATTGTTCGGACGAGTCAATTTGTTTTTTGAAAAATCAAAACTGACTCGTCCAGTGGGCACGCGCAAGTGACTTAGTTGCGCGCGGCTGTCGCACGCAACAAAATCACTTGCACTGGGAGGGGTCGCACAACTTCTTGAGTTGCGCGCGCCACCTACCCGTAATATTTCTTTTAAATTCAAGCGTTTTTTTTTTATTCAATTTTTTTTACTTAACCCTTTTTTTATGTTATCCTTTGAATATGGCGCTAAATCACGAAGAGACAACTTCGTAATTGGGAACCTAGACCAAACTAAAAAATAAAAAAGAAAAAGAAGATTATCCTAATACGTTGCACATAGTCACATAATCACATAAGCATGTCATAAGTCAAGATTCACGCAATGCCGTTCTAAGGTCAAAAAAGGCTTGGGTGTCTAAAGGTACCATACCTTAAGAAACGACGCATAAATCAATCACTCAACGTGTTGACCCATGACATCGCCCTCCCAATATTTTGTTGGTGATATGGGTGGGATGATTGTTATTGATTTCAGGATAGACGCCTAGTGTTGGCGACCCCTAGTCAATGAGCCAATCCCCAATGGTTTAAGTGTGCTATGCTTATGCATGATGCAATGTTGCTTGTTTGGTTTTTACTTTTGTGCAAAAGGAAGATGTTATGCGTTCGAGTCTCGCTCTCTAACTAGAGATTATCCAAGTTAATTCTCGTTACAACCCATAGGCAACCTAGTGTTGGATACCTTGGACCATAACTACGAATTAATCATGTAACCTCTAAGTCCCCAGTGGAGTCGCCACTGTAAGGAGGGTGATCCCATCGTAAGGGGTACTCTCCTTAAATGCCCTTGGCCACTTAAAAGCCTAGGACTTTACACTTGTTAGGGTGTATTAAGATTTGAATTCCTGACTGTTTGGGGACCTTGAATTAGAATTGATTCTATCATTATGCTTTTTTGTAAGAAACAAGTAGGATTCGCCAATGAGTTTTAGGAAAAACTCATAAACCTCGTTCGTGCCTTTCTTCCATGTGGAGTTCATGGTATTAGCACGAATCATAAGTTTACCCATGCCCAAATTGGTCTATAAACAAGAAATGAGTTCGGGAGCGAGGGTACTAAGATAACGTTCCTTTTAGAGAGGAATCGTCATCCTAGCCCTAATACGGCGTCTACTAGCTCTTCCTTTTTTACAATTTCATCACCAAACAATATATGCAACGCGATACCTAAAACTATGTTAGTTGATTTTATTTACAAACATTAGTTCACGTAGGAATTACATTGCAAAAGTCGTTATTCTTATTTAATAATATTCGTGAAAGAACAATAAATAAATAAGATTCTCCTTGGCTTAAGTGATCAACCAACAATTATTTAATTCAATTCTAATCTTTATTTAACGCAAGATACTGTGTGGAATTGATTAATTAATTATTTTAAAGGTGATCAAACAACACTAATTAATTAATTAAAGTCCTTTTAAACAAGAAAATAAAGGTGATTTAACTAAGTGCTCGGGAATTTACCACTTCTCTTTGCTAGATCTCCGTTTAGAACAATTATGGACACCTTCTTGCTGGGGAACCTCCACCGTAGTAACAAAGTATCGAAAGGGTGAGTGTTTAGGACAAGAGGGCTAGGTTGCACAAGTTCACAAGTTATTTCGCCAGAGTTTTAGGTTAATTTATGTCTGTTTAAGCCTCGGTTTAAGCTCGTATTTATAGGGAATGATTAGGTTTAGGATTTTGAGCATTCTGCCGCAGCAGGTGTCGCGCGCAACAGATGAAGTAGCGCGCGGCATCCCAGCGCAAGTTATAGAGTTGCGCTGCTATGTGCAGCGCAACTATCTATCTTGCGCGCGGCTTTATGGTAAGATTCGATTTTATATTTTCCGTATAATTCCGAATAATTTTGAATCTTCCACAGCACAACTCTGAAAGTTGTGTTGGGTGTCGCGCGCAACTAAATTAGTTGAGCGCGGCAGCCTAGCGCGACTTTGTGAGATGTGCGCGGCTTTTTTTGCGGCAGCACGAAGTTTTAACCTAGGCGCTCCTAAATCCGTCATTTTTAGGGTTTAAGCACGGGCTTAAGCCTAATTATGATTGGGTTTAGTTAATTGGACCTTTGTTTTGGCTTTTTCTTCAATTTGGGCTAGTCTTTTGTGTTTTGTGGCTTAATCAGTTATCCATAAGCATTCTTCACTTCGATCCAACACGAAGATGGTTTTATTTATCGTCATTGCACTTCCTGTCGGGACAGGAGGCCAAAAGTAGATGTCTACACTCTCATAACCATATTGATGTGAAAGTGAATTCTAGTCAGTATGGTAGATGGAGGTTCTCTGGTATTTATGGGTACCCTGAAGAAGAAAACAAACTAAAAACCGGGCTGCTCTTATAAAGCTTATGGGATCCTTGTGAAGGGCCATGGATGTGTGGTGGTAATCTCATGATGCAATCTAACGAGAAGTTTGGGGGTCAGGATTTTTGTGTTGAGGAAGCTGACATCCTAAGGGAGGCTGCCACCCATTGTAATTTTGAGGACCTTGGATATATTGGGCATGACTACACTTGGTCGAATAATAGAGGGAGAACGGAGAATATCCAAGAACGTCTTGACCGTTTTCTTGCAAATAGGGGGTGGGGAGAGGCTTTCCCGGGCTCTTTTGTTTTGCACCTCTTGAAGAGAAAATCCGATCATCTTCCAATACTCTTATGCATAAAGGAGGCCTTGAATACTCCGAAAAAAAGAAGTAAAAAAAGCTTTATCGGTTTGAAGAAATGTGGCTCCGTGATGAGAATTGCACTTACATTGTTTCGGATGCATGGGAAAGAGGAGGTGATCTGTGTTCCAAAATTGCTTTTACCTCGACCAGGTTGAGTGCATGGAGTAGAGAAAATTTTGGGATTTCATCAAAGAATAATAGGCGTGTAGGGGGAAAATGGAGAGGCTTATGGAAGAATCTCAAACTGAAGAGGTTATAGCCCAAATGAAAGCCATCGATGAAAAAATGGACGAACTTAAGAGAAGGGAGGAGATGTACTGGAAGCAGAGGAGCAGGAAAGATTGGTTTAAACATGGAGATAAAAAAAATCACTTTCTTTCATACAAAGACCAAGCAACGAGCTGAAAGGAATAATATAAAAAAAAAAAATAAAGATGATGCAGGGAACGAATTTACAGATGAAGAGCAAATCACGGAAGTTTTTGTGAACTATTTTAGCAACCTTTTTGCTGGGAATAGTCACATTGAGCCAGAACTTGTTATTAAGAAGGTGGAGAAAATAGTCTCTGATCGACATTACAACAACTTGGCCGCCCCTTTTACTGCCGAGGAAGTGCGAACCGCTCTCTTTCAGATGCATCCGACGAAGGCTCCTGACCCTGGTGGTATGTCTGCAATTTTTTTTTCAGAAATTTTGGGATATTGTAGGCTCTGATGTTGTGGAAAAAGTGTTGCATATTTTGACTAATGACGGTGATATAGGTTCTATTAATCAGACTCATATTGTATTATCTCGAAAAAAAAAAAAGAGTGTGAGTCTCCTATTGATTATAGGCCTATTAGTTTGTGTAATGTGCTGTACAAAATTGTCACCAAAGTACTAGCTAATTGTCTTAATTTATTACTAGCTTTCATTATTCATGAGTCGCAAAGTGGTTTTGTTCCTGGGAGATTGATCACAGACAATGTTTTGGTTGCGTATGAGTGTTTTCACTATCTCGGGAAAAAGAAAAAAGGGAAGAAGGGTTTTCTCGGCCTCAAACTTGATATGAGCAAAGCTTATGACAGAGTAGAATGGGCTTTTCTTGAAAAAATGATGATAAAATTGGGTCTACCAATTTCTCTTGTTTCGTTGATTATGAGATGTGCTGATTTTGATGTACTAGTCAATGGGCAACCGTCGAGGAGTTTTAAGCCAAGTAGAAGGATAAGGCAAGGTGACCCTCTTTCACCTTTCCTTTTTATCATGTGTGCAGAGGGCCTCTCGACACTTCTCAAAGATGCGGAAAGGAGAAATGTTATTCATGGGGTGAAAATAGGAAGACATGTTAATCCTATTTCTCACTTATTTTTTGAAGATGACAGTCTCCTGTTTGTTAGAGAGACAGAGGAAGAGGTTGATAGTGTGTTAGGGATTCTTTCCACTTATGAGGTGGCTTCTGGTCAAAAACTGAATATGGACAAATCGGAAGTGTCCTTTAGCCGAAACATTGAGCAAGAACGGAAGAACCTGCTTCAGATGAAGTTATCTTTTAAGGTTGTCGAACAACATGATAAATACTTGGGGTTACCGACTTACATTGGTAGCTTTAAGAAATAGGTGTTCCATAACATTCAAGATCATATCTAGAAGAAACTAAAGGGGTGGAAAGGTAATTTTCTATCACAAGCTGGTCGGGAGGTGTAACTGAAGTCTATTGCTCAGGAAATTCCTACATAAAAAATGCAATGTTTCTCAATTCCGATGAGTATACTTAATGGGATTGAAAAATTGTGTCGTCGGTTTTTTTGGGGCCAGAAAGGGGAAGAAAAGAAGCTGTGTTGGATCGCTTGGCACAAGCTTTATTTGCCTAAGAAGGAAAGGGGTCTCGGCTTTCGTAACATGAGAAATTTCAATAGAGCTCTACTTGGTAAGCAAGCATGGCGCATCATGACAAACGAGGATTCTCTTGTGGCTCATGTTCTTAAGGGGAAATATTTTCCCAACTCTTCTTTTTTGGAGGCAAAAGTGTACTCGAATTCAAGTTACACTTGGAGGTCGATCATGGGAGCCAGAGATGTTCTCTGGAAGGGGGCTAGGAAGGCAGTGGGAAATGGTTCTACAATGCATATATGGAATGACCCATGGGTTACAACTTTTCCTAATTTTAAGGTGTCTTCAAGCCCGGGGGATAGTGATGGGGTGCCAATCTTTGTTCGTGATTTATGGGTCAATGATGCGTGGGATCTCACAACCCTTAGTACGCACTTCTCCTCTATGGAGGTGAATGAGATTTGCAATATTCTCGTACCCTTATATAATAGAAATGACGCTTGGGTGTGCCATCATACAAAGGATGGCTGTTATTCGATGAAAAGTGCTTATAATTTGTTGACAATTGAGGAAAAAAATGCTACTGCTACTTCTTCAATTGTTGGTTGTAATTTTTGAGTGGCATGTTGTGTGGAACGCTGACATCCCTCCCAAGGTGAAAACTTTTGCTTGGAGAGCCATCAAGGAGTTGTGGCTGCTCGACAAAGCTTAGTTCAAAGAGGTATGACCCTTGACCCTATTTGTCCTATGTGTGGTGCTGAAATGAATCTGTTTTACACATGCTTGTGTCTTGCTCTGATGTAAAAAGAATTTGGTACCTTTCCCCTTTACGGTTGGAGGTGGATAAATTTGAAGGTCCGTCTTTCGGGGATTGGTGTGTTTATGTTCATGTGTATTACAAAGACTCTCATTGGTGGAATATCTTTTTTGCTATGTTATGGGGAATTTGGTTACGTAGAAACACGTGCAGTTTTGAGAAGCGTAGGAATAATATGGTTGTTGTTATCCACAATGCAGTGAGTTTGGTAGGTGATTATGAACAAGCTCAGGTGGCTGTGAGCTCGCCTACCTGTAACCCGCAGCATTTGGAGTCTATTTGGAAGCCTCCTGCCAATAGGGTGATAAAAATTAACTCTGATGCAGCGATCTTTAGTGATAACTCTGCGGGTTTGGGTGGAGTGTTGTGGGATTCAGCAGGGTATGTGGTGGTGCCTACTTGCCTTCATCTTTTAGGCAAGTATGATGTTGATGTGGCTTAGGCTCTCGCGCTGAGACATTTATTGAGTATATCTCTTGAATCAGGTTTGAGGAATGTTTTCTTGGAAACGGATTGACTCAAGGTGTTTAGCCATTTGTCGAAGGGATGTGCTCCCTCTACTGTCTTTGGCATGGTTATTAATGATTTTATTCAACTTGCACTTGGCTGCCAATCGTGCTCTTTCTCCTTTGTCAAGCGAAATGGTAATGGTGTTGCTCATGCTTTAGCCAAACTTAGTTTTTCTTTTTGGGATCTTAGAGTGTGGATGGAGGAAGTACCTTGTGATGTTTTGAGTTTTGTAATGGTTGATTTAGCCTTTGCTTTTGAGTAATAAAATTGGTGTGATCATTTCCTGTCAAAAAAAAAATCAATTCAGTTTAGTTCAGTTCAACTCCTAATTTCCTTCTCTCATAAAATATTCATTTCAACTCAGTTCAATTCAACTCAGTTCAATAAATGTGAACAAACCCTTAATTTTACGAGTCTAGACTTTTAATAGGGGTGTCTATATGGATTTTGGCCAAATCCATTCCGATTTGAAATAAAATTCAGTTTTTAATTTTCAAATTCAATCTGATTCGAATTTCTCATTAATCAAATTCGAATTACAATTTGGTTATTTGGATCCAATCCGAAAATCTGAATTAAAATACATCGTAAATTTTTAAGGGCTAAAGTGATTATAAAAATAAAAATTCAATTATAAAGTTGTACATTATTAATATGAGTATTGAAAACATAGTTTTACATAATTTATATTAGGAAAATTTGTCAGAAAAAATCTTTTAAAAGCATCATTTTACGAAAAGAAAAAAAATCACCACGTTCATTTTTTTTCGAATGGAAACCTATTTACTTAATTACCCTCTAATTTACTTAATTAAAATCTTTTATTTCCTCCCATTTCTTCTAACTAAGCTCTAACCCACCAAATTACTAAATAACTAAATTTAATTTATATATAAAACAAAACACCACCCCAGCCACCTTCTCCTTTTCCTCATCCTTTTCCCACTCCCTTGGTAGAAACCCCTTCCTCCACTGGACCCGCTGCCTAAATCCCCCACCTCCGGCGACCTACCTAAATTGAGCTCGAAACAAGCATAAAACAACGTACTTGATTCATTTGCGTGTTATTGTTTTTAAAGCCGAATTGACGCTATTTTTTTCCTTTTTCGAGCTTACTTTGGAATCTTAAGGGTTAAAATGATCTCCAAAACCTTTACGAGACATTTTTCGACATGCAAATCGAAAAAATTCACCGGCTCCGACAAGAATGATGGCCGGAAGACTCACTAAAGGTGCGCTTTGCACCCAAGTTATTAGTTTGTGATGTTTTGACTAATAAGCAAAGTACAGGCTACTAGGTGCACTCAAGCCATAGTTAAGAGTGTAGAGGCCAATTTTGCCAAATAAATATGGTTTATGACTTAATTTTATGAAGAAGTAACTTAACATTGTTGTAGCTAATTTCGTAAGTGTAAACTCATATTCCTCTATTTTTTCATTGGTAGATTCACCTGACTGTTGTAATTTGCCACTTGTTTTCCTCTATATCTGTTTGCAGACAGTTTTTTTGTTGTTATTTCTTAGGAGGTTGGTGTGTTGTTGGTTAACTTGACTCTCCAACTTGTGTGGACTTAGGTGTCCTTACTCTAGTAGTGAAAGTGTCTTGTAGTGGCAAAGGGCACTTCCTTTTGTTGTGACCAGGTTGTCCACAATTTGTGCATTTGTGCACTTCACCCTTCTTATACACCTTGCACCCTTCAACTAACCTCACCAAGAGAAGGCCTGGATTTCTCTTTGTAATTGGTTCGTTTCATAATTTTTCTAACCACTAGTGGTGTATTTGGGCAAAGGAGATTATGGCCACTCTTAGGGACCATTTAATGGCTCAAGACTCAATAGGATAGTCATATGCCTTTAAGTATGTTTTCTTATTAACCAGGAAGAAATATAATGTTCTGGGTGCTTAACAACCTTCTATGTTCGGGTTTTTAGTTTTTCGCATAATTTTGCACAGCTCTATTGAAAATCAGTATCTTATCCTGTTAATTTTACCTGTATTATTAGTGAATATACACTTAGAGCAAGAACCAAGAGATCTATATGAACAAACAAAAAAAAAAAACATTGAGCCATTACTCTTTATGGAAATAAAGTTAAAGCCCAATAACACTTACCCAATTGATTTAATTACTTTCGTCGTGTTGTATCAAATAAATTCGTGTAATAAAATGTGTCATAAACCTAGAGATATTAATGGGGTAGGGCATGGAGAATATTGGATTTTGTGTAAAAAGGTAAGGGCTCTACCACTAGACTGTTGAACATATACTGATACTTAGTACATTGTTTTATATTTAACCCATGTTTGTTTAAAGTTGTATATCAATCCGAGGTTATGTTTTTTATTCGATCAATGAACACTACAAGAAAATTGTCTTTTCGTAGCGATTATATTGTAGCAATTGTACATTCGCTACAATATGCAAGTATGTTTGTGAAATAATTAAGGAAATCATATCATTCCACAAATCGCCATGGTTTTCCCATATAAAATCGATACGGAAAACATAATAATACATATCCACACTATTTTTGCACATTTATAAAATTATGAGATTTCGTATCATTTACAATCGCCACTAAATCCCAAAAATCAATACGAAAAGCCTTTTCTACACTAGATATAAATATATTGTTTGACAAAGAATACATAAAATATGTCATAGCTTATTGGTGAAACAATTAATATAAGAGTTTGAGGTTGTATGTTTCAAATCTTGTAAAGATCATATGTATGATTTTTTTTTTTTTGAAGAAAATGAGTTCAGCATTTATAACAATTATAATCGCTACAACAATCACCACGATTGGAACATTTATAGCAATTATAATCGCTACAATAATCACCACGATTGGATGTAGTTTTTTGTATCGATTATTGAGATCAACCACAGCGATAATGAAAACCACTACTAAAGGCTAAGGTAACAGCAGATATTGTATCAAATGACCATTAATTGGGAAAGCCTTTTATTGCAATTAAAATCGATACTAAAGATTAAAATAATCGCTATGAAAAGGTTATTTTCTTGTAGTGGAACTAAGGTTATTTCAAAACTTATTCACATTAATGCTCTTGTTTAAAACTTACTCTCTCCATAAAGTATTGTTAGTAGGCTTGTCTCATAGTTTAAGAAAATTATAGAGTAGGCTTATAGGCTTATTAAATACTCCATAAAGTATTGTTAGTAAGATAGGGAAATAATAATAAAAAAAAAAAAAAAATTAAGTAGTGTGAGTGGGGTTGGTAGGAAAGAGAGATAATAAAATATTTGTGAAAGTGGAGTTAGTGGGAGAGAGAAATTATAAAATAAAAGGGGGTCCTTTTCAAATATAGTAGAGTTGCAACTAACATGAAACGACCAAAAATGGAAAGTTTTGCAATTAATGCGAAACAGAAGGAGTATTTATGGTCGTGTTTGGTGAATAGCTTAAGGCTGAAAGCTGATGCTAATTAGATTAGCTGATTTTGACTAGCTGATTGTATTAACTAATTTGACTAACTTATTTTATTAGCTGATTGTATAAAATTGTTTGGTAAAAAACTAATAGCTTAAAGTTGATTGAAGAAATGACCAATAAGCCAATTGTGGGGTAGGTAGTTTAGGTAGGATTTTAAATTAAATGGGGGTATAAATGTCATTTCACCATAAATTAATGAATAACCTAATTGAAAAGGCTCATAAAAGGAGCTTTTTCAAAAAGAGCTTATTTATTAGTAGAATAAGCTCTTCAAATAAGCTTCTCACCAAACACATTGAATTAACTTATTTAATAGTCACTAAGCTAATATTGGTCAAATAAGTTAATTTTGCTCAAATAAGTTGTTTACCTAACACAACCTACATAATCGTTGTCCATGTAGGTTCAGAGGTTTTTTTTTTTTTGGTAAAGTGAAAACGCTATCCTAAGAGTATGTTCACATTTATTGAGCTGAACTGAATTGAATTGTTTATGAGAGAAAGAAATTAGGAACTGAACTGAGCTGAACTGAACTGAGCTGAACTGAACTGAACTGAACTGAAATTAAACTGTACAGATCGAATAGACCCTAAGTTGTCTTCAGCTTATTTTTAGTTTAATGCAATTCAGTTCAATTTTTAATTTCCTTCTCTAATAAAATATTTAGTTCAGTTCAGTTCCAATAAGGCCCTGTTTGGTGATTAGTGGTTAGCTGATTGATAAGAGTTGGTTGCATTAGCTGTTTTACTAGTTGGTTGCATTAGCTGTTTTGACTAGTTGATTTATAACAGGTTTTTATGTAGAGTTGTTTGGTAAAATTAGCTTATTATTTGTAGTTGTTTGTTAGTTGAACATATGAAATGACAATTTAGGACATTGATAATTTTTTTTACTTTACTAGGGTAAGAAATTGGGAGGGCAAGAATGTGAATTAGAGTAACTTTTAGGATAAAATTGTCTTTTCACATTCATTACTCAATAAGATAGTTTAAAAAGCTCTATTTTTTTTAGCTTTTTACATATTAGCTTATTTGCCTCAATAAGCTCATTTAAAAAGCTCTTTTACCAAACAACCAAATTAGATGGGTCGTACGTGTTTGGTGAAAAGATGAAAGCTGAAAGCTGAATCTGATTGTGTTAGCTGATTTTGACTAGCTTATTGTATTAACTGATTTAACTAACTTATCATATTAGTTGATTGTATAAAAGTTTTTGGTAAATAGGTGATTTCCTGAAGCTAATTGAACATGCAAAATGACCAATAAGGACAATGACATATTCAATTTTGAAGGATTAATTATTGCACAAAAGATAGATATATTGTTAGATATATTTACATGCTATGTATATATTATTGGGCATATGATTTTCCTCACAAAATAAATATTAAGATAATTTTTTTTTGTTAACAAAAAACAAAATAATGAAAGAAAACTAAAAGACACAAAATCGAAACAAAGAATATTGAGGCAAAGATAATTGAGAAGACTAACCTTGAGATCCACTATGAAATAATATGGAGTGGCAGTGGCTTAGGAGTGAATAAAGGAAAGTGTGATTAAATTGCGGTAGTTGTAAATTTGTGATAAAGTTAGGTAATAAATAAGGGGCAAATTTATAATTTAACTCATCCTACCAAATCATCTCTTTGCAAAACGCTGCTCATACTAACTTTTTGTAAAAGAGCTTATTTAAGCAAATGATCTCTTCCAATAAGTTTATCACCAAACACTAGCATTAGCTTATTTGACTAGTCAATCAGCTAAAGTGGGTCAACTAAGCTAATTTACTCCCAATAAGTTGTTTGCGAAACACCATTATGATTTATGTAGTCAAACCTCTGATTTGGTCAAATAAGCTCATTTTTGCCAAAACTCTAATTACAAAACATGGCCTAATTCATCAAAACAGGCCCTAAATAGCGGTTTTACCTTACACTTGTACTCCGCATTTATTATCATGGCCTACTACGGCTACTAGCCTACGCTTTCACGGAGTACATACTACGTACTTATTTTACTGCTTCTCTTAAAAACACAAAGAAATAAAGCAAATAAGAAGCGAGCGACGACTGTTCTAGTGCTCTCCAAAGTATAAACCGACCGACCGAAGTAATTGTTGGTCGCCTTCTCGTCTCGTGCTTCTCCCTTCGAAGTCCTTCCGGCCACCCTACAGCTGAAGGTCTAACCACCGTTCAACCCATGTCTTGTAATTTAGTTTGAAATAAGCTTTTAAACTGCAATTTTTTATTTTCTAAATTTTAGTACTGAATGTAATTAATTAACTTGTTGGTTGAAATTGTGTAAATTAGTCTAGTTATAATCAAGCAGATGAATAAAGCTTGAAAAGCATTGCAATTTTGCAGTTAGAGTGCTGGATACTTGTATACAATTTGGTTTGTTTAACTTATTAATGACTATGAAATTATCACAAGTTTGGTGTTGAATTATCACAAATTATATGGTGTTGAATTATCACACATGTTTTATTGGTTGACACAGTGGAATTGCAGGGCTTTTGTGAGAAGTAAACCGAGTAAAACCACTACTCAGGCTCTCCATTGAAGCGCCTTCTGATACTTCTATCCGATTTTAGCAGCTTTTGAGGTAACTTGTTTCTTTTATAATCATCATATCGATTTCACATTCTAGGGTTTATCGTTGATCTAATCTAATTTACTTGTCAATGTATTTAGTTTAGGGTTCGAAAATTTGAATTACTAAGATTGTGAAGTATCCTAACAGAGCGTTGCTAGAAAAGAAAATTATGAGCCTAATTTGATAATTAAATCAAATATGCCTTTCTCCCTGAAATTATGTGATTTTTCAAACCTGAGTTAATAATTGAATCAAATTTGGTAGCTAATGTATTGCAGAACTCGTTAATGTTAGGATTGAACTATAAAATTAGACTTATGTATGTATGTGTGTATGTATGTATGTAGGTATGTTTCTTTATTTCTTTCGCTCCTCCTGCCACGGCTCAGGGACGTCCTGCTCATATATGTATATAGGTGTGTATGTATATGTGTAGGTGTAGACACCTACTTTTGGCCTCTTGTCCCGAAAGGAAGTGCGATGATGTTACAAAAATCCGTTCTTCATGTTAGATCAAAGTTAAAATGTTTATGGACTATAAAAAGAATTATGAAGTAATTTGAAACCCATATTTGAGACTAATTTATCTAAGAGCCTTGTCCGATTAATAATTAGGCCTAAAACGTGTTCATACATGTTTAAACTTGATTAATAACGGACCCAAATGCGGCAAATGTAATGATTGGATCCAATGGAACCTACATTGTTGAAAACCGAGCCAAACAGATAAACCAACCATCAAATTCCCATGCAAGTCCTATAAATAGCCCTTTCAAAGAGCTTTTTAACGGTATATTATAAGCCCAATTCCGAGCCAAAACGAAGAAGTTATGATCAAAACACTAAACCGGGCCCAAAACCAACACCCTTGCACTCCAACGGCCATAACTTTTGATCCATAACATATTTTCACCTAATTCCAACGGAATTGGAAAGTAGAAATTCATATCTTTCCAATTATATCTCACATGCCTTAATCCAATTCCGCAATCAAAAGTTATGGAAGTTTTAAAAACGTGGTTTTCGTATAAGGCAAACCGCAAACCAGCGCACTCGATAAGTAGCGCGCGCTTGGCACGCGCGACTCATTGAGATGCACGTGACACCCAGCGCGACTAAGAGAGTTGCGCACGCCACTTGACGGCGCGGATCTAAAACCCTAAACCTAGATCCATACGCCTATAAATATGGGTCTTCGTTCAGCATTACGGGGACAAAAAAAAAATCAAAATTAAAACCCTAGTAGTCTCAAAACCTTAATCTCTCAACTTCTCTTACTATCATACTACTTTTTCTTCTCTCTTCCCAAATACTTTCCAACCCTAATTGAATCCATTGAAGTCCTTGGAGGTACGAAGAAGAAAGAAAGTCCATAAACACATTAAACGGAGATTTAACATAAAAGAAGAACGATTAGTTTCCTAAGCACTTAGATAAATCACTTTTCCTTTATTGTTTAAATAACTTTAATTGAATAAGTAGTGTTGTTTGATCACTTTAAACAAACTTTTAATTAATTAATTCACATAGTACTCTTTCGTTAATCAAGACTAGAATTTGAATAATTAGTTGTTGCTTTATCACTTAAGACAAGGCGAATATTGTTTATTTATTGTTCTTTCACGAATATTGATTAAACAAAGAATAACAACTTTTGCAATGTAATTCCTACGTGATTAATTCTTGTAAATAAAATCAACTAACTTAGTTTTAGGTTTTGCGTCGTATATATTGTTTGGTGATGAAATTGTGAAAAAAGAAGAGCTCACTGGTAGAAAATATCAAAAAGGCACCCCCTAATTGGCACCGATTCAGTCCAAACCGGTGCCAAAAATGGCCTACAAAATTAGTGGGAAGCTGAACAAGAATAAAAGGTACCGGTTCACTTCAAACCGGTGGAAAAACAGAAAAGCCATCGGTTTGAACCGGTGCCTTTACGGATCGGACCTTTTAATTATTATAAAAAAAAAACCCGGCCCTAGCTTTCTCATATTTCTACTCAGCCCAACCCTAATTCATGCATTTCCTCCACGCCGATTCTTTCTCCTCTCCTCCTCTTTCTCTCTCCTCTTCTCCTCCTTCTCTAGCTCTTCTCTCCTCCTCCTTCCTTCTCCTGCTCCCTGATCTCTTCCTTCTCTTTCTTTTTCTTTCTCGATCTCCTTCTCCCTCCCCTCCTTCTCCCGATCGTCCTCCTTTCTTTCTATTGAAGACCATCACTTGCACCACCACGAAGACCACCACATGCAACACCAATTCGAGGTTATTCATTTTTCTTTTTTTTTTTCTGGGTTTTTGTTTTAATCGATTTTTTTTTCCGGGTTTTTTCCACCAATTCGAGGTTTAATCGAGGTTATTCGGTTTTCGTTTTTTTTTTTTGGGTTTTTGTTTTAATCGGTTTTTTAATCGATTTTTTTTTTTTATGTTAATCCATTTTAATTAGTTTTTTTTATTTTCTGGGTTTTTTTTAATCCAAGGTTTTTTTTTGTATGTTAATCGATTTTATTTTTTTTTTGTTTTTTATTTCTGGTTTTTTGTCTTAATCGATTTTTTAATCGATTTTTTTTTATTTTAATTGATTTTAATTCGTTTTTTTTTTCAAATTTTCTGGGTTTTTTTTAATCAATTTTTTTTTAATTTAAGCGATTTTCTTTCGTTTTTGATTTTTATTTTCTGGGTTTTGTTTTTATCGATTTTTATTTTTTATTTTCTGGGTTTTAATCGGTTTTTTTTTTTATTTTAATCGATTTTTGTTTTTTTTTTGGGTTTATTCGATTTGTTTTTTTTCTGGGTTTATTCAATTTTAATTTTTTTTTTCGTTTTCTGGGTTTATTCGAATACTTGGTTTTTTTCGATTTCAAGTTTTTTTTTCTGGGATTTTTCGATTTCAATTTTTTTCTAGGTTTGAATTTTTGGGATTAAATTTCTGGGTTTTTTTCGAAGCTTAATTATATTAATTGATTTTTTTTTGTTTTAATTGGTGCAGGTATGTTATTTAGATCTGAAATCGAAGAAGCAAGATACAAGAATATTGATTTAGATGTGAATGGGGTTTTTTTTATTTATATTGTAATTTATTTTAATATATATTATAATTTTTTTTTGTATTTATATGTTGTAATCGAACTATTTTATTGATCTATATTGTATTTTTTTTAATTATATATTGTAAATTTTCGATGATATTGATTGATATTTGCTTTATATTTTGATGTTGTTATTTATTTTAGTCTATTTAATTTTTAAGTGGAAAAAACAATATATATATATATATATATACACTTCCTCCGTTGTTTTATTATTGCACCACTTGCCTTTTTAGGAAGTTTCACAAATATTGCACCATTTCCTTTTTAGGAAAAAAATTATTTGTGTTCACACTACAAATACCCAACATACCCTTACTTTTTACACTTACTTTTTAGTTTATCAATATGTCACATGGGCAATTTTGTATTTTTACCTTTCTCTCTCTTTCTTTTTTCCACTATCAAAATATTTGCACCCAACCCCTATGGTGCAATAATAAAAAAAACGGAGGAAGTATATATTTTGGGCACTTTTGTCACCGGTGAACCAGTGCCAAAAACAAAGAAATAATTTTTTTTGGCCATTTTCGGCACCGGTTAACCGGTGCCAATTTTTGAGTTTTGGCACCGGTTTGAACCGGTGCCTTTTTAAACCACTTATTGGCACCCCCCACATTGGCACCGGTTCAAACCGGTGGCATTAAGGGGTTTTGAACCGGTGCCAATTTTGTTTTTTCACCTAGTGGCTAGTAGAGGCCGCACTAGGGCTAGAATAGCGATTCTCCTTTAAAGGGAACGTTATTTTAGTACCCTCGCTCTCGAACTCATTTCTGGTTTATGTAGACCAATTTGGGCATGGGTAAACTTACGATTCGTGCTAATTATCCCATGAACTCCACATGGGAGAAAAGCATGAACGAGGTTTATGAGTTTTCCTAAAACTCATTGGCGACTCTTACTTGTTTCTTACAAAAAAAGCGTGACGATAGAATTAATTTTAATTCAAGGTCCCCCAAACAGTCAGGAATTCAAATCCTAATACACCATAATAAGTGTAAAGTCCTAGGCTTTTAAATGGCCATGGTCATCTAAGGAAGGACCCCCTTACGATGGGATCACCCTCCTTACAGTGGCGACTCCACTGGGGACTTAGAGGTTACAAGATTAGTTCGTAGTTATGGTTCAAGGTTTCCAACACTAGGTTGCCTATGGATTGTAACGAGAGCTAACTTGGATAATCTCTAGTTAGAGAGCGAGACTCGAACACATAATATCTTCCTTTTTCACAAAAGTAAAAATCAAACAAGCAACATTGCATCATGCATAATCATAGCACAGTTTAACCATTGGGGATTGGCTCATTGACTAGGGGTTGCCAACATTAGGCTTCTATCCCAAAATCAATAACAATCATCCCACCCATATCGCCAACAAAATGTTGGGAGGGCTATGTCGTGGGTCAACACGTTGAATGATTGAATCGTGCATTGTCGTCCCTTAAGATATAGTACCTTTGGACACCCAAGCCTTGACCTTAGAATGACATTGTATGCTTTGACGGATCTTTTTATGTGCTTATGTGACTACATGAATATGTTCTTTGTGTCTAAACTAACTAATTCAAACTTGTTACCTAGAGATATAATAATAATAAAAAAAATCGCAAAAATTATGGTTCGCCAAAAAAAAAAAAAAAAAAATATTGTCGAACCTACCAAGTGGCACGCGCAACTGTCAAAGTTGCGCGCGCCCTCCTAGCGCAAGTTCAGAAGTTGCGCGCGGCACCTCCGCGCAACACTGTGTCTTACGCGCGCCCACTGTTCAACGTTGACTTTGACTCGTTATGAGAAATATCATACAGAGAAAACGATACTACCGCTTCAAGGTTAATCATTAAGTAGGTGCTAAAAATATCTCTTTGGTTAACAACGTTGTCTAACTTTTACTATGATCGTCTTTTTTTTGTTTTTTTTTTTTCAAAAAATCCAAAAACATGTTTTTATCGTTCCTTTTGCGTTTTCGCAAAAAAAAATTATTTTTTATCGTTCTTTTTTGCGTTATCGTTAAAAAATAAATAAAATAAAAATGTGGTAGATGCTACTCTTGATGATGCACTTTCCACCTTAGCGCAAGACGGAAAATTGCGCTCGATACTATTTTTTATTATGGTGATTCGTTTACGTACTTCATAATCAAACTAATGACATTACTTCTTATGAGGTTCGACATTAGAAGTTCGCATCCCTTAATAGGACGTCATCAATATGTTTATTCTTAAACGTGCCTATTTTCGTGTTCATCATGTTTTAGTTGTAATTGATCAACCTTGATTTAAGAGTATAATTTATTTACCTCTTCTATGGTTTAAAAAGAAAATCCCGAGAACCTTACTTGGGATGTTTGCCTCACACAACAAAAAGGGAAAAAATGATACAAAAAAAAAAAGAAAAAAAAATATATATTATAATTCTCAAAAAAAAAAAAAAAAAAAGAGAGAGAGAGAGAAGATAATGAATGATAAAACCGAGAAAATGATTTAATTATTTCTTGGATTTTACATTTGGAGGCCATCATTCTTTTTAAGCAAATAGTAAAATATTATCCTTTAAAGATGAGCAATATGAGAATCATAATTGAAAAAAATGATATAGAGCTCTATTGCAATCTAAGTGATCAACAAATACCATATTATATTTGATCATTTTAAGGAGTATGTTCGGGTTGATTAATATTTCTAAAATTTGATGAGCATTTTCAATCCAACTTTCTTGTATTTCTCTTCTACCTTTTTCGAAAACAATTCATTTAAAGTAAAATCCTTAGATGATTACCTTGTTGAAGTCAACACGAATCATGACATTCCATTAATGATTGTTCGTGAATTTTTTGACATTCTTCATCAACAAACTTGCTTAAAGTGAATTCGTATTACAAGGATTAAAAAAATAATAATAATAAAACAATCATTTTGACTTTGGTTCATTGTTTGAATGCTTGGTAGAAAAGGTTTAAGTGAACGCGCTCAATTTCTTGTGATACACATTACTAGATCATCTTCCATATTTGCATACTAGTCCAATCATGGGTGACAAAGCAACATTGGAGAAACTTAGAGAGGAACTCCAAAACCTAAAGGCCCTACGAGAAAAAGAAGCCCAAATGAAGGCTCATAAAAAAGCAGAAAAGGCTAAAATAAAAGCAGAAAAAGAAAAAGAAAACATTCTGGAAGAAAAAGCAAGAGCCGAAAGAGTAGAAGCCTTGGAGAAACTTGTCCTTCGAGCTAACTCAGGGAATAAGTACTTCAATTATGAGCTTGCACCACAACCTAGTGGCAAGACTCTCCCAGAAAAGTTCTTGACTACGGATTTGCCAACCTTTAAGGTCATAGACAATCCTAGGACTCACTTAATGAGCTTTATGGGAATTATGGCATTGAAAGGGGTTGAGTCAAGCTTATATGCATGTACTTTTCCTCTTTCATTGGACCCAACTGCTAGATCATGGTTTTATAACCTCGATGCAAAACAAACTTTCACTTGGAGTGACGTTGTTGTAGACACCCATTTGTGTCTCCCCAAAACCAAACCTAGTGATGAATACCTTTCACGTTGAATCATAATCGAATGAAGTGAAAGTGTGGAAAGTTTAGTGTTGCGGATAGTTTTAATTTCTTTTCTCTTTTCTCTGTTTTTGAAAACCTATTTTAAGAAAACAGCCAATCCAGTTTGTTTGGTCCATGATATGGGTCCAATAATGGTGTAGTTGGATAGGGCTTGAAAAGACCTTTCCAACGATATATTATGAGCCCAATTTCGATGAGTATTGAAGAAGTTATGGTCAATTTACCGAATTGGACCCGGTTTGAGCCTTATATGTGGCCCAATGATCTAGAGGAGGGCCTTATATAGATTTATCATTCCTAATGCAATTAGGAATGGTTTTAGTATTCTAGATTCTTCTAGAAGGTTCTTTTCATTCCTAATTCAATTAGCATTGATAAATTGACTTTTGTTGACTTTTAGAGTTTTAATCAGAATAAAAGAATGTTTTTGAGGAAAATACGATTTTATCCTCCTGTACGGCAATTTCTATCTGGTTTTAAGAAAACGCGTCAAAATCTTAGTCAGCGCCAAACGCTAGCATTAGCGCCTGACGCTAAGCTTGGCGCCTGGCGCTAGCGTTAGCGCCTGGCGCTAATCCCCGTTTTACGCGTCAGATCTCTGTTTTGATTTTTTTTTATCTTTTTGGCTGATTTTCTCTATAAATAGCTTCCTAAAAACCCCGTTTTCATTCACTAATTTTCACCAACTCTCATCAATATTCTCTTGATTACTCTCTCTCTCTCTCTTTTCTAAACTAGCCTTCTCTCAAATACAAAATTCCGCATTCATTAGATTTAGAAACACCTAGCCAAGTTTGAAGTTGCCTTCGCCCTAGGCGTGAAAGGTTTAATTTCTAAGGGTTTGGTCCCAAATCTTTATCTCTATTTTAATTATTTAATTGTTTTGTTTATCATTTTCCTTGAAGTTACTAACGCGTGTATTTTGTTATTAGAAAGAGATACGAGGCATCCAAGTAAGTACTTTAGTGGTTTAATTGATTTTATGATATAGAAATCATGCTTAGATTGTTATTTTAATTCCTAGTATCATTTCTAGGGTAACTTTAATATCAAGTATGATTAAAAGTATGATGCTTCCTATGTTCTTCCTAATATTTATGATTGTTAGTATCATGTTAGGATTAAAGATTTGATTTTTATTGCTTAGTGACATACTAGGGTTTGTTATTAATCTTGTTAGTATCATGCCTAGGATCTTGCTATTATTATGCTTTAACATATTCATGATTATTTTTATAATTGTTTTGATTATGATTATAACTTTATGATTATTATAATTATTATGATTATGTTGCTTGATGCTATTTTTATTGTTATTGCTTGATCACGCCTTTATGCATGTTTAAAGGGAATTGGTATTTGTAATCACGCCTAATAAGATAATTAATAATCTTGTTTAAGGTTAATTTGATTATAATTCAAGTGATCGCCAATAATAGTTTATTTGTGCATTAATATTCAACCAACATAGATAAACAGGTTTAGGGTTAAATCTATTGATTGCATGTTAGTCAAAAAACGCACATGAATACGATCAGAATAAAGTAGAGGCCTATTATTAGGGCAGATTCAATCTCTTTTAGGTTGGATTTGTACCTTCATCCCCGAACCCTATTTGGTTCAAGACCTTACGGAGTTGACGATCTCTTGGATCGTTAAGGGTGTAACCTTCACCTCGCGAACGGTTTACAAGTTCCTAAAACTTGTTGGCGACTCTTTTGCTCTATCTTCTTTCCCTTTGGACGCCACCGTAATTTAGTGTATGATCACAGTGGGGTTCAAGCTAGGGGATTAACGCTTGAAATATTCCCTACTGTTGTAAAAGCGTTTTTAACCCAAATTGAGATAACATTGAGCTCACAACTACCTTGCGCGATCTCGAATTGCTTAAGCAAGGGGAAGAAGGCTTCATTGACTTCTTTTCCAGGTGGCAAGCAAAGGTTTCTCTTATTCCACAAAGACCTCCGGATCATGAATTGTCCCAAAATTGTTAGACAATATGTCTCCACCATACAAGTGTCATTTACAATACCTTGGTTTAGATACATTTCAAAAAGTCTATACTGTGGGAATATAAATTGAAAGGGACTTGATAAACGAAACTATGAATAATATATATGGACTTGATTTTTAGAGAGGATTTCACCTACGTCGGAAACGGACAAAGCTTGAAGACGCAATCTTAAGAAGTTGTCAACAATTCAAAATGTACCACCCTAGGTCTTGTTTTGTTTCTTTCCTTTCCTTTGTTTTATTATGATAAACTAAGAGATTCATGTTGTCGAATCTACTTATTTTGTACTCTCATTAATTAATGAATACAAAAAATATTTTCAAGTACGTCGATCTTGTTCTCTTTTCAATCTCTTTATTGTTATTGAATTGAATTAAACAAAACGTATACATACAAACAGGCAATATCAAAAGGCATACATACTCAACACTTTAAGAATCTTGATGAGCTTTGGCTTACAAGATCGATCTATTGAATGAAAAGAGGCCCATCGTAGGCCCACAAAGAAAGGATATGATGATTTCACCAACACAGGAGGCAACTTGAAACTCCACAAATATAATCCCATGTTCTTAACCTTAGAGAAAATCCATCTTTTTGGCAGCCCTTTTGAGCCTCGTCAATTGAGCCTTAGTTATTCAACCTACACTATTCCATACCTTGGGATGGGAATGGTGCAAAGATACAAATAGGAAATTGGGGGAACAAAACATAAGAGGGGGACACAAAGTTAGTCTAAACCCAAAAAGGAAAGATCATATGCAAAAGAAAAAAAAAATCGTTCTAAACCCAAAACAAAACTAGTCAAAAAAAAGAGAGAGAAAAAGAGGGAAAAAAAAGAGAGAAGGCAAGGAAAAAACACCTATGTAGGAGTTATCACACAAAGAATAAAGGTTTTAATTTGAGAAGCACCAAAAGAAAGGGATTTTGGGAGTATACTCGAGCCTGTCCATTCTTCATAACCCCAAGCTTAGCCACGTTACAACCTTGGAAAGACCCTCCTTGAAGTAGACCCTAACCATTAACCAAAATCATCATACCATGAAAAAATGGCCAACCTTAGGCCTTTGCACATATGGATCTACTATTGAGTAGTCATGCCCATGTATAAAATGCATGAAGTGTTGAGTTATGGTTACAAAATCATATAAAAAAATCAAATTATATTGGATGATTTGATAGCCATTGGCTTGATGACACCAATTTAGTAAAGCAATCGAATCAAACTAAATTCTATGTTTTCCATATCTTTTTCCAAGAAAAATGAGATGACTATCACTTTAAAAAAAACAATCATCTTATTTTCTTTTAATAATAGGGCTATTTATTACCAGTGTAATTCAAGTTCTATATACATTGCCTAGAAAGAAAAAGAGTTAATACAATAAATTGATTTGATATATCGACAGCCTCGACGTCAACTTTAGATGTCTTTTACAACTCTTGAGCATTGGTCTTTTCACTTATCATGAGCAACTAATATGTCCGCCTGCGTGGGATATCTCCATCTTCTCTAAGCGAGGAACATTGATTGAACATGATCGCTACATGAAAAAAATGATCGTTATCGCTATCACACGTATACCTCACTGCCAAGTCATCACGATGATTCAAATATTAAGTCAATAATCCTTGATTTTCGAAAACATGTCTAATTTTCTTTCTTTATTCTTATATGGGAAAGTTGGATTCTCCTTCCTTTTTATACAAATCCGTCCTTTTTGTTCAATTCTTTTTTAGGGGGTAAGTTGGGATGATCCCTCCCATTTGGCAACTAAAATGCTCGAAAATAGTATAATTTTTTAGCTCTTTGCCTCAAATTGGGGGCTTAAAAAAGCCAGGAAATTCCCACTTCTCTTTATTTACAGATTTGAACATGCTATTTATGCTGCGAAATCAATGTCATGCAAAGCTTATTACGAACCATCTTAATAACTTTAAATGACAAAGGGAAGAATACCACTTCCTTTTATTTGAGCAAGATAATTAATTATGTTACTTGATCAAACAATTTATGATAAACATATGCAATATTCCGCAAATTGAAAATACAATTCTTCGGGCCTTAAATAAACATGAGAAAATCAAATGTCACTTGATCTTCTGTCTAATGTAACTTTACTTGTGGGTCGGTGTTTGGTCAGTGGGGTCAATTGGGGCGGATTGGTGCCTTTTTTCCATTTATTTTTTTTAAAACATATTTCACCTCACTGAATAATGTATGCTGCTAATTACTGTAATTATTTATCATCGAATTATCAGAATTCTTTTTGAAAACTAGTATCTTATCCTGTTAATTTTATCCTTACTATTCATGAATATACACTTAGTGCAGGATTCTGTAGATCTGGAGATCTATATGACACAAAAAATAAGTTAGTTATTAGAAGTAGCTAGCTCATTACTCTTCTATGGAAAGAGATAGTAGCTTCAACTATCTCCGTTTTCCGCCATTTAAATGACAAAAAAAATGTTAGGTCTAATTAGAAGAACCGCTAATGGTGTTTGCGGTTTTAATGTAGAGAACTGCTCTCACCGTCAGCGTTCTTTGTTGAACTAGATTTTTTTTAAAAAAAAAAAATAACGAAGCTTCCACCTATTCTGCGTGCACAACATGGCGGGAATAGTTTTTATACCAACACAAATAGGGAGTTAATGTGTATTTAAGCAACTTTTAAGGAAATCGTTCCTTTAATCTCTTCCTTAAATTGTGTGTCAAATGCTATGAGTCAAGTAAAAAAACAAGGAAGTACAAATATTATAGATCTAATCAAAATTGGAATGGTCTAATAAAATATCGGGTTTGTGTAAATTTTTTTGACAAAATTTTGAACCCAACTCGCTCCTCAGAAAAAAAAACCTGCCCTGATCTGATGATAGTGAGTTTGGACACATTTTTGGCCCATTGTCGGGCGTGGCCTGACCTAAGCACTGGCCTTAAATGGGTCATTTTTTTTTTTGAAGAAACGTTAGTCGGGTAATATATTAAATTAAATCAAGTTTTGCCAAAGTGAAAAACCTTGATGGAAATTATAAAGCCATACATAAGTTGATTCACTAACACTATATCTAGCCTCTTAATGTGCTAGAGTATTACCCACCCGATGAACATGACTACAATTAAAGCAACTAAAATTAGCTTTCATCTTCCTGATTTCAGCATAATATAGCATTAACGAAGAGTATCCCGGGAGCTCGTGGTTAATTTTGCACCACTAAATGGGTCTTTTTTTTTTTTTTTTTACCAAAACATTTCTTGTGTATTTATGATCACATCTAAATTCTAAATACTACCTCCGTTACATATTTTTTGCAACAATTTGACATAAAGTAGAGAGAAAAAATGTCTATCATTGCAAATAATATATAACGGAGGTAGTATTTGTTGGAAGTTCTTGATATAAAATAAGAGAATTGGGGAAAAAACAAGAGAGAGAGAGAAAACAAATGAAAGGGGAAAATCCCACATTGGATGGGGGGAAAGGTTTTTCCTTGTTTTTATATTGTAGTGTCTTAACACTACTTAGTTGAGTGAGTGGGAGGTAAGTGTTACTCCACACACGCGCGCGCGCGCCGAGTCGAGCCGGGCCGGGTCAGGTCGGGTCGGGCTCGGGCCTCGGGACTTGGGTCTTGGGGAATGCGCGGGCGTGGGTCCTTGTTATCTTTTTTGGAGAAATTTTATTTCCCTTTCTTTGTTAAACAGAATATTCTTTTTTGTCTGTTGGGATTATTCTTTTCTGACTATTGGAGTTACGGAATTAAATCAGTCATTAATCCCTTGATTGTAGCTGACTGATTAATTCCTTGTCTCATGCTTCTGTTGTTGACTGCTTGAATGAATCTGGTCGTTTTCTTAGCCAGATTCGTCCCTCATTTTACGTTTCATGTCTCCCTTCTACTGCCTATATATACTCATTACACAACACAATCAGTCATCTCTCTTCTCTAAAATTATCTAAACACGAGTTCTTTCTGTTCTGTTTTCTGGGCAAGTATTCTGAGTTCCAATCGAGTTTGTCAGTGCACATAAACTCCGGCGTCGTTCTTATCCTGGAGGGCGACCGCTTCTAGTCTACTGCACCGGGAGGTAGCGCGGAATCGCCTTTTAGGTTAGTGGTTCTCCACGACGCGGCTATTGTCACTTTGGTTCACGCAGCAAGAGATAAGTAATTTCTGTTTTATTGCTTAGTAGTATAACAATCTAAAAGACGATTATGGCTTCCAAGTTTCTGATTCCTGATATGTCTAAGTTAGAACCTCTTGATAGAAAGAATTATAAACGTTGGGCTGTTAGGATGCATTTTTATTTAGAGCAAATTGATGTTGCATATGTTCTTGATGATATTGTTGAACCTGATGATAAGGATAATTTGTCTGAAACTGATGTTAAGTTTGCTAAGGATGATAAAACCTGTAAGGGCATGTTGTTGCATTCTATATCAAATAGTCTGTTGGATATTTATATAGGTTTTTTTCATGCTAAGGATATTTGGGATGCTTTAGAGAAAAAATATGGGACTGATGATGCTGGTACTAAACGTTATTGTGTTAGTAAGTGGTTAAGTTTTCAAGTTGCTGATGATAAGCCTATTATTGATCAGATTCATGCTTATGAGAGTGTTTGTATTAATATGGCTGTTGAAGGTCTGTCTATTTGTGATACCACCCTTGCTATTGTTCTAATTGAGAAACTCCCTCCCTCTTGGAAGGATTTTCATAAACAACTCATGCACAAAAAGAAAGACCTAACCTTAGAGGAACTTGCTGCTCACCTCAAAATTGAGGAGGAAAACCGTATCAAAGACAAAACCCCTTCTATTTTTCCTTTCCCTTCCTCAGCCAAAGCCAATCTTGTTGAACCCAAACACAACAACCAGTCCAAAGCCAATAACAGTTCTCTTAAGCCAAAAGGGAAGGTTCAGAAGTACAAGTTTAAGGGTACTTGTTTTGAGTGTGGTTTGACTGGTCACAAGGCTAAGGATTGCAGGGTCAAGAAAAGGAACAATGGGAAAAGTCAAGCAAATCTTATTGAGGATTCTGACGTTATTGTTGTTGTTGTTTTAGAAGCTAACTTTACAGGTAATGCTGCTGAGTGGATTGTTGACACTGGAGCTAGCAGACACATCTGCGCCAACAAGGACATGTTCAGTAACTATGACAAGGTTGAAGGTGAAAATGTTTTCATGGGCAACTCAGCTTCTGCTTCTATCCAAGGCAAAGGGAAGATCGTTCTCACTCTCACTTCTGGAAAATTGCTTACTCTGACTAATGTTTTGCATGTTCCAGAAATGCGCAGGAATTTAATTTTTGGCAGTTTACTCATGAAAGCTGGACTGAATCTCTCTTTTGATTCTGATAGATTAGTTCTTACTCGCAATGGGGAATTTGTGGGAAAGGGCTTTTGTAATGGGGGGGGGGGGCTTTTTACTCTTGATGTTAAAATTGACACTATGAATATTAATGCTAGTACTTCTTCTGCTTATATTGCTGAGTCTATTGATTTATGGCATGCTAGATTAGGTCACGTTAATATTGATTCTATTAAAAGGCTTAAAAACTTAAATTTGATTCCAAGTTTTTCTAACACTGATTTTTCGAAATGTCAAATTTGTGTTGAAGCCAAATTTACAAAGAAGCCATTTAAATAAGTAGATAGATAGACTGAAGTACTAGAGCTTGAATTGTTCATAGTGACTTGGGTGATTTTAACAATCACGAAAGTAGAGGGGGTAAAAAGTATTACATTACTTTTGTTGACGATTGCTCACATTTTTGTATGGTTTATCTTCTCAGGTCTAAGGACGAAGCTGAGGAAATGTTCCTCTAATATAAAGCTGAGGTAGAAAACTAATTGGACAAAAAGATTAAGAGGGTTAGGAGTGACAGGGGTGGTGAGTACAGCCCTGACACTCTTAAGACATTTTGTGAGCAACTTGGCATTGTTCATGAGACAACAGCTCCCTATTCATCCAAACAAAACGGTATAGCTGAAAGGAAAAATAGAAATTTAAAGAATATGATGAATTATATGCTTATTAGTTCTGGGCTTCCTAATAACATGTGGGGGGAGGCTATTCTTTCTGCTTGTTATGTTTTGAACAGGGTTCCTCACAAGAAGCTTGACAAGACTCCATACGAAATATGGAAGGGTCGAACGCCAAATCTGAAATACTTGAAAGTGTGGGGGTGCCTAGCAAAAGTAGGCATACCTAGTTTCAAGAGGGATAAAATTGGTCCTAAAACTGTTGATGCTATTTTTATTGGCTATGCTCATCAAAGTGCAGCTTATTGTTTCTTTGTCAAAGGTACTAACAACACTTATGCAGGTGTCCATATCATTGAGGCTAGAGATGCTGAGTTCTTTGAGAACATTTTTCTTTGGAAAATATCTCCCTCTAATGATAGTGAATTAATTGATAGTAGTTCTGTTAGTTTACCTATTGCTAATTCTCCTATTATTAACAATGATTCTGTTTTGGAGCCAAGAAGAAGCAAAAGGGCAAGAAAGGAAAACAGTTTTGGTCCTGATTTTATTACTTCCTATTTATCTGAATCTTCCTTAATTGATGATGATTTTGTGCATATATTTGTTTTGGAAGATGATCCAAGAACCTATGATGAGGCAATGAGGTCAGTTGATGCTGTTTTTTGGAAAGAAGCAATTGATAGTGAATTACAATCAATTCTCAATAATAACACTTGTGAATTGGTTGAACTTCCTAGAGGTTGTAAGCCCATTACTTGTAAATGGATCTTTCGGAAAAAATTAAAGGCCGATGGATCCATAGACAAGTATAAGGCAAGGATAGTAGTAAGGGGTTTTACTCAAAAGTTTGGCATTGATTATTTTGATACTTACTCCCCTGTTACTAAAATTGCAACCATTAGGACTTTAATTGCTCTTGCTTGCATTTTTTATCTTGTTGTTCATCAAATGGATGTCAAAACTGCGTTTTTGAATGGTGACTTGGATGAGGAGATTTATATGGTCCAACCTGAAGGGTTTGTTGTTCCAGGCCAAGAGAACAAGGTTTGTAAGTTAGTCAAGTCATTGTATGGGCTTAAGCAAGCTCCAAATGGCATGACAAATTTGATAAGACTATGACTGGTAATGGTTTTCATGTTAATGAAGGTGACTCTTGTGTTTATTTTAAGCATGATAGTCATGGTTGTGTAATTATTTTTCTTTATGTGGATGATATGTTGATTTTTGGGACCGACTTGGATCGAGTAAATGAGACAAAATAGTTTTTGAGTTCGAATTTTGAAATGAAAGACATGGGTGAGGCAGATGTGATTTTGGGAGTAAAAATCAAAAGGACTCCAAAAGACATCTGTCTTAATCAGTCACACGATGTTGAAAAACTTCTTAAAAAGTTTGACTCATTTAATGTCGATCCAGTCAAGACTCCATATGACCCAAGTTTCCACCTAAAGAAAAATAATGGTGATCCAGTTAATCAGTCTAAGTATGCTAGAATTATTGGTAGTGTTATGTTTCTAATGAAATACACTAGACCTGACATTGCTTATTCTGTTAGTAGGTTGAGCAGGTACACTCATAACCCAAGAAGTGACCATTGGATTGCTCTTAGGAGGTTGCTTAGGTACCTTAAGGGTACTGCGGATTGGGGTTTGCACTACTCCAAATTTCCCGGAGTTTTGGAAGGTTTTTGTGATGCCAAGTGGGTATCCGATAATGATGAAGTGAACTCCACTAGTGGCTATGTCTTCACCCTTGGGGTGGAGCCGTATCTTGGAAATCTTGTAAGCAATCTTGTACTGCTATGTCTACTATGGAATTTGAGTTTATTGCTCTTAAATTGGCAGGTCATGAGGCAGAATGGTTGAGGAACATGCTTGCAGATATTCCACTGTGGGGGAAGCCAGCTCCTTCAGTTGCACTTCATTGTGATTCGCAAGCTGCTATTGTTGTTGCGCACAACCATGCCTATAATGGGAAGAAGAGACACATCCGTCTGAGGCATAAAGCCGACAGAAATTTGTTGTCTGAAGGGGTGATATCACTGGACTATGTTAAGTCCGAAAAGAACATTGCGGATCCGTTAACTAAAGGCCTATGTAAAAAACTAGTTTTGGAAACATCGGAAGAGATGGGGCTAAAGCCCGTTGTATGAATTGTGAAATAGAGAACTCCTACTCACCATGAGTTCAAAGGGGAACATTACATAATAATTCGGAAGCACATTTTTATTTTTATTGGACCATCTCTAGATGTTTGATGTGCTTAGCTACAAATGAGAAGGAGATTGAGCATATGGTTCTTAATGAACCCATATCCATATTTTTGGAGGTGTGTTGTAGCTCACACTTGATGGACTTCACCTACTTAGGTGTGGAAGTGTGGCCGCTTCCTATGAGTATTTCGTGGGCTTATACTCTAGAGCACCTATGAGCATCCAAGCTGGACGTATGGCCAGTATAATGCGTCACCTTTATTCGCGGAATTTCAGAATATTATACATGTTCAATTGTGTGGCTCAAAGTGACGGGTCCCTAACTCCCTATTGAGTTCAAGACGAAAGTCACTTGGTAGGTGAGGGATCATAGCTTGATGTCCACTATGTATTAATTCAAGTCGCGAGACATTGACACTTATGCAATTGTTTTGTTTTGCCCAGAATTCATCTTTTCCTTCCTTTCTTTTTCATATCTTCGAACCTGTGGGGGATTGTTGGAAGTTCTTGATATAAAATAAGAGAGTTGGGGAAAAAACAAGAGAGAGAGAGAAAACAAATGAAAGGGGAAAATCCCACATTGGTTGGGGGGAAAGGTTTTTCCTTGTTTTTATATTGTAGTGTCTTAACACTACTTAGTTGAGTGAGTGGGAGGTAAGTGTTACTCCACACACACGCACGCGCGCGCCGGGTTGGGTTGGGCTCGGGCCTTGGGACTTGGGTCTTGGGGAATGCGATGCGCGGGCGTGGGTCCTTGTTATCTTTTTGGAGAAATTTTATTTCCCTTTCTTTGTTAAACATAATATTCTTTTTTGTTTGTTGGGATTATTCTTTTCTGACTGTTGGAGTTACGGAATTAAATCAGTCATTAATCCCTTGATTGTAGCTGACTGATTAATTCCTTGTCTCATGCTTCTGTTGTTGACTGGTTGAATGAATCTGGTCGTTTTCTTAGCCAGATTCATCCCTTGTTTTACGTTTCATGTCTCCCTTCTACTGCCTATATATACTCATTGCTTTTCCCGGTCACAAACACACAACACAATTAGTCATTTCTCTTCTCTAAAATTATCTAAACACGAGTTCTTTCTGTTCTGTTTTCTGGGCAAGTATTTAGATGTAACACCCCCAAATCTCCCTCTACGTAAATACTATATTTTTACGTATAGAAATACCGTAGACATAGACTTGGGCGTATTACCGCCACGTGAAAACGTAAGGCTTAATTAATTACTCAAATTGCAGCGGAAAGATAACTAACTTTTATTAATAATATGAATAACCATAATTACTGTTTCAAAATAAACCAATAAAAACTTGTCCATATATAAATAAAACTAATTCCTATCTATGTGATCCCAATCCCGACTCTAGTATGTGCACGAACAACTTCACACCTGAAATCAAGACTGCTTACCAAAATGGTAAACAGAGCGAACCAAAACAAAAGGGAAGACAGATTAGCAAAAACGCTAAGTACGTATAAGTGCAAGGCATGTAAATACTTTTATTAGGCAAACATGCTTTCGAAATAACCATTTAAATTTAAACCTGTCACGAGTCATTTTCCAAAATTAAACTTTCCAAAAATAATTAAACCTTCCGAGGGTAGTAATATCCATCAATAAAAGCTTTCCAAACCAACAGATTTCCAATTTATAAACTTCTCAATTTTTGATATATTTCTAAACCAATTTTCACTAGTAGAAAAAACGCATTAGGAAGCGGTTCAAACCCGGTCTAAGGCACCGGTTTGAACCGCTGCCTATTTGAGGGGTGCCAAAAACCCCCTATTTGGCACCGGTTCAAAACCGGTGCCATAGGGTTTAATAGGCACCGGTTAACCGGTGCCATAGGGTAGAATAGGCACCGGTTAACCGGTGCCTAATACTGCTCTCTCGCCATTTTTTTTTGGGTGGTGGATAGTTTAGGCACCGGTTCCTGCCTAACCGGTGCCTTTTGTATAATTTTTTTTTTTTCGTTTTTTTTTTTTCAATCGTGCAATAATATTTAAAAAAAAAAACCTGCAATAATAATACCCTGTAATTCCAGCAATTATATTAAATATAATAATTAATAATTTTATTATTATAATAACTAATAATAATATTATTAATTATTATATACAAAAATAATATTAGATACAAGAATTCAATTATATATATATATAGATATAAATATTCCCAAACGCAATACAAAAAAAAAAAAAAAGTTGCTTACATATACAAATAATAGTAAGTACACATATATAATGAATAATAAGTTATATATAGTTCAAAAGTTAACATAAATAATTTACAATTACAATGCATGCCATTTACATGTTGAAGGTGATGAAAGACGCCAACATGTCACGAACTTCATTAAGCTCCTTGATTGTCAACAGACCATCCTTTTGGACCTTGCAAAACTTGAAATACAAAAACATTATTGTAAAAATAATTAATTAGGCAAAAAATATGTATTTTATCAAATATTACCTATACGACTTCTATATAGCCCATTTACTACATTACTTATCAAATGAACTATTTCTTTCTCATAACATTTCAATATTGGATAGTTGTATGTGTGTAAGCCCTAAAATTGTATAGGAGAGCATTTTATTAAGGTTTATGACGGTTTTTACCCAAAATGGCCCGAATATGGCCTATATGACCTTACTTTGCCCATTTCCTACATTTCTTATTAAATGAACTTTATTTATCTCATAACATGTCAATATTATCTAGTTATAGGTGTATAAGGAAAGAAATCACATTAAAAGAGCATATTAACACAAAATGGCCCTAATATGGCCCATATGACTTCTATTCAACCCATTTTCTACCTTTCTTGTGAAATAGCCTTTTTGTTTCTCATAACATGTCATTGTTGGATAATATTAGGTGTCTAAGGCTAGAAATCACATCAATATAGCATTTCAAGAAGTTTAACAACGCATTTTACTCAACATGGCCCAAATAGGGCTTATATGACTTCTATGTAGCCCATTTTCTACATTACTTATCAAATGAACTATTTATTTCTCATAACATGTCAATGTTGGGTAGGTGTATGTGTGTAAGCCCTAAAATTTTATAGGAGAGCATTTTATTAAGGTTTACGACGCTTTTTACTCAAAATGGCCCGAATATGGCCTATATGACCTTACTTTGCCCATTTCCTACATTTCTTATTAAATGAACTTTATTTATCTCATAACATGTCAATATTATCTAGTTATATGTGTATAAGGAAAGAAATCACATCAAAAGAGCATATTAACACAAAATGGCCCTAACATGGCCCATATGACTTCTATTCAGCCCATTTTCTACCTTTCTTGTGAAATAGCTTTTTTGTTTCTCATAACATGCCATTGTTGGGTAATATTAAGTGTCTAAGGCGTGAAATCACATCAATATAGCATTTCAAGAAGTTTTAGGACTTACCTCATCAAGCTGTTGAGTGTCCGTACAATGAGTCACAATGTCAAACATGAATCTCATCACATACAAAGCACAATCAAGTCCATTCTCTTGTTGTGCGCACTAGCATATGACAAACAAATCACATCAGTGAAACATGCAAAGGAAATGAGCAAATATTTACTACCATAGAACAAGTTTGATCAACTTAATATTCAATGCTGGTATTCAATCTCTTCTACATCACTACTCTACAAGACTCTCTATGACATTCATACAATCTCATCTCATCAATGCCAAATCCACACTACCATACACATATCAAACACAGAAGCCCTTGGGAGATTTTAGCATTGTACAAAAACAGAATCATTATCAGCTCAATATCACCCAAAAAAAAAAACTACCAAGGGTCTATTCCGATTTACTGAAAACAACTGAACTGATTGGGGCAGCAAATATAGGGGAAAAACTTGAACAAGGCAGGATACCCTCTAGCTTACTTTTCTCAAAATATGCAGTATTCATTAAGTCATCTTGATATTTCTCAATAGATATATACAAAAATTTTAGTTGAAAAAAAAAATATATGTATTTCCAATAGCATTCATATAGCATGCATTCAACTAGCAGTATGATTCACTAGTATTCCACCATCCTCATTCAGAAAATTCATCAAACAGTTGGTAGGCAATCTAATCCCAGCATAAAACTCAATAAATCTCTCAATTACAAATTGCATTAGCCCATCAATCCAACAAAGCATAAAATTTCTCCAAACAGCACAAAAATCCCAAAAAAAAAATGGAAAGAAAAAGAATTACCATAGTCAGTTAGCCGCCACCATAAGCTTTGGTATAAGAATAAATTTGGCTTCAATATTGAGCAAATTGAACTGAAACCCTAACACTTGAGCAAATAACAACGAAATTCAAACTCACACAAAAACAGCAAACCCTAAACTCTAAATTCAATTTAACATACGCCGATAATCAAACGAATTACAACCAAAACAGCACACATAACAACAATTCAAAAGAAATAACAACTAGATTTGAAATCTGAAACCCTAAATCTAACAAAAATCAATAATCAAACAAATTACTACCAAAATCAGCACAGGGATTAGCAATTCAAAGCGAGACTGTAATGTTCATAGATTCAGATCCAGAAATTACCGGCTTAACTATTGTTAACATCAACAGTACCGAGCTACCAAGCAACCTTCAGCAAGAATTCAGAAACATTGGAGGTCCAAGTAACGTCGGCGTGGAGGGGGTTGAGCTGAGGGGAGAAAGAGAATGGCAGGGGAGAAGAGAATGGCAGGGGAGAAAGAGAAGGCCAGGGGTGGCGGCGGTGATGGTGGCCGGCGACTGTTGCGGCGGTGAGGTGAGGGGTTTCGTAGGTGAGGTGAGGGGTTTAGAGAATGGAACAGTGAAGAAGATAATTTTGAACAGCGAAAATGAAAAGAAAGAGAAAGAGAAGGAAGAATAAGGAAGAAAGAAGACGCGGTTTTTTTTTTTCAAATGAGGCACCGGTTCATTTGGCACCGGTTCAAACCGGTGCCTTTTACATTTTTGGCACCGGTTTGAATTGAACCGGTGCCTTTTCCCTTTGTTTAAAATCCCGCCCAATTTTGGGCCGGTTTTTGGCACCGGTTTGGGCTGAACCGGTGCCATATGGGGGGTGCCAAATGCAATTTTTCTACTAGTGTTTCCTCACCTAAGTGTGCACACCCCCAAGCAAGTTATACTATACTCGAGGAAAGACCAGATCATACAAAGCTCATGGTCTTACTTAACCAGTCCCGGGTAGAGGGACAATTAAAATATCAAATACTCAGGCTCATAATGAGCTACAAATTAATTAAACCAAGTGATTTATAAATCAAACAACTTTTATTAAATCGATCAACACTTTTAGAGATCAAACCTTCAAATCATAAAATTATATACTTTAACTTGTCATGAAAATTGTTAACTTAAATATTCATACGCAACATTTATTCAAACAATCATTAAAACAAACATTATACAAAACACGCATTCAAAAATTGTATAAAGGACCTAGCCACCTATACGTACCTTGATCACGAGAACAAAAAGGTACGACTACTAAGCTTGACCACGATCAAGAGACTCCTCCTACACAAATAAAATAACCTTAATTAATATAGGGTTAACAAAATAACACAAAACCAAAAACATCATTCTATTGTGCATGAACTACCTAAATATTAACCTTTATCAAAATAGTGCTATTAGTATAGTTGGGTGGTCGTTGGTGGCGGAAGAGGTGGTTGTTCGGTGGCAACAACTTGGTTATGAGTTGCAGAGTTTATTTAAGCTAGATAGAGTAAGAAGAAGGGGTGATGAGATAGAGAGTAGAGAAGAGAATTTCTGATTTGGTGTGAATAAGTGGGAAGAATTAAGGGTCTATTTATAGTGTTTAAGGGGTAGTAAGATAGAGTTAAAGGAGGATTGAGATTAACATGGGAACATGATAAATGTAAGTTTGTTAAATGAATATGAGTGAAATTTAGTCTAGGTTAATTCATGTAAAAAAAATCCAACGGAAAAGATTAGAGATGAAATTAAGATAGATGCAAATTTGGTTAAGGAAGGTAGAAGGTAAAGTAAGATAAATTAAAAGATTAAATGCTTAAAGTTAAATTGGATAAAGCTAAGCCATGATAAAAACAACTAGGCCTCAACAAAACTCACGGCCATTTTGTGTTTTTTGTGTTTTTTTTTTTTTTTTAATAAAAAAAACAAAAATCATATATAATAAATATAATAATTGAATTTGATGATTAAATCAAGTTATTATATAAAATATAGATAATATCAAAACTAAGATTAGTTATAATTCATGAGATAATAATTAAGATAAGGTTGTTAAGTATTGTTAAGGTAAAATCCGGAAAAATAATATATTTTTTTAAATAAATAGTGTACAACGTTAACTAACAAATTATGGACCGACCAAGATCATAATTTATTTAATTATTCTAAATAATTAGAGAAATTACTAAAATAATTAAGAAAATCTTTCAAAAAAATTAGGGGTATTACATTTGAGTTCCAGTCGGGTTTGTGATTGCACATAAACTCCGGCGCCGTGTTTATCCTGGAGGGCGACCACTTCTAGTCTACTGCACCGGGAGGTAGCGCAAAATCGTCTTTTAGGTCAGTGGTTCTCCACGACGCGGCTATTGTCACTTTGGTTCACGCATCAAGAAATAAGTAATTTCTGTTTTATTGTTTAGTAGTATAACAGTATTATTACGAGTGACGGAGTGAGTATATCGAGAGATAACATGAAACATCTTTAATGTACAATATAGAACAATAGAAATGGTAAAACCCCTATCAAGGCTATCATCATAAACATAAATGTCGGTTCATCGAGTCTCTAAATGAGTTAAATACAATCTAAAATTTACTCAACCCAATATAGATAATTGGACCCTAATATTGACTTAAACGTAAGTTCAGACGTTAAGTTCCGGTATGGTAGCAGTAACACACGGTTTAACGTTTTAACTTAAAACTTGCAACAAATATAAAAACGCCATTTTCACAACCGTTGACGGTGACAATTATTTGTTTGAACCAAAATCAGAAGAGAAGTGCGGTGGGGTGAGGGTCGCATGGGCTGTGGGACCCCTACTGGATCTGCATCTGCCTTCTTTTCCCATGTTCATGTGATCCGGTTGGAACTAATTTATCAATAATTTCTTTTTTTAAAAAACAAAAACTATTTTAATTTTTGTTGAACTTTTAAGTGGAGTACTGCAAATCTACAATACTACATTCATTGACGGAGTACTTTTTGTATCTTATTTTACTATGTACTCCCTCCGTCTTATAATACGTGTGATATTGGACTATTTTTCATTATTCTTGTACTAATTTTAAATATAATTTTTTATTTACATAATAAAAATATATTTTATTATAAATATGTTGTTAAAATTGTTTTAATATAAAGTTTCATAATATAATTTAATAATTTTCATTAATATTTAACTGTATTAAAATAAAGTCAAATTAGTGCATTGATATGTGAATAATGTTTGACCGTGCCATGTATTATAAGACTAAGAAAGTATGACGATTCGACTTTTATGTGTGTTTCCCGTGAAGCTGGTTAGACCGTGTGACTGTTTATATAAAACAAATTAACCTCAACAACACTTTTAGAGTAGCCTAATTATATTGACATATTAACCCCTTATTATAATTATCTTAACACAAATCGAATTCTCTATGATGGCTGACCAAGCGTATAAAAGTTTGTGTTTATATATCATATTTCTATAGACATTTTAGTGATTGATATATAAGATAAAATACGAGTTATAAAAAATACTTGTATTTATGGCTGTATTAAACAACACAACTGTAAAAGTCAAACTGTTGCAAACAAAACATAGCAAGAAAAGTATATAAAATTAAGTTTATACTCCGTATTAATTTTAAAAAATAAAATAAAAAAAGAGACTTCAACATCAAGACAACTTAGAAGAGTGGTGAAGGCAAATTGGTACTAGTCCAAAAAAAAAAAAATACAGCTAGCAATTATATCAACTCACTCGTATTTTGAGTAGAAAGGAAGAAACACACCTACCTTCCCTTTTCCCCACTGCACTCCCTCTACCTCTACCTTACTTCCTTTCTTTTTATTTTCTTTCATCTATTTTACTTCAACTCCGTACCTTTTTCTTTACAATCCTCATTCTCTCTTTTCTCCATCTTCTCTAAACTATACACTACTACTAGTCTCTCATTACTACAACTCCACAACTTCATAAGGTCAGTAATTTTAATTTCATTTTTAATTCAAATTCATATTTTTGAGTTTAGAGTTTTGAATTTTTAATTTACATTTGCATACTGTCGGTGAATTTGTCACCCATTGTTTTCTATATTCAAATTTTCAAAATAATTGTCGACAATTTGCAAATTCATTGCCCAAAATTGGGGTATTTTTCCAATTTCTAGGACATTACTACATTGTTTGTTTTTTTTTTTTTTTTTTTTTAGTAATTCTAATTACTTAAATTAATTTGTTAATTCTTTTCTTATTTTTGCAGGAATTTTATTCAATTTGAGGTGCTTTAGCTGCAATTTTGCTAAGAAGACGAACAAATTCATAAAGGTTCGCAAAATTTTTCTTCTCTTTTTAATTTTTGGAATAAAATGCTACGAGTAGTGATTAATTTTTTATTTTTTATTTTAAATAAAACTGTTGAATTTCTGAATTTTGAATTTTTTTTGATAATAGAGGTTGGAATATTAAGAGACAGCGAAAAAGAAAATGTAGTCCGTAAAAAGATGTTAACGCTCGGGATAAAATCATGGGGACCAGCTTGCTCTTAGCGTGCATTTTCCCTCTTTTGTCTCACATTATATGTACTCTTCTTTTAAATTGTCGGTACTCCCTCGGTTTTTAATTGTTGTGTGGGTTTTTAAAGACTGAGAATCCATTAATTTTCTTCATTAAGAAGAAAAACACTGCATTTGAGTTTTGTTAAACGGTTCCATATATTATTTGAAAATGTATTATTGAGTGAATGAGCAAATAATTAGGAACTGAAGGAGTCATGTGACGGGTTTAAGAGTCAACATTGTCTAGACGAGTGTACATGTCTTAACGGGGAATTTTTTTTGTCTTTGTTTTTTTTTTTTTTTTTTTAATTACTTTTCCAATTAAAAATTGGAAAATGCTATACATAGCCCTAAGGGCTACATATAAGCATTTAATTTACTCTTGAAAATTGTTTAAATTTAGAAAATCATGACAAAAACACACTAATTACACCGATCTGCGCGTGTTTTTGTCGTGAATTCCTAACTTTATACATTTTTCAAGAGTAAATTCAATGCTTATATATAGCCCTTAGGGCTATGTATAGCATTACCCTTAAAAATTTAAAAGAAAAAAAAATCCAAAATGACTAACGTGCGCCACTAGTGGTGACACGCTAGACGAAATGATTAATTTCATTGGCTACTTATACGTCACTAACGCCAATCTCATTGGTTCAGTAAACGTATATGGCGCACTTTAGAATTTGCTTTATTTATGTTTTTTCGTGAACTTTAATAAAAATAAACTGCTACTAACATTAAATTTCACATTTATTTTGAATTTTACAGAAGAATAGCAAGAGAAACTAAAGACTAAAGACGAGGAGAAAAAGAATAGATAAATAATTAAATAAAAAGAAAATGAGCGGGATTACAATGATAGAGGAAATTGACAGTGGAAATTTCTTCGACCAAATTGATGACCTTCTTGAGTTCCCAAACGACGACGTTGAGAAAGGTTTGGGTGATAATGGTGTTGCAATTAACCAGTACAATAATTTTCCGCCGGTTTTTTGGTCGGACAATTCACCGGTTTTCTCCGCCTCCCACAGTAACACAGCGTCTGACCTCTCCGCTGAACTCTCTGTTCCTGTGAGTGTCCCTTCTCTCACAAATTTTTATATTTTTAATTTTTCATAAATTAACCTTTTTTATCACGGAGTATAATATTTTTTTAATTACTGTATTTCGTTACGTTCCGCGCTATAGTAAAATATATTGCACATATCGGGGATTTTCGTAGAATATTCATGGACTTGTACTCTGTATTATTTTGGAATAATTCACTTAATAAAAGTGTAAAACTAATTTTTAAATTTTACATAATATTACAGTACATACTAAACTTTATGTTGTGCATATATATACTACAGAATAATTTGCTGAAGTGCATATATTTTGCTGAAGTGCATCATGTACTACCTCCGTTACATATTATTTGCAACGATTAGACATTTTTCTTCTCTACTTTATGTCAAATCGTTGCAAATAATATGTATCTGAGGTAGTATTAATATTTATAGAATAATATATAATTTATATGAAATAACATTTAACCTGCAATCCCATCATCTAAATTATTTCATCCACAATCACATCATCTAAATTATTTAATGGATTTTTTTTGACACAAAATTATTTAATGGATTAATGGTAAAGGTTAGTAATGAAAAAAAAAACCTAATATTTATTTTTACAATCCCATAATCTTAAAATATATATATTTATTCTTTATTCTTTATGTGATTTTGTATGAATTACATTATTTTATAAATACTCGTATTAAGATTAATTATTGCACATTAACTTTGAATTATATAAAATATAATTAAAGTGACAATGGTTAGAGTATTTAGTATAATCACGTGGTAGGAGGATATTTTGAAATTATAATATTGTACATCATGTGAGGTGCTATTCCACCGACAGCATTATTTTCAATTTAGCTGTCATTTAGTGGTGTTTTGTTTTTGTTTACCACAGTATTTCACATCAAAGGGTTATGGTGCCAGCTGGCAATTTGTATTTTTTGATTCTTATTAAAATTTTAAATAATTATACTGTCAACTCTGCCACAACTTTGCCGCCACGAAATTACTTAAAGACGTGGGGAATATAACATGGTAACATGAACACATTTATCACTTAAACTCATCATTGAATTAGCGAATAAAGAAAAGGGATATGTTGTGTTTGTGCAGAAGAAAATAAATATATTGATAATTATTAAGTTAGTTGTGATCATGACCCGTTAATACTAGTCCACAAGTAAGTGCATAGTGTTTAAGTAAAGGTTACTACTTTCACGTTTGAATTTGACTATGATTATATGAAACTAAAGTTTAAAGTTTTAATGACTAAATATCAGCTGAGTAAAAAAAATCACATAAAATTGTAGTTTGCATTGTAGAATATACCACTATTGTATGGGATATCTTTTCTTTAGGTTCCATTCTTAATTTGAAAAGATGAAAGGAAAGTTGGAAACACAAAATTGATGATTGACAATGGACAGGAAAAAGAAATGTTTTCTTTTTAAGAAAGGTACTCTAGTTTTGTTTCTAGTTTGATGGTGGTTGTGTCACTAAATAGTCTAGAACAATATTTAGAGATGGAGGGAGTAGTTGAAGGTTGTTCTCAATTGAGAATCAAATAAATTGATTTATGTAAGGCATTGGTTTGAAGTGTTGGAACAAGGTTTGCTCCGAAGTATTGCCATTTGGAAAAAAGTTGTATGTAGTACGGAGTATAGTTTTATCGGCAGAGTAGATATTTGTTTTAAATTTTTAACACTTTCCTTTAGGGCTAACAACGAAAATTATTGGGTTGTAAGGGGCCTGGTCTTCACCAGCTCCCATGTGGATTCACCAAGGAAATCCAGCTAATTGTCTAAAAAGTTAAACAACCAATCTTTCAAAAAAAAAAAAGTTAACCAATATTCTTTTAAGTATTAACTAAATATTAATAAGATAACTAATTGAGGTAGGACATCAGAAATTTACACTGCTTGTTTGCTTGATTACATTACTGAGTTCTGTTTTGTATGTTGGTAAAGTTGTAATTCAGCGTTTGAATTCTACGGTATAATTTAAGCAATCATTGGCTTTGGGTTTCTGCTAACTCACTTGTTAAAGTTTGTCATATTTTTTTGTTGATGCATCATAGCTTCATGGGTTTAATCTGCAATTGCAGTTCTTGTCAATCTTTGTAGTGTTATCTCAAATTGTAAAACTAATGGTTCTCTTACTTATGATGCAGTATGAGGACATTGTTCAGCTTGAGTGGCTGTCGAACTTTGTTGAAGATTCCTTTGCTGGTTCAGGCCTGACAGTCGAAAAAAGTCAGTCAACTTCATATACTAAGGACTCCTCCCGTAATCAGTTCCAAACTTCCAGTCCTATTTCGGTCCTTGAGAGCAGCAGCACTTGCTCTAGAGGAAAAACTCTCCCTGTCAGTCATGAAAAACGTGCTCGCAGCAAGCGACCTCGTCCTGCTACTTTCAACCCTCGTGCTCACCTCATTTCACCGACACCCTCCATTTCCAAAACACCTCGGCTATTGTTTGCCCCCAGTGCGTCGTTGTCTAAGTCAGAGAATTTTGATGACTCTCGTCCCCTAAAGAAGAAAAAGAAGATCAAGATTCTACCTCCCTCAGGCAGAATAAGTCACAATCAAAATGATAATCCTAATGCTAACACCGCATCACAGGCATTAAGGAAGTGCATGCATTGCGAGATTACAAAAACACCACAATGGAGAGCTGGGCCAATGGGGCCAAAAACCCTTTGCAATGCATGTGGCGTCCGTTACAAGTCAGGTCGTCTCTACCCTGAGTATCGCCCTGCAGCAAGCCCAACTTTCGTCCCATCCTTGCACTCTAATTCTCACAAGAAAGTCCTTGAGATGAGGACCAAGACCCCTGATGAGAATCCTGCAAGAATCTCCCAGGAGCATGAGTTTATACCAAAAAGCGGTCTCCCCCCAGCATATATCTGATCAAGGAGGTAGAGATCACAGCGTTATTTGCTTGCTGGAATGGTTGCGTTCTCCTGCCAGCGTCGCATTTGAGTGTCATTTGTTATTGTTTCTCAATTATTATTGCTACATATATCTTGGTTCATTGGTTTTTTTGTGCAGAGGGGGGCGGTGTTATAAAAAATAGCAGCAATAGATGTGTAGGTGTAGCTAATTTTTAGCCTAAAATTAGTCGAGATTAAGATAAGGGGGGAAAGAGAAGCTGAGAGATCAGCAAATACAGAGTTTGTAGACCTAAGATGTTTAGATGTAGCTAATTTTTATTTAGTTTACAAGGTCATTAGGTAATACTTAGTATGAGTCTGTTTTACTTTCCCATTGTATTGATCCTCTTTTTTTTTTTTTTTTTTTTTACTTTCAAATTCTTTTTACAGTTAGTTTGTCAGGCAGGAAATTTCTGAAATGAAGTTCTTTTTTACCTATGAAGTTACCCTGATTAATTATTCTTTATTGCTGTTTGTTCTTTCATGATTACTGAGTTTTGACTTATATCTTCTTCAATAGCTGCATTCCTTCAAAGACAATTCACAATCTCTACTATATTATATCTCCCTTCTAATGTGGAATGTCGCGATAGCTAAGACATTTTAATTGTCTTATGCACGACGATTATCATTTTCGATCATTTGATAGGTGGTTCACCAGGACTATTCTGTCATGATGACTGAGTAATGATTTTCATCCTCTTTAGAAGTTACATTCCTTTAGAGGCAATTCACAATCTACACTATTGATAATGAGCAAACAAAATCATGATTAAGAAGGGTGGCTTGATAGATGCTAATATTTCACCATATAATAAAATTAGGAGAATTGTATAAATCATAATGAAGGGAAAATGAAAATTGGTCAGTGTCAGATAACCGACGGTGTTGAAAAGTCTTTATCACTCAACAATTATCAGAATTAATAGCACTGTCGGTGATACATGGGATAGTTTTGACTCACTTTAAATAGTAGTTGTTGTTGCTGTGTACTAGAAGAGATTATTCATCATTCCAATGACCACAATTTGAGTATTATGGCCCATTTTTTTTTATATGCCTTTTTTTAGAGGGCAAGGAATGGTCTGAAGTGAAGGGGGGTGAGAGTGGGGGTGGGGATAGGGGAGGAGATATGCTTAGCACTTAATTTCATGGGAGACTGTGTTGTTGCTCATCAATGGATGTGTGTGGCCACGGGCGCCCGGGAAACCATACATGATGTCATGTTTAATAACTTGAAAAGAACGTGCATGACATTTGTCGGTTTGTTAGCGATATCTTGATTAAACTTTGATATAGAGCGTGCATGACATTCGTCGGTTAGCTAACGATGAGTTATTGGGGTCAAGAAGTGATTGGATTGGAGGGGTGACATGACATGACAAGTTGAGTCGAATCCAAATGCGTGGATGGTAACTAAATTGTCACTAAGTTTTACCGTGTTATTTAATTTTAATTCGCCTTAAATTATTTATTTTTGAAAAAAATTATGCTACCTATGTTTCTTATTATTTGCAACAATAGGGTTATTTGTTAATACAAAAAACTCCTTTGTTGCAAATACCATAATAAGAATTGGAGGTAGTATTAAGATAATTTCTATTAGAGGAGATTTAATAATCAACTCCATATAAGTAAAAATAATTTATCTTAGTTTATCAGATACAAGTAACAATTATTTGGGCTTGCTTGATTGCTCAACATAACATATTTGATATGTAGTACATTGTATGATAAGGGGTAACAATGCAACGTACGTAGTTAATTCATGCCAATACTTTTGCAAAATAATTGTTATAATATATATATATATAATGTGTCTGCTAACTTATGAGCCATCTTGGTATACCAATGACGTGCATATTATTACAGGAGATCTTAGAAGTTATCTCAAAATTTAGAAATATTTGAAGGAAATCAATTCTGGTTTTTTTTTTTTTTTTTTTTTTTTTTTTTTTTTTTTTTGACAAAAGAACTTACAAACAAACAAACAACAAAAAACTAAAAATGGAAACAAAGTAAATCACGGCGACGCGCCTTTTCTGCCAAACAGTGAGTTTGAGCAACCGTAGACCTTGGAACCTTCTGAATATGACACACAACCAAAACACCAATAACTTCCAAAATTTCCTGTTGAATCCAACTTACAGAAATATCCTTGGGAAACTGAGACCGAAGCAGATCCACCACCGAAGAACAATCAGTAGGAATCTGTAAAGAGGAATACTCACACTGCCTGGCATGGCGTAAAGCAAATAGACAAGCCATCAGTTCAGAATGTAACGCAGAATTAGAGTTACAAGCCAGCGCCCCACCCCCGAGTTGAACATCAGAAGCCAGATCCCAGAATACCCATCCAGTACCCGCATTATGACTGCCAGAACTCCAGGCCCCGTCAAAAGTAAGGCTGACAGAGCAAGCATCCGACACATTCCCTCGAAGAACTGTAGAAGATACAGTACAAGAAAACCCAGGAGGAAAGGCAGGCATAATATCATATCTGAACGACCTAACCTTGGAACACTTGTCTACCCAGCTAGAAGCTAGATCCATAATAGATTCAGGAGAATAAATCGCAGAACGAAACCTCATAGAGTTCCAAGTAAGCCAGAGGGCCCATAACAAACTAAAAAAACGATCTAACATCAATCAGTCCGTATCATGAAGAAACCTAGAAAGAACCTCAGGAAACCACTCTTCAAAAGGCTGATCTTGGGCACTACAAGAAAATAACCTTTTCGTAGCGATTATTTTAACCTTTAGTATCGATTGTAATTGCAACAAAAAGCTTTCCCAACGAATAGTCATTCGATACAATATCCTCCGTTGCCTTAGCCTTTAGTAGTGGTTTTCAATATCGTTGGGGTTGGCCTCAATAATCGATACGAAAAACTACATCCAATTGTGGTGATTATTGTAGCGATTACAATCGGTATAAATGTTTAACTCATTTTCTTCAAAAAAAAAAAAAAAAAAAAACATGCGTATGATCTTTACAAGATTCGAACATGCAACCTCAAACTCTTATATTAAATGTTTCACCAATAAGCTATGACATATTTTATGTATTCTTTGTCAAACAATATTTATATATTCAGTGTTGAAAAGGCTTTTCGTATCGATTTTTAGGATTTCATGGCGATTGTAAATGATACGATTTCTCAAAATTGTATAAATGTGTAAAAATAGTGTGGATATGTATTATTATGTTTTCCGTATCGATTTTATATGGGAAAACCATGGCGATTGTAAAATGATACGACTTCCTTAATTATTTCACAAAAAGACTTGCATATTGTAGCGAATGTACAATCGCTACGAAAAGACATTTTTCTTGTAGTGGGGACATATTCAAGGCCGATCCACAAGGCCGATTCTCCCATAAACTCCAAATAAAAGGACAATCTCGGAAAAGATGAGAAAGACTCTCCACATCCTGAAGACAGAACCCACATCTGGAATCCACAGGCAAACCCTTCCGAGCAAGCAACAAAGCAGAAGGCAACGCATTATAAATAATCTTCCAAGCAAACATTTTCCACTTTGGAAGTAAAGGTGAAGCCCAAAAATGCCTCCACCAACTTGAGTCAAGAACTAAAGGTGATCTTTGATCACCATTCTCATAACACAAGGAGCACACATACGCAGTCTTCGTGGAGAACATCCCGTCCCTAGTAAATTTCCAATAAACAAAATCATCTATTTTCTCCTTAGGCCGTTCAAGGCCCAAAATTAGGCCAGTTGTACGAGGAGGAAACAACCGATGAATCACATTCATTTTCCATGTGTTCGAACGCACATTAATTAGATCAGAAACAAAGGATGGGACACTCATCCTGTTCACAGAATCCTTAAACTGAACCTGAACCCCAGGCACCCAACTATCATCAAGAATACTAATGTTGGTACCAGACCCCACCTTCCACACCAAACCATGACAAAGGGTTTGAAAACCCTGTAACACACTAAGACAACCCCAAGATGGTCTGACCGTCTTGCCAGTACCATGAGAAGCCAACAAAGACGGATACTTTGCTCGATACACCTTGGAAACAAGCAGTTGAGGATTATGCATAAGTCGCCAAGATTGCTTAGCAAGGAGAGCAGCATTAAAACAACTAAATTTCCGAATACCCAAACCTCCCAGTCCTCGAGGCAAATAAAGAGCAGAAGAAGGAGATAACGCTACCCCCTTAGAGGAAGGAGAAGAACTCCACCAAAAACGAGCTAGGAGATTATCAAGCCAATTACAAACCGTAGAAGGCACTTTAAACACTGAGAGGATATGGTTGAAGGAAGCGACACAAATAGATAACCAACTTTGCAGCCGCTGAAAGGTGCAAAGAAGCAAAGGATGAAAGGCGCTGAACAAGTTTATCAACCATAGGCTGGAAAACCAGACACTTCCCCCTGCCCATATCAATTGCCATACCCAGATAAGTACCTAAGGTGCTCCGAGAATCCATACGCAACACAAAAGCTATATAATCCCTATAATCTGACAGGGTATTAGAACTGAACTTTACAAACGATTTTTGGAGATTAACCATTTGGCCCGAGACAGAGCAGAATTTATTAATGATAGCCATCAAATTGTCGCAAGCAGAAGGCGAAACTCGGAAGAAAAGCAAGGCATCATCAGCAAAGAAGAGATGGGAGATGGGCGGGGCCTTACGAGATATCTGAAGTCCTCGAACTAAACCAGAAGCCTCAACACGACTAATCATTAAAGAAAAAATCTCCATACAAAGAACAAAAAGATACAGAGAAAGAGGGTCCCCCTTTCTGAGGCCGCAACGAGGAAATAAAGTCTTTGACGGAAAACCATTAACCAAGACCTGGTAGGAAACCATTGTAACGCGTTGCTGAATTATATGAACCCAATATGGAGGAAAACCAAAAGCTCGTAAAACTTGCCACAAGAATTCCCAATTAACCCTATCATAAGCCTTATTCATGTCTAACTTAAGGGCCGCTGAACAGAGTTTAGAAGCCGAGGAATTCATATAGGAATGAAGTTCATGAGCAAGCAGACTGTTGTCCGACATTAACCTACCAGTAACAAAGGCACTCTGAAATCCTGGAATCAAAGAAGACAAAAATCTCCGAAGGCGATTCATTAAACATTTAGCAATACATTTATTAAGAACATTGCAGAGACCAATAGGACGGAACTGAGAAGGCTCCTCTGGGTGATCCACCTTCGGCAGTAAAATAAAAAAGGTACAGTTCCATTCCTGAAGAAGATAACCATGGGAAAAAAAGAATTGAATGGCCTCCGTCACTGAGGCACCGACCACTGACCAATGGGTCTTTAAGAAGGCTGCAGTATACCCATTCGGACCTGGAGATTTGTCATCACCAATATCAAAAATAGCATCTTTGATATCCATATCTGAAAAAGGTAATTGTAGGCGTCGTTTGAAGTGTGCCTACGTTAAACATGTGTGAATAGGCTTGGCACTCTTAGGAAGTGGGAATTGACATATGCGATTAGGGACAAGGAAAGTAGGGAGACGCCAACAAGTTTTTAAGGAACTTTTAAACCGTTCACGGATCATAAAAGGCAACCACGAATAAAGGGACAACGATAGGCAACAAAGATTGACCTGTGAAGGTTACACCCCATTCATAATCCATGAGATTACTAACTCCATATGGTTCGGAACCACGAAAGGAGGATCGGGGATGATGGTACGAAGTGAGTCATGGAGTCACATTCGCCCGTATTGGCCCCTACTCGATTCTTATAGTGAAAAGTGATTCCTGCGATCTCAAAGGCATACAAACAAAGATTCAATTTGTTCCAAACTATTATTATGCTAAATTGGTTGAATATTAATGCAACACATAATTCTAAAATATTGTGATCACTTGATTAAATAACAAGATTAAAAAGGAACCTAAACCGGTCTTTCAAATTATCTTATTAAGCGTGATTTCCAATTACATATTCCCTTTAAACATGCAATATGGTGATCAATAAATAATAATAGAATAAACATTAATATTGGAAGCAATTTGACATTAATAATGCGAGTCAAATCAAATATAAAATAACCTAATAATGATACTAGCAATATTAAAATAAAATAAGAGTAATTAAATTAATTAATTACTCACATTCTGCGCGTTCCTTTAAATTGCTACATCATGAATAAACTGTTAGTAACTTCAATAAAAATATAAATCAAATTGAAACAATTGAACTAAATAAAAGTAGAGTTAATTTGGTCCAAACCCTCAGTTAATTATAACTTTCACGCCTTGGTTTAAGTATAGAACTTCGGGTATTGTATGGACTCCTTGGAGTGCTTAATTAGGGGAAGTATTTTGAGAGAATAGGGTGGCTAGTATTTAGGCTAAAGAGGGAGAAGAGAATTATTTTGTGATCAAGCTTGTTTATTATTGAAAAAAGGGAGATATGACCTCTATTTATAGAGAAAAAAAGAAGGGTCGAAGAATTAAGATAAGATCCGAAACAAATCGGAATAAAACTCGATAGACTGCAGTTTTTGCGGTTTTTGTTTTTATCATATCTTTTGATCCAGAAATCGAAATAAGATGAATAAGATATCGTTGGAAAGCTCTTGAAGTCTTATTTCTAACCCAATTAGAATCAGATTAAAATATTTTATATAATAAAATATATGGCTGAAATAGTGAGACGGTGTCAGTTTTGGATAGAGTTTGATATCTTATTCGTATCTTTTCCGTTATAGCTCGGAATTGATATTATAATATATCATTGGAAAGTTAATTTCAAGGGCTATCCAACCATATAAAATTTGGATAAAAAATATGAGGCACGAAAATAATATTTGTCTATCTTTGAATGTCTTTCAATTCGGATAAAATTAGGACTTACAAAAAAAAGGAGTTTTATTCAATTTCAAACTCTTTAATCCTATCTTTTCAAATAGGATAATTAAGATATTTTAGAAACTTATAGAAGCTTCTAATTAATCCTAATTGGTTAAGGAATTGGATTAAATCATTTGGACCCTCCACATGATCATTGGGTCGTAGGTAAGGTGGGCTTATGTTCGATTTGGGCCCCGTTTAATATTTTCGCCATAACTTATTCGTTATAACTCGGATTTGGGCTTATAATATATCGTTGGAAAGCTCTTTTCAAATCCCATCCAATTATTAAAATCATTGGACCAATAATAGCGGTGAAATGGGATAGAAGTTGGGTTGTTTATGAAATGGAAATATGGATTTAAGCACTCCAAGATTAAATACTCAACCCGACCAATAATGGCGGTGAAAGGTTGTTCATCGGGTTTGGTTTTGGGGAGACATTTTTAGGTGTCTACAGTAACATAAGCTCTTGACAAGCAGAGGAAGAAAGAGTGGGAAGCTTTAAATCTTCCCAATCCAGGACCGGAATTTCAGCGGAAGGGGCATGACATTGGTAAAGGTTTGAGAAATGATCAGTTAACCTCTGCGAGATTCCAGCCGGATCCGATACCCAATTACCCAAATCATCTTTCAAGCTGAATATTTTATTGCGTTGTTTACGAGCCTGCACCGAATCAAACAAAACCCGAGTCGGAGCCTCATCCAATGCATCCCATTTTACCTTGGCTCGCTGTTTCCAATAAAGAAATTCAACTTGGGATTGACCTTAAACCTCCTTCCTTGCTGAAATAAAACTCATACGATCTGATTCAGTAGTCAAAGTACCGGATAAAGAGCAAATGGAAGTCTCTATCTTCCTCCAGTCAATACCCCGCGATTTCTTATGAGCAGCACGCCATGCCAATAACAAACGATGAATATAATCCAATTGACGATAAATCGAAAACATCTTAGACCCTTGGGCATTAGCTTGCCAATTGGTACCAATCAACAAGGAAACTTCCCGAAATAACAAACACCAATTCTCAATCCTATAAGGACGCTTCCTAGTTGAAATAACTAGACTATCACGTAATATAATTGCCCCATGATCAGAGAATAACATAGGTTGATGGATAAGTTCAGTCTCAGGAAAAGACTCCAACCATTTCCTAGAAGCATAGGCCTTGTCAAGACGCTCGAAAATCGGGTTATCTAATTGGCCATTAGTCCAAGTATAAGGAGGACCCGAAAAAGGTACATCCATTAACTCCTCATTTAATTTCCAATCCACAAAGTCCTGACAACCATGAATATTAAATGACCCACCAACTTTGTGTGTCAAGTATTCAACTTGATTAAAGTCTCCTAGTAAAACAACATTGTCAACTGTCCTAAGAATAGTAGAAACCTCATCCAAAACAGAACTATGATTTGAAATGTGAGGCGATCCGTACACAAAAACTACTTTCTTTATTACATGACCAGGAACATGGATTTCACAAAAGATTACATTAGGTGAAACTGAAATAGGAACTACCTTAAGGGGAGCAAACCAAAAAACAACTAAACCCCCACTAAGCCCAGTAGCATCTATACCACAAAACCCACTAAAAGCTAAAGAGGACAACTTTTGTACAGCAACAGTAACACTAGTTATGGTTTCAACTAAAAACATAATATCAACACCATAAGAGCGGACTAACGAGGCAATATACGGAACTTTAGGGGAGTCCGCTGCTCCAAGACCCCTACAGTTCCAGGCTGCCACATTCATGAAAACCGTGGTGGCCCAGACCAGGAAGCCACCGAGCCCTCAGAAATTGAACTTAAAACACTACACAAATGGTGTTGATTGGAAGACCCTCTACGTTTTTTAAAAGGATTAAGACACTGCAAATAAGGAGAAATACTACCCTCACCACCTAAGTGTGCCGTTGAAATATTCTGCGCTGAAGCAAACTTTGTACAGGGCCAAAATTCCTTAACCCCAAACCTCATCTTATCAATTCTGGAGTTGTGTTGTACACTTGTACTGTATGAGTAGATTTAGGAGAACTTGTAAATTTTGGATGATTTAAAATAATATTGTTCCAAAATGATAGAGTAATATAAATCGATCCTGTGCTTTAACCATAAAATTAAACTTTTGGTTGATTTGATCCTTTAACATGGTATCACAGTTAACGTTTTGATCCAACCTAATTTCTGTAATTTTATTTTATTTTTTATTTTTTTCTATCCCTAAAACTAGCCACCACCCCCTCTTCATCGTCCATTCCATCTAGCCGACCACCATGACCAAAGATGGTGAAACCTCGTCGTCTTCCGATTTTCACCCTGCTTTTGGGGTAAACAATATAAAAAATGTCATCCCTCTCATTCTTGGCCGTGAGAAAGTACAATATTCGAATTGGGTCGAGTTGTTTGAGTGTCATGTTCATGCATTCAACGTTCTTGATCATATATATATATCCGAAAACAAAGCGACCGAAGGGTTTCTCCAATTCGCATAGGGTATGCGAGAGGCACATGTTGCATCCACATTACAAACCCAAAAGGGCTCTCATGTGAAGGGGCGTGATAGAGTATAAAACATATTCTCGGGTCTCAACCATCATCTTAAGCTTTTGGTTGAGTTGGTTTTTAAACATGGTATCAAGAGACAGCGACACAACAAGATCACGGGTTCAAGTCTCATCTACCCCTCCTTTCAAAGTGGAATATTAAAGGCTGGTCTTTTAACACAAAAGATAAAACGAAAAGGTTATTGCCAAGTGTTTCTATTATTATTATTATTTTTATTATTATTATTATTATTATTATTATTATTATTATTATTATTATTATTATTATTATTATTATTATTATTATTATTATTATTATTATTATTATTATTATTATTGCCAAGTGTTTCTATAGAAATCTTGCTATACACAATACCATATTTAAGTTATTGCACTTTGCAATAACAAGCATCCATTAACCCGGTGTGGCCTGCTGCACCAAAAAATTGTTGTTAGTCATATAGTTACTAGATTGTATAGTTCTGTTGGGAATAATAAGTGTTTAGGGTAAAAATACCCTAGAAACGTGGACCGATAAGAGAGGGACACGTGTCAAGTCTGGACAAGTCCAAGTGGGCCACTCTCCAGTTGACACGTGTCAGCGTCAGACATCAGCTGAAATTGTGGTCTTCAAGGCCCAATTCCCGAGAAAGCCGCAAAACGGCGCAACCCACCAAATCTAGGTTAGAGTGACCTAAGAGATGGCCCATTTCCCAATGACCCTATAAATAGAGAGATATCCCCCATTTTGAGGACACGTTAATTTATTACAATACCCTACATTCTCTCTCATCAGAGGAAACACCTGATCTCGAAATCCGAGAAGATCTCTCTTTACTTTCCGCACCTTTTCACATTCTCCAACACGTTCTAACTTGATCGTCGAAGGCGGAGCTCCAACCACTCGGAGTCTCCGTTGTTTTGCAGGTATAGACGCCACCGGACCAGTCTTTGAGCTGTAACTCTCCCATGGGACAAAAACACCCAAAACATTTGGTGCCGTTTGTGGAGAGAGTACCTCAAAGATGGTTCAAGAGTCTGTACCGCCTAGACCCCAGTCGTCCTACGGTTGATGGGGAGGTGGGAGGTCTTTACAGACCATGAAGACGACCACGATGTGGACGTCAAAACGTATGTGGCCACTAATGGATTACTCATTGCTAAACACATCCATTTCAGAGATAAGCTGAACCGGGTAAACAATGAAGCTGGTACCAGCAAGTATGCTGGACGACTGCCTGGAAATACCAAGGCTGTAGGAGGTCAGGCTCTAGTAACCCGAGACGAATTCATGAAATTCATGACAAGTTTCAAGGATATGATCAAGGACTCGATCAACTAGAGGATGACTGACTTTAGCAAGAGTTAGTCGGCTAAAATATCTCCTCAAGCTATGAAGAGGAAATCAGAGACAGGCAGCCTACTCCACATTCAAAGGAGAAGACTACGCCTGTCATTGACTGGACAAAGATCCTTCTGCCCCAGATGGGCACAAGGAAGGTCATCCATGTTGTTCAGCCGGATGGAAGCAAGAAAACTTTTACCGAGGCACGACATGTCATCGAGCAAAATCGGAATCAGCAATTGTCTAAGTCAGCCTCTACATCGAGCTTTCCAGACAGTTTCAAAAATACATCAGCAAGGGTGTAGACACCCATTTGTGTCTCCCCAAAACCAAACCAAGTGATGAGCACCTTTCACGTCGAATCATAATCGAATGAGGTGAAAGTGTGGAAAGTCTAGTGTTGCGGGTAGTTTTTAATTCTTTTCTTTCTCTCTGTTTTTGAAAACCTATTTTTAATAAAAACATCCAATTCAGTTTGTATTAGTCCATGGCAAGGGTCCAGTAATAGTGTAGTTGGATGGGGCTTGAAAAGAGCTTTCCAACGATATATTATAAGCCCAATTCCAATGAATAATGAGGAAGTTATGGCCAAATTACTAAACTAGGCCCAGTTTGATAATTATATGCGACCCAATGATCTAGAGGAGGGCCTAATATTGATTTATCATTCCTAATGCAATTAGGATTGATTTTAGTCTTCTAGATTCTTCTAGAAGATTCTTTTCATTCCTAACTTAATTAGCATTGATAAATTGACTTTGGTTGACTTTTTAGAGTTTTAGTCAGAATAAAAGAAGTGTTTTTAAGGAAAATACAATTTTGCCCTTTTGTATGGCTAAATTTTATCAAAATTAAGAAAACGCGTGAAACTAATTATTAGCGCCTGACGACAAGCATTACGCCTGGCGCTAAGGCTTGACGCCTGGCGCTAATGTCCAGCGTCTGGCGCTAATCGTGTTTTGTTCTCGTTGAAACTCTGATTTGTTTTTCTATCCGCCCGGCTGATTTTCTCTATAAATAGCCTCCTAAAACCTCCGTTTTCCATCATAAATTTCTATCAAAAATCATCAACTCTCTAGTTTTCTAATTCTCTTCTCTCTTTAAGCTAAAGCTTATTCTCTCTCTCTCCTAGCTTTTTGCATACAAAATTCCGCATTCACAAGACCTAGAAACACCTAGCGTTGTTCGAAGTTGCCTTCGCCCTAGACGTGAAAGGTTTGATTTCTGAGGGTTTGGTCCCAAATCTAGTCTAAACTTTCTTTAATCTCTATTTCAATTATTTAATTTTATTATTTTCCTTGAAGTTACTAATGCGTGTATTTTGTTATTAGAAAGAGATACAAGGCATCCAAGTAAGTGCTTTAATTGATTTATTAATATTATGATATAGAAATCATGTCTAGGTTGTTATTATGATTCCTAGTGCCATGTTAGGGCGTTTTGATCTTCCTAGTATCATGTTTAGGGTAACAACTATAATTTTTAATATCAAATATGACAATTATGATTCCTGCGATGCTTCCTTTCTTCCTCATATTCATGTTTGTATCATGTTAGGATTAAAGCTTTGATCTTTGATGTTTAGTGACATGCTAGGGTTTGTCATTAATCTTGTTAGTATCATGCCTAGAATCTTGCTATTATTATGCTTTAACATGATTAATTTAATAATAATTATGATTATTATTATGTTGCTTGATTATATTTATTGTTATTGCTTGATCACACCTTTTATGCATGTTTAAAAGGGAATTGGTACTTGTAATCACGCTTATATAAGATAATTAATAATCTTGTTTAGGGTTAATTTGATTATAATCCAAGTGATCGCCAATAATAGTTTTGTTTGTGCATTAATATTCAACCAACATAGATTAAACAGGTTTAGGGTTAAGCCTATTGATTGCATATTAGTCAGAAAGCGCACATGAATTTAATCAGAATAAAGTAGAGGCCTATTATTAGGGCAGGTTCAATCTCTTTTAGGTTGGATTTGTACCTTCATCCTCGAACTACTAGTCATGGCTCCAAACCTATTGGAGTTGACGATCTCCTGGATCGTTAAGGGGTGTAACCTTCACCTCGTGAACGGTTTACAAGTTCCTAAAACTTGTTGGCGACTCTTTTGCTCTAGCTTCCTTCCCTTTGGACGCTACCATGCTTTAGTGTATGATCACAGTAGGGTTCAAGTTTGGGATGATTCTTGAAATATTCCCTACAGTTTTTTGGTGACTCCACTGGGGAGGATTTCTATTTTAATTCTTGAAATTTATTTCGGCAATGATTTAGAATGAGTGGATGAGACTCAAAAAGTTCTAAGTATTTCATGTGCGTAATTTTGATTAACATTATTGTCATATGCATTAAAAAAAAGATCTCGTTAGAAAGACCATCCGTAAGGAGTTAAAACATAGGATTTTTACACGTAGGAAATTTGAGGAATATCTTTCACAATTAGGATCGAAATAATGCTGCGCGAAACTGGAAAATTTTATCGAGCACAGAAAGCTGCTGAGGCATGTAGGAACTAGCGTCAGAAAACAGAGTCTAGCACCATTAATTTGACTCTGGCGCCAGGCGCCAAAGCCAAATCATTGGCGCCGACCTTTATTTGCTGGCGCCAAGCTCTTCCAATACCGAGCCAGAAATATGCGCTCTAATTTTGACCAGTTTTTAGCACTGTTTGCTCGATCCCACTTCTTGATTGAGTTTTTTCTCACTTTTCTAAAACCCATATGTGTTCTATATATGGACATAACCCTCTGGGAATTCATGCTCCATCTACCTGATTGAACTCTCTGTGCAACAATGGGTACATCCGAGAATGTTGAATTCACCAAACCATGGAAGCGAGTTTTTCTAAACTCGCGGTGTCCCATCCACGTACTCGTGCCAACTCTTCACGGTTAGGCTTTCACGCGGTGCATCCGGAAAATTAACCATGGACCCTCTTTGACTAACCCATCATATCCCAAACTTTAGAGAACTAGAGCCATGGTTAGGTTTCAAACTCATTGCATCATATTGTGCCTACTTGACTAGTTGTGCATTATTTGTTGTGCATACTCTATGTGTTTTTTTTCCTAACCGTTTGTTTGACTTTTGTTAATTCTAAATAAACTGCTTAATGGCTAAAAGGACTTTTCTTAATTAATTAATTTTGAGCAATTAAAGCCTAATAATTTAATCAGAATTGATCTAATACGACTTTAGGCATACCCTGTAGAGTAATAATACCGAAAGCAGTTCTAGATCAACGTTCCAGCAATGGCGCCGAGATTTGGACTGCAGCGCCGCTCAGTGGAGTGTAGCGCCTGGCGACGGTTCTGTCTTCTAGCGCTACACTACATAGAGAGGCGTCAGTCCTGTCGTTTTGGCGACAGTTCGGTATGTTGCTCGAGTCATCACTTTGTGTCTAATTGAACAGTTTGCTAATCAATTCGATTATTTTTATTAATAATAATACCTCATTAAGTCCTTAATTAAGTCTAGTCACATAGTCTAGCCACATGGTCATGACACGAGTCTTAACATGTCACTTACACTCATTAATCTTAGCACACACTTTATGTATATGTCACCATGACCATGTCTTAGGCTCATACATGAGTCGGCCTTTTCCGTCATTTGAGTTGAAGGTACAATCTATTCCTAATTTTTTCACATCTCTCCACCTACATCACCGTTCCATTTTCTACATGATCCCTTCATATCACAACCTTCATTATTCCTACCTTCTTCCATCCATTGCATGTTGAATAGAGTTGGAGTCAAATAATTAACAGTGAATATCCCTAATTTCCCTTTCCGCGGTACTTGGTCAAGGAAAAAAGGGCGATTAATCAAAGACAACCTCTTTATTCAAGTCTTACTTTTTGATAAACCGATTCGTCAAAAGAGGAAAGCTAAAAAGATAATGGCAACTCAAGAAGAAGTCAACAAGCTTAGGAATCAATTGACTAACATGACTGAGGCGTTGAAAGCTTTAGCCCTCAAAATCAATGACCCTGTGAAACAACAACAAATGGACCTTATGCAAGAAAGCTTGAGCAAGCTGTCTAGTGATTACAAGTTTCAAGGCATTAGTTCACAAGGGGTCTTGGTGGACAAGGAGCTTCTTTCGCAGAAGTTCAATGCCACTGACATCCCTAAATTATAGGCAACAAATAATCCTTATCTTCACTTAAGAGCCTTTGAAACTATAATGGACATCAAGGGGATTGACAAGAAAGTCTTTCATTCCTTGTTTTCCTTATCTCTTAAAACCGTTTGCCAACAATAGTTATTCTCCCTTGACAAAGAGAAAACCTCTACATGGGAATCGATAGTAAGCGCTTTCATTGATAGATACAAGTGTAACATTCAAGTCTAAACCGATTATAGACAACTTGAAATGCTAAGACAAAAAGAGAATGAAGGCTTTACTTCTTTCTTCAATAAGTGGAGGGAAACTTCCACTAAGATGGTTGAGGTCCCCACCGAAAAAGAGTCTGTGATGATGTTTATCAAGAATCTCCAAGAAAAGTATTCAAAGCACTTAAAATATCAACACAACTTGAATACTTTCAAAGCCGTCTATGACATAGGTATCGAGATCGAAGACGACCTCATAAAGCAAAAAGCTACTAACAATAGTAACAACAGTGGCTGGAAAGGAAAGAAGAACGACAATCCTTCTTCTTTCGAAAACGCCCACTCTAGTAACAATGTTAGTACCTTTGATTTCAGTGAAGTTTTAGCCAGGGATAACCAAAGACCTAAGAAGCAACTAAGGAAAGACTTTACCCCCATTGGGATGAGTTACGATACTGCCTTCGATCGACTCCATGCTAAGGGACTCATTACTCCCATTGGACCTATTCAAGATCCCGCACCTGAAAAGAGATTGCCTAGTTGGAATCCAGATGCACATTGCAAATATCACCAAGGAAGGGGTCATACTACTGAGAGCTGTTGGACGCTAAAGGAGGCTATCCAACATTTGATCGACAATAATAAGCTTCCCATGCCTCCAGCTAGTAAGAAGAGCGAGTGATGATAAAGCAAACGACACAAGATAAGAGACGAGCTTCAACGAAGAGATTTCGTAACCTCCTCTTTTCCTGTTTCTTTTATTTACCCTTTCCCCAATAAGTCTAGCATAGACACCTTTCATCCTCCTTGAATTTATTTCTTAGAGTTTGATTTTTACCCTTCACTTTTTAAATAAAATGAGCATTTATTTCCTTACATATGATCATTGCATTGCATTGCATTAAAAAAAAATCCATGTCAAACTAAGCACAAGGTATACCAATGATTTGAGGCACCCCTTGTAGCCACATCATATCACTTTTCACCTTTCTAATTCACAATCCTTTATTGATAAACCGCTTTGAGCCTCGTCTAACGATAGACCTTTCTTTTTTCAACCCATATCTACCTAACTTTGGGATGGGATGGTGTGTAACATATGCAATTACAAAAAGCTTGAGTGATTTCAAAAAAATAACAAGCAATAGAAATAAAATAAATAAATAAAAGTGTACAAAAGGGCAAGTGTTCCAATGTCTTTGATAAGAACACGTCTCAGATTGCGTCTCTTATCGAGTGCTCGGTACCGTGCCTGAGAAACATGAATGCCAAGTGAGTGATAGATCGCATGATCAGGATTGCCCACACTTATAAAAATAAAATAAATGCTAAAGCTAAAAAAGATAAAAGAGAAATAAAAAAGAGTAGAAAGTCGCAAGCATAAAAGGGGCTTATCGAGGGTCTTGAGCCTTTTATCCCCTTCTTCTATAACCTTTAGCCTAACCACGTTACAACCCTTAAAAAGACCTTTTTGAGGTACACACACACTTGTGCAAGGTTCGGCTAGAGCTACGTTCGGCCTGATTCCTAACGGATACGTAGGCAACCTCACATCGAGGTGCGGCCGTAATAAACATGCATTCATATTCACATTCACACACTTACACCATGATCATATCAAGGGATCTCCTATACTCATCCCTATCTACTTAGAGCTAGACTTGGGGGCTTGATCCCTACATTGTTGGCCTACCTAGCCTAAGAGACACCATCATTTGACTCTTCTAAAAATAATATCTTTCCACACACTTACCCCTTGCAGCCTAACCTTAGTGTCATTTTCACACACTGCACAGATACATGACCAAATATACTTCCCGTAGGAACCCTATGTCATGGAATCTTAACACAACGTTGAGGCATGCCTCGTCAATCACTCATCATTGCATCACAAAGTACGAAGTGCTTAGCCTCCATGCCTAAGTTACCCAAATACTTTCACCATGGAGTCAACAATTGAGATAGCCTAGGATGAATTAATCCATTGCAAAACATTTGACTAAGCTCATTGAACATGCACCTTCAAAAACTTCGCTTCTTTCTTTTTTCGCGTCTTTCTTTTTCGGGAGAAAGTCGGTACCCTCCACAAAAATGACGGAAAATTTTTGCTTTTTTGCATTTTCGAGTCGCACGATCACATTACAATGCACACACGAATCATGCACATCGTGTCATATCACCTTGATTTGAGTCTAACACATGTGTCAAACGCTTTGAGTCGAGTCAACCTTGAGTCAATCACAGTGAGTCAAGTTTATACCTTGAGTCATGTCAAGTTAATGAGTCAAGCAACACTAAACATTAGGTCAACCCTAAGATAATTAAAGAGATAACCAAAGTCCTATAGTCAAAGATATAAATGCAGGTGTATCCCAGCAAGCGAGGACATTCCCGGATTTTTTCGAAAAAATCGCGAATATGACACAGGAGATTCCTCCAAGATAAGAGGAGTTACATTGATCGGTAAATTAGAGATGCAGAGCTTTAATTTACAAAAGATTTGAGCGGATTTGGTTGAAAAGAAACAACCAAGTTCAAAGTTCGAAGCGAAACCGAGCAATGAACACCGGCAGCAAGAGCAGAGTAGAGAAGACCCGACTCCAGCGCCAGACGACAAAATCCAGCGTCGGGCAATAGATTTCAGCGCCTGGCGCTAGATCCCAACGTCTGTCGACAACGCAAAATCGCGGCGCCAGAGATATTTTAGCAGCGATAGAACGCTCGAAGCCTCTCAGAACAGCAATTTTGGGTTCCTTGGTACGCCAGTTAGCCCATATAAGCAATTTGACATGATTGAGTAGTCGATTTGATTACAACCGCAAATAAGTGATCGACCTGACAAAAGATAGTCTCACTTAGCTTAAAGCGCCTAAACATTGGCTCATCGCAAAAGGCACATACATACAGGTCCACAACACTGACATACTTGTTTACAAGCAGCAGAAGTGCTAACGCACTGGTTAAAGCAAAGTTCAAGCGAGTTTTAAAGATCGACAAGTGTTGGTCTTCGGTAGTTTTCTTCGGAATATTATCGCAACAACTGAGGATGACTTCAAGTAAAGTTATTTTTGATGACATTCGCTGAGATTGTGGAGGTTGTCATTGAGATTTGAGAAGATAGCACGAGATGGGCAGTCTTCGACGACATTCGCTAAGATTGTGGAGGTTGTCACCAAAGATTTGAGAAGATAACACGAGATGGGCGGTCTTTGACGGCATTCGCTAAGATTGTGGAGGTTGTCACCAAAGATTTGAGAAGATAGCATGAGATGGGCGGTCTTCGACGGCATTCGCTAAGATTGTGGAGGTTGTCACCAAAGATTTGAGAAGATAGCACGAGATGGGCGGTCTTCGACGGCATTCGCTAAGATTGTGGAGGTTGTCACCAAAGATGTGAGAAGATAGCACGAGATGGGCGGTCTTTGACGGCATTCACTAAGATTGTGGAGGTTGTCACCAAGATGTGAGAAGAGCGGTTTGTGATGAGGCGGTCTTCGACGACTTTTGCTACGATTGGAAAGGTTGTCACTATGATTCAAGAAAAAAGGTTCAAGATGTAGCAACATTGATCGACGGCGTTCCCTAGCTTGTGGAAGGTTGTCACAACAGCAACAACAACAAATCGGTTACTCCTTCATAGACGTGTGCTCGACGGTGCAAGATATGCATTTCTTAACTCTTTTATCTGTTTTAACTAACGCTAGTTTTGCAGGTATCGGCGTTACAAGAATGATTTATGATTGCAGAACGTTCTGAATCATTCTCCGTCCCTATCGATACTTTGACTTTTGTTTTCGAAACTTGCGTTTCTCAAAACTCAGTCAAAGTGGGGGCTTATGTAGACACCCTTTTGTGTCTTCCCAAAACCAAACCCAGTGATGAGAACTTTTCACGTCAAATCATAATCGAATGAGGTGAAAGTGTGGAAAGTCTAGTGTTGCGGATAGTTTTTAATTCTTTTCTTTAATTTCTCTCTGTTTTTTAAAACCTATTTTTAAGAAAACAGCCAATCTAGTTTGGATTGGTCCATGGCAAGGGTCCAGTATTAGTGTAGTTGGATGGGGCTTGAAAATAGCTTTCGAACGATATATTATAAGCCCAATTCCGATGAATAATGAGGAAGTTATGGCCAAATTACTAAACTGGGCCCGGTTTGATAATTATATGCGGCCGGATGATCTAGAGGAGGGCCTAATATTGATTTATCATTCCAAATGCAATTAGGATTGATTTTAGTCTTCTATATTCTTCTAGAAAATTCTTTTCATTCCTAATTTAATTAGCATTGATAAATTGACTTTGGTTGACTTTTTAGAGTTTTAGACATAATAAAAGAAGTGTTTTTAAGGAAAATACGATTGTAGGCGTCGTTCGAAGTGCGCCTACGTTAAAGCATGTTGTGAATATGCTTGGCACTCATAGGAAGTGGGAATTGACATATACGATTAGGGACAAGGAAAGTAGGGAGCCGCCAACAAGTTTTTTAGGAACTTGTAAACCGTTCACGGATCATAAAAGGCAACCACGATTAAAGGGACAACGATAGGCAACAACGATTGACCCGTGAAGGTTACACCCCATTCATAATCCATGAGATTACTAACTCCATATGGTTCGGAACCACGAAAGGAGGATCGGGGATGATGGTACGAAGTGAGTCATGGAGTCACATTCGCCCGTATTGGCCTCTACTCGATTCTTATAATGAAAAGTGATTCCTGCGATCTCAAAGGTATACAAACAAAATATTCAATTTGCTCCAAACTATTATCAGGCTTAATTGGTTAAATATTAATGCAACACATAATTCTAAAATATTAGTGATCACTTCAATTAACAACAAGATTAAAAAGGAACCTATACCGGTCGTCCAAATTATCTTATTAGGCGTGATTTCCAATTACATATTCCCTTTAAACATGCAAAATGGTGATCAATAAATATAATAGAATAAACATTAATATTGGAAGAAATTTAACAATAATAATGTGAGTCAAATCAAATAATAATAAACCTAATCATGATACTAGCAATATAAAAATAAAATAAGAGTAATTAAATTAATTAATAACTCACATTCCGCGCGTTCCTTTAAATTGCTACCTCATGAATAAACTGTTAGTAACTTCAATAAAAATATAAATCAAATGGAAATCAAAATAAATAAATATAGATTTGATTTGGTCCAAACCCTTTGTTAATTCTACCTTTTCACACCTTGGTTTTAAGTATAAAACTTTGGGTATTGTATGAACTCCTTGGAGTGTTTAAAGGAAGGAATAGTAAAAGAATGGGGAGGCTAGTGTTTAGGCTAAAGAGGGAGAAGAGAATTATTTTGTGATCAAGCTTGTTGATCCTTGAAAAAGGGGTGATATGACCTCTATTTATAAGGAAACAAGAGGGGTCGAATCAAGAAAAGATAAGAATTCGAATCGGATAAAACTCTTGCGATAGACAGCAATTTTTACGGTTTTTGTTTTTATCATATCTTTTGATCCAGAAATCGGAATAAGATAAATAAGATATCGTTGGAAATATCTTGAAGTCTAATTTCTAACCCAATTAGAATCAGATTAAAATATTTTGTATAACAAAAGATATAGCCGAAATAGTGAGACGGTGTCAGTTTTGGATAGAGTTTGACATTTTATTCATATCCTTTCCGTTATAGCTCGGAATTGATATTATAATATATCATTGGTAAGATAATTTCAAGGTCTATCCAACCATATAAAATTTAAATAAAAAATATGAGGCAAGAAAATAATATCTGTCTATCTTTGAACGTCTTTCAATTCAGATAGAAATAGGATTTTCAAAAAGAAAAGTTTTATTCAATTTCTAACTCTTTAATCTTATCTTTTTAAAACGGATAATTAAGATCTTTTAGAAACTTATAGAATCTTCCAATTAATCCTAATTGGTTTAGGAATGGGATTAAATAATTTGGACCATCCACATGATCATTGGGTCGTAGGTAAGGTGGACTTAGGTTCGGTTTGGGCTCGGTTTAATATTTTGGCCATAACTTATTCGTTATAACTCGGATTTGGGCTTATAATATATCGTTGAAAATCTCTTTTCAAGCCCCATCCAACTATTCAATCATTGGTCCCAGATTATGGACCAAAATAAACTGTATCAAACGTTTTTATAAAAAGGACACGAAATGAATGATTTTAAAGGGCACGAAATGAATTATTTTGGGTTTAAAGGCACGAAAAGAGGAAAATAAGTTATGGCTAGGAATTGGGTTGGTTTACAAAATGGAAATATGGATTTAAGCACTCCAAAAATAAAATACTTAACCCGACCAATAATGGCGGTGAAAGGTTGTTCATCATCGGGTTTGGTTTTGGGGAGACATTTTAGGTGTCTACAGAAGCCTCTACTTTGACTGAGTCTGTAGAAACGTCAGTTTCGAAAATGATAGTCAAAGTAGTCGATAGGGACGGAGAATGATTTAAGACGTTCTGCGATCCTAAATCATTTTGTATACGCCGATACCTGCAGAAAAATGTTAGTTCTACAGATAAAAGAGTAAAGGGATAGAATGCGTATCTGACACCAGTGTATCGGTGACAAATGAGTTTGGTAGCTTCCTATGCTTGAAGGAATCCATCGAATGACGTTTGTTGAAATGCTTTCCATGCTTGAGGAAAGCCGACAGATGAGTTTGGTAGCTTTCTAAGCCTGAAGAAACCTACCGGATGACACTTTCCATGCTTGAGGAAAGTCGACATATGATTTTGGCGTTTTTCTATGCTTGAAGAAATCCACCGATAATGCTTTCCATGCTTGAGGAAAGCCGACAAAGGAATTTGGTGGTTTTCTATGCTTGAAGAAATCCACCGATAATGCTTTCCATGCTTGAGGAAAGCCGATAAAGGAATTTGGCGATTTTCTATGCTTGAAGAAATCCATCGGATAATACTTTCCATGCTTGAGGAAAGTCGAGAGATGATGAGATTGCAAGTCTCTGTGTATCGAGAACCTTGCGTCATGAAATGATGGTGGTTCGATTGTCCCCGAACGTGGGTTGTAGATGGTCCGCCTGTCCCCGGACATGGGCGTGGTTGGTTCGCTTGTCCCCGAACGTGGGCTGTAGATGGTCCGCTTGTCCCCGGACGTGGGCTGTAGATGGTCCGTTTATACTCGGACGTGGGCTGTAGATGGTCCGCTTGTCCCCGGACGTGGGCTGTAGATGGTCCGCTTGTCCCCGGACGTGGGCTGTAGATGGTCCGCTTGTCCCCGGACATGGGCTGTAAATGGTCCGCTTGTCCCCGGACGTGGGCTGTAGATAAGACCTGCAAAATAAAATTTGCCAAGGGACTCGTATATACTGTGATTGACTTGACCAACTGACTTGACCAAGTTTGACTTGACATGACATGACATGTGTATGACTTGTGATTGTGTGTGTCTTGAGTGAGTGTGTGCACTGACACAAGCAATTAAAAATACAAAAGCAAAATACTTGACCAAGTTTGACTTGACATGACATGACATGTGTATGACTTGTGATTGTGTGTGTCTTGAGTGAGTGTGTGCACTGACACAAGCAATTAAAAATGCAAAAGCAAAAATTTCCGTCATTTTTGTCATAAGTGGAGGGTACCGACTTTCTCCCGAGAAAGAAAGACGTGAAAAATGAAGTTTTGTTTTTGAACTTCCCCAAAATAAAAGTCATGATAAGAAAAGGGAAGAAGTTTTGAACTTCCTTGTTGAGCAAGACGAAATGAATCACATGGATTTTCTTCTTGTCATATTGAATTGCCCGTCTTGAGTATAATGTATGCATGATGTATGTTCTTAGGCTAGGAGGCTAAGGACAATTACGTCATGTAACACAATAGATGAATGAACTTAGGTCATGGAGCTAAGCATCACATATGGTTTAAAGAAACGATCTTGGACGTTACTTAGCTTTGGAAGCTAAGCACGTATGAAGTGGTCGATGAGTATCGCATAATGAATGTCACATAGGTCAAGGAGCTAAGCACAATATGCGATGTATGAAACAATGAACTTTGCTTAGGTCTAGAAGCTAGGCAAGTATACAATGTCTCTTTTGATGTTGTCTTGAAAGATGACGAAACATGCGCATCGTTGAAGTAAGATTTCATGATAGAAGGTTCCTAGAAGGAAAGGTGATATGGATATGTATGTGTGAGTGAAGTGTGCGAATGTGATACTAAGGCTGGCTGCAGGGTTATGGTGATGGAAATAGATGTGAGAAGAGTAAAAAATGATGACTCTTCAGGCTGGGTAGGCTAAATGATGTGGGTTCAAGCCCCCAAGTCTAGCTCTAAATGGGTAGGGGTAAGCATTGGATATTCTTTGACTCGATCATGCATGGATATGAATATGAATGTGGATATGAATGTGAATGTGGCCGCACCTCGATGTGAGGTTGCCTACGTATCCGTTAGGAATCAGGCCAACGTAGCTCTAACCGAACTTTGCACAAGTGTATGTACACCTCAAAGAGGTCTTTCAAGGGTTGTAATGTGGTTAAGCTGATGGTTTAAGGAAGAAAGGGGTAAAAGGCTCAAGACCCGAGAGAAACCCTAAGACGTGTAATTGTGAATTGGACTTTGCAAGTTTTATTTTCAACATTTTTTTTGTTTTGAATTTCTTTTTTTTTTCATTCTTTTGAATCAATGTAGGCAATCTCAGATCATGCGGTCCATCACTCACTTAGCATTCATGTTTCTCAGGCACGGTACCAAGCACTCGATGAGAGACGCAATTTGAGACATGTTCATATCAAAGACATTGGAACACTTGCCTTTAGACATTGTTTTATTGTTGTTTTGCTGCTTTTTTTTTACTTGCTTTTTGAATGTTACACAAATTTCACATCTTCCAATTCCAGGGTTGAGTGAATGTGGGTTGAAAAAATGAAGGCCAAACGTTAGACGAGGCTCAAATTGGTTGACGAAGAAATGGATATGTGATTAAATGGTTAATGGGGAATGAATGGGTTGCAAAGGTGCCTCAAGTCATAGGTGTACCTTGTGTTTAGTTCGCTATTTTTTTTTTCTAATCACATGATCGAATGTAAGAAAGAGATGCTCATTTATGAAGAAGGTAAGAAATGTGACACATAGACACATGGATAAGGAGAACCTATGCTAGACTTTTAGGGGGAAGGGTTTGAAACAAAAGAAGAAGAAAACATGAAATCTTGGTGAGAAGCTTGCATCGTGCTTTGTCTTAGCTTCATGGCTGTTTATGAGTTACTTCTTGCCGCCTACTGAGGAAAAAAGTTTCTTGTTGTTGATGCTTTGATTGGAAGGAAAGAAGAAAGGAATGACGTTCCCCTTATTCTTCCAACTATTGCCTATTGATTTTAGACTCAAGTACTGTGTAAGGACGAACTCATCTAATGCATTAACTCAATACTCGGATTGGAAAGGAAGAGTGTATGAAACAATTTTGAAAACTTATGGGAAATACTCCACTCATTCCTATTACGACAGAAAGCGATGCATGCATGGTCCTAGTATATGATCATAAACAATATAGTGCATTATTCGAAGCCAAAGTGTGTGCAATGACTCAACATGTGTGATTGGGGGAGTTTATTAAAACTCGTGGTATGATCGCTTGGCTAGACAAGAGAACACTGTGAAAAACAAAGGACCCAATGACCAAATAGCACGGAAGACTAAAAGACAAACTAACTAGATTAATTTTGTCCAATTTTGATGTTTATGCTATTTACTAGGTGAAAACGGTCCATTGACAATCGTTAGTCATAAATAAGATCAACCACAATCAAAGACAAAGAACACATGTTAAGGTTAGCACAAAAAATCACAAGACACTAGGAAAAGGATTAGAATTCTAGAAGAGTTAGGATTCATGGGTATAAAAAAATAAATAATTAAAAAAAAAATCTATAATCCTATGTTATACGAGTTTACACGGATTAAAGGACTTGGCTAAGACTATCTTGACACGAAAAGTTTAAAAATAAATAAATCAATAAAAATAAATAAGAAAATTGACGCTAAAAAGACACCTAAACTGGACAGGCTTTAGTAAATCGATTATTACTTTCGATCTGTGACTCTGATTAGGACGAAACCAGCTTCAAATCAAAGACAAAACTCGGGGCTACAGATCCATAGGTGGCACGACACGTAACTCTTTCTAGAACTCCGGATATGACCAAAACAAGTTGACTCTTGTGCAATATACGGGAATAAAAAACCGAGTTGACTCAAATTTTTTTTAAAAAAAATCTATGACTCGACTCTAAAAAAAAAATAAAAATAAATAAAAAGGGTTTGATAAGAGAAAAAATAATTAAAAAAAAGTCAATAAAAAAATGCACATATAAGCATATTGTCACGCATGATGCAATGAAGTTCGCAACCTAAAGTCAAGTTCTATGTTCGACTATGGTCAAGCTTTTGGGTGTCAAAGGGTACCATGGTTAAGAGTTTGCACGCGTTAGCAAGGCAGCCTCCCTTGAGGGTGTATGCCAACGGGCGGCTCCGCAAGTTCGTGATGAAATCGAACTCCACTCCATGGTTTGGGTGGATTTAAAAACTCGGATGAACCCTTATTGCCATGAGCGTTTTCGGGTTGATAGAGCATAAATCCCCCGAGCTAGCCACATACGTAGAACACGTACTATTGTGGCAAAATAGGTAAGATAAAATGCATATGCATATGTGACAGTGCCAATTAAATCACAGGAATATTTTTCAAGAATCTTTCAAGTCTCATCCACTCATCTTAATTAAATACCGATCACTCAAATCGATAAATAATCAAGAATCCTCCCCAATGGAGTCGCCAAATTGTAGGCGTCGTTCGAAGTGCGCCTATGTTAAAGCATGTTGTGAATATGCTTGGCACTCATAGGAAGTGGGAATTGACATATACGATTAGGGACAAGGAAAGTAGGGAGCCGCCAACAAGTTTTTTAGGAACTTGTAAACCGTTCACGGATCATAAAAGGCAACCACGATTAAAGGGACAACGATAGGCAACAACGATTGACCCGTGAAGGTTACACCCCATTCATAATCCATGAGATTACTAACTCCATATGGTTCGGAACCACGAAAGGAGGATCGGGGATGATGGTACGAAGTGAGTCATGGAGTCACATTCGCCCGTATTGGCCTCTACTCGATTCTTATAATGAAAAGTGATTCCTGCGATCTCAAAGGCATACAAACAAAATATTCAATTTGCTCCAAACTATTATTAGGCTAAATTGGTTAAATATTAATGCAACACATAATTCTAAAATATTAGTGATCACTTCAATTAACAACAAGATTAAAAAGGAACCTAAACCGGTCGTCCAAATTATCTTATTAGGCGTGATTTCCAATTACATATTCCCTTTAAACATGCAAAATGGTGATCAATAAATATAATAGAATAAACATTAATATTGGAAGCAATTTAACAATAATAATGTGAGTCAAATCAAATAATAATAAACCTAATCATGATACTAGCAATATAAAAATAAAATAAGAGTAATTAAATTAATTAATAACTCACATTCCGCGCGTTCCTTTAAATTGCTACCTCATGAATAAACTGTTAGTAACTTCAATAAAAATATAAATCAAATGGAAATCAAAATAAATAAATATAGATTTGATTTGGTCCAAACCCTCTGTTAATTCTACCTTTTCACACCTTGGTTTTAAGTATAAAACTTTGGGTATTGTATGAACTCCTTGGAGTGTTTAAAGGAAGGAATAGTAAAAGAATGGGGAGGCTAGTGTTTAGGCTAAAGAGGGAGAAGAGAATTATTTTGTGATCAAGATTGTTGATCCTTGAAAAAGGGGTGATATGACCTCTATTTATAAGGAAAAAAGAGGGGTCGAATCAAGAAAAGATAAGAATTCGAATCGGATAAAACTCTTGCGATAGACAGCAGTTTTTACGGTTTTTGTTTTTATCATATCTTTTGATCCAGAAATCAGAATAAGATAAATAAGATATAGTTGGAAAGATCTTGAAGTCAACTTTCTAACCCTATTAGAATCAGATTAAAATATTTTGTAGAACAAAAGATATAGCCGAAATAGTGAGACGGTGTCAGTTTTGGATAGAGTTTGACATTTTATTCATATCTTTTCCGCTATAGCTCGGAATTGATATTATAATATATCATTGGAAATATATTTTCAAGGTCTATCCAACCATATAAAATTTGGATAAAAATATGAGGCACAAAAATAATATCTGTCTATCTTTGAACGTCTTTCAATTCGGATAGAAATAGGATTTTCAAAAAGAAAAGTTTTATTCAATTTCTAACTCTTTAATCTTATCTTTTCAAAACGGATAATTAAGATCTTTTAGAAAGTTATAGAAGCTTCCAATTAATCCTAATTGGTTTAGGAATGGGATTTAATAATTTGGACCCTCCACATGATCATTGGGTCGTAGGTAAGGTGGGCTTAGGTTCGGTTTGGGCCCGGTTTAATATTTTGGCCATAACTTATTCGTTATAACTCGGATTTAGGCTTATAATATATCGTTGGAAATATCTTTTCAAGACCCATGCAACTATTCAATCATTGGACCCAGATTATGGACCAAAATAAACTGGATCAAACGTTTTTATAAAAAGGACACGAAATGAATGATTTTAAAGGACACGAAATGAATTATTTTGGATTTAAAGGCGCGAAAAGAGGAAAATAAGTTATGGTTAGGGAAAATGGGTTAGGAATTGGGTTGGTTTTATGAAATGGAAATATGGATTTAAGCACTCCAAAAATTAAATACTCAACCCGACCAATAATGGCGGTGAAAGGTTGTTCATCATCGGGTTTGGTTTTGGGGAGACATTTTTAGGTGTCTACAACTATTTTTCCCTTCTGTACGGCTAAATTTTATCAAAATTAAGAAAACGCGTGAAACTGATTATTAGCGTCTGACGACAAGCATTAGCGCCTGGCGCTAATGTCCAGCGTCTGGCGCTAATCGTGTTTAGTTCTTGTTGAAACTCTGATTTGTTTTTCTATCCGTCTGGCTGATTTTCTCTATAAATAGCCTCCTAAAACCTCTGTTTTCCATCATCAATTTCCATCAAAAATCATCAACTCTCTAGTTTTCTAATTCTCTTCTCTCTCTAAGCTAAAGCTTATTCTCTCTCTCTCCTAGCTTTTGGCATACAAAATTGCGCATTCACAAGACTTAGAAACACCTAGTGTTGTTCGAAGTTGCCTTCGCCCTAGACGTGAAAGGTTTGATTTCTGAGGGTTTGGTCCCAAATCTAGTTTAAACTTTCTTTAATCTCTATTTCAATTATTTAATTTAATCCTTTAATTTTATTATTTTCCTTGAAGTTACTAATGCGTGTATTTTGTTATTAGAAAGAGATACGAGGCATCCAAGTAAGTGCTTTAATTGATTTATTGATATTATGATATAGAAATCATGTCTAGGTTGTTATTATGATTCCTAGTGCCATGTTAGGGCATTTTGATCTTCCTAGTATCATGTTTAGGTTAACAACTATAATTTCTAATATCAAATATGACAATTATGATTCCTGCGATGCTTCCTATTTTCTTCCTAATATTCATGTTAGTATCATGTTAGGATTAAAGCATTGATCTTTGATGTTTAGTGACATGCTAGGGTTTGTTATTAATCTTGTTAGTATCATGCCTAGGATCTTGCTGTTATTATGCTTTAACACGATTAATTTAATAATAATTATGATTATTATGTTGCTTGATTATATTTATTGTTATTGCTTGATCACACCTTTTATGCATGTTTAAAAGGGAATTGGTACTTGTAATCACGCTTATTTAAGATAATTAATAATCTTGTTTAGGGTTAATTTGATTATAATCCAAGTGATGCCAATAATAGTTTTGTTTGTGCATTAATATTCAACCAACATAAATTAAACAGGTTTAGGGTTAAACCTATTGATTGCATGTTAGTCAGAAAGCGCACATGAATACAATCAGAATAAAGTAGAGGCCTATTATTAGGGCAGGTTCAGTCTTTTTTAGGTTGAATTTGTACCTTCATCCCCGAACTACCAGTCATGGTTTCAGACCTATTGGAGTTGACGATATCCTTGATCGTTTAGGGGTGTAACCTTCACCTCGTTAACAGTTTACAAGTTCCTAAAACTTGTTGGCGACTCTTTTGCTCTAGCTTCCTTCCCTTTGGACGCTACCATGCTTTCTAGTATGATCACAGTGGGGTTCAAGTTTTGGATAATGCTTGAAATATTCCCTACAAAGGGATACTCAATCCCTGCATGAGATCCATACAGGTGGCAAGTCCGTCCATTATGGCCCTTAGATGATTGGGAATGCCCCGTATGCGCTTCAGATGGCATACGGGCCATACACCCCTCATTTCATGCAGCCGACCCTCTTTGGAGGAAAGGCGGCATCCAATGTCCAACCTTTGGACTGGAAGCTCCGATCCGTCTACTCAAACTTGGTGAACAAACTTCTGCATTCACCAAGGAGATCACAGAGGCGGCACAGCCGGCCAAGGTTAAGAATGTGTTGGTTGGTGCCTATGATGGTACCTCCAACTCGAAGGACCACCTAATGGCCTACTCCAACCTTAAGCACATGCAGGGGTTGGAGGATGCTATGTGTTGTCGGTGCTTCTCGACTACTTTGAAGGGCATAGCCTAGAAATGGTTCGACAATCTTCCAGCCGGGTGCATTGACAGCTTCAGGAAGCTTACTTTCCTATTTTCCTCCAACTTCTCAATGAACATCCCTACTAAGAAAACAAGTCATGACTTGAGCACCATATGGAAGGGAGAGAGAGAAGGTCTTCGCTCATATGTCAAACGGTTCAATCTGGTGAGAATCTAGATTCAACGGCTGTCTGACGAGGTAGCCTACACAGACTTCTTCAAGGGTCTGAAGGATGGGTCAACCTTTAAGTTTAACCTTGTCCGAAAGAGGGTCTTCACCCTCCAAGAGGCGATGATAGAGGCGGAGAGCTTCATTTAAGCTACCAACCTCTGCTGATCTAGCCATCATTCAGACTCTAAGAAGTCTGACAAACTAAAAGAGAGTCGGTCTGCTCAGCCGGCTCGGAAAGCTGAAGAGAGAAAAAAGAGAAAAGAAGTTTGGGAGGTTGGTAAGCTTGATCAACCGTCCAAGAAGAAAAAGATGGAATTCAAACCGTATGTCTTGCGGTACGAGTTCAATAAAGACTGCCACTCTATCCTCATGGAGATAAAGGACTGGCTGACCATTGAGAAGTTGAATCCAATGAAGAGTTCCGTCCAGTCATGGAACAAGAATAAATACTGTCACTTCCATGAGGAGGTCGGCCACAACACAACCGACTGCTATAGTCTCAAGCGAACGTTTGACTGTCTGGCTGATGAGGGGGGTGCTAAAGTCCTATGTCTTGAAGTCCAAAGTGACTGCCACGACGAATACGGGACAATCATTTAAGACTGCCCTGCCTACTTGTAGCTCGGACACCTACAAGGATCTGGTTTACACCATAGTAGGTGGATTTGCAAGTGGTGGCCCGACCATCCAGGGCACCAAGGATCATCTGAAGAATATGATCCACTCAGTTGATGATGGACATACGTTCACTAGTGGTACCTTCCTAGATGACCTAGTTTGCCGACCATATGACGACCCGTTCGTCATTGAATGTAAGGTCGCCAACCAGCTGCTTGGTTGGATCCTTATTCACACTAGTAGCTCCTTTGGCCTCATCAGCTACAAGTGTCTGTCCAAGATGAGTTATAAGCTGGACAACCTGCGCGATGTCTCCCATCCACTTGTTGGCTTTAGGGGAGGGGTTATGCACCCAGTCGGACAAATTGATCTACCCATCCGTCCGGCTAGGGCAGAAGGAAAAAGGGCGACATATGATCGTCTGGTTTTTGGTGGTTAAAGAGATGACCGCCTATAACATCATTCTAGGCTCACCCACTCTAAATGAGTGCAAGGCCGTCATCATCCTAACTCTCATGCTGCTGAAGTATGAAAAGGATAATGGCTTTGTTTGCTCCCTCAACGGGGATCAGAAGACGGCAAGGGAGTGTTACCTATTAGATGTCAAACTAACGGCTGCAGCAGCCGGTCAGCCGAAGGAGCCAATAGACCTTGACAATTTCAAGGACTCTGACTCAGCCCTACCAGCAGCCGAAAAGAAAAGAAAAGATGATCAACTGGTGGAGGTGAAGAAAAAGAAAAAATAGCAATCACTGACCGTGGAACGGTCAGATGAGCTCCGTCCCCAGCCGGCTGGTGAGCACAATGATATTCCTCTGGACGACAGCCGTCTAGAGTGAACTGTTAAGGTGGGTACGGCTGCCTTTGAAAGGTTGGGTGCATACTTGTACCTCATGTTGAAAGAATTCAAAGACATTTTTTCCTTTGAAGTGGAAGAAATGCCAGGCATAAGCCCGGATCTTGCTGTCCACAAACTTGTCGTGGATCCTAAAAAGAAGCCCATCCGGCAAAAGAAAAGAAATCACGGCGAGGAAAGAAGTCAAGCGGCAGCTGCCGAGGTTAAAAAGCTGTTAGACGCTGGGTTCATTCGGCCAAGTAACTTCCCTGATTGAGTTGCGAACGTGGTGCTTGTAAAGAAGCCAAATGGTACCTGGCGCATGTGTGTAGATTACACTGACTTGAACAAGGCATGTCCAAAGGACAGTTACCCGCTTCCAAAGATCGACAGCCTGGTCGATTCTACAGCCGGGCATGCCTTGATGAGTTTTATGGATGCCTACTCAGGCTTCCAACAAATACCCCAATGGAAAAAAGATTAAGTGAAGACGGAATTCGTCACTGATTAGGGGTTATTCAGTTATACGGTGATGCCATTTGGCTTGAAGAATGCGCCGGCTACTTTCAAACGAGTGATTAATACAGTCTTCATTAATCAAATTGGGAGGAATATAGAGGCGTACATTGATGACATGATAGTCAAATCCAAGCTACAGACGGATCACCTTTCTAATCTCCGAGAAACCTTCACCACACTCAGGCGGCATAAGGTCATGTTAAACCCTAAAAAGTGTGTTTTTGGTGTAGAGTCTGGGAAGTTTCTCAAATTTCTGATTGATCAAAGGGGGATATAGGATAACCGCAAAAATATACAGGCGGTAATTGACATGAAGACACCCCGCATTGTCAAGGAAGTTCAGAAGCTCACTGGTTGCCTAGCGGCATTGGGGAGTTTCCTCAGCCGGTAGGGTGACAAATGCCTTTACTTCTTCCAAGAAATTAGGAATACTAGATTTGAATGAGGATTTGATGTTGAGGCGGCCTTTCAAAAATTGAAAGAACATTTACACTCCTTTCCAAGGAGACGCTTTAGATGTACTTAGCCGTCTCAGATTATGCCCTCAGTGTCGTTCTCCTTGCTGAGAGAGACGGTATTTAGCTCCCCGTCTACTTCATTAGCCATGTTCTAAAAAATGCTAAACTGCGGTACCCCATGGTTGAAAATTTTGCTTTACTCTCTACATGGCTATTAAGAAGTGGAAACCTTACTTCTAGGCACATCCGATTATGATCTATATTGATCAACCCCTCAAGTGTCCAATGAAAACCTTAGAGTCATCCGGCAGAATGCTTAAGTGGGCTATTGAAATGCAAAGTCTTGAAATACCCTACGAACCAAGAAAGGCAGTGAAGAGTCAGACGTTTGCCGACTTCATTGTCGAAATGACAAGGCCGGTTGCTCCGGACAACCTTGATCAGGTTTGGAAAGTGTATGTAGACGAGAAGCTCTACAATGAACGGCTGTAATGTAGGCATAATCTTTTAGTCTCCTGAGGGGGACAAGTATGAATATGCACTACGATTCAAGTTCAAGGACTCAAACAATGAGGCAGAATATGAAGACCTGCTAGTCGGCATCCACATGTGCAAGGCGGCAGGGGCAATAAAAATCGACGCCTGCTTTGACTCTTAGTTGGTCGTTAGCCAATACCATGTTGAATATGAAGCCACCTATCCGGCAATGATAAAATACCTTCAGGCGGTCAAATCTGAGGCCGGGACACTTGAAGAATTCCATCTGAGTCAAGTGCCCCGGTCTGAAAAGAATCAGGCGGATGCTCTATTAAAATTGGCGTCCTCCACATCCTGTGATACGCCTCGGTCAGTCTTTTGGGAGGTTATGGAAAAACGAAGTATATATGAAGAAGAGCCCATTGGAGTACTTGACAGGTGCTCTACTTTGATGGATAGCATCCATGCGTATTTGATAGACGGTACGCTTCCTAATTCACCTCAGGCAACTGCTGCCGAGGCCACAGCAGTCCAGGGCAGCGGCTGTCGAGGCCACCGCAGCCTCGACATCGGAGATGGGGGTCGGGGAGTCGTGCGATTTTGGCGATTTTATTTTAAGAGGTGCGGATAGAAAGTTTCTAATGTTATTTAACACTAAAAAAATAAAAATAAATAAATTACCTCGTTGATCAACCTTACCCACGCACGTGGCCAATCCACAAAGCTACCTTGAGCTTGCCAAAGCTTTGTTATCTCAACCTCCTCTATGGGCACCGGTAGTGGGATGTTTTCGAACCCCGAAATCACCAAATCGATCCCAACCGAGTAATAATGTGGCCTCATCGTATCACCGGTCGTCGCTTGTGCACTACCATACGCCACCAAATGCAATTCTCCACTATTTGAAAGCCCCGGGCCTAGGAGTGCACACCGGGTGTCTTCCATTGATCAATAGTTATATGGCCTACACTTGGAAAAAAAAGAAGTTATCAAAAGAACTCTTTTCCTACACCATTGATAATATTACGAAATTCATTACGCTGGAACCAAACAAATCACCTGTAAATCTGGATATTCATGCGGTGTTAGATTATCAAGCTCCCTCGAGTCCGCATGTGTAGGAGTAGCAACCTACAATAGTTCATCAATAATGCCACTTCAGATCTCACGTAACTCGATATTTTAAAACTTGTAATAGAATTGAAACTACCTCATGTAGCACATCTTCTCCATTTATCTCATCTCCTCCATGTCTATCACCTTATCCTTGTCCTTGTGGGTGACTACATGAGTCGACCAGTGTAGTCGTGGGGAACGACAAGCTCGGTAAGTTCATCTGCTTCTCCCAAGCATTGAATTCACCTAATATCTCGTTGCGTACATGCACCTTAATTGATGCCACCTTGGCATCCAGGTCATTCGGTGAGTTAACACTTGCTCAAGATCGACCCGATTTTGTGTATTCTAGACCCATAACCTTTTCCCATACTAGCAATGACCCTCCCGAACCTATTACTCATCCTGGTGGTAGGGCTTTCCCAAAGCTAAGGTGAAAGGGTCTTTCTCCACACTTGGGACCAATTTGCTTTCTATAAGTTCTTCAGTGTACTCAAGCTATATCAAAAGGAAAAAGGATGTCAATGATACAATTAATGTTTTGTATAGTGATAATTTTGAAAAATCTCCTTAAATTAAAATTCAACAGTTTATAGGTAACTTACAAGTTTATCGCCATATTTTTGGTTCCGGACCCTTGATGATCCATTTTCCGGTTTCCTTATCAAACATATAGAAAGAACAACCAGCACGACTTACCAAAGTAGTGACCGTGAAACTAGAGGGTTCTTTTGATGGCACTAGAAGCGATTTGGGGTATACACCCTTTTCGATCCACGTTCCTCTCCATTCACCAAATGTCTTAGCCCCCATACGATGGGTGTACTCTTTCTGCAATGCATTTTTTGTATTTTTCTCTCGAAGTTCCTACATAAAAACAAATGCTAGTATCATTACTTCAAAAAAAGTCAAGCTATTATTCAATTGGCATTAGATTTACCCAAACTTACAATTGCTTTCGTTTGAGTTCTTTGAATAACAAAATTTTCCCAGTCATCTTTTGACACACTCTGCCATTTTTGCCACGGGAGAAGGTCATCCTCAACAACTTCGTCATTTCCACCTTCACTACCCTTTCCATTGCAAGCTTTCTTCTTCTTTGGTTTCTTTTTCTTATAGATCCATCCATTAGTTAAGGTGGTCTTAAAGCCTCTGAATCTTTCCGCTACTAAAGATTCAAACACCCTTCTCTTCTCGGCATCATTAGGAAAAGTAAACAGCTTCCGTAAGCACAAATACAAACCGATTATTAGTTTCTATTTACAAACAATCGTAAGGTGAAGGTTTGTTAAATTGACTAAATGTGCCAACAAAACACTTACCCTTGTATCATCCCAAAAGGTTTGAATCAAACCTGGGGGTACTTGACGCCATGTAAGTATAATGGGGATTTTTGGCGCGCACACATGCCAACTTGATTAGCATATTTTCGACGCTATTTCCCCACGGGTTGGCCTTTGTTGTCATACTCTAAGACCATGGGACCAGTAGGTTTCTTAAAACTTGTCGTCGGACCCCTATGCTTTCTCTTAGTTGGTGCCTTTACCCCCCTCCACCACCTATGTTGTTTTGACCCTGTCTTTGGCTTTAAGTTTCAAGAGTCGGGTTCTCACCAACAATCTCACAAACTGTATTTTCAACAGGCGGCGACGTTCAGCTGAAATTTCTAATTCTTCAAGCCTACGCTCAAACTCATCTTAAGCCCGATCCTCTGGCTCACCCAAATAAACCTCCTTATTTACATCATAAGGCTCATCCTCATCCTCAATGTCCTATACACAATAAAGGTCATGATTGTCCTCCATGAGATATAAACACCTGTCATTACAAACATAAAACGATATTAGTGCACAGTAAAGTATTAGTGGAAATGAATACTCTTGTGAAATTTCAAACATCAAACATGTTAAATATAATGAATATGAGTTGTTATAATGATTAAATGTTAGTTTATACACAAAACAAAGGACTTGGGTTAAGTAGAAGCTCATTTATGCCATTTTCACCTACTTATGGTTCTATAACCTTGTACTTGCATGGAATTGAGTACACTTAGGAAATTCCAAACTACAAACATGTTAAGTATAATGAATATGAGTTGTTAGAATGATTATATGTTAGTTTATACACAAAACAAAGGATTTGGGTCAGGTAGAAGCTCATTTAAGCCATTTTCACCTACTTATGGTCCTATAACCTTGTATTTGCATGAAAATGAGTACGCTTAGGCAATTTCAAACTACAATCATGTTAAATATATGAATACGAGTTTTTAAAATGATTAAATGTTAGTTTATATACAAATCAAAGAATTTGGGTCAAGTACAAGCTCATTTATGTCATTTATGTTATTTTCGCCTACTTATACTCCTATGTACATGATAAGTATACGAAATATACTCTTAAACCATTACTAACATTCAATTATAGTATCTCAATCTAAAATTCCTTTGTTGTGGTCTGATCGCACATAACCTGCTTTGTCGTCTATGTCATTTGGTACAACAGGTCTGGGAACAGTGAAAGGTACAGAATCATCAAACGCATCATATCCTTCCTCATCCTCAACATCTCCAATGCCTAGGATTCTTCTTTTTCCAACTAGCACAATAGACCATTTTGAATCGACTGGGTCAGTTATGTAGAACACTTGCTTAGCTTGAGATGCAAGGATGAATGGTTCTGCACTATCATTCAAGTGACCAAGATCTACAAGAGTAAAGTCATCATATTTGATGTTATGCCTGATATTATCAACCCACTTACACTTGAAAAGAGCAATCGTGAAGTTACAATAATCAAGCTCCCATATTTCTTGTATTCGACCGTATAATGAAAACTTTGCATCGACAGGTGATTTATCCACCTCCCTTGACGATGCCACGACCGTTACACCACTGTTTTAAGTGGAGGAAGATTTTAAATCCCAACCTTCATTCCAAAAAGTGTACCCATTAATGTCATATCCCTCAAATGAACGAACATCACCCCTAGGACTATATGCAAGCCACCGTACTGTATCGGTCAAATTAGTATCATCCAATCGACCCATTACTTAATCATGAAACCAATTGACAAACCTCTTATTATGCAACTGCATCAGTGCCCTTTCACCTTTCGATAAAAATTCATCACGCAAACTAGCCATGTGCTCGTCTAAATATGGGTGAACATTTGCAACATGGTGCAACATATAAAGGTGTGCTTGTAAGAACTAGTCTCAGTTAGGTGACATTCATTTCGACCCAATTGTTCCATTACCATCAAGTCTCTCTTCATGTCAAGAAGTAGGAAGACCAATAGGTTCAGCAACGACTATATACTCGGCCACAAAGTTACCAATCTCCTCACCCATGGTCCCTTGTATTATACTTCCTTCCGGCTGAGCCCGGTTCCTTAATTTATTTTGCAATGTACGCATGTGTCTTTCAAAAGGATAGCACCACCTCATGAACACTGGACCGCACAACTTAATCTCACGCACCAAATGAAGAATCAGAAGAACCATTATGTCAAAAAATGAGGATGGGAAATACATCTCAAATTTGCACAAAGTCCCAACCACATCTGCTTGCAAAGCATCTAGTGCACAAGGATCAAGCACTAACCTGCGTATTGTATTGAAAAACGAACAAAGGCTTGTAATCGCTTCCCTCACGTGCTTCGATAAAATACCACGGATTGCAATTGGTAGGAATACTTGCATCATAATGTGACAATCATGGGATTTCATACTTGTCAAATTCAATTCTCCATTCAAGGATACAAATATTTTCATGTTAGATGAGTACCCTGATGGAACCTTAATGCCGAACAGACATGCACAAAACATACATTTCTATACCCTTGACAATGTATAGTAAGCCAGAGGTAAATAAGTCTTTTCATCCTTCCCTTTACCCTCAACTTTCTTCTTTGACGCATCCGTGGCCTTTCCCTTTCCCTTGCTCTTCTCTTTCCCTTTTTTCGAAACATTTTCATCTTCTTTCCCCGGTTCTTTTCCCTTTCTAACCTTCTCCCGAGCCACAATTCTAGACGAATCCCCATCTCTTGCAAATCTAACCGTGCACCCTTTCCATCCTTTGTTTTGCCTTGAATATTCATCAACATTCCCAAAAGAGAATCACACACATTCTTCTCTATATGCATCACATCAAGACAATGCTTAACGTCATGTTCTTTCCAGTACAGAAGCTTCCAAAAGATTAATTCTTTCTTAAACAGAGCAACTGAGACTGCAGTTTTTTCTGATTTTATAAACACCTTTTGTATACCCTTAACCCGAGCATAAACCTCAGCACCAGTCAATGGTCTAGGAGTAGTCTCCTCTTCCACTTTCCCATCGAAAGCCTTTTTCTGCCTACGGTACGGGTGATCATGCCTAAGGAACCTTTGAGTCCGCAAGTAGACATCTTTGAAAGAATTCTTAAGGTATATGCTTGATGTGTCATCAATATATATGGGGCATGCTTTTTTTCCTTTGACCTTGTACCCACACAATTTGCTATATGCAGGGAAGTCATTCATGGTCCACATAAGGGCTGCACGCAATGTGAACATCTCGTTCTTATGAGCATCGAAAACGGAAGCCCCTTCGTCCCACATCTTTCTCAAGTCGTCAATAAGTGGCACAAGGTAAACATCTATGTCGTTTCCAGGTTGCCTAGGCCCCGTTATTAGCAATGAAATAATTACATACTTACGTTTCATGCACAACCAAGGAGGCAAATTATAGATTACTAAAAGTAACGACCATGTGCTGTGTTGGGTACTAAGAGTGCCAAATGGATTCATCTCGTCCGTGCACAACCCAAGCCTTAAATTTCTAACTTCATCACCAAATTTCCCAAACTTCAAATCAATGATCTTCCACTGCGGGGAGCCAGCTGGATGCTTCAGCATTCTTTTTTTTTCTTCCCTCTACATGCCACATCAAGTTTTTAGCATCTTTTGGTATTGAGAATAGACGCTTAAACCTTGGAATAATGGGAAGATACCACAACACCTTAGCAGGAGGTCCCTCCGTACCAGGATTGCAACTCATGTGCTTGTACCGCAACAACTTGCATCGTGGACACTCCTGCAATTGTTCATACTCATTTGGATAAAGAATACAATCATTAGGACATGCATGTATCTTCTTATACTCCAAACCAAAGGGACACATTAGCTTCTTTGCATAATAGTAAGAGTTATAAATTTCATTCTCATCAGGCAACATCTCACTTAATGCGGTCAACAAAGAAGTAAAACAAATGTCCGTCTACCCATGCTTCAACTTAATGTTGAAAAGTGTTAGCACGGCTGATAGTTTGGAGTATTTTTTGCACCCAGGATATAAAGGCTTTTTGGAAGCCTTTGATAATAACTCAAACACGCCACCTTCAACACCATGCAACATCTCATCCACGTCTTCATCCTCGACCTCATCCGCCTGATCATCATCCCCAATGTACTCTCCATCTTCACCATGCCAAATCCACACATGGTATTTAAGCCTAAACCAACGACATAATACATGATCTCTAATGATTTCAACACTGTTGACCACATTCACATTATTACAATCAGCACAAGGACAATAAAAGCCTTTGTCACCCAATTTGCGTTGATAAGATAAAGTCTCTAGTTAAACTCTTGAACCCCATTCCGAAATTCCAATGTATCACGTCTACCATACATCCAACCATGGTCATTCTCCATTTAGTAAATTGTCTTTAAACATATATAGCAACATATAATGAATAATGTGTAATTGCTACATATTTTATGTAAATAAAATTCAAGTACATATCATGAATATACCATTCATATAGTAAAAAAATGCATGTTTCCAAAGGGTCCTTATCACTCCAACCTAACCCATCCTTGGATGTCTACTCTCACCAGTGAATGTATGTCAACTTTCCAATTTTAAGGAAAATCGGCAGCATTTCCTTCTAGTTCTCCAAGAACACGATGTAGATAATTACTTACCCACATATGTACCCAGAGAACATAGTGAGGAAATGGTAAGCCAAGATGTTCCTTAAAATCGAAAAGAAGACATACATTCACCACCTAAGTGAGAGTACACATTCAAGAACAGTCCCAACCGGGGACTATTCAACACTTTCTCCTAATGAGAAAGCCTTGAAAGGGTATCTAGGCATGTGATGATGCAATAATATATATATTGTTGTATTTATTTGTAATTAAACAATACAGTACACAAGTTGTAATACCATGAAAAATATTTTATTAAATGGATAAATAGAAAGAAATATAGCTTAGTAAAGTTTATAATTATACCAATATAGCAAGTACAATGGATGTACACTTTTGAAGTTCCTACTTGAGCTAAATATGTAGTCTTCAAGCTAAACTCGTGCTTTGCATATGAATCTATAAAAAAAACAAAAAAAATTACTTGATTCATCAAAAATATCAAAATTATTCCACTACATTATATTTTAGGGTATTTTGTTTTTTACCACCTTACAAAATCACTAAAATCTCTTTTACCACCTCCCAAAAAAAAAGTATTACTTTACCACCTTATAAAAAAAATAAATATAGGTTTTACCACCTCCACCTGACTCCGGTGACGGAAAGTTGCTGTGGGTCCCACCATTTCTCATTTCCCTCCACATTTATGACAAAAAATACGATTTCCCTCTCTTTCTTCCTTTTCTCACCTTCCCCTCTGAATTATCATCAATTCTCACCTCTCTCCATCAATTTCTCATCAATTTCTCCCTTACATTCAACCTTGTCACTCTCTCTCCTCTCATTTTCTGATATTTGTCAAAAAGCAAACCCTAAGTCGCACAGTTCTTCCCTCAGCAAGAGTAGTTGGGACCACAATAGCGAAGCTACTGAGCGAGGTATCTGTCATCTTCAACGCGTAAAGGTCCAAAAGCTTGAGTCTTTGCTGACAAAGAATCTCGAATTCTGACAAAAGAGGTATTTTTTAGCTCCTTACTGTACTTTGTGTGGGTAATTGGGAGTAATTTGGGGTAAAATTTGCTGTTTTTGGGAATATGTGAATTAAACAATTATAAACCCTAATTATGCGAATCTTTGACTTGGTTGAACTGTGTTATTGTTAATTAATTAGTTGATTAGGGTTTTATTTATATTTTAATTGTTAATTAAGTGCACAGTGTAGCCTAATTGGTCTTGCATGTTGTAATTTGTGAGTAGTTGTAAATTGGATTGAATGATTAATTGTTCAATTAAATACTGAGATTGTGCATTGTTGTGTTTGTTTTGTTGTTGTTGGACCTGTTACAGCTAGGATGGATAAAGTGAACCTTAAAATGATATTGGGGGGTGCATTTATACCCTCAGTAGTTGGTAAAAATAGAAGGGTGTTAAATTGGGATGGTGGTTGGGTTTTTGTGAGGAAAAATGTTCCTGTTTCTAGCATAGATGTACACTACTTGAGGGAGTCAGCTATACATGGTTTTGTGTATGCTACTGTTAGGGTGCCTAAGGGATTTAGTTGTTGGTATAAACAGAAAGGGAAGTCTTGGGTAACTGGTAAAAGGGAGTTGAATAGTGATGATGAGGTAAAGGGGTTTCTTGAGACAGTGAATAAAGATGGGGAAATAGAGATGTATGTGACTAGCCATGAGCAAATTCAAGCAACTGATAAAACACCATTTAAACTTATAGATGGTAATGAGTTGACTTCAAAAGAGAGGAGCAGACTTAAAAAGAAATTTGGTGGGCCTAGAATACTTAAGACAGGCCCAAAGGATACTAGCTTAGAAGTAAGGAGAAGCCCAAGGTTAAAAGGGATTGAGATTCATGACAAAGAAGCTGAGGACAGGGGTGAAAGAGTGGATGCAGCTACAGATAGAGTGACAGCAAAAGATAAGGGAAAGGGAAAGTTAGGTGAGGGAGCTTCTGGGAAGTTTACTGCAGCTGAAAAGGGTAAGGGAAAGGTGCTTGAGGGAGCTATTGGTGCTAGATCTGGGGGTGAAGAACCTAGGAAGCAAGGTGCAGGCAAGAAGAAGCAAGGAGCAGGGAAGAAGTTGGTGTTTGAAGATGAGTACAGTGATAGGGAGGGAGGAACTGAGTCTTCTGATTCTGAGCACAGTGATCTAGGACTGGACTGGGAGGAGGGTGAAGAGGATGTGTATGATGATGAAGATGATGAAGAGTGGTTGAGGCACAACTTAGATCTGCTTAGAAGTGAGGTGAAGGGCAGCTTGGAAGGTGTAGGTGAAGATCCAGAGGAGCCTAAGGATGCTAGGGTTGACATTGATAGACATCTGAACTCACTTGACATCAGGGTTGAAGAAGAAGCTGATGATGAATCTGAGGAACTTAGGAGCTTAGATGGTGAGTCTGATGATGACAATGGTGGTTGTACTTGGTTTAATGCTGAAACAGATTTCTCCAAGCCTATCCAATTTGAAGTGGGTTTAAAGTTCAGCAATGTTCAAGTGGTGAGGAAAGCTTTGAGGCAACATGCAATTGAGAATAGGTATGAGTACTACCTATTGCATAATGACAGCAAAAGGATAACAGCTTACTGTAGAAGAAGGTGTAGTTGTCAGTACAACAAGAAAAGTTGTAGATTGGTTCAGTGTACTTGTGTGAAAGGGAGGAGGAAGTGCAGATTCAAGTTCTATGCTTCCAGGTTACTGAAATCAGATGCTTTCCAGATTAAGTCTTTAGTGTTGAAGCATAGGTGTGTAAGGACAAAGATGAACAAGAAGGTGACAGCTGAATTTCTGGCAGACAGGTACTTAGAGGAATTTAGGAGTAACCCAGGGTGGAAGATAAGACAGATTCAAGAGAGGGCATTGAATGATTTGGGGATTAAGGTTGGGTATTACAAAGCCTGGTTGGCAAGAAGCAGGGCCAAATTGGTTATTTATGGGAGTGCAGCTGAGCAATATGCTAGGGTATGGGACTATGGGAAAGCTTTCCTAAAGTACAACCCAGGCAGCAGTTGCAATGTGGTTGTGGATACAATGGATCAGATACAGAGGCCAATCTTCATGAGAATGTACATTTGCCTTGCTCCACTGAGTTTTGGGTTTGTCTCTGGTTGCAGACCCATTATTGGGGTAGATGGTTGCCACCTTAAAGGAGCATATCCTGGGCAAATCTTGGTGGCTGTAAGTAAAGATGGAAATAACAACATATTTCCAATAGCCTGGGCAACATGTGAGATTGAAAATAAGGAGACATGGGTTTGGTTTCTTCAAAGTCTGATGGAGTCACTAGGGTGCTTTGACAAAGGACATGGCTTGACTTTCATGTCTGATAGGCAGAAAGTAAGTGCCTTGACTCTGTTTTTTTTATTTTTTTTTTAAACATGTATATGGTTTAACTTTTGTGTATGTTGTCATATGCTAGGGATTGATTGAAGCATTTGCTGAAGTTGTCCCAAAGGCAGAGCTGAGGTTCTGTGTCAGACACATTTGGGCAAATTTCAAATTGCAATTTCATGGGGCCACTTTCAAGGAGCTTTTTTGGGCAGCAGCTAGGGCAAGCACAGTGGTATATACAAGAACTTTGACTTTATCTTTGCATTTTTTTTGAATATTTTGTGTCCTTTTGTGTATAATTGTGTTTGCATGTGATATCTTGTGTGTGAATGTATAATTTGGATTGTTGAATTTGGGATAGCTGTATATCCTTTGTTTGGCATTGCTGTACAAACTGAGTACTGAATGTATGTTGTGTGTCTTTGTGTGTGTGTGTGTGTTAGTTTGAATTTGAGGTGGCTATGGAGTCAATTCAGTTCCTCAATGATGAAGCATATGAGTACCTTGCAAACATCCCCCCCCACCACTGGTCTAGACATGCTTTCTCAACTACATGCAAGTCTAACATGTTGTTAAACAACATGTGTGAGACTTTTAATGCTGTGATTAGGGAAGCTAGGGATAAGCCCATTCTTACCCAAATGGAATGGTTAAGAAGGTACATGATGAAGAGAAGTAATGATAAGTGGGAGGCTGCCTCTAGCTGGGAGGGTTTATTAACACCATATGTCAACAAGTTGTTTGATGGCAATGAGAAGTATGCTAGGGCATGTACTGTTGTGGCTACTAGGGGAGAGACCTATGAGGTTCAATACAAAGATGACCAGTGCATTGTTGACTTGTCAAATAGGACCTGCACTTGCTATAGATGGGAGTTGACAGGGATACCCTGTACCCATGCTTATGCTTGCATTTTAGACAAGAGGGAGGACCCTGAGTTGTATGTGCATCCACACTATTATAGGGTCACTTACCTAGATGCATATGAGTCTCCTATAGCTGCAATGCCTGGTTCAAAGCATTGGGAAAGGGTCCAGCTTAGAGAGCCTTTGCCACCTGTGATAAAGGTTCAGCCAGGCAGACCAAAAGGGAAAAAAAGGAAGCTTGAACAAGGTGAAGGGTCTGCTGCTGCTACTTCTCAGGGGAAAAAACAAAAGATCAAAAAGCAATGTAGCAACTGTGGTGGGTTTGGACATTATGCCAAGACCTGTAAGCAAGGTCCTGCACCAGAAAAACCACAGCAGCCTGCACAAAATCCCAAAGGGGGAAGGCCACAGCTGCAGACAGCTTGGATGAAAGAGCAAAGGAAGAAAAGTGAGGCTAAAGCTGCAAAACAGGTATATACATGAAATGTTGCATTCATTGTATGTGTTTTAGGTTGATCACTTATGTTTTTTTTTTTTTTTTTTTTTTTTTGAAATGCAGGCTGCATTGACAATGCCAAAACCACAGGCTACTACTACAGCAACATCTTCCCAGCCTACAGCAACTGCCCTTGCATCATCAGCACCCTATCAATCTCTGAGTCAACCCACTCCTAGAGGCAGAAAAAAGAGCTCAACTCAACCCCAACCAAATGAGTCTTCATCTCAGCCAGCCCAAGCAACACAACCAAGGCCCAAGCTGCCAGTTACCAGAAGCAGGACAAAGAATTTGAACAGCTTGTAATAGTTTAGAGAATCTGTACTTCATGAACAGCTTAGTTTTTTAAGTAATTTCATGTGTGTAGTTGGACAGCTTAGTTTTTTAAGGTCAACATATGTAGTGCTCTTTTGCTGCAACACTTTCTCAACATTTTGTATGCATATGTAAATATGCCTTTTGCTACTACAATGAATGGGAATGACTAAATTAAGCACTACAAGTTAGAGCAACCTTTTCAAAATATTTCATTTCATTTCATTACACAAAATATTCATATACATAACATGATACCTTAACAAAAGCCATAAAACATTGCCTAAATTGACTAATGTCCACACTAATCCTAAGTTCTAGCAAAATACAAGGACATAACCAAACCTAGGAAACAAAACACAACAACACCCATAAACATAGTCAAATTCTTTGATCCATCATTTCCTTGACTCTCCATGCTCATCTTCTTCCTGTCAGATTTTAGTGCCTTACACTTGATCTTCAAGGAATCAATTTCATTCAACAAGCATCTCCTCTGCCCACTCACATCATCTACTTCCCTCTTCAAGTCATTTATCTCACCCTTCATCAATTTCTTGTCAAGTATTAAGTTGTTAATCACCTCTGTTTGCCATGGTGTTCCATCTGGCTGATCCACCCACTCAAAGGCTTTACAACCCCTTGTCTCTGTCACAGGGTCATAGAACTTGCACGACCTGAACTTGCGTCCCGGATTCTCCCTAGTCCAGGAAGTAAGCCTCGCCATGGGTACTCCGCATTGACATTTGTTTTCTTTTGATGGTGAATAGCTTACGGAAGACATTTCCTGCAACAATTGGCAAGCACCATCATCAACATTACTCCCAGTTGAACAAAATTACCATTGCCATACCCTAATTATAATAATCAATTCAAATTTAAAAAACCCCAATTCAATTGAAACTAACAAGAACCCTAATGTTAAAAGTACGAAATTGGGGGTCAATTCTTAAGTCATATCCACAATTACAATCAAACATCACATTTGCGACATAATTCAGACAACAATTTGCAAAAATTTGCTACAAATTCATCTAATTCGAGATTTAATTGAACATCGTACCTCCTTCCAATTTCTGTCTCAGTGAACTTTGTTAATTCAGCACAAATATCAAACAAGTCGATGCTGGGAATGCTAGGGCACACTTAAATTGAGTTTTTTGGAACCAAATCGAAAAAAAAAATCTGTTGATTTTTTGGAACAAATTGGTTAAAAGGGGTATTTATAACGGAAAATCGAGGAACAAAGGGGTAAATTTCAAAAAGTAGCCGTTAGAATGGGACCCACAACAACTTTCCGTCACCGGAGTCAGGTGGAGGTGGTAAAACCTATATTTATTTTTTTTATAAGGTGGTAAAGTAATACTTTTTTTTTGGGAGGTGGTAAAAGAGATTTTAGTGATTTTGTAAGGTGGTAAAAAACAAAATTTCCTATATTTTAAATAAGCAATTCAATAAACAAACAAGGTAACTAATAATTAGTTTATTGAATAAAATGAAGATTAATTAAAACAAGGTTCTCAAAAAAAATAAATTTACTCCTCCGTTTTTAAATACTTGCTCCATTTCTCTTTGACACGCATGTCGATGCTAATCTTTGATCACTAATATCTTTAATTATCAATAAGTATAAATTCTAACAATTGAAAATTAATAATCTATCCATTGAGATGATTCCAACAAGTACCCACAAGAATATATTTTTTCTTATGTATAAATCACAAACATTAGTCAAAGTAGGACAAATGATTAGTGCAAAAAATAGAAATGGAGCAAGTATTTAAAAATGGAGGGAGTACATAAATGAATAAAATGAAGATTAATTAAAACAATTTTACTATATTTTTTTTGGAAAAATTGCTCCCATTAATCTGAACTTTGCCTCGTCCGCCGAAAATAATCCCAACTTTCGTTTATTATCTATTGCACCGAACTTTGGGGGGTATTAATTTTCGTTGCACCCAACTTAACTGCAACCGGTTAATCCGGTCAACATTTGTGTGTTACATTTTTTTGGACACGTGTCACTACATGAATGGTCAAATAAAAAAAAATTTAAAAAAAACAAATTTTAAAAAAAAAATAAAACAAAATTAAAAAAAAAATTAAAAAAAAAAAACAAAACATAAACCCACCCCTTCCCCCTTAACCACCAGCCCCCCACCCAAACCACCCCATCCACCAGCCCTCCCCCACCCCTTCCACCAGACCCCACCTGAAAACACCCCCCACGCAGCCGGAAAATCGCCCCCACCCCCGACCACCACTCCCCACCTGCCGGAAACGAAGGGGAAAGGGGCGGAAATGACGGGGAGGGGGAAACGACGAAAACGAAGGGGAAGGGGAAGGGGATTCGGGTCGGAAAACGGCGGGGGAGAGGGGAGGAAATAGGGGTGGGGGAGGGGTTTTCGGGGGTGGGGAAAGGGAAAGGGGGAGTTTTGAGGGAAGGGGAGGGTTGTGCGGCGGTTTCCGGGAGTGAGGGAGGGGTTTTCGGGGGTGGAGGAATGGTTTTCGGGGGTGGGGGAAAGGAAAGGGTGGGTTTCGAGGTAGGGGGAAGGCTGGGCGGCGGTTTCCGGCAGCAGGGGAGGGCTTTTTCGAGGGTGGGGGTGATTTTCCGGCATGGTGGGGTGGGGGTGTGGTGGCAGCCGCTGGGCGTGGGTGGTTTGGGGTTTTTTTAATTTTTTTGTTATTTGTTATTTTTTTAAAAAAAAAAAATTAAGCCGATCATACGCTGACACGTGTCTAGGTAACTTGCTACATCAGGTTAGATGACCTGTTGGGTGCAACGAAAATTAATACCCCCCAAAGTTCGGTGCAATAGATAATAAACGAAAGTTGGGATTATTTTCGGCGGACGAGGAAAAGTTCAGATTAATGGGAGCAATTTTTCCTATTTTTTTTAGATAAATTCACAATTCAACCAAGTTATAATAATTCACAATTCAACCAAGTTACTAACTTTTTTTTAGCTAAATTCACAATTCAACCAAGTTATAATAATTCACAATTCAACCAAGTTATAATCATTCACAATTGAACCAAGTTGCTATATTTTTTAAGCTAAATTCACAATTCAACCACCTAAAATTCACAATTCAAAATTCATGCAACCACCTAAAATTCATAAACCCTAACTTTAGTATTCTCACGTGCCCAAAAATTGTTAAAAATGCAAAACAAAATATAGGTAGACCTTAAAAATAATTGTTAAAAATGCAAAAAAAAAATGAAAATAACCCTAAGTGAGGTGAAAATTACCACCATAATTGGAGGTGGAAGGGGAGGAGAGATGGAGGGAAAAGACAATGGCGGTGAGGGGCAACTAAGGCACGACGGAAGTGGCTGTAGGGAGCAGCTAAGGCGCGACGGTAGTAGCGGAGGAAGGGCAGCTAACTAGCTAAGGCGCGGCAGCGGCGGTGGAGGGGGCTTGCGTGCTTGTGGCTGGTCGCTGTTGTGGCTTTCGGGCTTGGAATCCGGTGAAAGAGAATGCCGGTGAAGGATGACGGCTGGTGAAAGGTGGAGGAGGGGGCTGCTGGTGTTTAAGTTTGAGAAGGAGGGAGCGAAATTTGAAGGGAGAAGGAGGGATTTGAAGGGAGAAGGAGGGAGCTGAGAACGAAAAAGAAGGAAATGAAAAGAGAGAACGAAAGAGAAGGGAGGACATAGGCGGGTTTTTTTTAAAAAAAAATTAGCACTGGTTCAATACGGTGGGCTAAATATTTTTGCCACCGGTTTGAACTGAACCGGTGCCATTGTTCTTGGTACAAAACCCCGCCCATTTTTTAGCTTTTTTTTGCCATCGGTTTGGACTGAAACGGTGGCCATTGAGGGGTGACTTTTTGCTTTTTCTACTAGTGGTAATTTCATAGGCGGGCACTTCCCGAGCACGCCGCCTCTTAGGCTTGGTAGCCGTCTTCTTGACTCTAGCCATTGTTTCTTGCATAGACACAGAGATGAAAGGATTCCGGGATGAGTAAAGCAGGTCCAAATGTCCAGAAAGAGCACCCTCAGTTCTAGACTCAGTCGTACCAGGAGAGCGGCTAAATGACCAAGGTAGTGCCGTGTGTGTCAATGAAGAGCCTATTTTTATTTTGGTAGTCTATGTACATGAACGGAAAAAGTATAAAAGGCTGGAAGAGGTAGAGGCAGTTACCTTTATCTTAAACTTTGAAATTCTGAAAACAGCCTCAGACGGTGACCGGTTATGTTCGCCTAGAACTCAGGCAGAAGCTTCAAATACTCGCTATAAGCGGAGGCAAAGTCTCTCTCTCTAAGAATCTCTCTTTTTCTCTCTCTAAAAATTGCAAAGTAAAATAAAGTGAAGGAGAAAGGGGGCATTTCCCAATGACCTAAGAGAGGGAACATTTTCCAATGATCCTATAAATAGGGAGATATCCCCCATTTTGGGGACACGTTCATTTATTACAATACCCTACATTCTCTCTCATCAGAGAAAACACCTGATCTCGAAATTCAAGAAGATCTCTCTTTATTTTCCGCACCTTTTCACATTCTCCAATACGTTCTAACTTGATCGTCGGAGGCGGAGCTCTAATCATCCAGAGTCTCCGTTGTTTTGCAGGTACAGGCGCCACCGGACTAATCTTCGAGTTGTAACTCTCCCAAGAGACAAAAACACATATGCATCATTAATATAATATAATGTATACTACTTTTAATATTTTCAACACAACTAATCAACTTGTAGATACCTAAAAATGTCTCCCCAAAACCAAACCCGATGATAAACAACCTTTCACCGCCATTATTAGTTGGGTTGAGTATTTAATCTTTGAGTGCTTAAATCCATATTTTAATTTCATAAAACCAACCCAAAACTTATCCCATTTCCCCAAACCATTACTTATTTTCCTTTTTTCATGTCTTTAAACCTTAAATAATTCATTTCGTGTCCTTTAAAATCATTCATTTCGTGTCCTTTTTATAAAAATGTTTAGTCCAATTTATTTTGGTCCATAATCTACGTCCAATGGTTGAATAACTGGATGGGGCTTTAAAATAGCTTTCCAACGATATATTATAAGCCCAAATCCGAGTTATAACGAATAAGTTATGGCCAAAATATTAAACTAAGCCCAAACCGAGCCTAAGCCCACCTTACCTACGACCCAATGATCATGTGGAGGGTCCAAATGATTTAATCCAATTCCTAAAACAATTAGGATTAATTAGAAACTTCTATAAGTTTCTAAAAGATCCTAATTATCCTTTTTGAAAAGATAAGATTAAAGAGTTTAAAATTGAATAAAACTCCTTTTTTTGAAAGTCCTAATTTTATTCGAATTGAAAGACATTCAAAGATAGACAGATATTATTTTCGTGCATCATATTTTTTATCCTAATCTTATATGGTTGAATAGGCCTTGAAATCATATTTCCAATGATATATTATAATATCAATTCCGAGCTATAACGGAAAAGATATTAATAAAATATCAAACTCTATCCAAAACTGACACTGTCTCACTATTTCGGCCATATTTTTTATTCTACAAAATATTTTTATCTGATTCTAATTGGTTTAGAAGTAGACTTCATAGCTTTCCAACGATATCTTATTAATCTTATTCCGATTTTTGGATCAAAAGATATGATAAAAACAAAAACCACAAAAACTGTAGTCTATCGAGTTTTATTCCGATTTAATTTGGATCTTATCTTAATTCTTCGACCCTTCTTTTTTTCTCTATAAATAGAGGTCATATCACCTCTTTTCCAATCATTAACAAGGTTGATCACAAAATAATTCTTTTCTCCCTCTTTAGCCTAAACACTAGCCATCCTATTCTCTCATAATACTTCCCCTAAGCGCTCCAAGGAGTCCATATAATACCCAAAGTTCTATACTTAAACCAAGGCGTGAAAGGTATAATTGACTGAAGGTTTGGACTAAATCAACTCTACTTTATATTTAATTTAATTGTTTCAATTTGATTTATATTTTAATTGAAGTTACTAACAGTTTATTCATGATGTAGCAATTTAAAGGAACGTGCAGAATGTAAGTAATTAATTAATTTAATTACTCTTATTTTATTTTAATATTGCTAGTATCATGATTAGGTTTATTTATATTTGATTTGACTAACGTTATTATTGTTAAATTGCTTCCAATATTAATGATAATTCTATTATATTTTTTATGATCACCATATTGCATGTTATAGGGAATATGTAATTGAAAATTACGCGTAATAAGATAATTTGGACAACCGGTTTAGGTTTCTTTTTAATCTTGTTATTAAATCAAGTGATCACTAATATTTTATAATTATGTGTTGCATTAATATTCAACCAATTTATCCTAATAATAGCTTGGAGCAAATTGAATATTTTGTTTGTATGCCTTTGAGATCGCAGGAATCACTTTTCACTATAAGAATCAAGTAGAGGCCAATACGGGCGAATGTGACTCCATGACTCACTTCGTACCATCATCCCCGATCCTCCTTTCGTGGTTCCGAACCATATGGAGTTAGTAATCTCATGAATTATGAATGGGGTGTAACCTTCACGGGTCAATCGTTGTTGCCTATCGTTGTCCTTTTATCGTTGTTGCCTTTTATGATCCGAGAACGGTTTACAAGTTCCTTAAAAACTTGTTGGCAGCTCCCTACTTTCCTTGTCCCTAATCGTAATGTCAATTCCCACTTCCTATGAGTGTCAAGCATATTCACCACATGCTTAACGTAAGCGCACTTCGAACGACGCCTACACAACTATAATTATTTTTCTCATTATAGATTTAATAATGTTTTCCTTATTAATTTTTTTTTATGTGGATTGCATTTGTTTATTCCACATTAGTTAACTCATTTTTATATTATATCACAATTAATTATAGGAAAAATATTATTACTATCGTACATTGCATGAGCATTAATCTAATGGTTAAACAGAAGAGAGTGGGAGATAGCTTATTTGTTACCATGTAAAACCTTCCTCCGATTCGGTAAATCATGAAATCGATTCTCATCATCCGTATGTGTAACTCCAAATAAAATGGTTAAATAAAAAATACTATAAATATCAATTGTGCCTTTATATATATATTCATCTATGTTCTCTATGATATTTCTAACTAATAATATATATCTTTTTAGTGATCTAACAACAAAACCTTTGGTCCATTTTATAGTGAATATGCATAATAAGAATTAGATTAAAGTATAATAGAAAATAGCCAGACCGAGTTGTACGATTACAAATGCAATCTTAATACTACGTACTGAATAACTTTTGAGAAATAATAGCAAAGACATGTACTAAATACGTAAATGCAATCTAATATTGTTTTTCCTTTATTGAATTACTTTACAAATACTAGTAGTTTTTATTTGGGAAATTCTCCTTGGTAAACCTCTAATTCTTAAATTTCTCAATGAAAAAAAGCCAAAAAAGTTATTGTCTTTGGTAAACTCCAAAAAATTAAATTAGGCCATTGATAACATTAATTAAGCATATTAGGCATTCTTTAACCATGGTTAAGATTTTTAATTAAGAAAATTATGTGATGCCTAAATACCCTCACCCTCATTTAATTTGCCCTAAGAGCAAGTTTAGCCCTAATTCTTAAGACTTGGATATGACATCATTTTTGGTGGTCCCCACTGAAAATGATGTCATCAAATTCTTGTTAAGACTCACTAAGATTTGTCTAAATTTATCAATTTAGCCCTAAGACTCACTAAGACTCAAATATATGACATTTTTTTTATTCTCTTTATATTTTCTATATAATAACAATATTAATGAACAAGGATAAATAATACTATTGTATGTGTTACATTTCTAAATTAGATTTTGACTACTTAATTTTTCAAAATTATACAAATTTTTTTAAATCCAATTAAACAATAAATTAATAAAAAAAATCAAATAGTAATAATAATAATAATAAAAAAAATTAAATAGTAATAATATTAAATTTTTTACAAAGTTATACAAGCTATTTATTTGATACGAATACATTTAGTATTCATTTCCTTTAAATTGATCCCACAAGTGTTCAACCAAGTCATGTTGCAATTGCTGATGTCTTGTATGATTCCGAAGTCTACGATGATTCTCAAAGTATTTTTCACGATTAACATAAAAATTTGGAAGAAGGCGATGATGCACTTGGGGTCCTTCCGGTTGATTCCTTCCTCTATCATATGATACTTCAATTGCATGATTGTCCTAAACAAGTACCGGGTTGCAAACAATTGCAATTTTTTTTTTGCAACACATACACCAAATGCTCTTTCAATATCCTTTCTCACACCTTCTTGAACTCTAGCAAATAATTTCCTCTTCTTTGATAACAAGTCCCACGTGGAATAGTTTTGACAAAAAGTGGCCATTCCGAATAAATACCATCGGCAAGATAGTACCCCATGTCGTATATAGAGCCATTTACTGTGAATTGAATTTTAGGACCTCGCCCTTCAAGAAATTCATTAAATATAAGAGAAAGATCCAAAACATTGATGTCATTGTTCGATCCCACTACTCCAAATATGCGTGCCAAATCCATAAATCAAAGGATGCTACTGCTTCTAGTATCATAGTGGGCTTACCTTAATCACCTCGAGTGTACATACCTTGCCATGCTACTGGACATTTATCCCACTTCCAATGCATACAATCTATACTACCTAGCATACCAGGAAAACCACGCCGTTAGGATTCTTCAAGTATGTTTTGAATATCTTGAGGTGTTGGGCTTCTCAAATAATGTTCCCCAAATATCTCATTAATACCAATTGCAAAGATCTTTACGCATTCAAGAGCTGTGACTCTAGAAATTCGAACATAATTATTCACTGCATCACCACCAACTCCATACGCCAAAATTCTCATAGCTGTCGTGCACTTTTGAAGAGGAGAAATTCCTTTTCTCCCAATAGCATCATATCTTTGTTGAAAATACTCGTATCGAACTTGTAAAGCATCTACAATGCGAAAGAACAACTCCCTCCTCATTCGAAACCTCCGCCGAAATTGATCATCTGAATATATCGGCTGATCGGAAAAGTAATCTTTCCATATTCTTAAATGACCTTCTTCACGACCTCTGTTAATGTCAGGTTTTCTTTTTTTTTTTTTCCTTTTTTTTGGTTGGGTTTGTGATTTCTTCTTTGATGCTTGATAAAATATTTACATAGATTGTGTCTTCTACATATGAATTTATGTAATTGTTTAAGTAGTCATCAATTGTGTTTTTGCCAATATCATCATGAGACATAGGGGATATTTGGCTAGAAAATGACATGGTAATAGAAGTAGAGTAATGAAAAAATATACAGAAGATGAATAACTGAATATATATATATCTTATTTCTTGCAATATTCCACCAACGACTATATTTGACGAAGACACAATTATATTCCAACGGCTATATTTGATGAGCATGATTTCTACTGTTAAATAAAAACATATTTGATGAGCATAATTTCTACTGTTAAATAATAACATAGCTTGTGCCTAACTTTGAACACTTTTACAACTACTATATTAAAATATTCCAAGTGACAATTAAACTATTCCAACAACTATATTTTAGCAACAGGATTTCTACTATTGAATAATATCTTAACTTTAGTTGAAAATGATAATACATAAAGCATAAATCTCATCCTAATACATGATATACTCTTATTACTTTCAATATCTAGAGCACCATCATAGCAAGACATTAACACTACCTTCTGCCTACTCTTCAAGATTCAAACCGTGCTTCTCAGCAATTTCTTGCAAACGTTTCTCATGTATCTTCCTTTGTATAGGATTCATCTTGCTTAAATCAGCACAAATTATTTGTTGTTCCATTTCCTTTTCTTTGAGTGCCATCTCTTTCTCCTTCATCTCAACAATTCGTTGCAAATTATTAGTGCGCAATTGTTCAATATTACCAATCTCAGACACGGTGAAACTATAATCAGCTTCAAATTTTTTTTTCCTTTTTTCTTGGCAACTTCCTTGGCAGCTTTTTAGCCAATGGGTCGAATATCATACAAAGCATGAGATTCTGATATTTTCAGGGACTCATCATACCCACTTTTATTTTCATACTGACTATAGCACCCAACAAATTTAGAGACTGCTCTGCTGATGGTCCACCAATGTTGCTTGCATTGATTTGGTTCTCTTTGCAGTTGATCATCTTTCTTATTCTGATTAAAGAAATCTTCCACTTGGATCCAATAATCATATAATCTTGGTGAATTGCCAACAATTTTATTCTTAGTAGTAGTTAACCATGAAGTAGCAAGGAGACAATCATCTCTCACAGTCCAACCGGTAGTTTTTCTTTTTGTATTGCCTTTTTTATTCTTAGTAGTTGGAGTTTGAGTCTCAATATTTTCTAATCCATGGTTGATAGAAAAATCAGACATTTGGGGTGAAGAATTAGAACTCACGCTATTTAGAGTCATGCTTGGAAATGATTGGGGTTGAGATAAAACATTGAAAAAGTTGGCTAAATTTTGAACAGGGAAAATTTCATAATTCTGATTTTGGTTTTGTTAAGAAACTAGATTTTGAAATTGAAAATTTTTGCATCGAATTCATCAAGGAATTCAAGTCAAAGTTTTGGCTAGGTTCCGCCATGTATGAACTGTAGTGCTTGATGTAGAAATGGTGGCTTTGGGTGTGCTGTAAAAGTGGTGGAGGTGGGAAATGTGAGAATTGGTTTTGGATGAAAATTTAAAAAATAGTCGTTGAGTTCAACTAGCCGTTGCAATGAGTAATTATATGTAGGAAAATGTATAAAAAAAAGATAAAAAAAATTGAGGTGGATCCCATTCTCAAGTCTTAAGTTGAGTCTTGAAATTTCAAGACTCAACTTGAGACTTGGTTAAGATTTTAGAAGAAAAATGGGGAAAATCTTAGACATAGGTCTTAAGATCCAAAATGATGATGTCACCCCAAGTCTTAAGACTTGGGGCTAAACTTGCTCTAACTACAAATGTCTAATCAGACATTAAAGTTGGAGGGTTAAACGTTCAGGCTTCTCATTTGATCTCAAAACCTTCATCCTTTGACATTGTTTATCTTCATACACCTTCATCCTTTGAATTTTTGCGTGAAAAATTTAGGGCTTGTTACAAAAATTATCTTGGGTACCCTTTATAGTTGTTTGATTGCAAATTGAAGATGATTTGTGTGATAATTGAAGAGGGTTTGATCGGGAATTCTTGCTGATAGAAGTCATGTTTGGGTGACATTTGATTGACGATTGGCATCAAAGTTCGTAATTTTAAGGGAAAAATTCCACCACTGACTCTTAATTGAAGCTAGGTAAGTGTTTGTTTTTGCTTAACGTTTTGCTATGTTTTTTTTTTTTTTTTGTTTCGTGGGGTTGGATTTGAAATGTTGTTGATTTTGTTGGTTATTTTTGTGTGATATATGATGTTAATTGTTAAAGTTGCATTTTTTATTTGTTTAGGTATTTGATTATTATGTAATTGTTGTTTATTGTTGGCTTGGTATGATATTTTAGGGCAGATTCTTACACATATCTGTATTTTGTTGGTTCTTTTGTTTGAATGATGCAGAATGGTTGAAAAAATTATGCTACAGTTTCAGTTTAGGGGTATTGATGTGTTTGTTGTGGTTGATGATGTTGATAAGGTTAATTTGATAGACCTTATTGTAAAGTATTTGGAAAAAGCTAAGGAGAATAATGTTTTTTTTTTTTTTGTAAAGAGTTAAAAAATTATATTAAAGCTCAAAGAGATTAAACATTTACAATCTGCCAAACAGGCAACAGCAAGCCAACCCAGAAAAAACCCAGAAAAAACCCAAAAAAGACCAAAAAAATCACACGAGACTCCTAAACCACTCCATATCTTTCCTACTAGTCTTACTAGTCATCACATACTCTATTCTCTGTCTAATATCTGTCAAGATCTCATCAATAACATTCTCAGGTTTTCTAATGCACTTTTCCCACACTGCACTATTTCTCTTCTTCCAGATTACATACAGTAATCCAGCATACATGGACTAGAACACCTATCTTCAAAACCTGCCAGGGATCTGAGACATTTTATCATTAAAATCCTCTAGAGAACTAGGAACCAGCTGCACCTTAATCCTCTGAGAAAGGTACATACTGCACTTCCTAGAGTAATCACAACCAAAAAAACAAATGATCAACTGACTCATCAGCAGACTGACAAAGAGGGCAACCAGCATCAGAGCTCACACCAATTCTGTAAAGGAACTCCTTAACTCTAATCTTCTTCCAAAGAATCATCCAGCAAATGATCTTATGTTTAGGTATGTTAAACCTATTCCAAACCCAGCTGCACCAAGGAACCTCATCCTGCTACTTGGAGAGTGATTTATACCCACTTGCAATGGAGTGCCCTTTCCTATCTGCTGTCCAGATTTACCAAAAAAAACATCCTTAATCTGATCTTTAACCCACCATATTTGTCTCTAACTCCAGCTAACATTTCTTGGACATCTATACCTCTTCCAATTATTTCCTTTCAAATACAAACCATTAACCCATCTCAACCACAAACTGTCCTGCTTTTGAGCAATGTTCCAAATCTGCTTTCCCATGGCAGCAATATTCCAAATCTTGCAATTATGAATACCTAAGCCACCTTTCTTCTTACTTCTGCACAAGGAGAATAATGTTGAAACACCCCAACACCAACACCCATCTTTTAAGTATGTGTATAAAATGAGGCATGTAAAATTTGAAAGTGATGCTGATTTGATGAAGATGTTTGCTAATTTACCTGATAAATTGGAGATATACATATGGGTTGGATGTGGTTTTAAATATAGTAAGGTTATTGCAGCAGCAAGAGCACTTAAGGATGGAGCTGAGCTAGTAGCTCAACAAGTAGTTAAACCAGTAGCTGAGCCAATAGCTCAACAAGTAGTTAAACCAGTAGCTGAGCCAATAGATCAACCAGTTAGCACTAGGAAAAAAACTCACACCTAGGAAGAAAAAACAACCTGAGATGGTGGATGATAAAGTTGTTAGCAAGGATGAATATGATAGACATGTCAAGGGATTAGGTAAATCAAACATTGTGAGTGAACCTGAGATTCTAAATTATGACCCAAATGAAACTTGGGCTGAGAGGGAAGCAAACCCTCAACCTAAGGGTAGAGGGATGGGGAGAACTACTGAAAGAGGGAGAGGGAGAGTTAGAGGGAAAGCTACTGAGAGAGGGAGGGGAAGAGGGAATGCCTTGGAGAACCTGTTTAACATTTGTCCATGGCCAACTGACCAACATAATCAACCTGATGAACAACAGCAAATTGATGACCTACATGAAAATCAATACCAACTGCTCCATGACATCATCTCACACAAAATAGCCAAGCCTAACCTTCTACCTAGTCTATGATACCTCCTTTGCAAAACATTGGTTAGTTTAGTACTAGGGATAACTCAGGTGAGAATGAATATTCAAAGTCATCTAAAGTGGCAGCCTTTTTTCAAAAGAGATTACTAGGAAAACTGCTAAGAGAAAAGGGATTGTGATTAGCACAAGTACAAGTTGGGGAGAGAGTGAAAAACAAGTTGTGGATCGGAATAGGAGAAGGAATGTTTCTACTAGCTTAGGTGAAGATAATGTGGATACCAGTCTGGCATTATGTGATGATGAGGGTGATAGTGAAGATGGTGGCTACAGTCCTACTACAATGTCTGATGAAGATATGAGTGATGAGTTAGAAGATGTTAGTTTAGAAGATGAAGATGAGGGATCTAAGGATGATTATGGGCCAATAATTGAAAACAGTTATGACCCTTTTGAGGATGAAAAATTTGAGTGTGCGAATGAACAAGAAATTTACTTAACCAAGTTATATAACAGTGGAGAAGTGTATAAGGATGAGGGATTTGGAAAAATAGTTCTGAAGCCATGGCAGCTGTTCATGGACAAGCAATACCTCAGGGATGTAGTGACGGATTACTGTATCCAGTATGGATTTGCAGTAGTTATAGAGTGGGCTAGCAACAAAAGGTATCGTGCTAGATGTTCTACTATGAACTGTGGCTGGATATTGCATGCATCTGTTCTTCTAAAAGGTATGACTTGGGCAATTAAAAGCATACAAAACCCAGAGCATACATGTCAAGGATTAGAGATAAGAAAAAGTATGGTGAATGTCAAATGGGCTATGAGGGTGTTTCTTGAAGATATCAGGGCAAACAATGATGTTCCTGTCAAGTCTTTGAATAAGCTACTTAGCACTTTGTACAAGGTCAGGACAAAGGCCTTAATTGAAATTCATGGTGGGCATGATTTTTCCTACAATGAATTACCCATGTACTGTGATGTTATCAAGGAGCTAAATCTTAACTCATTAGCCCACTGTGCATGGAAGAATGTTGGTCCTGATAGGCCCATGGTGTTCAGTACCATATTCATTGCCTTTAAGACTACAATAGATGGGTTGAGTGCTGGATGCAGAAGTTTAATTAGAGTAGATGGAGCTCATCTCAAGGGCAATTATGGTGGGGTCTTACTCTCTACAATAGCTCTTGATGGAAATAATGAGATATTTCCTGTAGCATGGGCAATAGTTGGAGCTGAACATGCTGACAGCTGGAAGTTCTTTTTGTATCACTTGAAGAATTTTCTGCAACCAAGTGGAAGAGGTGATAATTGGTGCATAATAAGTGACAGGAAAAAGGTATATTCATATGGCCCTAATATTCTTCTTACTGCTTCTTTGTGTTTGTCTATGTTAGGTAAACCTTAATACTTGTTCATTTGTGCAGGGTATTGATCCTGCTCTAGGGAATATTTCAAGCATCCCACACTTGAGCCCCACTGTGATCATACACGTAAGCATGGTGGCGTCCAAAGGGATGGAAGCTAGAGTAAAAGAGCCGCCAACAAGTTTTATGAACTTGTAAACCGTTCACAGGGTGAAGGTTACACCCCTTCATGATCCATGAGATTGCTAACTCCATAGTGGTCCGGAACCATGACTGGATATTCGGGGATGAAGGTACAAATCCAACCTAAAAGAGATCAAACATGCCCTAAAAATAGGCCTCTACTTTATTCTTCTCATATTCATGTGCGCTTTCTGACTAACATACAACCAATAGTTTAACCCTAAACTTGTTTATCTATGTTGGTTGAATATTAATGCACAAACAAATCTATTATTGGCGATCACTTGAATTATAATCATATTAGCCTAAACAAGATTATTAATTATCTTATTAATCATGATTACAAGTACAAATTCCCTTTAAACATGCATAAAAGGCGTGATCAAGCAATAACAATAATAATATCAAGCAACAACTAATACAACAAATCATCATCATCATCATCATAATCTCGATCTCAAAGCATAATAATATTATTAGCAAGATCCTAGGCATAATACTAACAAGATTAATAACAAACCTTAGCATGTCACTAAACAATAAAAATCAAATCTTTAGTCCTAACATGATACTATTCATGATAGAAAGAAATAGGAAGCAACCTAAACATTGATACTAGAAAGCAATAAAAGCATCCTAACATGATACTAGGAATTAATATAATATAAGCATGATTTGTATATCAAAAGAATAACAAAGTAATTAAATTACTTACTTCGATGTCTCGTATCTCTTTCTAACAACAAAATACACACGTTAGTAACTTCAAGGAAAATATTAAATCAAATAATTAAATAATCGAAATAGAGATTTGGGACCAAACCCTCATAAATTATCAACCTCTCACGTCTAGGGCGAAGACAACTTCGAACTTGGTTATGTATGTCTAGAACTTGTGAATGCCGAATTTTGGAAAAGGGAAAGGTTTAGAAAAAGTGAGAAGAATAAGCTATTTGCTTGAGAGAATTAAGGATGATTGTGAATCTTGATGATTCTCAATGAATGAAAATGGGGAAATATGACCCTATTTATAAAGAAAATAGTCTGGAAACGATAGAAAAGAATCAGAATTTGAATCGGAATAAAACTGACCCCTATCGCTAGCGACAGAGCCCAGCGCGAAACGACAAGCATCACGCATGGCGACAGGCTCTGTCGTTTGGCGACAGGCTCTGTCGTTTGGCGACAGCCTTGTCGTTTGACGCTAATTAAAAGATAAAACGCGCTTTTGTACGGAATCCTCCTCTTAATATATTTAAGCAATTAAACTCCATGTTTATCAATTTTTAAATCCGATTTATCAAAATAAAACACTTGTTTTATTTTAAATCAAATTCACTATTTTTCTTAAAAGATAATTATCAATCCTAACTCTATTAGAACTCAAAATAACCTTCTAGACTATTATAGAAAATTAGAATCAATCCTAATAATTTTAGGAATAATTAATAAATGGGCCCTCCACTAGATCATTGGGCCATAAAACCATTATAGACCAAATTTAGTATTTTGGCTATAACTTCCTCATTATTCATCGAAATTAGGCTTATAATATATCATTGGAAAGCTCTTTGCGAGCTCGACCCAACTACACTACTATTAGACCCTTATCATGGACCAAGATAAATTGGACTAGCTATTTTCATAAATAGAGTAGATTTTCGAAAACAGAAAGAAAGATTTTTATTAAAACAACCGCATCACAAGAGTTTTCACACTTTCACTTCGTTCGATAATCAAGCGACGTAAAAAGTATTCATCACTAGGTTTGGTTTTTAGGGAGACACATTTGGGTGTCTACATGATAGGTTGTCGTACACCTGTCAAAAATAAATTCCTAACAAAACCAACTAACAATGTAGTAGGGTAAGTAGGGTCGAATCCACAGACAGATGACTATTCAATCTAGCTTTCAAGGTATGGAGAAACTAAACTAAGTCACGAAATTAGGATAAAAATATAGTCTAAAATAAAAGAAGGATAAAATAATTAATAAAAAGACCTAGGGTTATGGTTCACCATGTTTTTAGTTCTAAATCTATCAAATATCAATAACAATTCAATCAATCAATTATCTAGAGCAATTGTTAAGCCTATGATCGGGTCTTAACGCTATCAATTCAACATATGTAGTTCGGTCGCCGACATAATCAGAATCGCTAATTGTAGGTAAGTCTCTAAAAGTAAGATCTTTCGATTCAAACTCTAATTAACAAGAATTAATCAAATAATTGATTAGGTTGCAGGATTAATAAGAAAAAAACTATCAATTAGAGATATCAATAATCAAATCATAAATAATATCAATCAAGAATTATATCAATCAAGAATTAAATCATAAACATGGATTCCCAAACCCTAGAAATAAACTACTCTAGCATGAAATAAATAATAAAAATTAAATCTAATGAAGAAAGCATAATAAAAATAAAGAAATAAAATTACCTCTATAAATTAAAGTAAGAAATTCAAGAACAAATCCACGGAGGAATCCATGGAGTTGTCCGTGAAAAACTAGGGCTAGGGAGAAAACTAAAATGAACGTAAAAAAAAAAGGTATAAAAAGGCATAAGGGAAAATTATGATCCCTTGAGTATTTATATTATCCTAAAACTAATCTAAAGAAATAAAATAAAATAAAATCAGAAAAAATAGCAACTACAAAACTCATATTATGATTGGTCGACTAAGGCGACAAGTGGAATCGTAGTCAAGGAAGCTTGCGTAGGTGGGAAAATGAGGCCCGTAACGAGCTACCAGCCACGCGAAAACCAGCGCCCGCTGGGTATCCATCGGGCCAGGCAAAAGCTCGCTCGTGGCTGGGCGTATCGAGCTTCGGGCGCTGGTCGTCTGCTGGTTCGCAGGGCATATTTGCAGAGGATGTAACTTTTGTTCTAGAGATTGTATAAAGTCATATAACCTATCGTTGTAAAGCTCTTCAAGTGTAATTTCCAACACAATTTGAATCGGTTCAATCCAATATGTAGAACTCAAGTTATGATCAAAAGAGTGAACAAGAGTCAGTTTTGCCAATTTGTAAAACATCGTTTAACTTCGTTTCTAACTCAAATTCAATTCCAAAAAGTGCCTAACTGTAATCCCCCTTATTTTTGAGTAAATTAGTATTATATTTATTTATTACGTATACGAATATTTATTTCGATTTTATGGTATAAATTATTTATAGGAAATTAATTTGAACTTTATTAAATTAATAAGCACTATTTTAATAAAAAAAAAAATAATTATCTTCTTATGTTGTTATAATAATAGTGGTCCAATTTCAAGTGAATTAAGCCTACCTCTTTGTAACCATCCAATTATGGCCCAAATAAAAGTCTTAACTCCATTAGGATGAAGAACCCTTTTAGCCCATTGTTATTTAAAAAGCCTTGCACCTTATTTCCCCTTTATTTTACTCACGCATAAACATTCCTCCACCCAAAATATTGCTGCTACTAATCCCCTGTTTCACGTACTCAACCAAAAAAAAAAATATTGAAGCTGTTGCCATCGCAGCCACCAACGCACCACCACGGCTCCACCGGCGACTCCCTGCTGCCGCCGCCGTCCACCCCTAACCAGCCCACGTTTGCTTCTCTCTCTCTTTCCTTCTTCCTTTTCTTTTGATTAAATTTATTCCAAGCTTTAATCTTTATTTAATTTTGGTTTTTGAATTGTTATTATTGTTGCTTAATAGTGTTTAATCACTCTATAAGACTAAATTTTTATGAGTTATATTATGTTTACACTATTAAATAAATTTTCAGATTTGTGTAATTTAGAAAATAAGGGTTTAAAACTTGATTTTTCATGGTTTTAGGGCTTAAATTGTGTTAATAAAATTACATGATCATATCATGTTTAAATTGTGTTAAAGTTCAATTATTTTGATTATAAATAAATTTTCAGATTTTTATAAAGTTTAAAACTTGCTGTAATTTCATGTATAATGATGTATTTTAAGGTTTTTATGAAGGAAATATAAAGAACTATATATAAGCCTATAATTTTAACTAAAGGGAAGGTTTTAAAGTGTTGTTTAATTGGATTTTGAAGGTTTAAATTAAGTTAGTATTGCTGTAAATTTGGTTGTTTGGTTATTGATTGAAATCTTATTGTTTGGTTTAGGAGAGGAATTTATTGAAGGTGATTTCTAGATAGTAAAGTGGCATACCAATTCGTTTACTCAAGGTACGTACAAGTTACGAAACCTTGCTTGTAGGTGTATGTTTAAGGACGGATCGAGAACTTAGTATCATGTATAGGGATGACTGGGTTAAATTGTTTGGTTATACATTGTGAATTTCATATGATGTGCACTATTTTATATTGCAAGTATTGTTTGTGCTCTAATTATGCAAGGTGCGCTTAGAGGCAAAGGTATGTGATTGGTGTAAAGATTAATTTATTACTCATTCATGATTATGCAAACATGATGAGTAAAGGAAGAATTCAAGTCTTATAAGATGAGGTTAAGGTTTTGGGGTGCCTTATGCACTCAAGGTGTTTATACACCGAGGTAGTTAAAGGAATAAATAATAAATGTTGCTTGTCACTAACAAATCAAGAATTGAAATTGGAAAGTTGTTTTACTTGATTGAATTGATATTAGATTGATTGTATTGTTTGCATACGAGTCATCACTAAGTCTAAACCTGAAAATCACGTAAAGTGCAAGATGGATGAGCAATAAAACTCTGGAATGGTGCACATCTGGAGTAATGACAATCAGGGGTTGGGGTACACGGGGTATTAGCCGTGTAATTTTATTGAGGCCGTCTGATCTACGAGTCTCCTATTTCAAATATTATTTTTCTAAAACTAGGAGTTAGGTGAGATCTCATACTAACTACGGTCACGGAGTCGCGCCCGTGGTCGTTGGATGTTTATTGATGTTTCCGAAAGGAGGCATGGGGTTTTTCTTTGTTGATGTTCCAAATGGGACATGGGTTGGACAGCCTTGTCTATTGCTAAGTCCAATGAAATAAATAAATGAGTCAGTTAATATTAATTAGTGAGGTCTTAATAAATTTAATAATCGAGTCATGAATTGAGTCTATATTTAATGATGCTTGTGCTTGAATATTAGTAGCATGTTAGGTATTTTCCTAATTTGTTTTCGCAGCTTGTATGTACTCAGCTTTGCTGCCTGCGTGCTTTTGTGTGTGTCTTTATTTGGTCATGACCTTCGCCTTTCAATGACCCTGTGACGATCCAATTTTTACACTTGTAATATTGGGGAGCAGATTAACCACAGGTTCTTACATACGCAGCATTCGCATCAGGGCTGTGGGATTTTGAGTGGAGAGTTGGTTATTATTCGCAGTTTATTTCTTTTCATAAGTTTGAATTTATTTAAACTCTGGTTTTATTTATTTACTACTTTTGTTGGGTTTTGAATAAGGGCCTTAATGGTTTCAGCTTGTATCATTTAATTTGGTTTTGGTTTTGGTTATTGGTTTTAAAACTTAATTATAACTGAGTTAGTTTTTCTGCTGCTATTTTCTGATAAAGCCTTAACGTTTGAACACGTGGCGGTAGCACGCCAGTAATTCTCTTGGATTTTGTTTAGGGTATTTACAGGTTTTAAAAGAGAATTATTGGGGTGTTACACTAACGATCATTGAGAATGCTATTTTCATTTTTCATGCATAAAATCCTCAGAGTCAACATCCACGAACATGAGATCTTCAATTAATGAACTCAATTCATCGACTTCCATTCAAACACCATCCGAATCAACTCCAAACACTAGGAAAGTGTCCAAATGACTCTGAAATCACCTGAAACATTAAGCAAAACACAAACGGAGCGTAATAGAGGACAAAAAAAACAATTTATGCATTTGCGACCTAAAAAGTGATTAAAAGACCTAAAAAGCGATTAAAAGACCTAATTAAAAAGCAACTACTACACCTGCCTATAAATCCTATATAAATGTGATTCATCACTACACCTGCCATCAGTGGCCAAAAGTAGGCAGAAGGTATTGTTTCAAACACTTGGTCAAGTACTTCAAGAGTGAATTTCCTGGTTTATTGATGTTCTAATTGTTCTGGAAGGCTGCTAGAGAATTCAATCCATTCACCTTTAAAAAGGCAATGGAGGCATTGCAGAAGGCCAATCCCCTAGCTCTTGTTTGGATCTCAATGCTTGGACCACAATCAAGATGGTCAAAGCATGCCTTCAATCCAGCTGTGAAGTGTGATACAAACAAATCAAACTTTGTTGAAAGCTTCAACTCTACCATGGGCATTGATAGATGCAGACCAGTGCTGACTCTGCTTGAAGGTATTCAACTTGCCTTGCCTAATTTGATTTAGTGTTAATTTGTACTCTTAAATGCTAATCTCTTGTAATCACTATTAATGCAAGTATTAGAAGGCTAACCATGGTTAGAATGGCAACCAGAAGGGAGGCATGTGAGAGCTGGAGAGATGATGTGTGCCCTAACATCATGAGAAGGCTGCAAGTTATTAGCCATGAGTAAAGGACCTGCAAAAGTTTGAAGTCCAGAGATGGAGAATTCGAAATACTGGATGGGAAATATGTGCTTCTTGTCAACCTAAGAGAGAAGAGATGTGTATGTAATGCTTGGCAACTGACTAGACTGCCTTGCAAACATGCTATGAGGGCCATTTTGCACTCAAATGAAGACCCTAGGATCTACATTAGTGAGTGGTATTCTGTCACAAGGCACAGAATGGCTTATGGCAACTCTATCAAGGCCATACCAGATGTGGAGCAATGGCCTGATAGTCATTATCCAGAGGTTGCCCCACCAGCCATGAAAAGAGGAATTAAATGACCTAAAAGGAATATGAGGAGAGAAGAGGTTGAGCAAGCCAAAGGGAAGAGGTCTAGGATTGTCAAGTGTGGCAAATGCCAACAATTTGGGCATAATTCACAAACATGCCAACGCGGCTTGACTGGAAAACAAAAGGCTGCCTTAGGTGAAACCTCAGCAAGTTAGACCAACAAAAAGCAACCAAAAAAGAAGGGAAAAGGGGTATATATGAGCCAACTAGAACCAGCAACAATGGCATCATCATCACAACCACTAAGAGTCCAACCAAGGTTAAAGAGAGCTAAGGGAGAGATCACAGCATCACAGTCTGCCTCTTAGTTAACTGGGTTGTGTCCTAATAGTTGTTTAAAATAGTGCATGGATTTTTGCTTCTTAGTTAAGTGGAAGTGTCAAACTTTAATATTACATGTTTTTGCTTTTGATATGCTGTTATTTGGACAAATCATTGAGCTTATGGGTTGATGTAATGTTTTGCTTTTGAGAAATCAATGACATATTAACATTATTATGAAGTAAAAGCATTGCAAACACTTATAGTTACTCCAAATAGTAGTAGTACCAATCTTATATATAATTTAAGAGTCGTTTCGATGAGGTTGCAACAAATCCCCAATCTAGCTTTCTCATTCAATCCCGCCTAAATCTAAATCCCTCCAACAAAAAAACTAATTTAAATTTCAAAAAATAAAAAAAAAATGTACACCTAAAAATATAAAATAATCCCTCCAACAGTTATCAAATTTTAATTTCAAAAGGAAAAAAAAAAAAAAACACACAAAACTTGATAGATAATAAAACAAAATTTGACAGATTAGTTTTACAGATTTGATAACTGCACACCTCCACTCTTCATCTTCCCACTTATCTTGCCTAACCTCCCCTAAATTCAACAATTACAATCCCCTCATTAATCACAACGCCTCTTTCTATATGGTGAATTAGTATGAACCGTCAAGTTGCAAAATTTTAATATTTTATTTAGGTAGGCCTTCTCACTTTGCAAACTATAATCCTCGGTACACTCTGCAAACTATTATAATCCATAGATTTTATTATAATTCAGAATATCTTTTTTTATAATGTTATATTATTATTATATATAGAATTTTAATTTTTGGATTTTCTTTTAATTTCTTCAATTTCTGCTTAAAGGCTGATGTTGTTTCTTGTTGGTGTGAGATAACATTAGTTCGTTCTGTTCCTACATTATATTCCTGAATCAATTTTGCGTAATTTTATGGTGTTTTATTCTATTTTTTTTTATCTTATAATATAATTTTGATATATGTTGTAATATATGTGTGTTGATCCAGTATTTGTCGGAAAATGACCTCATGAAATTGAAATTCTATTTTGTGAGTAGTTTCACAATTTTTTTTTTCTCTTTAACGACCAATAATAATAGTTTTTGTTTGCTTTGTTGAATTGATGATTATTATCTTTGAAATTAACAATATTGCTTACTGATGTTTTTTTGGGTTTCAAGTTTTTAACAACTATATTATGCTGTTTCTTTCACAAGATTTATGTTTGTGGATGATGCATATGCTTCATTGAACACCTAATTTGAGTGGCAACTATTTTGCATTTATGCCTTATACCATGTAATGTTTCGATTTTCCTATGTATCTTTTTTACTATTTTGCATTTAAGTTTTGAGAGCATGGAATCAAGAATAATGATGATAGATATACAAATTTTTTGTTTTATACCTGTATAGTTTTCGGTAACACGTACTTATATTAATTGTGTGATCTTTTTATTTATTTGGTAAATATTTATCATTTTACAGTACAATACAATTTAATTTTTATAACAGCATAAGGACCTTTTGTATTTAAACTTTAGCTTTTCAGCTATTCTATATATTTTAGTGTAAGTCTATTATTAATTATCTAAAAGTAAATATATCAATGGCTTAATACTTTATAACTAAAAAATTGTCTCAAATCCAATTAATGGTTGTATACATATTTAATTATCTATAGCTTCATGATCAAACACAATACGACATCTCACACCCTTAGTATATCAATTCAATTGTTGCACATAATTTTTTACCGATAAAAATAAATAAATAAATAATTTTTTTTTTAAAAAAATCTAACTTTAAAGTATTCGCTTCAATTCACCCTGTCAAAAAAAAGATAAACCTTATTTCTTCAAGTATGTGTACATTTTTTTCTTAACTTATAAAGAACTTACTTCCACCTCTAACAATTTAACACAAAAGAAAGCTTTTTAGAACTTTAGCTTCTAAGTGTTAAATATTTTTGTTCAACTAACGGCTATTGTACATACTCCCTCCGTTACGATTTACTCGCAACAATTACCATTTATGGGTGTTACACATTACTCGCAACAATTTTTTTTTTCCTTATATAGTAAGTTTTTGTGGGCAAAAAGACAGATTTACCCTTACCTTTTTTTTTAAGAATGTTTAAGTGTGTGTTTAACACATTGCTTAATTTGCTAATCTAATTTATAGATTTCTAATCTACACTAACAATTCCCACCAAAATTAACTCCTCCTCTTCTTAAATTATCAACCACCTTTCTGATTCCAACCACTCAATTGAATGTTCTTCATTCAATTCTCCTCGATGATGTAGCCCAGTCTTCTCTTCTTCTGGAGAATTCTCCAGATTGTGTTCATAAACCCTAAATCTATTCTTCAAGAAAATTTTCTCTCTCCTCTACCTTCTCTGTTCTCTCTCTTCCCTTTCTACTGTGAAACCCTAAGAAAATTTCCTCTGCAATTTCTGGAAAATGAGTTCCAAAGAAAGAGAACTGGAGTCCCTTAAATCTGATGAGAAGGACGATGTGAGCACTCTTTACGCTGCTAGACGTGGAGATGGAGTGATGAGGGCTGTGCGAAGGTGCTCTCCGATTTTTGCGAGGTACATGAGTGGAAAAATTGGGGCAAAGCTGGATTACCACTCCAGCGAAGACGAGGATGATGTTGTGGTTGTAGATCCACCCACAAAGGTGGTTGCTGAGGTGGTAGCTGTTCCAGATCTTCCTGAATCCGGTGGTGTTGCTGTTCCAAAGCCAGTCGGGGAGAAGGAGTCCCCAAAAGAAGGTGACCTGGAGAAGGAGGAGAGTTCGGGAAAGGAAGAAGGCGATGCTACCTCTCCTAGGGGACATAAACGCTCCAGATCTGTCTTCAAGGAAGACTACAGCGACTGGGATCCAGAGTACTTGGCGTATATTAGGGATAAATACCCTAATGACTTCCCCCCAAATCTTTGAACAACACCGTAACTATGACTAAACCCTAATTGCTTTAATTTCTGTTTAATTTGGTGATGATGTTGCCTGTTTGCTATGAGTCCCTGATTCTTTGATCTGTTGCTATAATTTCTGTTGGTTGTTTGATCTGAGTCCCTGATGTAGGCTGAGTATGTGGGTCTGTGTTTGTGTTTCATTGTTGTTGTTCATTGATTTGCTATTGATTATGATGATTAAGTGAATGGGGATGTTGTACTGTATGGATGATGAGCATGGTTTTGGTGGTGTTGCTTCAGGAGAATACTCATGTTGTTGGTGTTTATGTGTTGGTGTAGTTGATTCTCAAATGTTGTGTGTGTGGCTTGTGGTTTGAGACAGTTGAATTTGAGTCCCATTGTAATAATGTGTGTGTGACTGAACCTATGGTGAATTGGAACCCATTGTTGTGTGTGTGGATTATGCACTGACTCATTTGAGATTGAGTCTCATTAGATTGATGTTTGAATGAGGCACTGAGTCCCTGATGTTGCTTGTATGCTTGAGTAATTGAGTCCCCCTTTTGTGATGTGCCTCATTGTCCTTTGTTGGTGTTTATGTGTTGGTGTAGTTGATTCTCAAATGTTGTATGTGTGGCTTGTGGTTTGAGACAGTTGAATTTGAGTCCCATTGTAATAATGTGTGTGTGACTGAACCTATGGTGAATTGGAACCCATTGTTGTGTGTGTGGCTTATGCACTGACTCATTTGAGATTGAGTCTCATTAGATTGATGTTTGAATGAGGCACTGAGTCCCTGATGTTGCTTGTATGCTTGAGTAATTGAGTCCCCCTCTTGTGATGTGCCTCATTGTCCTTTGTTGATCCAAATGATGAAGGGACTCACATGATTGTACCCCCTAATAAAGGATGCTCCAACAGTTTCATTATGAAGTTGTTGTTGAGGTGCCTTGTTAGTTTGGGGTATATAAGGAAATACACACCCATCTGATGGATTTTTGTCATACTTTAGAGGTGCCTTTTGAATGGTTGCATTTCATTTCTCAAAAAGTTTTGATCTTTACAAATGTACTAGCCCATATACACTTGTATGTCATGACTGCCTAACTAAACTACCTAAGTTACTTCACAAAATACACCTAACCATTACTAAAACAAACAAAAAACAAGTTTTACTTTTAATGGTTATGTGTGGCAGTCCATGAACTTGCAAAGCATCTTCTGTCAGTCTTCAATCTTCAAAAAATTGTCTCTTGCATCTTCATCTTCAAAAAGTTGTATGTCTGCATCATTCTTAATCAGCATCTACTTCCATATCTTGTGTCTCTGGTTGAGGCCCTGTAGTAGGAACAAAAAGGGTGTTGAGGTAGTTCACAGTGTCAGCAATGAGTTCCCTTCTTACCTTTAGTATGTCTCCCAAAGTCCCTTCCCTTGCCTGTCTTGCCTTTGACATGTGTGGTGGGTTAAAGTTATTACCTCCTTGCTTCTCAAGCACTTTTATCATGCATGATTGGAGAGTAATCCATGTGTATCTGTTGAGGGTAGGATCAAAAACCTCAAATGCCTCTGCCACCTTCTCAATAAGTTCATCCAAGTTTTTTTGGGAAGGACTGATATTGGATAGATTGTATGACCTTAAATAAACCAAGGTCTAACACATTCAAATCAGGGGATTGGGCAGGCTGGAAAACAAATTGACTGTTGAAACCATTAGCTTGTGTTGCTGCCACAAATTCTTCATCATTAGGCACTTGATGTAGCCTTGCATTGTCCCACTGTATTACAATGTTCTTGCTTAGTTGTTGTGGCCATTCAGCATGAATAGTAGGAATGATTTTGTTTAAAATCATCTCTATAATAGCATCTCTGTTGACACATTGAATTTCTTTGGTTTCCATAGTCCCTGCCTCTTTGTTCTTGCTCTTTTTCTTTGCCATTTGTTGCTTGATATGTCTAGTTTATATAGTGTTTTATCCCCGTCCCTTGGTCGTTATTAGTAGTGTTTTTAGCTCTTTCGGACCACTTTTATTACTAATTTGTGTGTTCTAGTGTTTTCGTAGTTTTAGTTGTATTTTACAGGAAATTGCACTCTTGGAGCAATTTCCCGGGCTTTATTGGATCGGCTACGGAAGCTAGAAGGACACGACCACTTTTGGAGCCCAGGATCGGTGAGAACCGGTGATTAAGGGCTCGGTAATTGGGATCACGAGGCATTTGGACCAAGTATTCGAGACCCGAGAGGAAATCCGGATTGGGCCGAGAAATCTAGCCCAATCGAAGTTCAAGCCTCGAAGAAGAAGACTGGGCCCGATCGGGCAAGCATACGCCCGATCGGGCGGCTGCGCGCATAAGGACCCTCAAGGAAGAGGCGCGCCCGATCGGGTGAGCTAAGCTCGATCGGGCACGGCACATCAGTAAAGGGCATAGTAAAAAAGGCAGGCCCGATCGGGCGCGTGTTTTCTTAGAAGCTGATTAGTTTAGTTTTAATTCTTGTTTTAGGAGAGGTTTAAATACGTTTTGTACGGAATTATTAGTCACCTTCTTTCTTAGACTTTCTCTCTCTACTTAGTATTTTTCTCTCTCTTAAATTCTCTCTAAACCCTTGTTCTTAATACTTCCTTTAATTCCAGATTTATTTTTGGTACAATTTCTTCCCTTTTTAATTTCAGCTATTTTAATTGTTTTCTTGATTATGCTTTTAATTATTTACTTGATTGGCTTAGTTATGATGATTAGTGAGTAGTTCCATTCTAGGGTTTATGGGGATCCATAATTAATATGAAGGGATAGTTTGTTATTATTGATTATTGATGTTGCATGATAATTTCCTATTGAATTGTTTTAATTCTTTGCAATTAGATTATGAATCGAGCAGATGTAATTTAATTGTGAATGTTTAGCAATATTGAATTGATGAATCGAGCAGATGTTGATTTAATATTAAAGGCTAATTTTAATAGGAACTTAGGTCCAGTAAATTGCGAGAGCCTGTTAGATCTATGTTGATTAATAAATTGCGAGAGCCTGTTAATCATGTTATCTGTGCATAGTTAATTATTAATTACTTCGTTTTATCCCGGAATATTAATTATTGGTGAACCTGTGACCCTAGGTTTCCTTATTATTGATTCTTTTCTCCCTAAACTTATTCTTCGCAGTATAGAATTCATACCTAAAAATATTGGTTACTTGGATAATTTAGATTATATTAGTTAATTAGAATTAAAAAGACTTGTTTCCCTGTGGAGTTCGACCCTACTTCCCTATCTACTGTAGTTAGTGATTTAGGTAATTATTTTTTATTATGGGATACGACTTTACCCTGTCATTGCTTCACAAAAGGGAAAAGCCCATACTTCCCTGAGTGCAGTAGAGTCCCATCCTGTGCATACAGTGGCTTCCCTATCATCCCCATAAACATTGTCTTTAAGTTGAACCTTTTTTATTGTTGTGCTCTGTATGGTACCTCTTCATTAGGTGTTAGATAAAAGGTCCTTGTCTCTGGGTTTAGATAGAACCACTTCTCATCAATATGGATGTAATGTTGCAAATCCATAAATGATGGGTCTCCCTCTGTTGGAACAGGATCTATATGCTGCAGCACCCATTTTAGCCTTGCTATTTTATGATTATCAGATAATGTTGGGTGATTGCTTGCTGTGAAAACCCTTAGTCTTCCCTTTTTCTTTAACCTGTGTATGAGTACATGATTTACATTGAGAGCTGCACCATAACTTCTGTTTGTGGTTCTCTTATACAGAGGCACAGACATAAGCCATTCATCTGAGTATTCTTTAGTCTTTTTCCCTGTTGTGCCTATTTTTTGCTCCTGACATCTACAACATCCCCCTATTGAATGTGTTTTTTATTTTCTTGAAACCACCTTGTTGTTGTTGATCTGTGAACACCATGTTTTCTTGCCAATGCTGAAAGAACTCCTCTAGGAAGTGAGTCCCCTTCCATATTCAGCATGATATCATCAACTATACTCCTCTTTTCCTGGATGTTTAACTCTCTGCTCTGCCTACCATGGTTTGGTACCTGTTGTTGCTCATTTGGTTCTGCCTCTGTCTCTGAGTCCTCTGACTCTGCTGATTCTGTTTGTTGCTGATTTGATGACTCAGTTGAGTCTGACAGTGAAGTAGTGTTGTTTGCTTCATCTTGCATGTTTGTTTGATGCAGCTCATCTGTGTTCTGCTCCATAAGCAGTTGATTGATGTTAAAAAATTCATCAAACTCCTCTTCCATGAGTCCCTTTTTTTTTCAGATGAAGAGGTAGGTGATGAAGTGGAGGTGTCTTGCTTTTTTTTGGGAGCTTTCAATGGAGCCTTATTCTGTACAAAGCTAATGCTGTAACTAACACAACAATTAGGAATTAGGACTAATTTCAGTTTAGGTTGGTTTTTGTGTAATTTGCAAACAATGGCACCTGTAATTATGGTCTGTAATTTAACAATGGATGTTGATTTCCCTCCCCCCCCCCCCTCTTAGAATATTGAACAATGGTGATGTATGAAATAGGTTTGGTCTTTTTATAAGGCCTTTTTGTTTGAAAAATGGGTGAAGTGAGAAAAATTTGAATGTTGTTTGAATTGATTTCAAATTTTGGTGAAATGTTTGGAGGGAAAAAAGAAAGAGGCAAAAAAATTGCCCCCCAAAAACTGTCAACAACGAAAAAAGGAGGGAAGAGAGAGAAAAAAAAAAAACAAAAAAAAGTCACATGGGTCACCCACTTGTTTGGGACCACCTCCTTTTCCTCCCTTTTTATGTCCCCTAATTACATACCCCTCCACTCTAATCTCCCCCCTTAAAAGTTTTGCCTAGGAGTCCGCAATTGACCCCTTTGTTGCGAGTAAATCGTAACAGAGGGAGTATAACTTTTTTTTAACCCTGCTATCTTTAGTTATAACCTGTGCATTAGCACATACTAGTTTTATTCAATCATTAAGCAAACCAAAGTACATCAGTTTTCATTCATTCCCCTAATACATAACCTCCAACATTAACATTGTAATTCACCTTACTAAACCTAATTCATCAGTTAGCAACAACAAATAACATAACAAAGTACATAATCAGAGCCATTCTCACAGTTAGTTTGATGAAGTTCACTAATTCATCCAGCCTTGAATTAAACGCAACAACACCACCTTGTTCAACCACCAAATCATCACCAACCCTTATTATATCATCCACCTTCAGCCAAGCAAAAAAATCGCAACCCCTGCACTTGAAAAATAGTCTTCTAGGGTTAATGGTGATTGGATTCACCGAGGATGATGAACAATTGTTCCTCATTGAAAATATTGGGGGAAATTCGTGAAAATTGGGGAAAATCGTGATAAATTGAGGATAATCCGAGAGGGTTTGCAAATAAAGGAAAACATAATGTCGATTCCGTATCCTTTTTGCAAGGTCAATTAACATCTATTTGTCAAAATTTGGCGCCGTTGCCGGGGAAACGGTTTTATTTTTTATTTTCTGATTATATTTTTGTAGTCTAGATTATCCCCCCTTTTGCCTCAGAGAACATTAGTTCTTTGAGGCAAATCTCATATTTGTCTTTAGTTCTTTGTTTATGCCCAGGTGTTCTAGATCAGGTTACATCCCTTTTGATCTTGAGATCGAGCGTTCTTTTCATAGGCAAAGGAGACTCTATAGACAAATTCTGGCGGGTTCTGAGGAGGACAACGATCGAAGAGATCCTCCCCCTGATTCTAGTGACACAGATATTCCTTCATATTCAGAATCAGAGATGACGGCCCAGAAGAAACTCAGTGATTATTCGCAACCGAAGCTCACAGATTTCCCGCACCTTACTCCCACTCCGGCTCTAGATGGAGTTCAATTTGAGATCAAGCCCCAATTTATCACTATGATAGAGAGGAAGCAGTTCAACGGAGCTAAGGGTGAAGATCCCAATCTTCACATCGCAGATTTCTGCCAATATTGTAACACCATTAGACAAGCCGGGGTCACACAAGACCAAATCAGGGAGATTCTTTTTCCCTTTTCATTATGTGGCAAAGCAAAATTATGTTTTAATGGTTTGAATAGAACTGCACTTGGTATTACTGACTGGGAAACTGTTGCTTTGAATTTTTATAATAAATATTATCCTGCAGAGAGAACAGCAGTGCTAAGGAGTGCTATTCAGAACTTCGCTCAAGAGGCCGACGAAACATTATATGAGGCTTGGGAGAGGTTCAAGGATCTACAGAGAGAGTGCCCCCACCACAATCTAGCACAATGGCAATTGATCCAAGCATTTTATAATGGACTTGGAAATTCTTCTAGATCGGTACTAGATTCGGCAGCTAGTGGGAGGTTTATGAATTTAAATGTGGATGATGCAGGACAGGTTATCGAAGACATGGAAATACACAATTCCCAATATGGGAATCCGAGAGGGTTTGCAAATAAAGGAAAACATAATGTCGATTCCATATCCTTTTTGCAAGCTTAATTAACATCTATTTGTCAAAAATTAGATAATCTTACTGCTGCTCCTAACTCTGTAGCTAATGTTTCTGCTGTTGTTAACCATGAAGCTTTTTGTTAAAATTGTGGAATTGTAGGTCATTGGGAGCAAGATTGTAGGAGCTCTATGGAACAAGTTAATGCCTTTCAAACCTATAGGCAAAATAACCCCTATTCCAATTCCTACAATGCCGGTTATAAAAATTATCCTTATCTTTCATACCGGAGTACCAATGTACAAAATCCTCCACCTCCACAACAACCACAACAGCAAACACCACCACAGCAAAAATATTATCATCCTAATTCTGGCCAGAAAAGCCAAGCATCACCCTCATCATCTTCCGACCCTGCCATGACAGAAATTAGAGCAATGCTTGCCAACATGCAAAAGCATATGGAGAGTAGGGATGCGCAAATTGATTCTATCCTAGCCCATAATAAAATCATGGACAATCAAATTGCACAACTTTCATCTACCCTACAATCCCGTCAGCAGGGAGCTCTACCATCACAACCTATCCATCCTACAGATCATGCTAATGCAATCACTCTAAGGAGTGGTTCACATTATGATGGACCTCCTATGCCAAAGGAAGATAGACCAATTCCTAATCTAGATTCCTCTATACCAAACGGTAATCCTGCTAGCCCTGCAAGGCTACAAATAGATACTAACCCTACTAATGCTTCTTTGCGGGGTAAATCGCAGGATAAGGGAGGAGATGTGCAGAGCCCAGTTATCAAGCTTCCATTCCCTAATAGACAACTGAAGAGTAAGCTTGATAAACAATTCGGTAAGTTTTTAAAGGTTGTGAAAAACCTGCAAGTAACAGTTCCTTTCACTGATTTAATCACTCAAGTACCTGCTTATGCTAAATTTATGAAAGACATTCTGACTAGGAAAAGGGCCTTTAATGAAGTAGAAACTGTAGCTTTCACAGAGGAGTGTAGCGCTTATTTGCAAAATAAATCCCCTCCTAAATTAAAGGATCCCGGTAGTTTTTCTATCCCTTGTCACATTGGGAATGTTTTTATTGATAAAGCTTTGTGTGATTTGGGTGCTAGTGTCAGTGTCATGCCATCATCTATCTGCGCTAAATTAAATATGGGAGAATTAAAAATTACTAATATAACTTTGCAAATGGCAGATCGTTCGGTAAAATACCCCTTAGGTATTTTAGAGGACGTACCTGTCAGAGTTGGTAAATTTTTCATACCTATTGATTTTGTTGTTTTAGATATGGCAGAGGACACACAAATACCCATTATATTAGGTAGGCCTTTCCTCCACACTGCAGGAGCGATTATTGATGTGAAAAATGGTAAACTAACCCTTTCTGTAGGTGACGATAATGTTACCTTTAATTTAGGGAAGGTTTTGAAAGGGCCTATGTTAGAGGAAAATTGTTGCTACATTGATACAATTGATATAATGGACGATATTTGTGATGATAGCTTGCCACAGGTTCTTGCGAAGGATCCCTTAGAGGAAGTTCTCTGCGGGAATCTATCTAGCGACAATGCAAGCGTTTGGGGTAATGAGGTACAGGATATTGAAAAGGCTCTTTCCTTAGAAGAGTTAAGCCCCAAGGAGACAATGAAGGTAGTAAATTTAGTTCAGGAATCAAAACCTGCAGAGGTCAAGAAACCTGAGCTAAAACCTCTCCCTTCTCATTTAAAATATGTTTTTCTCGATGAACAGGAACTACACCCCGTGATCATCAGTACTGCACTCACTGACCTACAATCTTCCCAACTTCTAGGGGTCCTCAAAACCCATAAGAAGTCTATAGGGTACAGTATTGATGATCTCAAGGGTATTAGCCCTGATTTTTGCATGCACAGGATTCATCTAGAGGAAAATTACAAGCCCTGCATTCAACCCCAACGAAGATTAAATCCCAACATGCAGGAAGTAGTCAAGAAGGAGGTGATGAAATTACTTGATGCAGGTATTATCTATCCTATTTCTGACTCCAAGTGGGTAAGTCCTGTGCAGGTGGTACCGAAGAAGGGTGGGATGACTGTGATAACAAATGAAAAAAATGAATTAATTCCCACTAGAACTGTAACAGGGTGGCGTATGTGCATAGACTATCATAGATTGAATATCGCCACTAAAAAGGATCACTTCCCTCTTCCCTTTATAGATCAAATGCTTGAGAGGTTAGCCAATCACAAATTCTTTTGCTATTTGGACGGGTATTCGGGATTTTTCCAAATTCCGATTCACTCTGAAGATCAAGAAAAGACTACCTTTACATGCCCTTATGGCACTTTTGCATATCGTAGAATGCCCTTTGGTTTATGTAATGCACCCGCTACCTTTCAACGTTGCATGATGAGTATTTTTTCTGATTTCATAGAGTCTATTATGGAGGTCTTTATGGATGATTTTAGCGTATATGGTTCTTCATTTGATTCATGCTTAATTAATCTCGCTAAAATTTTGAAAAGATGTGAAGAGTGCAACTTGGTCCTTAATTGGGAAAAATGTCACTTTATGGTGACAGAGGGAGTAGTCCTTGGCCATATTGTATCTGATAAGGGCATACAAGTAGACAAGGCTAAATTATCAGTGATTGAGCAATTACCTCCCCCAGTCAATGTTAAGGGAGTTAGAAGCTTCTTGGGTCATGCGGGGTTTTATCGCCGCTTTATCAAAGATTTTTCTAAAATTGCTAAACCACTGACACAGCTTTTGCTCAAGGATGCCCCATTTATTTTTACTGACGAGTGTCTTGAGACTTTTAACAGGATTAAGCAGGCTTTGATATCGGCCCCCATCATATGTGCTCCCGATTGGAACCTTCCTTTCGAGATCATGTGTGATGCAAGTGACTTTGCACTAGGAGTCGTGCTCGGACAGAGGAAGGACAAGGTTTTGCATGCTATTTATTATGCTAGCAAAACCTTGGATGAAGCCCAAGTCAACTATGCCACCACAGAAAAGGAGTTTCTTGCTGTTATTTATGCTTTAGAAAAATTTAGATCATATCTAGTTGGTTCTAAAGTTATTGTTTTTACTGATCATGCAGCACTAAAATATTTGATAGCCAAGGCGGAATCAAAGCCAAGGCTACTCCGGTGGGTTCTCTTGCTCCAAGATTTCAACATAGAAATAAAAGATAAAAAGGGAGCAGAGAACGTAGTGGCAGACCACTTGTCACGTATCAGGTATGATGAGGGTAAGGATTCTTTACCTATAGATGATTCTTTCCCTGATGACAACCTGTATGCAGTTGTAGAGCATCACCGTTGGTATGCTGATTTTGCTAATTATATAGTGGGTGGTACTCTACCTCCTGACGTGTCCTACCAACAGAAAAAGAAATTCCTTTATGATGTTAAACATTATTTTTTGGATGATCCTTTTTTGTTTCGTGAGTGTGCAGATGAATTATTTCGCAGGTGTGTTCCCGAATGGGAGGTTCACGGCGTCCTTACCAGTTGTCATACTTCACCCTATGGTGGACATCATGGCCCCACTAAAACGGTGGCTAAGATTAAAGAGTCAGGCTTCTTTTGGCCTACTATGTTTAAAGATGCTAACACTTTTGTGCAGGCTTGTGACTCTTGCCAGAGGACTGGCAACATTTCGCGGAGGCATGAGATGCCCCAAATTGGGATTCTCGAAGTTGAAATATTTGATGTTTGGGGTATCGATTATATGGGGCCGTTCCCATCTTCCAATGGGAATTGTTAAATACTTGTAGCCGTAGATTATGTGTCCAAGTGGGTAGAAGCCATAGCTTCACCAAAAAACGATTCTAAGGTAGTCATCAAGCTCTTCAAGAAGATCATATTTCCCAGGTTTAGTGTTCCACGAGCTATTATTAGTGATGGGGGTACCCACTTCCATGAAAAACAATTGGATAACCTCCTTAAGAAGTATGGCGTATATCACAGAACAGGGCTTAGTTACCACCCTCAAACTAGTGGTCAAGTTGAGGTCTCTAATAGGGAAATCAAGGCGGTCCTAGAAAAGGTAGTAGCCAAGTCAAGGAAAGATTGGAGCATGAAGCTTGATGACACACTTTGGGCATACCGAACAGCATTTAAGACACCGATTGGTACTTCACCTTATAGATTGGTTTATGGTAAGGCATGTCATCTTCCCGTAGAATTGGAGTACAAAGCCTTTTGGGCGATCAAAGAGCTTAATATGGATTCTAAGGCCGCGGGTAAGAAGAGACTTCTTCAACTCAATGAGTTGGATGAGTTTAGATTGTCGGCATACGATAGTGCGCGGATCTACAAGGAGAAGACCAAGAAGTGGCATGACAAGAGGATCTTACCAAGAGAGTTTGCACCGGGTGATAAGGTTCTTCTCTTTAATTCTAGATTGAAGATTTTCCCAGGAAAGTTGAAGTCTAGGTGGTCCGGTCCCTTCACTGTCACAAAGGTGAACAAATTTGGTTCGGTGGAGTTGGTGAATGACAAAGGTGAAGAGTTCAAGGTAAATGGCCAAAGGTTGAAAGTGTATCATGAAGGTGCTACCATTAGAGATGTGGAGGAGACTCTCCTAACTCCACTTCCAACATGAGCTTCAAGGTGGTAAGAAGGTCGTGCGGGACCTAGATAAACTAGCGCTTTGCGGGAGGCAACCCGTATTTCATGCTTTTTAGGCTAGTTTTCCTTTTCCTTATTTTTGTTTTTTTAGAGAGGCGAGGAGAGTGATATTTCACCAGTTTTAAGTGTTGTTGTACAGGTATGAATTTGACAGGTATAAAGACTTAGAAAAATTTGACGAAGAAAAGAAATCGGAGAAAAAGGGCTGCTCGGGCCCGATCGGGCGCGCAAGCAACCCATATTTCAGCCGCAAATTCGCCCGATCGGGCGAAGCAGCCCAATCGGGCACGCAAGCAGGGTTGAATTCAGAGGCATTTTCGCCCGATCGGGCGAAGCTTGCCCGATCGGGCACTTTTTGTGGAAAATCGAGTGAGAAGGAAAAGATATGTCGGGCGACCAAAGGGAGAAAATTCTCTTCGCGTTCGCGCCCGATCGGGCGAAGCTCGCCCGATCGGGCGCGCAACTTGAGTTCTGGAAATTCCACCCTTCGCCCGATCGGGCGCGCCATCAGCCCGTCCCCCTTTATCTTCTTTTCTCTTCTTTCTTTCCTCACTTTCTCCTTATTTCATCTTCTTCATTTCACTTTCTCTCTCTAAAACCTCCATTTTCAAACCTTTAACCTACACTTCAATCCAAGATCTCCTCCAATTCTTCCATCCAAACTCAAAAATTCTTACATATTCCATCTCCCCTCATCCTCCTCTACAATCTACACCAATTTTCCCCTATTTTCTCTCAAATTTTCTCAAACCCTAAGAGAGAGAAACCTTCAATTTGCCACTATTTTACAAGAAGATGGCCTCAAAGCGTTCAAGGAACCAAAGGGGTGAGAGTTCGAGGGCACCACAACCAACAATCAACCCGGATCTTCAAATTCCGGGATAGGAGGAGGTTGTCATTACCTCGGAGGAGCAACGGGTTAGGATGGTCAACCTCATCGATCGTCAGGTAATCTCTACCCGTTTTATTCATCATCCCACATTAGTTAGGTTAGGCCTAGATAAATATGTGGAAAAATTGTTCAAAGGTAAAGGCATGAGTGGTTTTTTTCAAATGTGCCATGATACATATGATTACTTAACATTGGAATTTATCTCAAGTTTTAATGTTATTAAAATGAATGCACTAATTACTCATGTACAATTCCGATTATTAAACAACGATGTGAGACTAACTCTTAAAGAATTTGGAAAGTTGTTTGATTTAAAATCGGATAAACCTATTGAACCCAATCAAGACCACACCGCCGTGGTCTATAAGAGGCTAACTGGGAAGGATTTAGTGAACCTCTAGCATGCCAAAGGGACGTGGATTCAACATCCCGTCCCAAAACTTTGGCAAAGATTTGCCGGCCTCACTATTTTTGGGAGGCATGAACCGGCAAATGTTAAGAGAGATGAATTGGAACTATGGGCATCCTATATAATTCCTACTGCTGAAAAATTGAACATACCCCATAGGATAGCCAATCACTTCCAAAGGGCGGCCAATGCGGCCGAGGCTAGTAGGTCTAGGGCACCTATTTACTTTGGGGGGTTAGTGACCCACATTGCTAGGAAACACCTAGGTTGGAACCCGGATGGGCATAGGAAAGTTGTGGGATCGAACCTCATGGACCTACACTATTTAGGGAGCTTGAACTGGGTGCAACCTGTAGGGAGTGATACTTGGTGGATAGTCCACCGACAATCGGGTAGGAGAGATCAAGCCTTTACCTTACCCAACCCCGCCTTGACCAAATTTGAGAGGGGGAAGCCCTCTTATACTTTCGAGATAAATGGTCAAGGTGAGGTTCAACCACCTCACCCCTCACCACAACCCCACCATTCCCCCATTCACCACTCACCACACTACCAACCACCTCCACCCTTCACCTATGGCATGCCCACTTCCTCGGTCGATTACAACGTCGACCCCAATGCCCCATATGACTTTTCGGCTTTTAGGAGCCAATTAGACCGCATCGAGACGGGGCAAGGGAGAGTTGAGGGTATGATGCAAAACCTAGACTCTAGGTTAAGCACCTTAGATGGGCGGGTTGGTCATATAGAGAGGAACCTAGGGAGGGGCCTTTATCCCATGTATGATGATTACGCCCATCGGGGGGCTATTCCTCCCGATTCACTTACTCCCGATTGGTTCCAATACCCCCAAGGAGGGTATTCTCACCCCGGTGCGTATGGTACTTACGTGGACTACTCTTCGGTCCACGGTTATGGGGGTGATGCTCCTTTTAGGGGTATGGGTGGGAATGTGGACCCTAACTACTATGCAGGTGGTTCGGGGTATGGAGGTGGTGGCTCTAGCCATGGAGGAGCCGGTTCTAGCCACGGCGGGGGCTATTCGAGGATGGATGAGGATGAGGAGTAGGCTACTCTCCCAAGTCAATGAGGGCATTGCTTGATTTGGCTTGGGGGGGTGTTCTTTCACTTGGTAATTCTATTCCTTTTCTCTCTTTATTTGCTTTCTAGTATAGTTTTTATTTGCTTTCCTAGTGTAGTTTTTATTGCTTTCTTATATATGAAAAATAAATAAAAAATTCAAAAATAAAAAAATTCAAAAATACGTTCCAATGAATTGTAAATCATGCTTCCCTGCGCCCCGTACTTGAGAAAAATTGTTTTGATTCTTGGTATTTGATGATGAATATTGTGGATTTGTTGGTCATGATTTGAAGTTTGATTGCTTGGATTCCTAAACATGCGTCAATTTTGTCCAACTACTTGTGAATATAGTGCTTGACTAGTTGATTTGGTTAGGAAATGTGTGATAGTTCCATAATTCATGGTATGTCAATGAATTTGAGTATTGATTTGCAAATATGAGTAGTGTTTCATGACTTATTGTTATGCACATGAGGAGGACGAAGGCGTTCATTCTTTTAGGTAGCCTTCAGAGTATTAGATACATTTGTTCCCTTCTTGTTACCCATGTTGTTGCTTGTGCCCTTTTATTGTTTATTTAGCCACATTACAAGCCTACATGAGCCCCATTGGTTACTAGTCCCAAGCTTGGCTTGGGGGAGCTATTAGTGAGTGAGGTGAGGGAGTTTGTAGTGTGCACATTATTTGCACAATTTGGGTGGGTTTTGAGAAATAATTCATTCTTGATCATATTTTTGTTTTGTTGAGTTTAAAAGTTGTATATTTTTGAGAAAAATAAAAGTGTGATGAAAAAAAAAAGTTCAAAAAAAAAAGTGAGAAATTTGAAAATAAAAAAGGTGAACTTCTAAGAAAGAAAAAAAAAAGAAAAAAATGTTTGATGTTCAAATGTTCTAAGTGAAGGTTAATCAAAAGAAAAGAAAGAAAAAGAATAAGTGGTTCAAAGATTGTTTCAATTCACTCTATTCCATATTATTATATTCTTATGAGTGAAATTGTAAGTGTTGGGATTGTTTATATTGTTTGGAGTATATTTGGTGGATTGTTGTTTGGAGTTGGTTATGTTGGAGATGTGTATGATCATTATTTTTTATCATGGGTTTATTAGGATTTGGCTCCCTTTTAGCATAGCTTTTCTCTCACATAATCCCAGATTTATCCTACCTTTACCCTAGCCTTACATTACAAGCTTAAAAGACCTTCCGACCTTGTGCATAGAAGTTATGTAAATGTGAAAGTGTTGTTTATCAATGCAAGTTATGACTTGGCATATTTCGAGTCGACTAGTAGGATGAGCGTTCAATGTTTTTATACACACGAGAGTGTGAGTTGGGAGGGCATTGTTCACATTAAAGGGGTTAGTTGGAGAGCGATCGAGTACATTCTTTACTCGCCACATAAATGAGAGTTGAGTGTGTGAGCACTAGTCTTGAATTCTATATGCTCTTGTGGTTTGCTCTACTTGAAAATTGTTGGGGAGGAAGGGTGATTAGATAAATAAGATTGATTGATGTTGAAGCGTGTTCACTAGATTTGCCTTGAATCGTTGGTTTTTTATTTGATTATTGGGGTGAAGTATGTTTTATGTGTTCATTGATGAGCTCTTTGCTTAGGGACAAGCAAAGGTTTGGCTTGGGGGAGTTTGATATGTCTAGTTTATATAGTGTTTTATCCCCATCCCTTGGTCGTTATTAGTAGTGTTTTTGGCTCTTTCGGGCCACTTTTATTACTAATTTGTGTGTTCTAGTGTTTTCGTAGTTTTAGTTGTATTTTACAGGAAATTGCACTCTTGGAGCATTTTCCCGGGCTTTATTGGATTGACTAGGGAAGCTAGAAGGACACGACCACTTTTGGAGCCCAGGATCGGTGAGAGCCGGTGATTAAGGGCTCGGTAATTGGGATCACGAGGCATTTGGACCAAGTATTCGAGACCCGAGAGGAAATCCGGATTGGGCCGAGAAATCTAGCCCAATCGAAATTCAAGCCTCGAAGAAGAAGACCGGGCCCGATCTGGCAAGCATACGCCCGATCGGGCGGCTGCGCGCATAAGGACCCTCAAGGAAGAGGCGCGCCCGATCGGGTGAGCTAAGCTCGATCGGGCACGGCACATCAGTAAAGGGCATAGTAAAAAAGGCGGGCCCGATCGGGCGCGTGTTTTCTTAGAAGCTGATTAGTTTAGTTTTAATTCTTGTTTTAGGAGAGGTTTAAATACGTTTCGTACGGAATTATTAGTCACCTTCTTTCTTAGACTTTCTATCTCTACTTAGTATTTTTCTCTCTATTAAATTCTCTCTAAACCCTTGTTCTTAATACTTCCTTTAATTCCAGATTTATTTTTGGTACAATTTCTTCCCTTTTTAATTTCAGCTATTTTAATTATTTTCTTGATTATGCTTTTAATTATTTACTTGATTGGCTTAGTTATGATGATTAGTGAGTAGTTCCATTCTAGGGTTTATGGGGATCCATAATTAATATGAAGGGATAGTTTGTTATTATTGATTATTGATATTGCATGATAATTTCCTATTGAATTGTTTTAATTCTTTGCAATTAGATTATGAATCGAGCAGATGTAATTTAATTGTGAATGTTTAGCAATATTGAATTGATGAATCGAGCAAATGTTGATTTAATATTAAAGGCTAATTTTAATAGGAACTTAGGTCTAGTAAATTGCGAGAGCCTGTTAGATCTATGTTGATTAATAAATTGCTAGAGCCTGTTAATCATGTTATCTATGCATAGTTAATTATTAATTACTTCGTTTTATCCCGGAATATTAATTATTGGTGAACCTGTGACCCTAGGTTTCCTTATTATTGATTCTTTTCTCCCTAAAATTATTCTTCGCAGTATAGAATTCATACCTAAAAATATTGGTTACTTGGATAATTTAGATTATATTAATTAATTAGAATTAAAAAGACCTGTTTCTCTGTGGAGTTCGACCCTACTTCCCTATCTACTGTAGTTAGTGATTTAGGTAATTATTTTTGATTAGGGGATACGACTTTAACCTGTCATTGCTTCACAAAAGGGAAAAGCCCATACTTCCCTGAGTGCAGTAGAGTCCCATCCTGTGCATACAGTGGCTTCCCTATCATCCCCATAAACATTGTCTTTAACTTGAACCTTTTTTATTGTTGTGCTCTGTATGGTACCTCTTCATTAGGTGTTAGATAAAAGGTCATTGTCTCTGGGTTTAGATAGAACCACTTCTCATCAATATGGATGTAATGTTGCAAATCCATAAATGATGGGTCTCCCTCTGTTGGAACAGGATCTATATGCTGCAGCACCCATTTTAGCCTTGCTATTTTATGATTATCAGATAATGTTGGGTGATTGCTTGCTGTGAAAGCCCTTAGTCTTCCCTTTTTCTTTAACCTGTGTATGAGTACATGATTTACATTGAGAGCTGCACCATAACTTCTGTTTGTGGTTCTCTTATACAGAGGCACAGACATAAGCCATTCATCTGAGTATTCTTTAGGCTTTTTCCCTGTTGTGCCTAATTTTTTGCTCCTGACATCTACAACATCCCCCTGTTGAATGTGTTTTTTATTTTCTTGAAACCACCTTGTTGTTGTTGATCTGTGAACACCATGTTTTCTTGCCAATGCTGAAAGAACTCCTCTAGGAAGTGAGTCCCCTTCCATATTCAGCATGATATCATCAACTATACTCCTCTTTTCCTGGATGTTTAACTCTCTACTCTGCCTACCATGGTTTGGTACCTGTTGTTGCTCATTTGGTTCTGCCTCTGTCTCTGAGTCCTCTGACTCTGCTGATTCTATTTGTTGCTGATTTGATGACTCAGTTGAGTCTGACAGTGAAGTAGTGTTGTTTGCTTCTTCTTGCATGTTTGTTTGATGCAGCTCATCTATGTTCTGCTCCATAAGCAGTTGATTGATGTTAAAAAATTCATCAAACTCCTCTTCCATGAGTCCCTTTTTTTCAGATGAAGAGGTAGGTGATGAAGTGGAGGTGTCTTGCTTTTTTTTGGGAGCTTTCAATGGAGCCTTATTCTGTACAAAGCTAATGCTGCAACTAACACAACAATTAGGAATTAGGACTAATTTCAGTTTAGGTTGGTTTTTGTGTAATTTGCAAACAATGGCACCTGTAATTATGGTCTGTAATTTAACAATGGATGTTGATTTCCCTCCCCCCCCCCCCCCCTCTTAGAATATTGAACAATGGTGATGTATGAAACAGGTTTGGTCTTTTTATAAGGCCTTTTTGTTTGAAAAATGGGTGAAGTGAGAAAATTTTGAATGTTGTTTGAATTGATTTCAAAATTTGGTGAAATGTTTGGAGGGAAAAAGAAAGAGGCAAAAAAATTGCCCTCCAAAAACTGTCAACAACGAAAAAAGGAGGGAAGAGAGAAAAAAAAAACAAAAAAAGTCACATGAGTCACCCACTTGTTTGGGACCACCTCTTTTTCCTTCCTTTTTATTTCCCCTAATTACATACCCCTCCACTCTAATCTCCCCCCTTAAAAGTTTTGCCTAGGAGTCCGCAATTGACCCCTTTGTTGCGAGTAAATCGTAACGGAGGGAGTATAACTTTTTTTTAACCCTGCTATCTTTAGTTATAACCCGTGCATTAGCACATACTAGTTTTATTCAATCATTAAGCAAACGAAAGTACATCAGTTTTCATTCATTCCCCTAATACATAACCTCCAACATTAACATTGTAATTCACCTTACTAAACCTAATTCATCAGTTAGCAACAACAAATAACATAACAAAGTACATAATCAGAGCCATTCTCACAGTTAGTTTGATGAAGTTCACCAATTCATCCAGCCTTGAATTAAACGCAACAATACCACCTTGTTCAACCACCAAATCATCACCAACCCTTATTATATCATCCACCTTCAGCCAAGCAAAAAAATCGCAACCCCTGCACTTGAAAAATAGTCTTCTAGGGTTAATGGTGATTGGATTCACCGAGGATGATGAACAACTGTTCCTCATTGAAAATATTGGGGGAAATTCGTGAAAATTGGGGAAAATCGTGATAAATTGAGGATAATCGTGAAAATTAGGGTTTGGTTTTTATAAAAGGGGCAAATTGATTTCAGACATATAAGAAGGGGGAAACCAATTTGGAGGGAAAGTCAGGTTTCATTAGGGGAAAATTAGGGTCAAATTAGTCATTAGGTTATTAGTTAACCATAGTTACGCTTAAATGTCTAATATGCTTAATTAATGTTACCAATGGCCTAATTTAATTATGTATTGATACCAAAAAACATATCAACACTTGAATTCCATACATGAGTGCCTCATCTTAAGTTTCCATACATAAGAAAATACGACTTCATTTCTCAATATATATATCTATAAATCTACGAACTTACGATCTTATGAGCCTGCCAATATCATTGAACGAAAGTAAGCTTGCAATAGATTCTAAGTTTAATCAACTTTGAGAAGAAACTGTGGATACTTACCTAAATTTCAACCGTCTTTATCTCTTCCACTAATGGATCAAACTTAGCCCTTTAAGAGTGTTACTTGATCATGATAAGGTCTCACAGTACAAGAAATAAGTGGATTGGTAACTATATATTGCTGCTACTCTAAGTGACATCTTTAGTCCAATCTTCAAGTAATATACTACACTATATATGATGAACAGAAAAAATACAAAATAAACAAAAAGGGGGGATGAAAAGAGGGGAGGGAAATTGGTAAGAGGGAAAAAAATGGTGCTTGGTAAGAGGACACTGATTCTACTCTAAAATTTAGTGCACGTTATAGATGTCAATTCAGCTTTCACACTTATAATCCGACAACAAAATATTTATTGATGATGGAGAACTATATCCAGATCCGGGTCTACAAAGGAAGGTCATTGAAAATTTAACGACACACACTCAAGTCTTGATCTGATATAAGTTATATAATGTCTCAGTTGTTTCAGGCAGACACCATCTTACAGGAGCATAATATGGCTTAGTACAATGGATCTGTAGAACGGTCTTTTGATCAGTCGAGCCTCTTCTTTGTGATAAGAAGCTTGTGAGCCTGTGATGCTTATTTTTGAGCAAAAATGTTGCATTTCATGGTGGAAGTTTGATATATGATAAACATAAAGCAAGCTTGTTGATCCTGATCTTTTTTTTTTTTTCTAAAGGCAGATTATAGATCACTGAGAAGGGTGCCAGTGAATTAGCCTGGTTTTAAGGAAACTGACAGACTTCAGAGGTACAAGACATTATTTCGCAAATCTATTCAAGTGTTCTAGCCAAAAACCAATTGACATAGATAAGAATGATACGCCTTTCAAGCAGGAAGCAGGGATCCTAACCTCTGGGCCGACATCTAATTATCAAGGATTAAGCACATAAGTTGAGAGACTACTTTAGCATGATGAGCAGAGATTTTACTGGTGAATGAAGGTTAGGGAAATCAGTGTGCCAAAATTATCAGTTCTCTCATTTCTTTTGACCTCTAGGAAAGATAAGAAGCTATATCTAAATGACATCACCGCTCTATTCCCCTTCCTCCTTCCTCCCCAGTCCAGTGATCCCAGCTGATAATCATCCTACTAAGAAACACCCTTCTGTTTCACCACCGACCTTGACACAGATCAAAACAAGCTATATACAGATTGTGTGCTAAAAGACTATATTACTGAGGTCTTATCATAATACTAATCATGAAATTCATATGCTATATATAAAAAGTGCTTACCAGATCTTGCTTCTTCTTTAGTCGGTTGTAAGAAGTACCTACTACCTACCACATAGCCTGGTTACGTTGCTGCACATGCCTACCTGCAACATTCATAACTCAAAAACTTATAGCTGTTGAAATTTCCAGCAGGAGATACAGTCATTAGCCAAAAACTTAATGAAGAACCAGCAAATATGTATCACCAATTAGATGGGGATAATACCCACATCCATTATGTAAAATGAAATAAGGTTAAAGAAAGAAATTTGGAGAAACTGAAGCAAAAATCAATCAAACAAATTTATAGATTAAATGATAGAATCACTTGTTCAATCAATTATGTACTAATCTAAACCTAAAAACACTATAGGGCTGCACTCGCGTTAAGCTAGCAAGTGCAACCTATGAATTAGTCCTAGGAATATTATCTTTTGACTCGAAACCTTGATTCTCAGGGTGGCCAGGAGAAGAATCATCATCCAGCCAATTTTCAATTCCTGTAGCTCCTGCCTGAAGAGAACCTAAATCAAAGACATCTGAAAACTCGCCTGGACAAGAAGTTACAACATCCGGAATATCATAACTGGCAACGTTGCCCCAAAATGCAAGAGTAGAACTTGAGACATCTGTGCTGAGATCAAACCCCATACTCCAGACCTCCTCCTGCTTGATATTTCCAATTGCAGGAGAGGAGAATTCAGGAAACGTTTTCTGTCGTACCAATTCCTCAGGAAATGAAACAAAATAGTCACCTGCAGCTTCTGATTGAGGAGCAACTACCTGACCCCTTGAAAAGGGATCTCCTATCCCAGAACTCGAAAGGCCAGCTCCAACTGAGCTAGGGATTTCCATAAATTCCTGTGCTGCCGCAGATTCATCCAAAGGAACAGCTTCACTTTGAAAAGGCACACTCAGTGCTCCACTACTTGACATTCCCATCACATCTTGCAAGAGATAGTCTTGGGCACTTGTCATTGGAATATCAGAAGACGGAAAGTCCCTCAACTCTTCAAACTCGGGTTTGTATTTGACAATTTGTCCCTCCAGAGATGTACCAGAACTACCTGCTTCTTGATGTGCTTGCTTCAGAAAATTCCTTCTTGTTCTTGGAGAAACAATAGACCTTTGTTCTTTCATTTGCTTCAAACGGTCTACAAATACCGGGTTTTGAAGCACTTTAGCTAAGAATGAAACCATTTGTTTCTGTCTCTGCTCCGAAGCCTGAATCTTATCCTTCACCCTTTCTACATGCTCTGCAGTTCCGCGCTGCTGCTCCTGCAGCTCAACAACCTCTTGCATTAATGCACTCTTCTCTTTCTTTAGTTTCTCAATCTCACTTCCAATTCCAGACTCAGAAGATGATGACCCTCCATAGGAGGTAAGCTGCTGAGATTGAGTGGATTTTCGCCTGTGAATATTCTTCAACAAATGCCTGCTTCCACGCAAAAACCCCTCATTCGCAAACTCCCACTTATCAGGATCAACCTTACGAAAACCCTGAAGTAACCAAAAATGTCCAGAATTAATGCTAAATCATGAGAAATATTACAACTAGTCCAAATACAAACATCTACTCATGACAAGGTGCAGACACACTCGATATTTCAGTCATACACTGCATCAAAACGACAGGTACACTCGACAATTCAGTCATACACTGCATCAGTACACTGAAACACTTGGAATCTCAGTTATAAATTGCATTAATACAACTTCACTCGAAAATTCAGTCATACAGTTACTTAATACAACAGTACAAAAGAACTTCGAATAAAAGAAACAAGTAGAGCATAACCTGATTCAGTGATTAGCAACAGCAAGCTGAAATTTCACAATAACATGACATTTTACTGTTACAACATAGAAGCCAAACAACCAGTGTAACACTTACAATACAAAACATACTATTCCATTATGCATAAAGATGAATTGAAGTAATGTAGCAGTAATAACAACTAAAATTCATTAAAACCCGGATTCTACCTTGTAATATGGTGAAACTCCGTTACTCGAGCAAACAATCAAACCAGTAAATTCATTGTTATATCTGGAAATGCGAAGAACAGCACGATCAAGATTCAAGTATGTATGATCCATTTCCAATCATCGCAGAAGCATTTCCTCTTCATTATTACACATTTAGACCAACAAAATATACAACCAAAACAGAATTCACTACAAAAAAAAACATTTATACATTTATCTCAAAATATGTACAACTCTATAACAACCAACCCCACAATATTACAGCAAAATCAATCCCTTTTACAACCAAAATTACAACTTTTTGAAATTTGATACATGATGATTATGATACATAATAATTGAACATAATTGAAATAATTAAAAAAAAAAAAAAAAAAAAAAAAAGCAGCAGAATAAATAGAAAATATAGGGGGAAATACCCACATAAGTATTGAGCTGACGAACAAAACTGGAAAAGTTATTGTGCTTGAAATTCCGAGGAAGAACAAGTCTAGCAAAATCCACAGGATCCCAAATCACAAAGCTTTCGCCTCGCGAACCCCAAGATATAATCATGTCCAAGTTGGGATCTTCAACAAGATCATAAGTTTTGGATAAAAATGGTGGAATTGGAGTACCCTGTAAACACTCTAATGGCTGCGGTTTTTGCTCAGTTTCCGACTCCGCAGCAAAAACAGCAGGAAGCGAAGGAAGAGTAGGAGGTGGTGGAGAATAAAAACCCTGAAAATTCATATTGATATTAGACGATGTCATGGAATCAAACCCAGTTGAGTAAAATGGTTCAGAAAAAACAGAGGATGGGTCGAAAGACGACGTCGAAGTCGACCCAGATGGAATTGCAGCAGAAGATGAAATGGGTATTTCTGGGAGAAACATTTTATCATCAGAATCCATAAATTAAGGAGGCAGAAAATGAAAACTATAAAGAAAAAAAACAGAGTAGAGTAAATGGAAAAAAAATGGAGGAGAGAGAATTTATAGATAAACATGGAGACTTGCCGACTAAGTAAAGAGGGAAAAAATATCTGAGCAAAGTAAGGCGGTGTAAATGTATGAAGGGGTCACCGACCTTAATTTTAGTGGGAATGTTCCTGGAAATAAATGGGATACTGTACTCTGTTTTCTGTGTTTACTGGGAATTTTTCTGGGTTTTAGATGAAAGGTGGGAGATGAAAGTGATTTTTTTTTTTTTTTTTTTTTTTTTTTTTGCGCAAATTGGCAAATTGGGTGAAGTGAAATAGATATTTTTGGTGGGGTCGATGTGTAGTGAGAAAGGGTGAGATGGAGGAGCCAATGGTGGAGTTACACGAGTGATGATGTTGGGAGATTTGCCAATCGTGTTCATCCATTAAACAAGTGAGTGTAACTTTGATTTTTTTTTTTTTTTTTTTTTTTTTTTTTTTTTTTTTTAAATCTGACGATCAAATTTGATGGGTTGAAGGGAGGACAAAAGAAAAAACACGACTCGTCTTAAACCGACATAGTAGTATCACTGTATCAGTGAAACAGTGTTCACTGTATACGACACATTTTCTCTTAATACTCTAAACCGGTCTTTTTGTCCGTGCAATGTACATGTTATTTATAAGTGTATAATATAAATTTTTATTTTATAATAAGTTTTACTTGAAAAATGAATAGTAATTATAGAAGTTATTAAGTTGGGAGAAAATGAATTAAATAATACTCCCTTCGTTTCATAATGTTAGGCCCTGTTCTTTTCACCTTAAAATAATAATATTAAGTAAAAATAATTTCAGTTCAGTAGAAATTAGTTCAGTTCAGTAAAATTAATTTCAGTTCAGTAAAATTAATTTCAGTTCAGTAAAAATAAGTTCAGCTCAGTAAAGTTCAGTTTTCTTAAAGAAGAATTATAATAGAAAATCAGTAAAAAAAAATTTCAGTTCAGTAAAAATAATTTAAGTTCAGTAAAATTAAGTTCAGTTCAGTAAAAATGAATTCAGTTCAGTAAAAATGAGTTCAGTTCAGTAAAAATAATTTCAGTTCAGGAAAATTAAGGTGAATCAAACAGGGCCTTAGTCCCATATATTATTTTGGACGTTTCAAAATGATCTACCCATATTGAATCTATTCCTTTTTTTAAATTTATTTTACTTCCTAATTTGGTCTTATAATTTCTAATCCCATTAGTGGATTGATGACATAGCAGTAATTAAATATTCTGATTGGTCATCAATCCCATTAGTGGATTGATGATATGACATTTTTATTGATATTCCTCACGTTAAACAAGCATTGTAATTGATGCTTTCCAAAGAAATAAACAGAACATTTAATAAGATAGAACTAATTAAGCAATTTTTGTACTAAAATGTAAGATTCCAAATATTATTCATTCTCTTATTTTTTGTGATTGATTCTATACGCACTAGTACAAAGTTGGACTTAAGTAACACCCATTGGTAACACTGTAAAAAATTTATGATTGTTTAATTTATAGGTAACACTTTTGTAACATTTTGATATTAGGTAACAATTTTCGTAGCACTTCAATATTATGTAACACTTTATAGTAACACTTTGATATTAGGTAGCACTTTATTGTAACATTAATTTAATTTATTAATTTTTTTTTTGAAGAAAAACACTTAATTTAAAAAAAAAAATTCTTGTTTTTATTTCTTAAAATATACTTCCTCCGTTCTTTTTTACTTGACCCGCTTTGACTTTTACACTATTCACCACCCCTCCTTTGACCGTGTTTTGTGAATAATATGCAAGGAAAAACATATATATGTTGGATCATTTTAAATTCATCTCAATAAGTACTATCATAATATATAACTTTTATATTTTTTAATTATGGAGAATTAAAGTTATTAATCGTTAAAGTTTTACATTGGCAAGCGTGATAAAAGAAATAGGTCAAGTAAAAAAGAACAGAGGAAGTACAAAGTATAAATTCTTAAAATCGACCCTTAGTCCCTTAGTCGTAAACTCACAAATTTCTTCCTCACTCGTATTTCTCCATCCATCTAATCTGCTTTCACAGTCCACCGCTACCCCCTTCTCGCTCCTGGTGCTCCACTGTAGCTCCCGTCCACCGTAGCCTCCCTCCGTTGCAGCTCCAACTTGAAGACGTACACAACAACTCGTGCCAGCGATTCCTACCTTCAAAGGCATCTATTGCTACCTTCTGGCCTCCTTAAAGTTAGGATTTCAATTTCTAATTTTGATGTTGAATTTGCCTATTAACAAGTTTAATTTCATTATTTTTATACTAAATTTTAATTTGCATGCATTAGAATTGGTGGAAGTATTTAGATGAGTTTGGGATTTTTGTTTTTTCTACTTTAACTTTAATTTTAATATTTTCATTATTGCGCATTTGATTAACCTTGTAAATTGATCTTTGTTGACTAATCTATCTAATTTAATTTAAAATATTTTCTTTTTTGAAGTGATTCTTCATAAGCTTGTCGAGAATCCAAGTAATTGTGAGTGAAAGATGTGCAAAAATTCAGGGCAATACCAATTATAATCGGAGGAATGGTGTTTAATATTCATACTACTGTTGCTATTCCTGCTACTGCCAAAACCAACACTGACCACTCCTAGCAAGGTTTTCCTTTTTTTTTAAGCTCTAATTATGGAATTGGGTTTAGTTTTCATCATCCCGACACTTCTCTTTTACTAGTAGTTACGGAGTACTTTTGTAAGAAACATGTGAATATTGCATCGGACCATTGGTTGCCACATTTTCCAAGCTTTAATTATGAAAACTTAGTTTTAATACTATTTGTATCTCTAAATCTCTTTCTCATGCCTACATGGACTAGCATTTTAGCATTATTGTCTTACTTTTCTGTAAAGTGGTACTTATAACTTATACGCGTTATGCAATGACTAAAGTTTGAATGAGTGTGATTATTTAGAAGGTTAAGGAAGTTCAATTATTAAGTTGTTGCAAGTCGTGATGTTTCTACTTGCTATTGCTGCTATCTTTTGTTATATTCTCTCTTATGTCTCGACACACGCATTTTAATTCCCTCACAAACTCTAGTACAAGGTTTGCACTTTGCATAATTTATAATGTTGGGGGAGGGGAAATGTGGAGGGGGGGAGAGGGTGGTTGAAAGGTTTAGTTGAAGGGAGTGATGAATGCAAGTATATAACCTTTTTATTTAGCTTTAAGAAGACCAAGAATACGGAAGAGGATTACTTACTGTGTTATTTATCTGTCATCATTTAAAGAAATCCATAACCTAAGCTTATTTGTAAAAACTCAAGGTCACTTTTACCACTTCGCTTAACATCAAGGTTACCTTGTAAAATTTCAATATAATGTATTATTCCATGTAAGAAATAAAGACTTTTAATATTGATTGTCTAAATGTGAGTTAGTGAGAGACCAAATGCTAAAGATTAGACCAATTATATGGAACTGGTGAATTATAATATAAAGAATAATCAAAATTTTGTACAGGTAATTTCACATAAGATTTGCACTAATGACGTAAAATACCTATTAGCTTATTTTGATTTAATGTCTCTTTCTATTTAAATTATATATACCATACACTAGCAACCAAAGGTCCTCGTTTATAACATCAAATTGTTTACTTGCTATGGCTCTTGTCAAGTTGGTAACATCTTAAGTTGTTAAAGCCAGGTAGCTGCTTCCAATCTTCTTAGGTTAGAAGCTGAAGTGCTAATAGAACTTGTGATATCACTCCCTGAACATTGTGCTTATAAATTCGTCACTACTTCATGTTTGTTTCAACAAGGAGAAGACTAGTTGTATCTGGCTAGCAAAAAAATTTCCTTTCAATTGTCCCAGGTGAAACCTTTAATTTGTTGTCATCTAGTGTGGAAAAAGGGCTTGAATGACAAGCAACATAGGAACAACATTCTCAAGGTCTTGGTGATCTGTTATCCTTCTTATCTGGCTCAATACTCTTATTGAATCTTCATTGCACAACTTATTTTACATTTATGATAGCCAGGTATGTATAGTTGATTGTCCATATATGTGTTTCATTTTGTTTTGTTTTGAGTTGTATTGTATCATGGCTTTTGAGATTTTATGTATGCTGCCAAATTATAATCTAATTGCAAAACAATAGGGCCCTTACATGTTCTTTCACTCGACGTGTCTCTGATTAAAGGCTTTCTCTTCCTTCCTAATCTGTTGGGATAAAAGTGTTGGAATCTTAGAAAATAGAGGAAAATTTTCAAAACCTTATATGGGGTATTACAATCAGATTTTTCCAATGTACACTCTAAAAGTCTAATGAACAAGAGCAAAATGAGGTAATAGTTAATATATTCTTTTTTAAAAAGCACTGACTTATTATGCATTATTCCATTTTTGTTCTAGTTATTTGATATATGATGCTTTCACACATAGGATCAAATGGATCAAGATGAAGAATTGGGAGAGCAAGTGATGATGCTACAAGAAGAACTTGCTGTTACCATTGTTTTGCTGCTGCTACCGCTATTTTGTTGCTGCTACTGCTGTATTGATGTTGCTACTGCTGTTTTGCTGTTGTTTTTTTTTTGCTGCTACTGTTGTTTATTTGCTGCCATTGCTGTCTATTATAGCTGGCTGCTGCCATTGTTGTCTGCTACCACTAGTTGCTGCTACATAATGTTGCTGTAGCTTCCGTTACCGTTGCTGCCCGTTTTGCTAGCTAGCTGCTGCTATCTGCTGTTATTAATGTTATTTACTGCTATTGCTGAATGTTTTTTGAAATTTAGAAGTTTTTCTTATTTTGTCACTTTTCAAGCTAGAGATCAAAGTTGATTTTCTTTGTGTTTGATTATTATATTGTTTGGTCAAACATTAAAATTGGCGTTTGTGGATTATTTTAATCCAAATTGTTGTATATCATATTTGTTAATTTCTCATTCATAATTGTTGTACATATTAATATTATTTTTATATAATAATAATAATAATAATAATAATAATAATAATAATAATAAATAATAATAATAATAATAATAATAATAATAATAATAATAGTAATAGTAATAGTAATAATAAAAATAATAATAATAATAAATTTATGTTACCTATTAACTGATAAGGTGTTACATTAGTTTGTAAAAGTGATACATAATGTCGAATAAAGTGTTACTATATGTTAAAAGATGAACGAAAAATGTTACCTAATAATTAACTAAGTGTTATATTAGTTCATAAAAGTGATATATAATGTTAGATAAAGTGATACTATATGATTGAAATATGTTACTAAAGATAAGTAAGTGTTACATAAGAAATAAAAAGTAACACTTTAAAAATGATACTAATAATATAAAAAGTGTTACATAAGAATGTTTAGAGTAACACTTTTGAAAGTGTTACCATACGTTACTCAAAGTGTTACATAAGACCTAAGGTAACATGGGCGGAAGTATCACCCAATAAAGTGTTACCTATTGTCTATAATAACATTTTTATCACTTTATGTAACACTTTTTGGGTGTTACTTGAGGTTAGTTTTGTACTAGTGATGGGACTAACAAAGAGAAACGGAAGGAGTATTCAATTCATACATGTATGGAATTAAAGCTAGTTTTTTTTTTTTTTTTTTTTTTTTTTTTAAATATGAGAAAGGGAGTGATTTCCCAAAATAATATAATAATATAAACTAATTCCTTATATCAATTGGTTTAAAAACTATATCCCACAATACCGTCCACGTAGGCTCAGTTTCAAGGTTCGGTATTTGCAAGTATAAAATTGCTAATGTTGTTGGCGATTTTAACTAATATAGAATGTCTAATGATATTAGAGGTTATAGAGGTTCTATGCATAGAACCTCTATTGGTATTATCGGTTCTTTATGTAGAACTTAATACCATTAACATTTCTATATAAAGAGCCGCTAGTGAAAGCTAAAGTAAAGGTTCTATGCATAAAACCTCTTTACGTAAAACCTCTAATACCATTAGCAGTTCTATATAAAGAGCCGCTAGTGAAAGCTAAAGTAAAGGTTCTATGAAAAGAACCTCTAATGGTATTAGTTGTTCTTTACTGCTAAGTTCCAAACCTAGGAACCGATTCTACGTGGACGGTATTGTGGGAAATAGTTTTTAAATCGACTTATATAGAGAATTAATTTAACATTATTTAAGGAAATCTTTCTAAGAAAGGGGATTTAATGAAAAGGTGAAGAGAAATATGGCATTGGTGGAAAAAAATAGTTTACATGTGGCGTGATGGGTATGATGGTTTATATTTTTAAAAAATAATAAGTATAGATAGTATTAAATATTAGGAAAAAAAAACTTGTGTGGATCTGATTCATAATAATATTATTGCCAACCTGAGGTTAATACGCACGCATTGGATATTATATATATTGAATATAGTGACTCTAATTTTAATATAGTAACCTTTATTAGAACTTGTGTGGCCTTTAATATTATTGTGAATCTGATATACGACTTTATGTTGACCCGTATATAAAAATATTCATTAAAAAAACTAACATGTTATTGCCTTTATAATACCACAATGACTTTTATTTCAACATAATAACGTTTATTTTAATATAGTATTTTTTTAATTAATAAAAAACCATAGTCCACTTGTCTATAATGTTAGCGGTCCACAATAAATTAATATGGACCAGGTCCACAATTGTCTTATGAATAGTACACGGACTATTACCCCTCAAAATGTTTGTTTACCTTCTTACCCCCCATGTGTAATTTTATAATTTTTCTTAAGACCCATCAATTAATTAAAAATAAAATGAAAAATGGAATAATAAAGTTTAAAATTTTCTATATTAAATTTAATGGGGGTTTTGGTTTAATTACATGACAACATTAGTCATTGGATAACGAAAAGTTGTTTTATGTGGGAGTTTATATATATATATATATATATATATATATATATATATATATATATATATATATATATATATATATATATATATATATATACACACACACACACACACACACACGGACAATGAAATTAATCTATGATTGTGCCGAAGTAAATGTACTAGAATGAAAGAAAACCAAACTGACTACGGTGAAAAGGGGAAGAAAGCAAGACGGGATTCAAGGGAATTATCAAGGGGATTATGGGGCAGCATAGTGCTTATTTTAATGTCAAACCAAATTGTTAGAAGCATTTTATCCAAGCTCATTTTTTTTTTTACTTTTGAGCATTGTGAAATCATGTGTATTTGTATACTATTATATATTATTGTCACTACTATGAATTATGAAGATGTACCCTGTACTGCTATATGTTGTACATTGTTTCCAATTAGCTTAGGTCAATGAACGCAAAGGATATATTAGTATCGTAAATTCTTGTGTATAAAGTCTTAGCACGTTTTTTTTCTTTTCTTTTTTTTAACTAACTACTTAAATAAGGGTGCAGCCTATTGTATCAGATTTCCCAGAATATCCTACAACATTAAAGACAAGAGCCCTCGGTAGCGGACGCTAACTTAATGTGAAATGCAAACACAAGCCAAGAAAAATTAAAGTTAAGCAACGGAGAGATATTCATATATAAGTCCATTAACTCCATGTCAAGTGCAAACACAAGCCAAGAAAAATTAAGCCGAAAGGGCTGACCACCCTGCGAGCAACGCGCACTTTGGCTACCCTAGTATTATCAAAAGAGAAAGAGTATATCTTTAATTAAATAAATAATTAAGGAAACTATAAATTAAGACCTACAACATGTTTTTTTTTTTTTTTTTTTTTTTTTGACATGAGCTTATACAGAATAGAAAAACTAATAGACAAAATTAAAGGAGGATAAACTAGAGTTCGCTATTGTAGCAAGAACGTGAGCCTTCTCCACTACCACCCGATCCACCTTGAGAACGGCACATGATGTGTCTATTTTATATAGTATTTTACCCCCGTCCCTTGGTCATAATTAGTAGTGTTTTTGGCTCTTTAGAGCCACTTTTATTACTAATTGGTGTTTTCTAGTGTTTTCGTAGATTTTGTTGACTTTTGCAGGGATTTTCACTTTTGGAGCCTTTTCTCGAGATATTATAGAGCAAATACGAGCACTGGAGAAGCACGACCAGTTTTTGTAGCCCAGGGGCGTTTAGAGCCATCGAACCGGTGATTAAGGGCTCGGTATGTGTGATACCGGGGCATTTGGACCGAGTATTCAAGACCCGAAGAGGAAACCCAGATTGGCCCGAAGAATTGGAGCCCAATCGTAGTCCAAATAGTGGCCCAAGAGAGCCGCCCGGCCAAAAAGGCTGGCGCCCGTAGGCACGCCCAGCCGGGCGAGAGAAGCAAAGGTCAGCGCCCGGTGACGCGCCCGGCCGGGTGCGAGAAGCGTACTGAAGAGCAAAAAGGCGCGCCCGATCGGGCGCGTGTTATTATTAGGAGTTAATTTCGAGGTTTAAGTTTGTTTTAGTTTAGGATTTGTACGGAGTATAAATACTTCTCCGTAAAACGATTTTAGGATCTCTCTCTTTACTTTCTTCTTTACTCTATTAATTATTACTCTTAGATTTTCTCTCTCTACTTAGCTTTTAGATTAGTTTTGTCTCTCATATACTTTGGTTCTTAATTTATTCTTAATTCCAGATTTATTTTGGTAACTATTTCTCTTCTCTTAATCTTAGTTGTTTACTTTATTCCCTTGATCATGTCTTGTTTTATTGCTTTGATTAGTTTAGTTCCTATTATGTGTGATTAGTTCTATTTCTAGGGTTTGTGGGGATCCATAAATAATATGAAGGGGTAATTTATTGTTGTTGATTGTCAATGCTAGATTAATTTCCTATTGATTGATTTAATGCTCTGTGACTAGATTAGGCCTGATCTTTTATGCATGAGTTTGACAATATTGATTCGAGATTCGACAGATGAGAATTGATTTTTAGGTCTAGTTTCAATAGGCAGGTTAATTTATAAATGGTTAAGTCGAGATTCGAAAGATGAGATTTAATACCGGTAAATTAATTGTGTGATTATAATACGTAGCGAAAGCCCTTTATAATCTGATTAATGTATGCATTGATGAATGATTATTATATTCTACCCTAGAATATTATTTATTGGTGAACCTATGCCCTAGATCCTCTTATATATTATTTTCTCTTTGTTCTTAATCTTCGTAGTTTATATTCAAATTCACATATTGGTTACTTTATAATCTAGATTATATTAGTTAATTAGGAATAGAAAGACTCATTTCTCTGTAGATTCGACCCTACTTCCCTATCTACATTAGTTAGAGGATTTAGGAATTACTTTTGATTTGGGGATACAACTTTACCCTGTCAAAATTTGGCGCCGTTGCCGGGGAAACGGTTTTATTTTTTATTTTTGATTATTTTTTTGTAGTCTAGGTTATTTCTTTTTGTCTCAGATAACGTTAGTTCTTTGAGGCAAATCCCACATTTGCTTTTAGTTTTTTTTTATGCCCAAGTGTTCCAGATCAGGGTACATCCCATTCGATCCTGAGATCGAACGTTCCTTCCATAGATAGAAAAACCTTTACAAGCAAATCCTGGCGGACTCTGGTGATAATAATAATCACCGAGATCCTCCAACTGGTTCTAGCAATTCAGAGGTATCATCAGATCCAGAACCAGAGATGACGGCTCCAAAGAAGCTTAATGATTACTCACAACCCAAGCTTACAGATTTTCCACATCTCACTCCCTCTCCGGCTCTTGATGGGGTACAATTTTGGATTAAACCCCAATTTATAACGATGATAGAGAGGAAGCAATTCAGTGGAGCTAAGGGTGAAGACCCAAATCTTCACATTGCCGACTATTGTCAGTATTGCAATACCATCAGGCAAGCCGGGGTCACACAAGACCAAATTAGGAAGATTCTCTTTCCCTTCTCTTTAACTGGAAAAGCTAAATTGTGGTTTAATGGCCTAAATAGAAATGCACTTGGTATAACTGACTGGGAAACTCTTGTTTTGAATTTTTATAACAAATATTATCCTGCAAAGAGAACAGTCGTACTACGGAGTGCAATTCAGAACTTTGCCCAAGAAGCCGATGAATCTTTATATAAGGCTTGGGAGAGGTTCAAGGACCTACAAAGAGAATGCCCCCATCATAATTTAGCACAATGGCAGTTAATCCAAGCCTTTTACAATGGCATTGGAAATTCATCTAGAATAATTTTAGATTCTGCAGCTAGTGGGAGATTTATGAATCTTAATGTTGATGATGCATGTCAGGTTATTGAAGATATGGCGATACATAATTCCCAATATGGGAATCCTAGAGGATTTGCTAACAAGGGGAAGCATAGTGTTGACTATTTATCCTTTTTGCAAGCTCAATTGACCTCTATCTGCTAAAAATTAGATAATCTTAGCACTGCCAATATAGCTAATGTTTCTGCAATTAATAATAATGCTAATGAGGCTTTCTGTGAAAATTGTGGAATTATAGGTCATTGGGAACAAGATTGCAGGAGTTCCGTGGAGCAAGTTAATGCCTTTTAAGCTTATAGGCAGAATAACCCATACTCCAACACCTACAATCCTGGGTACCGGAATCACCCGTACCTTTCTTACCGGAGTACTAATGTTCAAAATCCACCACCACAAGAACCACAGGCGCCACAGCAACAATAGCAGAAATATTACCATCCCAATGCTGGCCAGAAGAGCCAACCACAACAACCCTCCTCATCTTCTGACCCTTCTTTGGTGGAAATTAGAGCGATGTTGGTTAATATGCAGAAGCATATGGAGAGTAGAGATGCGCAAATTGATTCAATCCTGGCGCACAATAAAATTGTAGATAATCAAATTGCGCAACTTTCCGCTACTCTACAAGCCCGCCAACAGGGAGCTCTGCCAGCACAACCAACTAGGCCTACAGATCAAGCCTACGCAATTACTCTAAGGAGTGGTTCAAACTATGAAGGGTCCCCTATGCCCAGAGTTGATGAACCTGTTTTACTAAATAATGCTAATCTTGATTCCGTTAAACCAGACAATGTAGCTAATAGCCCTGCAGGGCTAAAGCATAGTACTAACGTATCTAATTCTACATTGCAGGGTACGACTTCAGAGAAGGTGGCCACTCAAAATAAGAGCAATAATGCTCCAAAGCCAGTTATCAAATTTCCATTCCTCAATCGTCACTTGAAGACAAACTTGGATAAGCAGTTTGGTAAGTTCCTGGAGATGGTAAAAGATTTGAAGGTAACAGTTCCCTTCACTAAATTAATCACACAAATTCCTTCATATGCAAAATTTATGAAAGAAATATTGACAAGAAAAAGGTCTACTAGTGAGGTAGAGACATTAGCTTTCACTGCAGAGTGTAGTGCCGTACTCCAAAATAAATCTCCACCTAAATTAAAAGATCCGGGTAGCTTTTCTATCCCTTGTCATATAGGCAATCTAATGATTGATAATGCATTGTGTGATTTGGGTGCTAGCGTTAGTGTTATGCCATTATCTCTGTGTTCCAAGTTGAATATGGGTAAATTAAAAGCTACTAATATTACTCTACAAATGGCCGACCGTTCTTTCAAATACCCCTTAGGTGTTTTAGAGGATGTCCCCGTTAGAGTAGGTAAATTTTATATACCCGTTGATTTTGTTGTTCTTGATATGGCTGAGTATATGCAAACCCCAATTATTTTGGGTAGACCATTCCTCAACACTGCAGGAGCAATCATAGATGTGAGAAGTGGCAAGTTAACACTATCAGTAGGGGACGATAAAATTATTTTTAATCTTAATAATACCCCTAAAAGCCCCATGACAGAGGAGAAATGCTTTTGTGTTAATGTGGTTCATAATTATTCTAACAAGCCCCAAGCTCTTGAAAAAAATCCCTTGGAGGCGGTATCTTGTGTTGCATCCTTTTCAGATGAGATAGACAAATGGCAGAAGGAAGTTGATGCAATAGAAAGAGCCCTCTACACTGTTGGTCTTGGTTTTGAGGACGAAAAGGTGGAATCAATCAAGCAAGTTGTGCAATTTGAGCCTACGGTAAGTGTTCCGCCAGATCGAGTTGCAAGTGTTGAATGCAATGACAATTTGAAGCAACCCTCGATCAAAGAAGGATCTTTAGTGCGTAGCATTGAAGAACTCCCAATCCAAGTCAAGGAGGACCCACCAGACAAAGTGAATTGGCGTCCCACAAGGCATGTCAGGAAACCGTGTCGCAGCCGAAACACCGCTAGACCGGGTGAGAAACCACCCGATCAAGCATTAGGCCAAGGGTCCTAGTTATTACACTTGGTAAGAAGGTCATGCGGGACCTAGATAAACCAGCGCTTTGCGGGAGGCAACCCGTATTTTAATACTTTTTAGACTAGCATCTCTTTCTTTTTCTTATGAGAGGAGAGATGAGGGAATTTAATGAGTTTTATGAGTTTTTGTACAGTTTTGAAGGAAAAGAGTTAGCCAAAAAATAAAGAAAAGAAGAAAGCAAAAAAAGTCGTCAATTAGCCTCGCGCCAGATCAGGCGAAGCTCGCCCGACCGGGCGCGAGAGTTAGGTGTAAAAATCGAGTATTTTCGCCCGACCAGGCGATGGGCGCCCGACCGGGCGCGAAACTCGTCGTATACGGACATATTTCTCCGCCCGATTGGGCGAATATCGCCTGACCGGGCGCGAGAAGAGGCGAAAATTTGAGCCTTAGATCGCCCGACCGGGCGCGAGAACTACACAATTGTAAATCTAGATCGCCTGACCGGGCGACAGACCGCCCGACCGGGCGCGAGGGGTTCCGCCTTCTTCTTCTTCTTTCTTTTTTTTCCTTTCTTCATTCATTTCTTCTTTCCTCCATAACTTTCTCTCCCTAAAACTCAAATTTCCTCTGACTTCTCTCTAAGTTTTCTCCTTCATTCCTCAACCAAATCCAAAACTTTTTACATATTATTACTCCTCTCTTCATCCTCTACATTTCTATATAAAAATTTTCGAGTTTCTTTCAAATTAATTTCATACCCATTTCTACCATGGCTTCAAAGAGGGCTCGGTCTATCTTCGGTAGGAGTCCTAGTTCGAGGGAGGAATACGACCCGGATTTGCAACTCCCGTACTGGCTGACGATCCGTATTGCTAGCCAAGAGCAAAAGGAGCGGCTAGAACACCTAGTCGGGCGCGAGGTAATTCCTTCACGGTGGTTACACCGCCCTACTTTAGAATCGTTTGGTTTGTATGATTTTGTGAAACGGTTTTTAAATGACATAGGCATGAGAAAATTTGTTGATATGCACTATCCTACATACCGTGAACTAACTTGTGAATTCTTGTCTTCTTTAAAAGTTGTAAATAGTATAAATGGGCCGAATTTAATTTTTAGGTTGAACAATAGGAATATTAGTTTAACTTATGTAGAATTTTGTAAATTATTTGAATTAAATTCTGAGTTACCTCACCAATGGCATACTGACTATAAAATGGGTGACATTTATTTTGCTCTGACTGGTTTGCCTACTCCCGACCCCCAACATGCTAGTACCAAACCTATTCATCACCCTATCCCAAAAATCTGGCAAAGATTTGTGGGTTTGTGTTTTTTAGGTAGGAACGACCCCCACAATGCCCAAACTAACGATCTAGCTGTCATAGGACACTATGTGTATGGGTTCGGGAAATTAAACATAGGTAGGTACATTATTCACCATCTGAGCAGACATGCCACGGCCAGTACCCAATCTCGCACCCCCATTCGTATAGGAGGCCTTATCACTAGAATAGCAGTGAAAAAGGTCGGTTTTGTTGAGGATGGACCCCACCAACTGGCCAACTATGGACCAGATACCTATATGGTTGCTAGGTATTTTGAGGAGTTGGGGTGGGTACGACCGGATACTGAGCAGACACCCCACTGGTGTATTAGGACTGGGACCGAGCATCCTTTGCCCATTTTTCCCCTACCTAGTCCTGACTTGACCGCCTTTCCCCCTGTGCAACCATCCTACATGTATGACCTTTTAGTTGCCAACGCTAGGGGGCAAGCACCACCAGTACCACCACCCCAGCCTCAGCCCAAGGTGGCGTTTTCTCCACCTCGCATGTCTCACTCCGTCCCTCATGTTGACTCTGACCCAGTTTGGGACCTTCAGAGTATAGGTCAGGCCTTAGGACGTATCGAGCATTCCCACACTGACCTTAGGAGGATGGTAGGCTCCATAGACCAGAGGTTAGGGTACCTGGAAAGGAACCAGGGTAGAGCTCTCTACCCTATGTACGATGATTATGCTCGTCGGGGCAACATTCCCGATGATTCTATTTACCCTGACTGGTTTCAGCCTCCACCCCAGGGCTACGATAGGGATCCCACTGCCCATGGTATTTATACTGACTATTCTGCCTTCCATGGGTACGGCCAGGACATTCCTTTCGGGGGACCGGCGGGGGGGAGTTTTCATGTTGATTATTTTGGTGGTAGCTCTTCTGGTGCAGGTGGTAGTGGAGGTGCAGGGTTCGGCTCCTTGGATGAGGATGATCAGAACTAGCTATGCTAGGCTAGTTCCCGAGCCAATGAGGACATTGTCTGATTCTGGCTTGGGGGAGATTTTGGATTTGGTAACTTTCTTTTTCTCTTTTCTTTTATTTTTGGTGTGTTTTCTTAGGTTAGATTTATTGCTTTCTAGGTTAGTTTTATTGATTTCTTATATATGAAAAATACAAAAAAAAAATAAAAAAAAATAAAAAAAAAATAAAAAATCCAAAACTACGTTCCAATGAATTGTAAATCATGCTTCCCTGTGCCCCATACTTGAGAAATTTGTTTTGATTCTTGGTATATGATGATAAGCATTGTGGATTAGTTGATCATGATTTGATGTTTGATTGCATTGAAACCTTTACATGCGTCAATTTTGCCCAACTACTTGTGAATATAGTGCTTGACTAGTTGATTTGGTTAGGAATGTGTGTTAGTTCCTGGTGAGTATTGGTTTGCAACTATAAGTAATGTTTATATGATTCATTATTATGCACATTGAGGAGGACGAAGGCATTTGTTCTTTTAGGTAGCCTCCAGATGATTGTAGATACATTTGTTCCCTTCTTGCTACCCATGTTGTTGCCTTGACTTTTTGTTGTTTATTAGCCACATTATAAGCCAATTTTGCCCCATTGGTTACTAGTCCCAAGCTTGGCTTGGGGGAGCTATTAGTGAGTGAGGTGAGGGAGTTTGTAGTGTGCTTATTATTTGCACAATTTGGTTGGGTTTTGAGAAGTTGTTTTGTTTTTGATCATGTATATTTTTGATAAGTTTGAAAGTTATATTTTTTTTGAAAAATAAAGCATGATGTTATGAAAAAAAAGAGAAGTTCAAGAATAAAAAAAAAAGAAAAAAAAAGTTAACTTCAATAGAAAAAAAAAAAAGCAAAAAGAAAAAAAAAAAGTGTTCAATGTTCAAATGTTCTAGTTGGAGGTTGATCAAAAGAAAAAAAAAATAGAGCTTCAATGAAAAATTCAAGTTTGGAAATAAAGTTTGTTTATTCACTCCACTTCTTCGTTATTATATTTTTATGAGTGAAATTGTAAGAGTTGGGATTGTTTATTATGATTGGAGTATATTTGGTGGATTGATGTTAGAGTTGGTTATGTAGTTGATGTTGATCATTATTTATTTTGATCATAGGCTTTACTAGGATTTGCTCCCTTAAGCATAGCTTTTCTCTCACTTATTCCCAAATGATTCCTACCCTTTACCCTAGCCTTACATTACAAGCTTTAAAGACCTTCCGACCTTGTGCATAGAGTTGTATGAATGTGAAAGTGTTGTTTATCAATGCAAGTTATGATTTGACATATTTCGAGTCGACTAATAGGTTGAGCGTTCATTGTTTTATACACACGAGAGTGTGAGTTGGGAGGGCATTGTTCACATAAAGGGGTTGGTTGGAGAGCGATCGAGTACATCTTTTACTCGCCACATAAATGAGAGTTGAGTGTGTGAGCACTAGTCTTGAATTCTATATGCTCTTGTGGTTTGCTCTATTTGACAATTGTTAGGGAGGAAAGGTAATTGGATGGATTTGATTGGTTGATTTTGAAGCATGTTTATTTGATTTACCCTGAATTGTTTGTGCTTGATTTTTACTTTTTGGGGTGAAGCATATTTATTGGTTCATTGATGAGATCTTTGCTTAGGGACAAGCAAAGGTTTGGCTTGGGGGAGTTTGATGTGTCTATTTTATATAGTATTTTACCCCCGTCCCTTGGTCATAATTAGTAGTGTTTTTGGCTCTTTAGAGCCACTTTTATTACTAATTGGTGTTTTCTAGTGTTTTCGTAGATTTGGTTGACTTTTGTAGGGATTTGCACTTTTGGAGCATTTTCCCGAGATATTATAGAATACGAGCACTAGAGAAGCACGACCAGTTTTTGTAGCCCAGGGCCGGTTAGAGCCATCGAACCGGTGATTAAGGGCTCGGTATGTGTGATACCGGGGCATTTGGACCGAGTATTCAAGACCCAAAGAGGAAACCCAGATTGGCCCGAAGAATTGGAGCCCAATCGTAGTCCAAATAGTGGCCCAAGAGAGCAGCCCGGCCAAAAAAGCTGGCGCCCGGAGGCGCGCCCGACCGGGCGAGAGAAGCAAAGGTCGGCGCCTGGTGACGCGGCCGGCCGAGCGCGAGAAGCGTAGTGATGAGCAAAAAGGCGCGCCCGATCGGGCGCGTGTTATTATTAGGAGTTAATTTCGAGGTTTAAGTTTGTTTTAGTTTAGGATTTGTACGGAGTATAAATACTTCTCCGTAAAACGATTTTAGGATCTCTCTCTTTACTCTCTTCTTTACTCTATTAATTATTATTCTTAGATTTTCTCTCTCTACTTAGCTTTTAGATTAGTTTTGTCTCTCATATACTTTGGTTCTTAATTTATTCTTAATTCCAGATTTATTTTGGTAACTATTTCTCTCCTCTTAATCTTAGTTGTTTACTTTATTCCCTTGATCATGTCTTGTTTTATTGCTTTGATTAGTTTAGTTCCTATTATGTGTGATTAGTTCTATTTCTAGGGTTTGTGGGGATCCATAAATAATATGAAGGGGTAATTTATTGTTGTTGATTGTCAATGCTAGATTAATTTCCTATTGATTGATTTAATGCTCTGTGACTAGATTAGGCCTGATCTTTTATGCATGAGTTTGACAATATTGATTCGAGATTCGACAGATGAGAATTGATGTTTAGGTCTAGTTTCAATAGGCAGGTTAATTTATAAATGGTTAAGGCGAGATTCGAAAGATGAGATTTAATACCGGTAAATTAATTGTGTGATTATAATACGTAGCGAAAGCCCTTTATAATCTGATTAATGTATGCATTATTGATGAATGATTATTATATTCTACCCTAGAATATTATTTATTGGTGAACCCATGCCCTAGATCCTCTTATATATTATTTTCTCCTTGTTCTTAATCTTCGTAGTTTATATTCAAATTCACATATTGGTTACTTTATAATCTAGATTATATTAGTTTATTAGGAATAGAAAGACTCGTTTCTCTGTGGATTCGACCCTACTTCCCTATCTACATTAGTTAGAGGATTTAGGAATTACTTTTGATTTGGGGATACGACTTTACCCTGTCAGCACACCACTCAAAATTGCTACTTAAATGGCGAATACGAGTAAGTGTCCACCGAATAGCGATATCCGGATCTTGGTCACCCCGAAGGCAACGGACAACTGTAGTCGAGTCCGTATAAATTGTTACCGCACGAAGTGACCTTGTGACCGCCCATTGTAGCCCTTCCAGACAGGCATTCAACTCTGCATGCAGAGCAAACTGAGCTAGCCCAGAAGCAGCCCCTCCAAGCTAGCCTTGTTCTCCGTACTCCCCAAACTCTGGACACCACCCCATCCCAGATCCGTGAGTTCGTTTATTCCATGAGCCATCAACCAAAATAACCGTCTGCTGTAGCAAACTTCCAGAATCTGTGTCCTGCAAAACAGCACGTAAAAACCCCAGAGAGTACTCACTTACCACTTCAAGAGGGTGTAAAGCGCGAAGACCCCTCGTCTCCTTTGTAGCAAAAAGTTCCTGTTGGCGAAGTCCTTATGAAATAATTGTCGGTGTCAACAAAGGACCCATCTCCGCCGTGTTGAAAACCCTGTGATTACATGATATCCACAACCCCCAAAGAGTTGCGATGAAAAAGGTTGTTCTATGACCATCAAATCCATCTTGACTTAGGAACAGCCAGACATAGTACAGAATCCAATCGTTGAAGGATTGGTCTGCGTTAGCTTCTGAGTGGATAGTTAAAATCCCACCCCTCCATGCATCTCGTGCAGGACTGCAAAATCTAAACAAGTGTTGTAAATCTTCCATATGTGTCCCACAGAGGTCGTAATTTATACTTACAGTCAGTCCACGTCTACCCAAATTAGCCTTTGTAGCAATTCAATTCCGAAGTAGCTTCCACATAAACAGTTTCCACTTAGGCATGACGTTCAGGAACTATAAGGTTTTATACAATCCTGAAATGTCGTCTGAGGAATCTGTGAGTTGTTTGAGGAAAGCGTACCCTGTCTTAACGGTAAACTGACCCGACTTGTGGTAAAGACAATACAAATAATCCTTTGAGTCACCACAAGGTAATTCCACACTTGCAATGACTTTGGCAAAAGCAGAGTTTAGATGGTCAAGGTTCCACTCAGTTGCTAAGTCAAAACCATACGGGAAAATGAAGTTACTAGCCTTCCAATCCTTAGTCTGACGCAAAGTAATTGTAGAATTAAATTTTGGCACTATGCCAACCATCCATCTATCCTTCCCTGCTACTATAGACTTTCCATTTCCCACCTTCCAACCACAACCCTTGATAAGAGTATTCCCAGCCCTTATTAGGCCCCTCAAGCCCCAAGAGAAATTCTTATTCCGATACCGAGCCTCTACCACTATAGTCAACGGGTTGTGAAACCGAGCCGCACACACCTTGGTGAGCAAAAGCTAAGGGTTGTGAAATAAATGCCAAGCATGTTTCATAAGCAAAGTTAAGTTGAAGGAACCTAGACTATGAATTCTTAAACCCCCCATACCCTTAGGCATGCACACCTTGTCTCTACTCACCCAGTGCATACCCCTACAACATTAAATAAAAAGGACCAAAACCTTAATGAGCAGATCATGAGCTACTCGACTCGAGTCGAAACTTTGATGAGAACGAGTCGAGTAGGTTTTCTTGACTCAAAACTTTAGAGAGCACGAGTTAAGTACATATAAAAAGTTTTCGAGTCGAGTTGAGCATCCCTTAGCTCTTAATCGACTCGCTCGATTAGCACCCATGCTCCCTTTATTTCATAATAATTGCTATAATTTGACTGTTTTTAGATAGGTACTCCATATTATGTAAAAATGTAGTTTAAAAGGTACTCCTTCCATGTTTTGATAAGTGTTACACTTAAACCAAACACACATGTCAAGGCACAACTTTGACCATTAATTTATCTAATTATATATTAGTAAAGTTATAGGAAAATTGATATTATGAAAGTATACATTATAACGAATCCAACAATGTATTATACATTATCATTTGTTTTTTTTTTTTTTTTTTTTTTTATATATATTAGTAAATTAATAAAGTCAAAACCATTATGTGAATATTGAAAGAAATCAAAATATAACACTCATTGATACACAAAGAAGTATTAATATAAATTATATCAACCTCTAACAATTTTTACAAACATATAAATTACTTGCAGGTTGAATCTATACTTATTATATATTAAAAAGCTTTCCTAAAAATGTTTATGTACCACTTGGCACCCTTGCCATGTTATCTTTCAACTATGAGCATATTATAATAAAAATATCTATCATGAGATTCGAACTCACAACCACAAAAATATGCATTAGATGTCTTACCATCTCATCCTTATATTAATCATGTTTTAGTATTTGACTCATAAATATATAAGTATATGGATTGGATGGAGATCTGAACATTTAATAACCGCAATTCTTAAAAGAAAAAAAATAATCCTATTATTTGCTAATTATGATCATCGAGATAATACATACAAGCAAGAAAAATTAACTATTGTTATAAATTTTAGTTATTTAATTATTTTGATAATAATTATGACTTTATTTTCATTATATTATAAATTATATACAAAATATATGTCTATATAATTTTTTTACAAGAACATGTTTATATAATTAGTCAATAGTTGTTCCATAAATAATTTATTCAAAAGTTTAATGAGAAACTTTTATAAATTATATACAAAAAATGAATAAATAAATAATAAAGAATGAACCTATCTATTCAATTACAAGAGTTAAAAAAAATAATCCAGAACATTGCTCGGGCCACTAGTTTGTATATTAAAATGTGAAAGTTAACCGTGTCAATTATTTTGGAAAGGAAATAGTATTCTCTATGAAACAACAATTAGAGATTACTTTTTTTTTTTTTTTTTAATTGTAACTTGTAGCAGTTTGCTATCTAAAGCAGTGGTGGTTTCACCCTGAAATTTTTTTTAAAACTTTTAAGTAATTGTATATGATCCTACAGGAGCAATACTTTGGTAATTAAGTTTCATTACGACACAAGTATAAAAAAGTTTTAAAAGACCTTAGTTTTGTAAATCGTCCAACAATTCATCATCCATTAATAAGAGGCAAAATTGGCCTCAACACTCTGAACTTTGGCTTGGGTGCACTCAGCACCCTGAACTAAGAAAAATAGCCAAAACACCATGAAGTATTAGCATGGGTGCACTTAGCACCATACAAGAAATTTTCCGGCCAAAAGTGGCCGGATTCCGGCGACTTTTTTTTTTTAATAAAAAATGTTTTTTTTTTAAATAAAAAATGTTTTTTTAATAAAAAATGTTTTTTTTTATAAAAAATATTTTTTTTCTTATTATTATTATTATTATTATTACGAAAATACCTCGATTTGTGTGTTGTTATTTTTTTGGCGGAAATTGTGCAGGTAAAGTTTCGGGGTCATTTTTACCCTTAATGGATCCAAATTTAGCTCAGATTTTGAAAAAAAAAGGAAAATACCTCGTTTTGCATGTCGAGAAATATCTAAGTAGCTAAGACACGCAAATCGAGATATTTTTGACACGTAAAACGAGGTATTTCCATTATTTTTTGCGAATTCAGAGCTTAATTTGGATCCATTAAGGATAAAAATGACCCCCGAAACCTTACCCGAACAATTTCCGTCACAAAAAATAACAATACGCAAATCGAGATATTCCTCGACACGCAAAACGAGGTATTTCCATTACTTTTTTGTAAATTCCGAGCTTAATTTGGTCTCATAAAGAATAAAAATGACCCCCGAAACCTTACCCGAACAATTTTCGTAAAAAAATAAATAACAACACGCAAATCGAGGTATTTTTGTAATAATAATAATAATAATAACAATAAAAATATTAAATAATAATAATAATGATGATGATAATAATAATAATAATAATAATAATAATAATAATAATAATAATAATAATAATAATAATAATAATAATAATAATAATAATAATAATAATAATAATAATAATAAATAATAATAATAATAATAATAATAATAATAATAATAATAATAATAATAATAATAATAATAAAAACATATTTTTATTAAAAAAAAAAAAAAAAAAGTCGCCGGAATCCTGCCACTTTTGGCCGAAAAATTTCTTGTATGGTGCTAAGTGCACCCATGCCAATACTTCATGGTGTTTTGGCTATTTTTCTTAGTTCAAGGTGCTGATTGCACCCAAGCCAAAGTTCAGAGTGTTGAGGCCAATTTTGCCTTAATAAGATTATTAAGGTTCTTTGCCTGTCAAATGTACAAGCTAAGATATAGTTGTTATTTTGTTGATTAGACATTCACGTCTAATTGAACAGAATTCATACACACTAGTAAAACTTTTAACAGGCGTTGTCAACGTGTAAATCTCCATACTATGAAGTAGCATAAACATATGCAACAACGAAAGATAGCTTTTATTTGATTCAATTGTTATGTTTCTTTTAACATTTTTAGATCTAAATTTCTTTGCACATATTGTATGACTTTTTTCAATGAACCGATCCCATTCCCATATTCATAAAAGGAAAAAGAGAAGGTACCAGCTGCATAGATAGAAGACTAGTGCAGAATCAGAGAAATTTGTAAATTTTAAGCTTCAATTGAGCTGTTTTAGCACCAATCTAATCAACGATAAATTGCTGCTGTAACTTACACCCGCTTCGGATGTGTCTTCTATGCGCAGACTATATATTATCCAATGTCCATAACAAATTTACAACGAAACTATTCGCAAGAACTAGAAAAACAATACGGAGTATAAGGTAATTTTCTTTGCTGTAAGAGATTATAAGTCTACCTGAATTGATACACACGAAAGTCGGTCATCACGAGCAACCAAATCTTATTAGACATTTAGGGATGCTCAACCTTTCTTCGTTAGGACTTTTATATTGATTGAGATATGATTTACATCAACACTCTCACCCTACTTTTATCATCAATGAGAGAATAAGCAAGAGTGCTATTACAAATTTAAAGTGCCGAAATCAAGAGAAAAAAAAAATTACTGTTTTTTTTTTAATCTATCTAGTTCCTACGTCAAATTATGCACAATTCACTCAGATGCTAATTTCCAGAAACCTTGTCCGCATCGGTGCTTTAAATTACATACAAAATCATAATGATACAATTAGAATAGGCGGACAACTGTACTGGAAGACTATTCATTTTGATCATCTAGTATAGTAGTATGAGTAATGTATATTTGTCAAAAAAATCAATTCTCAATTGGCAAGGTAACAGAGATGTACAGCATTTGACCTGCATCAACAGAGACAGGCTTCAGAACCTACAAGAAGGAAGGTCTTCATCTTCGGAATACAAAAATATTATTCAGAAAAAAAGGATAGAAAATACGGTGTTAAGAATAAGTAGTTGGGTTATTAGAATCGGAGTACCAGATCATTGTTATCACAACACCAAAAAAAAAAAAAAAAAAGGATATTTTTTCAAAAAAACCACCTTTTAACGGACGGTTTTTGTCAAAGACCACCTTATTTTTTTCTGTCTATATTTTTTCAAAAAACCACCTTTTAACATACCGTTTTTGTCAGAGACCACCTTATTTTTTTCTGTCAAAGAAAAAGAAACTTGATTTATAATTTTTTTTTGCCAAAGACCACCTTTATAGCCAAATTGTGGGCTTTGATTCACATTTCCGGCATTGACTTCGTTTTAACTCTCACACTCTCTTTGCCATGGTTGCACCACCACCGCTACCTACTTCCCACCCTCTCTCCCCCGCCCCGCCCCCCCCCCCCCCCCCCCCCCTTTTTCTTATTCTCCCTATCATGCCTTTCCCTCTTTCTCTATCTATGCTTCTGGTTTTGTGGTATAGGGTGTTTTTTTCATTGGTGGAAGAGTGGTATGTGGTGACTAGGTAGATTTTTAGTGGAAATGGAGTGGTTTTAAGGAGGTTGATGTGGGATTTGGTAGTGGGTTGGTGCATTTGATGGTAGATAAGTGGTTTCAAGGAGGTTGAGTAGGGTTTTTGGTGGTGGATGGGTGGTTTTGGAGGTGATTGGGTGGATTTTGGGTGGTTAGGGTGGGTTTTGGTGGGGCGGCGTTGGTAGTCAAGTGGTGGTGTGTCGGAAATGGGTTATTTCAGTAGTCATGGCGCGGTGGTCAACACCTGAAATAAAAAGTCAATGCAAAAGGTGCTACTTTACAACAAAAAAAAATTAGTAACAACTCTTTTTTTACCAAAAAAATTAAAGGTGGTTTCTAACATAAAACGCCATACCATTTTAGAAGGTGGATTCTGACAAAATATTCCAAATAGGTCATACGCATGTGACACTAGAAAGACCAAACTCCACGATGAGCAAATGAAAACCAGAAAAGCAGGAAAGACAGTGACATTTCAGCTACTGGTTATATCGCCAGTCAAGAGCCAAAGAATTTTCCCCCTCAATAGCTAAAGAAGCATTCAATTCTACAAAAACTCAAAGACCCATCTAGAGTGAATACCCTGTGGTGACCTCACACGACATGCAATAACACCCAGAAGAGGTATCCAACTCTGAAATTCAATAATACCCAGAAGAGGTATCCAACAGAGTTTATCCATGGCACTGACCAGTTTCACCTAGTGATGGAGACAGGGAATCCAAGATCTGTCTAATAGCTCACAGATTACAGATAACCAGCCAGCAGCACGACCAAGAACAAGAAAGAGCACAGTTCATTCAATAAAATGATTTTCCACTTTCGTTCAAGATAGATATGGACATGGTAACATATTCTGAAAGCATTTAGCATATCAACTTCTTCCATAAATTTTTTGTTTTTCAAATTAGCTGCTACTTTAGTCATTCTTCACAATAATTTTTATCAGATATCAATTTAATCAATTTATCAGTCCACATGTAGATATGTACTTGTGTTAAAATATTTCATTTGTCCTAGGTTATAAATCTCAACTTCAGCTGAAATCATCCTTGGAATATATTTTAAACGCCAAAATGATATGATAATCAGAGAGGGTAGGATGCAAGACCCAGATGGGCGCACCTGGGATTATTGGATGGACAGATACCCTTTTCCAAATGTCTCGCCAGGAAAATAATCTTGCAAATACGAATGAGGAGAGCAAAACGGCAAAACTCCCATCTGACAAATAATTTACGTAATGATGTGTGCATCTCCACGAACTGATTGAGGTGCAGGAGGTTTAAGAAGTGTCCTCAAGGATTCCATGATATTGGCAAAAGATGGACGCTTCCAAGGCTCACTACAGAAAACCAAAAAAATCAGATAAGTAAAACAATATAGTAAACCCTGACAGATGCATGGTAAAAACCAAAAACAGAGGACTTTTACGCACTTTGCCCAACACGCCTCAATAATAGCAGCTATTTGAGGATTTACATCACGTGGAATATCAAGTCTCTTGCCCTTAAAACCAACAGCTGCAACAACCTACAGAAGGGTAGAACACAAACTTGTCACGAAAGAATGTGCATTAAGGAAATAAGATCCATACAAAAATATTAAGCACAAATTTTACCCCCCCCCCCCCAAAAAAAAAAAAAAAAAAAAAAAATAGGAATGTGCGTGTAGGGAATAGGAGCATAAAGACATGAAGATGCAGTAACTAGTCATAAGAAAGTATATAGTGTGAACAAGAAGTTAGCCTTTGAACTGATGCTCCCTTTATGCCAAATACATGTCACTATCGTCTATTCAGACTATAGAGATTGTTAATTATTCAAAAATACTATAGCTCAATCCTCAGTTCCCACTGAAAACTAGCAAGGGATACTTCTGAAAACTTGAGCATTCCTGAATTATCCAGTTAAAAAAACCCAATGTGCCGTTCTTTGTGGAAACAGGGTAAGTACAATTTGTACCTATTTACAAAGCATAGAGACGGTAATTAACTAATTATTAACAATGCTCCCCCTCACTCCCTTGAGTTTCTTTTCTCTCCCCTTTTTCTCTCTTTATCTGACCCATATATGCTATCTGGGACATCAGCACCCTGAATGTTCCAAATCCCAAAGTTCAGTTCTTTGTCAAAACAGGGTAAGTACAATTTGTACCTATTTACAAAGCATAGGGAAGGTAATTAATAACAATGCTCTCACTCCCCTGAGTTTCTTTGTCTCCTCTTTTATCTCTTCATCTGACCCATATATGCTATTTGGGCCATCAGCACCTCCCCCCCCCCCCCCCCCCCCCCCCCCCCCAAAAACAAACCCCATCTCTCTCCGATCTAAGGACCCCATACCGATAAGGAGCTTGGGTTTTAATCATTGAAAATTTCTTGAAACAAACAGCAACTTGGTTTGGAATCTAATAGAAAACCTACTACCTGAAAAAGAGAACCAAATGTCCCCTCAATTATCTCCAATAATATCTTCAAACCAGCTTTATCATTAAAGGGAGCAACAAGATAGCTTATTTAGCATTTCCAATACAACTTTGGAAACTCGAAAAAAATAAGATCAGTAAAAAAAGATACAAAATTCAAATCAAGAAGAGAAACAAGAAAGAAGAGAGGGAGGGGGGGGGGGGGGGGGGGGGGATCACCTGAGCAGGATTTAAGCTGCTCCACGGTTGTTGCAATGTTGCAAGTTCCCACAATATTATACCAAAGCTGTAGACATCTGATTTCTCATTTGACGGCTCGTCACGGAGAACTTCAGGTGCCATCCACTCAGGCTGTTCAATACAATTATTCAGTTTACAACAAATTCAACAGGCAAAGAAATTAACATTGGTCCCATGCCATTCATCACAAGAGCTTACCGTTCCTGCAGCTGATTTTGATGACAAAAAAGTATTTGCTTTTAGACGCGAAAGGCCAAAATCACAGACCTAAACAAGTAAATGTAATCATAAGAGAAAAATTAGAATCGATGTGACAAAAGGCTAAAAACAGAACATATGAAGAATTATGAAAAAAAGGACAGAAGACAAGACATGCAAAGTCAACCAGAACATAATGTAGCCCAAAAATAGTTAAGTGTGCTAAATAAATAGCAAAAAGCTACAAATAGATAACTAGGAGCAATTGACAGAATTAGAATACATGTAAAAGGGTAACAAGATATTTGTGTACGAATGACCCATAGTAAAAAAAATTAGGCCTTTTAATCACTAACCATCTCTAACAGAACTTCTTGTCACAAGACTACCCCATAGTGCGGAATTTACATAGAACAGTCCTTAAATACACAATGATGTTCAGAGTTCAATCTAATTGTTTCAATTGCCAAGGAATAAGGTTATCATTAAAAGTTTGAAAACCCATTCCCCTACTCATTATTATCCCCTCACGCGACCATGCCCTTGTGCAAGATAAGTTATATATTCACAATAACAATAAGCATTGAAAAAGGGGAAAATGCTAAATTAATTGATGCATAAAAATAGAGGTTTTCAGTCTAGATCCAGCATTTTGCTAAAGCAATAAATGGTGTTTAATTGTACAAAAGTTAGCACTACAATACAACTCTTTCTCAGTCTGCACACAGGAGGATTAGATGCCCAAGGGAAGGGGTGGGGGTGTATAACAACTTTACCTTTATAGTGTATTTGCCAAATTAGTTGTACAAAAGTTAGCACTACAATACAACTCTATTCTTCAGTCTTCACACAGAAGGATAGGCCCCGAGGAAGGGGGTGGGGTTTATAGCAACTTTACCTTTACAGTGTATTTCTTATCCACCAAAAGATTAGGAGACTTTAGATCCCGATGAACAATAGGTGGATTACGCTTATGAAGATAATTCATTCCCTTTGCCTGCAAAGCAGAAAGTTCTTTAGTTGAAGAGCCAACAATTAGTGCCAACAAACATGTAATTAATCCTGAGAATCATGCATGATAGTTTTTTTTTTTTTTTTTTTCTTTTTTTTACTCCTTTTTACTTTTTTTTTTTTCTTTTTTTGCATGGTAGGTTCTTTTTTAAAAATTAAAAAAAAAATGAGGAGAAGCACAGGAGACTAAGCATGCATACCACATCATAAGCCATACTCAAACGCCGCCTCTCATCCAACACTTCTCTGCCACCCGATTTATGTAAAAGCCTGTATAAACTTCCTCTGCAATCCAAGTACCATATATAACTAGTTCAATAAGAGAAAAAAAGAGAGAGAGGGGGGCGGGGGGGGGGGGGGGGGGTGCGGAAATAGGAGGAGCAAAAGAAAAACAGAGGAAAGATTTTAAGAGAATGTGGTATAAAAAGTTTAAAGGACGCAGACCTGCATAAATATTCTGTCACTATGGCCAAATTAGGTGGCTCAGTAACTGCCCCCATGAAGAGAACTATATTTGGATGCCGTAATCGTTTCATTATTGCCACCTAATTAACAATATTTCAATTAAAATGGACCAGAAACACAAGAAATCACACATATTCAAGCAATTATGTAGACCAACAGCTACATCATGAATTCTCACCTCCCTCAAGAATTCATTACATCGCTCTGGATGGAAATCTGACTCCATGAGAATTTTGACTGCAACCTCCTACAGAGTGAACCATAAGGCCATTATTAGTTCTGCATCTGGATCATATAGATGATACATCAAATGCACACAGTTCAGCAACTTGGATAGAGACAATAGAACTAGCTGAAGATTAAAAAAATGGATTCAACAAACAGTCTTCCTGACAAGGAAAAAGGATAGGAGAAAAAAGATTACGATATAGGCTTGTGAACAGATGTTAGAGAATGTAAGCTCATTGACACCCTTCTCCCAGTAGGAGTGAGAGTAACCACCACCACACCCACCCACCCCCCCCCCCCCCCCCGCGCCCCCCACACCCCCTGGGCTCTTTTTTCTCCCCACAATTCCATCCCATGGTGGGTGGGGTGTGTCTGATAATATATGATTGGATACGTAAAGATTTTATGTTATGTATGATTTTTACCCTCTCCAATTTCCTGCTTATCCCACACGCCTTTAAGAACTTTGGGTTAATTTGCAAATGTACTTGTGATAGAATGTTTCAGTACCATTTGAACATTTTTGTTTATCTGTAAGGATCTACAAAAGTGGAGAGTAGTCATGAAGTACAATAGTTTAAGGACCTTCATCTTGTCACCAAGACCCAAGCTTCGGATCTCTCGCCATTAATACTCAACTTTAGCATCAACGCTTGGTTCATCCAGGATAGCACAATGTTTAACTTTCTCAGAAAGAAGACTAGCTTGGTAGCTCCCATTTGTGTCCACAACATCCTCACAACAAAGACCTTGCATTTAGACACTCATACATGTCTTATCACTCTAATATGCTCAGGTTCCAACTGATATCTGATATACATTTGTTCAGCATAACATCCATTTCGCTGATATTTACTATGTGTGTATTCACCTTGATCCAATTGTCCTGTTCTTGTAAATATGTTCATAAGCTAAAGCACATCCAATAAGGTGGCTGGTAAAGTAGATTTGACGCAATGAAAGCACAATCTGACTGTTTAACATCAATGGCACTCTTCTTCAGATGCTAAGTTGATCAGAATCATGGCAAGATGTAAACACAGATATACCCATCTTAGACACAACAAGTTTAACAATTGAATCCACTGGACAAAGTTAAAAGAAAAAATAATGGCAATGCCTTTTTTTATATATATAAATAAAAATAAAGACAATTTTTTTTACATAAAAATACACTTTAGAAGTAACACACACTATCTTCATATAAATTAAAGGCAAAACACCTGGTTTTCAGTGAAAGACAAGTCACATTCTAAGTTTCTATTGCAAACAGACAAAAAAGTTGTTTGCAGTCCACTACCCTAACAACTAGAGACCCCTCTTCTCTAGCCCTTATCTTCTTACGGCCATACCCTTCTTCCCTGATAATGGTATCAAAGAGATATTAGCTCTTAGTTAACAAAACGAAGTCTGTGAAAGATCATAAAAGCTTCCTCTTTATAAAATTCCAAAAGCTATGATTTAGTTGTAGGAAGATCACATCAACTTTTGTCCAAGCCAAAAAGGTCGCCTTAATATGCTATTTAGTCCGCTCATAAAGAGCAGTGAGAATTAAACATGGCTTGAGCTTGGAATACCAATTGAATGTTATAAGAAAAGAATGCTACTTAAACTGCAGGAAAGATTTTGCAGATGAGGTCACTCAATCCCTTAGTATATTCGTATATATACAATCTCCAACCATTGTTTTAATTCTCACCTTACGTCTTTTTTTTTTTTCTCTCTCTATATAACCTTTGAATTTTCATCTTGCTTCTTGCCTTTGTATTAGAACAAAGGAAATGTCTCTACAACAACATCTAACAAATACAGAATCAAAAATAAACTTCCACCAATTGTGAATGAATACAGGACCATTTGAGATCAAACAAAAACAACAGGAAGATATTTCAAATCTTCACCACGGAATGCCACATCATAACAAATATCAGGAAGTTTAAAATGCTCACCGATCCGTTCCATTCAGCACGATGGACAGTTCCAAACGAACCTGGAGATACAAGTAGGTAGTTCAAAAACCGATATCACAAAGACCAGAGAACAAAATGCACTCATAATTAGAGACAAAAATGTGTTTAGGGTATTAACAAAACCAAGCTAATAATTTCTACAAGATACATAAAGGCTAAAGCATGAAAGTTAAATGATAGAGATACCTGCTCCAATCCTATCCCTTACGACAAGGTCACCCCATGAGATGACCAAATCATCCATGTCTAGAGCAGCTTCACTTCTACTTGAAACTAGCTGACTAGCCTCAAACCGAAAATCATTAGATGTATTTCTCGTTGAATCAGTGAATGGCTGGGTCACTCGTTGTCTGCTAGGAGGAACAAATCTTGATTGAAGGAACTCTCTGTTGGCATTAGGTACTTTTCCAATATTCTGTGGAGGACTACTAGATTCAGAAGACTGGGATTCTCTATCATGACCAACAAACTGAGAATGTACTTGGTCATTTGGTAGAGGATTATTTGCATCAGGAAGCTTCCTAGCAAGTTGCTTAAGATACATCGGATCTCCTGCATCTTGTTCATTTACAACTGTACCTGCGAAGAAATTCAACATGTAAGATGCATGCAAATATTACTAACAAGATACAGGTTTTGGTTGATTTGAGGCATGAGAAGAAGACCAATATACTAGAATATGTTGCCACTAACAATCCTGCAACTACTATATCAGTTTTTCATGCAGCAAAGGACATTATAAACAGCTAAAAAAAAAAAGCAGGAAAGGGGGCAACCCTTCTCTTTTTTATTTTGAAGGGTGATAAAACAAGAACAACAATCGAAGACTTAACTCAATTGATGGGATTGGCTACATGAACCAATATTTTATCTCTAACCATGATCCTCACCTTCCTTTCCCTTCTGTCCAATGTTATATGTTCATGCAAACCCAACTTATCTATGTCCTGCTTTCCTACTTCCATTCAAATCATCTTTGGTCTTCCCTGCCTCTTCCAAACCTGATCCACACCCTTTACTTCCCTTATTGGTGCATCTTTTGATCTCCACCTTACATGTCTAAAACATTGATTCTCCCTTATTTAATCCTCAATATCCGCAACCCAACTTTCCTTCTCATATTTTCAGCCACATATCCATCTCAACATACCCATCTCTGCTGCTCCTATCTTTCTAATTGATGCTTCCTGAATGCCCAACATTCTGACCCATTTAACAACATTGGTCTGCTAATTGTCCGATTAAATTTTCCCTATAACTTTAAATGTATGCTACAGTCACACAATAACCCAATTGTTGCTCTTCATTTGAGCCAACCGGACTTAATCCCATGGATTAAGCCTTAATCAATTTCTCCAGCAAACCATCGTTATTATACCCCCACTTGACTTCCTCATAGAGCTAAAATTAAATTAAACTATTCTCTTCTGAACTTGAATGTTATCACTTCTAAACCACCACCCTCAATCTCGTTATTATAATTCCTTCCATATTACAAAGGAAATGTGAAGCATATCGCCTAGGCCATTGACCAGAATCCCAGCTGAACTTCTCAAGTTCACTGTGCTAGTATTATTATCTATCATCAGGACCTCACATATATCAAGAGAAATAGGATCAATTTTATTTAATAACACGCTTAGAGTGAAATTGGTATAGCTACACATATGAGATTGACAGATGGGGAAAAAAATCTAGATTGCATCCTTATATCAAAACTTATTACTTTTTCCCAATAAGAAAGCAAAAAAATGTAATATCTCACTAGAAAATTTAGAAAACTCTTGATTGTATAAGGCAGTGACAACAATAATAAGATAAATAACACCAATAGCATTAATGGATCAGTCACCACCAACCAGTTAGGATATCGGCACGCGCTAGTAGTAGGATCAGGGGATACACAATGTTCTTCATTAAGAAAATTACACCATCATTTAGTACAAAGTTGATGCAAGTTTCTTTATGATTCAAAGAGCACATATAACAATTTACAATTAAAGTACAATGTATCTTTAAGTTAAAATCAAGAAAAACTTAATAAATCAGGTTCTTTAGTCATATGGCTTTAAACTTTTAAGACAGTAAAGACAATAAACAATAACTCAATAAGTTTATTGAGTATCACAAGAGACAAAGAAAGATCACCTGTCGAAGGCCTGTCAAATACAAGATTCAGAGATTGACAATCTGAAAAATACTGTTTGGCCAGTGACCTAAAATCTATGGCAGGTTCAACTGTTCTAAATCGTGGAAAGCGCAATGGTGAAGAAATCGATATGGAAGATGGACCATTAAGCAAGGAATCAGGCTCACATAAGCAACCAGGCTTCCCAACCAAATCAACCAAATACTCCCTGAAACAAATAAAAGAATAGCATTATCATGCAGATACAAGGTGCATCAGGAGCTCGGGATTTCCAGTATTGACATAAGCTAGCCAACAAGACTCCCATCTTTCCATCAAGACCACAGCTCTAATTTTTTTTTTTTTATTAAAAAAAATTAAAAAATAAAAAAGGGCAAAATTATTTGCATATGCAGTACAATCTACTAGTCCTATGCAGCTTTTTTAAAAAAGAAAAAGGGGTAAGAATAAAATGGCAGTTTCCAACAGGGGTGGAGCCACAAGTGTGCCTGGTGGGGCACATCCCCTTCCATTCCCAAAAAAAATTTAGCTTTACTCTAAAAAATAAATAGATAAAATCTGTGTGCACAGCAACTCTAAAAAATAAATAGATAAAATCCGTGTCCACAGCAACTCTAAAAAACAGCTACACAGTCAGACATTCATCACGGCTGACAGCATACCCTAGTAACACTAGCCCCCAAAAATGAAAAGAACCTAACCTCTGCAATAGGGCCTAGGCTTTGAAATAGACAAAAACATGACCATTTAAGCTGTGTTACCAGATCAAAATAATAAGCTTCACCAATAGTTTGGATCGAAGCATGATAAAGAAATTTTAAAATACTTCCATTAACATCCTTGTACTGACAATACAATGCATCAACAACATCCCAATACTGCTCCCACCCTAGATAGATTTAATAGGATAAGATTTACAAAACCTCCCTACTCCAGTGACTAATAGCAAAAAAGGGTTATGTTCAACTTTCCCTTGATCCAAACACAACCACCACCGACTTCTTCATAGTAAATATGAGCAACTAAGATTATAATAAGCCATATAATTTAGTCCAAAATGTCCACAATCTTACAAAATGTGAATTTGTGACTAGTAGAAATATATTTGGTAAGCATTATGATAAACTTAAAATTAATATGAGCATACCTGTCAAGTCCAAACCGTACAAGGCAAGAGGTAGCATCATTTCTGTTGCAATATTTACAGCCCTTGGCAATTCGGCATGGCAAATCAATTGAATCAGCAAGGACCTGAAAGTAAGGATGATAAAACATGTTCACATGCCCTTCGGAAGCATAATATTTATAAAGTAAAAATTTCATTTAAAAGAGAATTATAATTTTATAAACTTTAATAAACAGACTTTTACATCACACAAGAGAGGTCAACAATGTACAGCAAATAGCATGGTACATTAATCATACACAGGACATGATAGCATTACAGATTAAAGATTTCACATCATATATTATATAGAAGTCACCTATGGTGCAGAAAGTTACAGTGATCAACTGACCATACACAGAGCATAATGGCAGTATAATTTAAAGACTTCCACATCATAGATATGTAGAGGTCAGCAATTGTGCAGAGTGTAGCATGTTACAGTGGACCATACATAGAGCTTAATGGCAGTATTGGTTAAAGGAGGTCCACATCATACACTAAATACAGGTCAGCAATAGTGCAACAACTCAGCAAGTAGCAAATTACAGTAACCAAAAGAACCAGAACTCAACTCCATACGCCATAAAATGTCGATAAAGAAAATATGTACTCAGACAAAGAATTCCAGGAGTCTAACAATTAACCCAGATAAACAACACAAATCTTTCAGACAAGAATGTACGGCTCACAGGGGTGAAGCAGTTAAGAAGCTTGTGTGATTTATTCAAAAAGCCCAGCCTCGGTATTGAGAGATAAACTCACATGAAGATACACTTAAACTTAAGTTGGCAGGTATACTGACTCATGACTGCAGGCTATTCCCTGTACCCACTGAGCCTAGAGCCTAGAGCCCACAGCACAAAAGTCACCACATGATCAAGACAAAAATGATGAAAAAGGTAGTAACATGCTCACAGCTGTCCCGGTGCCAACTTTCTATAATCTACATCAAACAGTACAAGTAACAATGTTAATTTGACAGCAATTGACATACTTTAAATAGCAAAGCACGATGTTTGCATAGGCCAATAGATAAGCTACCAACAGGAAGCACAACAGACCCCAGACAATCCTTGAGACCATTACTGAACTCCTCCCAGATGGGAACCAATTCCTCCTCTCTGGTTGAAGCTGCTCCCCTAATGTAAGATCAAAAATTTGTCAGAACGAGTGGGCTTCCATAAATTTGGACATAGTACACAAAGGGACACAATAACAACTCACCCCATGCGGCTGCACACCAACTTTGCCATCTGATCAACAACTTCATCAGAGGTCATGCAATTACAGGATATATCAAGAGCCCGGTTCAGCAAATCCTTCAATGTGGAATCACTGCGCCGATCAATCAAAACTACCTCAAGTGAAGATTCATTTACAGAAGTTACGGACTTCAGTGATTCAATAGAAGGAATGCGACCATTCTCTTGTAAATCAGCACACACTGTCCAAACATAAGGATCCATCCCATGTATGAGATAAAATCCATCAGGAATTTGATCAGAGTATGAGAGGCAGCCATTTACCTGATAACAAATCACATCTGGTGAGTATTCGGATAAGTTTATAAATCCTTCTTGCAATAATTAGTGGCAATGGTTTTAACAAAAGTACAAAATTTTCAATTTGATGAGTAAAAAAGAATCTCTGATTATGCAATAACAGATAATTCAAAAGCTATGACCCACACAATCCACAAAGTGGTGTTTTCTTCTTACAAATAATTAAGTAGAGAATGAAATTATAAGGTGCACAATAGACATAAAGGCTCAACAATTGATAAACATACAAAAATATGTCCATATATACTTCCTCCGTTACAGGTTATGTGCAACGATTAGACATTTTCCCTCTCTGCTTTATGTCAAATCGTTGCACATAACCTGTAACGGAGGTAGTATATTTAAAGTGACAATCTTAACATATACCAATTGACAGCTACAAATGCAAACTACAATGCTTAACAGGCTACAATGGCCTTTTTATTTTCAGAAGGTGCAGTAGCACCACCTTAAGTCAACCTATGGGTCACCAAGTACCACATAATATTCCAGTGGTTTTACTCATGAAAAACAATTGATATTACAGTAGAGATTTGCATGTAACCAATGATGGCATGTCTCATTAATTACCAACACTCCCAAATAACAAACTCAAATCAACAACTATTTTGTAATCAATCAAAGAAGCTGCCTAGTACACACCTTAATCTGCTTCAACCACAACAGAATTAAATGTCATTATCTAGCACCTTCATTTTCACCCATAGTACACAAAACCAACACATGACTTGAATAGGCAGCTGCTGCTCTTCAGCCAAATGAAAGCCTAAAAGACTAGAAAGCACAAGGACTATCTGTCATGTCCTTTCTTATTGGGTAACAAGAATAGGGACTTAAAAGATCTATAATGTGGGGTTAAACCATGAGAGATTCGTCCAAAATCCAAAGAAAGGCTTCCTCAACTCCTCAAGAAATGAGGAAAGCCTATTTTATCTATGACTCTATGAGATACATTCAGTAAACATATCCAAGGGCAAAATGGGAAAAACACAAATTTATATTCTATATATTGTACTAACTCCGTTTCTATATTATCTTAACACTTTCCATTTTGGTCTATTTCTAAAAGTTCTCAAACACTTCCACTTTATTCCATGTTTGCCAAACCCTTTTTACTACATTATTTCTCATACCCCCACCATTTTTCACTATTTACTCACTCTTTCTCACTCTATGCATTTTCTCGAGTCTCCCATTATGTTACATGCTCTCTCTTACTTTAACCATCTTTTTCTTAATGTGATAAATATTGTATACAGTAATATGCATATTGTATATAGTATAATAAGCATTGTTTAAGTCAATAAGCACATTGTACAATACTGATAAATGCATTGAGATCCATGTCAATCTAATGGCAATGATATTTTTCCTTTTCATATGTTGATCAAAAAGTTTGCCTATAGAGATATTTATCTCTGATATGTAGTTTACATTTATTCATTTGGTGTGAAAAGCTAAAATCGAATGCTTGTATCTTTTTATTCATTACCTATGACACAAAATGGTACAAATTGAAACCTTTATATTAATAAGACATTTACAAGCCTTACTAAAACCTAAAATGAACGCTTAATGGCCAAAGGAGATACCAGAAAAGAGATAAACCATATTGACAACCACAACTCATTAAAGTCCTAGACTCCTAGTCCATTTAGTTTGGATAATATGAGAAAAAGCAGAAAATTATGTTTCAATAGAGAATAAGCCGCCCATATAAGACTCAAGAGCTAATTTCTTAAGGAATGCTTTCACCGAATGTAAATTATCCATGTTTATCAACAGCATAAAGGAAGCTATGACGATATTATAGTGTACTAAAGTTTTAGTAGGCCGCCAAACAACCTCTGAGAACGGTTGAAAAGGGAGACTAGAAGAAATAATGCGAAGTGGGGTAAGTAGGAGGAAAGGGATAATAAAATGTTAAGGGAAGTTTGATTATCATGGAAATCATGCACTTATTTAGATTCAGCCGAATAAGGCAAGTGATGCACTTATTTAAATCACGAGAAGTACTATGATTGTTTTTCTCTTCACCTTTAAGATAATTTTTTCTTGATTGTGCTTTTTCCTTGGTTTTAAAGGGTGTAGGGCGCTAAAGTCCTTCAAGCTAAGATGCAAGGCAAGAGGCAAAGGCGTACACCATTGAGTCACACTTTATTCATTTAAAAAATATATATTAATTTCTTTTAAATAAGTCTAAAAAAAGAATTCTAAGAAAAGGTGAAAGGGTTATGTGATCAATAGATAGGGTTTGTAATAAACAAACCTAAGAAGGGGCAATATGGATAGTCTAGTATTATTAGGTTAATAATCTGCTGGGAATTAGATGAACCAAGACAGACATTGCTACAGTAATAGCAATTAGAGGAAGGCAGAGGATAGTTTATATTGAACTGATCAGAGTAACCACTCAATACAACCCTTTCTATCGAGAGGAAAGGAGCTCTCCACTAAGCAAAAGCTTAACAGTATAATTCCCATAATTATTACATCAGAGGTGCCTCACTTAAATACAATTAGTGTCCATCACATCAGGCTAACCGAATTAGATTCCCTTCTAGCTTCTCATAACAAACTCCTCTAACAGAACGTGACACATCGGCATTAATTTAACTTGCTGAATTTGCTACTCTTGCCTTGCTTCCTTCTTGCATAGGTAAATACCACTGGAGGCCTTGGTGTATTCCTTGCATAATCAGTAGTTTATTATAAATAGAGAGGAGAGGAAGGAAAGGGTAAGCAGAATTTGGAATGAATAATTTAGGAGAATTGTAACCCTAAGTCACTATTAGGAGAATTTGCAATCTAAAGTTGTTACTTCCTTCATCCTTAATTTTTTGCCCCAAAGAGGTGAAGTTATTTTTTTAAAATTTTTGGTTGAAAATAGTTGTGTGGAAACACTTTAAGAGATAGAATCAGAAATGAGGTTATTCGCAAGAAAGTAGGTGTGGCGGGCATTGTAGATAAATTAAGGGAAAATCGTCTGCGTTGGTTTGGACATGTAAGACGGAGACCCGAGGGTGCACCGGTGCGAAGAGTGGAAGAGTGGGACCATGGAGGGATTAAACGAGGAAGAGGGAGACCAAAGATGACTTGGTTGGAAGGAGTGAGGAAGGATATGAAGTGCATGGATTTACGTGAGGATGAAGTTTTGGATCGTAAGGGATGGAGGAGAAAGATTTATGTTGATGACTACACGGAATAATCAAATTTGGTTCATGTTAGCCGACCCCACTTTTGGGATTAAGGCTTTGATTGATTGATTGATTGATTGATTGGTTGAAAATAGTTGATGAGAGAGAAAAGTGGTGGGTTAATGTAGTGGTTGTGAGAATAAAAGGGGGGAAGTGTTAATGTAGCGTTGTTATGCATTTACAAATGCATAACAAATATAAAAATATTAAAAAGTACATGGAAGAGAGAGAAAGGTAAGTGGGACCACTTTCAAATATACTACTCAAAGTTTATATAATAACCATTAGTTATTAAGTGATACTATGTATGCACTTAGTACCACTGAATGCATACATAGTACCACTAAATGCATACATAGTACTACTGAATGCATACATAGTACCACTGAAATATTCAATGGTACTATTTGATCACCCAATGATATTATTGATCATTCAATGGTACTACTCTAAAATCAAAATATACATTACGTGCAATTACACTCTTACCCCTCGTTATGCATTAGTTCTTGCATAACGGGACTCCTTTTAAACAAGCTCAATAAAAGGTGTGGTCCCTACAACCAAAATTAGTATGGAGCAATCTCAAAGGAATGGAATAAAAGGAATATGGGGCAAATATTAAGGAATTGAAGGAGAAGTTTGTAAAAAGCTCTAACCTTTTTAATCAAAGAATCAATATTTCTCTTTAAATTTCTGTTATTTTGCGAAAGTTGGCAATAGTTTCAATCTATTACAAATGGTATCAGTCAGAGCAATTGTGCTATACCGCACGCCTAAAACAGCCGCCTCCCGATCATTAAAAAAAATGAAAGATTTCGAGGAGTCAATTAAAAGGGTTGTGGTGATAGCGAATTAGCGATCACCCAAGTAATGAGGAGGATCGAGGTGAAGCTTAGCATTCTTGTAATAGATTAGATTAGCCAGCTTTCTTACTTGTGCCTTGCCCTTAGGCACACCTAAGACGCACTTTTAAAACTAAATTGTTTTCTATCTTACTTAAAATCTCTGCTGAATACATTTGTTGTTTGGAGGAAATTTACCAAATTACGCTTCCTTTTTCCAATTTGTACCTTAATGATATAGTTATCATGTTTTATTTAGTGCAAAATGTGCTCTAGAAAATGATTTTATAGAATTTTGGCACTTTAGGGGAGCCAATGGCGTTTTGCCCTTGCACTTGGATCCTTTGTGCCACAATTGCGTGCCTTAAACTAAGGCATTTGGGAGTTTAAAAGGGCAATCACTTGACTATCTTCCCTAGTTTTTGAGCTTATCAACTTGTTCCTCAATTTCACCTTCAAATACGGAGTATCCAATTCATAACATAAAATGAACATAAACAACTTTATCTTATGTGCCTAAAAAATCGGGTAAAAAAAAAGACCTACTTTCTACTAATTCTACTATTATAATGGTATTCATTGCTTATGTGGCTCATACTCGGGTACTCACGTCTTAACACAAATATGTGTCCAATTGTCCAGATATTTTGTGAAAATTTACCATGACTTTCAACTAAAATAAAGTGTCTATCAGTCTAAGTGTCCTACCCACATCCAAGGATCCGACATGAGGTGAAATGAAGAGTGCGAGTAACATAGTTCATTGTTATAAGATCACTGAAGGGAAGGATTATAGGAGATAATGGAATAAAGAGTCTCCGTGTATGTGAAACCCTAACCCTTGACTCATATTGCACTCAATATCCAAAACTACATGAGTCCGGCAAGGAAGCCACAAAGAATATAAATTGGAAAATATTTTCTAGAAAGTAACTTTGTAACAGAGACATCGAGAAAGATAATGGCTTTCATAGACCAATTGAGCCAACAACATATTGGGACTTCCACTTATTGGAGGCATCAAACCTAAGAAAATTGCAAATGCTTATGGGGTCTACCAGAAGAAGCGTGATAACTGATAATGGAGCTTAACTACACAATTAGGTTGAAGTTCTGCAGTTGTCTATCCGTGTCAACTTATCAATTCTCTGTCAAACTAAAACCAGTAAAAAAAAATACAAGACCTAAGAGGAACACAATCACCCAATGCCGCATTTTATGAACTCGAGAACACAGCGTAAAGCAATCAGTTTGTCACCTAAGTTACCAATTCTCACCCAACCAACATAAATCACAACAATGGCTCCAAATTAGCCGCATTTCTAGCTACAAGCTTACAACAATGCAATCAAAATTCAACAATACAACCAAACGGAGGAAAATAAATTGCAGAAAGTAAAAGAATTACCCAAAATCGATGAGAAATGGACTCGGCGGATTCGGAGGAAGACAACCGAGACGAAGATTCATCCGGCATCGGATCCAAGAAATTAGGATCATCAGCACAAGCAGCTTCCGAAGAAAGTCTCAAAGCCAAAGCCAATTGCAGCTGATAACTCTCCTCCGTCTGCTGCGCCCAACTCTTCGACGACGAAGACTCTCCGCCACCACCGCCGCCGCCAACACCGTCAATCGCCGCCCTCTTCCTCGAACCTCTCTCCTCCTGCAAGTAGCTAAAACCATCGAGATCGCTCGCCGGTAACGAGATCGATGGCACATAATGATCCGACAATGAACTCTCCCCAAAACTACTCCCACTGCTCTGTCTCTGCAACCCGATCGACGCCGAAAACACGTTTCTCTCTCCTCCGACGCCGGAATACTTCGACGCCGCCGTAGCCGGCGGTGGCGGCGTTGAATGATCGTCTACTTGACTTAGAAGTGTGTAATTTGATCTTCTACCAGGCATTTCCATGGAAAATTCAATCAACAAGCTTCAAATAATTTCAATTAATCAATCAATTTCAGCTGAATTAAAACCCTAGAAAATTGAGCAAAGAAACCCTAGAAAACCGCCATTTTTGTCAAAATCTCATTGATTTTTCCCCTGAATTTTTGTCTTTCTCTCTCTAAGTTACTTACTTTCTCTTTCTAAATAACAGTGTTATCATAAGCATAGCTGCCTTCTTTTTCTTTCCTATTGTCGGGAAAGAGGAGAGAGAAGATTCGGTGGCGTAATCGTAAATTCGTAGTAATTCCGAAAATGAAAAAAATGAAATGTATTTTTTTAATTTAATTATTCTTAAAATAAAATTATTATTTTAAGTTTTACCTTTGGTGATGGTGGGGACCATATTTTATCGGTTGTGCGCCGCAAATCAGTCTCCATTCTCTGCATTTGAAAGTTGAAACCAAATTTTAGATTTTTTTATTTTTATAAAAATCAAAAATAAAAATTAAAAAAAAATGAGAAGAGCTTTTCCTATTTAAAAGGACCTTGACCAAATACAAATTCTCTCTCCCCCTTTCCTTGCATGTTAGGGATGATTTTTAATTTATTGCAAATTTTTTCTTATTTTTTCAACCATTTTTTTTCCTTTTCAGGTATGCTTTTGAACTAGTACTACTAATTTATTTACTAGTGGGGGCAATTTCTTTGATGTTATCTTAAAGTCACTTCGTCTATTAATATGATTATATAGTGGTTTTAAATTAAAACTATATAGATTTGAATTGTCATTTTCGGTGGATTTATGACTACAATCAATCAGATTGTTCTTATTGGAAACAATATATAACTTTTTCAGTTAAATTTTTCTTGGACAAGAAATTTCTCGAAAGTGTGTTGTTGTATAAGGTAAAAACACTCAGCCAAGTAAACCAATCAGAGGCCATCAAGTGGTCCAACCAACAACTGACACATTGATTAAATCTTAGCCACCAAAGGCCAATAAGAGTTGACATGTGTCATTTAAAAGATACATGAATAATTAAAGGCTCAAAAGCTCACGAAAGTTATATAACCTTGTGAAACAATACACCCTGAAAGACATGTCACGCACAAATAGAGCAGCTCAATTAGGGTGTACCTTTTTAGGTCGTAAAACTCTCGTAGCATGCTCTCATAAACAATACATATATATACCCCCAATTACTTATTGATGGAACATGTTACATTCATTGCCAAAGAGCTTTCACTTCTCTCTATTTTTTTTCTCTCTAATATTTACTTCTCCCGTCAATAAATTGAACGCCAAAGGCAAATATTATGATACCAATTTTTTTTTTTTTTTACTTTGATTCTCACATGCATTGCTGCATTTCAAGATCGTAGTCACCCAAGAGATAAAAAAAAAAAATTTAAAAAAAAAAAACCTAGAAAAGTTGAGACTACATTGTAATTCTTTTTTTTGAGAAAATATTATTTGTAAAAAATATGACATTTTGGTCGGTCTTCCATGTATAGGATACCTTTATAATATTAATAATAATAAACTAATATCACCTTTAACATGTTAAGTGTGACACGTGTCACTATTCGATTGATTAGGCTTTATTATTTTAATGTTTTACTATTTCAACTAACCCATTAACCTTTGATTAACTCTGTTTAACTCATTGTAAATCCATGGAATGCAAATAATTTCGATTTGCATATTGAGAAATTGCTTGATATAAGGTTTTGTGGTTATTTTTATCCTTAAGAGTCGATTCAAGGTCAAATGGCAAAGAATTAATTGAAAAACTTCGAGTTGTGTGCCTGATTTGCAAGAGGGAAAATTGATCGGTTAAGGTTTCAAAGGGTAATTTATTCTGTAAGGATCAAATTTTAAGGTTAATTTTGAAAAAAACAGAAAAAAAAAAAACTAAAAACTTATCAGTAGTTTGTATGTGTGCCTCGATTTGTGTGATATGGATTGATATCGGTTAAATAATAGGATTAATAGATTATTTAAAACTAAATTCAATTTTCTAATAAATTCAATTCTAAAAAATATAGATATAAAGTCAGTCAATCAAATAGTTAGATATATGTGCCCAATTTTTCCCGACGAACGGGTTACAATGGTTACAACCTATTTAGAACGCATACACCCACAAGAGTGGTGTTATTTTCAAATAATAAAAAAAGTCGTCTTATTTATGGGAGACCAACCAAATATCGTATAATTATATATGATGATTTTATTATTTCATTATCACGATCACCTTCTAGTGTTAGATGATAAGATTAGTATTTGAGAATTACGCCTTATAAGATAATTATGGAAAACATGTTATGTTACAATCCCTTTAATATTAATGTTTAATACAATAATCACAATAGTTAGTCATTTTATTAAGCATTAGCATCAACAAACATAGCAATAATTAGTTTGAAGTTAATTAACAATTATATGCAATTCTATATAAATTGCAAATAACTGCATGTCATAAAAGAACCTAGTTAAGGCTGTGAAATTGGGTCATGCTCATGGCCCAATTTCGTACCTTCATACCTAAATCATAGATTATTCAAGACCTATATATAGAGTGAACGATCTCTATACTTATTAAAGAGGTGTAGCCTTAATGAATTATGTGAAGGAGTAATGTCCTTCGATAAAGTGCATTATTCCAATATATGGTTCAGATTAATGATAGTGTTAATTATTCAGTGAAATTAAGTGATCGAAATGCCTACCCAGATGTCACTTTAATGTCTTTTTGGAATTCTTAATATAAAATTCTCCCCAACATAGCTAATATATATAATTTAGAAAAAAAATGGTTTTTATAATCCTAACTTTGACCAGTTCGATATAAATACTCCCAACTTTAGAGGGTATTCACTTTTATTGGATCCAAGTGGCCGACAACATGTAAATATAAGTTATCAGTATTTATTGGCTTATTAGACACAAGTTAGCATGCAATTGGTCAAACTATAAAAAAAATTAAAACAAAAAGGAAAACATTTTTTTTTTTTAAAAAAAAAGAACCAAGCCTAAACACGACCTCCAGCAGCACACCCCACCCATGAAATGGCGACCCCCCATTCCCCACCTCCGGAAATGCCCCCATTGCCATCTCATCCGTTTCCCTCACCCCTGAACATTGCCTCTCTCCCCTTCCCAAGCCTAAAATCCTACCCCCTCCCTTTCCCTGGCCACGAAACCCCAAAGAAGGTGGTGCCGGAGCTTGGGAAAGGGAGGGAATGAATACAGTTTCGAGACTACGGATGTAACACTTCAGGTGAACATGAGCCCACTAGTATATATTGTCATCTCTGAGCCCTAGCCCGCAAGGATTTGATTTGGTACAGGACAAAATGCATACCCAAAAGGTCTCTACTAGGTTGAGGTATGAACCCCATATATGTTGGGTTTTACGATGCGTGAGCACCGTGTGGAACCAAAACCCGCCCGAACTGCATGTATAATTAATGTAACTAAACAAATATACAATTAATAAAGCAATAAACACATGAGAGAAAGAGAGAGAGAGAGATGAGGGCAAAGACCGCCTTATCCTTAACGTGTGCTTCACATGAACACGAGCACAATCTCTCAAAAAGCTCTAGACACGCACATGTGAATCCTCCTACTTTGCACACCCACACGTCCGAACAACGCTCCTATCTCCCAGCTTAGATGAGACTAAACTAAAAAGGGGGTTCACGAAATTAAAGGTTTTCTCACGCTTTTGGGAGATGCCTTTTTAAGTTCTACTCAAAGTGTAAATTTCCTAACTCCCAAAATTGGTATTTATAGGCAAAGCATTCCCAAAAACCTCAATCATCTTTCCCTGTGGGTGAATTGATAAAGTGAGAAAATAAGCAATTGATTTATTCCAAATTAAATTAAATAATCAAACAATAAGTGTCAATATAAGGCAGAGAGTAGGTGAGGACCACAAGAGGAGGACCACAACTCCCCTTGCTCCCCAATTAATCACTCCCACCAGCTAGCCCCAATAGGGAATCTCCAGTTGGCTTGTATGTTGGGTTTCGATGAGTCTAACTCACCGCGAAAATAAAACCCGAGCCCAAGGAAAAAAGTCACAGTTAATATAACCAAAATGCATAAATAACAAGATTAGAGAAAAGACTAAATTACCCTTGTAGCGTGCTTCGCTCGACCAACGGAGCTCTTATTTGAGAAAGATAAGCCTCACAAGCGCAACGGCCTCCGATGATATCCACCCACAACGTGACCTCGACTGGTCTATTACTTGAGGTTAGCCAAGTCAGACCAAAATACTACTCGAGTAATTAATGAGCTTAAAGGTTTTCTCTCATATGCCTTTTTGAGCTCTTACTCAAGTGAGTTTCCCCAATTCCCAAGTGAGTTTTCCCAATTCCCAAGTGGGATATTTATAGGGAAACTCAAGTGAGAAATCCACTCTCCCATCAATGTGGGAGATTTGGTAAAATCAATTTTTCTTTTTTATTTTGAAATCAAAAATAAAAGAAAACAACCAACAACTAATTAATCAACAAGTGGGAATCATAGAAAGAGAGTTTAGGTGAGGACCACGAGGGGAGGGGACCATTTCTTCCTCCCCAAGCTTCCCCTTAGCTGTCCAACACTTTCCACATGGCCACACTCCCCGCGCGCCACGTGGCAGCTGCCTTGGGCACCTAAGGCGCGCCCAGCTGGCGGCCTTGGATGGGCCTGCCGTGGCTGCTTGGTGCGGAAATGCGCGTTGCCTCGGCCCAACAAGCCACACACATATGCAGACTGCTGGTCGAGGCTTGCTGCTGCGCTTATGCTAGCACACGCATCCCACCACGCCAAGCTTGCTAGTTGGCTGCTGTTGGGTGCTTAGTGCTTGGCGCGCCAGCAATGCTAGCCTAGCACACCTGCCCGCACATGCGCGCAGCAAGCCACGCACGCATATGTGGGCTACTATTGCTTTGTGCGCGGCTGGTGCGTGCTAGCCATGTGAACCTAGCACCATTGCCTAGGTACGGTGCACATGCTAGCACCATTTCCCCCTAGCACCCGGTTTGCTCAGGTCATTCCGATGCTAGGGGTAGTTTGGTAATTGTCGATTAATTAGTTTGATTTTACCATCTCGTCTTTTATCAATTTGATTCGACTTGCGACGCTCAGTTTCGACGCTCCTAGCTCGATTTCCGATGTCTAAATATTTAATACTCGAGTGACTCATTAATTCCTTCCGAATTAATTCGTCGTGTCGGATCGTTAGTTTCTTGGGTGTGTCCCGAAGGGTTAAGTCAAGGTTAAGCTGTAATATTAATTATACATTAATGTTACTGATCGGAAGCGGCCTCCACCTAGGCATTCCGTTCACTTGACCTTACTGAATAATTAGCTTTCTAATAACTCCGAACCCTCTATCGGAATAATACACTTGTTCGAAGGACACCACTCCTTTCAGTATAATACCCCAAATTTTTTAGTTTAATTAACAATTTTTCTAATATAAATTTTTAAATTTATAATTGTTTTCAAATTTATATGTATAGTTATAAATTTTATAATAATTATTTTTATTTTTGGATTTTTATATAAAAATAAAATAAAATTGACTTTGGAAAATTTCCAGAAACCGATTTTGAATTAAAAAAAAAAAAAGAAAAGAAAAGAATGAGAAACCGATTTTCTAGAATTGGTGTTATCGAATAAAAAAATAAATAAATTTTATTTGAAATCGGCTCTTATCTTGTAGATCTTCTGGATAAATCTACCTTCATAATATTAAGTTTATAAATGCCCAATCTCATGCACCCAAATTTCCATGAGAATATATTAGCTCCAAGAAGCTTTCTTTTCCCTCAAACCTATTCTTCTTTAGTTTGTGTCATCTGCTAAAACACCAACTATAATTGATTGAGTATAGTGGTAAGCCATGGTTCTTCTTCACCTTCATCCTTCTTGATAATAATTGTTAGCCAACCAACTACGAACTATGCCTTCGTTCCTTGACCTTGAGTTATATTTCTATGGCAAGTTGAAGGAGCATAAATTTTATTATTTATTTATTTTTTTAAAAAGGGGGGTTTTTGTTTGATCTTCCGTAAACTATAAGATGTTTCTTTCAATTACAGACAATGGTTAGGCGAGCAACAATGGTAGGAAAGATGAGTAGTTATTTTACAAAAAATAATTACTTACTTTCTTCTTACGTGCGTAGTGGTGCATTAGTAATAGACATCAAGTATTAATGATGTTACCTAACTAATTCGATTAGTATACTAAGGCTAACTTGGACTCATTTATTTGTAGACGGAGGAGAGGTGAACGTTTCGGAGGTTAATTACCATGAGATTTACGCACAATCAAGGTAATTTTCAATGTCCATCATCTTTAGAACCCCGTTAGGAAATTGTTTTGAAATATTATGTCCCGACTACATGCTTATGTAATTATATGTGATGAGTGTGTTATCATATGAAATGCTGAAATCATATTTTATACTAGTTTTCTATATTTTGTGTACTAGTATAATTATTTTTGAAAATTTGATTAATTGATATCGTATGAGTTTTTTTTTTTAATTAAAATCTTGGGAATTGAATGATTGATTATATGTAATTGATGGTCTCCAAGGCCTATTGGGAAACGAGTTGTAATTGTATGTCATGTAGAATGACTATGTTATAATAATACTGAAATTGAAATATTGCTACTTGGGATTATATTGATTTGTGCAATACTCCCTCCATTTTTAAATACTTGCTCCATTTCTCTGTGCGCGGAGTTTTAGGAGGAATTGGAGAAAGTAATAAAATATAGGGGTAGTGGGTTGGTGGAAGAATGAAAAAATGTAAAAACCAAAAGTAGTGGAGAGAATTGGAGGAGATAAAATATGAAATTAATAAAATGTGATTCATGGTAGGTCCACTAGGTGAGAGAAATTAATTAAATATTGTAAAAGCTTTCCAAATAAGAAAATGAAGCAAGTATTTAAAAACGGCCATAAATGAAAAGTGGAGCAAGTATTTAAAAACAGAGGGACTACTTGTGTGCAAAGTGATCGGATGATTTAATCTAATAAAATGTACAGTGAAATTATTTCTAAGAAGGAAAATGAAACCCAAAAAGGGTGAAGACCAAATTGTCCACTAGTAGTTATGGTTGCTACTAGATGGTTTAAATTATTGTATATTCTTGTTAGTCTCCCTCCTATTCAACGGGTATTAGTGAGGGGTGTGCATACTAGGGAGTAGGGAGTAGGGACATTCTGTTTTATTTTATGGCCAACACGCGACTCTTTGTAAAGTAGGTGGTGACAGGGACTAGTCCCGGCTTACTGGCGTTCTCATTCCCTTTCTTAACTAAAGTAATAAAATGGTATGTGACAATTTGATTTTGGTATAGTATTATAATGTCTATGAAACTATATTATGTATAAAATGTTTTCAAACTAACATTATTTATTTTACGGGATGGAGTTGGAATTACTCAGTTTATCTGATTTTGGAAGTTTTCTCTCTTTTCTTGTTTCTCATTAATTTTGCAGGTTGGTAAGAGACTAAGAGGGTACTCAGTTACGTGTGAAGAGACGTTAGAATAATTACATAGCTAAGACAATTTAGTTTATTTCCGAATTTATCTATTTCCTTTTAACTATTGCTTTTAAAATAATTTGCAATTTTGATGTAATGACTATTTCATTTTGCCACCACCTAGACCACTTAATTTATTAAATAGTATTTCGTTTTTCTTTGCATTTATTTTCTACAGAAAATAAGTGTAGTAGTAACACTCTCATGGTACAATGGTTGGGTTTTGAAAGTTAAAGGTTACTCTTATTATTCTAAAAAGACTCGAATTTTGGAGGTGTTACAAATTGGTATTCAGATCCAAGGTTTTTTTTTTCTCAAAATTTAGGGACTAAAATCTAATATATATATATATATATATATATATATATATATATATATATATATATATATATATATATATATATATATATATATATATATATATATATATATGTGTGTGTGTGTGTGTGTGTGTGTGTGTGTGTGTGTGTGTGTGTGTGTGTGTGTGTGTGTGTGTGTGTGTATATAGGGAAGGATCCGGTGAGAATAGGTTCATATATGAGAATTAATACTTATATGAGAACTGATATGTAATTTAGAATACGTGAGTAAAAATTTAGAACATGCGACTCAAATTTAATTTAGAACATATGACTAATAATTTATAACATATGAATAATAATTTTGAACATGTGTATGAGCAATAATTTAGAACATCTAATTCAAGAATTAGAACATGTGAGTAAAAATTTTAAAATTTTGCTTTATGAAATTTAGAACATATGATTAAAATTTAAAACATCTGATTTAAAATTTAGAACGTGTGAATAAAAAATTTAGAACACTTGGTATAAAATATAGAAAATGAGAGTAAAAATATTGAACATATATGTAAAAAATATAGAACATGCGAGTAAAAATTGGAACATATGCTTTTGAATTTAGAACATATAACTAAAAATCTTAGAACACAAGCACGTTTTAAAATTTAGAACATCCCTACCTTATAAAAAGTGGAAGTTGTTCTTATGAATAGTGCACGGACCTTTTTGCCCTTCAAAATGTTTATTTACCTTCTTACCCCTTTATAATCCCTACCCATTAATGAGTTTTGCGCTTTAATTTTTATCTCCTCAATCTTTATTCACCATCCCTGAGTAGAAGAAAACCCAGAGAAGATGAAGCACAACCCAAAAATAATAATTGACCAGTAATAAAGATGATGAATGTGAAAAAGCTTTTCATTAGGTCAATGGAGGCTATATTTTTAATTTATTGCACAACATTTTACGTTATCAATCTTTCATAGGAAGATTAAAATAGTACTCCGTACTTAAAAATAATTTGCAATAATTATTCCCATAAACAATAATTGTAACTCTTTTCAAATTCCGTGCATTCATTTCCTATTATCAATTCAATTCTAATTAAATTCTAATTAAAACCAAGCTCAAGAATTGCTAGAGTTTGTAACGTTTTTTTTTTTTTAGGAAACTAATAGTTCTTTTATAATTCCAACAATTTATATACTTGGCTTTCCTATTTCTCCTTCATCTTAATGTCTCCTTCACCTTTAAAAAAAAAAGGTTAGTATTGTTCAATGCATTATTTCACATGGCGACTAACAAGAATTTGAAGTAATAACTACCACCTTGGCAACCAAGCTACTGTACGTTTAGATTGCATCAACAACATCCCTAACTAGACTTCGGGTTCTAAAGTGGGCTATCAAAGCCATTTCCTTTTCCTAGACTCTACTAGAACAACTTAGCAACAACATGAATAAGTACACAGTGTTTCTTCATACAAGAACACTACCACATACAACATATTATGCTCAATGTTTGGTTGTAATTGTTGCTTTTGAACCTTTTGTTTGTAACATTTTCAAGGTTATGGTTTAAGAATATTATGCGTTAGGTTAGATGCTTTAGTTGTTCCAATAAACCTTAAAACTATGGCCTAAATTCGTAAGGCTTTATTTAAAAAAACACTTATTTTAAACACATAATGTAAAACAGTAATCGTCCACAACTAAAGTAATCGTTGTTCCACCCAAACACTGCCAAGTTTTAGCTACACTTGTGATAATTACGTACACATGTGATAAATGGATATTGTCATTCCTAAACACAAGCTAAAAAAAGCTAACTCGAAATGGCTAGTCATTCCGCGCGCAAAGCGCGTCTTAGAAGCAGCAGCAGCAGCACATAGCAGCCCGCATTTATTAGCGCGTTGGAAAGTAGTGGAATAAGTCATTTGAAAAGTAGTGGAATAAATGGGAAATACTTACTGCATTTATTAGTTGTGCATTTATTAGCGTGTAGGGAAAGTAGTGGAATAAGTCATTTGAAAAGTAGTTAAAATTTCGGAATAAGTCATTTGAAATTTATAACATCTAACTTAACTAATTTATGGTTTAGAACATGTGAGTACCAATTTAGAACATCTGATTTAATTTAGAACACCTGGAAAAAAGTTTAGAACATCATATTTAAAATTTAGAACATACGAGTAAAAATTTAGAACATAAAAAGTGTTCTCACATAAGAAAAATTCTCACGAGAGCCTCCCCCAATATATATATATATATATATATATATAAAGCATTTAAAAAAATTCAAACAAACTGTGCATCGCAGGGCTTCATCTAGTGAATTAAATTAAAGACTTAGGTTTAAACCTTGTTTATAAGTTTGTAAATTGATTTAAGCTTAGGAAAGCCGTGAGTGTGGGAATCACGATAAAGGATCTATGTGTTTTACAGTACTTTTATTAAGTACTTATGATGTAGTTATTTATTTTCTTTTATTAGACGATGGTACGATGATGTACACGTTCTATACCATATTTTACCCTCATTTTATAGCTATTTTCGTATGGTTTTTGAGCTCTACGGAGCTACTTCTTGCTAATATTCTCTTCTCTAGCGTGGCTTGGTCTATTTAATTGATTTTGTAGGCACATGAAGATTTTCGGATGATTTGGACTTGTTTTGGATAGCCATAAGAGCTTATTAAGATGGAGAGAATTTTACCCGTGTCCGCCCTGGAGGGCAACATTGCCCTGGCAGCCAGGGCGAAGAAGGAAATTAAGGAAGGAGAAGAGAAGAGCAAAGTAGTACATAGATGTATCTTACCCCCGTCGCCCTGGCAGGGCAAGGTTGCCCGGGCAGACCGGGCAAGTGAAGTTATCAACATTATAAGCTCCGAAAGTCATATTCTTTACTTGATGCTTCTCGCGCCCGACCGGGCGGCTTTGCCCGGTCTGACCAGGCACGGTTTCGCGAAGCCCGTTTCCTTATTTTTCGGGATTTCTTAATTAAGGGATATAAATACCCATTGTAAACCCTGATTAAATATACTTAGTTATTATATTCTAGCTTTTAAAACCTTCATTAGAACCCTAATATTCTCTCTAGATCTAGATTATTTGTACTTTCAAGTTTTGATCTTTGTTCATCAACAATTGGTACTTTTCTTCATTCAAGTATTTGGTATTCATCTTTACTTTCTCTTTTACTTTTAATTGCCTTTTAATCATGTTTTCTTCATTGAATATTGTTTTTCTTTTGTTAATATGTGTGAGCAGTTTCTTTATTCCAAGATTTAGCGGAACCCGAATATGATTAATGCATGATTTAATTCTTTAAATTCTCTAATAATAATTGTAATTGATATGCTTAATTGATTATGCTTATGCCAATACTAGATTAGGGATAATTGGTATTGTTATTAATCCTTTGTTTTAATCTCAACGGGAGTTGGGTTTTGACGGATTTGAATAAATCAATTAAGGGTTTGAAGTTCATCACGAGAGTAGTTGAATGGATTATTAGGAAGTTAGAGTAATGTGCTCAAGGTCTTTAACTTACATGATTCCACGGAAGTAGGCTTGATTGTGATTAGAGAAGCCATTGATAACTCGGGAGAGACCATTGGTATTATTCATGGATTACTTTTCCTCATTAACCAATTGAATTATGTGTTAGGGGTAGAACGACTATTGCATTAATTGTATTCGTGGTGATGCTTGATCTTGGATGTTTTTAGCATTGAATTGTCATACTGTTTAGATTTAATCGTTATAATTCGTTCTTTAGTTATTGATTCTCATTCATTTGATTTGGTTACTTGCTTAGTAATTGCTTGAGTCTATTTAATTAGTTGAACCATAGTCTCTTGGGATCCGACCCTTGCTTGCCCGTCTACATAGTAGTGGTCTGGTTAGGTTTATTTTTGTTAGGTACGCGACACGCCTATCATACGAGAACGTAAAACTGCAAGAAAGTCGAATGTTAGGAAGAGTACACATGTATTACCCAATTCTCCCTACATGATTCGTATGAAGTACAATGAAAACATTTGACATTATGTGCACCGTTTAAATCTCTGCATTAAACATTACCATTACAATGTACTTGAGGGCCAAACTGAGTACCTCACTCTGGAGAGACGATCTCAAATACTTTTACACACACTACTTTTGAGGGACCATTTTCTCAACTTAAGAAGAAGTTTGCTGACTTATAAATCAATGGTGAACCAAATGATAAATATCGTTATGGTGGAAGATGGATCCCTACTATGGAATACCTTGAGAAGGCAATGACGGAAGCCAAGTGGGACTTTGACTATAACCTGGATGATGACGACGAGGATGAGCCCCAGGAAAGTGAAGCTCAAGAGAGTCAAGAGGAATGGTGCGAATTCATCGAACCACCAAGGATATGACAAGAGACCACACCTTGGGGGTAATAATAATGGGAATAGTGGAAATGGTTAGCAGGGAGGCCGTAACAATAACAATCGATCAATAACCACCGGGGCCAGGGACAACAAAATCGGCAAGGGTCTGGTGATTGACCATGCCATAATTGTGACAAGAGTCATCCAAGACGCAATTGCAATGGAGATTTGCTTACTTTCTTTGAATGTGGGGAGGTTGTTCACAAGAAATTTGAGTGTCTAAAGAAGTAGAATGACTATAATCAGGCTCAGAATGCACAAGGTAACAATAATGGCAATAATGGAGGTGGTTATGGGAGGAACTCAAATTAAAACCATGGCTATTTCACCAAATGCCACTAAGTACTTACAAAATTCACCAAATGCCATCAAAGTTTTCAAAATTCACCAAATGCCACTGACAAACAATACAATGACACCTCGTGCCACTAATAGCATATGGACTTTAGTTTTCCGTTAATGCAATTCTTATTTCACCAAATGCCATTACTTTTTAAAATTAATACACAATAATTATTTATTTTAATGAATAAAAAAAAATACTTTTTTCGATTTTCGTGACGAATATTGTTCGGTTAAGGTTTTGGGGCTCATTTTGATCCCTTATGTTACAAATTAAACTCGAAATTGGCAAAAAAAAAAAACGTAAATACCCTGTTTTGCATTTTTTTCCGAAAAGAAAATTAAGATATCGACATTCAAAACGAGGCATATATGTTATTTTTTAGTCAATTCCGAGCTTAATTTGTTATCATAAAGGATCAAAATGACCCCCAAAACCTTACCCGATCAATTTTGATGGTTAAAAAATAACAAGCTAATCGAAATAATTTTCAACACACAAAACAGAGCATTTATGTTATTTTTTTTTGTCAATTCCGAGCTTAATTTGTATCCATAAAGGGTTAAAATGACCCCCAATACTATACCTGAACAATTTTTGCCACAAAAATGAAGAAAAAATATATCATTTTTATTAATTAAAATAAATAATTAAAATGAAGCAATCATATTATGACATGTGTCAAGATTTAAACTTAATGACTAACGGAGTTAACGGCCGTTAGTCATTAATGGCATTTGGTGAATTTTTTAAAAGCTCGATGGCATTTGGTGAATTTTGAAAACCTTGATGACATTTGGGGAATTTTGTAAGTACTCAGTGGCATTTGGTGAAATAGCCGTTAAAACCATCGTTTCAATAACAACAATTCTCAGGGACAAAATGGCAATGCTCAAGGAGGGAATGGCCGAAACAACAACAATGCTGGAGGAAGCCACCACAATGGAAATGGTATGGTAGGACCATTAATGGAAGAATCTATGTCATGAACTAGAGCAAGATTGACTCTATGCCAACATTGTGACGGGTACTTCTCTCGTGAACTCAAAACCTGCTTACTTACTTTTATATTTTGGGGCATCTCATTCTTTTGTAGCCACTTTTTTTGTGAATAAACATGCCTTAAAACCTTCATCTTTGTATCAAACCAACATAACAATTGCGTCTGGGGAGATAGTTCCTTGTAGATCCATATACCAAGACATTCCAGTTAACATTGCTGGAACCGAGTTGTTTGCAAACCTTATTCAGTTTGACTTGACTGACTTTGATGTGATATTAGGAATGGATTGGCTTATCAAGTACAAGACTAGAATAGAATGTCATACCCATAAGTTGTCTCTTATGGGGGCAAGGGGGAATATAATCTCTTACCGGGGAGTTGTGTCAAAACCACAGATCAGTATTGTGTCAGTCACGACCTTTCATTCTTATATTCGAAAGGGCTACCCTATTTATTTATGCCATGTGCAAGATGTGAGTGCAGAGGGGAAGTCCATAGATCACATTCTGATGGTGAGAGAGTTCCATCCAAGATGTGTTTCCATATGAAATTCCAGGGATGCCACCAATTATGGAGATGGATTTCAAATAAATTTAGTGACTAGGACTATTTCTAAGGCAACATATAGAATGGCACCAGCAAAGATGAAAGAGTTGAAGGTACAGTTGGAGAAGTTGTTGGAGAAGGGTTATATAAGGCCAAGTGTTTCACTATGGGGAGCATCGGTTTTGTTTGTGAGGAAGAAGGACAAAACCTTAAGGTTGTGTATTCGCTACCGAGAGTTGAATATAATGTCATTATAAAGAACAAATATCCATTGCCAAGGATCGAGGACTTGTTTGATCAGCTTAAAGGTGCTGGGATCTTTTCAAAGATTGACTTGAGGACGGAATACCATTAGTTGAGGATTGTTGAGGAAGATATATCAAAGACAACTTTTTGCACAAGATACAGACATTATAAGTTCACTGTTATGCCTTTTGGACTCACTAATGCGCCGGTAGCTTTTATGGACCTCATGAATAGAAATTTTCAGCCATATTTGGATAAGTTTGTGGTGGTGTTCATAGATGATATTTTGATGTACTCGAGATATAGAGAAGAGCACGAAGAATATCTAAGAAAAGTGTTGGAGATTATTAGTGAAAAGAAGTTGTATGCCAAATTTTCAAAATGTGAATTTTGGCCAGAGAAGGTGATGTGTCCAATTTATATAGTGTTTTACCCCCGTCCCTTGGTCATAATTAATAGTGTTTTTGGCTCTTTAGAGCCACTTTTATTACTAATTGGTGTTTTCTAGTGTTTTTGTAGTTTTGCTTGAATTTTGTAGGAAATTGCACATTCGGAGCGTTTTTCCGGTTTTTCATGGAGCAACTACGGACATTAGGAGAACACGACCATCTTTAAAGCCCAGGACCGGTTAGAGCCGGTGATTAAGGGCTCGGTGTGTGATACCGGGTAATTTGGACCAAGTATTCAAGACCCGAAGAGGAAATCCGGATTGGGCCGAAGAATCAAGCCCAATCGAAGTCCAAGCCTCGAGGAAGAGACCGGGCCCGATCGGGTAATCTTGCGCCCGATCGGGCGGGCGCATAGTCAGAGGCATAAGGAAAGGCGCGCCCGATCGGGTGAGCGTTAGCTCGATCGGGCGCGGCTGCCCAGGAGAAGCGTGAAGAAAAAGGCGGGCCCGATCGGGCGGCCCTTCTAGTTTAGTTTGAAAGGAGGATTTAAAATTAATGTTATTAATTCTTGTGCCATGTTTAGCTTATCTTTTAAACTTGAAATATGTATAACTGCTAGAGGACTAGCATCTGGATTTTCTTGTTGAAGGTCTAGAAGTGACCGGGTTTTCTCCATGCTTGAGAGCAGAAGTAAAAGGTATGGTTTGACAAGTACTTATAAGAATGTACAAGTCCAATTTTTATGGACCCCACACGAGGTAAGAATAGAAAGTAAGTTTCTATGTCTTAATTACAACTTATATAATATTTGCTATGTGGGGGTATCTTTATAGTTCAGGTTGTTATGCTAGTAAAGTGTTATTCACCCAAGTTGTTAGTTATATTACCCTAAAACTTTGACAGGTGTTGGGTTTTATTATCACAACGTGTGTGTGGGTGTTTTTTTTTTTTTAACTATGAAGTTTATCTGTAAAGTATGTTTCATATGGTAGGTGTGACCAATATGTAAATGTGTGTTTGTTGTATATGTTGAACTATGAGCTATATATGTATGTAAGTCTGTATGACCTTAATTTAACGGCTCATGTATGTGAAGTTTCACAAGTACAATTTATATCATGCATTAACCTAACCTTGGTTGATCATGTGGTTGCTTTTGTCTCTTAAGCTTTGGTCTAGCAGGTAGTTGAAGAGTGAATCAATTAAGGTAAGCATAATGATTAAAGCTAGCTTGAACTAGTTGAGTTTCGTCTTGTGTTTACTTTCTTATTTGAAAGGTTTAGATGGATTGTTTTCTTGGTATTCTAATAATGGTGGATAGGAATCCTGAACCATATGGATAGACCATCATAAATGTTACTTGAATTAGTTTTTAAGAGAAGAAGCATGTTAACTTGAAAGTAAGCTCTGTTGAGTTTTATGTGTTTAAGATTTATATGTCTTGCATTACCATGATATGTCCTTTAGTTGTAAGTGTCTTTCAAGGAAATTGAAAGGTATTGTGTTTACTTTGGAAGGAAGTTGAGGGTAAGATATTGTATTTTCAAAATATACGTGTAAGTTTGGTATTGACCCAATTTTATTACTTACCGGTGTTATGAGTTTTTCTGTTTTGCAGTAAGGTTGTGTAAGCTTCTTAGAATGATTGACTAATGATCACAGGTGATACAATCATATGAGACATCTCAAATGTATGAGGTGTATAATATTCATATATTATATTAATTTTTGTGGTTAATATGGTGAGTGGACTAGACAAGTCATGTGGGGGTCAAGTGTAAGTACCCAAACTACGTCATATATTTTTCATTCTTGGCATGTTGCTGTACTGATGTAATGCATGTGTGTGTTCATCATGATGAGCATTGATATTAATTAAATGCTAGTCTAATCATATGTTGTTGATTACACATGTATTGGTTGATTGAGATTGAAGGTCTTAATTTTTTATCTATTCCAAGATGAAAGTACAAGATGATGAGATGAGTGGTGTGATTCTGGATAGTAAGATCATTGAATTGGCCAAGGTATGTATTGAACTCATTCTCCCTGTGTAGAGAATTTAATATGGTGAATGTTTATCATGTTAACACTAGAGTTGTTGGATGTGGATTATCTTTGATGTTTGATTCAATATGCTAATGATTTGCAAGTTAATTGATTTAACATATTATTCTTAACATGATGTAGCTTTGCAAAAATAATTTTGTTGGTTCACTCAATTTGTCTAGGTAGCATTGTCCAATTGTTGTTGGAGTTGGAGCGATGATGCAGGGGACAAAGGTTAAGTAAACAACAAAAATTATGATTGCCCTGCCAGTGTATGTTTTACAGCAGGTTGATGGGTTGTACTCTGTTGGAGTTATTTGCAAAGCAAAAGTGTGACACACTATCCAGTAGGAAGCAAGGATCATTGATAGGGGGTGATAAGTGTCAAGAATATGAGTTATTGCGAAATGAACTCTAAAAGTTTGACCATTGTGGGGGTAAGTTGATCCTCATGCTCTCTATATTATTTTTCACAAGTGTCTTTGTGTGTGTTGTTAGGAACTACGAAGCTAGTGACAAAGTAAGACATGACTTGTGGAAATGGTTCTTTGGTGAGAGTATGTAAAAGCAGGAAGAACCAAGCAGTTCCTAACAAAAGGATGGAGCACAAGTAAGTGCTTGATCGTCTAAGGTAATGTGTTTAAAATCCCATGTGGTGTTTCATTCCAATGACGAAGTGTTAAATAATGAGTCTACGCTGTTGAGGTATCTGGTTCTGTATCCCTATAATTTTATGGTTCTAAGATGCCTTGCTGGACATGCTGTTTGATATTAACATCTAGAGTTTTAGTGCTCTTAATATGTCCATGGCCCAGGTTGGGTGGTCAGGTGAGACAACTTACATGGATGCACTAATGTGCTTTTAACTTTGAAATTTTATTCTGATTGAGTCTGGAGTCTAGTTTGGTCGACTCATTGTTATTTTACACAGTTGGTGTATGTTGAATCTTACTTTTTTGAGTGGTTATTGACCAGGTGATTCAGAGACAGGCTGAGTGTGGCTCTTAGTGTCATTTGTCCGGATATTCTTTGATTAGTGTAGGGAATATTTCAAGCATTATCCCTAGCTTGAACCCCAATGTGATCATACACTAAAGTACGATAGCGTCCAAAGGGAAAGAAGATAGAGCAAAAGAGTCGCCAACAAGTTTTAGAAACTTGTAAACCGTTCACGAGGTGAAGGTTACACCCCTTAACGATCCAGGAGATCGTCAACTCCAAAAGGTCTGGAACCATGACTGGTAGTTCGGGGATGAAGGTACAAATCCAACCTAAAAGAGATTGAACCTGCCCTAATAATAGGCCTCTACTTTATTCTGATCGTATTCATGTGCGCTTTTTGACTAACATGCAATCAATAGGTTTAACCCTAAACCTGTTTATCTATGTTGGTTGAATATTAATGCACAAATAAAACTATTATTGGCGATCACTTGAATTATAATAAAATTAACCCTAACAAGATTATCAAATATCTCATTAAGCGTGATTACAAGTACCAATTCCCTTTAAACATGCATAAAAGGTGTGATCAAGCAATAACAATAAATAAGCATCAAGCAACATAATAATCATGATAATAATAATAATCATAAAAATGTTCATGTTAAAGCATAATAATAATAAGATCCTAGGCGTGATACTAACAAGATTAATAACAAACCCTAGCATGTCACTAAGCAATAAAGATCATATATTTAGCCCTAACATGATACTAACAATCATAAATATTAGGAAGAATATAAAAGGCATCATACTTTTAATCATACTTGATATTAGCATTTTTTAGTTGTTACCCTAAACATGATACTAGGAAGATTAAAACACCCTAACATGACGCTAGGAATCATAATAACAACCTAAGCATGATTTCTATATCATAATATCAATAAAAACCATTAAAGCACTTACTTGGATGCCTCATACCTCTTTCTAATAACAAAATACACGCGTTAGTAACTTCAAGGAAAATAATAATTAAATAATTAAATTAAATAATTGAAATAAAGATTTGGGACCAAACCCTCAGAAATTAAAACCTTTCACGCCTAGGGCGAAGGCAACTTCAAACAATGCTAGGTGTTTCTTGGTCTTGTGAATGCGGAATTTTGTATAAAGGTTGGTTTAGAAAAGAGAGAAAAAGAATAAGCTTTAGCTTCGAGAGAGAAGAGAATTAGAGAACTCTTGAGAATAGATGATTGTAGATGGAGTTTTTAGGAGGCTATTTATAGAGAAAATCATCCAAAAAGATAGAAAAACAAATCAGAATTTTGACGTGAAAAAACGAAGTTAGCGCCAGGCGATAATGACTGGCGTTAGGCGCTTATCAAATTTTTTTACGCATTTTCTAAATTCAGATAAAATTTAACCGTACAGAGGGAAAAATCGTATTTTCCTTAAAAACACTATTTTATTCTGATTAAAACTCTAAAAAGTCAACAAAAGTCAATTTATCAATGCTAATTGAATTAGGAATGAAAAGAACCTTCTAGAAGAATCTAGAAGACTAAAACCATTCCTAATTGCATTAGGAATGATAAATCCATATTAGGCCCTCCTCTATATCATTGGGCCGCATATAAGGCTCAAACCGGGCCCAGTTAAGTAATTTGGCCATAACTTCCTCATTATTCATCGGAATTGGGCTTATAATATATCGTTGGAAAGATCTTTTCAAACCCCATCTAACTACATCATTATTGGACCCTTGCTATGATCCAAACAAACTGGATTGACTGTTTTCTTAAAATAGGTTTTCAAAAACAGAGAGAAGTGAAAAGAAATAAAAACTATCCGCAACATTAAACTTTCCACACTTTCACTTTATTCGATTATGATTTGACGTGAAAGGTAGTCATCACCGGGTTTGGTTTTGGGGAGACACAAATGGATGTCTACAATTAGGGACCGATAGTAATTCTTAAACGACTTAGAATCACTAGCCCAGGTACTCCTAGAATAGGACTGATAATGACGCCGATGTAGAGGTTGAGCATACTCTTAATACCTCTATCCTGGTAATCAAGAGTGAGGAGTGATGGTGGTCTTAAGTAACCTGGACTGTGAACTCTAAGACTGCTTGAGTAAGGAATGTGAGAGGTACCGAAGAGATAGGTTGAGCTTAGCTCTTAATGCCTCTAGCCTAGTGGCTCAAGAGTAGAGAGTTGTAGTGATCTTAAGTGATAAAAAACTATTAACCCATATACTACTTGAGCAGGGACCGATAGAGACACCGAAGAGTTGAGTGCATCTTACCCAAAAGCTCATTGAGATGTGGCTAGATGGTGCACTGGTGAGTGCATCTTGCCCGAAAGCTTGTTGAGCTTCAGCTAGATGGTGCACTATTGACTGATGGAGGTTGAACATAAATGTTCTTAATGTTTAGTTCCATTGAATGAATAGTCCTTGAATTTGTAAGGTGCATGTGAAGTTTCACGTGTTTGCATGAATAGTCATTAAATTTGCTGGGAATGCTGAGAACACCTACGTGGGTACTAGGTATGAAGAGTGGCGCTCTTCTAGGGAGGATTGGGCGTGATCCTTCTGAAGTACTCATGAGATCCCAAGTGTGGCCAAGATTTGCGGAATTGCTTAAGATCTAAAGTCAAGGTGTGTGTTTACAAGGTCCCTTTCTCGCTCCTAGAAATTAATTAAAATCTTAGGATAATCACCAGGGAAGTGTTGAAAACCTTGTGCACTAATGTGCTAGTTCAATTCTTCGGATACTAGCATTTAAGTACCGAGACTTTCATTTACTATTCATATTTCATGTTGTTGATCAGCCTGCATTAGTGGGGATTTGCTGGAAATGGTAATGTAATCGGATAGTTACAAGGCCTACGACCCTGTAGGCGTCGCTCGAAGTGCGCCTACGTTAAAAGCATGTGTGAATATGCTTGGCACTCATAGGAATTGGGAATTGACATAATACGATTAGGGACAAGGAAAGTAGGGAGCCGCCAACAAGTTTTTTAAGGAACTTGTAAACTGCTCACGGATAAAAAAAGGCAACCACGAATAAAGGGACAACGATAGGCAACAACGATTAACCCGTGAAGGTTACACCCCATTCATAATCCATGAGATTACTAACTCCATATGGTTCGGAACCACGAAAGAAGGATCGGGGATGATGGTACGAAGTGAGTCATGGAGTCACATTCGCCCGTATTGGCCTCTACTCGATTCTTATAGTGAAAAGTGATTCCTGCGATCTCAAAGGCATACAGACAAAGTATTCAATTTGCTCCAAAATATTATTATGTAAATTGGTTGAATATTAATGCAACACATTATTCTAAAATATCGTGATCACTTGATTAAACAACAAGATTAAAAAGGAACCTAAACCGGTTGTCCAAATTATCTTATTAGGCGTGATTTTCAATTACATATTCCCTTTAAACATGCAATATAGTGATCATAAAAATAATAGAATAACATCAATATTGGAAGCAATTCAACAATAATAGCGTTAGTCAAATTAAATAAAAAATAACCTAATCATGATACTAGCAATAAGAAAATAAAATAAGAGTAATTAAATTAATTAATTACTCACATTCCGCGCTGTAGGGAATAATTTCAAGCCTTTAAAAATCCCACTAGCCTGAACCCCACTGTGATCATACACTAAAGTACGGTGGCGTCCAAAAGGGAAGAAGATAGAGCAAAAGAGTCGCCAACAAGTTTTTAAGGAACTTGTAAACCGTTCACGAGGTGAAGGTTACACCCCTTAACGATCCAAGAGATCGTCAACTCCATAAGGTCATGAACCAAATAAGGGTTCGGGGTGATGGTACAAATCCAACCTAAAAGAGATTGAACCTGCCCTAATAATAGGCCTCTACTTTATTCTGCTCGTATTCATGTGCGCTTTCTGATTAACATACAATCAATAGGATAAACCCTAAACCTGTTTAATCTATGTTGGTTGAATTTAATGCACAAATAAACTATTATTGGCGATCACTTGAATTATAATCACAATTAACCCTAACAAGATTATTAATTATCTTATTAAGCGTGATTGCAAGTACAAATTCCCTTTAAACATGCAATAAAGGTGATCAAGCAATAACAATAAATAATGTATCAAGCAACATAATAAATAATCAACATCATGAATAGTAATAATATCAATCATAATTAATAATAATCATAATCATGTTAAAGCATAGCAAGATCCTAGGCATGATACTAACAAGATTAATAACAAATCCTTGCATGTCACTAAACAATAAAAATCAAATCTTTAACCCTAACATGATACTAACAATCATAAGTATTAGGAAGAAAATAAAAGGCATCGTACTTTTAATCATACTCGATTTTAAAGTTACCCTAGACATGATACTAGGAATCAAAATAACAATCTAAGCATGATTTCTACATCATAAATCAATTAAACCATTAAAGTACTTACTTGGATGCCTCGTACCTCTTTCTAATAACAAAATACACACGTTAGTAACTTCAAGGAAAATATAAAATCAACAATTTAAATTAAATAATTAAAAGAGAGATTTGGGACCAAACCCTCAAAAATTAAAACCTTTCACGTCTAGGGCGAAGGCAACTTCGAATATGGCTAGGTGTTTTTAGATCTTGTGAATGCGGAATTTTGTATTAAAAGCAAAGTTTAAAAGAATTCTAAAGAATGAATGTTATATGAGAATTGATGAATGAAAGATGAAGATGAAAGTTGGTAATTGGTGAATGAAGAGAGTTGATGAGAATTGATGAGAGTTGGTGAATGAAAACGGAGTTTTTGATACGATATTTATAGAGAAAATCATCCAAAAAAGATAATTTAACAAAACAGAGTCTGAAGATCGTAAAACAACATTGGCGCCAGCCCTGGCTAGTTGGCGCCAGCACCAGTGGCTAGCGCCAGGCGCCAATGGCTAGCGCCTAGCGCCAATCCTGGTTCCAGACGCCAAGGCCTGGGGTTGGACGCTAAACTGTTTTTCAACGCGTTTTCGAAAATCTGATAAATTTCCCGTACTGGAAGATAAAATAATATAATTCCATCGAAAATGCTATTTGATCTTGATTAAAACTCTGAAAAGTCCTAATTGAATTGAATGAAAAGAACCTTCTAGAATGTTCTAGAAGACTAAAACCATTCCTAATTGCATTAGGAATGATAAATTATATTAGGCCCTCCCCTAGATCATTGGGCCGTACATAAAGCTCGAACCGGACCCAGTTTAGTAAATTGGCCATAATTTCCTCAATATTCATCGGAATTGGGCTTATAATATATCGTTGGAAAGGTCTTTGCAAGCCCCATCCAACTACACCACTATTGGACCCATATCATGGACCAACCAAACTGGATTGGCTGTTTTCTTAAAATAAAGTTTTCAAAAACAGGGAGAAGAGAAAATAAATAAAACTTTCCGCAACACTAGACCTTTCCACACTTCGTTTCATTCGATTATGATTCGACGTGAAAGGCACTCATCACCGGGTTTGGTTTTGGGGAGACACAAATGGGTGTCTACAGAAGCCCCCACTTTGACTGAGTTTGGAGAAACGTGAGTTTCGAAAACAAAAGTCAAAGTATTGATAGGGACGGAGAATGATTCAGAACGTTCTGCGATCCTAAATCACTCTTATAACGCCGATACCTGCAAAACTAGCGTTAGTTAAACAGATAGAAGAGTAAAGAAACGCGTATCTTGCACCGTCGAGCACACGTCTCTGAAAGTAACCGATTTGCTGCTGTACTGTTGTTTTGATGACCTCCTGCAAGCTAGAGAATGCCATCCCGCTTGAAAACCGCTACGCCCGTAACCGCTTCCAAATTAGAAGATTGCTTCGCCCGAAACTATCCTCCCCACTATGATAACATTCTACGTCCAAGGGAACATCATCGAAGATTATTTCTCTCGAAACAATCTCCATCCACATTGATAATATTCCACGTCCAAGGGAATACTATCGAAAAATCATCCGCATTATGATCATCTTCCATGCCTAAGGGACTATGATCGAAGACAACTTCGCCCGAAATTACCTTCAGTTGTTCATGACAACTTTCCGCAAGCCAGGGAATGATGTCGAAGACATCTTCTCTTGAAGTCATCCTCATTTGATGCGATAATTTTCCTAAGGAGATTACCGAAGATCCACGCCTGTCGATCTTTAAAAGTTCGCCTGAACTTGCCTTTGCTATGCCTATACGTCGGCGCTCTTTTGCTTTGAACCTGTATGTCGGTGCCCTTTGCTCTTGAACCTATATGTCGGTGCCCTTTGCTAATGAGCCAATGCTTAGGCGCTTTAAGCTAAGTGAGACGATCCTTTCATCAGGTCGATCACTTTACGTAATCAAGCCGATTACTAAATCATGTCAAATTGCTTAGAGGGGCTGACTGGCGTACCAAGGAACCCAAAATATATTGCATAAGGCTAGCACAACCCCAACAGGTGGCTAACTGCTTTGGCGTCGCTGAAAATCCATCAGCGCCAGCCTAATGGCATTAGCGCCATGCGCTGGCGTTGGCGTCAGACGCCAAGCCCAGAAAGTGACGCCAATGCCTAGGGACTGGCTCCAGCACGGGAATCTCTTTAAATTCCCGTTTTCGTTCATTTCTTGGCTCTGTTTGTCGCGAACGCTGCTCGAAGAAATCGAAAGCTTCAATTGATCGTTGCTTACTCGTTTCTCAACCGAATTCGCTCAAATTTGTTTCAAATCAAAGCTCTTTTCATCTATATTCCCGATCTATATAAGTTTTCCTCAAACTCACACCGGTTTTTATGGATTCTTTGCATGTATATTCACGAATTTCATGAAAATTCGAAATTTATAATGCTCAATTTGCTTTGTTTATCAAGTTTTATGCCATGAAATTGCTTGATTATGTTTGTATATTGCCTTGGGAGTAATTTGAGACTTGTTTGGCTCAATTTGGTGAAGAAATGAGCAATCTGCCATTGTTGGACCTCTTAAGGTCGTGAAGAACAATGTGGATTGTTCTTGATATTTTTACTAGCAATTCTTGTTCAATTTGTCACAATAATCACTATAGGGTTGCAAGAAATTGTTTGATTGCTTGAAAAATGTCATCATGCTCAATTTGAATAATCACTATACGTACTCTGTTTTTGCGAACATAGTATCATGCGGCTAGGCGAACCTTAGATACTATAGAACCTTAATTTATGATGATTCTGCACAATATAGCATTGCTAGACAACGAGGCTCAGGTTCACGGTCCCGAAACACTAGACGGGAGCATGAGCCCGTGGAGGACGACACCACACCGTCCACTTCGCTTGGTCGGCTCCCGGAGTGGGATGAGCAGACTTTGTTCTTTGCCCCTGTCCACCACATTTCTAAGAGGGTGAGACGGGGAACCGAGCCCGGGAGGACACGGCATCACGGCTCTGGCTGCGATGGTCTAGGCGATTTGTACAGGATGCATATCGCCAGAGACCGCGAGACGGGACTCCTATGGGAGTCCTGCGGACTAGTTGCCCTGTTCGAGACCTCCGAGGCTATGGTCGCCTCTAGCGGGGGTCACCACGTAGTACGCGCTTTTGTGGAGTTCTTCTGGGATACCACCAACACCTTTCATTTTCCCTGGGGCGAGATGATGGTCACCCCTACAGACTTCAGTCTCATCACAGGACTGGAGTTCACTTCTGTGCCGCTGCCGTTCGACGGCGGGATCGACGTCTTTTCTCCAGAGGTCGAGGAGCTGTTGGGGCCGATTGCTGTTCGGGCCCGAGCTGAGGTCGAGACGACTCAGTTCAGTGCTAGAGGGATTCACCGCTCGACGCTAGCAGCGGCTCTCGATGATGATGCGACCACCCGAGAGCAGCGGGTGCGTATCTTCGTGCTGATGTTGTTGTCAGGGACATTCTCCCCTGACAGGGGTAGTAGGGCATTGCTTTACTACCTCCCTGCTGTCCGTGATCTCTAGCGGATCGGGACTTATGACTGGGCCAGCTTGGCCTACACTGATTTCGTTCGCGCGCTGAGGGACTCGTGTCGCCACCGGTCCTTTAGGACGAACGTCGCTTTGTCTGCTTTCTGGAAGGTCGTAGAGGTAAACATTATTCCCTATAAAGTTTAGCCCTTCATGTTAGTTAGCATTTACTCACGCATTTAACTTTTTGTAGATCTGGTTCTACGAGTACTTTCCTTCCGTTGCGCCGGCGAGACCATCGCCGAGGGGATATCCGGTGAGCGCCTCTTGGGGCGGCCACCATGTGGACATGTCTACTGCACGTGTCCGGAGTCGGATCATCTCGGTATGATTTTAGTGCTTATCTTGCTCTTCTGTGGTGTTTTAGACATGTTCTTACCTGATTGGTGCTTTTTATAGGGATCTGAGGTAGTATACCGACCGTGGGGCGGTTGGACAGTCCTTGGATTAGCCGCGCAGTATTCTGCTGAGCGTCGCTATTTTCTGGGGACCTACGGAGCGGTTGTGTATTTAGGAGAGAGAGTTGCTAGACAACACTCTTCTGATGTTTTCGTCGTTCCTGCTCCTCCGCCGCGTCATATGTTCGACGAGAGACAGTTGTCGAGCATGGCTGAGGGATCTGGTTCCCTCTGGCGGTCCCATGTGACCCTTGGGCGGTGTTACGCTGAGGAGCTACTTCCTTTGTTAGCTCCAGCCCCTGTACCGGCCGAGGATGTGAGGGTAAGATCCTTAGCTTTTTATTTTTCGCTAAGTGGCCCCCAAGTGATACCTTACTGATTTCTTTCTGTTTTATCAGGATGGTCCCACTGAGTTTGTGCCGCCCCATATGTCCATTCATTACCAGGGGATATACGGGCCAATCGAGGAGATGATTTCTCTGGCTCCCGAGGGTGAGCGCTTCGTGGAGCGGTCGATTCCTCGCCACCAGACCAGGGTAGGCCTAGTTTTAATTCAGGATCTTATATTCAGTTATCATGTATTTTCACTGACTTATTTTTCTGAAAGTTCTCACGCGAGGTGGTTTCGGCTATGGCACGATGCATAGATGCCTTTCGGAGCCAACTCGTCCGGATGAGGAACGCGGCTACCTGTCGTCGGGACGACGTTGTTCGAGAGGTAACTTTTCTTCACTTATTATTTCTGCATTATGGCTTCAGTTTTACCTTATTTCTGATTTAATTCTTTTTGCAGGGTCAGCCGATTGCTTCTCACACCCATACGAGGCCTGAGGGGCGGAGAGATCCGGCGAGGTCTAGCTCGAGACGTTGTCGTACTTCGTCAGGAGGTAGAGGTGGTCGTTCCGAGGCTGCTCGAGCCGACGTTGCTGAGGGCTCAGGATCTTCTTCTGAGGGTGCTCCTGCTGCACCGGTAGGAGAGGCTACCTCAGCTTTCAGAGGTGGTGGGATGTACGAGGTTGGCTCGTCATCGCAGCAGCCTCCGCGGTCTCAGCCTCAGGTTGATCTTGGCTGGAGCGGTCCTGTCTTGAGTTTTCCTCCTCCTACGGAAACTGGAGCTGGTGCTGAGGCCGGAGCTGGTGGAGAGGTGACTCCTCGTACGACGCAGTTTTATGGCATGATGGGTCTACGTCCTCCGGCGCCTTAGTTTGTTTCTGTATATGTATTTTATTTTGACTTTTTTATAGAACTTTTGCCTTTGACTCATTATTTAGACACTTTGTATTTATCTATGTTATTGTAACTTTAATTGATGGTTTATGTTAGTGTATGTTAGTGTGTGCAAAAGAAGTGTGATAACAATTTTTGCGCAAAAATTTCGTCATATTTATTATTGATGGAGGATATTATCCGACTCTCTCCCCCAAAAAGAAAAAAAAAAGGAAAAATAAAACGGAAAAAATGCTGGTTTTTTGAAAATTAATATAAAATCCAAAAAAAGAAATAAAATTAATTAAAAATAATTTTTATATTTAAAAAAAATTATGGAAAAGGATAGAAAAGATATGTAGAAAAAAAAAATTAAAACGGGGCCATAAAGTCATTAACCGACTCAAGTTTAATATCAAAACGCAAACTAAGCACGCGCGGCTTCCCTGCTGACTTGGCGCCAGCTGGCGCCACCTTATGGCGCGTGGCGCCAGGCGCTACACTTAGCATGTGGCGCCAAGCACTGATTGTTGGCGCCGATGTCGGGGATGTGACGCCAATTGACGCTGACTCCGTATTTCATTCAGATTGAAATTTTTCGCAATTTGTACATAAATAGCCCCCTGTTCAGTCGATTCTTCTCATAATTCTTGCGAAAAAAATTATTCTCCTCCTTAGAAAAAATAATAATCATGTCTTTAGCCACTAAAACCTTCACCCAATACTCTCATGAATGGTGTCGATCTCTTAATGCTAGAGAAAGAAAAGAATTGGATTTATTTCACTTGGGGGGAATTTATGGCATCAAAGGGGTAGATTTAGACATAGACTTCATACATACCGCTTTAGAATTTTGGAATACCGATACACATTGTTTCAGAATAGGGTATGATGAAATTAGCCCTTTGCCAGAGGAATTTGGTGCTATCTTAGGCTTCCCTGCAATAGACCTGGTAGTAATCCCTAGAGTAGATGCATATTACTATAAGGATTTTGAGCGCTTCTTTAATTTGAAGGAAAGGGATTTATCAAAAATAGTAGATGGCAATGTAGTTAACCTGAAAGAATTCGCACGCTATTATTTTGATAAACCGCTTTCTGAATCTTTTCATATATATAGAAGAAGGGCGTTCTTATTTTGCATGCTCAATCAATATTGTCTTAGTAGTGGTAAAAATAACGAGGGTCAATCAATTATAACCACTGTACTAGAACAAATTGAATCAGGGAGAAATCCAATGCCATTGATAGTTGGAGAGACCATGATTAGCCTAGATGAATTGAAAAGGGACCCAAAAGCACCTCTTCGCGGTTCTCCAATTTTATTACAGGTAGAAAAATAATATTTTTAATTACAGAAATCAAAAAATATATTTTTGTATTGTAATAATAATTTATTTGCATTGCAATTTTTTACAGATGTGGCTAATGGAGAGGCTAGGATTAATTAGCCCTCCGGACGACATTTAAAATTATACTCCCACTTGCTTCGTGAGAAGGAAGAAGCGCATCCCTAAAATTGGGCGTCATGGGTGGAGAAAAGTCTTTGAATCATGTGATTTTACTATCAAGTGGGTCATCCCATGGTGGAAAATAAAAAGGATGGTTGGTGTTAACAAGCAACCTTTCTGCCGTCTCCCAAGCTTGTCTCGTGTAACATATTATTATCCCTGCAGGGTAAAAAGACAATATGACTTGCTTCAAAATATTCCTTCCGAAGATCTTCGTCCTCCCTATGAGTACCCCGTTTCTCAAGAAGTAGATAGATTTGACACTTACTGGAGCGCTAGACCTTTATGGGAAGTGATTACCCAAAAGGTTCCCCCTTCTTTACCTAATGATGTAAAGAAGTGGTTGTTGAAGAAGTCTTCAATTGATCAGGGTAGAACCGATGTGAAGAATCGTCTAGGTGACAGGGTGACACCGGCCAAAGAACGCTTAGGTGCAAGAATTGAATTCAAAACACCTACAATGCCTAAGAAGAAGATTTCTACTAAAGACAAGGGAAAAAGGAAAGCTACCACCACAGACAAAAAGGTTTGGGTGGAAAAGAAGCATGGGGTGCTAGCTGAAGGGGAAACAATCTATTCTAAAATTGAATGTAGGTCCTCTAAAGGATGCCTACTAGCTAAAGTAATGGATGAAGAGGAGGAAACAGAAAAGAATTGGAAAAGAGCAAAGAAGGAAAAGAAAGATTAGAAACATTGCTTAGCTTTAGATTTATTAGATTGTTTATTTAAAGTTAATTTATTTCAGCCTTATTTAAATTCCATTAACAATGTAATTTTATTTTATTAATGAAATTTCAGCTTTCAATTAAATTGTTACTTTAAATTTATATTATTAAAGCAATGAAAATCGGAAAAGAATTAATTTTCCAGAAATTTTTCGAGTACGGAAGTCGAAAATTTTCCGAAAAACACCGAAATTCGCCCAGATTTTATTACTAAATTGGCGCCAGTGACTGCAGTTTGGCGCTAGCTATTGAGGTCTGGCGCCAGGCGCCAATACCATCGTCTGGCGCTAATGGCTTATGGCTGGCGCCAGATTCTGTTTTGCGACGCCAATAGTTTTCTGACTTTTTGTTGACTTCTAGTTGATTCTGGAACGCGGAGATGTCGAAAAATAAAGTGGCCGCACCCGTAAAGGGTTGCCTACGTATCCTTTCCTAAGGAATCAGGCCGAACGTAGCTCTCTTGAGTATCCTACTCAAGTAATTATGGGTAGTATTTTTTAAGTTGGTCAAGATTGGTCATGTTTGAGAATTCATTACCATCCATGTCAGTTAATTTTGCTGCACCACCTGATAGGATTGTTTTGACAATGTAGGGGCCAAACCAATTAGGTCTAAACTTTCCCCTTGGATCTAAAACATTTTTCCTTAGTGCTTTTAATACCAAATCTCCTACTTTGATATTTCTTGTCTTGACCTTCTTATTAAAGTGTCTAGCCATACGAGTTTGATAGCACTGAGTGTGATGTAGAGATTCTAGTCGTTTCTCGTCGAGTAGGATCAATTCTTCATATCCTGCCCTAGTCCATTCGACTTCATCAAGTTTACTCTCTAGCGCAATGCGTAGAGATGGTATTTCTAGCTCGACAGGTTGTACGACATCCATTCCATATACCAAAGAAAATGGTGTATTTCCTGTTGACGTACGGATTGACGTGCGATAACCCCACAGTGCAAAGTGGAGCTTGTCAGGCCAATCCTTATAATTTTCTGTCATTTTCTCGATGATAGTCTTTAAATTCTTATTGGCTGCCTTAATTGCTCCGTTTGCTTGAGGTCTATAAGGGGACGAATGATGATGTTGGATACCATATTTATGTAGCAATTCTTCACATTCGGCTTGAAAGTGAGTTCCATTGTCACTTATCATTTCATGTGGGACTCCATACCGACAAATGATATTTCTCTTGATAAAGAGTGCTACATGTTTTGCAGTGAGTTTAGCGTATGATTGCGCTTCAACCCACTTTGTAAACTAATCAATTGCTACTAGAATAAATTCGTGGCCTCTTGTCCCTGGAGGGGTGATTTTGCCAATTATGTGAATCCCCCATGTAGAGAATGGCCATGGTGATGCGTAGGTGTAGAGCAAAGATGGAGGAACATGTTGTAAGTTGGCGTAAATTTGACACTTAGGGAATCTTTTCACATATTGATGGCAGTCTCTATTCATGGTAGTCCAATAATACCCTTCTCGCATTATTTTCTGGACTAACATTTTGCCATTTACATGAGTTCCACAGATTCCTTCGTGGACCATTCTCATTATTCTTTGTGCATCCACCTTTCCTACACATAGGAGAGCTCGACCTTTAGGTACCCTTTTATGTAGCTCGTTGTCTATGAGTACATATTGAGAAGCCAAAAGTCTCAATGCTCGTTTTGCTCTTTTGCCAGCATGAGGAGGGTATTCTCCATTGGTGACATAGTTGAGAATATATGTGTACCATGGTTCTTCTTCTTGTTCTTCTTCATCGTCTTGGACTGGGTCGTCGTCTCCTATAGCCTGTATATACGCTGGTTTGTGCCTTTTTTCCATAGTTAGAGGCATTTGCTCGATATCCGTGGGAATCCTAACCATTGAGGCTAATCTTGCCAAGGCATCAGCAAATTGGTTTTCTTCTCTAGGTAGATATGTGTATTCTACCTTCTCTAACTGGTCGGTAAGAGTCTCCTGATAAGTTTGGTAAGGGGCTAGGCTTTCGCTCCTTACTTTCCACCTTTTAGATATCTGATTGATAATCAGAGAGGAATCTCCGAATATCCTTAACTTTTTTACTCCCAATGCCAGGGCTGTTTCAAGGCCTACCACACATGCTTCATATTCAGCAGCGTTGTTGGTAACGTCGAAATCAAGCTTTATTGAGATTGGGACGTGTTCTTCTTTAGGTGATACTAGTAGCACTCCGACACCACATCCCTTTTGGTTTGAGGCTCCGTCGAAATACAAGGTCCAAGTATCATCTTCGGTGACCATCAAATCTTCATCTGGAAATTCATTGTCCTGTATCGGTGTCGAGTCTTCTATTGGAAAGTCTGCCAGAAAGTCTGACACCACAGATCCTTTAATAGCTTTTTGTGGCACAAACCGCACATCAAACTGGGCTAAGTTGACTATCCATCTTGAAATACATCCATTGAGTGTTGATTTCTCGAACAGATATTTGAGTGGATCCAATCGAGATACTACGAAAACGGTATGCACCAACATGTAATGTCTCAACTTAGTTGTGGCCCATACCAAAGCGAGTCACAATTTCTCGAGTGGTGTATAGCGTGTTTCGTATTCCAGCATCTTCTTACTTAAGTAATAGATTGCATTCTCTTTGTTTTCTACCTCTTGTGCTAGCATGGCTCCCATTGTCTCTTTGGTAACCGTTAAATATAACCTTAAAGGTATTCCGGGAAGTGCTGGCGCTAATACGGGAGGATTTGCGAGATAGGCTTTGATCCTGTCAAAGGCTTTTTGACACTCATCATCCCATATTACTGGTACATTCTTCTTGAGCTTCTTGAAGATTGGTCCACATATCGTTGTCAGTTTTGATATGAACCTACTTATGTATTGCAACCGGCCAATAAATCCTCGAATCTGTTTCTCGGTCTTGGGCGGTGGCATCGACATGATTGCTTTAATCTTGGTTGGATCTATCTCTATTCCTCTAGAGCTTATGACGTATCCCAAGAGCTTGCCTGAGGTGACTCCAAAAGCACATTTTGATGGATTCAACCTCATGTTGTACTTTCTTAGCCTTTCGAAAAATTTCCTTAGGGCTACTTGATGGCCTGGACGGTCCTTTGATTTCACAATCATGTCGTCGACATATAATTCAACTTCTTTGTGCATCATGTCATGGAGTAAGGCAGTTGTTGCACGTTGGTAAGTAGCACCTGCGTTTTTCAACCCAAATGGCATTACCGTGTAACAGTAAGTGCCCCACGGTGTGATAAAGGTCGTTTTCTCCATGTCTTATTCTGCCATGAGAATCTGATTGTACCCTGCATATCCGTCCATGAATGAGAGAAGCGCGTGATTTGCCGTGTTGTCTACCAGAATATCGATGTGTGGCAAAGGGAAGTCGTCCTTTGGACTTTCCTTATTTAGATCTCGATAGTCGACACACATCCTTACCCTTCCGTCTTTCTTTGGAACTGGGACGACGTTGGCGACCCATTCGGGGTATTTGGATACCTTGATGAAACCTGCAGTTATTTGTTTTTGAACTTCTTCTTTTATTTTAAGTGCTACGTCGGGTTTCATTCGACACAACTTTTGTTTTACAGGTTTCATTCCTGGGATTAATGGTATAGTGTGTTGAGCTATTTCTCTGTTAATGCCTGGCATATCTTCATATGACCAAGCAAATACATCAAAAAATTCTTTAAGCAAGTTAATTAAATCGGTTCTTTCTTGTTTATTCAATGTTAGTCCGATTTTAACTTCTCTTTTATGAGTTGAATCATTCGAGATGTCAACTATTTCAGTCTCTTCAATTACTGGTGTTTTCTTTTCAAGTGTTTCCATTGCTTTAATAATTTCTTTATCTTTTTCATCGTTAGCTAAGCAATGTTCGTCATCTCGGGTTAGGGAAGAACACGAGAAGTAAGGAGAATAAGAAATATTATTATACTATGAGATCATTACATCAAAGAGTGATATGTCCTCAGGGACTGGATCACTAACTATCCTGGGAGAAGAAATAGGAAGGGGAGGCATTATTGCTAGAGACTTAGAGGATTCTAAAGGGAAAGACTCTGACTCAGACTCTGACTCCGACGACTCTTCGAACATCGGCCCTTGCCCTGTCGTGATTGATATCTTCCTCCCACTCGGAGTAGTCACCTTGATAGTCTTGCGCCACCGTTGCAGTGATCCTTCAGCTGGAGTAATTAGCTTCGAGGGGTCGAAGTTTTCGCTTTGTAGGACCGTTTGAATTAGTGAGGATTTATCTTCCTCATAAGCTGGCTCATTCTTTTCTCGCCCAAACAGCAATCCCATGACGTTAAAGTCAAAGCATGGGGGTGCTTTCTCTTTATGAGCGGGAGTTGGGATTTCGTCAGTGAAGTAGCAATCCAAGAAAATCTCGAATCTCGGTTGTCGTATGCCATTTACAACAAATGGCTCGGGAAATTCATGGCATGGATAGTCCTCTCCTTCTTTTATAAACTGACCATTAAGCGTAAGAGGGTACTGATCCATTGGAATTGCTTTCTTTTGAATGCGAGCGTCCCAACGTGTTTTCAACTTGTCCTGGGCTCGCTTGAGATCCTTCCGAGTCGGTTCGAAACCAAGTCCGAAAGTATCTAGTTTAGGGAGGCCAGGTGACTCCATTGATTTTGCTATCCCCTTCTTCTTCCCTAAGGTCATCCCAGGGAAGTGTCCTTGTTTCTTCAGCATGGTGTTGATAATCATGTTGGAATGGGGGTCGTGGTAAAGAGATGTCCTTTCATCCTCTTGGATTAAGGAGACTTCTTCGTTAAAGCCCCATAGGTCTTCATCATCTTCGCCGTGCTCCACATTGATAATTGGATTTTCTATTGATTTAATCCTCATCGGCGAAGCGTCAATAGTGATTGGGATTCCTCCAACTATGGCTTTTACTTGTTGGTGGAGAGATGAAGGGACGACCTTTAGATCATGGAGCCAAGGGCGTCCTAATAACAGATTGAATGAGGCTTTGATGTCTACCACTTGAAAAGTAGTAGCATGTTCTATTGCTCCTGCCGTCACATTTAGGGTTATTTTGCCAAGAGCTTGACGTCGAGTATTGTCGTAAGCTCTTATTCCTTGTGTGGACGGAGTTAAATCCTCATCCCTTATGCCGAGCATCCTCGCAGTCCTAAGTGGACAGACATTGATGGCCGATCCATTGTCTACAAGAGTCATGGGAACATTCATCCTTTTGCAGACTACCGTGAGGTTTAACGCCTTGTAGTGTTTGTCACCTTCTGGGGGTAAATCTTTATCAGAGAAGGTGATTAGATTAATCGGACTAGGGAGGTCACTTGTGAGGAAGTTAGCTAGTCCCTCAGGAGTGGTGTCAGAATCTATCCCGATTTTATCCAAGGCATTCATCACAGCCAACCTATGTTCTCGAGATGTTGCTAGGAGCTTCCATACATTCATCTCAACTTTTGTCTTCTTAAACTGTTTAATGATGTCATTGTCTTCGATGATAGGTATGGGAACATGTTGTACAGTAGGCATAGGTTGTGTCGAAACGGGAAGTTGCATTCTCCCGGATCTTGTGAGGACGTCTATTGATGAATCCTCCTCAGCCCAAATGTCGTCTGTGGTGTATGATACAGAAGGTGACGACCCTACTATGTCCTTTAGGTAGACATCTTCTTCATCACTGTCCCATACTCCATTAACAGTTATGTCCTCTTCTTGTTGAACTTGGACTAATTCCTTTTTATCAATCATTTTCTACACCAAATCCTTGAATTTGTAGCAGTTTTCTAGGGTGTGCCCCCCTGACTGATGGTACTGACAGTAATATCTATCTGTCCTTTTTAATGATTCAAATGGTCTCGGTTCGAGAGGTTTGACCTTGCCACTCTCGGAGAGCATTTCGAACATTTGTGCATATGGGATCCCAATTGGAGTGTAAACTCTATTGCTCTTCTTGGGTTTTTCAGTAACTTGTAAGGGAAAATACTTTGCCTCATAAGTCGTTTTCACTGGTGTGAATTCTCTTTTAGGTTCTTCCTTTGGACATGGAAGTTCATCGTATTTCTTGTGAAGTTCGTTCACAATTTTTAGAGTTTCACGTAATAGTTGCGATGTCTCCCTCATAAATAGCGTGAGCAATTGTATGTCTTCCTTGTTTGCTGGTTCTGGAAGGTTATCTTTGACATCGAAAAAGATCTCTTCTTCTTCTTCTTCGACATTGGTTGCTTTGACAGGCTTAATGAGAGATGAGGGGTCAACTTTGCCTTCTTCATCAGAGATAGCCAAAGTATGAGCTAGAGGTGCATTGTCAATACTTGGCTTCCTACTGGCAGGGGGCAACGACAGCTTGTTATTGTCAATTAGGTCTTGGATAGCTTCCTTGAGCTTCCAACAGCTTTCAGTAGAATGGCCCCTACCTTGGTGATATTTGCAATGTGCATTGGGGTTCCAGTTAGGCGACCTCTTCTCAACTGGTGGATCTCCAAATGGTCCAATGGGAGTTATAAGACCTTTTGCATTCAATCGATCAAATGCGGTGTCATAACTCATGCCGATAGGAGTGAAGTTTCTCCTAAACGGTTTCTTTTGTCCTTGGTTGTTCATGGCGAGGACTTCTCCAAGATTAAAGGTGCTAACATTATTTGAGTGGGCGGTTTTGGAAGAAGAAGGATTGTCGTTCTTCTTTCCTTTCCAGCCACTGTTGGAGCTATTGTTGGCAGCTTTAGATTTAGCCAAGTCATCTTCAATATTAATCCCAATATCATAAACAACCTTAAAGGTATGAAGGTTATTTTGATATTTAAGATGTTTTGAATATTTTTCTTGGAGGTTTTTAATGAACAGTCTCACGGACTCTTTTTCACTTGGTACCTCGATCATTTTAGCTGAGGTTTCTCTCCACTTGTTAAAGAAAGCAGTGAAGCCTTCATTCTCCTTCTGTTTGAGGATTTCAAGCTCTCTATGGTCAGTTTCGACTTGAATGTTGCATTTGTACCTATCAACGAAAGCGTTTGCTATGGATTCCCAGGTAGAGGTCTTTTCTTTTTCAAGAGAAAAGAACCATTGTTGGCAAACGGTCTCGAGAGATAGTGAGAATAGAGAAGGGAAGACTTTCTTATCGATACCCTTGATACTCATTATTGTTTCGAATGCTCTTAAATGGAAGTAAGGATTGTCAATTGCCCTAAATTTTGGGATGTCGTTGGCACTGAACTTCTGCGGAAGAAGATCTTTATCCACCGAGACCCCTTGGGATGTGAGTTCTTGAAACTTGTAGTCACTGGACAACTTGCTTAGGCTCTCTTGCATGAGGTCCATTTGTTGTTGCTTCACGGGATCATCGATCTTAAGTGCAAGAAGCTTCAGTGTCTCAGTTACGGTAGCCAGTTGGTTCTTGAGATCATTGACTTCTTCTTGAGTTGCCATTATAACTCTTGCTTTCCTCTTGCGGGCTATAGGTTTGTCGAAAAGTTGGACTTGTACGAAGAGGTTATCTTTGATTAATCGTCCTTCCTTTCTTGACCACGCGCTGTAAATTAAGCCAATTTGCGTTTTAATTACTTGACTCGAATCAACTTGACTTTATAGTTTTTTTTTTATTTTAAAAAAAAAGTATATGCATATTTTTTTGGCAACAGTAATGTAATATTTTTAGGGAACTAAGTATTATTATTTATTGGAGGATTAATATCCGACTTACCCCCCTAAAAAAAATGACGAAAAAAGGCGCGCACACAAGACTCTCTTAATCATGGTCAAAACATGTGTATTGGTGTGTGTATTGAGTGTAAGTGACATGTTTGGACTCTTGTGTAAGACCATGGGACTTAGTGCCTAAACTCGAACATTAATTTAATTAAGCATTATAGTCGGCAAAATTAACCAAATTAAACAGAAAACTGACTAATTAGACATTAGGTGATGACTCGACAAATAATCCGAACTGTCGGCCAAGCGACAGGACTGGCGTCACAATATGGTGATTGGCGCCAGACGATTTAGTTAATGTCTGGCGCTACACACTATACAGTGGCGCTACAGCTCAGACTTTGGCGCCAATATTGGAGCTTTGGTCTGGGACTGTTTTCGGTATTATTAGTCAACTGGGGTATGCCTAAAGTCGTACTAGGTCAATTCCGATTAAAAAGAAAAACTTTAATGACTCAAATTAATTAATTAATTAATTAAATAGGCAAAAGTTCTTTAAGTCATTAATTTTAGTCTTAACACAAATCAACAAACGGTTAAGAGAAACATAGAATATATATGCACAACAAATAATGCACAATTAGTCAAGTAGGCACAATATGATGCAATGAGTTCGCAACCTAACCATGGCTCTAGTTCTCTAAAGTTCGGGATATGGTTTAGTCAAATAGGGTCCATGGTTAATTGTCCGGATGCACTGCGCAGAAGCCTAACCGTGAAGGGTTAGCGCGTGTGGATGGGACACCGCGAGTTTTTAGAAAAAACTCACTTCCATGGTTTGGTGAATTCAACATCTCAGATGTACCCTTTGTTGCCAGGAGCGTTCAATCGGGTAGATAGAGCATGAATTCCCAGAAGGTTATGTCCATATGTAGAACACATATGGGTTTCAGAAAAGTGAGAAAAAATTCAATCAGGAAGTAGGATCGAGAAAAAATACGAAAAACCGGTCGAAATTAGAACGCATATTTCTGGCTCGGTATTGGGGGAAATTGGCGCCAGCAAACAGAGACTGGCGCCAACTTTTAACTGTAGCGCCTGGCGCCAATAATGGCGTCTGGCGCTACGACTAAAATGTTGGCGCCAAGCTCTGGCCCCTGACGCTACTTCCCACATGCCTCAGCAGCTTTCTGTGCTCAATATAATCATCCAGTTTCGCGCGGTGTTATTTCAGTCCTAGTTGTGAAAGACATTTCTCAAATTTCCTACGTGTAAAATCCTATGTTTTTGACTCATTACGGATGGTCTTTCCAATGAGAACCTTTTTATGCATATGACAATAATGTTAATCAAAATTACGCACATGAAATACTTAGAACTTTTCGAGTCTCATCCACTCATTCTAATTCATTGCCGAAACAAATTCAGGAATTAAAATAGAAATCCTCCCTAGTGGAGTCGCCAAAAATTGTAGGGAATAATTTCAAGCCTTTAAAAATCCCACTAGCCTGAACCCCACTGTGATCATACACTAAAGTACGGTGGCGTCCAAAAGGGAAGAAGATAGAGCAAAAGAGTCGCCAACAAGTTTTTAAGGAACTTGTAAACCGTTCACGAGGTGAAGGTTACACCCCTTAACGATCCAAGAGATCGTCAACTCCATAAGGTCATGAACCAAATAAGGGTTCGGGGATGATGGTACAAATCCAACCTAAAAGAGATTGAACCTGCCCTAATAATAGGCCTCTACTTTATTCTGCTCGTATTCATGTGCGCTTTCTGATTAACATACAATCAATAGGATTAACCCTAAACCTGTTTAATCTATGTTGGTTGAATTTAATGCACAAATAAACTATTACTGGCGATCACTTGAATTATAATCACAATTAACCCTAACAAGATTATTAATTATCTTATTAAGCGTGATTGCAATTACAAATTCCCTTTACATATGCAATAAAGGTGATCAAGCAATAACAATAAATAATGTATCAAGCAACATAATAAATAATCAACATCATGAATAATAATAATATCAATCATAATTAATAATAATCATAATCATGTTAAAGCATAGCAAGATCCTAGGCATGATACTAACAAGATTAATAACAAATCCTAGCATGTCACTAAACAATAAAAATCAAATCTTTAACCCTAACATGATACTAACAATCATAAGTATTAGGAAGAAAATAAAAGGCATCGTACTTTTAATCATACTCGATATTAAAGTTACCCTAGACATGATACTAGGAATCAAAATAACAATCTAAGCATGATTTCTACATCATAAATCAATTAAACCATTAAAGTACTTACTTGGATGCCTCGTACCTCTTTCTAATAACAAAATACACACGTTAGTAACTTCAAGGAAAATATAAAATCAACAATTTAAATTAAATAATTAAAAGAGAGATTTGGGACCAAACCCTCAAAAATTAAAACCTTTCACGTCTAGGGCGAAGGCAACTTCGAATATGGCTAGGTGTTTCTAGATCTTGTGAATGCGGAATTTTTTATTAAAAGCAAAGTTTAAAAGAATTCTAAAGAATGAATGTTATATGAGAATTGATGAATGAAAGATGAAGATGAAAGTTGGTAATTGGTGAATGAAGAGAGTTGATGAGAATTGATGAGAGTTGGTGAATGAAAACGGAGTTTTTGATACGATATTTATAGAGAAAATCATCCAAAAAAGATAATTTAACCAAACAGAGTCTGAAGATCGTAAAACAACATTGGCGCTAGCCCTGGCTAGTTGGCGCCAGCACCAGTGGCTAGCGCCAGGCGCCAATGGCTAGCGCCTGGCGCCAATCCTGGTTCCAGACGCCAAGGCCTGGGGTTGGACGCCAAACTGTTTTTCAACGCATTTTCGAAAATCTGATAAATTTCCCGTACTGGAAGATAAAATAATATAATTCCATCGAAAATGCTATTTGATCTTGATTAAAACTCTGAAAAGTCCTAATTGAATTAAATGAAAAGAACCTTCTAGAATGTTCTAGAAGACTAAAACCATTCCTAATTGCATTAGGAATGATAAATCATATTAGGCCTTCCCCTAGATCATTGGGTCGTATATAAGGCTCAAACCGGGCCCAGTTTGGTAAATTGGTCATAACTTCCTCAATATTCATCGGAATTTGAGGCTTATAATATATCGTTGGAAAGCTCTTGTCAAGCCCCATCCAACTACACTATCATTGGACCTATATCATGGACCAACCAAACTGGATTGACTGTTTTCTTAAAATAAGTTTTCAAAAACAGAGAGAAGAGAAAAGAAATTAAAACTATCCGCAACACTAAACTTTCCACAGTTTCGCTTCATTCGATTATGATTCGACGTGAAAGGTACTCATCACTGGGTTTGGTTTTGGGGAGACACAAATGGGTGTCTACAGAAGCCCCCACTTTGACTGAGTTTGGAGAAACGCGAGTTTCGAAAACAAAAGTCAAAGTATCGATAGGGACGGAGAATGATTCAGAACGTTCTGCGATCCTAAATCACTCTTGCAACGCCGATACCTGCAAACTAGCGTTAGTTAAACAGATAAAAGAGTTAAGAAACGCGTATCTTGCACCGTCGAGCACACGTCTCTAAAAGTAACCGATTGTTGCCGCTTTACTGTTGTTTTGATGACCTCCTACAAGCTAGATAATGCCATCCCGCTTGAAAACCGATACGCTTGTAACTGCTTCCAAATTAGAAGCTTGCTTCGCCTGAAACGATCCTCCTCCGCTATGATAGTATTCCACGTCCAAGGGAATACCATCGAAGATTATTTCTCTCGAAAAAATCCTCATCCGCGTTGATAATATTCCACGTCCAAGGGAATACTATCGAAGATTATTTCTCTTGAAACAATCCTCACCCGCATCGATAATATTCCGCGTCCAAGGGAATACTATTGAAGATTATTTCTCTTGAAACAATCTTCATCCGGGGCGCTAATTTTCTAAAGAGAATTACCGAAGACCTCCACTTTTCGATCTTTGAAAGCTCGCCTAAACTTTGCTCTTGCTATGCCTGTACGTCGGCGCTTCTGTTGCTTTGAACCTGTACGTCGGTGCCTTTTCTGCTTTTGTACCTGTATGTCGGTGCCTTTTGCGAATGAAACACTATATCGGTTCCTTTTGCGAATGAACCAGTATGTCGGTGCCTTTTGTTAATGAGCCAATGCTTAGGCGCTTTAAACTAAGTGAGACGATCTTTCATCAGGTCGATCACTTTGTGCAATCAAGCCGATTTCTAAAAATCGTGTCAAATTGCTTAGAGGGGCTAACTGGCGCACCAAGGAACCCAAAATATGTTGCAAAGAGGTAGAACAACCTTACTGAGAAGCTGAGCGTTCTGGCGCTGCAGAAAAGCCATCAGCGCCACACAAATAGCCTTAGCGCCAGGCGCTAGGATTGGCGCCAGGCGCCAAGCCTGATTTTTGACGCCAATGCCTAGATCTTGGCGCCAGCACGGGGTTTTCCTTAAATACCCCTTTCCTCTTCATTTTGCTGTTTTGTTCGTCGCGATTTCACTCGAAAAATCAGAAAATTTCATTTGCTTCGTTCTTGCTCGTTTCTCAACCGAATTCACTCAAATTTGTTGCAAATCAAAGCTCTTTTCATCTACTTTCCCGATCTATGTAAGTTTTCTTCAAACTCACATCAGTTTTTATGAATTTTTGACATGTTTATTCACGAATTTCATGTAAATTCGAAATTTAGAATGCCTAATTCACTTTGTTTATCAAATTTTATGCCATGAAATTGCTTGATTATGTTTATATATTGCCTTGGGAGTAATTTGAGACTTGTTTGACTCAATTTGGTGAAGAAATGAGCAACTTGCCATTGTTGGACCTCCTAAGGTCGTGAAGAACAATGTGACCCGTTCTTGATGTTTTTGCTAGCAATTCTTGTCCAATTTGTCACAATAATTACTATAGTATTGCAAGAAATTGTTTGACTGCTTGAAAAATGCCGTTATGCTCAATTTGAATTTGTGCTATGTTTTAGTACTACGTACTCTATTTTTTGCGAACATAGTATCATGCAGCTAGGCGAACCTTAGATACTATGGAACCTTAATTTATGATGATTTTGCATAATGTAGTATGGCTAGACAGCGAGGTTCGGGTTCACGGTCCCGAAGCACTCGACGGGAGCATGAGCCCGTAGAGGACGACGCTACACCATCTACTTCGCTTGGTCGACTCCCTGAGTGGGATGGGCGGAACCTGTTCTTTGCCCCCGTCCACAACATTTCTAAGAGGGTGAGACGGGGCATCATGGTCGGGAGGACACGCTATCACGGTTCCGGTTGTGATGGCTTGGGCGATTTATACAAGATGTACATCGCCAGGGATCTTGAGACGAGACTCCTATGGGAGTCTTGCAGACTGGCTACCTTGTTTGAGACCTCCGAGGCGATGGTTGCCTCCAGTGGGGGTCACCATATAGTGCGTGCTTTGGTGGAGTTCTTCTGGGACACCACCAACACTTTCCACTTCCCCTGGGGCGAGATGATGGTCACCCCCACGAACTTCAGTCTCATTACAGGACTGGAGTTCAACTCTGTGCCATTGCCGTTCGACAGTGGAATCGACATCTTTTCTGCTGAGGTCGAGAAGCTGTTGGGGCCGATCACTATTCGGGCCCGAGCTGAGGTCGAGACGTCTCAGTTTAGTGCCAAGGGGATTCGCCGCTCGACGCTGGCAGCGGCTTTTGATGACGATGTGACCACCCGAGAGCAGCGGGTGCGCATATTTGCACTGATGTTGTTGTCAGGGACGTTTTCTCCTGACAAGGGTAGTAGGGCGTTGCTTTACTACCTTCCTGCTGTCCGCGATCTACACCGGATCGGGACTTATGACTGGGCCAGCTTGGCCTATGCTGACTTCATTCGTGCACTGAGGGACTCGTGTCGACACCGGTCCTTTGGGACAAATGTTGCTTTGTCCGCCTTTTGGAAAGTCGTAGAGGTAAACATTATTCCCTATAAAGTTTAGCTCTTCATTTTAGCTAACATTTACTTACATTTTTAACTCCTTGTAGGTCTGGTTCTACGAGTACTGCCCCTCTGCTGCGAGACCATCGCCGCGCGGATTTCCAGTGAGCGCTTCGTGGGGCGGCTGCCGTGTGGATATGTCCACTACATATGTCCGAGACTGAATCATCGCGGTACAATTTCTTCTTATTTATTTGCCTTTTTTGCGACGCTTTAGGTAGACTCTCGCCTGATTGATGTTCTTTGCAGGGGCCTAAGGTGGTGTATCGGCCGTAGGGCGGCTGGACAGTCCCTGGGCTAGCCGCACAGTACTCCACTGAGTGTCACTATTTCTTGGGGACTTATGGAGCGATCGCGTACTTGGGAGAGAGGGTTGCTAGACATCATTCCTCTGATGTTTTCGTCGTTCCTGCTCCTCCACCACGTCATATGTTCGACGACGCACGGTTGTTGAGCATGTCCGAGGGAGCTGGTACCCCTTGGCGGCCTTATGTGATCCCCGGGCGGTGCTATGCTGAGGAGCTACTGTCGTTGTTAGCTCCAGCCCCTGTACCAGCTGAGGATGTGAGGGTAAGATTTTTCAACTTTTACTTTCCGTTAAGTAGCCCCCAAGTAATGCTTTTACTGACTTGGTTTTTTTTTTTTTTTTTTTTTTTTTGCTTTATCAGGACGGTGTTGCTGAGTTCGTGCCACCCCGTATGTCCATCCATTACCAGGGGAAATATGGGCCGATCGAGGAGATGATTCCTCCGGCTCCCGAGGACGAGCGCTTCGTAGAGCGGTCGATTCCTCGCCACAAGACTCGAGTAAGCTTAGTTTTTTGCAATTTTTATCTATACATTATGCATATTTACTGACTTATTTCTTTGACAGTTCTCGCGCGAGGTGGTTTCGGCGATGGCACGATGTATAGATGCCTTCCGGAGCCAGCTCGTCCGGATGAGGAATGCGGCTACCTGCCGTCGGGACGACGTCGTCCGAGAGGTGGTCTTTCTTTATATATTTTTGCATTACCGCTTCGATTTTGCCTTGTTTCTGATTTAATTCTTTTTGCAGGGCCAGCCTATTGCTTCTCACACCCGCACGAGACCTGAGGTGCGGAGGGATCCGGCGAGGTCAAGATCGAGACGTCGCCGTACTACATCAGGGGGTAGAGGCGGTCGCTCTGAGGCTGCTCGTGCTGATGTTGCGGAGGGCTCGGGATCTTCTTCTGAGGGCGCTCATGCTGCACCGGTAGGCCAGGGAGAAGCTACCTCGGCTTTCTGAGGTGGTGGGATGTACGAGGTAGGCTCGTCATCGCGGCAGCCTCTGCAGCCTCAGCCTCAGGTTGATCTTGGGTGGAGTTGACCTACATTGAGTTTTCCTCCTCCTCCTGCGGAGACTGGAGCTGGAGCTGGTGCTGGTGAAGAGGTGACTCCACGTACGGCGCAATTTTACGATATGATGGGTATACGTCCCCCGGCGCCGTAGTTTGTTCCTGTGATTTTTTATTTTGACTTTGTATAGAACTTTGCCTTAGACTCACTATTTTTAGACATATTATATACATACTTATTATGAATTTATTTATGTTTGCTATTATTATTTTTATGTGCATGTTTGTGTGTGCAAGAAAAGTGTGACAAACAATTTTGTGCAAAAATTTCGTCATTTTTATATTATTGATGGAGGGTATCCGACTCTCTCCCCCAAAAGAAAAAATGAAAAAAGGAAAAGTCAAATAAAAGCTTGTGTTTATAACAAATTTTGGAAATTAATCTAGATAAAATCCAAAAAGAATAATATAATAGCTATATTAATTAAAAGAAGAATAAAAAGATGTTTAGAAAAGATAATCAGAGCCGTAAAGTCATTAGTCGACTCGAACTTAAGGTAAAAACGCGATTTTAAGAAAGCGCGCCTGGCGTGGCAAATTGGCGCCAGCTGGCGCCACGCAATTGGGTGTAGCGCCAGGAGCTACACTTGGCGTGTGGCGCCAAGCTTTGGCGTCTGGCGCCAATTGCGGAGTCTGACGCCAATTGGCGCCGTCTCCGTATTTCATCCTAATTAAAACTGCTCGTAATTTGTGTATAAATAGCCCCCTGCCCAGCCGATTCTTTTCATAATTGCAGCAAATAAAATAGTTCTTGGCCTTAGGAAAATAATACCATGTCTCTAGTCACTAAAACTTTCACTCAATACACCCATGAATGGTGTCGGTCTCTTAATGCTAGAGACAGAAAAGAATTAGATTTGTTTCACTTGGGGGGAATTTATGGTATCAAAGGGGTAGATCTTGACTTAGATTTCATTCATACCGCTCTAGAATTTTGGAGTGTTGATACTCATTGCTTTAGAATAGGGTATGATGAGATAAGCCCTTTGCCAGAAGAATTTGGTGCTATTTTAGGCTTCCCTGCAATAGACCTCATAGTAATCCCTAGAGTTGATGCATACTATTACAAGGATTTTGAGCGCTTCTTCAATTTACAAGAAAGGGATTTATCAAAAATAGTAGATGGCAACATAGTTAATTTGAAAGAATTTGCACGCCATTATTTTGATAAACCTCTTTCTGAGTCTTTTCATATATATAGAAGAAGGGCTTTCTTATTTTGCATGCTTAATCAATTTTTTCTTAATAGTGGTAAAAATAATGAAGGCCAATCAATTATAACCACCGTTCTAGAACAAATTGAATCAGGGAGAAATCCAATGCCATTGATAGTTGGAGAGACCATGATTAGTCTCGATGAATTGAAAAGGAACCCAAAAGCACCTTTTCGCGGCTCTCCAATTTTATTACAGGTAGAAAAATAACATTTTTAATTACAGAAATCAAAAAATATATTTTTGTATTGTAATAATAATTTATTTGCATTGCAATTTTTTTTACATATATGGCTAATGGAAAGGCTAGAATTAATTATCCCTCTGGACAATATTGAGAAGTACACTCCCAATTGCTTCGTGAGGAGGAAGAAACGCTTTCCTAAAATTGGGCGCCATGGGTGGAGAAAGGTCTTCGAAACTCGCAATTTTGCTATCAAGTGGGTCGTCCCATGGTGGAAAATAGAGAGGATGGTTGGTGTCAACAAGCAACCTTTCTGCCGTCTTCCAAGTTTGTCTCGTATGACTTATTATTATCCCTGCAGGGTAAAAAGACAATACGGCTTGCTTCAGAATATTCCTTCCGGGGATCTTCGTCCTCCCTATGAGTACCCTGTTTCTGAGGAAGTAGACAGATTTGATGCTTACTGGAGTGCTAGACCTTTATGGGAAGTGATTACCGAAAAGGTTCCTCCTTCTTTGCCAAATGATGTAAAGAAGTGGTTGCTGAAGAAACCTTCGAAGGATTCAAAGAAATATCAGAGTAAAACTGATGTGAAGAGTCGTCTAGGTGACAGGGTGATTCCTGCCAAGGAACGCTTAGGTGCAAGAGTTGAATTCAAAACACCTGCAATGCATAGGAAGAAAAGTACTACCAAAGATAAGGGGAAAAGGAAAGCTGACACCACAGATAAAAAAGCTTGGGTAGAAAAGAAGCATGGAGTCCTAGCTGAAGGGGAGACTATCTACTCTAAGATTGAATGTCGGTCCTCTAAAGGATGCCTACTAGATAAGGTTATGGATGAGGAGGAGGAAGTAGAAAAAAATTGGAAAAGGGCTAGGAAAGAAAAGGAAGATTAGGAGCATTGCTTAATTTCAAATTATTCGACTTAGTTTATATTTTTCATTTAAAGTTAATTTATTTCAACTTTATTAAAACTTCATCAATAATGTAATTTTATTTTATCAATGAAATTTCAGCTTTTAATTAAATTATTTACTTTAAATTTATTTTATTAAAGCAATGAAAACCGAAAAAAATTAATTTTCCATAAATTCTTCGAGTACGGAAGTCGAAAATTTTCCGAAAAACACCGAAATTTGCCCAGAATTTGTCTGTGAATTGGCGCCGTTCGTTTACAACTGGCGCCCGCCAGGGACGTCTGGCGCCAGGCGCCAATTCCATCGGCTGGCGCTAAGGGCGGTTGGCTGGCGCCAGATTCTTCTCTGCGACGCCGATATTTTGCCGATCTTCTGTCGAATTTTTAATTAACTCTGGGACGCGAGAATGTCGAAAAATAAGGTGGCCGCACCCGTAAAAGGTTGCCTACGTATCCTTTTTTAAGGAATCAGGCCAAACGTAGCTCTCTTGAGTATCCTACTCAAGTAATTATGGGTAGTACTTCTTAAGTTGGTCAAGATTTGTCATGTTTGAGAACTTGTTGCCATCCATATCAATTAGTTTTGCTGCACCTCCTGACAGGATTGTTTTGACAATGTAGGGTCCAGACCAATTAGGTCTGAATTTTCCCCTTGGATCTAAAACATTTTTCCTTAGTGCTTTTAACACCAAGTCTCCTACTTTGATGTTTCTTGTCTTGACCTTCTTATTAAAATGCCTAGCCATGCGAGTTTGATAACACTGAGTGTGATGTAGAGCTTCTAGTCGTTTCTCATCGAGTAAAATTAATTCTTCATATCTTGCCCTAGTCCATTCAACTTCATTGAGTTTACTCTCTAACACAATGCGTAGAGATGGTATTTCTAGTTCAACAGGTTGTACGGCATCCATTCCATATACCAAGGAAAATGGCGTATTTCCTGTTGTTGTGCGAATTGACATGCGGTAACCCCACAATGCGAAGTGAAGTTTGTCAGGCCAATCCTTATAATTTTTCGTCATTTTCTCGATGATAGTCTTTAGGTTTTTATTAGCTGCCTCGATTGCTCCATTTGCTTGAGGCTTATAAGGGGAAGAATGATGATGTTGAATGTCGTATTTTTGTAGCAATTCTTCACATTCGGCTTGAAAGTGAATTCCATTGTCACTTATCATTTCATGTGGGACTCCGTATCGACAAATAATATTTCTCTCAACAAAGAGTGCTACATGTTTTGCAGTGAGTTTAGAGTATGATTGTGCTTCGACCCACTTTGTAAAGTAATCAATCGCTACTAAAATATATTCGTGGCCTCCTGTTCCCGGGGGAGTGATTTTGCCGATGATGTCGATTCCCCATGAAGAGAATGGCCATGACGATGTGTAGGTGTAGAGCAAGGATGGAGGAACATGTTGTAAATTGGCATAAATTTGGCACTTAGGGCATCTTTTTACGTATTGATGGCAATCCCTATTCATTGTAGTCCAATAATATCCTTCTCGCATTATTTTTTGGACTAACATTTTGCCATTTATATGAGTGCCACAAATTCCTTCGTGGACTATCCTCATTGCTCTTTGTGCATCCTTCTTTCCTACACATAAGAGAGCTCGGCCCTTAGGTACCCTTTTATGTAGCTCGTTGTCTATGAGTACATATTGGGAAGCCAAAAGCCTTAATGCTCGTTTTGCTCTTTTGTCAGCATGGGGAGGGTATTCTCCTTTGGTGACATAATTGAGTATATCCGTATACCACGTTTCGTCTTCTTCTTCTTCTTCTTCTTCTTCTTCTTCTTCTTCTTCTTCTTCTTCTTCTTCTTCTTCTTCTTCTTCTTCTTCTTCTTCTTCTTCTTCTTCTTCTTCTTCTTCTTCTTCTTCTTTGTCTTAGACATATACCTCGACTTCTTTATGCATCATGTCATGGAGTAAGGCAGTTGCTGCGCGTTGGTAAGTAGCACCTGCGTTTTTTAACCCGAATGGCATTACTGTGTAGCAGTAAGTGCCCCATGGTGTTATAAAAGTTGTATCCATGTCTTCTTCTGCCATGAGAATATGGTTGTAACCTGCGTACCCATCCATGAATGAGAGAAGCGCGTGATTTGCCGTGTTATCTACCAGAATATCGATGTGTGACAAAGGGAAGTCGTCCTTTGGACTTGCCTTATTTAGATCTCGATAGTCGACACACATTCTTACCCTTCCATCTTTCTTCGGAACTGGGACGACATTGGCGACCCATTCGGGGTATTTGGATACCTTGATGAAACCTGCAGTTATTTGTTTTTGAACTTCTTCTTTTATTTTAAGAGCTACGTCGGGTTTCATTCGACGTAACTTTTGTTTTACGGGTTTCATTCCTGGAATTAGTGGTATAGTGTGTTGAGCTATTTCCCTATTAATGCCTGCCATATCTTCATATGACCAAGCAAATACATAGATAAATTCTTTAAGTAAGTTAATTAAATCGGTTCTTTCTTGTTTATTCAGTGTTATCCGATTTTAACTTCTCTTTTATGGGCTGAATCATTTGAGATATTAATCGTTTCAGTTTCTTCAATTACCAGTGTTTTCTTTTCGAGTGTTTTCATTGCTTTAATAAATTCTTTGTCTTTTTCATTGTTAGTTAAGCAATGCTCGTCATCTTTGGTTAGAGAAGAACACAAGAAATAAGGAGAAAGAGAAATATTATTATACTATGAGGTCATTACATCAAAGAGTGATATGTCCTCAGGGACTTGATCACTAACTATTCTAGGAAAAGAAACAAGAGGGGAAGGTGCTACTACTAGGGACTTAGAAGACTCCAGGGGGAGAGACTCCGACTCTGACTCAGAAGACTCTTCAAACATCGGTCCTTGCCCTGTCGTGATGGATATCTTCCTTCCACTTGGAGTAGTCACCCTGATCGTCTTGCGCCACCCTTGTAGTGATCCTTCAGCTGGAGTGATTAGCTTCGAGGGATCGAAGCTTTCGCTTTGTAGGACTGTTTGAATGAGCGAGGAGTCTTCCTCTTTATAAGTTGGCTCATTCTTTTCTCGCCCAAACAGTAATCCCATGACGTTAAAGTCAAAGCATGGGGGTGCTTTCTCCTTATTGACAGGAGTTTGGATTTCATCAGTGAAGTAGCAATCCAAGAAAATCTCAAATCCCGGTTGTCTTATGCCGTTTACAATAAATGGCTCGGGAAATTCATGACATGGATAGTCCTCTCCTTCTTTTATAAATTGACCATTAAGTGTGAGAGGGTACCGATCCATTGGGATTGCTTTCTTTTGAGTGCGAGCGTCTCTACGTGCCTTTGACTTTTCCTGGGATCGCTCGAGATCTTTCCGAGTCGGTTCGAAACCAAGCCCGAAAGTGTCTAACTTAGGGAGGCCAGGTGACTCCAGCGGTTTTGCCGTTCCTTTCTTCTTTCCTAGGGTCATCCTAGGAAAATGTCCTTGTTTCTTTAGCATGGCATTTACAATCATGTTGGAATGGGGATCATGGCAAAGAGGGGTCCTTTCATCCTCCTGGATTAAGGAGACTTCTTCGTTAAAGCCCCATAAGTCTTCATCATCCTCGTCGTGCTCCACATTAATAATTGGATTTTCTATAGACTTGATCCTCATAGGCGAAGCATCGATGGTGATAGGAATTCCTCCAACTATAGCTTTTACTTGTTGGTGGAGAGATAAGGGGACGGCCTTTAGGTCATGAAGCCAAGGGCGTCCCAACAGCAAATTGAACGAAGCTTTAATGTCTACTACTTGGAAAGTAGTAGCATGTTCTATTGCTCCCGCCGTTACATTCAGGGTAATTTTGCCAAGATATTGAAGACGAGTGTTGTCATAGGCCCTTATTCCTTGTGTAGAAGGAGTTAAACCTTCGTCCCTTATGCCTAGCATCCTTGCAGTTCTAACTTCTAAGTGGACAGACGTTGATGGCCGATCCATTGTCTACAAGAGTCATAGGAACATTCATCCTCTTGCAAACTACTGTGAGGTTTAATGCCTTGTAATGTTTGTCACCTTATGGAGGTAAATCCTTGTCAGAAAAGGTGATCAAATTAATTGGACTAGGAAGATCGCTTGTGAGGAAGTTGGCTAATCCCTCAAGGGTAGTGTTAGAATCTATCCCAATTTTGTCCAAGGCATTCATTACAGCCAACCTATGTTCTAGAGATGTTGCCAAGAATTTCCATACATTCATCTCAACTTTTGTCTTCTTAAACTGCTAAACAATATCATTGTCTTCAATTATAGGTATGGGAACTTGTTGTGTGGTTGGCATAGGTTGTGTTGAAACGGGAGGTTGCATTCTCCCGGATCTTGTGAGGACGTCTATCGATGAGTCTTCTTCAGCCCAAAAATCATCCGTGTCGTATGACACAGAAGGTGGAGATCCTATTATGTCTTTTAAGTAGACATCTTCTTTATCACTGTCCCAAACTCCATTAATGGTTGCATCGTCTTCTTGTGGAACTTGGACTAGTTTCTTTTCATAAATCATTTTCTAAACCAAATCTTTGAATTTGAAACAGTTTTCGATGGTGTGACCCCCTGATTGATGATACTGACAGTAATACCTATCTGTCCTTTTCAATGATTCGAATGGTCTCGGTTCAAGAGGTTTGATCTCGCCACTCTCGGAAAGCATTTCGAACATTTGTGCATATGGGATCCCAATTGGAGTGTAGATTCTATTACTCTTCTTGGGTTTTTCAGTGACTTGTAAAGGAAAATGCTTTGCCTCATAAGTCGTTCTCACTGGTGTGAACTCTCTTTTAGGTTCATCTTTCGGAAGTGGAACCTCGTCACATTTCTTTTGGGGTTCCCTTATAGCTTTGAGAGCTTCACGTAGTAAATGTGATACCTCAATCACTCTGTAGACAGCGTGAGTAATTGTATATCTTCCTTACTTGCCAGTTCTGGAAGGTTATCCCTGACATCAAAAAAGGTTTCCTCCTCTTTTTCTGTGGCATGGATTTCTTTGACAGGTTTAATGAGTGAGGGGTCAGCCTCGTTTTCCTCATCAGAGATAGCCAGGGCATGGGCGAGAGGTGCATTATCAATGCTTGGCTTCTTACTGGCTGAGGGCAACGGCAGCTTGTTGTTGTCGATTAAGTCTTGGATAGCTTCCTTAAGCTTCCAACAGTTTTCGGTGAGATGGCCTCTACCTTGGTGATACTTACAGTGTGCATTGGGGTTCCAATTAGCCGACCTCTTTTCGACTGGTGGGTCCCCAAATGGTCCAATAGGAGTTATAAGACCTTTTGCATTTAATCGATCAAATGCGGTGTCATAACTCATGCCAATAGGAGTAAAGTTCCTCCTAAATGGTTTCTTTTGTCCTTGATTGTTCATAGCAAGGAATTCACCTAAATTAAAAGTGCTAACATGGTTTGAGTGGGTGGTTTTGGAAGAAGAAGGATTGTCGTTCTTCTTTCCTTTCTAGCCACTGTTGGAGTTATTGTTGGCAGCTTTTAACTTAGCCAGGTCATCTTCAATATTGATACCGATGTCATAGACGGCTTTTAAGGTATGGAGATTATTTTGATACTTGAGATGCTTGGAATATTTTTCTTGAAGGTTTTTTATGAACAACCTTACAGACTCTTTTTCACTTGGCACCTCAATCATCTTAGCTGAGGTTTCTCTCCATTTGTTAAAGAAAGAGGTGAAGCCTTCGTTCTCTTTCTGTTTGAGGATTTCAAGTTCCCTATGGTCAGTCTCAACCTGAATGTTGCACTTATACCTATCAACGAAAGCGTTTACTATGGACTCCCATGTAGAGGTCTTTTCTTTCTCAAGAGAAAAGAACCATTGTTGGCAAACGGTCTCGAGGGATAGTGAGAACAGAGAGGGGAAAACTTTCTTATCAATACTCTTAATACTCATTATTGTTTCGAATGCTCTTAAATGAAAATAAGGGTTATCAGTTGCTCTGAATTTTGGGATGTCGTTGGCATTGAACTTCTGCGGAAGAAGATCTTTGTCCACCGAGACCCCTTGTGATGTAAGGCCTTGAAACTTGTAGTCGCTAGATAGCTTGCTTAGGCTCTCTTGCATGAGATCCATCTGTTGTTGCTTCACGGGATCATCGATCTTGAGTGTGAGAAGCTTAAGTGTCTCAGTCACGGTAACCAGTTGGTTCCTAAGCTCATTGACTTCTTCTTGTGTTGCCATTATGGTCTTAGCTTTCCTCTTACGAGCTATGGGTTTGTCAAAAAGTTGGACTTGTACGAAAAGGTTGTCTTTGATTAACCGTCCTTCCTTTCTTGACCACGCGCTGTAAATTAAACCATATTGCGTTTTAATTACTTGACTCGAATCAACTTGATTTTACGGTTTATTTTAAAGAGGGAAAAAAATAAAAAATAAAAAATAAAAAATGGGTGCATATTTTTGGAAAAAATAATGTACATATTTTTAGGGCACTAAGTATATTTTTTTTATTGGAGGATTAATATCCGACTTACCCCCCTAAAAAAATGACGGAAAGAACGCGCACGCAAGACTCTCTTAAACATGGTCAAAGTATGTGTATTGGTGTGTGCGTTGAGTGTAAGTGACATGCTTGGAATCTTGTGTAAGACCATGGGACTTAGTGCCTAAACTCGATTAATGACTCAACCAAGTATTATTGACAGCGAAACTTAACCGAATTAATTAGCAAACTGATTAATTAGACACTAGGTGATGACTCGACCAATAATCCGAACTGTCAGCCAAACGACAGGACTGGCGTCACACTATGTAGCTTGGCGCCAGACGACAGAGTTTTCGCCAGGCGCCACACTCCATAGTGTGGCGCTACAGCTCAGACTTTGGCGCCAATATTGGAGCTTCAGTCTGGGACTGTTTTCGGTGTTATTAATCAATTGGGGTATGCCTAAAGTCATACTAGGTCAATTCCGATTAAAATATTAGACTTTATTTACTTAAATTAATTAATTAATTAATTAGGCAAAGTTCTTTAAGTCATTAATTTATTTAATCTCAACACAAGTCAACAAACGGTTAAGAGGAACATAGAATATATGCACAACAAATAATGCACAATTAGTCAAGTAGGCACAATATGATGCAATGAGTTCGCAACCTAACCATGGCTCTAGTTCTCTAAAGTTCGGGATATGGTTCAGTCAATAGAGGGTCCATGGTTAATTGTCCAGATGCACCGCGCGGAAGCTTAACCGTGAAGGGTTGGCGCGAGTGGATGGGACACCGCGAGCTTTAGAAAAAACTCGCTTCCATGGTTTGGTGAATTCAACATTCTCGGATGTACCCTTTGTTGCACAGAGCGTTCAATTGGGTAGATGGAGCATGAATTCCCAGAGGGTTATGTCCATATGTAGAACACATATGGATTTCAGAAAAGTGAGAAAAAATTCAATCAGGAGGTAGGATCGAGCAAACAATACGAAAAACCGGTCGAAATTAGAACGCATATTTCTGGCTCGGTATTGGGGGAAGTTGGCGCCAGCAATCAGAGACTGGCGCCAGCTTTTAGCTGTAGCGCCTGGCGCCAATGCTGGCGTCTGGCGCTACGGTTAAAATGCTGGCGCCAATGCTCTGGCCCCTGGCGCTACTTCCCACATGCCTCAGCAGCTTTCTGTGCTCGATAAAATTTTCCAGTTTCGCGCGGTGTTATTTCGGTCCTAGTTGTGAAATATATTTCTCAAATTTCCTACGTGTAAAATCCTATGTTTTTAACTCATTACGGATGGTCTTTCCAATGAGATCTTTTTTATGCATATGACAATAATGTTAATCAAAATTACGCACATGAAATACTTAGAACGTTTCGAGTCTCATCCACTCATTCTAAATCATTGCCGAAACAAATTCAGGAATTAAAATAGAAATCCTCTCCAATGGAGTCGCCAAAAACTTTAGGAAATAAATTTCAAGCGTTAACCCCTAGCTTGAACCCCACTGTGATCATACACTAAAGTACGGTGGCGTTCAAAGGGAAAGAAGATAGAGCAAAAGAGTCGCCAACAAGTTTTAGGAACTTGTAAACCGTTCACAAGGTGAAGGTTACACCCCTTAACGATCCAAGAGATCGTCAACTCCATAAGGTCTAGAACCAAATAAGGGTTCGGGGATGAAAGTACAAACCCAACCTAAAAGAGATTGAACCTGCCCTAATAATAGGCCTCTACTTTATTCTGAATCGCATTCATGTGCGCTTTCTGACTAACATGCAATCAATAGGATTACCCTAAACCTGTTTATCTATGCTGGTTGAATATTAATGCACAAATAAACTATTATTGGCGATCACTTGAATTATAATCATATTAAACCTAAACAAGATTATTAATTATCTTATTAAGCGTGATTACAAATACAAATTCCCTTTAAACATGCATAAAAGGCGTGATCAAGCAATAAAAATAAATAAGCATCAAGCAATATAATAATAATAATCAAAATAAAATTATAATCATAATTAAAAAATAATCATCATTATAACAATTATAATCATAAAGTATAATCATAATAATAATCATCATAATAATAATAATAATAATCATAATAATAATAATAATCATGTTAAAGCATAATAATAATAATAGCAAGATCCTAGGCATGATACTAACAAAATTAATAACAAACCCTAGCATGTCACTAAGCATTAAAAATCAAATCTTTAACCCTAACATGATACTAACAATCATAAATATTAGGAAGAACATAGGAAGCATCGTAACAATCATATTTAATATTAAAGTTACCCTAGACATGATACTAGGAATATCATAATAACAATCTAAACATGATTTCTACATCATAACATCAATAAAAACCATTAAAGTACTTACTTTGATGCCTCGTACCTCTTTCTAATAACAAAATACACACATTAGTAACTTCAAGGAAAATAATAATCAAAATAATTAAAATAGAGATTTGGGACCAAACCCTCAGAAATTAAACCTTTCACGTCTAGGGCGAAGGCAACTTCGAATATGGCTAGGTGTTTCTAGATCTTGCGAATGCAGAATTTTGTATGTAAAAGACTAGTTTAGAAAAGAGAAAGAAAGAGAGAGATGGTGAATGATTAAAGAGAATGAGAGAATTAATGATTGCGAATGAAAACTGGTTGTAGGTCCATCAAAACGGAGTTTTTAATACGTTATTTATAGAGAAAATCAGCCAAAAAGATAAAATTAACAAAACAGAGTATTGGCGCACAGAAAAACGAACCAGCGCCAATGCTGGTTGTTGGCGCCAGGCGCTACAACTTGCGTTTGGCGCTGATTTCAGATTTTCACGCGTTTTCTAAAATCAGATAAATATTGACGTACAGTAGGATAAAATCGTATCTTTCCTCAAAAAAAGCTCTTTGATTTTAATTAAAACTCTGAAAAGTCAACAAAAGTCAATTCATCAATGCTAATTGAATTAGGAATGAAAAGAACCTTCTAGAAGAATCTAGAAAACTAAAACCATTCCTAATTGCATTAGGAATGATAAATCATTTTAGGCCCTCCCCTAGATCATTGGGCCGTATATAAGGCTCAAATCGGACCCAGTTTGGTAAATTGGTCATAACTTCCTCAATATTTATCGGAATTGGGCTTATAATATATCGTTGGAAAGCTCTTGTCAAGCCCCATCCAACTACACTATTATTGGACCCATATCATGGACCAACCAAACTGGATTGGCTGTTTTCTTAAAATAAGTTTTCAAAAACAGTTAGAAGAGAAAAGAAATTAAAACTATCCGCAACACTAAACTTTCCACACTTTCGCTTCATTCGATTATGATTCGACGTGAAAGGTACTCATCACTGGGTTTGGTTTTGGGGAGACACAAATGGGTGTTTACAATAGTGTGTTTAATTACGCTTATGTACTCAGCTTTGCTGATTGTGTGTGTTTCTGTGTTTTGGCCATGTCTTTATCTTGGCCCTATGATGACCCATTTTTAATGGAGAGTAGTGGAGACAAGTAGAGATAAGCTTTTCAGGTATTGAAGCATATTCATGATGGGGCATGAGTGAAGAGCGAATCATGCTAGTTTCTATTAGTTTACAATGTGTTTCTGCTTTAATTATTTATGCTAAAATTTATATGTGGAGCTAACATCAAGTTTTGGATTTGGTTTGGTTTTTAATAAGGGCCTTTAATTGTTCCAAGTTGTAGGTTGATTTTCATTTTACTTCGTTTATTTTGGTTTTAACTTTACTTTCGTTTGGTTAGCTTTTCAAGTTGGTTTGTTTTGGAAAGGTTTTTAAAATTAGTCTTCCGTTGTGTATCTTTGATGTTTGCCTTAACCGTTTCCACGGTGGCGGTAATGTCTTAGATATTCCTATTTAAAGTTTTATACATGGCAAAACAGGTATTTTAAAATAAAGGAATTTCTAGGGTGTTACAGGTTAGCTTTTGGCTTTTGGCTTTTTTAGGTGGTCAAACAACCAAAAAATGTATTTGGTAACTGGTTTTTTAGTCAGCGAAAAAACTGGCTTTTAAGCCAAAATGAAAAAGCTGCTTTGAGTAGCTTTTTTGTTGGCTTTTGGCTTGTTGGCCCACAAATTATCTAATAAACAGTCAACAACCAACAATTAATTTACCAAACGCTTTTATAAACAGCCAGCTTAAGCAGCAAATTTCAAAAGCCATTATAAACAGCCAAACATTCCAACTGGTCAAACAAGTTAAGTGAACAAGCCAATAGTTAACCGCCAACAGCCATTTGCCAAACAAGGCTATTGTCTTCTTCTTTCTAATATTAATAATTTAATATTATTGAACCCTAAACACATAAACACAAACCTACCCTCTTGAGATCTGAACAGTTCTTGAGCAATACCAACCTTTGAATTCGGGTACACGAGTTATGGAGGTCGTTGTGTACAACTTAGGGGGCGTGCATCACTAGGATACCTGTACTGGTGGTGGCATATTTCGCTTCTAAGTCAATGGGTTCCAAACCACGACACAACAGAAGGAGGACATATCTATGATTTGAGTATAGCGATCGAATTTGTACCAAGGAAAGTTTTTAATTTGTCTATTATCATTCATGGAATAAACAGGTATTTTTCCAACATAGTACATATTATATTTTATGAGATGCAAACGACCCTGTAATTCAACTAAACTCCAATTATCCCATGACCGCGACTCAATATATAGAGTTGTGGTAGAGGTATTTCACGATACTTTTCGGTCCCTATATCAAAACTAACTACACATGTATTAGATGTAACAGGATTACAACTTATCCAATAAAACATGTTATTTGACAGAACCATGTGTATTACGTTCTGGTAATCAAGACTTGGCGGAGGAGGTTCAATGATTTTCCATGAATTATTCTTCAAGCTATAAAGCCAACCAGAAGTGTGATGGCATGTGTAATAATAAATCTTATAATCGTCATTACACGATCATAACCAAGCCCGATCATATAGATGGAAGAATAATCTTGGTGTTTCTGTCTGATCCCGACTCCACAGAGAACTTGGACTTGAGATCCTGATACTCCTATCGGCAAGCTGAGAACCTACACAATGAGAAGAAGTTAGCTAACCCCGGGGTGATCCGGGGATAACCACTCCGATGGTAAAGTCAGAAAGGTGTTTAAGAAAAAGAAAGTAAGAGAGAGAGAAAGTAGAGAGAGATTAGAGAGATAAAGAGTGTAATTAATGTCCTCATTAATGAGGTCTTACCTACTATTTATAATGGTTTATCTTGACAGGTGGCTCTCATCCATGCAGAGCCTTTTGTGCCAAGTGTCGAGCTTCTGTTGCCACGTGTTACATTTCGGTGGGCCGACATGTCTTCAATCTGTGACATATCAGCATCTTCTCCATGATTACTAAAACCTGATCATGTTTTCATAAGATATCGGTCATGCCAGATATCATCCCATACAATTAGCCCCCCAAGTGAGGACGTATGATTACTCATCGTCGTGCTCAGTTTATACCAATAACAAGCTGATTCCGACGAAACAAACTTTGGGTTCCACATCTCATTCTTTAGAGTTTTCCTTGTGGTGTAAATTCTACTGTAGCAACGTTTCTTGTACTCTGTCAAGCACCACTTGTTAACAAAGTTTTACTACTGATGTTGTTGTCTTGGCTTCGTCACAATTCATCTTACTTGCTTGCTTGATTTATATTCAGATAAATTAGCTTGCACATATGTATTGTAGGTCTATATTTAAGCTCTATGTTCTTTTGCTGAGAAGTTTTATACTTGTATAAACTCCATTTCCCCCCCAAGTGACCTTGTGTGCTGATAGCAGACAAGGTCTACTTTCTGTAAACTATCTGGGAGCGAAAAACTCCGTTTTCCCCCCCAAGTGACCTTGTGTGCTGATAGCAGACAAGGTCTACTTTCTGTAAACTATCTGGGAGCGAAAAACTCCGTTTTCCCCCCCAAGTGACCTTGTGTGCTGATAGCAGACAAGGTCTACTTTCTGTAAACTATCTGGGAGCGAAAAACTCCGTTTTCCCCCCCAAGTGACCTTGTGTGCTGGTAGCAGACAAGGTCTACTTGCTGTAAACTATCTGGGAGCGAAAAACTCCGTTTTCCCCCCCAAGTGACCTTGTGTGCTGATAGCAGACAAGGTCTACTTTCTGTAAACTATCTGGGAGCGAAAAACTCCGTTTTCCCCCCCAAGTGACCTTGTGTGCTGATAGCAGACAAGGTCTACTTTCTGTAAACTATCTGGGAGCGAAAAACTCCGTTTTCCCCCCCAAGTGACCTTGTGTGCTGGTAGCAGACAAGGTCTACTTGCTGTAAACTATCTGGGAGCGAAAAACTCCGTTTTCCCCCCCAAGTGACCTTGTGTGCTGATAGCAGACAAGGTCTACTTGCAATAAAATTGAAGTGTAACCGTTCCTAAAAATATATTTTACTAATTTTTTTTTTAGGCGGGAAAATATTTACACGTGTCACAAATCCTGCCGTTGCTTTTTGAAAGGGCTTGTTAATTAACAGCCGTAGGATTTCTGAACCGCCTTTCATTTCAATTGGCGATTCAGTTTTTCCTTTTTAGATCAAAAATCCACCATTTTTACCATTTCACACCTCTTCTCCTTCTTAATTTTCTCCCGAAAGAAATTCTTATCAATCTTGCGCTTAGTTTGTGCATTTCGTCTCGTCGGGCGTTCCTTCTCTTTCTTCGTCGCTTTCATCTGTAAAAGGCGTTCCTTCTTTTTGCGATTTTCTTCGAAGGTATTTTCGTACCCTAACCCTTGATTTTTATGCTGTTTTATGTGCTTATATTCAATTAAATGTCTGAGGATAGTGTTGAAGAGAACTTTCCTAACCTTAGTACTGCTAGGCGTCGTTTAATTAGGCAGTCTTTAGGTAAAGAAACTGGTAGTAATAGGGGCAATTCATCTTCCCTTTCTGACAATATCGACTATCCCTTTGAGACGTTAACTTCTGAAGAAGAAAAACGTGCTTTTATGATACATAGGACTATTGCTCACCGTGAAAGTGCCTTTCACCCCTTTAACCCTGATATTCCTGCCGATACTGAAATTCTTGACGTTGAGCCTGTTAATGTCCGTTATCACTTACGCAACTTTACTGGGAGACGCTATTTTAACCAATACGGCACTAACGTTGGCAATATAGGTATTAACACTATGCCAAGGGTAAGGAGTACCAGTTATCAGCCTGAAGTTGCTGCTCGTGAAGCCGCCGAGGCTGCCAAAGCAGCTAAGGCAGCTGAGGCCGCTAAGGTGGCGGAATCTAGTAAAAGACCTGGTCAAGGTCAGGTTATAAGTTCTTCTTCAGAAGAACTTGGGGACGACATCCCACCAAACCCCCAGGAAGGTCAGGTATCTCCTGTGCATGATTCTGCCGTCAACTCAGTTTTAGGAGATGACGAAGCTCAGGAAGATAGTGTAAATAACGAGAGTAGGGATAACATTGTTGATTTAACGGCTGAGGTTATCCAAGAGGAGAGTTTGGACGAAGGATACAATTCCGAGACTGACAGGGCTGAATTCCGACAACCCATAGTCCTTGCCAACGATGGAAAAGTTGCGAAGGAAACAATAAGTGAAGCTTTTAGGAAAACGGCAATTACAAAAGATTACTGCCGTCGTGCGAAGAGGTTTTTTAATCTTCCTGACGGCTATGAGTTGTCTCTTCCTCCATCTGGTGCTTCAGTATTGGATTGCCCAGCCGGGTCCGTGGCCGTTTATCTGAGACATCTAGACTTCGGTCTCCGTTTTCCCCTACACCCATTTGTAGCCAAAATTTTGAAGGCCTGGAACGTTTGCTTAGTTCAGCTAACCCCTCAAACTATTCGTGCCGTTATTGCCACAGTTTGGGTTATGCTTTATCGGAACTACCCTTTGACCCTTAATGTATTTCGGCGGCTAATTACCCTGAAGAGAGATGGACAGTCTGATGGGTGGTGGTCTTTGTACACTCAACCTCACAAATATACCGTCCATCCAAAACTTTCTAGCTGCAAAAACTGGAAGGACAAGTTTTTCTTCATGTCTGTTCCAGATGATTATCCCTTGAGAAGGACTTTTTTCAAGCCTCATCCTCATTTTGACTCAATCCCCGAGAGAGATCTCGGGAAACATGAAGAGAGGGCCGTCAACCATTTTGACGTTTCCGAATTCGACGAAGGTGACGGCAAAGTCCGTCTCATTCCTGCGGTGTGGGTGCCGAATGTGAGTTACATTCTGGGCAACGCGCCGCTATCACGCGTCGGTCTCTGTTGGACTGACCAGCATGGTATAACTTACTTTTCCTTTTACTCCTATGCACTCTCTTATTTCTATGACGAAGACGGCATAGCTTACATGCTACTTTCCTCGTCCTTTCTTTATTGTCATTTGTATCTCTCTCCTTTTTTTTTTTTTTTTGCATTTTACCGATTTTTTTTATTTCTTTTTCTAGGTACCGATAAGTTGGATAATAGGCTACTCGGCCTATCTGCTGACGGGACTAGGGTTATCAGGCGGTGTCCCAAAGCTTGCGATCCGTACGACACCCTTGCTACTGTTTGCGGTCGCGCTCCAGCCATCAGTGCTAAAAGAAGAGCTGAGATCATGGCCGATGAGAATGCTAAGAAAAGAAAACTTACACCTCTTGCCAATCGGCGGGGTGGGATCGTGATCTCAAGCCCTCGGCAACCTGAAGGGCGTGCCGAGAAGAGAAGGGATCAACCGGCGCCCGAGAAAAATAAAGAGCAGTCGGTTCCTGAGAAGACCCCGACTGCCAGCCAAGTTAAAAGCCCCGAGGCCATTGTGAAGAAGGTCATTCAGGGTATTGAGATTGAAGATCTCACCTCTGCCGAGTCTCCCCCTCAGCCTCAGGTTACAACCGTAATCGCTCCTATGACAGTTGGGTCGGACTCCAGCATTCCGGCCTTGACTTATCGATCCAATCAGTGGATCGAACGAGTGTCTGGACGGTTTCCAGAGGAAGTTTTAAGGGGGTTTTCTGTCCCTCCTGGCCATTCCGGCGACCGCTGGCAACCAGCCATGGATGTCGGCCGGAATGAATCCATGATAACCGACGACCCTATGCAAGGTGGGAATCTCGGTTACCGGCTGCTGAGTAACCTGACGCTGCCAATGGACAGACCCGCTGGTCCAATCGGCCCCCTTGCTGCGTCTCATATGCATAATTTGATGAAGGTTAGTGTATTACTTACGCGTATATACTTATCGTCTTTATCTCTTATTACTATTGGTATTTCTATATATATATTTCAAGTACTGATATCGGTTTTTTTTTTTTTTTTTTTTTTTGTATGTATCGTACAGGCCGTCATGTCTGGCACAGAATTGGTTGAGATGTACCGCTATTACCAGGAAAAACATCATCAAGCATCTGCCAACGAAAGCGCCATGCAGGAGGCCATCAAGAATGCTGAAAAGGCCCTCAGTGATCTGAGGAAGATAAAAGAAAATGACGACAAGGAGATGTCGGCCTTGAAGATCAAGGCTGAGAAAGTTGCTGGGTTAGAGTCGGAAGTGCAGAGTCTGAAGACTCAAATTGCCAAAAAAGATGAAGCCATCCAACGTCTTCCTTCCGTCGAGAAGAACCTCGAAGATGCCAAAACCAAAATTAAGAGCCTTGAAGAGAAGGTTCAAAAAATGGAGGCTGACAAACCTGGTATTCGTCAGCGTGCGGTTGGCCGTTATCTAGCGTCCGATGAGTTCTGCTCCAAACTCCAGGACCGTTTCGATGGGGGTTGGACTGCTGCTCAGAGGTGTATTGCCCACGCCGCCGGTTGGAAGAAGGATGATTGGGCAAAAGTTGAGAAGGCTTTCAGCGAGGAAGCCTATAAGATTCCTTCCGGCTTTGAGGCGCAGCAATTCTCCGAAGAAGACTTATATAACTTGGCGCCAGCTGCTGATGACGGCCCCAGCAACCCCAGTATTCTGGACTCCCCGGTGCCTGAAAACGGTCAATCTTGAAGGGGCGGGCAGTCATCACCGACATCTTCTTGTGGGTCTTGTATCATTGGGCCTTATCATTGGGTTTTGTATGTATGGACATTTCTTTTGACAGTGCTGTTTTATCGGCATATACCCTTTTTTTGTGGTGATGCCTGTCGATTGTTATTTTTATCTATTATGTATTAACTGTGTATAAATTTGTACACTTTTCGCTATAACTGTATTGCTCTCTATCTGCTATTTTCTAACTTGTTTACAATTATTCCAGTATGATAACTGCATAATCTTGCAAATTAAGCATATATATAGAGAAGAACTTGTAAAAAATAAAACTTACTTGGTAGTTTGCTTGAAATCTGCCAGTGAAAGCTCTCTAAAGAATGTCGGCCTCTGTAGATACCAGACTTCGAAACTTCATCCTTGGTGGACACTTTATCAAGACTGCATTTTAAAAGGTGCCGACATACTATGGATACCATTATTGTACTGAAAACTTTAAACATTTTTTTGAAATTTTAAATATTCTTCAAATAACATATCATCATGCAAGCAACATACCATACAACCTCCAATAGCATATAATATATCCAAATAACATATCCAAATAACATATCATCATGCAAGCAACATAATATATCATTATGGTACTCCTTGCCCCCCTTAGTATACATAGTTCTTCTCGGAGCTATGTATACTGATTCGTAACCGGCTGTTGGTGGTTCAGATTATAACAACGGTCACCCACTGCTTTGATATTACAGTCAGTTAGGTACCCTCTCGGCGATCACATTCTGAGCTATGCCTCATGTCGGCATATACTCGAATTGATTTGGCCGGTATTTATACTTTGAACCAGCAACCTCATGAGTTAACGTATACAACTGATCAGGTTGTACAACTGTTAACTGCATGGAAGCGGTTTTGAGCTGTCCGTCCCATTTAACGATGTTTTGTTAAATGGAGGATGCCTATTGAAATGCACATTGTCTGAATACTTCTTCATTCATCACCGATATCTTTGTCCGATATCAGCTTCAAAAAGTGAGGTTTATTCTCTACACATAGTATTTTTTCAATACAGCTGAATTCCATACATTCTTTAGAGGAGTCCCATCCAAAGTTTCCAAGTAGAATGACCCTTGGACGATGATAGCTTTAATCCGATAAGGTCCTTCCCAGTTTGCAGTCAGTTTCCCGTCTTCATTTCCCTTACCGGTTGCGGCGGTTCTTCGTAGCACCAGATCCCCTATCTGTAACGGCCGATGGGATACCCTTCTATTATATGCCCTAGACATTCTTTCCTTGAATGCAGCTGACTTAACGGCTGCTTTTTCTCTTAGTTCTGGCAAGAAATCCAGTTGTTGTCGTAGGAGTAAATCATTTTGATCTTCACAGTAATGCTGAACTCTGAATGTCGGCAGTCCAACTTCTGCCGGTATGACTGCTTCTGTCCCAAAAACCAGGTTATATGGTGACTCTCCTGTGGCCTCTCTTATTGTTGTCCTATTTGCCCACAATATCTCCGGTATGAAATCTGCCCACAAACCCTTTGCATCTTCGATTTTCTTCTTTATGGCCGTTATGATCTGCTTGTTTGCTGCTTCTGCCTGGCCGTTTGATTGTGGATGGCATACTGCTGCATATGCAAACTTCACTTTATACATCATCAGAAGATCTTTGACTGGCTTGCAATCAAATTGAGTTCCATGATCAAAAACCATCGCCATCGGCAACCCAAACCTTGTAAAGATATTTTTCCATATAAACTTCTTCACTTCTGCTGCCGTGATCTTTGCTACCGGCTCTGCTTCTATCCACTTTGTGAAGTAGTCAATTCCTACTATCAGATATTTTCTGCCTCCTGTGGCTGATGGGAACGGCCCTACTATATCCATTCCCCACTGGGCAAATGGAACTGGGTTTAATATCGGCGTAAGGTCATTTGGGGGGAGGTTGATAACTGGGGCATACTTTTGGCACTTCTCACATTTTCTAACATAAGCCAAAGCATCGGCGTTCATTGTCGGCCAATAGTATCCCCTTCTCATAGCTTCTCTGGACAGGGCTCTTGCCCCAAGATGATTTCCACAACTTCCTTCATGCAATTCTTCCATTAACTTTACCGATTCAGATCCTGTTATGCATCTCTGTAACGGCAGTGAAAACCCTCTTTTATATAACTGGCCTTGATACATAACAAACCACACACTATCCTTCTGTAACTTCTTTAACTCCCCCTTGTCTGTCGGCCCTACACCATGAACAATGTATGCCAGTATTTTATCATACCACTGATCCCCTATCTCAACAGAACAGACAGTTGCCGGTATCTCATCTATGCTTCTCTGCCTGAGTATCTCAACCATTACTGTTCTCTCCAAGTCATTAAAACTTGAACTTGCCAATCTTGCCAGTGCGTCTGCTTGAGCATTTTTCAATCTGGGAACCAATTTAATCTCAAAGTATTGCAGCTGAGCCGCTAACTGCTTCATTTTCTCCAAATACTTCACCATTGCCGGCTCTCGAGTTTCATATTCCCCACTGAACTGGCTTGACACCAGCTGTGAGTCAGTTGTCAGAACTAGCCGTTTTGCCTCTGCCGCTATCGATAGCTGCATTCCAGCCACTGCAGCTTCGTACTCGGCCTCATTATTTGTTGCCTTGAACTTGAATTTCATGGCGTATTCAAATATTTTTCCGTCTGGGGCCGTTATCACAATTCCAGCGCCTGCCCCCGTTGCTGTGGCTGACCCATCAACGGATACCTGCCACGTCCCCAACTCTTCTTCTTCATCTGTGTATGTGGTTTCTACAATGAAATCTGATAGTGCTTGAGCCTTAATTGATGTTCTAGGCTTGTAACTTATCTCATACTCCGACAACTCTACTGCCCATGCAAGTAACCTTCCAGACGTATCCATTTTTCGCAATGATTTCTCCAAGGGATGGTTGGTGAGGACTTCTATCGGATGTGCGTCAAAGTAAGGTCTTAATTTCCTGGCCGCTATTAATACAGATAAAGCCATCTTCTCTATAACTGGATATCTTCGTTCTGCCGCATTCAGAACATGGCTGACAAAGTAAATCGGTTGTTGACGTCTCTTCCTTTCAACCAACAAAACGGCTGCTACCGTTTTTGGTGACGCCGAGATGTATAACTGCAATACTTCTCCCTTCTCAGGCCTGCCAATTGTGGGAAGAGATTTGAGATGATTCCTCACTACTTCCAAGGCATCACTTTGTTCTTTTCCCCACTCAAACGCCTTATTCTTTCTCAGCACCATAAAAAACGGAAGAGCCTTATCAGCTGATTTGCTGATGAATCTGGTTAACCCTGCCATCCTGCCCGTTAACCTCTGTATATCACGAATGGTTTGTGGTTGTTTCATTTGAAGCACTGCATTCACCTTATCTGGATTCGCATCTATCCCTCGTTCACTGACCATAAAGCCCAGAAACTTCCCTGATCTCACTCCAAAAACACACTTCTCCGGATTCAGCTTCATTTGATACTTTCTCAAGGTTTCAAATGTTTCCTTCAAATCGGCTACATGGTCTTCTGTGCTCTTGCTCTTAACTATCGTATCATCTACATATACCTCAACATTCCGCCCTTTCTGTTTCTCAAAAATCTTATCTACCAACTTCTGATAAGTTGCCCCAGCATTTTTCAGTCCGAACGGCATTGCCTTATAACAATACACACCTGCATCCGTTATGAAGGCCGTTTTATTCCTGTCGGCTCTATGCATGCTGACCTGATGATACCCTGAAAAAGCGTCTAGAAAACTAAGCATTGCATGACCGGAGGTTGAATCAACCAGTCTATCAATCCGAGGTAGCGGATAGCAATCTTTTGGGCAAGCTTTATTCAAGTCTGTAAAATCTACGCACATCCGCCATTTCCCTGTCGGCTTTCTCACCATAACTACATTTGCCAACCATTCTGGATACGTGCAGGGCTCTATAAACCCTGCCGCCAAGAGCTTATTCACCTCGGCCTGGATCGCCTCTATTTTCTCAGTCGAGAAGTTGCGCTTCTTCTGCCTTATCGGCCTGAATTTTCTGTCAACATTCAGCTTATGTTCCATTACCTCAGGATGTATTCCTGGCATCTCACTGGCCGAGAACGCAAAGACATCAGCGTTCTCGCGCAATAAACTTATCAGATTGCACCTAGTCTCCACATCCATATCAGCCCCAACTTTCACTGTTCTACTGGGGTTGCCTGGCTGTAACTCAACTTGGATGGTTTCTCCTCCTGGCAACGGCCTTGGTGTTTCTTCGGGCCTTGCATCGAAGTTTTTCATGGCCAGATCTTGCACTGTCGGCTCACTCTCCTTTGCTGGGTTACATGGAACTGCAGTACTTCCAACTGGGTTCTTCAACGCTGTTACATAACAGGCTTTTGACATAACCTGGCCTCCATACACCTTTTCCACGGCTCCCAGGTTTGACACATAGGCTATAGCCAAATGGTATGTTGATACCACAGCCTGCATGTCATGAATTATCGGTCTGCCGATAATTGCATTATAAGCCGACTTGACATCCACCACTAAAAATTCTGCCATCACATCCCTTGCTTGTGGCCCATCACCCATCCTTACAGGCAACACAATACTCCCCTCTGGCCTCACTGTCGACCCATTAAAACCAATTACGGGATATGATACCGGCTTCAAGTATTGTCTTCCGATATTCATCTCTTTAAAGGCTTGAATGAACAGGACATTTGCCGAGCTACCCCCATCTACTAGTACTCTTTTGACATCAGCACCATTTATCCTGGTTATCAGGACTAACGGATCGTCATGCGGGAATACTACACCTCGTGCATCCTCTTCTGTAAATACAACTTGCGGTATTGATGCCGGCCGAGGACGATTGTCTATATCTAGAGCACACACCAGATGTCGGTGCTCCGCCAAATGTTTCTTTGCTCCACTAATCGTTCCCCCATGAATCGGCCCGCCCGTTATCACATCTACTCTTCCAGTAGATAACGGCGGCATTCCCGTGTCCCCTTGTCGGACTATCCTCCCTTGAGTCCTTTCGGGCCTCGCTTCTATTTGTTGCCTCTCAGCTATTTGCGCTGGTTGTTGATTTCTACCAGTATTCAACCGATACTGTGCTAAGTGCCCTTTTCTAATCAACTCCTCAATATTATCCTTCAACTGAGTACATTCCTCTGTGTAATGTCCCACATCCCTATGAAACATACAATACTTCTTTACATCTCTAGACTTCGCCTTCATCGGAGTCGGCCTTGACCAATCTTCTCTATTCTGATTCACTGAGTAGATTGCGGCCCTTGGTGCATTCAGGGGAGTGTAGGTGCTGTATCTCATTGGGAGTCTTGTCGGCCTGGTATCTTGCCGACTTCCTCCTCCCCTTCCTGGGGCAGGAGCTCTTGACCTGTTTCCTCCAGATGAAGTCCCTTCATACTGACTTGGTCCCTTTCCAGCTGCCACATGTCTACTACTTGTTTTCATCAGCTCTTCACTTTTTATGTAATCATGGGCTTTACTGAACGCCGCTGCCAATGTCGGCAGGCTTTTTCTTGTTAGATATCTTTTGAAATCCGAATCAACCATCCCATTCATCAAAGCCATCACGGCTATCTCCTGTTGCAACCTCGGAATTGTGTTTGCCTCATTATTAAATCTCCTGATATAATCCCTCAAAGATTCATCCGGTTTCTGCTCTACAGCCATCAATTCTCCAGAAGTTCTCTGCCTTACACTATTACTGACATATTGCCCTACAAACATCTCAGTCAGTCTTTCAAAGCTGTCTACTGACCCAATTTCAAGGTTGTTGAACCAATCGGCTGCAGCCCCAATCAGAGTTGTCGGAAATACCTTGCACCAAACTGCATCCGAGTTTGTGTATAGCATCATGTGTCCCTCATAGGACGTTATGAATCTTGCTGGATCCCCTCTTCCATCATACCTACAAGTCGGCATTTTCACCTTCTCCATTGGTTGATCCAAGATGTGCTGGGCAAACGGGGATGCCCTTAACTGCACCACCGTGCGCACTGCTTGCCCTTCCACTTGCGAACTCCTTTGTTGCTGAGTTCTGGTGCTCATAGCACGGCTCGAGGATTGTTCATCCTGCCGTAATGTTGTATGCGTCCTTACCGGCGACTCATGTCGGGGCCTCCTTGACGGGTTCTCCAACTGATTATACTGTTCTTCTTGGTTTCGGTGCAATACTCCTCTTTCTGCCTGAGCAGCTTCTCTTTCAGCTCGTGCTGCCTCTGCTTCCTTCCTTTTCCTACTCATTGCACTCATCACCCTGGCAGCCGTTTCCAACTCATCCGGGGTGAATGCTGCCATAGGATCCTCTGCCTCCCCTCCTCCTGCTGGGGGAGTTATCGGCATATGGAACTGGTTATCCTCTAGGGTATGGGTTTCATCTACTATCTCCACCTGGGGTTGTCCTACTGGTGTTCCATTGTTTCCAGTCATGATTGTTGTTGTTATACACGTGTTTTATTTTTGTGTGAGGTTCTTAGGCGATAGAAGTGATCAACTGCTCCCCTCCTTCTAGCGCCAAATTGTTTCTGTCTGATCCCGACTCCACAGAGAACTTGGACTTGAGATCCTGATACTCCTATCGGCAAGCTGAGAACCTACACAATGAGAAGAAGTTAGCTAACCCCGGGGTGATCCGGGGATAACCACTCCGATGGTAAAGTCAGAAAGGTGTTTAAGAAAAAGAAAGTAAGAGAGAGAGAAAGTAGAGAGAGATTAGAGAGATAAAGAGTGTAATTAATGTCCTCATTAATGAGGTCTTACCTACTATTTATAATGGTTTATCTTGACAGGTGGCTCTCATCCATGCAGAGCCTTTTGTGCCAAGTGTCGAGCTTCTGTTGCCACGTGTTACATTTCGGTGGGCCGACATGTCTTCAATCTGTGACATATCAGCATCTTCTCCATGATTACTAAAACCTGATCATGTTTTCATAAGATATCGGTCATGCCAGATATCATCCCATACACTTGGTAATTTGGATACGACTCAGGTAGAGTGTTACGGATACCAGTAGCCGGGTTGTAAATCGAAAATTGTAGCCTTATTTCATTACTATTCGCTTTTTCTCGGAAACAATGCAAGACATTACTTGAATCAACAAACGCATAACGAAAAGAGTAAGAGTAGCTACTATCATGGGATAAATAATATCGAGATAAATTTTTGACCTCTAGAGAAGATTGGAGATCTAGTGAGAAAATGTCCCGTGGCCAACTTAAATAATTTTATGACTAATTATGCCAACAAAAGACGAGTGTAGAAGAATTCGGTTCGTTTATTCGAACCTGTCGTGTGTGTGATGTTATGAACTAAGGGGTGTTGATTTCATCGCGCCAACGCTTACAAACACACTTAAAATAGAGAAGAGATTTAATTGGTAGCCTTTTGAGAATTTCTTACATACACACTTGAAATGGAGAAGAGATTTAATCGGTAGCCTTTTGAGAATTTTCTATTCAAGCTCAAAAGGAAGGTGTCCACTGCTATAGGATTTGTTCGCCATGATTTATTAATGAACGAACAAATACAATTAAACTTGGAGAAAGTGTGATTATCAACTTTGATGGTTTAAATTGATTTCTATACATATAATGGCGTTTAATTTGAATATAAGAAAATTTTATTGGTAGGGTAAATTTTTCATATACTTATTAGAAAGATATTGAGATATGTAGTATATTGTATCAATAAGGATATAAATATGAAAGCTCGTGCGATGCACAGATTTTCAACACATAAATAAAAAAAAAATTTGTTATTCTAAATTGGACTATAAATAAAAAACATTTAATGCCTCATTCCAAATTAATTAATAAAAAATATCTTTTTTGAGATTTATCTTTTCCGTTTTTTTTAAATTTGTTATACTGGTAATAATGATTTGATAAATTTATCTTTTCTTATATTTTTTCTTTATTTTTTTACGATTAATTTATAAAATAATTTAATTTGTGTTGTTTAATTTATTTGGCATTAAAAATTTTAAATAAAATACAACAGGTCTTTTTATATACATTTAATTTTAATAAAAATTACGAAATTAGAGTGGTGATAATTTTTTATCAATGAATAATATGATAAACTTTGTAATATAATAATTATTTTTTTAGTAGAATAAATAATAAATGAGCGGATATATTTTGTACGAGATAAATAGAAAGGAATTTTTTTTTATTATAAATATTTTTATATAATATTTTTATCTAATCCTAAATTGAATTAATTTTTTTAAAATTATTATACATTTTTTTTATTAGGTTTTGTAATTTCATATTTCATTATTTTTTTAATCTTGAACATGTTTTTTATTTTTAAACATGGTTTAATTGAACGTAATTTTTATTTTGTAATTTTAATATTCATTTTATTTCATTTTAAATATATATATATATATATCATTATAACCCTTTTTCATATGTTACTACCTCATAACATATGAGTTTTCTAAGATTGATAGAGTTTTTAAAATTTGAATTTTATACTATTAATTTTAGTCAAGTTATTTTTTTAAAATAATAATTTTTAAAGGCTAAAACGTTTGAAAAAATAACGACAACAAACATATTATTTTTAAGGGAAAGTGATATTATGATCGTTCCATCGATCTGTTCTTTCAGTTCATAGACTATAACTCATACTTTGATTATCTAATCATTTTGCTCATATTTAACTCTGATTAGATTAGATTTGCATGTAAAAACAAAATAAAATTGAGTAAACAAAACATAAACACATATCCCAAATAAACACAATGTAAGCAATAAGTAAACAAAACATAATTATATATCCCAAATAAACCCAATAAAAGCAATAATTACAAGTATAATTTTAAACACGAATTTTAATAATTAATCTAAGATCTTAGAATAATTTTTAAAATACCCAACCAAAAATTACTGACCCAATACTCTCTTTAATTAGTTTTGTATTGATTTGAAATTTTTTTGGTGCCGTATGATGCGTCAATTTATAAGGGTAGGTATCATAAATTTTAATTTAATTATAATTAAGAAATAATTTTTATTTCTTATCATAATTACTATCAAAATTTATCTTATAATAGTAGGTATCAAATTTTATTGTAGTTGTTTATTATTTAAATGTAATATTATATTAGATATGATTTTCATTAATTGATCAATCTTTTTTTAGATTAATCTTTTCATATATTTTTTTGAACTTGTCATATTCGTAGTAATGTTTTAATAAATTTCTATCTTTCTATATATATATTTTTATTTTTTAACCATTAATTTATAAAATAATTTTATTCGTGGGTTTTAATCTACGTGGCATTAAAATTTTAGATTTATCAAATCTAATTCGTTACTTTTATCCAGGTGGTGATATAATTTTTTAATTCAAAAATAAAATACAGTTTTTTTTTCTTATTGGTCAAATAATTGTATTTCTTACGTGGCGCTCTAAATGCTCTCCAAAAAATCCTACTTTATTTATATATACTAGATGAAAGTCGTACGATGCTTGGTTTTCATACATAAATCTTAAGAAAAGATATTTTCCTATATACTATAAAATTTTTTTAATAATTATTTGATTTATATATATATGCAAGTGGAACTTAACTGACAGGGGTTTGGTAGTGCTGCCTTCAGTTTCCCACACTCGATGAATTGCTTGTGGGGCTGTGGCTGGTTGCAAAATACACTTGAAATGCAAGACTTTTTTATAATGCCAAAAGGGGGAAAAGAAGAAGCAAACTTGAAGGCTGAAGTTGTTCTGGGTTCCAGTTGATAAAGTATCAGAACTCTCTCCGATGCTACTGTGTTATTATTAGTTTCTGTCTTTATATCTATTTTTATGTTTTGTTTGCTTTCTATCTTTTAGTTCTGTTTTTGTCCTGTTTCTATTCCATTTTGTTGATTTGTTTACTTTTGTTTCTGTTTTGTTTTGTTGCTTTACAAAAACAAAAATTACAAAAATATTTCCTTCTCATATAGCTTAATTTTTCTTCGAAGTTTGCTAAAGTTTGTCATCATTAAAAAGGGGATATTGTTGAAGCTTGAAGGTTTTGATGATGATGAACCTAAACTAAGCAAACTTCAAAACTAATAAGAGTTTTCTAAGTGTTATGATTTAGGCAGGTGAAGTTGACTTTGGAAGTGAAAAAATAGCCTCGTTTATAAAGACATCCTAGAGAGCTCAAGGAAAGTTAAGAAAGAGAGAAGAAGAGTTCCTTCGCAGGAACTAATGAAGTTCCTTAAATGGAACCTGAAGACTGCAAGGCAAGAAATTGACTTGGTCTACGTCGAAGACAACAAGTTTAGGAAAAACTTGGTCTACGAAGTTCCAGATTAAAACTAGAAGATTATTGACAGCAGGAACTTAGTCCTGGACTGCGTGAAGCCCAAGTATCCTACATGTTTAAAGTATTGACGCAGCAATTCAGTTTGATTAAAGTTTTATCTTTAGAAATTGGTGTAAATATGTTAAGTAGGTTTTGCATGGAATTTATTAGAAAATATGACAAAAGCTTGGCAAGCTTCTTAGATTTGGAAAATTTAAAAGATAAGTTTTTAAGAAAGAATTTCAGTTATAAAAGATTTATTTTCTTAAAAACTGTTTATCCCAAAAGATTTTATTCTTTCAGATAATCTATCTTTACTAAAATTTCCTAAAAGATTTTCTTCCAAAAAGATTTACTTAAAATCGTGTTTTTGGATTTAGGAAAATTTACATGTTTATCTTTTAAAACCCTACTTTCTATACAAGATAGACTTGTATATATAGTAGAGATCCGAAAAAATACAGGCTTTGTGAGTTTATGCGTGAAGAAAATCTAAGAGTGTTTTATTGTGTAAGTTTGCCAAGCTTTTAGCTTTGTCATAGTTATTTCGGATTTCATGCATTGCTTACCTCTCATATAATAAGTTTTTACTTTGTAATTGGTTGGGATCTTGGGTGTGTGAATGTATTTAATCTTTGCATACAATAGTGAGATTTGTACTTAGTAAGTACGAGTGAGTCTAAGTCAGGGACATAGACTGGGTAGGATAGAGTCCTCCGGTGTAGCAAGTTCATTTTGGAACTTGTGAGTAGTGGTCTGATTGTAATAGGTTTGTAACTTGAGAAGTTTGCCCTATTATAGTGAATTGGTTTAATTTGGGAATCCCTTAGAAGGGTCGAGGTTTTACTTCTAGTTGGGCCCTAGAAGGTTTCCTCGTAAAATATTATGTTCTTTGCTAGTTCCTTTATCATTTGTTTACATTCTGCTAAAATAGCCAATAGAAACTCACATACAATTCACCCCCCCTCTTGTAGTGTTCGTCTGAACTAACAACTAGCAGCTGTCACATGACACAACCTAGACTCATCACTTCTTTCCTCGAAAACCCCTTTAGCAAACTCTGTCAGCTCATTAGGTTCCACATAAAATTGCTTTATCAAACCTAGAACCTATTCTTTTCATGCACTAATTCCTTATAGCTGATTCATTCACCAAAAAAAAAAAATAAATAAATAAATAAATAAAGCAGCAACAAGACAAACATATCACCATTAATATCTGAACATTTTGCTATAAAATTACCAATTGAATGCATGAAATTAGGCACCAGATTCTACCTTCCAGTAATGTCAGGACAGGAAAATCTCTGATGGGCTTTGTACATGAATTGAATGACTCAACAAAGTTTGTTTTGTTATGATCACAACAAACTATTTTGTCAAACTTGTGCACACTCCATTGCTCCTTTACATTTGTAAGATGCTTGAATGCTGCTGCATCATACTTCTTAATCTTAGACATTGCTTTGTTATACACATATTCATTATATGCATTTTTTGCAATCCAAATATATAGCTTATGAAACTCTATCCCACTCCATCCAGCAGTCTTGCAGTTTGAGTATAAATGATGACATCATACTCTCCTAGTTGCTCTTGGGAACACCTCAAACAGAGCTGATTCAACACCCTTCAACAAACATGGCAAAGTTAGTTAGTGGAGCTCAAGATTGCCAACACAAACTGACAGGCTAAAGTCGTATCACCTAATCAAAAGTAATTCCTAAAACCACTAACTAAAATAGATAGGGAAGTAGGGTCGAATCTACAGGGAAACGAGTCTTTTTATTCCTAATTAATTAATATAATCTAGATTATAAAGTAACTACAATATAATGATCGAAGGAAACTAAACTACGAAGATTAAGGATAAGGAGAAAACAATATATAAAAAGGATCTAGGGCATAGGTTCACCAATAAATAATATTCCAGGGTAAAACATAATAATCAATCATCAATGCATACATTAATCAGATTATAAAGGGCTTTCGCTACGTATTACAATCACACAATTAATTTACCGTTATTAAATCTCATCTTTCGAATCTCGACTCAACCATTTATAAATTAACCTGCCTATTGAAACTAGACCTAAACATCAATTCTCATCTGTCGAATTTCGAATCAATGTTATTAAACTCATGCATAAAAGATCTGCGCAAATCTAGTCACAGAGCATTAAATCAATCAATAGGAAATTAATCTAGCATTGATAATTAACAACAATAAATTACCCCTTCATATTATTTATGGATCCCCACAAACCCTAGAAATAAAACTACTCACACATAATTAAGTCTAAACTAATCAAAGCAATAAAACAAGACATGATCAAAGGAATAAAATAAACAATTAAGATTAAGAGGAGAGAAATCGTTACCAAATAAATCTGGAATTAAGAATAGAGTTGAAAACAAAGTATATGAGGGAGAAACTAATCTAAAAGCTAAGTAGAGAGAGAAAATCAAAGAAATAATTAAGAGAGAGTAAAAGAAGCTCCTAAACTTGCTTAACGGAAAAGTATTTATACTAAGCAAGAAACCTAAACTAAAACAAACTTAAACGTCGAATAATTAAACCCTAATAATAACACGCGCCCGATCGGGCGCGCCTTTTTCCTCTCAAGTATTAATCGCGCACCCGGCCGGGCGCGAGATCGGGCACCAGCCTTTGCTTTCCTCGCCCGGCCAGGCGCGCCTCTTTGGCCGGGCGTTACTCTTGGGCCGCTATTTGGACTTCGATTGGTCTTCAATTCTTCGGGCCAATCTGGATTTCCTCTTCGGGTCTTGAATACTTGGTTCAAATGCCCCGGTATCACATATACCGAGCCCTTAATCACCGGTTCGATGGCTCTAACCGGCCCTGGGCTATAGAAACTGGTCGTGCTTCTCCAATGCTTGTAGTTGCTCTATAATATCTCGGGAAAATGCTCCAAAAGTGCAAATCCCTACAAAAGTCAACCAAATCTACGAAAACACTAGAAAACACCAATTAGTAATAAAAATGGCCCTAAAGAGCCAAAAACACTACTAATTATGACCAAGGGGCGGGGGTAAAATACTATATAAAATAGACATATCAAACTCCCCCAAGCCAAACCTTTGCTTGTCCCTAAGCAAAGATCTCATCAATGAATAAATAAATATACTTCACCCCAAAAGTTAAAATCAAGCACAAACAATTCAGGGTAAATCAAATAAACATGCTTCAAAATCAACCAATCAAATCAATCCAATTACCTTTCCTCCCTAACAATTGTCAAATAGAGCAAACCACAAGAGCATATAGATTTCAAGACTATTGCTCACACATTCAACTCTCATTTATGTGGCGAGTAAAAGATGTACTCGATCGCTCTCCATCCAATCCCTTTATGTGAACAATGCCCTCCCAACTCACACTCTCGTGTGTATAAAAAGATGTATGCTCAACCTACTAGTCGACTCGAAATATGTCAAATCATAACTTGCATTGATAAACAACACTTTCACATTCATACAACTCTATGCACAAAGGTCGGAAGGTCTTTAAAGCTTGTAATGTAAGGCTAGGGTAAGAGGGTAGGAATCATTTGGGAACAAGTGAGAGAAAAGCTATGTTTAAGGGAGCAAATCCTAGTAAAACCCCTGATCAAAATAAATAATAATCAACATCTCCTACATAACCAACTCTAACATCCACCAAATATACTCCAATCATAATAAACAATCCCATTACTTACAATTTCACTCATAAGATATAATAATACAAAACTGGAGTGAATAAACAAACTTTATTTTCCAAATCTGAATTTTTCATTGAAGCTCAATTTTTTTCTTCCCTTGATTAATCTCCAACTAGAACATTTGAACATTGAACAACTTTTTCTTTCTTTTTGTTTTTTTTTTCTTTTGAAGTTCACTTATTTTTCACCTTTTTTTTTAACTTCTCTTTTTTTTTCATAGCATCATACTTTATTTTTTCCAAGAAAATATAACTTTCAAACTCATCAAAAATAAACATGATCAAGAATAAAATAACTTCTCAAAACCCACCCAAATTGTGCAAATAATGAGCACACTACAAACTCCCTCACCTCACTCACTAATAGCTTCCCCAAGCCAAGTTTGGGACTAGTAACCAATGGGGCAAAATAGGCTTATAATGTGGTTAATAAACAACAAAAAGGTCAAGGCAACAACATGGGTAGCAAAAAGGGAACAAATGTATCTGCAATCATCTTAAGGCTACCTAAAAGAACAAATGCCTTCGTCCTCCTCAATGTGCATAGTAATGAGTCATATAAATATTACTTATAGTTGCAAATCAATACTCAAATTCATTGACATACCAGGAACTATCACACATTCCTTACCAAATCAACTAGTCAAGCACTATATTCACAAATAGTTGGCAAAATTGACTCATGTTAAGGTTTCAAGGCAATCGAATATCAAATCATGATTAACTAATCCACAATATTTATCATCATATACCAAGAATCAAAACAAATTTTTCCAAGTAAGGGGCACAGGGAAGCATGATTTACAATTCATTGGAACGTATTTTTGGATTTTTTTTTTTCAATTTTTTTTTTTGTATTTTTCATATAAAAGAAAGCAATAAAACTAACCTAGAAAGAAATAAATCTAAACTAAGAAAACACACCAAAAATAAAAGAAAAGAGAAAAAGAAAAATACCAAATCCAAAATCTCCCCCAAGCCAGAATCAGACAATGTCCTCATTGGCTCGAGAACTAGCCCAGCATAGCTAGTCCTGATCATCCTCATCCATGGAGCCGAACCCTGCACCTCCACTGCCACCTGCACCACCTGCACCAGAAGAGCTACCACCAAAATAATTAGCATAAAAACTCCCCCCCCGCCGGTCCCCCGAAAGGAATGTCCTAGCCGTACCCATGGAAGGCAGAATAGTATCCCTATCATATCCCTGGGGTGGAGGCTGAAACTAGTCAGGGTAAATAGCATCGTCGGGAATGTTGCCCCGACGAGCATAATCATCGTACATAGGGTAGAGAGCTCTACCCTGGTTCCTCTCCAAGTACCCTAACCTCTGGTCTATGAAGCCTACCATCCTCCTAAGGTCAGTGTGAGAATGCTCGATATGGTCCAAAGCCTGGCCTATACTTTAAAGGTCCCAAACTGGGTCAGAGTCAACATGGGGGACGGAGTGAGACATGCGAGGTGGAGAAAACGCTACCTCGGCTGAGCCTGGGGTGTTGGTACTGGTGGTTCTTGCCCCCTAGCGTTGGCAACTAAAAGGTCATACGTGTAGGATGGTTGCCCGGGGGGGAAAAGCGGTCAAGTCAGGACTGATCCGTGCCATTTATGGCACCTTTAGGCTATGTTTTCTTTATATTTCTATGCTCCTTTGTAGTCTTTTATGTCGTGTTTTTAGAGAATAATGCTCGATTCGCGTGTTTTTGTGTTAGTTTAGAGAAATGCATGCTTTTAATGGCTTTCTTATCATTTTATTCATTTCTCGGCTATTTCTCTTGATTCTCCGTTTATTTGTCTTGTTTTGTAGGTACGTCACGGGCTATATGCATGGGAATTGAAAATAGCACCCACTAGGATCAATATGCACTTTTCGGAATTGAATTTGAGTTTGAAACAAAGGAAAACGAAGGATTGCAAAGTATCAAATAGGACCTTTGTGCATTGTTTTAGTCATATCTCAAGTTCTACAGATTGGATTAGGGTGATTCAAGTTGGGTTGGAAACTAGACTTGAAGAGATTTCCAATGATAGGTCGCACGCCTTCATATGATTATTAGATCGGAAGTTACAGCCTTCTGAAAATGGCCCTGGAAAACTGCCGCGGGCGCGGGCTACAGTACCCGCGGGCGCGGGGTTGCTGCAGCTCCAAAACTGCCGTATTTGGGCAGTAAGCACCCGCGGTTGTCCCGAGGGCTCCCCGAGGGCGCGGGCCTTGGCCCCGCGGGCGCGGGATTGGGCCGCGGGCGCGGGATTGGGCCGCGGGCGCGGCTATCGAGGTGTCCGTTCCCCTCCGTGGGCGCGACCGATTTCTCCGCGGGTGCGGGTTTCTGGGTCTTTTACGATTTTTAGCTTCTTTTCTCCTTTTGTTTATATAGTTTTTGGTTTCCTTTATTCTTCACTCATGTAATTCTTTAGTTTTAGAATAGTTTTCTCTCTCTTAGGTTGAGAGCTTCTCTCTCTAGATTAGGCTAGATTAGGAGTAGTTTTAGAGAGAGAAAGTGAGGAATTTCAATGGTGATTGAGAGATTGAAGATGCAAGTGTGAAAATTGTGTTGGAGATCTTCTTAATTATCAATGAGCATTTCTAAACTCTATCTCATTCAATTGCTTTGTTTAATTTGATGTTTGTTTGGTTTGATTTTGATATTTGATGTTTGATTAGAGTAATTGTTCTTGATATTTTGTTGATTCTTGTTCTCTATAGTTGATAGTTGATTTGATGATGTTGTTTGAGTAGTTGTTGGCTAGGAATTGGGTGAAACTTGTATGATTGATTAATTGTGATTAATTTTGGAATTGTGTTGATTAATTGTTGAGATTAAAGTGATTAGTGAAGGTTTGCATGTGTGTAATTCAATTTGGCCTTGAGAATTATGCTAGATTGCATTGTAATTGCTAATGACATGAACAATTGATTTAGGAATTGCAATTATCAATTGGTTTTGATTGTGATTCTCTTAGTTTGTTATTCATAGTGAACCCTAGCTTAACAATTAGGAGATAGCTCTTTGATTCCTATTGATTGCTCTTATCATTTAGTCCTCACAACCTTTGATTGGCATGCTCTTCCCAAGTTGTTGCAATTGACATGATTACTTTTTGATCCCCGTTCCTAGTGTTTTATTTCCTTGGTTACTTGTTTTGTTAGTTGTTAGTATTCTCTCTTACCTTCGTCTTCGACCTAGCTTAGGCGCATAATTGAAAGTGCTTGAACATTATCGTTCCTTTGGGTTCGACCCTTGACTTGCCTCTATACTCCTATTTAGGTTTGTTAAGTGTTTATAAATTTAGTTTGACCGAGGGAAGATTAGATAACGACCTAGTTTTCCACTCGTCAAAATTGCGCCGTTGCCGGGGAACGGTGTCTTTGTTTGAGTGTTTTTTATTGCTTGAGTCTAGGTCTTTGTGTATATTTTTACTTTTATTTAATTTTTGTTTGTTTTGGTGAAAAAAAAAATGGCATGTCTATCATTTCCTCAATATAGCAATGAGCCTTTTTGTGAATATTTCATTAGACTTGAGGGATTTTTTGACTAAATTGTTGTAATATTTGGGAGGCTTGTGAGATTTGTTATTTTGGTTTGAATGAGCAAACTAGGGATGAAGTTGAATGTATGCATAATGGTGAATTTAGAGCATTGTCAATTGATGATGCTTGGGATTTTTATGTTTGGTTTGCTAGGGATGTTTATGATAGGGGTAATCATGAGTCTAATATTGATATGCAATGTCTTGATTCTTCTAATATTAGCATGAATTCCCATGATTTGTCACATGAGCCCTTAAGTGAACCTAGAACACATGATTTCAACTTTATTTCTCCTTTTGTTCATGATAATGAAGTGCAAGCTCAAGTTGATGCTAATGGTGTGTTTCAATATTCTTCATTATTTACCATGCCTTCTTGTGATGTGCTTCATTCCCTTAATGATGAATCTCATGTTATAAATTGTGCCCCCACTCCCCAATGTGATGTATATGCTCATGATCTTAATGTTGATTCTTCCAATATTGGTTGTACTTCTTCTTCTCTTGTTGAGCCTCAACCTTCTACATCTTTTGAATCTCTTGTTGATACATTTGAGTCTCAAATTAGGCGCATTGAGCTTGATAATGAGTTTGGGTCTAGTAAGGAGATGATTCTTAATTCTATGAGAGGTCAATTAGAGATAATGAAAAAGAATGAGGAGCGTATTGAGGAGGAAAAGAGAAGAGGAGAAGAGTTAGAAAGCCAATTGTCATCCTTGATGCTTGTTTGTGATAAATCCCAATTTAATGTGTGTGTTGAGGATGATGATGATGATTTTGAGCAACCAAGAGAGTGTGAGGATCCCATTGGTGAGCATTTGAGTGATAGTGAAGGAGTTGAGAATGAAGAGAGTGTTGATATTGAAATTTCTAACCCTCTTTCCCATCTTGATGAGTCTCATGTGCATGTTTATGACTCTTCTATCCATGAGTATTTCGAATCGATTGAGGTTATGACCAATGCATTCTTTGAGAGTCAAAAGAAAACCCATAGCCTTTTAAATGAGTTCATTGAGGATGCTTCATGGGAGAGAGATGAGTTTGAAATGAATTTGCATCCATTCATGCATGGTTTTGAGACCTTAGGCTTTAAAGTTGTTGAGGGAGTTGTTGTTCATAGTTGTGATGGAGGGGATTATGTTGTTCCTCTTAGAGGGTGGATGTTTGAGGGAGATGGATATCATGAGTGTTCTTCTTTTGAGGACTCTATGATTGATTTCCATGCTCTTATTGGTGATTTGAGGCATGGTGGTGAGAAAAAGTTCATTTGTGAGACCATAGCCCCTTTTCTCTTTTCTCATACCCCTTTTTCAAGAAGATTCAACCATATCCCTTACACTCCTATATCCCTCCCTTCCTTTGTTAATGAGCCTATTGGGGACCCTCTTGTCTATGATGATTTGTATGTGGCTCATTTGTCCCAAATTGAGGAAAAGGGTGATTTTGCCACCCAAAAATATTGTGAGGAGAGTTTGCCTTCTTCTTCTTTTTCTTTTTCCTTTTCTTATTTTGTTGAGTTTTTGTTTGATTGTTCTTCCTTCTCTTGGTATCTCTCTCCTCATTTGCGTGCACTATCCTTGTTGCACGTACTCTTCGCGCCATTTGCCTACCTTCTCTCCTATGAAATGTGTAGTAGTGCATTTGACAAGCTCTTGCGCGCGTTGAATTATTATTTTCTAGAGCGGTCAAGCTTGGACCTTAAGCAAGCCTTTCTCGGGAAGTAACCCGTGTTTTATTGCTTTCATTTTCTTTTATTTTTAGAATAGATTTTCTCTCATGGAAATTTTTGTGTGCCTTTTGCTAGGTACATGAGTTGATATACTTCGGTGCTTCGATTTGGATCAAGAATCGAGGAAGTTCGACTCCTATTTTTGCTAGCATATGGAAACAAGGTTTCATTCTTGAGAAATTAGCTTTGAAAGGTTAAATTGGGTCATTTGCGGGTATTTACACCCACCTAATATCCGGTAATATCCTTCCTTGCTCTTTCTCTAGTGGATGATGACTTGTTGGACATATGTTGGTTTGTTGGATTGATCTCCTTGTTTTCCCCTCCCGTGGAATATTTGATTTATGTTTGAGCATGTTGTCTCATTCAAGCTTGGGGGAGGGTATTCTATCATGTTTGGTGGAATGTTGATTCATATATGTCATGCACCTTTGTATATGCTTTTCCATGTTCTCATATTTTGAAAAAAACTCCAAAAAGATTTTTGTTTCTATCAAGGCAAAATTGCATTGTGTTTTGTTTTGTTATTGCTTTGGACATAATAACATTTGGACTTGTATACTTGAATTCTTTTCTTCCTAAATGGTAGTGGTGTGCACGGTTTGAGATACGTTTAGTTGATTCTAGGATAAAGCATGCTAAGGTAGTTGTCTAGAACTAGGGGGATCATGAAACCGGATTCTACTTGTTTGTGGCATGTTGGTAGTTGCTCCCTATCTTCGATTTGACAACCTTAGTGAGTTTTTGCTACAACCATGTGAGATTTATGTTTGTTCAAGCTTTCATCATATTCTTGCATGAGCGGCATGGGGTCCTTGACTTTGCAAGCCTAATCTATAAAGCTTGATGTATGATTCTTAAACCCGAGACCGAGCTATCTAGGGAGGACAAAGGCACCTTTTTCGGGGTGGTATTTTTCATTTTTAGGTTAGTTTGATTCATATTTGTTTTTGGGTTTCCATTTGCCTTCTTGCAACCATTTGAGCCTTATACCTTCTTTTCAAGCCACATCTTTAGTTCTTTGGCCTTTTGTTTCATTTTCTTTCTATTCTTGGTTTTTTGTGAAGCAAATTGATCACGTATGATGGAGTTTGTGGTGGATAAGTTGGAAATTTGGTTTTTATGAGTGCTAGTTTGTGATTAAGTCTTCTTTGTGAATAATGGCAAGTGTTTGAGTAAAAGTCGTCCTTAATCATAAAAGGCATGGACTAATAAATTGCACTATAGAAAAAGCCGTTCGAATTTAGCAAAAGGCGAGTACATTGCAAGTTTAAGTAAAAAAAAAGAAAAAAAATTTGAAAAAAGTGAAAATTCAAAAATATTTTGATGTATTCTTTTCTCCTTCTAAGCATTGAGGACAATGCTTCATTTAAGCTTGGGTGAGAAGCGTTTACGCCTTTTGTATATATTTCTTGTGAGTATAGCTTCAAATAAGCTTGGGGGTGTTGCTTTTGATTGGTGATTTCTTGATCTTGTTGTTAAGGATTGATCACCCTTTTGCTTCACTTTTTAGGAAAACCTCCAAATTTTAAATTTTAAATTTTAAAGGGATGCGAAGTCAAGATGTCGAGTAGCCCAAAAATTTGATCTTTTTCCGGTTCCTTCGCGGAATCTATGAGATGCTCACTATGGGGGAGATATGAGATTAGTAGGGGAACGCGGTAAGACCGTTTGGGATAAAAGTGGAGGATGATAACTAGTTCCTATGCTTAGCATTTTTATGTTTCAATCAACTTTAGGTATCTTATAGCGTGCACTCCCTTACTTGTTTAGAAAGATTTGCATTCATTGTGCTTGTACATTTGCAAAAGTCCTTTCATGAACATTTGTTTGCTTTTCTTGTATTTTGTTTTCTTTTTCATGCTTTGCCTTATTTGTATTATTATGAGAGTTATGGGTAAACTCTTAGGATACCCTTACGAGAGCATCACTCGTCCTCTAGGGCGATCTAGGGGTTTAAATGGCTTGTCTTTAGTTGCTAAAATTGACCGTGATTCCTACGAAAGTGAGTTAGTGTATATTCTCATCTTCTCTAGTTTTCTCGTTTCTTTCTTTGCTTGAATAATGTCATCATTTTTCCCTTGGGTTGGATTTTGTTTTGCTCGAGGACGAGCAAAAGTTTAGCTTGGGGGAATTTGATCCGTGCCATTTATGGCACCTTTAGGCTATGTTTTCTTTATATTTCTATGCTCCTTTATAGTCGTTTATGTCGTGTTTTTAGAGAATAATGCTCGATTCGCGTGTTTTTGTGTTAGTTTAAAGAAATGCATGCTTTTAATGGCTTTCTTATCATTTTATTCATTTCTCGCCTATTTCTCTTGATTCTCCGTTTCTTTGTCTTGTTTTGTAGGTACGTCGCGGGCTATATGCATGGGAATTGAAAATAGCACCCACTAGGATCAATATGCACTTTTCGGAATTGAATTTGAGTTTGAAACAAAGGAAAATGAAGGATTGCAAAGTATCATATAGGACCTTTGTGCATTGTTTTAGTCATATCTCAAGTTCTACAGATCGGATTAGGGTGATTCAAGTTGGGTTGGAAACTAGACTTGAAGAGATTTCCAATGATAGGCCTCACGCCTTCATACAATTCTTAGATCGGAAGTTACAGCCTTCTGAAAATGGCCCTTGAAAACTGCCGCGGGCGCGGGCTACAGTACCCGCGGGCGCGGGGTTGTCGCAGCTCCAAAACTGCCGTATTTGGGCAGTAAGCACCCGCGGTTGTCCCGAGGGCTCCCCGAGGGCGCGGGCTTGGGCCGTGGGCGCGGCTATCGGGGTGTCCGTTCCCCTCCGCGGGCGCGGCTGATTTCTCCGCGGGTGCGGGTTTCTAAGTCTTTTACGATTTTAAGCTTCTTTTCTCCTTTTGTTTATATAGTTTTTGGTTTCCTTTATTCTTCACTCATGTAATTCTTTAGTTTTAGAATAGTTTTCTCTCTCTTAGGTTGAGAGCTTCTCTCTGTAGATTAGGCTAGATTAGGAGTAGTTTTAGAGAGAGAAAGTGAGGAATTTCAATGGTGATTGAGAGATTGAAGATGCAAGTGTGACAATTGTGTTGGAGATCTTTTTAATTATCAATGAGCATTTCTAAACTCTATCTCATTCAATTGCTTTGTTTAATTTGATGTTTGTTTGGTTTGATTTTGATATTTGATGTTTGATTAGAGTAATTGTTCTTGATATTTTGTTGATTCTTGTTCTCTATAGTTGATAGTTGATTTGATGATGTTGTTTGAGTAGTTGTTGGCTAGGAATTGGGTGAAACTTGTATGATTTATTAATTGTGATTAATTTTGGAATTGTGTTGATTAATTGTTGAGATTAAAGTGATTAGTGAAGGTTTGCATGTGTGTAATTCAATTTGGCCTTGAGAATTATGCTAGATTGCATTGTAATTGCTAATGACATGAACAATTGATTTAGGAATTGCAATTATCAATTGGTTTTGATTGTGATTCTCTTAGTTTGTTATTCATAGTGAACCCTAGCTTAACAATTAGGAGATAGCTCTTTGATTCCTATTGATTGCTCTTATCATTTAGTCCTCACAACCTTTGATTGGCATGCTCTTCCCAAGTTGTTGCAATTGACATGATTACTTGTTGATCCCCGTTCCTAGTGTTTTATTTCCTTGGTTACTTGTTTTGTTAGTTGTTAGTATTCTCTCTTACCTTCGTCTTCGACCTAGCTTAGGCGCATAATTGAAAGTGCTTGAACATTACCGTTCCTTTGGGTTCGACCCTTGACTTGCCTCTATACTCGTATTTAGGTTTGTTAAGTGTTTATAAATTTAGTTTGACCGAGGGAAGATTAGATAACGACCTAGTTTTCCACTCGTCAAGGACTAGGTAGGGGAAAGATGGGCAAAGGCTGCTCGGTCCCAGTCCTAATACACCAGTGGGGTGTCTGCTCACTGTCCAGTCGTACCCATCCCAACTCCTCAAAATACCTAGCAGTCATATAGGTATCCGGTCCACAGTTGGTCAGTTGGTGGGGGTCCACTCTCAACAAAACCGGCCTTTTTCACTATTATTCTAGTGATATGGCCTCCTATACGAATGGGGGTGCGAGACTGGGTACTGGATGTGGCATGTCTTCTCAAATGGTGGATGATGTACCTCCCCATGTTCAGTTTCCCAAACCCATACACATAGTGTCCTATAACAGCTAGTTCGTTGGTTTGGGCGTTATGGGGCTCGTTCCTACCTAGAAAACACAAACCCGCAAATCTTTGCTAGATTTTTGGGATAGGGTGATGAATAGGTTTGGTACTAGCACGTTGGGGGTCGGGGGTAGGCAAACCAGTAAGAGCATAATAAATGTCACCCATTTTATATTCAGCATGCCATTGGTATGGTAATTCAGAATTTAATTCAAACAATTTACAAAATTCCACATAAGTTAAACTAATATTTCTATTTTTCAACCTAAAAAATAAATTTGGTCCATTTCTACTATTTACAACTTTCAAAGAAGATAAGAATTCACAAGTTAATTCACGGTATGTAGGATAACGCATATCAACGAATTTTCTCATTCCTATGTCATTCAAAAATCGTTTAACAAAATCATACAAACCATAAGTTTCTAAAGTAGGGAGGTGTAACCACCGTGAAGGAATTACCTCGCGCCCGGCTAGGTGTTCTAACCGCTCCTTTTGCTCCTGTGGTTAGCAATACAGATCGTTGGCCAGTAGGGAGTTGTAAATCCGGGTCGTACTCCTCCCTCGAACTAGAACTCCTACCGAAAATAGATCGAGCCCTCTTTGAAGCCATGGTAAAAATGGGTATGAAAATTAATTTGAATGAAATTCAAAAATTTTTATATAGAATTGTAGAGGATGAAGAGAAGATTAAGAATATGTAAAAATATTTGGATTTGGGTGAGAAAAGAAGAGAGAATCTTAGAGAGAAGGTAGAGGTTTTAAGTTTTTTAGAGAGAGAAAGTTATGGAGGAAAGAGATAAGAATGAGAAAAAAAAGAAGAAAGAAGGAGAAATAACCCGGATGGCTGTCGCGCCCGGTCGGGCGGGTGCTCTCCCGATCGGGCGATCTAAATTTTTTATTCAGTTATGCTCTCGCGCCCGGTCAGGCGGCACTCGCCCGATCGGGCGATCTAAGTGCCCAATTTTGTCTACTCTCGCGCCCGGTCGGGCGACATTCGCCCAATCGGGCGATCTAAGATGTTCGTATACGATGTGTTTTGCACCCGGTCGGGCAAAAAAAAACTAATTTTTTTAACCCCGCTCTCGCGCCCGATCGGGCGAGCTTCGCCCGGTCGGGCCCGAGGCTAATTTGACGAAATCTTTACTTTCTTCTTTTCTTCAATTTTTGGCTAACTCTTTTCCTTCAAACCTGTACAAACTCATAAAACTCATTAAATTCCCTCATCTCTCCTCTCATAGGAAAAGGAAAGAAAAACTAGTCTAAAAAGCATTTAAATACGGGTTGCCTCCCGCAAAGCGCTGGTTTATCTAGATCCCGCACGACCTTCTTACCAAGTATAAGAACTAGGACTCTTGGTCTAACGCTTGGTCGGGTGGTTTCTCACCCGGTCGAGCGGTGTTTAGGCCACGACACGGCTTCCTGACATACCCTGTGGGACGCCAATTCACTTTATCTGGTGGATCCTCCTTGACTTGGATTGGGGGCTCTTCAATGCTACGCACTAAAGATCCATCTTCGATCGTGGGTTGCTTCAAACTGTTACTGAATTTAGCACTTGCAACTCGATCTGGCGGAACACTCACCGTAGGCTCAATTTCCACAACTTGCTTGATTGATTCCACCTTTTCATCCTCAAAGCCAAGACCGACAGTGTAGAGGGCTCTTTCTATTGCATCAACTTCCTTTTGCCATTTGTTTATCTCATCTGAAAGGGATGCAACACAAGATACCGCCTCCAAGGGATCTTTTACAAGAGCTTAGGGCTTGTTAGAATAACTCTGAACCACATTAACACTAAATCACTTCTCCTCTGTCATGGGGCTTTTAGGGGTATTATTAAGATTAAATATAATTTTATCGTCCCCTACTGATAGTGTTAATTTGCCACTTCTCACATCTATAATTGCTCTTGCAGTGTTGAGGAATTGTCTACCCAAAATAATTGGGGTTTGCGTATCCTCAGCCATATCAAGAACAACAAAATCAATAGGTATATAAAATTTACCTACTCTAACGGGAACATCCTCTAAAACACCTAAGGGGTATTTGAAAGAACGGTCGGCCATTTGTAGAGTAATATTGGTAGCATTTAATTTTCCCATATTTAACTTGGAACACATAGATAATGGCATAACACAAACGCTAGCACCCAAATCACACAATGCATTATCAATCATTAGATTGCCAATATGACAAGGGATAGAAAAACTACCCGGATCTTTTAATTTAGGTGGAGATTTATTTTGAAGTACGGCACTACACTCTGTAGTGAAAGCTACTGTCTCTACCTCACTAATAGACCTTTTTCTTGTCAATATTTCCTTCATAAATTTAGCATATGCAGGGATTTATGTGATTAGTTCAGTGAAGGGAACTGTTACCTTTAAATCTTTTACCGTCTCCAGAAACTTACCAAACTGCTTATCCAAGTTTATTTTCAAGTGACGATTAGGGAATGGAAGTTTGATAACCGGATTTGGAGCATTATTTCTCTTATCTGGAGTGGCCACCTTCCCTGGAGTCGTATCCTGCAATGTAGAATTAGATATATTAGTAATATGCTTTAGCCCTGCGGGGCTACTAGCTACATTTTCTGGTTTAACGGAATTAAGATTAGCATTATTTATTAAAACAGGTTCATCATCTCTGGGCATAGGGGGCCCTTCATAGTTTGAACCACTTCGTAGAGTAATTGCATAGGCTTGATCCGTAGGCCTGGTCGGTTGTGCTGGCAGAGCTCCCTGTTGGCGGGCTTGTAGAGTAGCGGAAAGTTGCGCAATTTGATTATCTACAATTTTATTGTGTGCTAGAATTGAATCAATTTGTGCATCTCTACTCTCCATGTGCTTCTACATATTAACCAGCATCGCTCTAATTTCGACCAAGGCAGGGTCGGAAGATGAGGAGGGTTGTTGTGGTTGGTTCTTCTGGCCAGCATTGGGGTGGTAATATTTCTACTGTTGTTGTTGTGGCGCCTGTGGTTCTTGTGGTGGTGGATTTTGAACATTAGTACTCCGGTAGGAGAGGTACGGATGATTCCGGTACCCAGCATTGTAGGTGTTAGAGTATGGGTTATTCTGCCTATAAGCTTGAAAGGCATTAACTTGCTCCACGGAACTCCTGCAATCTTGTTCCCAATGACCTAAAATTCCACAATTTTCACATAAAGCCTCATTATCATTATTATTAATTGCAGAAACATTAGCTATATTAGCAGTGCTAAGATTATCTAATTTTTGGCAGATAGAGGTTAATTGAGCTTGCAAAAAGGATACAGAGTCAACACTATGCTTCCCCTTGTTAGCAAGGCCTCTAGGATTCCCATATTGGGAATTGTGTATCACCATATCTTCAATAACCTGACCTCCATCATCAGAATTAAGATTCATAAATCTCCCACTAGCTGCAGAATCTAAGATTATTCTAGATGAATTTCCAATGCCATTATAAAAGGCTTTGATTAACTACCATTGTGCTAAATTATGGTGGGGGCATTCTCTTTGTAGGTCCTTGAACCTCTCCCAAGCCTCATATAAAGTTTCATCGGCTTCTTGGGCAAAGTTCTGAATTGCACTCCGTAGTAGGGTTGTTCTCTTTGCAGGATAATACTTGTTATAAAAATTCAAAACAAGAGTTTCCCAATTAGTTATACCAAGTGCAGTTCTATTTAAACCATTAAACCACAATTTAGCTTTTCCAATTAAAGAGAAAGGAAAGAGAATCTCCCTGATTTGGTCTTGTGTGACCCCAGCTTGCCTGATGGTATTACAGTACTGAAATTAGTCTGCAATATGGAGATTTGGGTCTTCACCCTTAGCTCCACTAAATTGCTTCCTTTCTATCATCGTTATGAATTGGGGTTTAATTTCGAACTATACCCCGTCAAGAGCCGGAGTGGGGGTAAGGTGTGGAAAATCTGTAAGCTTTGGTTATGAGTAATCACTAAGCTTCTTTTGAGTCGTCATCTCTGGTTCTGGATCTGATGATACCTCTGAATCGCTAGAACCAGTTGGAGGATCTCGGTGATTAATATTATTCCCAGATTTCGCCAGAATTTGCTTGTAAAGGTTCTTCTGACTATGGAAGGATCGTTCGATCTCAGGATCAAATGGGATGCAACCTGATCTGGAACACCTGGGCATAAACAAAAAAAAAACTAAAAGCAAATATGAGACTTGCCTCAAAGAACTAACGTTCTCTGAGACAAAAATAAATAACCTAGACTACAAAAATAATCAGAAATAAAAATAAAACCGTTTCCCCGGCAACGGCGCCAAATTTTGACAGGCTAAAGTCGTATCACCTAATCAAAAGTAATTCCTAAAACCACTAACTAAAATAGATAGGGAAGTAGTGTCAAATCCACAGGGAAACGAGTCTTTTTATTCCTAATTAATTAATATAATCTAGATTATAAAGTAACTACAATATAATGATCGAAGGAAACTAAACTACGAAGATTAAGGATAAGGAGAAAACAATATATAAAAAGGATCTAGGGCATAGGTTCACCAATAAATAATATTCCAGGGTAAAACATAATAATCAATCATCAATGCATACATTAATCAGATCATAAAGGGCTTTCGCTACGTATTACAATCACACAATTAATTTACCGTTATTAAATCTCATCTTTCGAATCTCGACTCAACCATTTATAAATTAACCTGCCTATTGAAACTAGACCTAAACATCAATTCTCATCTGTCGAATTTCGAATCAATGTTATTAAACTCATGCATAAAAGATCTGCGCAAATCTAGTCACAGAGCATTAAATCAATCAATAGGAAATTAATCTAGCATTGATAATTAACAACAATAAATTACCCCTTCATATTATTTATGGATCCCCACAAACCCTAGAAATAAAACTACTCACACATAATTAAGTCTAAACTAATCAAAGCAATAAAACAAGACATGATCAAAGGAATAAAATAAACAACTAAGATTAAGAGGAGAGAAATCGTTACCAAATAAATCTGGAATTAAGAATAGAGTTGAAAACAAATTATATGAGGGAGAAACTAATCTAAAAGCTAAGTAGAGAGAGAAAATCAAAGAAATAATTAAGAGAGAGTAAAAGAAGCTCCTAAACTTGCTTAACGGAAAAGTATTTATACTAAGCAAGAAACCTAAACTAAAACAAACTTAAACGTCGAATAATTAACCCCTAATAATAACACGCGCTCGATCGGGCGAGGCACCGCCCGATCGGGCGCGCCTTTTTCCTCTCAAGTATTAATCTCGCGCCCGGCCAGGCGCGAGATCGGGTGCCAGCCTTTGCTTTCCTCGCCCGGCCGGGCGCGCCTCCGGGCGCCTGCCTCTTTGGTCGGGCGGTACTCTTGGGCCGCTATTTGGATTTCGATTGGTCTTCAATTCTTCGGGCCAATCTGGATTTCCTCTTCGGGTCTTGAATACTTGGTCCAAATGCCCCGGTATCACATATACCGAGCCCTTAATCACTGGTTCGATGGCTCTAACCGGCCCTGGGCTATAGAAACTGGTCATGCTTCTCCAATGCTTGTAGTTGCTCCATAATATCTCGGAAAAATGCTCCAAAAGTGCAAATCCCTACAAAAGTCAACCAAATCTACGAAAACACTAGAAAACACCAATTAGTAATACAAATGGCCCTAAAGAGCCAAAAATACTACTAATTATGACCAAGGGACGGGGGTAAAATACTATATAAAATAGACATATCACAAACTTAATCTATACCTTTCCATGCACATTCTTTGTAATGATTCAATTGGAGTCTCTGGGTTTGCCTCCAAGTCTTGTATCAAGTGTCTACAAAACCATGCTGAAGAGACCATACGATTCTTTTCTAGCCTCCCTCAAGTTGTATGTTCACCTTCTAGCTTCTTTATAACCCTGCTGACTTTATCAATAAGAACTGCTGCATGAATCCTCCTATTGCAATCATTGATCAGACACCTTGCTGTGTATCATTGATTGTCAGTATAGTCAACTGACACTGTAAAGCATTCTTATATGCAATAATCTCTGAATACCCTCAAGATATTGTGTTTTGGTTTCAAAAATTAACCATGGTTCAAGTTGAATTGACCCAAATGGTAAGTTAAACCACACTTTGCCATTTCTGTACAGCTTGTCTAAAACATGGGACCAATCTAGGTAATCTTCAAATGTCTTCTCATGGATATTATCAGCTGGATCTTCCTCTTCCACAATGTAGTCATCATCAATATTCAAGTTCATATCCAAATCATCCTCAACTTCAGAAACTTCATAATCATCATCTTCATCATCATCAGAAGGCCATGCATTAGACTCACCATCACTTTCCTCAAAAGGCATAGGTTTTTTGCTCCTAGTATTCACTTGTCTCTCTCCTCCTTTATTTTTCCTAACCTCAACACCATACTTATTTGATGTGCTTCTAGGCACCCTCCACTCTTTTGGTTTAACTCTAGTTTGTTGTTTAGGCTTTCCAGCAGAACTAGCAGAACCCTTAGTTTGGGTTGGTTGCCTTGGTGCAACTGATGTTGGTTGTGGCGGTGGTGGTGGGGGTGGTTGGGGGGGAGGTGTAGGCTGTCTTGGTTAGGTTAGTGATCTCTGCATATGTGGGTTGTTTGGGGAAGCATGGTGTGTTGGTGTTGGTGGTGGAGAAGGATGCTCTTGGGAATTGAAAAATTTGGTGGTGGAGTTGTGGGTTCTCTTGGTTGAGTAGACTGTGTAGGTTGGGTTTTTGTCTTCTTTGGAGTTACTTTTTTTTCTTCTTGGAGTTTCTTTGGTTGTGATGGTGGTTTACTTTTTTCATTTGTGGGTTGAGATGTTTCTTTTCGTGAGGGTGGAGGTTGAGAATCCCCTGGAAATAACACATCAGTTGCTGCTGTGTTAAATATCCTAAAATATTCAACCCCATCATCATCTGCATTCACAATAGGGACTTCTACAACCACAGTAAATGGTTGTTGGGCCTTATGCTCCTCCTTAGCTTTTACTGCCTTTGCATTTCCCCTATTGTAACACCCTAGAAATTCCTTTCCTTAAAATACCTATTTTACCCTTTTAAAATACGAAATAGGAATATCTAAGACATTACCGCCACCGTAAAAACGGCTAAGGCAACTATCAAAGATACACAGCGGAAGACTTAAAATCAAAACCAGTCAAAACAAGTCCACTTAAAAGTCAACCAACGAAAGTAAAGTTTAAAACCAAAACAAACGAAGTCAAATAAAATCAAACTACAACTTGGAACCATCAAAGGCCCTTATTCAAAACCAAACCAAATCCAAAACTTTGCGTTAGTCCACATATAAAATAACACCACAAATAGTCAATGCATAAAGCACGTCGCAATCTAATAGAAACTAGCATGATTCGCTCTTCACTCATGCCCCGTCATGAATATGCTTCACTACCAGAAAAGCTTATCTCTACTTGCTTCCACTACTCTCCATTAAAAATGGGTCATCATAGGGTCAAGATAAAAACATGGCCAAAACACACAAACATACACAATCAGCAAAGCTGAGTACATAAGCGTAATTAAACAACTAACATGTTTTCACCTATCAACACACACTTACCTCAATGCACCTGTGAACAAACACACCCAACATTCAACAAGACTCATTATCTAGACACTAAATAATTTATTTAGCGTTGATTACGCATCGAACGGGTTTCCAACTCTACCCCCCCCCCCCAATAAATTGAGGTTAACTGACACGGAGCTAACCGTGCAAGCGACAAACCACACATAGGTGGCGGAATTCCAGTGCATAATAATAAATAAAAAGGAATGTACAGCATCATGTACTCCATTAGAAGCTATGATCAAATATAAAGTCACATAACTCCCCCCATATGTTCATACTCAAGGTATATACGTTCCAATAGTTTTGGTGCATAATCTCTTTCATTTTACGTTATTTACATATTATTATACTTGGTGACGACTCTCAAAGCATAATAATTCAATCAACACCAATTATTCAATCAACAAACATACCAATTTAATTCTTGAATATTTAGTGACCACATAATATTTAATGTTGAACCCTTTTTAATTCTACCTCAGTGTCAAAGACACCTTAAACGCAAAAACGCCAAAAATCCTATCCCTCGGTGTTAAAAACACCTTAAGTGCACAAAGGCACCAACATACAATTCTTTCCTTGTGTACATAGACACTCATATAGCTCCTTCCTCATGCTTAAAACATCAATAAAAATTATATGAACCATAATAAAATTCATTTTTAATATTCCAAGCCAAATTAAACATATAGTTTAACTAAACATGCATTCTATCATGCCATAAATAAAAGTATAGTCCATATAATCATGCCAAAAATATAATTTTCCAATCCATAAACCATCACAAATAATTCATGCTTCACAATTCAATCACCAACACCAATAATTCACAATTCCATACATAAACCTTAGCATGATACTACTTGTAATTGATTGAAATCAAGCCTAACATGATACTACATCACCAAAATATGCTAAGTATGCGAACGTACCTTGAGTACGATCTTAAAATTAGGGTTGGCAAAAGCTGACCCAACCCGAAAACACGACCCGAACCCGACCTGAAAATAGCGGGTTAGGGTTGAGGATTTCGACCCGAAAACTTAAATGGGTTGACACGAACCCGACACGAAATTTAAATGGGTTAGGTTAAGGTTGAAAATCCCAACCCGAAAATGACCCACATAGCCCAAAAACATTTAAGTTATTATAATAAATAAATAAATAAATAAAAAACAACTTTCAGCCCAGCCCAAATTCGAATAAAGCCCTCTTATAAAGTCAAAAACCCTAAAAACTCCTATTCTCTTTCATTTTCTCTCAGCTGTCACCTGCCTTCTTTCTCTCTCTTAAACTTCCTCTCTCTTTAACCCCTAAAATCCTCTTTATTGTTGTTCAAACACTAAAATCCTCTTCTATCCTTGAATATTTTTACATCATTCTATGCCTCCTGATATTGTACACGCCACTAAGCCTCTTCCTAGCCTCTCCTTTGTCTATCCAAGGTATTTTTCATGCTAATTTTTGTTGTTAAGTTATGTTATATTGTTGTTATACTATTGTTGTCTTGTTTTTGCTGATTTTTGTTGTTAATTTTTGTTGTAAATGTTTTATGCGAATTAATCATGCTAATTTCAGTTAATTGTTTTATACATGTTAAATACACGATTTTACATGTTTTTAATAGTTTTTATTTGCGATGTTTACTTGTTTGACTTTTAATGATCTGCATGTTTGTGAACAAATTATTTATGTTTTGGTTTTAATTAATTGTTGTGTTATTTTTTAATTGCAGCAAGTAGCGGCCAATCAAATCCACCTCAAAGAAGAGAAGATAAATTACACCATGAAGGATGGGCAAAACAAAGAGAATTAAAGATTGTACTTAATTAAAAATCAGTGTAGCTTTTGAAATTCAATTTGTTATTCGTTAATTAGATTTGGTTTGTAACCCTTTATGTAAATTTATTAGACTATTTTGTTTAAGATTGAATTTTGTTTTTCTAAAAAAATTTAAAATGCTATTGAATGAACAAAGTCAGGTTTTTCGGGTTGACCCAACCCGAATATAGCAGCCTGATTTATACCCAAAAAAGATTTTGGGTCAAATCAGGTCATTTTCAGGTTAACCGGAACCCGAAAATATCAAGTTCAGGTTGAGTTTTTCAACCCGAAAACTTAAATGGATCAGGTTCGGGTTAGGGGTCAACTGATTCGAAATTAGCTGACCCGAACACGAACCCGACCTAATCTGTTTGACACCCCTACTTAAAATCGCCACGACTAATAGAAATTGCTTACTTCAAAGTCTCCTACACATTAAAATCATAATAGAGTATTAAAATCCACTCTAAACAAATTTCCGGCAATATATACTATTATAAAACCCCCCATAATTTAATTAAAATAAGCTGAAATTATATTTAAAACACCATACTTAAGTCCCAATTAATGGGTAATTGAAATTTCTTCAAGAAACATAAGATTAAGTGCGCTACAAAATTCCAGCACTTTATTTTAATTAAAACTTGCTGTAAATTAGTCTTAAAACACTTTAATCAAAGATCTAACCCATAATACATCATATTCTTTCAATAATTCATAAATCAAGAACCTAAGGTTTAAAAAATTGGGGTTTTTTTAATTAAAAACAAAATCTGAAAATTAATCAACATAATTATTATAATCAAACATCAAAATTAAATCCCAAAACTCATAATTAACAAATAGATTTAAGCATAGATAAGTTTTAAACAAGAAAGATTAAATTTTTTTCGAGAACCGCAAGTGGTAGCAACGGCCACCACGGCACGGCTGGGCTGCTGCCACCCCTGCCTATGCCGCCGCGACTGCTGGTCGTGCGCAATGGTGGGCGGTGGTGAGGTGGTGGTCCGACCGTGCAAAAAGGGGAAGGGAAAAGAGGAAAAAAAAGAAAAGAAAAAATAAAGAGAAAAGGGAGAGAAGTTACCTTGGGTTTTCTCCACTTTGGGCAAAGTTGATTTGCCTCATAAGAGGGATATTTATACCCCTTCTCTTCCACCCTTTTACCCTAAACTTTCCTCTTTTAGTTTTTCCTAATCCCTTCCCTAATAAAACTTGTTAAAATCATACTTTCCTAAAATAAAACCCCAACTTTTATAAAATAAATAATTAAACAAACTTTCCTTTAATAAAAAATATTTCCAAACTTACATAGGATAAATAATTAAAATACCATAATTAAAATATTAAAATTATTTAAATACCTTTATTAAATACATATTTTAAATAAAAATACGTATAAAAATACGGGGTATTACACCTATTCTCTTCCTCCTTCTGCCTAATTTGTTCAGCCTTGTTCTTCAAAGTTCTTGTCTAACTAACTTCTGCAAACTGGAACACAATAGATGATTGTCTTGTCTCTTCTATGAACAATTCTATTTCATCCTTCTATTCATTCCACTCCCACATTTTCAACATTGCCCCATCATCAACTAACTCTAACTTACGATTAGTTCTAAGTTTACTCACAAACAAGGTGAAGTATTTAGGGACGAGGAAAACTGCTTCACTAAATCCTCAAACATATACTCAAATAACTCCATCAAATTGGTCTTATTCATCCACCCTAACATCAAAAGTACCACCTAGCGAACAAACTAACAGCCACAGTGCACTCATCCTAAGAATGAATAATAAACATCAACATTTAACATCACACTCCAAACAATTCGCATACAACACATCAAACTTAACCTAAATAATTCAAATTCGAACTTAATAGCATAACAACCAAACTAACATAATCATTGTCGAATAAACCCTAACCCTAACTCAATTTCACAAAAAACAAAAAAAAACAAAAAAAAAAAAAAAAAAAAAAACAAAGTTAAAGCTCGAAAACAAATTGATAAGGACAATATTACCTTGCGTAAGCTTAATCGAGCCCAGGTGCGAATTAGGAGTGTAATTCAGTCACGTACACCTTTCTTTTTCTCAAACCTCACCAAGCTGCTTCTTTGTTCAATCGAAACCCCAATTTACTGTCCTAGTAGCAATGTACACCTAAGATAGAAGAAAGTTTGAAGCTTTTTGATTGATTTTGGGGTTCAACATTAATGGAGAAGAACAGAGAGACGCTTCAATGGAAAGGGGAAATAAGGGTCAATTTTTTCAAAGTGGAAATGTGATGTTTGGGGGAGTCAACCCTATCAATGACACCAGTTGGATGTATAAGGGCATAATGGTAAATTACCCCAAACGGAAAACTAAAGGCAGTTACCAGAAAAGACATTTTGTGTTGTTAATGCACATTAACTGAGTGGTATTTGATGTATTAGAAAGTTTTTGGCGGTATATAGTGAATTAAGCTTTAACTCAGTAGTATATGGTAAAAAATGATACGGAGTACACTTTTTATTTTATTTTATTATTTAATTTATATAACATAATTGGGAATAAAATGACTATAAAAAAGAGGAGAGAGGAAATTACCAAAATCATCCATCTCTCTCTCTTTTTTTTTTTTTTTGTTTAAATTGTTAAATATGGAAGAGAAAATAAAGAGAGATAAGGGAAGATTGTTACGTTGTATTTCATATTCCATCTAGTACGGGATATATATAATGTACATTACCTACGGTTCCATCAATGGATAAGACCAAATACCCAACTCTAGAATATTCTAGATTGTACATGGGATAATAGTCATCCATATTTAGATATTATCATAACACTCCCCCTTGGATGACTATATATTGAATAAAACAATAACTAACATTTACTACAAAACCTGTACAAAATAATACACTATAATGCGCATAATATGCTGCCTCGTTAAAAACCTTACCAGGAAAACCCAGTGGGAAAAACCATGGTTAAGGAAAAAAGAGTGCAGCGCGCATTAACTCCCCCTCATGACTACATCACTTGAGATCTTTAAGACGACGCAATCCAATGCCGTAAGCTAACTTTTTGAATGTTGCTATCGGAAGAGCCTTAGTAAATAAGTCTGCTAAATTCTCACTTGAACGAATCTGCAATACATTTATATCTCCATTCTTCTGAAGATCATGAGAGAAGAAAAATTTGGGTAAGGTGTGCTTTGTTCTGTCGCCTTTGATGTATCCTTCCTTAAGTTGAGCAATACAGGCAGCGTTATCCTCATATAAAGTTGTTGGTGCCTCTTTCCCAGATGATAAACCACAAACTTCTTTTATATGTTGAACTACCGACCTTAACCATACACATTCACGACTAGCCTCGTGAATTACTAAAATCTCAGAATGATTGGAAGAAGTAGCTGCAATGGTTTGTTTCATGGAACGCCAAGAAATGGCAGTACCACCATATGTGAACACATATCCAATTTGTGACCGACCATCATGAGGATCAGATAAATAACCTGCATCTGCAAAACCAATCAAAATTTCTTTGGACAACTTTGGGAAAAATAAACCCATATCCTTCGTACCTTGAAGGTAACGAAGTAAATGTTTAATCCCATTCCAATGCCTTCGGGTTGGACATGAACTAAACCTTGCTAATAAATTAACTGAAAATGATATATCAGGTCGTGTATGACTTGCAAGGTACATTAGTGCTCCAATTGCACTAAGATACGGTACTTCAGGACCAAGAATTTCTTCATCATTTTCCCGAGGTCGGAATGGATCTTTCTCTACTTCAAGTGATCTTACAACCATAGGGCTGCTCAATGGATGTGCTGTATCCAAAAAAAATCTTTTAAGAACCTTTTCTATGTATGTTGATTGATGCACAAGGATTCTATTCTCTAGGTGCTCTATTTGTAACCCCAAGAAGAATTTTGTCTTTCCTAGATCTTTCATTTCGAACTCTTTCTTTAAATAATTGACAGTCACTGAAATCTCTTCAGGAGTTCCAATGATATTCAAATCATCAACATACACTGCAATTATAACAAATCCTGATCCAAATTTCTTTATAAAAAATACATGGGCTGATAGGATCATTCTTATAACCTTCTTTCAACAAATACTCACTTAGACGGTTATACCACATACGCCCAGATTGTTTCAATCCATAAAGAGATTTGTTCAATTTAATACAGAAATGTTCTCGAGAACTAGATTTTGCTGCTTCCGACAGCTTGAATCCTTCTGGGAGCTTCATGTAAATGTCATTATCTAGTGGGTCATATAAATAAGATGTGACTACATCCATCAAACGTAAGTCAAGTCCTTCTCTTATTGCCAGACTAATCAAAAATCTAAAATTAGTTGCATCCACCACAGGAGAATATGTCTCCTCATAACCAATACCAGGTCTTTGTGAGAATCCTTTTGCAACTAAGCGTGCCTTATATCTTACAACTTCACCCTTTTCATTTCTCTTTCGCACAAAGACCCATTTATATCCCACTGGCTTTACACCTTCAGGTGTACAAACTACAGGTCCGAATACTTCTCTTTTTCCAAGAGATTTTAATTCTGCTTCAATTGCTTCTTTCCATTTTGGCCAATCATTTCTTTGTCTACATTCTTCAATGGATTTTGGTTCATGATCCTCATTATTATCTATAACATCTAATGCTACATTGCATGCAAAAACATCATCGACGTCGATTTGATTTCGGTTCCATGTAATTCCAGACATGATATAATTTATTGAAATTTCTTCATTATCAGGTACCTGAATTTCTTCTTATATCATGTCTAAAGTCTCTTCTGGAGATCCTTCGGAAATTGTTTCTTCAATTTGACCATCATCAATCAATGCTCCTTTTCTTTTCCGAGGATTCTTATCTTTGGAACCTATTGGTCTTCCACGTTTCTGGCGTGGTTTAGACTCATTAGCAATTTTATTTTGTCCTTCCGGGACATCTATTTTAAATGGAGCATTAACAGCTGGAATATCTGATTTGGTCACTCTTTTTGGGTCAGCAAACGAGTCTGGCAATTAATTCGCTAAACTTTGTAAATGAATTATCTTTTGAACTTCCAGTTCACATTGTTTAGTTCGAGGATCAAGATAGGATAATGATAATTCATTCCATTTAATTTCATTTTCCAGCTCTCTCTTTTCTCCCCCTAATGTTGGGAAAAGTGACTCGTTAAAATGACAATCTGCAAAACGAGCCGTAAATAAATCCCCTGTTGTAGGCTCAAGATATTTAATTATTGACGGGGATTCAAACCCAACATATATCCCCAACCTCCTTTGAGGACCCATCTTAGTGCGTTGTGGTGGAGCTATTGGAACATAAACCGCACATCCAAAAATTCTTAGATGGGAAATATTTGGTTCCTGACCATAAACCAATTGTAATGGGGAGAACTTGTGATAACTTGTTAGCCTAATGCGAATTAGTGTTGTTGCATGTAATATAGCATGTCTCCAAGCAGAAATTGGGAGATTGGATTTCATAAGCAATGGTCTAGCAATTAACTGAATACGTTTTATTAATGACTCTGCTAGACCGTTTTGTGTATGAACATGTGCTACAGGATGTTGAACATTTATCCCAATGGACATGCAATAATCATTAAAAGCTTGAGATGTAAATTCACCAGCATTGTCAAGCCGAATAGTCTTAATGGGATTATCTGGAAAATGTGCCCGTAACTTAATCAATTGGGCAAGTAATCTCGCAAACGCCAGGTTACGAGTTGATAACAAAGACACATGTGACCATCTAGTTGATGCATCAATTAAAACCATAAAATATCTAAATGGTCCACGTGGGGGATGTATGGGCCCACAAATATCTCCTTGTATACGTTCCAGAAAACTAATTGATTCAAAATTAATTTTAGCTGGTGATGGGCGAATAATCAACTTGCCTTCCGAGCAAGCAGCATATGAAAAATTATTATGAAGAATCTGCTGGCTCTTCAAAGAATGTCCACATGAATTCGTAATTATTTTTCGCATCATTATTGAACCGGGATGGCCTAACCGATCATGCCAAACAACAAAATCATCAGTAAACTTCTGGTTTGCTATAGCATGAGCTTCAATAGCATTGATTTTTGTGTAGTACAAACCACTAGAGAATGTAGGTAGTTTCTCCAAAACATGTTCTGAGCCTTGAGTTATATTTGTGATTTGAAGGAATTCGTTATTTTCTTTATTGATTGTCTCAATATGATAACCATTGTTGCGAATATCCTTAAAACTTAATAAAATTCTTTGAGACAATGGGGAGTATAAAGCATCAATTATTTTAATTTCAGTTCCCCAAGGCAACTTTATAGTGGCTCTTCCGGAGCTCTTAATGATATTTGTACTACCCGATATGGTACTCACATTAGTTCTTTTCATCATCAAATAAGAGAAATATTTTTTATTTTTAAGTATTGTATGTGTAGTTGCACTGTCAGCAAGACATAATTCTTCACCATTCATAGCACATTGAACTTGAGTAATATCCATGTTCTTCATGAAATAAAATACATGTCAAAATATTAAGCATAAAAATAAAGATGATAAAACAAATAAATCAATAAAAACACTCAAATAGTTCATAAATTTATAAATAAAAAATCCTTATTACAACGAAAGAAATAAACTTAAATAAATCACTAGAATAAGCAAACATAAGTCTAATACTTAAAACTGACATAAAACAGTATAATTTTAATTATTCCCTTCTGGGGCAGTGAAAAAATCGGCAACTTCTAAATGAGTTGTACTGCCAAAATCAAAATTATCCCCTTCCGGGGAAGTAAGGAAATCACCAACATCAAATTGATTGGCATTGCCAAAATCAAAATCACCTTCACCATCTTCAAGAACAAGGTTTGCCTCAACTTTCTTTCCTTTCTTCAATGATTCTTGGTAAAGTTCAATAAGATGCTTTGGAGTTCTACAAACCCGAGACCAATGACCTTTTCCTCCACAACGGTAATATATATTGTTATCACTTTTCTCTTTTTCATCCCTACGTTCCCACTTCTGGTGGGAATGTGAGTTTGTGAAATGACCTCCACGACCTCTACCATATCCAGGTCCACGACCCCGGCCGCGCCATTGGCCACGACCACGACCTCTACCTCGACCACTACTGCTGAAATGGTCTCTGTTTTTAGTTTCTTTCCTGTTATGGGTTGTCACGTTCGCTTCAGGGAATGGAGTAGAGCCAGTAGGACGTGATTCATGATTTTTCATTAACAGCTCGTTATTTTGCTCAGCCACAAGAAGACAAGATATTAATTCAGAATATTTTTTAAAACCTTTTTCTCTATATTGTGTCTGCAGGACAATATTATTAGCATGGAAAGTGGAGTATGTCTTTTCAAACATTTCGATCTGCATCAGTAATATTTTCTCCACATAATTTCAATTGAGAAGTTATTTTAAACATAGCTGAGTTATATTCACTAACAGATTTAAAATCTTGCAATCTCAAATTCAACCATTCATAACGAGCTCTAGGGAGTATCACTGTTTTTTGGTGGTCATACCTTTCCTTTAGATTACTCCAAAGGATTTGTGGGTCTTTCACAGTTAAATATTCATTTTTGAGCCCTTCATGGAGGTGATGGCGAAGAAAAATCATGGCTTTAGCCTTATCTTGAGGTGTTGCCTTATTAACACTACAACAAAATAGGGCTATAGCAACGTCAATTTTTGCAACAGTTTGGTTAGTGTTGCTATAACTAGACATATTGCAACACTTTTTAATTTATTAATGTGATTACTCTTAGTCTATTAAAAATTGTTGCTATACAAAAAATATGGCGACACTTTTCAATGACTAATTCAAAGATACTATGTGGCAACAGTTACTATCCTATTAAAAAAAAAAAAAAAAGAATGGGTGTTGAAAAAAATCTGTAGGCGGGTCGCATTTGGTAAAATTTCGGTAGGAGGTTCAATATTTTGCTTTCCCACTCTCTTTTCATCTTTTCTTAGTGTTCTATAAAATCCCCAAATTCTCGTCAAAAAATAAATAAATAAAATCCCCAAATTAAACCTAGATTCGTTTCTCTCTCCTCACTTTCACTTCTCAAACTACAATTAATTGGTGAATTTAGTTGATTTTTCAAAGATTGGGCAAAAGGGGGCTGATTATTCACAGTTTAGCGGATTATTTATGCTATTTTCAAGATCGACATACGAGGTTAGTAGTAATTCGGTGTATTTAGTTTTTCTATTCGATACTATTATCACAATTCTAAGGTAGTAAACAGGGTATATTAGTGTTGATAAGGGAAAATAGGGTTTTATTGATATAAAAATTGGGGAATTTGAATGATTTGATATAATTATAAATAATTTGTATACATTGATTTGTTAGGTGGTTTATCACTTTCTATTAAAATTGCATGCGTGATTTAGTATTATCAAGGAATTCATTTGATATTTTCGTATTGTGTTTGTGTGTTTTGTTAGATGGCTTAATTAAATCACAAAAGCTATTGAATTATTATATGGTTTATTAGCTAAATTATTTATGGGCTAGATGGTTAATTATATTTTCAGATACTCGCAGCGAGTAGGAGAGTTAATTGATCTAAAAGCTTCTGTTAGATTGTTTATTAGCAGAATTATTATAGGGTTTAAGTCATCACAAAATCTAAATCCTTTTATAATATGTACTTTTGATGATGAGAGTAAATAATTTAAAAGGTAATTGAATTAGAATATGAAGGGTTAAAATTACAGTGATAGGCAAGGCTAGGATTGATACCCATTGATATATAAAATTAATGGTTGGTGAGGATTTTTGTCTTCCTATGATGAATAATAATACCCTGTTATGCTATCCTAGTTGCTACTATGGTCAAATGTTTTTTGTATGTAACTACAAGCATATATCTAGCAAAAATTGAAAATGTACGAGGATAATTTTACTTTGTCAATCTTTTGTTTTAATGAGATTAATCGTATGTGAACCTAAAGACTTTCTATTTCAATTATGTATAGCAGTTTGTATACTTGAGTAATATTTGTGTTCTTATGTTTTATTATTTGTATACATACAAATAAATTGGCTTTCAATAATTCAGATAACATCTAAGTTTAATTGATTGTTTAGTAAGTCCTATAATCATCCAACTCAATAAGGCTAGAGTCAAGAAAGCTAGTACATCATCAGCTTTGTGGGGTAATTAATAAATAAAGGATAGTAAGACAAATTTTAAGTACTAAATATCCGAAACCCATAAGAGCAAATTTCATAACATTATTTAAAACCCAAATATCAAAGATGCTCCAATTTAATTATGTGGCCAGTAGCGTAGTTCTAGTTAGTGGGGAATTATCATGAGTTAATGGAATCATGTCTACCTAACTTTTATTTCATAGTTAGTAGTTTCTTATTTGATGTTTTATTTAGGCTTTGTAATTTTCTTTCTAGTTAGTGTGTAAAACTAGTTATTCTCTTGTTATATATGACTTTTGACCTTAATTAAGATGTTACATATGACTTATATGAACTAGATTTTGGTTTATAACTAATATGTGTACGTATTTAGATATCATAGATGATCTTTATATGTATTTGCTTGAGATTTCTATTTTCAACTATTGTACTATATATTTTTCCAGTTAATATCTAACAAATCTATTATTTCATTTCATAGTATAGATAGATCTCTAAATTTATTTTCTTGTGTAATTTAGGAATTGACATAAATTAAGTTATGGATCATAATTGGATGAACTATCCTAGAAGTTCGGAGGACTTTAAAGTTGCGTTGAATTTTTTTCTTGATGATTCTTTTGCCAAGGACGCCATTGGAGATCAAATATTTTGCCCCTGTAAAACGTGTTCGAGGCGTTTTTGCCATTCTAGAGATGACGTCTATGATCTTTTGATTGTTAATGGGTTTGTGAAGGGATTCAAGGAGTGGGTCTTGCAAAGGGAGGGATATTCTTTTACAAATAATGATAGGCAAAATGTGCATGAAGTAAATAATCAAAGTACACATGATGATATTGATGGCTTACTACATGATACTTTTAGAGATGTCGGTGAAGGTCTAAATAGAGATCACGAGGTTGAAAGTGAGCCAAATGAGGAGGCTAGAAAGTTTTTTCATTTAGTGGAAGAAGAAAAGAAAGAGTTATATCCAGGTTGTAAAACTTTCTCGAAATTGTCTTTCATAATTCGTTTGTTTCTCTTTAAGTGCCTTAATGGCTTAAGCAATGTAGCCTTTGGTGATCTTTTAGAGCTATTAAGAGAGGCATTTCCAATGGTCGAACTTCCTAAATCATTTAATGAATCTAGGAATATAGTGAAGAATTTAGGTCTTGATTATATAAAAATTCATGCTTGTCCCAATGATTGTATTCTTTATAGAAAGGAATTTGAAGGAGCCGATGTTTGTCCTAAGTGTGGTACATCTAGGTGGAAGTCAAACAATGTTCCAGCCAAAGTTGTAAGGCATTTTCCCTTGAAACCTAGACTGCAAAGACTATTCATGTGTTCTAAAACAGCTGAACAAATGGTTTGGCATGATAAAGGCCGAATAAAAGATGACAAAATTAGACATCCAGCAAATGCCCAATCTTGGAAGGACTTTGATTCATCATATCCTGCCTTTAAAAATGAAGCACGAAATGTACGTTTAGCTCTTGCTAGTGATGGATTCAATCCATTTCGAACTATGAGTGTTGCTCACAGCACATGGCCTGTTGTGTTGATTAATTACAACCTTCCACCCTGGCTTTCTACGAAACCGGAATATTTTATGTTGTCTTTGTTAATTCCTGGCCCTAAGTCTCCTGGAAATGACATAGATGTTTTTTTGCAACCACTAATTGATGAATTGAAGGAATTATGGGAATATGGGGTTGAGAAATATGATGCATCTAAAAAACAATCATTTCAATTGCATGCTGCATTAATGGGGACAATAAATGATTTTCCGGCTTATGCCATGTTATCTGGATGGCCTACTAAAGGAAATTATGATTTCCCTAATTGTAACCATGATGTGAAACCTAAATACTTGCATCACAGCAGAAAGAATTGTTACATGGATATTCAAAGGCATCTTGATATGGATCATCCTTGGCGCAAAGATACAAATTCATTTAATGGAGAAGTAGAGGATAGGTGTGCACCTTCTCCGTTATATGGTAATGATTTGATGAATGAATTAGAAAACTTTGAAAATGATTTTGGGAAGAACAGTAAAGGTGGAGTTGGTAAAGGTCCATGGAAAAAGAAATCATGCTTTCTTCAACTGTCTTATTGGTCTAATATTAAATATCGTCATAATTTAGATGTCATACATATCGAGAAAAATGTCTTCGATAATATTGTTAGCACTTTGTTAGATATTCCAGGAAAGACTAAAGACCACAATAAGGCACGTTTGGATTTGTTGGATCTTGGCATAAAACCACATCTCCAACCTTATCCATCTGAAGATGGCAACCACATGCTATTTCCACCAGCACCTTATTCTATGAGTAATACAAAGAAGGATTTGTTTCTCAAAGTTCTTAAGGAAACAAAGTTACCTTATGGGTATGCATCAAATATCGGGAGGTGTGTGCATGTTAAAGAAAGGAATTTTTCTGGCTACAAAACTCATGATGCACATGTCGTATTGCATCCCTTGCTTCAAGTTGTTGTGAGGAAGACATTGCCAAAAAATGTTGCAGTACCTTTGACTAGATTGGGGAACTATTTTCATGGTATATGTAGTAAAATTGTTGATCTTGAAGAATTAGATAGGTTAGCATCTGAAGTTGTCGATATACTTTGTCAGTTTGAAATGATATTCCCTCCTACATTCTTTGATGTTATGATCCATCTACCTGTTCATTTAGTAGAGGAAATCAAATTTGGTGGACCTGTGCAATATCGATGGATGTACTTTGTTGAGAGGTATTTAGGTAAGCTGAAGTCCTATCTTCGAAATAGGAGTAATCCTGAAGCAAGTATAGCAGAAGGGTATATGATGGAAGAGTGTTTGACATTTATTTCTCAATATTTGCGTGAAGGTGTAAACACAAGACTAGATAGAAGATGTGCTAGGAATTTTTCCTTCAATCAGCATGCGGATGAATTATCTTTGTTTCCTAAAGTAGGACATCCTATTGGAGGGAAAAGGAAGAGAAAAGGAAAAGGATTTACTTTATATTTCCAAAATCTGAAGCAAGCTCATAGATATATTGTCTTCAATTGTGACAATACAACAGTTGAAACATACATCAAGTAAGAGTTTTTTTCTTAATTTATTTTCATTTAAGATTTTTTAAGAATTTAATCTGATAAAAATAATGATTTTTTTTTCCTTTTATAATTTAGAGAACATCAGATTTGGGTGAATAGCCAAGGTCGAAAGCGTAGATGGGATAGTGCACAAAGTTATAGCAAAGATTTTATTGATTGGTTTTTTGAAAAAGTACAAAGGGAGCAGGTTAATGGGGAACTTTTTTGGTTGGCTAAGGGTCCTAATCCTAAGGCCAGGAGCTACACTGGGTATTTTATCAATGGTTATAGGTTTTACACTAGAGAACGTGATTCACGATTAAAGACTCAAAATAGTGGAGTGACTTTGATAGCTTTAACTTCAAGTTTTGCCAGTTCAAGGGATCGAAATCCCGTCGACGGAGATGTTACCTACTATGGTGTAATAGAAGAAATTTTTGAGTTGGACTTTTGGTCTCAATTCAGCGTTGTGTTATTTAAGTGTGATTGGTTTCTTAGTGATATTGATGAATTTGGGCTTACATATGTCAATTTAAAGAAGAAATGTTCCAAAGATGATCCATTTGTATTGGCTTCTCAGGTTCATCAAGTATACTATTCCCAAGACCCATTAGAAAAAGATATTCAATACGTCATGAAAAGGGTTCCAAGAGATCTTTTTGACTTTGAGGAAGCACTAAGTGAAGAAACATATTGGGAGGAGCCTATTGATTCTAGTTCTAATAACATGCCTTCTTTTGACGCTAATCATATTCATGTAGGAGCTGATGTTGAAGTGCGTGATGTGAACATAGATGATTTATCAGAGTCTGGAGATGTTAATGACCTTGAAGATGGCATTGTCTATGATGATACAGATTGGGATTGGATGGATGCGACTGATGATTTTCCAGCTCATGACCCATAGGATTATTAATGAATCTTGAGCAATTGTATTTATTTAAAAAAAAAAAAAAGAAGTGATTTTATCATATTATTATCTGTCTTATGTTATTAGACTTGTTGATTGAACCTTTTGATTTAGCTTTTGTTAGTAGTAAGTAGTTATCATATTTGGACTTCCTCAAAATTATCATCTTTTTAGTGAATCAGATTTTTTTTCTAATTTTTTCCCAAAACCTGAATATATTTGCTTTGGTCAGGTATAAGATATAGTACTTATAAATTTTTAAGTTTAAGTATGTCTATATGTGTTATATTTGAAAAAAAATATGTCTTACTTTTTTGTAGTAAGTGCTATCTGATATGTCTATACTATTTTTCCCCACTAATTGTTTATAATATTTGTTTGCAGAATGACGAAGAATGGAAGTAAGAAGCCTGAAAGTGCCTCAAAGTCCATTTTAACACCTTATGAGAAAGTTAGGTCCATGACAATAGAAAAAAATGCCCAGAAGTTTAGAGAGTTAGGGCTCGACAAGATTGCTCAGCAACTGTTGGAAAAAGTAAGAATTTTGCAAAAGGAAAGGAGAATGTGAATTATAATGTAGATGATCCAGACTATGTGTCTGATAAAGAAAACTGTGACCTTGAGGAGTTTGAGAAGTCTAGAGAGAGAGATGTTTTAATTGAAGCAACAACCTCTATACCTAAGAAGGTTTCTTTTTTCCTTTTTTCCTTATTTATTTTTTATTTTCTTCTTGGGATCATGTTAATCTTCGATAATAATTACCTTGATGTTCCGATGCTAGAAGGCAAGAACTAGAGAGCAACCACCTAGGAAGAATAAGAAGCAGCCATTGTGCCCATCTATGGCAATGGACAATTTCCTTGTTACGCAAAATCAAATGGATCCAGCTGAAGTACAACAAATAGAGCAAGATGTACAACAATTGGAGCAAGTTCGACAAAATTCTAAGCGTCCACTTTCGACCATTGTCCCACTAGAAAGCCGAGGAGAATCTATTTCTGCACAAGGTTTGTATTCAATACTCCACCCCTCTAAAAATCATGAAAAATCTTATGGTCTTGTAACCTTTTTAGTTATGCAATCCAAGGTTAGAGAACTTTCTATAATCTGCTTCTTCTCTTATTATTTAAGTAATTAGCTGTAAACAATGAACAAATTATGAACAAACTGCTAGCTAATTACCATTATACAATCAAACATAGTTATGTACGGGTTGAAGTTAGTTTTATTAGGCTTGTGGGGGAGTATGGGAGGTATTTGAGGAGAGTTTTTTGCTCTGGGAGGTGTTGCTGCTGCACGAGGAAATATGTGAATGCTTGTGTTGATCAAGGGACACTGCTAGTGCAAGGTTTGTTGTTGTTGATGCAGGGTCTGCAGCTATTGTTGATGCAGGGCCTTCTACTTTTGATGCAGGGCCTGCTGATGCATATATAAGGCTTGGCTTCATAGTTCTATAGAATTATAAAATACAAAAACATATTGTAATTCTTTAAATTGAGTTGAATGCTTGTCACATGTTTATTTTTGAACTTTTATATGTCATGTAATTGCATTAATAAAGTTGTGATTGTAATCTTTATTTTTATCTAGAGATTTCTTATGAATTAATTATTCCGTTCTAACTTGGATAAAAGTTCCTAAGAAGAAAGGGCGAGGTCCAACAAATTTGTTTGATGTCCATGCTCGCAAGTGGGAAGATCGCGTAACTATATATTGTAATGACAAAGGACAACCTATTGGGCCTGAAAAGGCAAGGAAAGAGCTAACTAGATTCTTAGGAACTATTGCTCATGATTACAATTGGGCTCCCTTGACATACACAAATTGGAAAAAAGTTCCGAATAAGGAGAAAATTTGGGAATTTGTGAATGTAAGTGTTCTTTTCTCTCATTTGTAATGTTTTGAGTCTACAACATAATTTTACTTTTATATGTGTTTTAATATTTTTGTAAACATAAACCTAACCATTATTTTAGAGCAAGTACATCCTTCCTGTTGAAGCTAAGGATTGGGTAATGGAGACTCTTGATCAATCTTGGAGAGGATTCAAATGTCGCCTCAAAAGAGATCATTATTATATATATGTATGACACCTATGAAGAGAGATTGAAGCATCCTCCTGAAAGAGTGCCCGAAGCACATTACAAAACACTTTTAGCTTATTGGGGGACAACAATAGCAAAGGTATAATTGAATAATTAGGAACTCTCAAAATTTGTCTTGACTTTTTATGCTTATCCGTTTTTATTTTATGTAGAAAACCAGTTTGCAAAATTCTGAAAATCGGCGTGAACAAGACAACATACATACAAATGGTCCCGTTTCCTTTGCCATGAAACATGAGCAGTTGGTGCGAAATACATTCCAAATTTATTATGATTATTTTTTTATTTCATGGATTCTATGTTGTTTATATATTTATTTTTGTTTATTTATTAGCTACGGAAAGATGGTGTGGCACCATCAAAAAGAAGAATGTTTGAAGAGACTCGACGGCGAAAGAGGGAAGAACTTATGATCGGCCTTATGATGATACACAACAGAAGATAGTAAAAACTCTATTATTCCTATTAATTTATTTAATGAATAAATTAATCGTATACTTTGTCACCTATAATTTTTAATAATTGTTATAGCAAGCAATGAGGGAATTGGAAGCTTCTCAAGATGATCAGAGTGGTGAATCTATTAAGGACCCATTTGATGAAGTTATGGGAAATGCACGTCGAGGTACATAATTATTACAAGGACTTGGTGCCACTCGTAAGAAGCGAAAAGATAAAGGACCTAGTACCTCTTTGATTCTATCAGAAGAGGTCATGGAGTCTATCAAAAGTGTTGTAACTGCTGATGTTCAAAAGGATATAAATGCTGAAATTGAAGAATTTGCCAAGGAAAAAGAAGTTCATGCTGCACAAGAAGCTGAAATAGAGAGGAAAACAAAGGAGCTTGAATCTGAGACCTTAAAACTGCAAGAGATACGCATGGATATTGAAAATCAACAAGGAAATATAACTATTGATGCAGTAATATCGGCACTTGCACAACTACGCCAAAAAGATCCTAGCTTAACTCCATAAATTATTGCAAAAGCTATCGTTTCAACGACTACAAATGATCCATAAACTATATTATTTAAGATTATGAACAGGTATGTTATTCCACTTACATGTTATCTTAGAATGCCTTTGGTTGCCGAGTTGGATGTTAGACCAAAGATCATACTTTGGTGGTTTAAATTCGATAATTTTTATGTGTTTGCATATGCTAAAAAAGGCGTTGGAATTTGCAGGGTGTTAAAAAGCTAATATATACATGCATGCCAATGGTTTACATATTTGTTCAGTATTGTTCAAGTACTACTTTATATGGTATAATGGATAATCTAGAAACTTGAGCTTTGTGTTATAAAATATGTGCTTACTGGCATTATTGTTTTTGATGATTATACGATTGAAAACTCAATTTCTTTCCTCTTCTCGAAACTAGGCATCAAAATTTATGATTCTAGCTAAGCCAAATTGTTTTAGTGTTTTGATAATGTAGTATCTATGATTATACAAATTTATGATCCTTTGATGTTACTTCCTTATACTCTTGTGATGTTGCTACAGTACCTCCATCTTGCCTTTTTAAGATGAAATATTTTTTATTTTCATTATTTGCTCACTACAAAAGTAATTTCTAGTGTTTTGATAATAATTTTCCATAAATAATTCATTGGAGATTTATTTTTTTAAAATTTAATATAAGAGTCTTATTATTATTGTTATTGTTTTGCAGGAGGCTATTCATATCCAAGTATCAAGTGCTCCATCAAACATCTAAAGATCTATTGGAATTTGAGCAAAAACATTAGATTGGTTTTTGAATTTGGTTTTGGAATTTTTTATTAGATTAATGTAAGAAATATTTAGATTGAACGTTTTTGTTGTTTGTAATAAATATTTAGCTTATCGTTTAGAATTGATTTGAATTAACTACATATAAATTTTTATGGAGAACTTATACTAAGCAAAAGTTTATCGATCATATGCTATTTAAGCAATTTACTTATTATATGCATGCATTATATAATCTATTGCTTAAATGCCAATTAAAAGCGTTGCCATTAACAGGTTTAAAAGTGTCGCCTTAGTTTCAATTGGAAGCATTGCTATAAACAAAATAAAGTGTTGCCTTAATTAATTTTAAACATCAACTAGTTTCAAGCCAACAAGTGCTGCTTTAAATTAGCGAAAATTGTTTCTTTAACTTTTAAAATGTTGCCTAAAGTTGTTGAATAAGTTTTGGCATAAAGTAAAAAGTGCTACCGAAGAAAAGCGCTGCCATAATTATTTACAGCAACAGTTTACAATAATTGTGTGCCTAATGCATGAAAGTTGTTGCCAAAGAGTTTTAGCAACGGCACCTATTGGTAACGATTTATAATCTGTTGCTATAGGCATATGGCAACATTAATAGGACATATGGTAACAAATTATTGTCGTTGCCATAAGTCTTTTTTCTAGTAGTGTAACCTCTTTTATTGTTTCACCAAGCCCTTTAGCAGCTAGGTGTATTTCAGCATCTAACACCCATGATAAATAATTCTTTCCGGTAATATCAAGGGCCACAAATTCGAGCTTGGCAAGGTTCGACATTTTTCACTATACAAAATAATATTAAAAGATAAGTATATATAAATAGTATCCAAAATATGTACTAAACGTTATAATCATGCATAAATAAACCTGATACAAGTCATGCATAAATAAGAACGAAATAGAAGATGAGAACGTTAGCATGGAGAAAAATAAGAATGGAACCTTAAATTATATATCATGCTCAGTATTCGTTATATATGTTGATATTCCAATAAATAAGCATCAAAAGTAGATAAATGTTAAATTATAATTGTTATGGGCTGCGATCATACTTACATGAAAATAATAATATGGGATTCTAGATAAATGTTTGGTAATCCTACTCAGTTGACTACAATGGTGCTGATAACGTGTTAAATATGGAAGAGAAAATAAAGAGAGATGAGGGAAGATTGTTACGTTGTATTTCATATTCCATCTAGTACGGGATATATATAATGTACATTACCTAAGGTTCCATCAATGGATAAGACCAAATACCCAACTCTAGAATATTCTAGATTGTACATGCGATAATAGACATCCATATTTAGATATTATCATAACATAAACCATTTAATTAATAATTATCACAAATTCATAAGAATTCAAATAATTAAACAAAAACTCAAAAAGATCAACACAATCATGCAAATTACAATTATAAATGAAATATTTGAGGAGAGAGGGAAATAAGTACTTGAGGAGAGAGAAATTATTGGAGAAAGCAATTCATTGTGACTTGTAAGGAATCATCATTCAGACATTCAATAGCTTGATTAATTAATTTAGCACTAAAAAAGGAAATAAGAAACAAAATATAGATTTGAAAAGTATTAAAATTATGGAGCAATGGATAATTTGGATCAACAAGTATTGAAGGAGGAAGATAAATTTTGGGTATATTTTACTAGAAAATACTCTGTAATTGTATTTAGAGGGTGGTGCAGCCAGCTTAGCTGTACAAAATGTACAGCTAAGAATATACGAAGAAAATATCACTTAAAAAATGAAGATAATAAATTATGAACCCAAAAATAAAACCCGATTAAATTTTAACTCGATAAAAATATAAAATTATCGAAAAAGATGTTGTCCAACATGCCCTAAAACTTTCAGTCATCAATACTCAAATAAAGAGACAAAACTCACCTCAAATTACCGTCTTCTCCGCATCCAAAATTCACAAATCCATGGCGGGCTTTAAAAAGTTGGAGGGAACTTGAAAATAAAAAAAGAGCGGCAAAACTCATTAAAACCTCAAAATCGCTCTTTTCTTCCCTCCACTTCTCTTTCTCTCTCCTCCGCTCATCACTCTAATGGCGGCGTCTTCGTCTTCTTTCCTTTCTACCAGAACACGAGCAGGTATGTGCGTATGTCGATTTTCGATTTCCAAAACTTCGATTTTCGTTTTAGATTGATTCCTCCATTAATTTCATAATCGCACTTTTAACAAATTGAAGTTGTTTGATTCTTCTCGAAAATATTACAGTTTGATGCTTGGATTATTTAAGTTTTATTTTTGTTAACTTTGGAGGTTTATATTGAATCTGAAGCAATTTAATTGATCTGTTTAACTTGATTTTCGAATTTTCTAGAAATATTGTTGGAAAGACGGTGAAGTTCACTATTTTTGAAGGTTCATCTAGAATCTAATGCAACTAATTGATCTGGTCAATTTGATTTTGTTTGTTTGCTTTATTTATTTTATTTAAAATTCTAGGTTAATTACTTTTATTGTGTGGGAAAGACGGCGATTAAAATCTGTATTCTAATGATCTGGTGGACTTGAATCTCAAACATTATAGATTTGTGCTTAAGCTTGCTTTATAATTCGTCAAAAAGGCGGCGACTAAATCTGTTAGAACTTAGAAGTTAACCATTGTTGAAGGTTCAAATAAAATCCGAAGCGATTAAATAATCTCTTCAACTTGAATTCGAAGTTTTCTAGGGTTTTTATGAAGCCAGCGGCAGCAACTGAAGTAACTGAACCAGTTGAGCAAAAGGGATAAACTCCAAAAAAAAAAAAAAAAAAAAAAAAAAAAAAAAAAAAGCCTTTAATTAATTTATTTAAACTAGCTTTTGGACCCGTTCTACGCACGGGTTATGCTTAAGTTATAAATTTATTTGAAACTTTACAAATTATCTTGTCACCAAAAAAAAAAAACCTTTACAAATTATTTGAATGAATTTATTTTATCGTCTTTTGACATATTGTAATATTTTATGAATTAGTGGTAATAGACTAATAGTTGTAGAAAAAATGGCTTAAAATCGTAAAATCATATCTCTATCGCATGATATATTAATCAACAATTTGTATAAAAAACTACTTTGTAAATACCAAACACTTATTATAATTTTATAATTTTTACATCAAGTGTGAAGGCATGATATTCTTCTTTAGTCTTTACCAATATATGTCTCTTATATTGCGTTTAATATCTTCAAAATTAAAGCCCATGACACGCAAATAATGTCATCCTATGGAATTTCCATAGTATTCTTGTCACCTCAATATTTCCCTTTTCAATCATCATCCTCATTGTTGTAGAAATTTCACATAGAATTTTGAGAGATAAACTAATTTTTTAGTTTTTGAAACTTAATGAGTGTGAAAAAATCTTTATTGAAAATTTGTATTTATATAAGAAGAGGGGGAAGATTAGGGGTCAAATTAAAGAAATGGATTATGAATGTGAATAAATTGAATTGATAGATGGAATAATGAGAAGAGAAGAAGGTTTAGGAAATTTTATTTGTTATTGAATTAAAATAAAGATTACAAAATATAAAAGTTATTGAGAAATAAAGGGGGAGATGAAGAGAGAATTTCTTTGAAAAATAAGGAAGGAGAATGAATAAAGAAAGGTGAGAAAGAATGATGACATGTGTCAATTTTGGTTTGTGTTTTTAAATACTAAGTATAAATAAATTTACCTTGTGGTGGAGATGGTGGGTTGCAATTTGCTAGTGAAGTGTATAAGCGGTTACACATATGAGTAATAGGAGTAATTGATACTATTCAATGCTAAACCTAGACTTTAAATGTGCCTTGGAAAGTATCAAGGCTGTACTGTTGTTTTTAGTAAGACTAAGCTAATTGTTTGTTCGATTCTATGCTTTTTTTGTTGCTTGTGTGTTGCTACAAATGTTTAGAATCTTTGCTCGCGAAGACACTTGGTTCCTGTGTAGCAACTCGATCTTACATGATTAAAACTCAGGCTATGTTGTATTGCGTTGTTTAGGTAGTGAGAACTCACTGAACTACTACCCTTTTATTTTCTTGCAGATTCGGGGCTTGTTGAATGATGAATCTTCTCGGAATGTGAGGCAAATTTTGAACCAATTTAGAAGCCAGTCAAAGGTAGAATGCATTTTCTTTATTTACTTTCTCAATAATATATCTAATGGAAACATAAACCCATATGGTTATTATAGAGCCTTTGATTATGGTTCCAAGTATCATGTTTACAACAGAAAGCAAAAGCATTGACTTTTTGTAAAAACATCCTACACACATTAGTGTACCTAGAATAAGGCTTATCTCCTTTCAAAAACAGAAAAAGAACAAGGTTTATCTTGGTTTATAAACCAGGCTTATCTTGGACAGATGTTTCGATCTTCTGTCAATGTTAAACCTGTCATGTTCTTGTCCAAGTGTGTAACATGACTATATTGTGAACATTTCTACAGTGAATTTGTTTTCAATTGTGATGTGTGAAATATGCTTTCTACTGTCTTCCACGGTTTGCCTCAAACTTTTTTTTTTACTAACCGTGTTCATTGCTTATTTATTACCGTTATTAGTTGGTTTTTAACTAAGATTTTCAGCAAATTTGAAACTTTAACCTCAAAGTTAGACCATGGCATACAATTTAGTTTGCATGCGAGAAAATCATATGTCCCATATTTTGTGTCCCATTGGTGTTCCACTAAATATGATTGGTTCTTAAAATATTTATTTGCCTTTTAAAATTTGAGAAGTGAGACCTTGTAATTATTACAACCAATAATATTAAGTGGAACACAAATGGAACATAAAAAATGGGACAGAGGATTTAAACCCATCCGTGTACCACTGCATCTTGATTTACTGTGTAGTGACAATTGCGTTGAGCTTATGATTTTGTTGGATGCGTTGAAGTTTTAACTGTGCTAGATGATATTAACTCCAAGTCCTCCCTGTTGCAGGCTTGCAGCTTGTCAGATATTCATCCTTTCAGAAGATAGGGAAATCACTTCAACCTAACATACAAACTTCGGGATTTGCTGGTAAGATACTTTCTCACTCAGATTTAACAATTTTGTGTTTCACCTACGTGTAACATTATAAGCCATAGGCCATGAAAATGATTTTTTTTTTTTTTGACACAAAAAAATGAAATGTTTTTTCAAGAGCTTTGTTGCTTTCATCTGATATCTATAACTGATGTACAATTTGACATAATTTATCTGCTAAATTTTTTTACCAACTTGTTATTCTATACACTATTTAACTATGTCTTGACAACACTGCATAACATTGTCGGATGCTGAAGTTTCACTGAGAACATCTTTCTTATCTCAATGTGTCTGTCATGAAGTACTGTATTCACATATGTTGATCTCAATTCTGTGCTATATTCTCCTGCTGCAGAAAACTTGCTCAATTCGAGCATGAATTTAAATTGCCTACAATCTATGTAAATGATGTACAAGGTCATTATCTTGATACATTTCCTAATTCCATATGATGCTATTCCCTCTATAACCTCACTGTCATTTCTGTGACATCAATTGTCAGTACATGGTCACCTACTCATCATATGTCTTACCTTTTGCCCCTCTAGTCATCCTGCTGGCTGGAAAATGCAATCTGGCCATGAGTGGACGAGGTGCCCTTTGTTTTTTATCAAATCCCCTCACACAAACAAATCCTGCATTGACATTAAAATTAAGCATGGACATATAGTTTTGATATACTGGTTGGTGTGCGTAGAGTTTTACACACTTAAATCATATTTATGCATTTTCCCCCTAGAATTCAAATTACTTTCATTATTTTTAATTTACCAAACACTATCAAAATTTGCAATAAGCTATTTTCTATCACTTTTTACTACAAAGTATTTTGTTACTTATTACTATTTTACAAAAAAAGGTTATATGAAATATGAAAATATAGCTGAATCAGGAAAACTATAAAATTTTAGTATGATGCAAAATGAGGTTCACAGGGCTAATAATCTGTTTGAAAACCATTATGATAACTGGATTTGTGCAAGAATCCAAGTTTTGCAATCCATGTCAACAATTTAAACAGCTTCTACTATTAGAGATTATTCATGATGGAAAGTACCAACAAGGTATATCCAGTTTATGCATTACTGATTTTTATTAAATCTAACACAAGGTCAGGCTCATATGCAATCGAAAAAAATGAGTTTAGGCATGTTGTCGTCACTAAGATCCTTAGTGGGGGGCTGGGAACTGGAATAGAGAGAAAGAAGAAAAAAGTTTTAACAGTGACAGTGTCAAATAGGGTATTTAACTGCTTCATAAACTGAACCCTGAATCTAGTCTTCCTGGCTCCTGATACGTGGATGCATTACAGAGGCAGACTTGGGTCCTTTAATCTCACCCCTTGGTTCCCACAGACTGCCTCATTCTATGCAGGGGTGGGCAGATTATTTGGTGTCTAAAAAAATAACAGGTTTTCAAAACCTTTCATTCCCTCCCCACCATATTAATGATGTTGACATGGCACAAAGAAGGTAGTATTGAAGTTTGAACGTGATAGCATTTTCTTTCTAATAAAGGTAGTTGCAAATTGTTGAGGATGATGGTTGGAGGATGCTCTTGTCAACAATAATTAAGAGATGAGCTTAGAACTAACATTATTCCCATGCCTCTTTTTAACTGCCTAACACAAATTAATGATTGGGCAAGCAAAGGACTGTTTTTAGAAAGGAAGTTGTAAGGTGTTAGTGCATATAAAGGAAGACAGATAGAAGCTTAGAAAGTAGCTGACCAAGTGAAGAAGAAAAAATTCTCAGTGCTCTTTAGTAAATTAAGGGGCGGGATGGACAAAGGAACATTGTCTCTTGTGTACTCAGTGTCGGCTGCTCATCTTTAAGAGATTTATACTTGAGAAGATTGTGCATTGCTCTTACTCGTATAGAGGCAGCCAAGTAGGGGAATACACATCTGTTAGAAGGTGTAGTAGGAGGTGAAGGCCGCTAACGTTGTTACTTTTTCCAAACTTCTTAAAGAGTCAAACTAAATTTTAATATACTTTGAACTATAGTTGTGTGGTTTCCTTTTTTATCCTTGTTGTAAGAGATGAGCGGTGATTATATTTATGTCAAAAATATATTTCTCTTCATTTATATTTCTAGCTGTGTGGTGAAATGGAAAGAACTACAGGAGAGGGAAATATATGTGATTATATTGCTCAAGGATTCATTGCCATAGTTGCATACCTCTCCAGAAGCAATGTTGAATGTCTTCAGTGGTCAGACCTGGGCGAAAAGTTTAGAAATTAGAATGAAGAATACCCACACATGCGAATTCAAACAATTTTTCTTTCAGTACCTCTAAATATGGTTGGAATTGATGTTCCAAAATAAACAGTACGTCTTGGAAGGTTCCATAACCAAGTCCTGGGGACTGGAATTGGATTAAGACTGGATTCATGGTCAGCAAATACCTGCATACGATTAATAAGCTAAGTATGGGAGAATGAGCAGCAAAAGATTTAATGTTCTGATGAACCCAATTGACTGAACATACCTCATTCACTTGGAAATATGTTCCATTCAGTGGGAAGCTGCCTCTCATTGCAGTTCTGCATGGTATCTGAATAATGGATTGTGGCAAGATTTAGTACTCTACATGACATGTATGACAAATGAAGGTATACAAAATATCTGATCTCTTACCAGAAGTGTACCCCGTACAGTCTTGGAGTTTGCTTCCCGCTGACTGCTGCAATAAGAACATGTCTCCTCATTGCACAATATGCTGGGATCTTCAGAATGACATTTTCTTTCAGGAGGTTCAATAGAGCTTGCAGTCTCACCTATTTTGGGCATCAATTAGTATGTCACAAGTAAGTTATTGAGATGAAAACTGGAACAGGACTAGCCCCCTTGACTATCCTCAGTAGAATCACCGTGATAATATATGTACACTAATTGTACTTACCTGGAGTCCATATTGCAAGTAGGTATGAACATGGATCGTCGGGCTCTCTTTTGTCCAACTGCAATTGTGCGCTATCATGAGAAAGTAACCAAGGTAAAAAGTGTACATAGATAATGCAATTTATAATTAGCTTACCCCTTTCAAGAGAGGATGTGCGTCGGGAAGTTCATAGCTGCAAATGTCATTCAGAAGACAGTTAGTGGAACTAAATCTATTACATAGAAAACAGTCATATATTTCTTGAGAAGGGACTTGACTTTAAATGAAATTTTCTTGAATCACATACTGTCAGTTGAAAGCAGAGTGTAGCTAGAAGTTTGCATGAAAAATAGCTGTTTGGTTTTCGTTTAATTCTTAAACATATACACCAGCTAAAACAGGTGTGAAAACTATAATTTTCATACTATATCCAACTTGCCTTAATTATTGACCTAGATTAGGAAATTTTGTTTTTATGTTACAGTAAAATTCAAATATTCATTGATTTAAAAGGAGAAAGCACTACAGCAATACTCTGCAGGGTAGAGTTGTTAACTTACACATGATGCTCTGTTCTCAGTCGGCTAATATTCTTGAGCTTTGGTGTTGGAATTGAAGCAGCTTCAGGTGTTAACGCCACCAAAGCATTTGAATTTCCATCCATGTAATTTTGTAGAGTTCGAGAGAATTCTTTCATATTGAGCTTAATTGTAGGTATTTCATCAGGATCTTCGTAGTCTTCAATATCACATAATGTCTGTTCCTGCTCTGGTTCTGGTTCTGGTGATGCTGGTACTTCAACTATCGGTTCACAGTTCCTAATTTCAGATTGCCTCTCTAGTTGATTGATTGTCTGTGGCGAGGGTAGTGCCAGTGGGGAAGATGAAACTGCACTTGGATGAGCACCATTATTGCTGTTGCTTTGTGAATAAGAGGGGGGCAAAGGCAAAAAATTGGTGCTAGCTTGTGGATTTGGATGTGCTGAACTGCCCCCACTTGAAGGCATAATGCTTCTTTCTTCTGGCCCTGGAAGGGCAAATCTAGCACTGCAGCCAACAATAAATATTTACCCAATTATAAAAGTTTGGTTACAACAAGGTAGTTAGTAGCATTACGTATAATTTGGAAACTTGTTTGGCAATACTAATTTGCAGTGCAAGCAAATAGTTTTTCTATAATCCATCCAGTTCTATTGAACTGTTTCACGATCCGGTACCTTGGAAATTTGAGTTTATACCCTAGGCATGAAAATCACTTCTTTTTTTTCTTTTCTTTTTTTTATAACATATTTTTTTTTATTAATATTTTTTTAATATATATATATAAAAGGTGCCGTATGAGATTTGAGTCTGTAGTTGTATACTTTTCACCCTCTAGTGTGTGTGTTTTGTCCTAGGATAATGCTTGTATATGTTTCACCCTAGCTTAAAGCTTGTGTAATTATTTTTATAACGACTATAAAATATCTCTAACTTCATTCTCATTTCTTTTATGGTGTTGGTAGGGTTTGCAGATAAAAGTGTCTAGTGGCAATCTGCTCTGTTCCAAGTTCATAAAGAGGTTTTCCAAGGAAGCTGACAGCTGTTACAACCATCCGCTTGATGCCTATTGTTCAATACCTTGTAAGGTAAATTGATTAGATCAGATGGAATACTAACCTTGCAAATGCACTGGCAAAATGTCTGCACTCTCCTCTCAAGGGACAGGCATTGCAATTAGGCTGCCTTTTGGTGCAAAATACCTGCGTGTATTACAATATAATCCTGTTATGATCTATTAATGAAAACAAACGCTAAGAAGCTTTTTCGATGTCAATGTACCTTTCCAAAAGTGATCAAGTGATAGTGCAATTCATACCTGAATCACATATAATGACATTTACCAATGGTTAAATTTTATTCATTAAATTAATGAATGCAATAATCAAATTAAAAAGAAAAATAACATCAATATAATATTGTTCTTACAAAGTCTTTTGGTCAAGCTTGCAAAGCCGTGGCCACAAGTACTTTTGAATGGACTCTAAGATAGGGTACCTGATGCAGCAAATGGTGTTAAAACATCTTTTGAAAGGAGTCATTAACACTGCAGTAAACATTGACTTTGTACTACTTACATTTCTAAAAGATGCAATTGAAGCGACTCCGGTAGGGGTTGAAGCGGAACCCATCCTAGCCGTACAGCTATTCGTCCAACGTTGGTGTCAACCTAAATAAATATAGCCCCCAGTCAGTATGAAATAATTCTTTCTAAAAAAAAATTATTTTTGAATGAAATTGATGTAGACTTACGGGGAAAGCAAGATGGTGCAGTGTCAAAAGTCGCACACATTCTACACTCTTCAATCCCAACCCTCTAAAGCTCAATAGGTATTCTCTGAATCATTAACAAGAAATTGGGCATTATGCGGTTAGTGGTAGTTTATGTCATGACTGTTTAAGTAGAATGTAAATTTACAATAGTGTATGGAATTCATGTATTAGCATTAATTGTTACATAATTAAGCACAAAGCATAAAATTAGCTGTTATTATGTAGGCATTTCATTATTTGATTCATTCTCTTACTTTGCTTTGTCTGGGGGAATATCTCTCAGCCATTCCATGTCAGTACTGCCATGATCCTTGACCAGCCTGTCCAATAGAGCCTGTACAATTATTTGGGATTAGCAATGATGCAAACAATTTATGGGATTGAACTTAGACAAAACTTGTACAAGCCAAATATTTGATTAATAAGATGTCACCTTTATCCGTTCTGCAAGCATGTTGTTCATGCCCCTCTCCTTAATGGTTTCAGCAATTTCATTCACATCAGCATGTCTTACTGCTTCCCAGTCTAGAGAGTCCCTTGTGTTTGCTGGTCTTTCTTTTTTTATACCATTAGGCTCTGCTTGTTTTCGCAAACTGTCCCAGTCAAATGCATCAGCCTTTACCTTTCCTGCCTTTCCTTTACCAGGTTTGCTAGAATTTGCATTTGTTATCTCTGACAATCCACCTGCTGCATATGTCTGTACTGAGATTTTTTCAACTAATTTTTTATCAGTGTTCGCCCTTTTCAATTCTGCAGTACTTTCAGTAACATCAGCATTTACTTGATTTTTCAAGTTTGCTCCTTTCCAATTTGAACTTGTTTGAACATTTGCAGATGAAGCATTATCTGATGGTTCCTTTGCCAACTGATTTTGTGACTGCATAACCATATTATCACCCTCAAGAACATAAAATGAGCGTATATTTTCTGGAAAAGATCTTGGAATGCTATCTGAAATTTTCTCTTGTGCAAGTTGTTGCACTGTTGATTCTGTAGTCAGATTGCTTTGTTCTGTTGGTGAGTTGTTCTCATCTTTTCTTGATGTATCGGGAGATCTGCTATCTACATCTGGTAATTGAAAATTCAGATTCAACTGGTCGTTTGAGCAGATTCCTTGTGCTTCTGGAGAACTTTTTGTTACATGATTGATGCACTCTAGTGGATCTTGTTGGGTTTGACTGTAAGATTCATTAAGGAAGGGACTCTCTGCCATCTTTAGTAAACTCAGAAATGGGGTGGAACAATCAAAATAATTGGATTGGGAGCTAGTTATTAGAGGCTGTGTATTTATATAGTTCTCTGAAAAGATGCTCATGGTTCCAGCAGTCTGCAGATTTGGAGAGTTGATGGAGTTCTGGGATGACACTACTGAGTGTTGTGATGAAGTTGCATCATCTTTTGCTCTATCATCTCCTAAGGCACTTGCTGTCTCTGTCTCTGTAGTCTGGCTATTAGCATTATCGACTATTGAGTTATTGGGGGTTTTTTCACTGCTTTCACTGGAGTAGTCCTTCGGGCTGACTGAACCAGGAGCTCTTCCAGTCAATTCTTTGCTATTGACAACTTCCTTCTCTTCACTATGGTCAATTTCATGGATAATCCTAGTATTCAAAATTTTCTGATCTACTGTCTTCTCGTTCCAAGTAATGCTTTCCTCTGGTTCAATTATACAAACATCTGGCTCAACAACCAAAGCAGTTGTTGACTCCTCTGAAAGGGTGCTTTCACTTCCTTCTGACTTGAGGGGAAAATGAGCGGCCATTGCCATGAAAGCAGAACTGCAATCAAACAAGATTTAAGATACTTCTCATTCAGGGCATGATTAAAGTAGAATTAAGAATTCAAGGGATGACAACTAAATTAAATAGGGAAGATGAGTGGAAGTGGTGTTTGACAAGGGAGGAGGAAGAGATAGAGGGAAGATGGGTAATAACTCCCCCTCCTCAGAGTAATAATTATTCCCCCAAAAGGGTATTAATTTCTGGATCCCTCTTTAATCAATCACAATTTCCACCCATTTACCTGCTCTGTTATTTGTCTATTTAACCTTTTTATTCTTTACCCCTACCCAAGAATGTTCTTAGTGGAATATAATGATCTCTCTATTTCAGCATGGTCTTACCTAGAGAGATGGTCTGATACATTCTGAGTAAGAAAGACTCCAATAACAGAGTCCAGAACAGATCCTTTCCAAGGAGTGAAGCGTCTATCTCCTGTATAAAGCAAACATGTTGTTAGTGACCAACTTCATTACTCTTGGCTGAAGGTAAATTCTGGTATACTATAATTTCAGCTTTTATGTAAGTTTCTAAGCTTTGAAACCCGTGTTATGAATTCAATCATTATTGATGATGATGCATGTCTAAATTGAAAATTGATTAACGGATAATGCTTAATCTCTACTCACACTGAACGAAATGTATTCATAGGCTCAAAGCTGATGGAGTTGCAACACATAATTATTAGCATATAAATGTGTTTACATCTTTTTGCTAAATAATTAATACCTTATATCAACTTTTGAGTCGGTAATATATGTTTATTCTTTATTCTGCAAAGTTGCATTGTCTGGTAAAAAAGTTAGCATCAGGGTTTAAATTGTATTAGACTTTGGACTCGGAGATGTTTAAAGTTCTAAATTTCAATTGAAAGGCTTTAGTATTAGTTTGGGATTTACAATCGTGCAAGCCAGCCCTTTAGGAATGTACTTGAGCTTCTCTCTTTGTGATTCGTATTTTCTTTTCTTTAGAAAGAATCATATTGGTATCTATTATAATGAAACATAAAGAATAGATAGATAAAAAGGATTTTAAGTCATACCTTGAACAAGACGCATGCGGGCTATGAATGAGTCCACACGCCCATGGAAAACACTTCGTTCATTTTCCCACCATTTTGCTTTATCCTCATCAGTTCCATCAACACCTTTATTGTCAATGTTTTCGAGAAGAAGTCTCCACACTTTAGTGGTCTCATCATCAAGGTCAACTTTAGCTCGTTGACGCCTCTTCCTAACAGGATCAAAGGGACCATCAAATGGCACCATAGTCCCATCTCTCCCATAAACAACTAGTGCATTTCTCGCATTTTTGGCCTGCTTCTTTGCCCGGTATGGGACCAGTGCATTCCGTTCTAGAAGTGGAGTGCTGTAACCTTCTCTGTTGATATCCAGCAGCTTCATTCCTTCAGTTATTTCTTCAATGGAGCTGGAGCTGGTTCTTGCCCATGGTAGTGCAGGAATAGAACCTGCAGCAAGTGGAAAAATGAGTTATATTCCATCTATTAAAAAATAAAGAGTTATATTCCATTTTGGAGGATGCAGAACACCCCATTATCTAATATTTACCTGTTGCTTTTCTGGCAGACTGATTAGCATTATACAAGACGAGGTCCCATTGCTTGTTGGATTTCCTAGATGTCCTCTTTGATCTTGGGTTTGATGTGCTTGCAGCTTCTAGGGCCTCAGTGTAACCATGTTCTGAAGCATCAATTTTCTTTTTGCGAGGACCTTTGGGTCCTGGTTTGGGAGGTAAGACAGATGAAAGTCCCATCAGTGGGGCCAAATCACGAACACGAGTATTACCTTTTGATCTCTTTTTCTTCAACCTTCCCATGTCAGCCCAAGTATTCAATAGCTGCATCCTGTTCTCAACACTTCCCATAAGTAACCCGGCATGATTATGAGACATTGCATTTACTCTATAAGAAGCAGGGTTGCAGTAGTACTTTGATGCAGTGGAATCAACTCTTGGATGATTATGAGTGCCGGCTTCTTGGTTGATATCTCCAGATGGAGCAGCAGTACATGGCATGCTTGATATGTGTGTCCTTTGTACCTTCTCAGTTCTCTTTTTCTTGCAAATTTCGGGAAAGAGAAAGGTGTGAAGTTCTCCAATTATAGCATTTCCAGAAATTGTGCGGTTTTGCTGCCATAAGGCACAGTGAGTGGCAGCATCCACACTTCCAGTGGCAACATCTGTCATGCAGGGATTTCTCCTCTTTGATCCTCTTGTATTTTTCTGTTCGTTGGAACTTGCACAAGGGCTTGAATTGGGACTTTGTGCCAGACGAGCATCATTTCTGGATGAAACCTCAGCGTTGTTCCCTGACAAATTGTGACGAGCCTCATCTTTCCCCCCTGAGAGGATAATAAGGTCAGGCTGTGCACTATTTTGGTAGTCTTTTGTGGGAAGTGAGAAGTGATTTTTGAGTTCCTGAGTGTGGGTATAGTTAAGGTCATAACCATTGCACACCCTTGATGTTTCCACCATCAATTCTTCTCCCTGTCTAAGAGTATCTGCATTGTCACCCTTGTTTGGCTGGGGCTCAGAGTACAAATATTCATTTGACATATGAGGAAAGTTACTTTCTGCTGCTTGTCCATTCAAGTCAAAGTTTAAGGATTTTCTGCAGGACTTGGTGACAAGTCCGGATGGTTTTGAATCTCCTTCGGTTTCTCCTGTAGGTGTTAACTCTCCTGCTTCAGTTGCTCCTGCTGGTGTTTGCTCTCCTGCTTTAGCTTCTCTTTCTAGAGGAGTTGCTGAAGGTGTGTTCACCTTGTTCTTCCGCACATACTTTCTTTTAACTTGTGCATTCTCCTTGGGATCAGTGGGCTTGGGAGTTTTGGGTTTCGGAGTCTGTCTAGGCTTCTTTTCGCTTACAACCTTCGGTGTGTACTTTCTTCGCCGAGTTTTCTTCATTGGCGTCTTGTTCAGGTCAATAACTTGGTCGCCTCCCTTGTCAGGGTTGTGATTCTCTTCTGTCATGGAGACTTTACCAGGTGATGATTCTTCTGTATTGGGAACAGCGACTTCTTCATGAACAGTCTGAAGGTTGATCATCGCAGCAGCAGCAACTTGTTCAACTTGCTCCGGCAACCGGTTCTGCTCATTTGGTCTTTGAAAAGTGCCAAAAGGTGAGTTCCCTGGAGCCACATTATTGTCAATTCTCCACCGAGAATCTGGAGTTGCAGGAGCAAAATTGGAATAATTTCCATTTGCCTGCTTTGTGATTTGAGAAGAGTTGGCATCATAAACACTCTGGTACTGCTGAGGAGAAGCACCTACAACACACCATTGCTTAGTATCAGCTTGTGGAAATGTTAAGAACAGTAATATCCAACAAAAGGGTATTTAGAATATAAAAGTAGAGATTATATATGCAAGCATAGAATCCATTCACCGTATTCCCTTTTTCTTTTTTCGAAAAATATACTACGTATACAATATATTTTTAATTTGTCAATTTGCCAATTCAGATGGCCAAATACTACAGAAAAACCATTATCTACCTCCCGGTCAACAAGCCTTAGTCCCAAAATGATTTGGAGTCGGCCCATCTCATACATCAAAAAAATAGTTAATTTTCTAAAACAAAGGATTAGTGCAATCCCACTTTAACAACACTAATTTTTTAATGTCTAATTTATATGTGGGTAGATCTAGCAATCTCCAAACCCCCCAGCCTACTAAATTAGCCTTTTTTTATAAAAAAAATAATAATTTTTTTCCCGTTTATATTTATCACAAAACACAAACTTCATCACTGTTTTTTCCCAAGTTTTCCACCACTTTATAGAGGTCTGCATGTGTGGTAAGGATGTTGTAAGATACAGAGCAAAATGGTAAAAAGAATAACCTCATTTCACATAACAATTTAACAATCAAAGCTTTTGTAAAAACAAAAGAAAACTTACAATTTTGCATTTCTCCTCCAAAAATCGGGTTGTACACTGGGTTGCCATATAAGTTGGTATTATTTCCTGCAGGAGGCTGATTATAATCCCAACCTTGTTGATAAACTGCTGCATTTCCCATTCCCAGTCCCAGGCCAGAAGCATCATTCCTGGCTAACAGACTTGTATATGACATATTCTCAAACTGATCCATAGCTGCGGCGGCAGCAGCCGAGGAGCCGCTGTCTCCGACTCCATTTTGTCTCCATTGCATTGATGATTCCCAAGAACTAAAGTAAGGGTAACTACTGTTATTACTACTCTGAGCGGCCGCCATGGCCGCGGCCGCTACTGTCGGGTTTGTAGAAGGATAAGCCACCTTTGTTCTCCTACCTTGGCTATTCCAAGTAGGCAGATAATCCTCTAAACCCCTTCTCTGCATTTCTCCTACATTATTATTACTCTGTAAATTATTGACTAATCTACCACTACCATCATCCCAAAGGTGGTGTTGTTGGTGATGGTTATTGCTACTGCTATTGGGGATACTGCTACTACCATTATTGATTTCTTGAGAAGAAATCGAATAAGATAAAAGAGTTTGAGCATGATTATTTTGTTGAGAAAATCTTGACAAATAATTCTCAACTTCACCATTTTCATAGATCGGTCCAAGATGAGGCTTCAATGGGGTTAATGGAATCCATGACCCTTCTATACCAAAATCTGTTACAGTTGGAATTGATTTTCCTTTGTAATTTTCCATCATTCAACTCTTTGGGAAATTCACCCAAATTCTAAAAAAAAAAAAAAAAAAAAACACTTATTTTTATTTTTTATAAAAATAAATAAATAAATAAAATTGTGTTTGTTAGATGGGTTGTTGGAGAGAATTGACCAAAATTATTTCTTCCCCAAAACTATGCTCTCCTGCAAAATCTCCTTCAGGTTGAACCCATTTTTCCTTTATAACCTGCAAATTCGGGGAAATTTGTTTAGACAAGAAAGTAATTAAATCAATAAATTTGGAATAAAAAATACCCTGAATTTGTTCACAGAAATGGTAAAAAAAAAACACCCAGAAATCTTTTTAATTAATTAATTTACAGCTGAAACATTTTAATTAGCCCAGATTCACAGAATCATAAAATTTTGGGCTAATTAAGTAGCAGATCTTTCAGATCAGAGCATTCCAACCCAGCTGAAGAACGATATAAATTTTTTTAACTTATTAAAAATTAATTAAAAATCAAAGAAACAAATTTTATTCTGTTTTTATTGCTGCAAAAATCAGTAAAAATCCCCCCTCCAAAAAAAAAAAAAAAAAAAACAAAAAAACTGATCATTCTTCAGCTGATATAACTGTGATTTACAGTTCAGTCTGCAAATTTCCACAACACCCAAAAAAATGAACATTAAAAATTTCAGAAAAAAAAAAAAACAATCATCAGAAAAAAAAATAGTATTAAAATTGATAAACAAGATGAAATCAGGGTGACTGGTTACCGGAAAAGTGGGTCAATGCCGGAGATCTGCCACCCTTTGAGCGGTCGAGAAAGATAAAATGGAGTGAAACAACAGTTTGTGCATTCAGAGAAGAGAGAGAAAAAGAAGAAAAAAGAGAAAAAAATATGTGAGAAAAAGAAGAAAGAATGGGTTGGGTGTGGTGGTTTTTCTTTATTTATTTTATTTCATGTAATTATATTATGTAAATAAAATGGTAATGTAGGAAATTGTTTGTTGTTTGTATTTGTAGGGTAGAACTTTTCTCTCTTTTTTCCCACCTCACTCTGAAACTGATAATAACACCTTTTCCCGGTAAACCAATAATATAATTTTCCATGTGCTACTACTTCTCCATCCCCTTCATATCATATTAGCACGTGATATTTGATTTTGATGGTCAAAACATACTCTGTATCAACTTTATTTATTACGGGCGATTTTAATATCCTTCATTTCCATTTTTGTTTGATTATTTCATGTTATGCGAGATTTATTATTATCTTTCTATTATTATTACATATACATGAGGGTATCAATTTATTTATTGTAGATAAATTATTAATTGTTCCATTGATGGTTTGGAAATCAATTAAAATATTTTTTTTATTGTTTTTTTTAGCATGTGCGTATGTGAAAAATAAGGGATATTATTCAGCATAATACATGTGATACTACTGTTATCAATTAAGAGATATCTTTTATTCTTTTTATATTTGACCTATTTCATTTATTATGATTGTCAATGCATAAATTTAACCATTAATATATTTTATAATTAAAAAATTAAATAAATAAATGAATATTATGATAGCATTTATTAAGTTGATCTTTAATAAAATCTCATAATTATGTTTTCTCTTACCTATAAATCACAAGTGATTATCAAACAATGATGTGTAAATAGTGTAAAAAATCAAATTGAATCAGGGAAATATAATTATATGCTACTCAGAGCAATAAAATATATTGTCAAAGTTTAATAATAAAAAAGTAGAAGTGTCATATATCTACACATACACATTAGATAAGACTTTTTATATTTGCATATAGGACCCACATTACTAAAAGTGATTTCTTACCTGCTTTTGTATACATTTCAAGTATCTTCTTTGCAGGGCATTTCTATAAAGATTTACTTCAACTCCCTATAATGCTAAAAAATAATAGTCAATCATTACATTTAAAATATAATGTAATGTGGGGCTAATAAAGTCAAATAAGACAATCTTTTTCGAAAAAAGATAGTAAGTACAACAAAAAATCGGTAACAAGTCAATTATTATATTCCTTGAAAACTAGTATATGATCGTGCTAATACAAAATATTTTTATAAAATTTAAAAGCAACAAAAGGTGGGGATGGACCATGCTTTCCATGCCATTAATGTGATGACAACCATTATATCAAACTACTTGTGATATATTACATGAGACAAACTAATAGCAAGTAAAAAAAAAAAAACCATTCACCTTTTATTAGGTTATCGAACAAAATAAACAACAATAATTTTAATTGATGCTAAATAACAACGAAGTATAAATAAGATCACAACGTAAAAAGCGCACATTAGATTTCTAAAAGAGTAAAAATAAAATAAATTAATTTATTGAAAATAGTTTCATATGAATCAAATCATTATAGCAACTGAAAAAGTGTATACCTTTTATATAGTCAGGAGGGGGATCAACATTTAAATTCAATGACAAATATCGATGCAGTGAGGATAACATAAAACAAAATTTATTAGATTGCAAAAGGGGGTAAAATTAAGATAAATTCGATCTAATGACAACCATTTGTATGAATCGATCAAAAGCGAGCGCTACGTGATGCTTTTTTTTTTTTTTTTTTAAACAACTAACGTGATGTGATGCTTTTTAAGGATACATAACTAAATAGAAAAAAAAAAAAAAAAAAGGTGCACCCCTTCTCATGAACCCTTTATAAGGGCACGAGAGGGCCGAGATATAAAACGTTCATATGTATTGTCAAATATTAAAAACCTGGATGCACGGTAAAGCCTAAAAACACATATAAAATCTTTAAAAAGGATTAAAAGGTATATTGATCATATGTCTGTTGCCCGTGTTTATTAAAATCCTTGTGATCTAATAATTTTAATGAGACAAAAATTAATATATATAACACCTGAAATGCGTGCACCAGTCATACTGTCACGAGGAGGATCTATTATGTCCACACTTTAGAGAAAAATATTACACAATGCATTAATGTGTTTAACGTATAACTCAAAAAGGGTCAAATAATTTTATTTTTTTATATGAAACACAATTTTTGTGATATATTAAACAAAAAACAAATTAATAATTCCCCTATTCTAAATGAATTGATTTTATTTATCACGTTTGTTAATCTATAAAGTAACCTATATTTTTATTTTGCAATAAGTAAAAGTAAAAAAAAAAAAAAATATTGTATATCTTAAAATAGGTGCACCCCTTTTCATGGACCCTTTGTTAGGTCACGAGAGGGATCAACAACGTTCATGCTTATTACAAAATACTGAAAACATGGATGTTCGGTAAAGCCTAAAAACGCCAAAAAAATCATTAAAAAGGATTAAAAGGTATATTGATCATGTGTTTGTTGCTTATATTTATCGAAATCCTCGTGATCTGATACATTTAATAAGACGTAAATTAATAGCACCTGAAAATGCGCGTATATGTTAAATAGTCACGGGGAGGATTAACTATGTTTATACTTTAAAAATAATGACTTAAGACATAAATATGTTGAGATTATATTTCAAAAGGGATTAAAAAAAAAATTATAAATCTAATAGAAATTGTTTATATTAAATACAATTCTTGTGATATATTAAATGAAAACAAATTGTAATTTCTCCATTCTAATTCAATTGGCATGTTTTCTTTCATTTGTCACATTTTCAATCCATAAACTTACTTATAAGTATCTTCATTTAGTAATTGTAAATCATGAAATAGGTATACTCCTTTTCATGGACCCTTTGTTAGGTCACGACAGGGATCAATCAACAACATTTATTCTATAGGCCGAAATATCCGATAAAGCCTAAAAAAGAGTAAAAAAGATCTTTAAGTTGGTCAAAATATATATAAATCTTATGGTTGTTTCTAGTAGCTATGAATTGAAATCCTCATGTTACATTTACTACGACAAAATTTAATATCACCTGAAAATGCGCGCACCTGTTAAATGTTTTAGAAGTGAAATAATTGTATTTATAAAATGCTGATAGAAAGTGTTCAAATGAAACACAATTCTTGTGATACAAAATATTGGATAAGAAAAAAAAATAATTCATCCCTAGTTTTAAATAAGTTGACACGCACTATCATAAATTCAACTGTAAACATCTGAAAGCATTAACCAAAAATAATACAAAATGTGATATTTCAAAATAGGTTCACCCCTTTTGACGGAACCTTAATAAGATCATGAGAGGGATCAACAATTTTTATACTTCATGTCAAATAGTAAAAGCCTAGATATCCGATAAGGCCTAAAAAAGATAATACAAAATGGTTCGAAAGATATATTAATTTTTTGGTTGTTGAATCTAAATCAACATGATTTATATAATGTGACATAAATTAATAACACCTGAAAATGCGAGAACCTGTTAATTAGTCACGAGAGGGATATATCAACTATGTTTATAATTAAAAAAAATAATTAAAGACATTATACATAAGTATGTTTAGATTAGAACACAAAAAGGGTAAATTAAAAGAAAAATGTAATCCTAATTAAAACTATTTGTAAGAAATACAATTTTTATCAGAAGTAACTTAATACTTACCCTATTTCAAATTAATTGACAATTTTCATATATTACATTTTTCTATGCATAAATTCAAATATAAATATCTCTTATTAGCAATATGTAACGATAATAGAAATTTGATATCTTGACATACACATTGAGAAAGCTTTAACAAAAATGTTTAAGAGCCAATATGACTATTGTTTTCTTATTAATAAATCATAAAAGCTTTTCAATGTAAAGTTTGTGAATAATGTTAGAGCCCTTAGAGAGCCAACTCAACTAAAAGTTTAAGCTAATGGTTGAAGTCTAAGATTATGTTTTTATACTCTATTAATCCCCTCACATGAGAGCCCGTTGGGCTTGGAGTGTGGATGCAGCATGGACCCTCCTTATACTCATCGTTTAATATTTCACTTGAAAGTGGGGGGGAAGGGGGTATATGAGGTTTAAAATCATGACATTTGTATCACGTAGGTTCTGATACCATAAAACTGAACCAACTCAACCAAAAGTTTAAGCTCATGGTTGAAGTGTAAGAATATGTTTTATACATTAAAGAGAGAAAAAGAAGATAAAATCAATCTATGAAAACCGTTTTCTATACATACTATAACTTCATGATATACTACGTATTTAGTTAGACGCAATTGAAAAAAGTGTACACCTTATACAGGAGCACAAGCTAGATCACATTTATATTTAATGTCAATCGATCGAGTGAAGATATCATAAACACGTAAAAATTTCTAAACTAGATTCGAAAAAGGATTAAAACAACTGTAGTTACTTTGATTGCAATCATTTTATAAAAATTAGAATTCTCTTGATGTATTTAATTATATGAAAGTTTATAGCAATTAAAAACGTTTGCAAATTTGATCTTTATACGTCAAGACTTAAGAGAAAGATCAACAATTTTTATATTTTATGCTACAATCGATGGAGTGGAGATAACACATACATATAAAAATTTTAATTTTTATCACAAATGCATAGGGTAAAAATTAGTTTAAAAATGCATGCAAATCATGCCAAGAAACTGCAACTAACTGTTTCCAAAAAACTAACCAAAAATTGGGTATTGATATATATAGCACAAAATCCAAGGTTCACCGACAACTTCACTTCATTTTAAGGCTTTAATCACGTGTTTGGTCTTTTTCTTGGACACTTTGCATATTTCTCCCATCATTTTATATCAATGTGCATGTATGAGCTTACAACATGTATTTATTTACCAAATCTATCACTCTTGAAAACTTGTTATGTTATATTAGCTTTAATTTCAGATATCTTCATTAGGTTAAGAATTATTATTTTTAAAACGGGATGAGTCAAGTTACATTATTTGTTAGTAAAAGAGTAATAATCTTATTTGGTTATATATATATTTTTTTAGAGAGCTACAGGGGCGAGTGATAAGAATCAAACTCAAGATCACCTGGAACCGAAAGGGGACCTTATTTGGTTATACTAAAAATTAGTAACTTTGATATAGTTCAAGTATATATAGTCATCTTATAACACAATCTCTCTGTGATTTATTTACCTTATCCTTGGTTTCGCGTACATACTCATTTCTTTTTAAATGAGGGTGACATTTGGTCCGTAACCCAATATAAAATCATTTGTACCATACTATATGTCAAAAGTGTTTGTCCAATGTATTCATAACTTGCATTATTGGATAAATTTGGACTACGTTTACTTTAAGTAGGATTTGGTTCTTTTGCCTAATGATTTCGAGCTTATAGCATATCCAACCTACTTGTTTTAATAAATGAAAAAAACCTACAAGTAGCACTTTTACAATTTTCCCTTATTAGGTTTTTTATATATAAAATTTTGAAAAACCTTACAAAATTATAATCTTTAAAGAAATTGTGGAACGATTATGTTTTGTATCATCATTTGCCCTTTTATTTGTATGTCATGTAATGTTGCCATGTTAGTCAAGGAATCAGATAAACCTTTATTCCCTTAGTTTAACTTTATCGCCCATGAAAGTCATGTACTTTCACGGTCACTTTTATTTAAAAAGTGTTAAGTTAATCATATGTGATACAAAGTAATATTTTTAGTTAGCTCCTTTTTTCTAATTAGGTTTCTTAAACACAAATACATACATCCTATTTGCAAACTTAAATATTAGATGTTCGTCCTTTCGGCTTTTTTGTTGGACATGTTTAGTATAGGTGTAAAATAAGTTGTCTACAAGAATGTACACGTGAATGTAATTGGCGCGATATTAATAATTTTATGAGAGGAAAGAGTAGATAATTCTTTAATTTCTCCCAATTTAACAAAAAAGAGCTAAGTGAACAAGGAAGGTTTCGTAAGAGGTTTTAAAATGTTTTTCAATATTTTCATTGAGAGGATTTTATCTCTCTCCTCGATGAGGGAGGGGATAGTCTGCATTTGTTTTATAGGATCAAAAGACAGTTGATGAAACAACTAGCAGGTGATATGTCCATTTTATATAGTATTTTACCCCGTTCCTTGGTCATAATTGGTAGTGTTTTTGGCTCTTTAGAGCCACTTTTATTACTAATTGGTGTTTTATAGTGTTTTCGTAGTTTTGGTTGAGTTTTGTAGGAAATTGCACTTTTGGAGCATTTTTCCAGGATTTTATGGAGCGACTACGAGAATTGGATGAGCACGACCACTTTTCATAGCCCAGGCTGGTTAGAGTCATCGAGCCGGTGATTAAGAGCTCGACATGTGAAATACCGAGCATTGGACACCGAGTGATCAAGCCCCAAAGTGGAAATTCGGAATGGGCTAAGAAGTGAAGCCCAAACCAAGTCCAACCAATAGCCGGGCCCGATCGGGCAACTCTTGGCTCGATCGGGCGGCTGCCAAGATTCAGAAGACGAAGAAAAAGGCGGGCCCGATCAGGCGGCCCTTCGTCCGATCGGGCGTGTGTTTAAAAGGGGATGTGTTCGGCAAATTACTTAGTTTTAATTAGGATTATTGAGGAGTTTTGTATAAGTACGTTTTAGTGTTATTTGTTTTATTACTTCTTCTCTTAGACTTTCTCTCTCTACTTAGCTTAATTTTCTCTCTCTACAACTCTATACTTTGTTCTTGATTCAACTCATTATTTATGTTAACTTTGGTAACGATTTCTTCTTTATTAATTTCAGTAATTTTATTTCTTTTATTCATCATGTCTCCTTTAATTGCTTTGTTTAGTTTAGTTTTAATTATGTGTGAATAGTTTACTTTCTAGGGTTTGTGGGGATCCATAACTAATATGAAGGGGTAATTTATTGTTGTTGATTATCAATGCTTGATTAATTTTTTATTGATTTATTTAATGCTATGCAACTAGATTTGCGCAGATCTTTTATGTATGAGTTTAGCAATATTAATTCGAGATACGAGAGATGAGAATTGATATTTAGGCTTAGTTTCAATAGGCAGGTTAATTTATAAATGGATAAGTCGAGATTCGAGAGTTGAGATTTAATGCCGGTAGATTAATTCTGTGATTGTAATACGTAGTGAAAGCCCTTTATGATCCGGTTAATTGATGCATTGATGATTGATTATTATATTTTACACTGGAATGTTATTTATTGGTGAATCTATGCCCTAGGTCCTTTATTCATTGATTTTCCTTTACCCTTGATCTTCTTAGTTTAGTTTCCCTTCCATAATATTATTTTGTTACTTAATAATTTAGATTGCTTAGATTAATTAGGAATAGAAAGACCAGTTTCCCTGTGGATTTGACCCTACTTCTCTACCTGCATTAGTTAGAAGATTTAGGAATTAATTTTGATTGGGTGATACGACTTTAGCCTGTTAGTAGGTAATGGCCAACCACATTAGTAATACCCAAGTTCTTCTGGCATATATTGTCTTTACTCCTACGTAATTTGAAAAGCTTCCTAGCGAATAACCAATTCAAGCACACTCAACATTGGTGTATCTTTGCATATGAGCTCTCTAAAAGAAATAAAAATGCATCTTATTAGTATGGATAGTAGATTAGATCATTTTTAAAGCAAACACGAGGAGTATTATACACTCTTAAGATCATAATTGGCTCAATATGCTTGGAAACTGCCTAAATATTTGACCAAATTGGTGATATAGCCTAAAAAGTCACCTCTATTAGGCGACAAAGCAATTTTCTTCAATCAACCAAATCAATGATGTCATAGAATTGCTCTTATACCATTTTTAATACCCCAACCCTCAATTAAAGAGGTGCATATTGTCACGAAATACACATCTATGACCAATAATTGTCAGTGTAAACCAACACATGTTATTTTGGCGCATTTTATCCTCTACTTATATTGTTCACACATCCATGGACTAGTCTTAACTAAGCACATTTTAACTTCGCGATATCATAGGAACCTTATGCCAATTCTAATTATGTAGATTAAAGATCCTATAAATGTTAGTTGTCTAGTAACAGAGGACTCTAGGCTAAGACTATTCCTAGACAAACACATTTAATTGTGGAGTATCATAGTAACCCTACAAATAAAGATATAGTTTATCATATGGATTTATGATCCCAAGTTAGTTTCCTAATGGGAGAGGATACTAGGGGTTATTATAGGCTTTAATCGAATATGTAATACCCCTCATAATTGCTTTAAAGGAGTTTGATATACTACTCATACCAACAAGATGCATCTTCTTTTTAGGAATTGAAGCTCATAGGCTAATATACTTCTCAATTAAGCGTACTTAGCTAAGAGTAGTCTTAGGATAGGTGACCTCCTTAGAAGTTTTTTTGGGGTGCGTATGAGTGAGGAAAATATGTATCGGAAGGTCTTGTGCAGGTCTGTGAGGACAATTATTGGCCCTTGATGTGCATTTTGCGACAATAGGTCCTTTCCTAATTTGTTTGGGGTCGGGGTGTTACAGAATACATGATTAGTTTCCATTATGGGGCTATACCACCAGCAACTTTGGCCAAATATGTGGATAGTTTCTAAGTGCAATAAGGTCATTTTTGTCCTTAGGGGGGGTGTGTGATACTACACATGATTGCTTTACAGGGATTTAGTGTACTACTTATACTAATAAGATACATCTTTCTTTAAATGAGTACATACATATTCCAACTTACTCCACATTTAAGCGCGATTAGTTATGTGTATTCTTAAGATTGGTGACAGTAAGTGTCGAAAAAGTCGGCCTACCTTAGCATGTGTAAATGTGCTTGACAATCATAAAGATGTGAAAGTGACATTAAATTGAATAGGACAATGCACAAAGTATGCATTCACCAACAATTTTTTAAGGAATTTGTAAACCATTCATGGATTTTCATTAGATGGACAACCACAACCACAATGAAGGTTATGCCCAATCAAATCCACAAGATCACTAATTCCATGTGGTAGCAAAACAACAATAAAGGTTTAAGGATGATGGTAAGAAATTGAATTAAGAAGATTATTCCGTCGTATTGGCTCTACTCGGTTTTTGTTGAGACATATAGTAATTTGCTCCAAACTAGATTATACTAAGTCGGTGAATATTAATGCAAACAAAATTTCTAAATATTGTGATCACTTAATTATACAATAAGATTAAGGAAATTTTAAATTTTGTTACCTCGAAAATGACCTTAATTGAATTTTTGCACCCGTTTAAGCTTTTAATTTTTTTTGTATTTTGGTACCCATTAAATGTAAAAAAATTTAGGTTTTGGTACCTCCGTCCATATTCCGTTAGTGGGGCTAATTATCTAATATATAATAATCTAATTTATTTAAAAAGAAAAGAAAAAACTTTAAAAAAAAAAAAACCAATAAGCCACTACCACCCCTCCCCATCAGCCACCCTTACCCCTCCCCATCCCGGCTTCCGGTGTCCAAACATTCCCCCGGCGCCGAGGAGCCCTCCTCCACCCTTTCCCTCCTCCGATCTCAGCCGCCAAACCACTGCACACCGTTGTATAGCCGCCCTCCAAATTAAAACATCATTCGCCGAAAAAACCCCCCCTCCCCTATTCTTTGGCTTCCTCCCTCCCCCTGAAACAACTACCCTCCCTTTTTCATCGCCCACCAAAACCCTAATACCCACCTAAAACTACAAAAAAAAACCCGTTTAGGGTTTTTAAACAACCTAGAAAACGGGTGGTTTTTTGGGTTGTTTCAAGTGGTTTTGCGGGGATGTTTCAGGTGGGTTTTACTGGTGCATGTTGCAGGGGGTAATTTTTGTGGTGGTGGTGTGATGGAGCGGTGAATTGGAAGTGAATTAGGGAGTTTCGAGTGGTGGTGGTGGCAGCTGAAGTGTGTTCGCCGGCTTTGGTGACTGTGGGTTGCGTACCTGGCCGCAGCGACAAGTTGCTGTGGCTAGGCTGCGTGCCTGGCCGCGGCGGTAGGCTGTTGTGGTTGGTTGCGCATCTGATATTTGGTGATTTTTGGCTGGAAGGTGGTTATCGGGGTTGCTGGCAGCCGCTTGGGGGGGAGGCTAAGGGTGGCTGTGAGGTGGCAGGACTATGGCTAGGCCCCTCTAACAGAAAAGTTAACTGAAAATAGGCGAAGGTACCAGAAACCTATATTTTTACATTTTATAGGTACCAAAATATATATATAAAAAAAAGTTTTAAACGGGTGTGAAAATTCAATTAGGGTCATTTTCGAGGTAACAAAATTCAAAATTTTTTGTTAACGCATATCTAACTAGTTGTCTATGATCATGTTATTAGTTGTGATTTTCAAATACCGGTCTGGATTAGCAAGGTATCAGTGATCATGCAATTAAAGGAATAAAAACATGTATAACAAATAAATAGCGTGTGGCATTAAAATATTGAAAGCAACTTAGGATAATACTAAAAATAATTAAAATAATACTAACATGATCACTAATAGTCAAAGCAATAATATAGTTAAAATAAATAAATACTTGAGAAATAAGTATTCACTTCGAACCCGCAACTTTAAATACTATATCTCTAATTAATTGTTATTAAACTTTACCTTCATGCCTTGGTCAAAGGTAGAACCTTCAGATCTTGTTTTGGACTTTGAATAACTTAAACAGGGGATTGAAAACAAAGTTCAGAGGTCTTAGATTATCTCATTTGTCCTTCGGATGATTGATTTTTGATCAAAAAAATTTTTGTTCCCAAGATATGAAAGTTACTTCCTCTTTATAGATTGAGAAATAAGAAATGACAGAAAAATCAGGAGATGACCGTGACACGCCCATATTAGCATGTCATGCCATAAATTGGGCGTTCCATGCTGGCACTGGTCACGCTTATAAACGAATGAATTTACAGTTTTTTGGCTAAAATCTAGGTGTGTTAGGATAGTATTTGGGTTAAAAGGACGACTTTTGGTAGGATTAGAACACCAAACTAGCACGAAGTGCTTAGGAATTGAGCTTGACACATTACCGTGGGTCGTTCACGCTTAGAAACTGAGCGTGACACTACTAGTGTGCCCAATCTAGTGTGTTGTGTTAGTATGCTGGTTTTTTAGATGTTAATTAAATCATAACTTTTAATCCAGAACTCGGAATAGACAAATAGTATATCGTTGGAAAGTTTTAGATTTTTACTTTCTAACATCATCAGTATCTTTTATAGATATAGTATTTTGTTCATATCAATTTCTTTTAAACCAAAATTGGGCTTATGATATTTCATTCGAAATATTATTTTAAGGGTGTAGACACCCATTTGTGTCTCCCCAAAACCAAACCCAGTGATGATTACTTTTCACGTCGAATCATAATCGAATGAAGTGAAAGTGTGGAAATTCTAGTGTTGCGGCTAGTTTTTTTTATTTATTTTCTTTCTCTCTGTTTTTGAAAACCTATTTTAAGAAAACAGCCAATCCAGTTTGGTTTGGTTCATGGAAAGGGTCCAATAATAGTGTAGTTGGGTGGGGCTTGAAAAGAGCTTTCCAACGATATATTATAAGCCCAATTCCGATGAATAATGAGGAAGTTATGACTAAATTACTAAACTGGGCCCGGTTTGATCTTTTTGTGCGGCCTAATGATCTAGAAGAGGGACTAATATTGATTTATCATTCCTAATGCAATTAAAATTGATTTTAGTCTTCTAGATTCTTCTAGAAGGTTCTTTTCATTCCTAATTTAATTAGCATTGATAAATTGACTTTGGTTGACTTTTTAGAGTTTTAATCAGAATAAAAAAAGTGTTTTTAAAGAAAATACGATTTTGCCCTTCTGTACGGCTAAATTTTATCAAAAATAAGAAAACGCATGAAACTGATTATTAGCGCATGACGACAAGCATTAGCTCTTGGCGCTAATCTGTTTTATTCTCGTTGAAACTCTGATTTGTTTTTCTATCCGTTCAACTGATTTTTTCTATAAATAGCCTCCTAAAACCTCCGTTTTCGATCATCAATTTTCATCAACTCTCTAGTTTTATAATTCTCTTCTCTCTCGAAGCTAAAGCTTATTCTCTCTCTCTCTCTCTCTCTCTCTCTCTCTCTCTATTTCTCTCTCTCTAGCCTTTTGCATACAAAATTCCGCATTCACAAGATCCAGACACACCTAGCCAAGTTCGAAGTTGCCTTCGTCCTACACGTGAAAGGTTTTAATTTCTGAGGGTTTGGTCCCAAATCTCTATTTCAATTATTTAATTTAATTCATTAATTTTATTATTTTCCTTGAAGTTACTAACTTGTGTATTTTGTGATTAGAAAGAGGTATGAGGCATCCAAGTAAGTGCTTTAACTGATTTATTGATATTATGATGTAGAAATCATGTCTAGGTTGTTATTATGATTCCTAGTGTCATGTTAGGGCGTTTTAATTTTCCTAGTATCATGTTTAGGGTAAAGATTATAATATCAAATATGTTTATTATGATTTCTGTGATGCTTCCTATTTCTTTCCTAATAGTATCATGTTAGGGCTAAAGCTTTGATTTTTATTGCTTAGTGACATGCTAGGGTTTGTTATTAATCTTGTTAGTATCATGCCTAGGATAGATCTTGCTATTATTATGCTTTTAACATGATTATGCTTATGATTATTATTATTATTATCATGTTGCTTGATATTGATATTTATTGTTATTGCTTGATTACGCCTTTTATGCATGTTTAAAGGGAATTGGTACTTATAATCACGCTTAATGAGATAATTAATAATCTTGTTTAGGGTTAATTTGATTATAATTCAAGTGATCGCCAATAATAGATTTATTTGTGCATTTATATTCGGCCAACATAGATAAACAGGTTTAGGCTAAACCTATTGATTGCATGTTAGTCAGAAAGCGCACATGAATACGATCAGAATAAAGTAGAGGCCTATTATTAGGGCAGCTCAATCTCTTTTAGGTTGGATTTGTACCTTCATCCCCGAACTAACAGTCATGGTTCTAGACCTATTGGAATTAACGATCTCCTGGATCGTTAAGGGGTATAACCTTCACCTCGTGAACGGTTTACAAGTTCCTAAAACTTGTTGGCGACTCTTTTGCTCTATCTTCTTTCCCTTTGGACGCCACCGTACTTGAGTGTATGATCACAGTGGGGTTCAAGCTAGGGATAATGCTTGAAATATTCCCTACAAAGGGATATCCAATAGATTATGAAAATAATCTATTTATGTAGATAATGTTTCGTATATTATTTTGCGTATATTTTCCAAATTCAATGATATGTCTATTTTATATATTAATTTACCCCAGTTCCTTGGTCATATTTATGAGTATTTTTTGCTCTACAGAGTTATTTTTATTACTAATATGCATTTTTTAGTGTTTTTGTAGCTTTGGTATTATTTTGTAGGAAATAACCGATTTGGAGCAATTTTCGGACTTATTTCAGTGACTACAAGCAATTGATATGGAGCGAATTCACATGACCATGTTCTGTAGCACAAGATCGTGTTAGAGTAGTTGAGATTGGTGATTAAGGGCTCAGCAAAGAAAGAAGAAATCGAGGCAATGGACCGAAGTTGTAAAGACCCCAAGGAGGAAAAGCTCGAATTGGGCTAGAAAAAGGACCCAATCGAGGAGTCCATAATATTAGTCGGTGGACTCGCCCGACCAGGTAAGAGAAGGGCCCTCGCCCTAAGACGTGCTCGGTCGGGCAGGGAAGAGAGAAGATTCATCTGGAGGTACGCCCAGTCAGGCAGTCAGGAGCCCTGCCGGGCGTGGGTTTTTAATAGCAATTAGGATCGTTTTACTTTATTTTTAATTAGGATTTTTTTGCTTTAATTTAAATACGCTTTTTGTTAAGCGAGATAATTACATCTTTTCATTAGTTAAATTTCCAGATTTAAGAGTTTAAGTTTCTTAACAATTTGTTCTCTCAAGATTCTTTGGTTTATGCAATTCATAATTTCCGTTTATTTTGGTAACGATTTATCTCCCCTTTATGTCTAGTTATTTTATTTCTTTGATTAATTATGTCTTGTTTAATTAATTGTTTTGCTTAATTTAGATTTAATTATGTGTGAGTAGTTTATTTCTAGGGTTCTTGGGGATCCATAAATATTATGAAGAAAGATTCACTAGTAGAAAAAAGTAATTGAGAAGCAGTTCAACACCCCAAATGGGAAGCGGTTTTGAACCGCTTGGGCTTGAGGGGGCATCCCATTGCCCCTTTAAATGGGAAGCGTTTTGAACCGCTTCCCAATTGAAGGTAATGGGAAGCGGTTTTGGCTTCGAATCGCTTCCCATTATGCCTATTAAAATTTTAAAAAAATTTCGTTTTTTCACTTAAATTGATACACAAACACTTAATATATGTATAAACATAAGTATTTTCATTAATCAATTGATATGATATTACATTTTCATCAAAATAAATAAATTAATTAATTAATAATAATACGGAGTACAACAAAATTTGTTGCTTCTCTTGTTCCGCCACGCACACCTCCAGCCACTCGCACCACCAGCCACCAAACCAAAAACGGTACATCAACACTCACCACCAATTCTATCACTAACTCGTAACCCATACCACCCATCAAAACCAGATCAAAACCCGTATCACCACCACCACCACCTCCAGTCTCCTATCCCGTATCACCACAACCACCAACCATCTATAACCCACCTTAAAAAAAAAAAACACCTTGCCCACCACGACCCCACTTAAACCCCCACCCAAACTAGATTCGCCCGAAACAAACCATACGACCACACATCACCATAACAGTTAAAAAAAATCTCAAAAATTAAATAAAAGAAAGAAAAAAGGAAACATACCTTGAATTCCACCAAAATCCCAATATAGGCTTGAATTTGGGTTTTTAATTATGGTCACATTCGACCCTGGAAACTCTAGATCTAGAGTTTTCATGGTCGAATTTAACATAAAAACATGTTGTTTGTCTTTTAAAAAACCCCTATAATTCCATGGTCGAATCCCACAAACAATGTCAAATTTTGTGAGAAAGAAATGACAAAGAGAAAGAGAAAAGAAGAGAGGCGTGAGAAAGAAGACAAGAGAAAGAGAAGAGAAGTGGTGGTTAATGTAGGTGTTTCTGGTGGTTAGAAAGAGATGATGAAAGAAAAGAGGAGAGAATAATTAGGCAGCATTGAACCGCTCTCAGTTACAATATTTGGAAGCAGTTCACTCATAACCACTCCCCATTTGTATGATTCTCTTTTTTTTTGGGTGGGTTTTTAGGAGCAGAATTCAATAACCGCTTCCTAATTGGGGTAACTTAATTGCTTTTTTTCTACTAGTGATTTATTATTGTTGAGTTTCAATGTTTTAGATTAATTCATATTGATTGATTTAATACTATTTAATTAGATTAGGCCTTGTTTAATTGTATGAATTATGCAATATTGATTCGAGATTCGACAGATGAGAATTGATGTTTAGGCTTAGTTTCAGTAGGCAAGTTAATTTATAAATGGTTAAATAAAGATTCGAGAGATGTGATTTAATACTACTAGATAAATTTTGTGATTGTAATACGTTGTGAAAACCCTTTATAATATGGTTAATTTATGCATTGATAATTGATTGTTGTCTTTCATCCCTGAGTATTATTTATTGGTAATCTTTTACCCTAGGCTTTGATTTATTGTTATTCTTATAATTCTTAATCTTGTTAGTTTAATTATTCTCTTTAGTATAACTCACAAATTAAAAATCATTTTGGTTACTTAATAATTTAGATTATATTAATTTATTAGGAATAAATGAACAATGTTGTTTCTCTGTGGATTTGACCCTACTTCCTTATCTATTTTAGTTAGTGGTTATAGGAATTATTTTTTATTAGGTGATACGACTTTATCCTTCCATTTAATCTAGCTTAACCTAGAACACTTTGTATACGTAATTGCGTTTAATCAATAAGAAAAGCACCACAAATATTCTCATATTCTCTCATGGTATCACGAGACAAGATTTATATCCTTAACCTATTAAATTCTTCCGCTTTTCTTCTTTCTCCTTCTTCACTATACTCGGCCATCTTCCGCCATGGCTGAAAATCAAAAAATTCACCCAGCTGTCCTTGTTACCAATACCGAGACATGTGTTCCCATTGTTCTTGACTATGATGGTACACAATACAACTACTGGTCTACTCTTTTCAAGCTTCATTGTCGCGCAAATATGGTCATTGGTCATATTGTTATTCTAGTTGATGATCCTGTCTCGAATCCTTCGGATAAAGCTCTTTGGCAACGTCTTGATAATATTGTTCATCAATGGATTTACAAAACTATTTACAATGACCTTCTCAATTAAATCATTAATCCCGATGATAAGGCAATCGATGTGTGGAAACGAATAGATCAGAGGATTTCTTCCACAACATCATCAAGTTTGGCTGAGCTTTACACCTTGATGCGCAATTTAGCAACACCAAACTCAATTAATTCGAGGGTGTTAAACCTATTTGTACTCGCCTCAAAACCCTAGTCGACAGTTTTAGGAATGTAGGAGACAAAGTCTCAGATAATAGCTAGGATGGCGCTTCAGCTTTTGGAAAGGCGTCCGGGGGAATATAAGCCTTTTTATACCTCAATTCGGAATCTCAACCCATTGCCCTTGTTTGATGCTTTGCTTTGATGCTTGAACTTGAAGATCAAGCTAAGTAATTTTACGAATTCTCTTACGAATTCGGTTAAGAAGGCTCAAATTGCTCAGTCTTCTTCAGCACATAATAAGGCAATGAAAACTCACAATAAAAATAAATTCTTGGGAGTTTTTCTTTTCGTGGTGGTCGGAAAAATAATAAGGACAAAGGTGGGAATAAAAAGGTCGCCAAAAATGGTGGTTGGAACACCGAGAAGTCCAGCGGCCAACAAAAGTAGGAGGGACCAAAAAGCCAGCAGTTCGACCAGCAACAACAGCATCAGGGTTGGATGTTCCTTGGGCCGTGGGGTTACTGGAACCAGGAGCCCTAGAGTACTGCCTCATATCCATACCCTTCACAAGGCCTAACCTAGTGAGCTGCAAGGGACAACTCCTATGCAGTTGTGTATTCACGGGACTCGTCTTCCTCAAGCATACTACATGTCTACTCGGTCCATGTTTCCTCCGACTTTTACGAGTTACATGGCAACTAATATTGAGCAAGCTATGCACACAATGTCTTTGGCAGACCTGAACTACTACATGGATACTTGTGCAACATCACACATGACGAATTCTCAAGGTAAGTTGTCGTCATATTTTCATTTGAGCAACAATCATAATAATGCAATAATTGTTGGTGATGGTAGAAAAGTTCTAATTAAAGGTTATTATCACAATATACTCCAACTCAAAAATATCCTACATGTCCTATACTTGTAAACAGTCTCATATCTATTAGGAAATTCATTATTGATAATCATGTGTCTATTGAGTTTGATCCTTTTGGGTTTTCTGTGAAGGATTTACAGACATGGAGCAAAATAGTGAGGTGTAATAGATGTGGCGATGTCTATCCTTTCTTCACCGATCATCAAGTCATTTCAACTTCAATTCTATCAACTTTTGTAGTTGTTTCTCATAGCATGTGGCATTCCCGTTTAGGTCATCGGGGAAATGCAATTCTTAGATCTTTGCGTAGTAGTAATCTCATTCTATGTAATAAGACTCTTAAACGTGTTTGTCATTGTTTCCCATTGGATAAATTAATAAAAATTCATTTTTACGATTCACAATCTCATACTATTATGCGTTTTGATATAATTGATCAGATAGTGATTTATGGACGTCTTCTGTTTCCAGTTCTCTCGGGCACAAATACTATGTATTTTCTTGATGCTTACACAAGTTTCTTGTGGACTTTCCGATTGCCTCTAAAACTCTATTATATAAATTGTTTCATTGTATTAGAACTATATTTGTACCCAATTTGAAAGGAAGGTGAAAGCTTTCCAATGTGACAATGGTTGTAAAGTTGACAACGACCCTTTATAAAATTTGGTCACCAACATGAGATAACTTTCCTATTTTCTAGTCCATACACTTCTCCTCAAAATGGCAATCTGAATGAAAAATTAAAATTATTAATAATATCATTCGAACTCTCCTTTGTCATGCCTCTATGCCACCATATTTTTTGACATCATGCGCTTGAAATGACTACCTACCTTCACAACATCTCACTTACGAAGCTTCTTGGCTATAAATCTCCCACTCAAATTTTATATCAAAAGCATCTCAAATATTCTCACCATCGTGTCTTTGGTTGTTTGTGTTATTCTCTTCTTTCCTCATCTAAAATTCACAAACTTCAAGCACGATCAACTCCATGTGTCTTCCTTGGGTAACCGCCTAATCATTGGGGGAATAAATGTTTTGATTTTCAACTCGAAAAATTATAATTTCTAGGCATGTATGGTTTGATGAGTTGGTTTTTCCTTTTTCCAAAGTACTTACTCCACTTCCTCATACATATGATTATTTGGTGACCAATCGAGTCTCTTAGACAATCCTATGTTTCGTTAATTTCTTAAGTTAATCCATGACACTCCCACTACTCACGAATTGCCTCCCCTACCTCATAGTGTACTCTGCAGCCCTGCAACCAGTATTCACCAGCTATGGGCAGCTCGCGGAGCACGCTACTAAGCAATGTTGTGCCAAAGCCACAAGCAGCCCGCTGCACCAGCAACGCGACTACTGCCCAGCCGTGGGTTGTTCCCTATGCCCGCAGCAGCTGCATCCTTCCACCTCTTGCGTGGCAGCCTATTCATCCTATTCTCTCTTCTTTTCCTCTTCCCTCCTCACCTACATCATCTCATCACAAGGATACTCGAATTAGGCATGGGATATTTAAGCCAAATCCCAAATACAAAGACCGAACCTATACACTACTTCCTCCACATCACTCATTGCAAAGAACCCGGTTCATGCTATTCGTGACCATAATTGGAAAATTGCTATGCAAGAGGAATATGATGCTCTAATTGAGAATGGAACTTAATTGGGATTTAGTTCCTCGACCGCCTAAGGTGAACATTATTCGATCTTTGTGGATTTTTTTGGCATAAGACTAAGTCTGGTGGTTCTTTTGAGAGACACAAGGCTCGCCTAGTTGGTGATGGTAAAACTCAAAGAGAAGGGATTGACTGTGATGAGACTTTTAGTCTGGTTGTTAAACCGGCTACTATTCGGGTGGTTCTTAGCATTGCTTTATCCAAATCTTGGCTAATTTATTAATTGGATGTTAAAAATGCTTTCATACATGGTAATTTAATTAAAATTGTGAACATGTATTAACCTTTGGGTTCAAAGATCCTGCTAAACTTAATTACGTCTGTTTATTATGGAAGTCACTATATAGTCTGAAATAGGCACCCCGAGCTTGGTGTCAACGGTTTGTAGATTTTGTGGCTACTTCGGCTTTGGTTATAGTAAATTTCATAACTCATTGTTCATTTATTGTTGACAGGGTAAAGTCGTATCCCCTAATCAAAATTAATTCCTAAATCCTCTAACTAATGTAGATAGGGAAGTAGGGTCGAATCCACAGAGAAACGAGTCTTTCTATTCCTAATTAATTAAAGTAATCTAAATTATAAAGTAACCAATATGTAAATTTGGATATGAAATTAAACTACGAAGATTAATAATAAGGAGAAAACAATGAATAAAAGGATCTAGGGCATAGGTTCACCAATAAATAATATTCCAGGGTAAAACACAATAATCAATCATCAGTGCATACATTAATCAGATCATAAAGGGCTTTCGCTACGTATTACAATCACACAATTAATTTACCGGCATTAAATCTCATCTTTCGAATCTCGACTTAACCATTTATAAATTAACCTGCCTATTGAAACTAGACCTAAACATTAATTCTCATATGTCGAATCTCGAATCAATATTGTCAAACTCATGCATAAAAGATCTGCGCAAATCTAGTCACAGAGCATTAAATCAATCAATAGGAAATTAATCTAGCATTGACAATTAACAACTATAAATTACCCCTTCATATTAGAACTACTCACACATAATAAAAACTAAACTAAACAAAGCAATAAAACAAGGCATGATCAAAGGAATAAAATAAACAACTAAGATTAAGAGAAGAGAAATTGTTACCAAAGAAAATCTGGAATTAAGAATAGATTTAAGAACAAAGTGTATGAGAGAGAAACTAATCTAAAAGGTAAATAGAGAGAGAAACTAATCTGGAATTGCTTCCCTTGCCCGGAGGGCGGCTCTCTTGGGCCACTATTTGGACTACGATTGGGCTCCAATTCTTCGGGCCAATCTGGGTTTCCTCTTCGGGTCTTGAATATTCGGTCCAAATGCCCCGATATCACATATACCGAGCCCTTAATCACCGGTTCGATGGCTCTAACCGGCCCTGGGCTATAAAAACTGGTCGTGCATCTCCAATGCTCGTAATTGCTCCATAATATCTTGGGAAAATGTTCCAAAAGTGCAAATCCCTGCAAAAGTCAACCAAATCTACGAAAACACTAGAAAACACCAATTAGCAATAAAAGTGGCTCTAAAGAGCCAAAAACACTACTAATTATGACCAAGGGACGGGAGTAAAATACTATATAAAATAGACACATCAAACTCCCCCAAGCCAAACCTTTGCTTGTCCCTAAGCAAAGATCTCATCAATGAATAAATAAATATTCTTCACCCCAAAAAGTAAAAATCAAGCACAAACAATTCAGGGTAAATCAAATAAACATGCTTGAAAATCAACCAATCAAATCCATCCAGTTGTCCTTCTTCCCTAACAATTGTCAAATAGAGCAAACCACTAGAGCATATAGAATTCAAGACTAGTGCTCACACACTCAACTCTCATTTATGTGGCGAGTAAAAGATGTACTCGATCGCTCTCCAACCAACCCCTTTATTTGTGAACAATTCCCTCCCAACTCACACTCTCGTGTGTTTAAAACAATGAACGCTCAACCTACTAGTCGACTCGAAATATGTCAAATCATAACTTGCATTGATAAACAACACTTTCACATTCATACAACTCTATGCACAAAGGTCGGAAGGTCTTTAAAGCTTGTAATGTAAGGCTAGGGTAAAGGGTAGGAACCATTTGGGAACAAGTGAGAGAAAAGTTATGCTTAAAGGGAGCCAAATCCTAATAAACCCATGATCAAAATAAATAATGATCAACATCTCCTACATAACCAACTCTAACATCCACCAAATATACTCCAAACATAATAAACAATCCCAACACTTATAATTTAACTCATAAAAATATAATAATGAAGAAGTGGAGTGAATAAACAAACTTTATTTTCCAAACTTGAATTTTTCATCGAAGCTCAATTTTTTCTCTTCCTTTTGATTAACCTCCAACTAGAACATTTGAACATTGAACACTTTTTTTTTTCTATTTTTTTTCTTTTCTATTGAAGTTCACTCATTTTTATTCTTTCTTTTTTCCTTGAACTTCTCTCTTTTTTCATATCATCATGCTTCATTTTTTTCTCAAGAAAATATAACTTTCAAACACATCAAAATAAACATGATAAAAAACAAAACAACTTCTCAAATCCCACCCAAATTGTGCAAATAATAAGCACACTACAAACTCCCTCACCTCACTCACTAATAGCTCCCCCAAGCCAAGCTTGGGACTAGTAACCATTGGGGCGAAATAGGCTTGTAATGTGTCTAATAAACAACAAAAAGTCAAGGCAACAACATGGGTAGCAAGAAGGGAACAAATGTATCTACAATCATCTGGAGGCTACCTAAAAGAATGAACGCCTTCGTCCTCCGATCCTCAATGTGCATAATAATGAATCATATAAACATTACTTATAGTTGCAAACCAATACTCAAATTCATTGACATACCAAGAACTATCACACATTCCTAACCAAATCAACTAGTCAAGCACTATATTCACAAGTAGTTGGGAAAAATTGACGCATGTTAAGGTTTCAAGGCAATCAAACATCAAATCATGATCAACTAATCCACAATATTTATCATCATATACCCAAGAATCAAAACAAATTTTCTCAAGTATGGGGCACAGAGAAGCATGATTTATAATTCATTGGAACGTATTTTTGGAATTTATTTTATTTTTCAATTTTTTTGTAATTTTCATATATAAGAAAGCAATAAAACTAACCTAGAAAGCAATAAATCTAAACTAAGAAAACACACCAAAAATAAAAGAAAAGAGAAAAAGAAAGACACCAAATCCAAAATCTCCCCCAAGCCAGAATCAGACAATGTCCTCATTGGCTCGGGAACCTGCCCAACATAGCTAGTCCTGATCATCCTCATCCATGGAGCCGAACCCTGCACCTCCACTGCCACCTGCACCACCTGCACCAGAAGAGCTACCACCAAAATAATCAGCATGAAAACTCCCCCCCCCCCCCGCCGGTCCCTCGAAAGGAATGTCCTGGCCGTACCCATGGAAGACAGAATAGTCAGTATAAATCCCATGGGCAGTGGGATCCCTATCGTATCCCTGGGGTGGAGGCTGAAACCAATCAGGGTAAATAGCATCATCGAGAATGTTGCCCCGACGAGCATAATCATCGTACATAGGGTAGAGAGCTCTACCCTGGTTCCTCTTCAGGTACCCTAACCTCTGGTCAATGGAGCCTACCATCCTCCTAAGGTCAGTGTGGGAATGCTCGATACGGCCTAAAGCCTGACCTATACTCTGAAGGTCCCAAACTGGGTCAGAGTCAACATGGGGGACGGAGTGAGATATGCGAGGTGGAGAAAACGCTACCTCGGGCTGAGGCTGGGGTGGTGGAACTGGTGGTGGTACTGGTGGTGCTTGCCCCCTAGTGTTGGCAACTAAAAGGTCATACGTGTAGGATGGTTGCCCGGGGGGAAAAGCGGTCAAGTCAGGACTAGGTAGGGAAAAGATGGGCAAAGGCTGCTCGGTCCCAGTCCTAATACACCAGTGGGGTGTCTGCTCACTGTCCAGTCGTACCCACCCCAACTCCTCAAAATACCTAGCAGTCATATAGGTATCCGGTCCACAGTTGGTCAGTTGGTGGGGTCCACCCTCAACAAAACCGGCCTTTTTCACTGCTATTCTAGTGATTAGGCCTCCTATACGAATGGGGGTACGAGACTGGGTACTGGCTGTAGCATGTCTGCTCAGAAGGTGAATGATGTACCTACCTATGTTCAGTTTCCCAAACCCATACACATAGTGTCCTATAACAGCTAGTTCGTTAGTTTGGGCGTTATGGGGCTCATTCCTACCTAGAAAACACAAACCCGCAAATCTTTGCCAGATTTTTGGAATAGGGTGATGGATAGGTTTTGTACTAGCATTTTGGGGGTCGGGAGTAGGAAAACCAGGCAGAGCATGATAAATGTCACCCATTTTGTAATTAGCATGCCATTGGATTGGTAATTCAGAATTCAATTCAAACAATTTACAAATTTCCACAAATGTTAAACTAATATTCCTATTATTCAACCTAAAAAATAAATTCGGTCCATTTCTACTATTTACAACTTTCAAAGAAGACAAGAATTCACAAGTTAATTCACGGTATGTAGGATAATGCATATCAACGAATTTTCTCATTCCTATGTCATTCAAAAATCGTTTAACAAAATCAAACAAACCATATGATTCTAAAGTAGGGCGGTGTAACCACCGTGAAGGAATTACCTCGCGCCCGACTAGGTGTTCTAGCCGCTCCTTTTGCTCCTGGCTAGCAATACGGATCGTTGGCCAGTAGGGGAGTTGTAAATCCGGGTCGTACTCCTCCCTCGAGCTAGAACTCCTACCGAAAATAGATCGAGCCCTCTTTGAAGCTGTAGGCGTCGTTCAAAGTGCGCCTACGTTAAAGCATGTGTGAATATGCATGGCACTCTTAGGAAGTGGGAATTGACATATACGATTAGGGACAAGGAAAGTAGGGAGCCGCCAACAACTTTTAAAGGAACTTGTAAACCGTTCACGGATCATAAAAAAAGGCAACCACGATAAGGGACAACGATAGGCAACAACGATGGACCCGTGAAGGTTACACCCCATTCATAATCCATGAGATTACTAACTCCATATGGTTCAGAACCACGAAAGGAGGATCGGGGATGATGGTACGAAGTGAGTCATGGATTCACATTCGCCCGTATTGGCCTCTACTCGATTCTTATAGTAAAAAGTGATTCCTGCGATCTCAAAGGCATACAAACAAAATATTCAATTTCAAAATATTCAATTTGCTCCAAACTATTATTAAGCTAAATTGGTTGAATATTAATGCAACATATAATTCTAAAATATCGCGATCACTTGATTAAACAACAAGATTAAAAAGGAACCTAAACCGGTTGTCCAAATTATCTTATTAGGCGTGATTTTCAATTACATATTCCCTTTAAACATGCAATATGGTGATCAATAAATATAATAAAATAAACATTAATATCGAAAGCAATTTAAAAATAATAGCGTTAGTCAAATCAAATATAAAATAACCTAATCATGATACTAGCAACAAGAATAAAAATAAGATTAATTAAGTGATTAATTACTCACTTTCCGCGTTTCCTTGAATTGCTACATCATGAATAAACTGTTAGTAACTTCAATAAAAATATAAATCGAATTGAAATAATTAAATTAAATAAATTTAGAGTTTATTTGGTCCAAACCCTCAGTTAATTATAACTTTCACGCCTTAGTTTAAGTATAGAACTTCGGGTATTGTATGGACTTCTAGGAGCGCTTAGGGGAAGTATTATGAGAGAATAGGATGGCTAGTGTTTAGTCTAAAGAGGGAGAAAAGAATTATTTTGTGATCAACCTTGTTGATGATTCGAAAAAAGGGTGATATGACCTCTATTTATAGAGAAAGTCGAAAAAACAAGATAAGATCGAGTTCGAATCGGATTAAAACTCTTGCGATAGACAGCAGTTTTTACGGTTTTTGTTTTTATCATATCTTTTGATCCAAAAATTGAAATAAGATAAATAAGATATCGTTGGAAATATCTTAAAGTCTAATTTCTAACCCAATTAAAATAAGATTAAAATATTTTGTATAACAAAAGATATAGCCGAAATAGTGAAACGGTGTCAGTTTTGGATAGAGTTTGACATTTTATTCATATCTTTTCCGTTATAGCTCGGAATTGATATTATAATATATCATTGGAAAGATAATTTCAAGGTATGTCCAACCATATAAAATTTTGATAAAAACTATGATGCACAAAAATAATATCTGTCTATCTTTGAACGTCTTTCAATTCGGATATGAATTGGATTTTAAAAAAAAAGGAGTTTTATTCAATTTCAAACTATTTAATCTTATCTTTTCAAAAAGGATAATTAAGATCTTTTAGAAACTTATAGAAGCTTCCAATTAATCCTAATTGGTTTAGGAATTGGATCAAATAATTTGGACCCTCCACATGATCATTGGGTCGTAGGCAAGGTGGGGTTAGGTTCGGTTTGGGCTAGTTTAATATTTTGGCCATAACTTATTCGTTATAACTCGGATTTGGGCTTATAATATATCGTTTGAAATCTCTTTTCAAGCCCCATCCAATTATTAAATCATTGGACCCAAATTATGGACCAAAATAAACTGGATTAAACGTTTTTATATAAAGGACACGAAATGAATTATTTTAAAGGACACGAAATGAATTATTTTGGGTTTAAAGGCATGAAAAGAGGAAAATAAGTTATGGTTTGGGGAAATGGGCTAGGAATTGGGTTGGTTTATGAAATGGAAATATGGATTTGAATATGGATTTAAGCACTCTAAAAATTAAATACTCAACCCGACCAATAATGGCGGTGAAAGGTTGTTCATCATCGGGTTTGGTTTTGGGGAGACATTTTTAGGTGTCTACAGAAGCCATGGTAAAAATGGGTATGAAAATTAATTTGAATGGAATTCGAGAATTTATATATAGAATTGTAGAGGATGAAGAGAGGATTAAGAATATTTGGATTTGGGTGAGAAATGAAGAGAGAATCTTAGAGAGAAGGTAGAGGTTTTAAGGTTTTAGAGAGAGAAAGTTATGGAGGAAAAGAGGAATGAAGGAAGAAAAAAGAAGGAAGAAGAAGAAAAATAGCCCAGGTGGCTCGCGCCCGGTCGGGCAGACCTGTCGCCTGATCGGGCGATCTGGATTTTTAAAATTGATGTTCTCGCGCCTAGTCGGGCGGGCTTCGCCCGATCGGGCGATCTGACGCCCCAGATTTCTTCTTCTCTCGCCCCCTGTCGGGCGCCCTTTGCTCGATCGGGCGGACGAATATGTCCGTATACGTCATATCTCGCGCTCGGTCGGGCGGCATTCGCCCGATCAGGCGAAAATTAAACCTTTTTCAACCCTTTCTCTCGCGCCCGGTCGAGCGAGCTTCGCCCGATCGAGCCCGAGGCTAATGGGACGAATTTTTTATTTTCTTCTTTTCTTCAATTTTTGGCTAACTCTTGTCTTTCAAACCTGTACAAACGCTCATAAAACTCATTAAATTCCCTCATCTCCCCTCTCATAAGAAACAGAAAGAAAAACTAGTCTAAAAAGCATTAAAATACGGGTTGCCTCCCGCAAAGCGCTGGTTTATCTAGGTCCCGCACGACCTTCGTACCAAGTACAAGAACTAGGACCCTTGACCTAACGCTTGGTCGGGCGATTTCTCACCCGGTCGAGCGGTGTTTTGGCTACGACGCGGCTTCCTGACATACCCTGTGGGACGCTAATTCACCTTATCTGGTGGATCCTCCTTGACTTGGATTGTGGGTTCTTCAATGCTACGCACTAAAGATCCCTCTTTGATCGAGGGTTGCTTCAAATTTTCATTGCATTTAGCACTTGCAACGAGATCTGGCGGAACACTCACTGTAGGTTCAATTTCCACAACTTGCTTGATTGATTCCACCTTTTCGTCCTCAAAACCAAGACCGACAGTGTAGAGGGCTCTTTCTATTGCATCAACTTGCTTCTGCCATTTGTCTATCTCATCTGAAAGGGATGCAACATAAGATACCACCTCCAAGGGATCTTTTTCAAGAGCTTGGGGCTTGTTAGAATAATTATGAACCACATTAACACTAAAGCACTTCTCCTCTGTCATGGGGGTTTTAGGGGTATTATTAAGATTAAAAATAATTTTATCGTCCCCTACTGATAGTGTTAATTTACCACTTCTCACATCTATAATTGTTCCTGCAGTGTTAAGGAATGGTCTACCCAAAATGATTGGGGTTTGCATATCCTCAGCCATATCAAGAACAACAAAATCTACAGGTATATAAAATTTACCTACTCTAACGGGAACATCCTCTAAAACACCTAAGGGGTATTTGAAAGAACGGTCGGCCATTTGTAGAGTAATATTAGTAGCTTTAAATTTACCCATATTCAACTTGGAACACACAGATAATGACATAACACTAACGCTAGCACCCAAATCACACAATGCATTATCAATCATTAGATTGCCAATATGACAAGGGATAGAAAAGCTACCCGGATCTTTTAATTTAGGTGGAGATTTATTTTGAAGTACGGCACTACACTCTGTAGTGAAAGCTACTGTCTCTACCTCACTAATAGACCTTTTTCTTGTCAATATTTCTTTCATAAATTTTGCATATGTAGGAATTTGTGTGATTAATTCAGTGAAGGGAACTGTTACCTTCAAATCTTTTACCATCTCCAGGAACTTACCAAACTGCTTATCCAAATTTGTTTTCAAGTGACGATTGGGGAATGGAAGTTTGATAACTGGCTTTGGAGCGCATTATTGCTCTTATCTGGAGTGGCCACCTTCTCTGGGGTCGTACCCTACAATGTAGAATTAGATATATTAGAACTATGCTTTATCCCTGCAGGGCTATTAGCTACATTGTTTGGTTTAACGGAATCAAGATTAGCATTATTTATTAAAACAGGTTCATCAACTCTGGGCATAGGGGGCCCTTCATAGTTTGAACCACTCCTTAGAGTAATTGCATAGGCTTGATCCATAGGCCTGGTCGGCTGTGCTGGCAGAGCTCCCTGTTGGCGGGCTTGTAGGGTAGCGGAAAGTTGCGCAATTTTATTATCTACAATTTTATTATGTGCTAGAATTGAATCAATTTGTGCATCTCTACTCTCCATCTGCTTCTGCATATTAACCAGCATCGCTCTAATTTCTACCAAAGCAGGGTCGGAAGATGAGGAGGATTGTTGTGGTTGGTTCTTCTGGCCAGCATTGGGGTGGTAATATTTCTGTTGTTGTTGTTGTGGCGCCTGTGGTTCTTGTGGTGGTGGATTCTGAACATTAGTACTCCGGTAGGAAAGGTATGGATGATTCCGGTACCCAGGATTGTAGGTGTTAGAGTATGGGTTGTTTTGCCTATAAGCTTGAAAGGCATTAACTTGCTCCACGGAACTCCTGCAATCTTGTTCCCAATGACCTAAAATTCCACAATTTTCACAGAAAGCCTCATTAGCATTATTATTAATTGCAGAAACATTAGCTACATGAGCAGTGCTAAGATTATCTAATTTTTGGCAGATAGAGGTTAATTGAGCTTGCAAAAAGGATACAGAGTCAACACTATGCTTCCCCTTGCTAGCAAAGCCTCTAGGATTCCCATATTGGGAATTATGTATCGCCATATCTTCAATAACCTGACCTGCATCATCAACATTAAGATTCATAAACCTCCCACTAGCTGCAGAATCTAAAATTATTCTAGATGAATTTCCAATGTCATTGTAAAAGGCTTGGATTAACTGCCATTGTGCCAAATTATGGTGGGGGCATTCTCTTTGTAGGTCCTTGAACCTCTCTCAAGCCTCATATAAAGTTTCATCGGCTTCTTGGGCAAAGTTCTGAATTGCACTCCGTAGTACGGTTGTTCTCTCTGCAGGATAATACTTATTATAAAAATTCAAAACAAGAGTTTTTCAATCAGTTATACCAAGTGCAGTTCTATTTAAGCCATTAAACCATAATTTGGCTTTTCCAGTTAAAGAGAAAGGGAAGAGAATCTCCCTGATTTGGTCTTGTGTGACCCCGGCTTGCCTGATGGTATTACAGTACTGACAATAGTCTGCAATGTGAAGATTTGGGTCTTCACCCTTGGCTCCACTAAATTGCTTCCTCTCTATCATCGTTATAAATTGGAGTTTAATCTCAAATTGTACCCCATCAAGAACCGGAGTGGAAGTGAGATGTGGAAAATCTGTAAGCTTTGGCTGTGAGTAATCACTAAGCTTCTTTGGAGCCGTCATCTCTGATTCTGGATCTGATGATACGTCTGAATCGCTAGAACTAGTTGGAGGGTCCCGGTGATTATTATTATCACCAGAATCCGCCAGAATTTGCTTGTAAAAATTCTTCTGTCTATGGAAGGATCGTTCGATCTCAGGATCGAATGAGACGTACCCTGATCTGGAACACCTGGGCATAAACAAAAAAAACTAAAATCAAATATGAGACTTGCCTCAAAGAACTAACGTTCTCTGAGAAAAAAAGAAATAACCTAGACTACAAAAATAATCAGAAACAAAAATAAAACCGTTTCCTCGGCAACGGCGCCAAATTTTGACAGGGTAAAGTCGTATCCCCTAATCAAAAGTAATTCCTAAATCCTCTAACTAATGTAGATAGGGAAGTAGGGTCAAATCCACAGAGAAACGAGTCTTTCTATTCCTAATTAATTAAAGTAATCTAAATTATAAAGTAACCAATATGTAAATTTGGATATGAAACTAAACTACGAAGATTAAGAATAAGGAGAAAACAATGAATAAAAGGATCTAGGGCATAGGTTCACCAATAAATAATATTCCAGGGTAAAACACAATAATCAATCATCAGTGCATACATTAATAAGATCATAAAGGGCTTTCGCTACGTATTACAATCACACAATTAAGTTATCGGTATTAAATCTCATCTTTCGAATCTTGACTTAACCATTTATAAATTAACCTGCCTATTGAAACTAGACCTAAACATTAATTCTCATCTGTCGAATCTCGAATCAATATTGTCAAACTCATGCATAAAAGATTTGCGCAAATCTAGTCACAAAGTATTAAATCAATCAATAGGAAATTAATCTATCATTGACAATTAACAACCATAAATTACCCCTTCATATTATTTATGGATCCCCATAAACCCTAGAAATAGAACTACTCACACATAATAAAAATTAAACTAATCAAAGCAATAAAACAAGACATGATCAAAGGAATAAAATAAACAACTAAGATTAAGAGAAGAGAAATTGTTACCAAAGAAAATCTGGAATTAAGAATAGATTTAAGAACAAAGTGTATGAGAGAGAAACTAATCTAAAAGCTAATTAGAGAGAGAAAATCTAAGAAAATAATTAAGAAAGAGTAAAAGAAGGTTTTAAACTCGTTTTACGGGAAAGTATTTATACTCCGTAATATTCCTAAACTAAAACAAACTTAAACGTCGAATAATTAACTCCTAACAATAACACGCGCCCGATCGGGCGCGCCTTTTTCTATCAGGTACATTTTTCGCGCCCAGCCGGGCGCGACTTTGGGCGCCAGCCTTTGCTTCCCTCGCCCGGTCGGGCGGTTCTCTTGGGCCACTATTTGGACTACGATTGGGCTCCAATTCTTCGGGCCAATCTGGGTTTCCTTTTCGGGTCTTGAATACTCGGTTCAAATTCCCCGGTATCACATATATCGAGCCCTTAATCACCGGTTCGATGGCTCTAACTGGCCCTGGGCTATAAAAATTGGTCGTGCTTCTCCAATGCTCGTAATTGCTCCATAATATCTCGGGAAAATGCTCCAAAAGTGCAAATCCCTGCAAAAGTCAACCAAATCTACGAAAACACTAGAAAACACCAATTAGCAATAAAAGTGGCTCTAAAGAGCCAAAAACACTACTAATTATGACCAAGGGACGGGGGTAAAATACTATATAAAATAGACACATCAATCGTCATGATAATAACACTGCTTACATTCTTCTCTATGTTGATGCAATTGTGCTTACAACTTCTTCTGAGTCTCCCCGACGACATGTTATTTCACATCTTAGCTTTGAATTTGCAATGAAATATTTGTGTAAATTGAGCTAATTTTTGGGTATCGTTGTTACTCGAGATAAAAAAAAATGGTTTATTTTTGTCTAAAAAGAAGTATGCACATGAAATATTTGGCAAACTGCAATCCTTCGACCACTCCTCTTTACTCTAATGGAAAATTGAGCACTCAAACGGGTGCTTTATATGACGATCCTACTTCATACTGTCACCTATGTGGTGCTTTGTAGTACTTAACTTTCACTCGGTCGAATATCTCTTATGCAATTCAGCAGGTTTGCTTGTTTATGCACTCACCACGAGTTGAGCACATGGATGTGTTGAAACACATACTACAATACATTCAAGGTACAACTAATTTTGGTTTACACTTGTACAAGTCATTCGTCTCTTCTATTCTCTCTTATAAAAATGTCGACTACGGCGGGTGTCTTGACACTCGTCGGTCCACATGATTGGGCAACTGCATTTTCCTTGGTGATAACTTGATCTCTTGATCCTCAAAACGGCAATCCACTTTATCTAAATCTAGTGCTGAAGCAGAGTACATAGGGGTAGGTAGCAAATGTTGTTTCTGAATCTTATTGGGTTCAAAATTTGTTGCTAGAGCTTTGTTGTCCGATTTCAAAAGCAACATTGATTTATTGTGATAATGTTAGTGCCATATATGTTTCCAGTAATCCACTTCAACATCAGCGCACTAAACATGAGATGGACATACACTTTGTTTGTGAGAAAGTTCAACGGGGTGAAGTGTATGTTCTCCATGTGCCTTCCTAGATATCAAATTGCCGATATCGATATCTTCACCAAAGGTCTGCCTAAGCTTCTAATTGATGATATTCGAGACGGTTTCAATGTTCGCAAACCTCCCACTGCAGAGGTATGATAGAATATGCAAATAATTTATTTATGTAGGTAATATCTTTTACTCTCTCCGGTTTCAATTATCTGCAACAAAGACAACTTTTACGGACTCCTATGCAAAACTTTTAGGGAAGTTAAATGACAAGTTAGGGTGTTTAATTAAGTTGGAAAAAAGAAGAGAAATAGGAGAGAGAAAGTGGTGTATGTGACTTAATTTTGCATGTGGGTACATTTGAGTGGGAAAAAGGAGAGAAAAGGTGGTCCCCTTTGTGTATAATTAAGATAAGTTAAACAAATTTAAAACAAAAAAGTAAGGGTAAGGATGTCTTTTTACACTATAAATTTTACTAAAAATAGAAATAAAAATATTTGTTGCAGATAATAGGTAGCACCCAATTATGACAAATGTTGCAGATAATTGAATGCAGAGGAAGTATATTATTTTGTGTATATCTTCCTAGTTTAACCTAGCTCAACCTAGAATATTTTGTATATATAATTGTGTTTAATCAATGAGAAAGACACAAATATTCTCATATTCTCTCACTATCCATCAATATAATTTTTACAAATTCCAATGCTCGAAAATAATATGTAATAAAGTACTAATGCTAAAAGTTAATCATTGAAGTTGTTCTAAAGTCAAGGAAGTAATCTACAATCGAACAAATAGTGTATGGTAATATGCTTATATATTAAGTACGTGTAATACTTTTGATCAAGTGGATGTTACCACTATGATGTAATATATTGATGATCCACTTTTGCGTAAAAAAAAAAAAGTACGTGTAATACTTATAAATCAAATGTAGCACAAAAACATGTATTATAATGTAATTGTAGTTTCTTTCAATCACAATCAATCAATGGTAGAAATTTGAAGTTATTAGGTTTTTATCAACTTTTAAATCAATATGGCTTTAGAAATTCTCCTCAACTTATATTAATTTATTTCAAACAATTTAGTTTCAAATAAGATAATTTTACACATTATAGGCTCTAAAAATTTATGACTATTTTGGATCAAATTAATTAAAATAACTTCGAATAAAAATAATTTTCAAGAAATATAACAATTTAAAGTCAGAAAGCATAAGTTCAAATAAGTCAAATCAAGCGTAAGGGGACAAACTCTAAAATCTGAACATTATAAAGTCGTAAATTACCTAAAAGGCTAGTTTTTCCTTTGTTATTTCAATTCGTAGGTTAGTTATTATTTGATTGATCATATAAAGGTTTTTCTTCCCATGATAATATATATTTATATTTCTTACACACCTTGAGGAACCTAGGTAATTAACTTCCTCTAATCACTTTCGCCTACATTGGAAATCATAAGTACGAGTACAATTTTTCATGATTTTGCCAATAAAAAAATCTAATCACTTTCGCCTGCTATCTTTTTCATATTAATTTTGATGTCAGCAAATATTCTCTAAAAGTCTGTGACAGTCTCCTATTCTCATGTCTTGTTTGGCAAAAGTAGCTGTAGGAGATAGCTTTTAACATGTGAGAAAAGCTAGCTAAACGCTACCTTTATCGCTACCGTTACTAGAACCGCTACCTTGCCAAATAATTTCAAATTTTTTTCGTTAGAACACTAACCGCTATCTCAAACGCTACCATCAAATACTATTTTGGATATCCATTGTTTTAGAAATTGACATTGGTATTGGCCCTTATTAAATTTTGTTAAAGGTCTTCATCAACTTTCTTGGTAGATAGTGACCTTTGTTAATTATTACGATTCAAGGTTGAGAGAAATAAATATAAATTTCAGTAATTTCCAAAAGTTTAAAATTTCACATTTATCGAGCAGCCAATCGAGCAACTAACTGGATCTTCAATAGTTCAATTATCTTCATTTTGTGTTATTTAATTATAATTGCCATTATAATTATATTGATCTTCATTAAGTGTCATTTTAATATTTATACTTATATTGATATTGGCGATGCAAGTAGATTCCTCCACTAAAAAAAAAAAAAAAAAAAAAAAAAAAAAAAAAAAAAAAAAAAAAAATCCTAAATGTCCAACTATTCTAAAAAAAACCCTTAAAAATAAATAAATTGGCAATGAAGAACCATTCAACACGCATCCAAATCTCAAAAATCATTTGCTACTATTATTTAGATGTTATTAATATTTATTTATTTATGTACTATTATTTGATCAAATAACTTTCTACCATTCCGTTGGATTGACGCCTTGACCGTACTAAATTGTCGGTCACCTCACGTGAATCACTGCCTCGTTAATCGACGACGAATCTTATCTGCTTTTCTACTTTGGCGGTATTCCTTCTTTTTATTTGCTAAAACCACTGCCTGTCATGTAAACTCCTGTCTTGCAGCCTTCTTTTTAAAATACGTGTCTTACTATTGTGGCCTTTGCTGGAAAGATTAAGCTCTACATTTTAAATCTCACCGAAGCTTGCTGTAACTCTAGCATATCTCTCTTATATTTTAATAGGTTTTTTTTGAAGTTAGGTGAGATGATAATGTCACCTTCACTATTTATGGAATAAAGTTATTGACAAATGTCAAAATTTTGATTTTTATAAGAGTAAAGTGTACGTGGGAATTGGGAATGCACCTTCGAAGTAATGTCTGGGGTGATATAAGAATTGACATCTAATAAAATTGGAACGATACAGAAAAGATTTTGCGGCTAAAGGTGTTTGTTTTCTGTTGACTGTTGTTTCAATTTGAGTTACCGTACCAATCATTTAAATGTACTCCCTCTGTTTCTCATTCGTCGACATGATGATAAGTTAGTTAAAGTTTAACTTTATTGTCTCCTCGTACTTTACTAACTTTGATCATTAATATATTACGGAGTGATATTATATTATTATTGTAGTACTCTACACTCCGTATTAAAAGTAAAAGCGAAGAATTTTTTTTTTTTTTTTTTTTTATTTATGAGCCCTAATTGTTTCATTTTAGTTTATACATTTTTTATAACTATATTGAAACTAAGCTATGTTTGTCTTATGCGAGGACTCTATACTCCCATTGTATTTTACACTTTATTATTACCCCTGTTTCTTTTTAGTTGACATGTATTCTTTTTTAGAAAGTTTTTTTTTTTATTGACACGTTTTCTTTTGGGGGTAACTTGTTTACCTTACATTTACAAGCTACCATACTTGATTTTTATTCTCTCTCTCTCACTCTCTCTCCTTAATATATGTGCCTAAATCAAACGCGTCAACTAAATAGAAACGGAGAAAGTATTTTACTAGTTTGATGCCCTGTGCGATAATCGGGCTGTTTATTAAATTTTGAGATAAACTTTTTATTGATTCGTTAGGAATTGATGTGATTTTGTGATGGTTCAAATTATGCATTAGGCATGCAATGACTAATAATAATACTGGTGAAAATGTTTGATTTAAAAAATTATATAAAAAAATATAGCAAAGTAAGCTTGAAATATTAGAAATTTCTAAAAATTAGCCAAAAATTAAGGAAACAAAAAAATTGTTCTAAAACTGTTGGATTGACTTGAACTCGAAACTTTGAGCTAGGGTGAACATTTTTTTACTCTTGAATTGAGGTGATTTGACCCGTAAGCCGACCCGATTGACAATTCTATATAAAATTTCAAATCATACTAGATTGTGAAGTATTTTTTTTGTTTTTGTTTTTTATTATTTTTTTTACAACAACTGAATTTTTATAAACTAACAATCAGAGTTTACAAAAATAAAACAAAGGTTAAAACTTAATACTACCGCCTTCGACTTTAAACTAGCATAAGAAACATAAAAAAGCAGACCACATAGGATATATTTTCTTTAGTGTTACAAGGGTTACTCGGTCAATGTTACAAGGGCTACTTTATCAGTGTAATACTCCTTCTGACCCTGAATCTCTAGGACGTTGGATTTTTTTTCACTATTCATGTATTAGCTTTGACCATAACACAACACAAACCTATTTTTATCATAGAAAATGTCATTAGATAGATATTTATATATATAAAGTTTCATAATATAATGTTTTAAATAATTTTCATCAATATTTAATTAATCAAAAATAAAGTCAAACTAGTGCATTAGCATGTGTGCAATGTTGACTGTTTTAAATATTAGGCCAGTGTTAGGGATTAATTGGTTAGTACTCGTACTACATAGGTTATTATATATCGGTCAATGTTATATGATTACTTTGTTCGGCCACATGATATGACTAGGTGCACACAAAGTGCTTTGATACGAAGGTATATGCATCTGACTAGGTCGATTGGATAGACACATTGCTATGATTCCAAATATATCATTTACTTATTATTCATGGCTGCTTGACGGGTATGACTTTTAATATATATAATTATATATACATACTCATTGTCCACCAATCATGTCCATATACCCGTTCCAACCGAGACAAGTTTGGTACGTAATTCGTGAAAAGGTAAAATGCTAATGAATTTTTCGACCGGGTGTTGAAACTAAAAGTAGAAATATTAAATAAAATAAAATATGTGGTTTTGACATGCATTTTATACTTACATTACATTAAATAATGTTTTAAATATATATTTAATGATCCGAGGTATTCGTTAGTAAGATCCTTAAAATAATTCAATTCAAAATTTTTTATCGTTATTAAACAATAATAGTACTTTTTGTAATTAATGCTCTTAACTCAGCAAAGCTTTGTGTAAGCCTGTAAGCATCTCATGAAGCGGTTAGAGTGTTCAAATTTACTTGGTATAATGAAAGTTAGGTAGAACAAGAGTGTAGCCGTGTAGGACTATTATATAATGTCAATTTCAGTGGCACAATATTCATAAGAATAGATTACTTATAAAAATAATAAAAGAAATAGACAAATGGCATGATTTTAAACAGAAATGTTAAATAAAAATATTGTTTTCTTTTGAGTTAGAGCTTTGAATACTGGACTTGGGAAACTGAAAAGTGAGAATTGCAACATCCAATTATGTCACTTGTATTGCAAACAACTCGGAAAAAAATTGGAACGATACAGAAAAGAAAATAAAATACGGCTAGTGCTTTTTGTTGACGGTTGTTCTCGTTTGGATTTACCGTACCAATCATTTAATATAATACTTCCTCTATTTCATTATTCGTTATTATTATTCGTTCATATGCTGACAAAGTGACAACTGACATGATTGTTACTCATTAGAGTTTGGACTCTTATAGTCAGCCAACTACTTGTTGATTAACTTTGATCATTAATATATTTATTATCGTAATATTTTATTATATTATATAATTCGTGGTACTTTTTTCATATTTTATATTCCGTATTTCATTGTACTTTTCATGATTGTTTTAAAAGATATGATACTCATATTTACAAGGTATACTTTATTTTAAGAATCTCATGTATTTTCTCTGTTTTACAATGATGTTCTTGTTTGGAATATTTAATATTTAAAAATTATGAGATAATCTTCTAAATTTCTCTCAATCTATAAGAACAAATATAGTCATATAAGATCTAGTTTGATTCGTTTGGGTGAGAACGTTATTAATATTTAACTTTTTTAATTTTTGCTAATGCGAGGTTAAGGATATTTGCGGTCAAATATGGGTGAAAACTTGCATCGATTTACGTAAACAAGATTACAGGAACATCATTGTAAAACGGAGGGAGTATTAAGATACGAAATACTTTGCAGTTAAGCATGTTTGATTAAAAGTAATGTAAGGATGAGTGTATATAAGTGAATAAAATATTTGTGATAGCTTATGGGAATAATATTTTGGAAATTTTGACAATTACCACCTTCTGTTTAGTCCATTTTAGCAATTACCACCTTCTATTTTTTGTTTTGAAAATTACCACCTTCTATTTTCAAAAACATTAAAGGTTACCACCTTCTTGCCTTCCAACTACCACATGACGTCATTTTGGGCTTATTCTTTCCCTTTCCTCCCTATTTCCCTTGCATTTCTCATTCCTAACTCGATTCTCATCCCCCCTTCACTTTTTTTCCCCCAAACAATAAAAAACACTTCAATTCACTCCTCCAAATCAAAATTGGGGAACAATTATTGGTGATTTGGGGAAAAAAAGTGAAAGGGGAGATGAGAATCCAAATAGGAATGAGAAATGTGAGGGAAATAGGGAGGAAAGGGAAAGAATGGGCCCAAAATGACGTCATGTGGTAGTTGGGGGGCAAGAAGGTGGTAACTTTTGATGTTTTTGAAAGTAGAAGGTGGTAATTTTCAAAAAAAAAAAAAAATAGAAGGTGGTAATTGCTAAAATGGACATAACAAAAGGTGGTAATTGTCAAAATTTCCTAATATTTTATACTAGATGCATGTCTGGTGACGATTATTGACTTTACCCCAATTATATAATGGATAAATTTTGATTTTGAATATTCGAGCTTGAACAAGTTTTAAATGAAGAGCTTAATTGTCAATGAACACGAATAATGAGCATGAAAGAGCTATCCGCCAGCCTAAGTCAAGTATCAATTAAGTTGTTCAAATTGGGTTTCTTTATTGATCGAGGTTGAAATTATTGATCATTTGTTTATCAGCAAAAGCGAAAGAGCTTCAATCCATCTTGATCATGATTTATTCATGCATGAGTGCATCGACTCATTGTAACCCCTAATTTCAATTACTTTTCACATATTTAGTTTAAACATGAGACAAGAACATGTCAAACGTGTTATTTGGATAAAATTTATTTTCGCAATATTATTATCTCATTTCACGTATGGAATCAACATTCGTTCTTCAATTTCATCTCTAAACCATTAATACCGTGAAACAAATTAGTAATTAGGCAATGAATATAATGCCCAATCATAGATTCATGGTCACTCTTTCTCAACAATGGTTGAGCTCTCTCCAATCATACAAAATTGTATACTACGTATTAGCTTAGGATGATCCTCCATTATTAAGGCATAGTCTACATTCAATTTTCTTGTCAATTGAAATATAAAACCGTTCATTTGCATTGAATTGAATATTCAACCACATTTTACTATCAAATAAACTTGTTGTGACTCTATGGGACGTGTAAGCATATCATCTTATATTCTTATCCATCTTTGAGACCATAATATTAGCTTCAATTTATTGGCATATATAGCTAGTGCTCATGGAATAAATAAAGTTCTCTAAATCATATTTTTTAAAAATTAAAAATGTTTGTTAAAAGGCTAAAAGTAGTGGATGTAAAGAAGCTTGGAAGTGGAAATGCACCGTCCACCCATGGGCCATGCCTTTGAGCTTTGATATTACAAACAATCCATAAGATTGGAACAATACCAAAATTAAATAAATAAAAATTTCAACCAAAAAAAAAAAAAAAAGTAAAACTAATAATAATAGAAATAAAAAATAAAAATTAACTATATTAACGGCTAAAGCTACTTTTCATTGATGGTAGTTATTTCTAGTTGGATTAAAGCATTAATAATACTGTATGTGATACTCTCTGTTCATGATGTGTTAATACTTTGACAAGATGGTTTAATTTTGACTTGTATAGTTGATTGTTTGTTAACTTTGACCATTAATTTATATACAGAGCAAAATATATATATATATATATATATATATATATATATATATATATATATATATATATATATATATATATATATAAAAAAGTTAAAAGACACTCTATGCTTTATTTTGTCAAACAATATATGTGTGAAGTAGGGAGTATTTAATTTTCCTTATCTACTGTACACCTTTATTAAATAGTTGAGACTTTCTCTCTCTAGAAGTGCATTCATCGGGGAATAACCCTGTCACTCTGGTGAACAGGGCTTCGGGAACTCTCTTCCTGTTGAGAGCAAGTCAGTAGGATATTCTCTATGCATTAGTGATAGTCACAGTTCTGTCATTGAATTAGTTCTAAGTTCTCTAGTTAAGTCTACGATCATCTTCGTTTTGTTTCTCGTGTAGTTCTTTCAGTCTATCTTCTAGGATGCATCATCAGCAATGGAGTCTGCTGAAGAATTGGATTTAATGAATAGCTCAGTTATTAAGTTAAATCAGAGAGCGGAGAGCAAGGAGGAAGGCTCGGTTACAGAGCAGCTTAATGCCGAGCCTCAAAGCAATAGTCATGAAATGGAGGTTGACTTATAGCCTTCAAATTTAGGCATGCAAGAACATGTGTTTGTGTAGACACACATATGTGTCTCCCCAAAATCAAACCCGGTGATGAGTGTCTTTCACGTCGAATCATAATCGAATGAAACAAAAGTGTGGAAAGGTCTAGTGTTGCGGAAAGTTTTATTTCTTTTCTTTTCTCCCTGTTTTGGAAAACTTTATTTTAAGAAAACAGCTATTCCAGTTTGGTTGGTCCATGATATGGGTCCAATAGTGGTGTAGTTGGATGGGGCTTGCAAAGACCTTTCCAACGATATATTATAAGCCCAATTCCGATGAATATTGAGGAAGTTATGGCCAATTTACTAAACTGGGCCCGGTTTGAGCTTTATGTACGGCCCAATGATCTAGGGGAGGGCCTAATATGATTTATCATTCCTAATGCAATTAGGAATGGTTTTAGTCTTCTAGAATCTTCTAGAAGGTTCTTTTCATTCCTAATTCGATTAGGACTTTTCAAAGTTTTAATCAAGATCAAATAGCATTTTCGAAGGAATTATATTATTTTATCTTCCAGTACGGTAAATTTATCAGATTTTCGAAAACGCGTTGAAATCCAGTTTGGCGTCCAACCCCAGGCCTTGGCGCCTGGAACCAGGCTTAGCGCCAGACGCTAGCCATTGGCGCCTGGCGCTAGCCACTGGTGCCTGGCGCCAGGGTTGGCGCCAATGCTGTTTTGTGATCTTCAGACTCTGTTTTGTTAAATTATCTTTTTTGGCTGATTTTCTCTATAAATATCGTATTAAAAACTCCGTTTTCATACACCAACTATCTTCATCATCTACATCTTTCATTCACCAACTCTCATCAAGATTTTCTTGATTATTCTCTCTCTTTTCTAAACTGTGTTTTCACATACAAAATTCCGCATTCACAAGATCTAGAAACGCCTAGCCATATTCGAAGTTGCCTTCGCCCTAGACGTGAAAGATTTTAATTTCTGAGGGTTTGTTCCCAAATCTCAATTTCAATTATTTGATTTAATTGTTTTGATTATTATTTTCCTTGAAGTTACTAACGTGTGTATTTTGTAATTAGAAAAGGTACGAGGCATCCAAGTAAGTACTTTTATTGATTTTATGATGTAGATATCATGTTTATATTGTTGTTATGATATTCCTAGTATCATGTCTAGGTTATATTTAATATTAAATATGATTGCTATGATGCCTTTTATTCTCTTCCTAATATTTATTCATGTTAGTATCATGTTAGGGTTAAAGATTTGATTTTTATTGCTTAGTGACATGCTAGGGTTTGTTATTAATCTTGTTAGTATCATGCCTAGGATCTTGCTATTATTATTATGCTTTAACATGATTCATGACTATTTTTATAATTGTTTTGTTATGATTATATTTATGGTTATTACGATTATAATTATTATTCATGATATTGATTATTATTATGTTGCTTGATGCTTATTATTTATTGCTTGATCACACCTTTTTATTGCATGTTTAAAGGGAATTGGTACTTGCAATCACGCTTAATAAGATAATTAATAATCTTGTTAGGGTTAATTTGATTATAATTCAAGTGATCGCCAATAATAGTTTGTTTGTGCATTAATATTCAACCAACATAGATAAACAGGTTTAGGGTTAATCCTATTGATTGCATGTTAATCAGAAAGCGCACATGAATATGATCAGAATAAAGTAGAGGCCTATTATTAGGGCAGGTTCAATCTCTTTTAGGTTGGATTTGTACCTTCATCCCCGAACTCTATTTTGGTTCATGACCTTATGGAGTTGACGATCTCTTGGATCGTTAAGGGGTGTAACCTTCACCTCGTGATGGTTTACAAGTTCCTTAAAAATTTGTTGGCGACTCTTTTGCTCTATCTTCTTCCCTTTTGGACGCCACCGTACTTTAGTGTATGATCACACTGGGGTTCGAGCTAGTGGGATTTTAAAGGCTTGAAATTATTCCCTACAGTTTGCAAATCAGAGCACAACACAAAAAGAAAATTCTTCTCAATAGAATTCAAAACAGCAAACTAAGTTAGTTGGAACATTTCGTGAAGCTGTTGTCAAATCGTCACAATGGTTCAAGGAGGCCAGGAATTTCGTGATCAATTCATTGAAATGGGAAGAGGAGGATGAAGACACTTTGAACGTGGAGAATGTTGTAAGGTTTTCTCCAGAAAAAATTAGAGAGCTACGCAAACCGTGGGAGCTAACTCTAATAGGGAAATGTCTTGGGATAAATGTAAGAGCAGAGTTTATAGCTTAAAGAGTACAGTGTATGTGGAACCCTCGAGGAGGCTTATAGACCATTGAGATGGACAAGGGGGAATATCTATTTCGATTTAGCTTGCAAGATGATCTGGAAAAGGCTCTGTTTGGTGGTCCTTGGTTTGTTCTAGACCATTATCTAATGTTATCTAAGTGGAAACCGAATTTTAGGCCTTCGACGGAGAATTTTCTTAATATGTCAGTCTGGATAAGATTTCCGGAACTTCCAGTGGAATAATATGAAAAGGAAGCTCTATATAAAATCGCAGAGGTTGTGGGTAAGACGATTCGAGTTGATTACTCCACGGATAAAATTAATAAGTGTCGTTATGCTCGAGTTTGTGTTGAAATTGAGCTTAATAAACCTCTTATTACCAAGGTTTGGGTAGGGAGGATATGGAAAAAGGTCGAATACGAAAAAATTCATCTCCTCTGTTTTTCTTGTGGTCAATTTGGGCATGCCAAAGAACATTGCAAGGAGACGATTGAGAGCAAGGAATTACCAATAGAAAAGGGCAAAGCTATAGAAAGGGGTATGGCTACTCAGGAAACAGGTACAGAAGCTAGGTAGGTAACGATGCTAGACAATGGAGTTTTCGAGACACGCAAGGAGGGGGGAGCATTTTAAAAATAACGACCAGCTTCAAATTGCGCCACAAATCGAAAAAAAGGATTTTGGGCCTTGGATTTTGGCGGCTTCTAGAAGAAAATTTAACAGAAAGGAGGATAAGGGCAAATCAGCAAAGGGTGAAGAGAATAAAAAAAATATGAAGGAAATTAAAGGAAGGAAGCATGGGGAACAGTCAAGCCGCCAACAATTTACTAAAAAAACACAATGGAATGTTTTACCAATAGAAGAAAAAGAGCAAAGTGCCATGGGAAGAAACAATACAGTTGAAAATTATTTTGGGAACATTGATACTCAACGCCATAGGTCAACAGAGAAGGATAACGCATTGGGAAATTGCAATAATAAAGATGGAGAGTTTCCAAGGTCTAACCCTATTGCTATATTCGACAGTAGCTCTTCGCATGCCCTTCACCCTACAAAACATTCCCATAAGAAAACAGCAACCCTACTGCACAGACTAATCCTATCCCTAAGACGCATGGAACCTCATCAGGATTTTCAACCGATAATGGAGACAACCTACCACAGAGTCCAACGAAGATCGATAAGCAACCTCCATCTTCGAGTCACACCTTACCCCCAGCCGAGCATAAATTACCCTCTCTCATATAATCCTTTTCTTTCACCCTAATCCCAGACCATTCTACCCCCTATCACCAGCACCGAGCCCTCATCTATCACCTTTCCAGCCCTCGCTTCGCTCCCAGGCCTTACGACAATCTCCAACTCATCACCTTTTTCCAACTCTTCCATCACCAACATTGTTGCCGATACTAGCAGCCCGACCATACCAACCGGAGAAAATCAGCATTATGGAGGAGGGACTTTGACTAATTTTAGCCCACCATGTCCCCCCCATCTCCATCGGATCACTGAACAATATTCCTTCCCCTCAAACCACCACCAAAAGACCCCTTGACTCACAATTTGCAATTCGTAAACATTCTATCAAATCTCATGGATCTGACAAACCTTATGATCGCTTTAGTATCACAGAAGGAGGTAATGGGGCTAGCCTTGAATCTCAACTACGTACCAACAGGAAACCTAGTCTCAGAGATCAACATGATGGCATCTCCATTGTCAATAGAGGACATTTGGGCCTTGGAGAAGCTACACTTATGGAAGGATTGGTTGGATGCTCTACCACAAATGAATGAAAGAGATTCAAGACTATGGATTATTCCCGCGTCCAATTTTCCTTTTGTCGATATGAAGGTTATTCTTTGGAATGTAAGAGGAGCCGCGAGTAGGGATTTTGTTCCTCACGCTCGTGAGGTAGTGAATTTTCATAGGCCAAAAGTCTTAATTCTTCTAGAGACTAAGGCTACTAATGAATGTGCGAATAGTGTTTACAAGCGTTTAGGCTTTGAAGACTTCAAAGCGATTCAGGCCAACGGATTAAAGGGAGGTATATGGGTTATGTAGAGAAGGACCGCTAGTATGGTCGAATTTGTTACTGAACCTCCCCATTATTCCCGCGTCCAATTTTCCTCCTGTCGAAAATGAAGTTCTTATCACGGGGGTTCATGCCCCTACTGTCGTTAGGGACAAATCGAACTTGTGGGAGGGCTTAAGAGGGGACATCCCTCCTCAAACTATTCCTTGGTGATGGTAGGGGATATGAACGAAATCGTTAATCAGTCAGAGAAGGTTGGAGGTCGCCCTTTTGCTAACAATCAAGGGCAGGACTTCTCTCAATATGTTGATGCGGCAGGGCTTATTGACCTTAATTTCAATGGCCCTAATTTTACTTGGAACAATGGTCGAGATGGTCTAGATTTAATTAGAGAACGGCTTAACAGAGCTTTGGCTAATGCGAAATGGCTGGAGAATTTTCCTCACACTCAGGTATTTCACCTTCCCCGTACTTATTCCGGCCACTATCCAATTTTAGTTAACTCGAATGTAGTTGTTGAGCATGGTAATTATCCCTTTCGATGTAGGGAAGCCTGGACGCATAACAATGATTTTAAAAAAAAAAATTTAATCGGTCTTAGGGCCAAGGAAACAACGACTTTATTAGGGCTAAGAACTGTTTCATTAGGGAGGTTAAAATATGGAATAAGAATGTTTTTAATGTTACCTTAACAATAAAAAAAGATTGATAGCAAGGATCGGGGGAATTCAGAAGTCTCTTAGCCTTAGGTATTCTAGATTTCTCATAAATCTTGAAAAGGAATTATTAACTAAGCTTAATTATCTTTTCAAGATGGAGAGAATCAATTGGGCTTAAAGAGCGGGGATTGATTGGCGTAAATATGGGGATTGGAATTCTAAATATTTTCACACATTAGCCACAGTTAAAAATTTGAGGGTAAGATCCTGTGTCTAAAAGATGATAATGGCGTTTGGGTGCATGATAATCTAGTTCTAAAAAAATATGTGTGTGTAGGGAATAATTTCAAGCCTTTAAAATCCCACTAACTTGAACCCCACTGTGATCATACACTAAAGTACGGTGGCGTCCAAAAGGGAAGAAGATAGAGCAAAAGAGTCGCCACCAAGTTTTTTAGGAACTTGTAAACCGTTCACGAGGTGAAGGTTACACCCCTTAACGATCCAAGAGATCGTCAACTCCATAAGGTCATGAACCAAATAAGGGTTCGGGGATGATGGTACAAATCCAACCTAAAAGAGATTGAACCTGCCCTAATAATAGGCCTCTACTTTATTCTGATCGTATTCATGTGCGCTTTTTAATTAACATACAATCAATAGGATTAACCCTAAACCTGTTTAATCTATGTTGGTTGAATTTAATGCACAAATAAATCTATTATTGGCGATCACTTGAAATTATAATCACATTAACCTAACAAGATTATTAGTTATCTTATTAAGCGTGATTACAAGTATCAATTCCCTTTAAACATGCATAAAAGGTGTGATCAAGCAATAAATATCAAGCAACATAATAAATAAATAACCATAATCAATCATTATAATAGTCATAATAAAATAATAATAATAATAATAATAATAATAATAATAATAATAATAATAATAATAATAATAATAATAATCATAATAATAATAATCATCATAAAATAATAATATTCATAATCATCATAAATTATAACAATTATAATAATAATCATGTTCATGTTAATATTAAAGCATAATAATAGCAAGATCCTAGGCATGATACTAACAAGATTAATAACAAACCCTAGCATGTCACTAAGCAATAAAAATCAAATCTTTAACCCTAAAATGATACTAACAATCATAAATATTAGGAAGAACGTAGGAAGCATCACAACAATCATATTTAATATTAAAATTACCCTAGACATGATACTAGGAATATCATAATAACAATATAAACATGATTCTACATCATAACAGCAATTAATCAATTAAAGTACTTACTTTGATGCCTCGTACCTCTTTCTAATAACAAAATACACACGTTAGTAACTTCAAGGAAAATAATAAACAAACAATTAAATTAAATAATTGAAAGAGAGATTTGGGACCAAACCCTCAGAAATTAAACCTTTCACGTCTAGGGCGAAGGCAACTTCGAATATGGCTAGGTGTTTCAATTCTAGATCTTGTGAATGCGGAATTTTGTATGAAAAGCAAAGTAAGAAAGAATTGAATGTTTAAGAGAGATGAATGATTAAAACTGATTGTAGATCATGAAAATTGGTGAATGAAATCAATTGGTCCATGAAAACGGAGTTTTCAATACGATATTTATAGAGAAAATCAACCAAAAAAGATAATTTAACAAAGCAGAGTCTGACGCTCAGAAATCAGAGCTGGCGCCAACCCTGGCTAGCTGGCGCCAGGCACCAGCAATAGCGCCAGGCGCCAGGCCTGGTTCCAGGCGCCAAGGCCTAGGGTTAGGCGCCAAGACTGATTCCAACGCGTTTTCGAAAATCCGATAAGTTTACCGTACTGGAGGATAAAATAATATAATTTCCTCGAAAATGCTATTTGATTTTGATTAAAACTCTGAAAAAGTCAACAAAAGTCAATTTATCAATGCTAATTGAATTAGGAATGAAAAGAACCTTCTAGAAGAATCTAGAAGACTAAAACCATTCCTAATTGCATTAGGAATGATAAATCATATTAGGCCCTCCCCTAGATCATTGGGCCGTACATAAAGCTCAAACCGGGCCCAGATTAGTAAATTGGCCATAACTTCCTCAATATTCATCGGAATTGGGCTTATAATATATCGTTGGAAAGGTCTTTGCAAGCCCCATCCAACTACACTACTATTGGACCCATATCATGGACCAACCAAACTGGATTGGCTGTTTTCTTAAAATAAGTTTTCAAAAACAGAGAGAAGAGAAAAGAAATAAAAACTATCCGCAACACTAGACCTTTCCACACTTTCGTTTCATTCGATTATGATTTGACGTGAAAGGTACTCATCATTGGGTTTGGTTTTGGGGAGACACAAATGGGTGTCTACAGAAGCCCCCACTTTGACTGAGTTTGGAGAAACACAAGTTTCGAAAACAAAAGTCAAAGTATTGATAGGGACGGAGAATGATTCAGAACGTTCTGCGATCCTAAATCAATCTTGTAACGCCGATACCTGCAAAACTATCGTTAGTTAAACAGATAAAAGAGTTAAGAAACGCGTATCTTGCACCGTCGAGCACACGTCTCTGAAAGTAACCGATTGTCTTGATGACCTCCTGCAAGCTAGAGAATGCCATCCCGCTTGAAAACCGTTACGCCTGTAACTGCTTCCAAATTTGGAAGATTGCTTCGCCTGAAACGATCCCCTTCCGCTTTGATAATATTCCACATCCTAGGGAACACTATCGAAGATTGCTTCTCTTGAAACAATCCTCATCCGCATTGATAATATTCCACGTCCAAGGGAATACTATCGAAGATTGCTTCTCTTGAAACAATCCTCAGTTGTTTGTGACAACTCTCCATAATCCAGGGAACGCCACTTTGCTGTTTCGATGTTCACTCGTCTCTGAACAAAGAGCTTCTTTTTGATATGTCTCCAATTTCCGCTGTGATAGTCTTCGAAAAGATCACTGCTTTTTAATCCTTAATATAATGTTGTTATGCCAGTACGTCGGCGCTTTGCTGCTTGTGAACCAGTATGTCGGTGCTTTTGCTGTGATGACAATCCTCTTTTCTTTGGGAATAGTTGCCAACACAACTCTTGTATGATGTATGACAATCCGATTTAGGGAAAGTTGTCAATGCCACATAACAATCCATCCTTGGAAATGTTACCACGATGAAGCGACAATCCGTATCTCGGAAAATTTGCCAAAATCCAATCTTTGGAAAAGTTGCCAATGCTTCGTAACAATCTTTCATAAGAACTTTGCTACGATCGGCAATCCACGTCTTGGAATATAACTCTTGAAAGCAATCCAACTTGGAAACTTGCCAACGCTATGCGACAATCCTTTTAGGAAAATATTGCCACAATTGACAATCCGCGTCTTGGAGCATTTGCAAAAAGAGTTGATCGGCAATCCACTTCGGGAAAATTTGCCATTTGCTGAAGACAATCCACGTTGAGGAACTTTTGTCGAAATTTATGATGAGTAGAGACCTAGAACAATCCTTTGGGAAATTTTGCCATAGGGAACTAGGTGTATGACAATCCAATTTTGGAAAACTTGCCAACGAGTCGACGAATGTATGACAATCCGAACTTGGAAAAACTTGCCAAACAAAGGAGGAGCACGACAGTCCACGCTTGGAAACTTTGCCAGAGATGACAATCCAATCTTGAAAAAATTGTCGTTGAAGAAGATGCACGACAATCCATTTTTGGAAATATTGTCAGTTGGGGATGACAATCCAATTATTGGAAAACTTTGTCGTTTAATCAGAATGCGCGACAATCCATATTTGGAAATATTGTCGTTTAAGTGCTTGCTTTTGAACCGATGCTTTGGCGCTTGTAATGAGCCAATACTTAGGCGCTTAAGCTAAGTGAGACGATCTTTCGTCAGGTCGATCACTTAGACTATAATCAAATCGACTACTCAATCATGTCAAATTGCTTATAGGGGCTAACTGGCGTACCAAGGAACCCGAAATTGTTGTATGAAGTCGAAATCACCTTTCTGAGAGGCTTCAAGCTCTGTCGCTGCTGAAATATCTCTGGCGCCAAGAATTGACTCTGTCGCCGAACAATGTGATAGGGTCTTCCCTGTTCTGCTGCACCTGTATTTATTTTGACTATAGAACTTTGCCAATCTTTTTAATTATCTTAGGGTTAACCTAAGGTTTAGCATTGCTTGACTCATCAACTTGACACGACTCAAGGCATAAACTTGAATCGCTGTGAGCGACTGACTCGAGGTTGACTCGACTCAAAGTGAAACGACACGTGTGACTCGTGACCCGTGTATGCATTGTATTACGATTTGTGCGACTCAAAAATGCAAAAAAGCAAAAATTTTCCGTCATTTTTGTGGAGGGTACCGACTTTCTCCCGAAAAAGAAAGACGCGAAAAAAGAATCGAAATGTTTGAAGGTGCATGTTGAATGAGCTTAGTCAAATGTCATTTGATACTATCTCTCAAGGTGCAAGGATTAATCCATCCTAGGTTATCTCAATGGTTGACTCAATGATGAAAGTATTTGGGTAACTTAGGCACGGAGGCTAAGTACTTCATACTTCGATGTAATGACAATTATGAGTGATGTGTGATGTTGATATGACAAGCTTCAGCGTTGTGTTAAGATTCCATGACAAAGGGTTCCTAAGGGAAGTATATTTGGTCATGTATCTGTGCGGTGTGTGAAAGTGACACTAAAGTTAAGCCGCAAGAGCTAAGTGTGTGGAAAAAATATTTTAAAAGAGTCAAATGGTGGTAACTTTTAGGCTAGGTAAGCTAATGATGTAGGGATCAAGCCCCCAACTCTAGCTCTAAGGGAATAGGGATGAGCATAGGAAATCCCTTGATATGATCATGGTGCAAGTGTGTGAATGTGAATATGAATGCATGTTTATTACGGCCGCACCTCGATGTGAGGTTGCCTACGTATCCGTTAGGAATCAGGCCGAACGTAGCTCTAGCCGAACCTTGCACAAGTGTGTATACCTCAAAAAGGTCTTTTTTAAGGGTTGTAACGTGGTTAGGCTAAAGGTTATAGAAGAAAGGGATAAAGGCTCAAGACCCTAGATAAGCCCCCAAGGTGTGCAACCTCGCTTTTGAATCTTTGTATTTTTATGCTTGAGGATTTTAACTCTTTTTTAGCTCTTTCTTTTGTTTTAGCATCTATTTTATTTTTATAAGTGTGGACAATCCCGATCATGCGGTCTATCACTCACTTGGCATTCATGTTTCTCAGGCACGGTACCGAGCACTCGATAAAAGACGCAACTGAGACGTGTTCATATCAAAGATATTTTCATATCAAAGACATTGGAACACTTGCCCTTTTGTACACTTTTATTTATATTTATTTGCCTTTATTTTTATTTTGATCTTCTGAAATCACTCAAGCTCTTTCTTTTTTAGAATTGCATAAGTTGCACACCATCCCATCCCAAGGTTAGGTAGATGTAGGTTGAAAAAAGAAGGGTCTATCGTTAGACGAGGCTCAAAGTGGTTTATGAAGAAAGGATTGTAAATTTGGAAGATAAAGAAGATATGATGTGGCCTCAAGAGGTGCCTCAAATCATTGGTATACCTTGTGCTTAATTCGACATGGTCTTTTTTTTTTTTTTTTTTTTTTTTTTTTTTTTTTTGCAATGCAATGTAATGATCATATGCAAGGAAATAAATGCTCATTTTATTAAAAGAAAATAAAGAATCCACAAAATTAATCTAAGGAAAGGAAAAGGTGCCTATGCTAGACTTATTGGGGAAAGGAAAAAAATGAAAAAGAAATAGAAAAAGAGGCCATGAAATCTTGTCGTTGCAGCTCGCCTCTTGTCTTGTGTCATTCGCTTCATCATCACCCAGTCTTCTCGCTAGCTAGAGGCAATGGGACCTTGTTTGCTTCTATGAGGTCTTGAATGAGATTTTGAAATCTGTAGCATTCATCAGTGGTATGACCGTTTCCTCGATGGTACTTGCAATAGGAATTTGGATTCCATCTAGAAGATCGATTTTCTGGTGTTGGATCCTCGGTAGGGCCAATAGGTTTGATTAATCCTCGATCATAGAGACGATCGAAAGCAGCATCGTAGGTCATTCCAATGGATGTGAACTCTCGCCTGGGTTTCCTTTTAGATCCTTGATTGTCCATGGCTAAGACATCATTATGGTCAAAGGTACTAACATTATTACTATAATGGGCGTTTTCGGAAGAAGAAGGATTGTCGCTCTTCTTTCCTTTCCAGCCACCGTGGTTGCTATTGTTAGTAGCTTTTTGCTTTGCGAGGTCGTCTTTGATTTCAATTCCGATGTCATAAACGGCCTTGAAAGTATTCAGATTGTTTGATATTTTAGATGCTTCGAATACTTCTCTTGGAGATTCTTGATATACATCCTCACAGATTCCTTTTCGGTGGGGACCTCAATCATCTTAGCGGAAGTTTCCCTCCATTTATTAAAGAAAGAAGTAAAGCCTTCATTCTCTTTTTGTCTTAGCATCTCAAGTTGTCTATGGTCGGTTTCAACTTGGATATTTCACTTGTATCTATCAACGAAAGCGTTTACTATCGATTCCCAGGTAGAGGTTTTCTCCTTGTCAAGGGAGAAGTACCATTGTTGGCAAACGGTTTCAAGAGATAGTGAGAACAGAGAAGGGAAGACCTTCTTATCGATACCCTTGATGTTCATTATAGTTTCGAAAGCTCTTAGATGAAAATAAGGATTATCTGTTGCCTTGAATTTAGGGATGTCACTGGCGTTGAACTTATGTGGAAGAAGTTCCTTGTCCAGCGAGACCCCTTGTGAACTCATGCCCTGAAATTTATAGTCACTAGATAGCTGCTTAGACTCTCTTGCATGAGGTTCATCTGTTGTTGCTTCACGGGGTCGTCGACCCTAAGTGCGAGAAGTTTCAGTGTCTCAGTCACGGTAGCCAATTGGTTCTTAAGATCATTGACTTCTTCTTGAGTTTCCATTATCTTCTTAGCCTTCCTCTTTTGACGAATCGGTTTATCAAAAAGCGAGACTTGAATAAAGAGGTTGCCCTTGATTAATCGCCCTTCTCTCCTCGACCAAGTACTGTGGAAAAGGAATTTGGGGATACTTATTGTTAATTATTTGACTCAAACTTTATTCAACATGCAATGAATGGAGGAAGTGAAGAAAGATGGAAGAATGTGAAGAAGATTTAGGTGGAGGGATATGAAGGATTAGGAATAGAATGTACCCCCCAACTCAAATGACGGAAAGACCGACTCATGCATGGACCTACGACATGGTCATGGTGATGTATACTCAAAGTGTGTGCTAAGACTAGTGAGTGTAGGTGACATGTTGAGACTCGTGTCATGACCATGTGGCTAGACTATGTGACCAAGACTCGATTAATGACTTGACAAGGTGTTATTGACAGCGAAAACTAACCGAATTAATTAGCAAACTGGTTAATTAGACCCTAGGTGATGACTCGACCAATAATCCGAACTGTCGGCCAAGCGACAGGACTGGCGTCACACTGTGGAGCTTGGCGCCAGGCGACAGAACTGTCGTCGGGAGCTACACTCCATAATGTGGCGCTACAGCTCAGACCTTGGCGCCAATATTGGAGCTTCGGTCTGGGACTGTTTTCGGTGTTATTAGTCAACTGGGGTATGCCTAAAGTCGTGCTAGGTCAATTCTGATTAAAATATTAGACTTTAATGACTCAAATTAATTAATTAATTAATTAATTAGGCAAAGTTATTTAAGTCATTAATTTATTTAGTCTCAACACAAGTCAACAAACGGTTAAGAGAAACATATTTATGCACAACAAATGATGCACAATTAGTCAAGTAGGCACAATATGATGCAATGCGTTCGCAACCTAACCATGGCTCTAGTTCTCTAAAGTTCGGGATATGGTTTAGTCGAAGAGGGTCCATGGTTAATTGTCCGGATGCACCGCGCGGAAGCCTAACCGTGAAGGGTTGGCGCGAGTGGATGGGACACCGCGAGCTTTAGAACAAACTCGCTTCCATGGTTTGGTGAATTCAACATCTCGGATGTACCCTTTGTTGCACGGAGCGTTCAATCAGGTAAATGGAACATGAATTCCCAGAGGGTTATGCCCTTATGTAGAACACACATGGGTTTCAGAAAAGTGAGAAAAAATTCAATCAGGAAGTAGGATCGAGCAAACAATACAAAAAACCGGTCGAAATTAGAACGCATATTTCTGGCTCGGTATTGGGGGAAATTGGCGCCAGCAATCAGAGACTGGCGCCAGTTTTTAACTGTAGCGCCTGGCGCCAATGCTGGCGTCTGGCGCTACGGCTAAAAGTCTGGCGCCAAGCTCTGGCCCCTGACGCTACTTCCCACATGCCTCAGCAGGTTTCTGTGCTCGATAAAATTTTTCAGTTTCGCGCGGTGTTATTTCAGTCCTAGTTGTGAAAGACATTCCTCAAATTTCCTACGTGTAAAATCCTATGTTTTTAACTCATTACGAATGGTTTTTCCAATGAGATCTTTTTTTATGCATATGACAATAATGTTAATCAAAATTACGCACATGAAATACTTAGAACTTTTCGAGTCTCATCCACTCATTCTAAATCATTGCCGAAACAAATTCATGAATTAAAATAGAAATCCTCCCCAGTGGAGTCGCCAAAAACTGTAGGGAATAATTTCAAGCCTTTAAAATCCCACTAGCTTAAACCCCACTGTGATCATACACTAAAGTACGGTGGCGTCCAAAAGGGAAGAAGATAGAGCAAAAGAGTCGCCACCAAGTTTTTTAGGAACTTGTAAACCGTCCACGAGGTGAAGGTTACACCCCTTAACGATCCAAGAGATCGTCAACTCCATAAGGTCATGAATCAAATAAGGGTTCGGGGATGATGGTACAAATCCAACCTAAAAGAGATTGAACCTGCCCTAATAATAGGCCTCTACTTTATTCTGATCGTATTCATAGGCGCTTTTTAATTAACATACAATCAATAGGATTAACCCTAAACCTGTTTAATCTATGTTGGTTGAATTTAATGCACAAATAAATCTATTATTGGCGATCACTTGAAATTATAATCACATTAACCTAACAAGATTATTAGTTATCTTATTAAGCGTGATTACAAGTATCAATTCCCTTTAAACATGCATAAAAGGTGTGATCAAGCAATAAATATCAAGCAACATAATAAATAAATAACCATAATCAATCATTATAATAGTCATAATAAAATAATAATAATAATAATAATAATAATAATAATAATAATAATAATAATAATAATCATAATAATAATCATCATAAAATAATAATATTCATAATCATCATAAATTATAACAATTATAATAATAATCATGTTCATGTTAATATTAAAGCATAATAATAGCAAGATCCTAGGCATGATACTAACAAGATTAATAACAAACCCTAGCATGTCACTAAGCAATAAAAATCAAATCTTTAACCCTAAAATGATACTAACAATCATAAATATTAGGAAGAACGTAGGAAGCATCACAACAATCATATTTAATATTAAAATTACCCTAGACATGATACTAGGAATATCATAATAACAATATAAACATGATTCTACATCATAACAGCAATTAATCAATTAAAGTAATTATTTTGATGCCTCGTACCTCTTTCTAATAACAAAATACACACGTTAGTAACTTCAAGGAAAATAATAAACAAACAATTAAATTAAATAATTGAAAGAGAGATTTGGGACCAAACCCTCATAAATTAAACCTTTCACGTCTAGGGCGAAGGCAACTTCGAATATGGCTAGGTGTTTCAATTCTAGATCTTGTGAATGCAGAATTTTGTATGAAAAGCAAAGTAAGAAAGAATTGAATGTTTAAGAGAGATGAATGATTAAAACTGATTGTAGATCATGAAAATTGGTGAATGAAATCAATTGGTCCATGAAAACGGAGTTTTAAATACGATATTTATAGAGAAAATCAACCAAAAAAGATAATTTAACAAAGCAGAGTCTGACGCTCAGAAAACAGAGCTGGCGCCAACCCTGGCTAACTGGCGCCAGGCACCAGCAATAGCGCCAGGCGCCAAGGCCTGGGGTTAGGCGCCAAGACTGATTCCAACGCGTTTTCGAAAATCCAATAAGTTTACCGTACTGGAGGATAAAATAATATAATTTCCTCGAAAATGCTATTTGATTTTGATTAAAACTCTGAAAAAGTCAACAAAAGTCAATTTATCAATGCTAATTGAATTAGGAATGAAAAGAACCTTCTAGAAGAATCTAGAAGACTAAAACCATTCCTAATTGCATTAGGAATGATAAATCATATTAGGCCCTCCTCTAGATCATTGGGCCGTACATAAAGCTCAAACCGGGCCCAGTTTAGTAAATTGGCCATAACTTCCTCAATATTCATCGGAATTGGGCTTATAATATATCGTTGGAAAGGTCTTTGCAAGCCCCATCCAACTACACTACTATTGGACCCATATCATGGACCAACCAAACTGGATTGGCTGTTTTCTTAAAATAAGTTTTCAAAAACAGAGAGAAGAGAAAAGAAATAAAAACTATCCGCAACACTAGACCTTTCCACACTTTCGTTTCATTCGATTATGATTCGACGTGAAAGGTACTCATCACTGGGTTTGGTTTTAGGGAGACACAAATGGGTGTCTACAGTGTGTAAATTATTTTAGAAGCATATTTGCTTCTAAGCAATCTGCACAGCCGAGAACTATCAATTTCATCCCTAACGCCATCATCAGTGATGATGATTTCGTTATGCTCAGTAGTAAGGTTGATAATATGGAAATTAAGACGGTTCTTGGTGCTATGGCATCGATGAAGAGTCCGGGTCCAGACGGGATTCCAACCCATATTTTTCAAAAATTATTGGGATTCCGTTGGCCCATCCATTATCAATCTTATCACTGACTGCTTTGAGTCGGGTAGCATTCCTCTTGAGGTTAATGAGTCCTACATTGCTTTGATTCCTAAAGTTCCTTGTCCTTCCTCTATGAGGGATTTTAGACCAATTGGTTTGTGTAATTCTATTTATAAACTAATTATTAAAATTATTTCAAATTGAGTTAAACCATTAATGGGAGGTCTTGTTAATCCGGTGCAATCTAGTTTTATTGAGGGAAGAACTATTGATGAAAACATTTTGGTCATCAAAGAAGTAGCTCACTTGTTCAAAAAATCTAGTAAAAGGAAATTAATGGCTTTTAAAATTGACATTTCTAAGGCCTACGATAGTTTGGAGTGGGGCTTCATTAAAGAAACTTTCCTTGGTCTTAATTTTCCAGATAAGCTTGTCAAGCTTATCTTGAGTTGCATTACTACCCCGTCAATCTCTATTCTTTGGAATGGAGAAATCACGGAAAGTTTTGCTCCTTCTAGGGGAATTATACAAGGTGACCCCCTCTCTTCTTATATTTTTGTTCTTTGCCTCGAAAGGCTTTCTCTTTTGATTGAGCAAAAAGTTGGCCAAGGAATTTGGAAAATGATTAAAATAGGGGATGAAGTGAATATTTCTCACTTATTTTATGTGTACGGTGTTTTCCTTTTTGGGAAAGCTTCAATTGACAATGTTAAGACCATTAATGATATTCTTTTGGAATTTGGAAACAAATCGGGTCTTTTCATTAGCTCTTCTAAGTCTAAGGCTATCTTTCCTCCCAAAAATGAGCCTCACTCTTAAATTGGCTATTCTTGAAGCTACAAACATCAAAGGGGCTCCTTCCTTCGGTAAGTATTTAGGAATAAATATTAGCCCTAATAAGCTAAGGAAAACGGACTGTAATGATCTTTTGGTTAAAGCTAAAGATAGAATTAAGGGTTGGCAAGCAAAGCCATTAAATATGGCGGGTAGGAATACGTTAATCAAATCGGTTCTCAATTCTTATCCTTTGTATTCTATCCAAACCACTCTTATTCCTTGTGCTATTCTAGATGATCTAGAGAAGAGTTGTAGGCGTTTTCTTTGGAACAAAGTTGATAGGTCTCATTACCTTGCTAGAACTAGTTGAGAGAAGATTTTTCTTCCTATTAGTTTGGGGGGATTGGGTATTCGTAAGTTGAGGAATTGAAATCTTTCTTTCATGGCCAAGTTGGGGTGGAGGATTATCAATGATCCTAATAAACTTTGGGTCAAGATTCTTAAAGCTCGTTATTTTAAAAACTCCTCTTTTCTCATCTGCTTTCCTAATCCCACCGATTCTCCTCTTTGGAAAGACATTCTTAAGGGTAAGGAGCTCCTTTTAAAAGGAATTGCTTATAGGGTGGGTAATGGAGAGGATATTTGTCTTTGGTATCATCATTGGGTGGGGGAAGGGCCTATTTACAAAGTCATTGATATTCCAATTCTAGATAGAGTGGCTCATTGGAGGGTGAGTGATATTATCAGAAATGGGGTGTTGGACTTGGAAAGAATTAAGCACATTATCCCTGATCATATTTGCAAGCTAATTGAATTAATCCTTCTGCCTTCTATAGCCAATGTTGAGGACTCAATCTGTTGGGTTCCTGAAACTAATGGTCAATTTACTGTAAAAAGCGCATATAGGCTTTGTTCGCAGTTCAGTTCCCATCCCTCTTTTCCTCTTCTTAACTGGAATAAACTTTGGAAAATAGGCACTCCGTATAAGTACAAAATGCTTCTTTGGAATGCATCTCACCAAATTCTCCCTACTGCTTCTACTCTTCAAAAAAGCATCCCCCATTTCAATCCTATTTATACTAGGTGTGAGCTGGATAGTGAAACTCATATCCACCTTTTTAGAGATTGTGTTAACTCTAAAGTTCTTTGGTCGAGAATTTTGAAGGGCAATAGGTTGGATGATAACTTCAACTTTTACTCTTTCTACAACACAAATAGGGCTGAATGGATTAGCTATAACCTAAGCTTAAACAACAATTGGAAAACTATTTTTTCAGTAGCCTTCTGGCACATCTGGAAAATTAGAAATCAAGTGGTGTTTCGGCTTGCAATGGTTCACCCTGTCACTTTGTTTAACAAATATATGGTCGACTTGGTGGCTACTATTAATGTTTTTCAAGGCAGTGATGGAGCAACAACCACAAGCAGAGAACAAACCAAGTGGGAACGACCTGCTAGAGGCTCGGTCAAGGTGAATGTTGATGGAGCATGGAACAACAACACCGCTTCTGGAGCTGGTGCGGCCATTCCTACAAACGATGGAGGCTGGCTGGGTGGTTGCTCGTGGAAAATCACGGCCAGAACCTCTGCTGAAGCTGAACTCCTGACTATTAAGGGAGTCATGTTAATAACAATTAATGCTAGGTACAAGAAGGTGACTATGGAGACTGATGCTCAGTATCTTAAAGGCACCCTGGAGGATCTGAGGAAGAGTGGTACCCATGAGTTTGCTACTATACTTAAGGACATCGGGGAGTTACTCAAAGGGGCTTGCAAATTTGAGTTTAATTATATCCGCAGAGAAGAAAATGAGGTGGCACATTACTTGGCCAAATTGGCACAGCAGCTAGAGGATCACATTATGACACATGAGTCTGTTCCATCCTGCGCAAGGCTAGCCTGTGAGAAGAATCTGGCGGACATCAATGACATCAACTAGATCTCTTGATGAAGACTTGTATTTTTCTGTTTTAGGTCTTAACTCCTTTTACTATCATTTTGAAACTGTGTTATGGATTTGGCTCAACTCTATTATGTTTTTTGTATGGTGTAGCTGCTATGGCAGTCTCCCCCAAACTATTGTTGATTGATTAAGCATTAATATATCTCCTTTCCCATTAAAAAAAGAAGTAGGGAGTATTTTTTTTAATTGAACTTAGGAATGTTAGGATAACTTTTAAAATCTAGGGGCTCTTCTATATCTCTTTTTTTGTATTTTATTTTTATTTATCGGTCTATCTCTAATATAGGGGACTTTCTATTGATATATGTTAGGGTAGTTCATTATTCCAAGTCCCACATGAAAGAAATAAGGAGGTGAAGAACTTCTTATAAGTGAGTGCACACTTCAATAGTATGAGGCCTTTTGGGAAGGCGTCCAAAAACAAATCTGTGCGGGCTACGTCCGCGGACAATATAAAACTAATGTGGAGTGGAGTGTGCGTGTGACCCATCAAGGTGGGTGAGCTGGGCCCTACAAGTGGTATCAAATTCGATGGTTCGACGAGACAGACACGTTCATTATGTGTATAGGATGGTTTCCTCAAATGTGTGACATCGTGATTGTGGTGCCTTGCGTCAAAAGTCCTCTTAATATTGTGGATCAGGCGGCGTGTCCCGTGGTGATAGCGGTGGTGCAAGATAGTTTCGCTGGAGGGGAGGCCATGAGTTATGTGGTTCTTGGTATGAGGGGATGTTTGTTGGGGTAGTCCATCCCAAGTCCCACATGGAAGGAGTAAGGAGGTAAATAGCTCCTTATAAATGAGTGCACACTCCAATAGTATGCGGCCTTTTGGGAAGGTTCCCAAAAACAAATCCATACGGGCTAGGATTAAAGCGGACAACATCATACTAATGTGGAGTGGAGTGTGCGTGCGACCTGTCAAGGTGGGTGACCCGGGACCAACAATATGTTCTTGCGTTAGGCGATGTACATTTATGACTTTGTGTGTCTTGCCTATCAATTTGTGTGTAACATTTGTGTCAGACTACTCATGTCAAATTGTCAACGCACATAACTAATTGCCTAAAACATAAACTAACTATATATTTACCTAACACAAACTATTGGGTGCTTTCCTCACCCAATATGTTCCGTGCGACGGTGGAGGTGATGGCGATGAAGACGACGATAAGAAGCCCACCCATTCTCAACAATTTCATCATCTTCTTCATCAAATCAACAATGGGAGTCTCTCTCCTCGATGTCACCACCAACAATTCCCACCCTTACCAAATTTCACCTCCACAAAACCAAGGCCACCACCCTTACGAATTTCCCATGCCCACGAACCCACCTCCATGATACCCACTGTAACACCCTAGAAATTCCTTTATTTTAAAATACCTGTTTTTCCCTGTATAAAATTTTAAATAGAAATATCTAAGACATTACCGCAACCGTGGAAACGGTTAAGGCAAACATCAAAGATACACAACGGAAGACTAATTTTTAAAACCTTTCCAAAACAAACCAACTTGAAAAGTTAACCAAACGAAAGTAAAGTTAAAACAAAAATAAACGAAGTAAAATGAAAATCAACCTACAACTTGGAACCATTAAAGGCCCTTATTAAAAACTAAACCAAACCAAATCCAAAACTTGATGTTAGCTCCACATATAAATAATAGCATAAATAATTAAAGCAGAAACACATTGTAAACTAATAGAAACTAGCATGATTCGCTCTTCACTCATGCCCCGTCATGAATATGCTTTAATACCTGAAAAGCTTATCTATACTTGTCTCTACTACTCTCCATTAAAAATGGGTCATCATAGGGCCATGATAAAGACATGGCCAAAACACACAAACACACACAATCAGCAAAGCTGAGTACATAAGCGTAAATAAACACACTAACATGCTTTCACCTATCAACACACACTTACCTCAATGCACCTGTTTACAAGCACACTCAACATTCATCGAGACTTTTCAACTAGACCACTAAATAATTTATTTAGCGTTGATCATGCATCGAACGGGTTTCCAACTCTACCTCCCCCAAATAAATTGAGGTTAACTGACACAAGAGCTAACCGTGCCACAAAACCACACATAGGTGGCGGAATTCCAGCGCATAATAATAATAATAATAATAATAATAATAATAATAATAATAATAATAATAATAATAATAATAATAATAATAATAATAATAATAATAATAATAATAATAATAAAAAGGAATGTACAGCGTCCTGTACTCCATTAGAAGTTATGGTTAAATATAAAACCCCATAACTCCCCCCGTATGTTCATACTCAAGGTATATACGTTCCAAGAGTTTTGGTGCGTAATCTCTTTCACTTTACGTTATTACATATTATTAGACTTGGTGATAACTCTCAAATCATAATAATTCAGTCAACAATAATTATTCAATCAAACAAACATACCAATTTAATTCTTGAATAATTAGTGACCACATAATATTTAATGTTGAACCCTTTTTAATTCTACCTCAGTGTCAAAGACACCTTAGCTTAAACGCATAAAGCGCAAAAAATCCTATCCCTCGGTGTTAAAAACACCTTAAGTGCACTAAGGCACCAACAAACAATTTATTCCTCGTGTACATAGACACTTATATAGCACTTTTCCCATGCTTAAAGCATCAATAAAAATTATATGAACCATAATAAAATTCCTTTTTAATATTCCAAGCCAAATTAACTTGTAGTTTAATTAAACATGCATTCTAACATGCCATAAATAAAAGTGTAGTCCATATAATCATGCCAAAAAATAATTTTCCAATCCATAAACCATCACAAATAATTCATGATTTACAATTCAATCACCAACACCAATAATTCACAATTCCAATCATAGACCTTAGCATGATACTACTTGTAATTGATTTAAATCAAGCCTAGCATGATACTACATCACCAAAATATACTAAGTACGCGAACGTACCTCAAATAAGCTCTTAAAATAACCGAGTACTCTACAACAATTCTCGAACCAAGTCTCCTACATAAAGGGACAATAATACTATATTAATTACCCTTGTATACATAATTTCCGGCAACTTAAACTCACTTTAAATAACTTATAATAATCTGAAAATTATTTTAAAACCCCTAATTAAACTTATTTTTAATGGGTAATCACACCCTTTTATTAAAATCACAATTATACTACTCTAAATAAAATTCCAGCATTTTAAACTAATCAAAAACCCTTTAAAACTTCATCAAAATACATCTTTATACTTAAACTAGATGAAACCCGTGCGATGCACGACTTGTTAGTATTTTTTTTAAAAAAATAATTTTCATATTTATGTGATTATTAAAATTATTATTATATTAGTTTAAAATATTATATAAAATTCCTAATCTCAAAAGATAATATTTTGTATTTAATTAATTTAAGCTTTAAAATCTCATTCGCCAATTTTGCTTATGTGACATTTGAATTATTAAATTGTAAAAGAAATAAATAATCTCTCATTTAATAGGCTACAACTTAAATATATAATCCTACATGGCGTGCTAAGAAAATTAAATCCTACGTGGCTCTCTAAAAACTCGGGGAAAAACTCCTCTTTATATATATATATATATATTAGATTATCCATAGAAACATTAAATTATCTGTTACCCTTTAAACTCAAGGATAAAATTTAAAGCATAAATTTTTTTTTGTTAAATATCAAAAACTGCTCGAAAATCATATTTTTAGGCTGAATTTGGCCACGAGAGGGTGGTGAGTCTTTCTTAGAATGTTGTTTCTACATGAAAAACACTACTTTTTTTTTTATCAAAATCGGATGAGTTCAGAACTTGATCGGGATTAAAACGGGATTAATATTAACGAACGAAAATCTAATAATTAAAACACGAATTTACGTGTTCAAAATAATCTGGAATTAAATTAAACTAATCAATAATTATAATCACCAAAATTTCAAAACATCATTACTATAAAAATCTTAAATCAATTGTTCATAAAAACCCTAAAATCATGATTTTCAATAATTAAAAACCCTAGGTTATAAAATTTACAAAATCTGAAATTATAAAGTTTAATCATCAAAAGTACAATTTGATACTAATTAATTAATTTCAAACAATCAAATCAAAACCCATAAATCAATAATTATAATTACACAAATTATAAAACAAAGGAGAAAGAAAATAAGACTAACCTTTTTGTGTGGGAAATTTTGGGGATTCATGGGGTATTTATAAAGTAGAGAGTGTAGGATTAAATTTGGGCTTATAAAAATGTGGGCTTAAGTTATGGGTTTTGGAATGAGTTATTCCAATAAGAGTATGTAGGAATAATTTACATTGCCCAATAATTAATAAACGTTTGGCCCAAAAAATATTTTACTTTTATAAAACCTTATATTTAAAATATTTTAACTTTTTAAAATATTTAGTTAAAATACTTGAGCCCTTAACAATACATTTTATTAATACTTAAATACTTTATAAAAATACAGGGTATTACACCCACACCCATAGATCCGACCACCCTCAGGAGAAACCCACATATTCAAAAATCCGGTTTCTTCCTCTTTTTCCCACAAAAGCCCTCAAAAATTCTATACAGGCTGTAATTGGGCGTGTTGTGGACGGTGCTTGGAGGTGGTGCTGCGATATTGTGGACGATGGTGGTGGCAATTTGTGGACGGTAGTTGGACATTGTAATTTTATGGACGCTGCTGCGATTTCGGAGGTGGTGTGGTTCTGCGATTTTGCATGTGATACTACGATTTGTGGTGATAGCGTAAGGATTTGGTGCTGCTGATTTGTGAATGGTGGTGGCGTGAGGAATTGTTAGCTGAAAAAGAGGGGGGGAGGGGAGGAGAGAGAAAGAAAGAGAGGAAAAGGGGAAAAGATGAGAGAGAATCAAATAAAAATACATAGGTTGTTAATCATATTAGATAACAAATTATGCATCCCAGCCAATAAAAGCGACATATCAGCCAATTGATGTTTGATATTAGTCAACATTAGGGACATATTAGACATTAATATAACGTAGCAGCTAACAAAAGGAACCTATATCAACCCACAAAAGATACATATATATCAGCCAACAAGAGGAATATATCAGCCAACAAAAGGTACTTATTAGCCAACAGAAAGAACATATCAACCAACAAATGAAGCATATACAAAAATAAAATCTTTCAATGAAGGCCCTGTTCAGTTCACCTTATTTCCACTTATTTCAAGGTTAATAAGTTCAGATAAGGATTAATAAGTTCAGACAAGATAAGTTGTGATAAGGGTTAATCTGCCAAGTTTAATTTATAACTAAAATAAGCTATAATAAGGGTTGATAAGTTCAGATAAATTAAGATAAGTAAAATTCAGGTGAATAAAACACATCCTAAGTTTGGCAATAGATTTTTAAAACATTGTTGCTAGATGATAACGTATTATTTGTTGCCATTTACCAATTTTAGTTAATGACAACGAAATTTTTAATTGTTTTCACTGAAGATACTCTTCTTATTATTTGTTACTATAATGACATCAAATTCTTGTTTATTGCCATTGGAAACAAGTTTTGTTATAGTTTGTTGTTAATTTATATGTAGGCCATTCTCATTGACTAAACTCAGCTGAACTGAACTAAACTTATTACAGCTAAACTGAACTGAAATATATATTTTATAAGAGAAGGAAATTAGGAGCTAAACTGAATTGAACTAAGCTGAACTTATTAGAGATGAACTGAACTGAACTGAACTAAACTAAACTGAAAATAATCATATGAGAATATACCCTAAGTATAATATCATTTGGAGACATTCTTCTTATTATTTGTTGCTATAATGACATCAAATAGAGACAAATTTCAATTCTGTCTCTAATTTAGAGACAGATTTTTTTTTTATTTCGTCCTTAATTTAAGGACAGATTTTTCAATTCCGTCTATAATATTTCGTTAACTTATTATCAATTATGTGCATAGAAGTAAACAAAGAGTACTTGGTATAGTTGAAAAGAGTTTCACCATGTGACTTTAAGGTCTCAGGTTCGACTCCTACCAACTGAGATTCTTGAGACTGGGATTCAAAGAGCCTTAGATGCAAAGCTGATCCGAGTTGACCCGAGTGAGGTTTCAGATTGGTAAAGGGATCGAGATTCTGCCTCATAGTGTTGATAGCAACCAATATTAATGATTTGTTGCTATTTATAGGAACCAACACTATTAATTTGTTGCTATTTTTAGGAACCATCATTAATAATTTGTTGCTACTTTTAGCAACAATCAATGTTAACTATGTATAAAAGAATGAAATACTATAACAAAACTATTTTGCAACTGGTAACTAAAATCCCATGGCAACAAGCCTTTTAGCAACAAGCCAACAATATATTTTCGTTGTCAACCAACCCATTTCTAATTAGAGTTGGCAAAAGATTTTTGGTGAATAGCAACAAATTTTAGTTGTTACTATATTGAATTAATTTTGTAGTATGTATATATCACTAGGTGAAAAAACAAAATTGGCACCGGTTTGAACCGGTGCCAATGTGGGGGGTGCCAATTACTAGCTTGAAAATGTTGGGGTTTGGTAGGTCCAACTTACCGCGGAAACAACCCCGACCCAAAGAACCACTCGCAATTAATAAAACCATAAAGCATAAATAAATTAATCACAAGATTAAGACAAGATAATTACCTTTGGAGTGTGCTTCGCCCAAACGGAACGAACTCTTACTTCGAAACCAAGCCTCGAAAATACGACGGCCTCCTACGATAGTCCACCCACAACCCGACCACCGAAAATGGTCCAATGCCTTGGAGTTAGCAAGGCCCGACCAAAAACCCGAGTGATTAATGAGTTCAAAGGTTTTCACAATGGTGATGCCTTTTTCAACTCTCACTCAAGTGATTTTCCCAATACTCCAACTTGGGTATTTATAGGGAAAATAAGAGAGTGAAAAGCTCTCCCATCAATGTGGGAGAATTTGATTTTTCCATTTTATTTTAAAGCTAAAATAAAATTAATAATCAAACTAGTAATAAATCAACAAGTGGCAAGCTCATGAGAGAGGTTAGGTGAGGACCATTTGGAGGAGGGGGGGACCAAACTTGCTCCCCACTCCCTTTCCCAAAACCGGCCAACACACCCCCTCAAACTCCTCTCATGTCGCGCCACGTGGCACCCACACTTGGGCACCAAGGCACCCAAGGTGGGCTGACTTGCCGTGGCTGCCCAGCAGGCCCAGCAGCGCTAGCATGCGCGCAATGGCCCAACCATGCTGCTGCGGCTGGCGCGCATTGCGTGCTAGCTGCTGCGGCTTGTTGCGGCATGGCTGCTAGCCAATGCGCGCACAAGGCAGCCCCCTTAGCAGCACTAGCACGCACTAGGCTTATGCCTAGTCTTGCGATGCTATCCTTGGTGTGCTAACACGCACCAGCCAGCCAAGGCTCGGCTTGGTGCGCATGCTAGCCACCATGCTAGGTTATATGCCCCTAGCACTCGATTTGCTCGGGGCATTCCGATGCTAGGGGTATTTTGGTCTTTGTTGATTTATTATTATTTTCATGTCTCGTCTTTTATTATTTTTCGACTCGACTTCCGACGTTTGGTTTCGACGCTCTAAGCTCGAATTCCAGACGTCTAAATATTAATTACTCGGGTGACTTATTAATTAATTCATAATTAATTAGTCGCTTCGGTTCGTTAGTTGCTTGGGTGTGATCCGAAGGGTTCACTCAAGATTAAGCTGTAATATTATAATTATGCATTTATATTACTGATCGGAAGCGACCTCCACCCAGGCATTCCGATCACTTGACCTTACTGAATATATTAGCTTTCTAATAATTCTGAACCCACTAACGGAATAGTACACTTGTTCGAAGGACACCATTCCTTTCAAAAAAGCCACTGGTTCAAACCGGTGGCAAAAATGGGTCAAGGATATTATCTTGAAATATCTTTAATAATAAGATCTTTGACAAATATACAATTTACAATACACACACACACACACACACACACACAATAGTTGTACGTGTGCTGATAAGGATAGCAAAAATAAACTCTACAAAATAAGAATAGCAAAACTATACTTTACAAAATAAGAGCATATACTCTCTTTGAATAAAGCAATCTAAAGTCAACTAATATGGAGTAAATATATGTTGAATATCTGTGAAAAATATTGATTGAGAAACAATATTAAGAAGTCAAGGATATTATCTTGGAGTATCTTTGATAATAAGATTTTTTACAATCGTATAGTCTACCCCCCCACCCCCCCCCCCCCCCCCAAAAAAAAAAAAGAAAGAAAATCTAAAACAGGTCACATGTCAGCTTTGGAGCTAGTGTACCCTATTTTAGTATAGTATATTGTAACACCCCAATAATTCTCCCTTTTTAAACCACTTACTTTAAATAAAAATAGAGGAGAACCATTGGCATGTTACCGCCACGTGTTAAAACGTTAAGGCTTTATCAAAGTATTGCAGCGGAAATCCAACTTACATCTTTAAATAATATAATTTAGAAAACCAATAAGTCAAAGCTTACAAATTGGAACCATAAAAGCCCTTATTAAAACCAAACCAATATTCAAAATCCCAAAACATAATTAAAAGAGTAAAACATAAATAAGTTCAACACAAAGAACGAATACTCTCAATCACACCAATCCCTTGACAATGCGTATGTCAAATCCCCGAACTTCACATCATCAAGCTAACCTGGGCAATACTGCTCCCCAATAATACAAGTGTAATAATTGGATCATCACAGGGTCATTGAAAGGCGAAGGCCATGACCAAAAGAAAACACACAAAAGCACGCAATCAGCAAAGCTGAGTACATACAAGCTACAACGCACAAAATCTAGCATGCTCAACTAGTTAAAGTAAATAAATATACAACTCGAATTCATTAATCAAGACTCTACACTTAAACAATTCAAACGACTCAACATACTTGCTAATAAATTCCAAACACTTGATTCTTTATACTTAATTTAATTAATTTAGTTTGGAGTAAGCAATAGACGAGGTTGTCCAATCCACCAAATCATTTTGGTCCCAAATGACCATTTAAAATAAAAGTTTAGCGCGATGCAAGAATGGGCGCGACTCCATTCTCACAAAGTTAGTCTAGGATCCCATCTAACTTTCATTGTAAAATAAAAATGTAAATACCAAAAGAGAAGAGGACATGTTGATCAAACAAGCCTCGGAAAGCCACGGGCTACCACCGTGTACCCCAACCCATAATTGTCAATACTCTAGAAGTGCACGCTTTCCAGAGTTTTATTGCTCATCCATGTTTCACTTTACGTGATTACAATTTTAATTAATAGTCGACTCAATCAAATAGACCATACATAAAAATCATACATCAATTTACTTTTAATCTTATTTAGGACAATGGTGATCACATCACAAGTTGACCTTTAATTCCATTAAACTTCCAAATTATTCAAAATTGTTGAACATAGTCAACCCACCTAGCCATTTCGGCTTAATCCACCTTTACTCAACATACTAACAATTCATGATTGAGTAATAAAATAAATAACAACCTTGTGGAATAATTAATAAATTCATTCCACTTAAACCATCAGTTCCAATCCTTTAATAATCCAAATGTGGTTAACAAACCAATCCAATAAAATATGTTTGTATCAACATTCCATACAAACAATTAATCCAATATAATTCAACATGTTTGCATCCATAATTCCATACAAACATAATCAATTCACCAAAACATATCTCATAAACATAAGCACTTGAATTAAATCAATGTGTAACCAAACAATTTCCATCCAAGTGCTCCCTAATCATGAAACTAAGTTCTTTCCTTTTGGTACCTAAACATGATACTACTTATAATGAAGTAGACATGTACGTACCTCGTGTAAACAATTCGGTTTGCCACTTAAAAACTAGAAATCACCTTCAATAAACTCCTCTCCTAAACCAAACAATAACATCTCAATCAATACCCAATCAATCAAATTTACAGCAACACTAACTTACTTTAAAACCTTCAAAATCCAAATCAAACAACACTTTAAAACCCTCCCTTTAGTTAAAATTAAAGGCTTATATATAGTTCTTTAAATTTTCTTCATAAAAACCTTAAAATACATCATTATACATGAAATTACAGCAAGTTTAAAGTTTAATAAAAATCTTAAAATTATTTAAAAACCTCTAATAATCTCCCTTTTTAATGGGTGATTAAACCCTCTTTATAAAACATCAAAAGTAGTACTTAGGAACTATTTCCAGCACTTAAAACTTCAATAAAAAAATATATATTTATGCTTAATTAACTTTAAACATAATTAATTTTATTAATCAAACTCAAGGATAATATTTTAAGTATAAAAAACTTCGTTAAAATCAAAAACTGCCCGAAATTCATATTTAGAGGCTGAATTTGGCCACGAGAGGGTGGTGCTCACTACCATAGGTAGTGAATCTTTCTTAAAACGTTGTTTCCACATAGAAAACACTACTTTTTTGTCAAAATCGGATGAGTTCAGAACCTGATCGGGATTAAAACGGGATTAATATTAATGAACGGAAATCTTAAAATTAAAACACGAATTTAAGTGTTCAAAACAATTTGGAATTAAGTTAAACTAATTAGTACTTATAATCACCAAAATTTCAAAACATCATTACTATAAAAGCCCTAAATCAATTGTTCATAAAAACCCTAAAATCATGATTTTCAATAATTAAAAACCCTAGGTTATAAAATTTACAAAATCTGAAAATTATGACACCTATAAAATCTGAAATTATAAAGTTTAATCATCAAAATACAATTTGATACTAATTAAATTAATTTCAAACAATAAAATCAAAACCCATAATCAATAATTATAATTACACAAATTAATAAAACTAAGGAGAAAGAAAATAAGACTAAACTTTTTGTGTGGAAAATTTTTTTGGGGATTCATGGGGTATTTATAGGAGAGAATTGTAGGGTAAATAAGAAGATCGGGCCTCATAAAAATAATAGGTCGATTACAAATGGGTTAGGCTTGTGTGATTGGACATAAATTGTAGAATAAAAGTGCATAAAATAATTTTTTCAAATAAATTTCGACCCAGATTAATAATTTGAAAATTTTGAAATTAAATTATGAAAAATAACAAATAAATATTATAAATAAAATAAATTTTCATTTATAAAATATTTAAAAAATACGGGGGATTACATATATAGAATTATAGATAGATTTAAGAAGTCATTACTCCTCTTATGTTTTAGTTATTTTGTTTGATATTTTTTTTTAAAAATCTTACAATAAATTCAAATTTAATCGCAAAAAAAGAAAGGAAGAAGTCCAATGTTTTTATTAAGATTAAACATTGCTTTTGGTTTACGCTTTCCATAACAAAATTTTAAACATCCATCACTATAACTATTAAAAAAAAATATATATCGCTTAAAAAATAATAAACTACCTATCAAAACAAGTCAAATAAGACCCAACATCTATTCAACGATTATAGCTTTGATGAAGGCTAAGAAACTCTTATTTGATTCAATTTTATGTAATTTTTTATTTAGATTTCTTTTGTAAAGCCGTATGGCATTTTATTAGTGAATTGATTTATTTCAAAAAAAAAAAAAAAAAAAAAACATGATTATCATCTTATGGGTAATATTAAAGATGTTATCATCTTATGGGTAATGACAAATTGACAATGTATCAAACGAGAAGAACAAAAAGAAATGAACAGGGTGAAAAGTAAAATTTTGATACTTGAAAAGTACTCCATATCAGCTGAGACTAATCAAATAAATCCTTATATGATTATATTTTTGGAAGAATCACCAAAAGTAGAGATTGTATAGCGTGTGAATAATGTAAATTTAAATTTAAATTTGATTCATCTAAAGAAATGAAAAAAAATACTACCTCTGATTTTTATTAGTTGTAACTTTGGAGTATTATTGGTGAAATACTCTCTTCATTTTTAAATACTTGATCCGTTTTTTCTTTTCGGCCGTTTTTAAATATTTTCTTTATTTCCTTATTTGAAAAGTTTTTACAATATACTCCATATAATTTATTTCTCTCACCTAGTGGACTCACCATTAATTATATTTTATTAATTTCATGTTCTCTTTTCTCCAATTCTTTCCATTACTTTTGTTTTTATAATTTTTTATTCTTCCACCTACTCTAATACCTTCTTATTTTAATATTTTCTCTAATTTCTCCTAAAACTCCGTACATGGAGAAATTGAGCAACTATTTAAAAATAGAGGGAATATAAAATATTCTAAAGTTGCAACTAAACAATCGGAGGTAGTACATAAATTCATGAATTCAAATAGTATTAGAACTTAGAAGCCTTTAATCCATGTATAATTGCCTTTTGCAATATAAATTAGTTGACCCACTTTATTAATAGGCAAATGTTAAACATAGCCCTAAGGGCTATGTATAACCATTAATACATGTCTAGATTCTCTTATATTTTCAATAAAAATAATAGTGTACATGTTTAATATTTAGGCAAATGTTAAACATAGCCCTAAGGGTTATGTATAACCATTAATACACGTCTAGATTCTCTTATATTTTCAATAAAAATAAGGCAAATGTTAAACATAGCCCTAAGGGCTATGTATAACCATTAATACATGTCTAGATTCTCTTATATTTTCAATAAAAATAATAGTGTACATGTTTAATATTTATGGGGAATAATAAAAAAAACAACAAGTCAATAAATAGCACATATGCACACAAATATGTTAATTCCCCATGAAACTAATGCTTAGCGCCTAAATTAGAATCAGATTTTTCATCTTACTTATACCATAAAAATATATGAAAAAAAAAAAAAAAAAAAAAAAATTGAAGTCTCCATCAAATCATCTTACAACATTTCCTCTTCGTCATTTTACATCTTTTCTATCTATACTAGTGGGAAAAATAAAAAGTTAGCAAGAGTCTTATGAATTATTTTTTATTCTAAAAGGTATGTCTTTTTGTCTTTTATGAGATGAATATTTTATTTTAATGAGTAATTGATCATCAATTCATCACCATCAGTATTGTGAAAATATTTTACATTGTGATTATCTTAAAGCCCACAACCTGTTTGATAAATTGTCTTTTTTTTTTTTCTTTTTTTCCTGTTAATGAAGTAATGTATATTGGTTTGATGAATTGTTTATTTATTTATTTTTTTTAAAATGAAGTAAATTACGATCATGCTAGTTGTTTTAATACTTGTGATTCTACCCTAACATTATAACCCACTCTTACGTATTTGGAGTAAAAAAGAAGGATACAAATCCTAATTGACTTGCTGATATTGTCTACTAACTTCTTGAAATATATTTTACTATTTTAATTGTAAAATTTCTTAAATCATGTAGTTAATCTTTTTACTTTTGAAAATTTTAGATTGATATTGCTGTACAAGAAATTGTTCAAGGACGAATTTGTAATATTATGACTGCCATACTTAGACCAATTCTAGTGAAATCAAAGTCAGTAAAAATAATCGTGTGCTCTTTTTTTTTTATTTTTCCCTTTATAAAAAAAAAAAAAATTGCTTTCAAGATGATTTACAGAATTGCAGTACAATGAACGTATTTTATTTCCTAAAATAATGTGTATAACTAATAAGTGGGTAGGAAATAATATTTTAATAAATATAATTTAATGAGAATTGAATGATGATCTAATTATTAATACTAAGTTTGTCATAGATTTTATTGGAATAAGATATATACCATTAATTGGAGGAATTTGCTAGTTTTTATGCATAGCCCTTAGGGCTATGAATAACAAAACCGTTATTAATATTCATAAATTATGACTTGAGACTTAGGCTATTTTTCTTTTAATTTTATATCTATTTTTTAAAAATTGTGGTTCTCCGTATTTATTACTCCGTAGTTTGGCATCATCAATTCATTTGGGCCATTTGGCTAATTCAGACTCTAGAAAAAATTTGGCGATTGGAGCACTTGACATTTGTGTCAGCCGCCTCATTACTCAATACTCAGTAAATAGTAATGTGAACTGAGAAGATTCCAGTTTTTATTTCATTTTTTATTTTTTTATTGAAGGGTGGGTCTGAATATGGCGGCCAAGTGGACGACAAGTCCATAATTGTTCAAAAGTTCACAATATGACAATAATACATCCGATATCCGATAAAATTGGAACGATACATGAAAATATTATCATGACGGTGACTAGCAGCCGTCACAATCAGCTAAATTTAGAAATTACGTTTTTCAAAGTTGATACTCCTTTCGTTTCATTATTGTCAGGAGTTTTTTTAATGATTAATTCATACTCCTTCTGTTTTAAAATACTTCGTACTTTTATTTGTCTCTTTTGTACATATGTGTCAACCCCACTTTACCTAGTCTCCTCTTGATCTTTTAACAAAGAATTTTTTTTCTTCTTTTATTTTTCCACTATACAACAAAAGCAAAGTCACAATTGACAATTTTAAAATAATAAAGTATTCCGTATTTCATTTGTTTTTAAAAGTTGACTTTTTTAATTTTACGATACTATTAACAAATTTACGTTAATTAGCTTTTGTGATTCATAGTTATTATAAATATATAGCCATGTAAGATCTTAGCATATCATCGTAAAGTATATAACGTATACTTATATTTTTGTAACATTAAATTTTTATAATTTTTACTAGTAAGTAGAGAAAAATAATCACTGAACTTGTACATTATCAAACGTAACAAAAGAAAAAAAAGAATGGAAGGGTTATTATTAACAGGATGAATAGAGTGAATTCTCCATATGCCTTTCTCTTTAATCTTTTGCACCATGGACACATTTTATGTCTAATGATGTTAAAAATAAGTGATCAAGGAAGTATATTAAATTGTTTGTTGGTTAACTTTTAAGTGGTCTCCTCCAAAATGAAAAAGTCAAAAAGAAAGTACGAGTCAATTAATATGTGGTTCGGGCAATGTATGAGTATCTACGTTTATATCACATAGTATTGAATAAACATGTCAAAAGAAAAGGTTAGGGATTATTATTTTGAAAGCTTTTACTTCCTATATTGTACAAAGTATTTTATTTTGACTTATGTTTAAAGTATTCTTCTGGGGATATTTTCTAGGAAAAAGGGAAACTAATAATCCCACCTTTGTCATTTCTGCTCAATACAATCCCACCTTTTCGAAATCTGGAAACAATCTCACCTTTAACCCCTATCTTCTCAAATCAAGTCTTTTACCGGTTTGTGAAATTGGTAACCTATTTCAGAAGGTGACTTGCCACGTGTCACCGTCTGTTTGCTTTTTTTTTTTTTATTAATTTAAAAAACAAATAAAGAAATTAAAAAAATTCCCTCTTTCCCCTTCCCTCCCCCAACCCTCGTCCCTTCGTCGAACCAGCCACCGCCGAGCCCAACCATCATTCCCTTACCGGAGCAAATTAAACTCACTTAAGTGTACTATGTGTTAGTCTCCATTAAAGTGGCAAGTAAGCTTTCTCAATCTTCCACATTTAAATGTCTTAATAAGGTTCGTTTTGGGTTAGAGGTGGGATGTGAGATTGTGAGGGTGGGAGTTCAAGTTGCGTGGTGTTTCACTGGATGCTAAGTGAAAGAGGTTAGGGTTTTGCGTAGGTTGGGTGGGATTTGTCGATTTGGTGGCCTGGGGTATGGTTGAGAGTACGTGGTGGAGGTTAGGCGAGTGAGGTGGGTGGTCGGATTTTTGGGTGGGAGTTCTGGGGTTTCGGGGTTGGGTGGGAGGCTGCTGGACCAGGCGGGGTTGGTGGGGGTTCTTCTAGTGAGTTTGGGTTAGGTGGTGGTGTATGTGGTGGTGTTGACGAGGTGTTAGTTATGAAAGGGGTGGTGATAAAGAGGTTATAGAGGAAAGCTTAAGAAATTAAAAAAAATAAAATAATAATAATAAAAAATAAACCGGTTAAACAGGTTATGGGTAAAAAGGCTTGTTTTGAGCAGATATGGGTCAAAGGTGAGATTGTTTCCAAATTTCGAGAAGGTGGGATTGTTTTGAGCAGAAAACCCAAAGGTGAGATTATTAGTTTCCATTTTTTCTATTTTGTATTTGGAGAACAATAATATCTATATGAGTATATCATTCTATGGTATCATCATTTCATCCATAGAGATGTTCAATAATTATTGATTATTGAATAGGAAAATATGGTACTTTGTGGCTTATGATTTTATGAAACATATGAACACATTTACCTTCTTTTTTTTATGATTAGTTAAATTTCCTGAAGTTATTTTATCAAAAGTTAAAATTATTACAATGCAATCATGACCTATAGTTTCACAATATAATTATCAATAAATAGGAAAAATCAAATTTAATAATTACTAAAGGAAATCACTCGCACAATAATCCATGTTAATATTTTAGTGAATTGATAGAGAATATTCGTAGAATATTCTCCTCCTAGGTTTAGGATATATTTTGTATGTATAGGAATATCTTTATATATCTCGTTAGTTACCTAATATGATTAAGACTCTTAATGTAATCTTATAAATATTGATCAATGGAAATCACTCGAGCTGAAGAGTTGTATATTATCTGACATAGTATTAGAGCAGGTGAGATCTTGGGATCATATACAAAAATTTCCACCCTACCGGTAGGTTAGATAATTGAACCTACTAGCTGGATATCACAATATTTTCATGCTTCCCCAAACATGCAAATATAAGTTTTTTTTTGTTTTTTGTTATTTTTTTTTTTTTGTAAATTTTTTTTAAGAATTTGTATGTGGATCATACTATCCACTCAGTGTTGAACCATAATTTCCACAATGTCCCAACGTGGCCTTAGGGACTTCCGTCTTGTCTATTAGTTGTTTTCTTAGATTTAGTGGTGTCTTCTGATTTGGCCACACAACACTAAAATTAATTTCAAGAGACGGACCTTCTTCATTCTAACCGTGTGCAGTAGGCTTTGATCCACCCTTGTTTTCTTTTCTTCAATGGTGATTTCCTGCAGCAGTGTCTTCTCCTCGATGATGGTTGATACCTTCTTTTTCTCCAACTGCAACAACCTGCGTGCGACTCTTCTCCTCAAGCTTAGTAACGCTCTTCTCTCCTCTACATAGATTGTGGTTATTGCTGCTTCTCATCATCACCGATACATTATTGCAACTTTTTATTTATTTATTTATTATTTTTTTTTATCATGGGTTACCATAATATCCTTCTCCATTCGCTGCAGAATTTATATCCAGTTTTTCCTGCTCCGACTGCGGAGGTGTAATAGACAATATCTATAGAATATTCTCCTTGTAGGTTTATGATATATTTTGTATAAGATTATCTATATGATATATTGACATATCTTATTAGTTACCTAATATGATTAGAATTCACAATGTAGCCCTATAAATATCGATCCTCTGATTAAGGAGTTTTATATTATCTAACAGTAAGAAATTTTAACCAATAGATAGCTAAAATGGTTAGAATTCTTATTAAATATAATCCATTTTTGCTTGATATGGTAAGATCAAACTTAGACAACATTATTATTACTCTCACAACTAACATTTACTATCCAGTTTCCACACAGCTACATCGATCTACCTAAAGAGAAAGAGGTGTAAGAAAAATCCTCTCATATTAGGGTTGATAAGCGAGCTTTCTACTTAAATTCTAGGGAGATGCATACATGTAAACATAGAAGGGGTGAGCCTACCCTAGCCACAGCCCGCCCCATGAATAGATACTATTACATATAAATACTATATTGCTGCATTAAATACCATAAAACTATGTGGATGTTTCTACTGTGGTCCACTTTATTTGGACCATCACTATACTTAATTATCATTGGTCGAATTTTTAATTTTTTTAAACCTTGGTCAAACACTATTTTTAGTATTTTCCATTTTTAATTCAATTTTTATTTTCCAAAATATAATTATTGAATTTCTGAAAATTATTTTATGATTTTCGAAATTTATTTATTAAAATCAGTTTTTAATTAAATAAAAAAATAACATTAAATTAAAAAAATCAAAATAAAAAAATTGTTCATCAATGTTCTTCATTATTCGTCATTGTTCTTCAAGTTTGTTTATCCATGGATGAGATTAACCACCATTATGGTAATCTTTGTCTCGTAAATACACTCGTACATCAATGAAAATTGAAAATATGCATCAATTTACATATTATATGTGAAGAGTTCATTTGAAATTTGGATTCATGTATGAATCTGGTATTGTTTTTAATCCTTAAACAATAAATGTTAATTGGATAATCGCAAACAAAGGATGAAAAATTGGTCATTATATGTATGCAAAAATAAATAAATTAATTAACAATTTTTCGAAATCTGGGTTTGTGAGCAAATTGGAGAAGACAACAATTTTTGTTTTAGAATACTTGTCTGATCCGAAAAAAAAAAAAGATATAGTTTTCGATTCTGTTTGTATATTCGGCATTAACCCAAATGCTAATAGGACATTACCTATAAAACACAATATTATTGTTTATTTGGTCTACGACCATACGTTATTTTGGACATTGCTAATAATTAGTTCATACTGTGCATGCATTAATATCCTAATATTTTTCTTAATTGATAGCAAATAGGATCGTGGTCCTCAATCCTCATTCACTAGCCAAGTCACAATTTACATATACCAAGTTTGGTATCAATGATCACTTATATATCAGCTATTGTGGTTTGATTTTTGTATGCATATTCCTCAAAATTAAATTAACTCTCAATCAAACCACCTTTATAGCTATTCTAATGGCAACCTAATTGTCAAATTAGATGATTATCTTCTTATCTATCGTGTGACCCAATGGTTGGATTACTTGGATACTAGTTTGTTATTAATTAAAATAATGAACCGTCTTCGGTTATTATTATAGTTTTACAATAATTAAGGAGATTGAGACCAATTCTAAATATATAAGTAATGTCATATCCTAATATTGGACGAATCCCATATAATAACCAAATGAAACAAAAAACGTGGAGGTGAGCAATTACATGGCAAATTTTTTTTTTTTTTTTTTTTTTTTTTTTTTTTTTTTTTTTTATAATTTTTGGAAAGAATACAATGACAAATTGTTAAATATAGTAAATATATTTTTTTTATTTATAAATTAGGAAAGCCAATATTCAACCCCTTATATTTAGGCTAAATACATGCTACTATTGCTAGTAGTATTCCTTATAATTAGGACATATCATGCTTCTGTTTTGTATATACACGTATTCTAGTTATATTAATGATAATCGAAAATATTCTTTTTCCTATTTGTCAAAATAGCGTTACATGTTAAATGTGATTTTTGTATCTTGTTTTTTACCCAATGGTTAGTACTACGACTCTACGAGTATCTTTTTTTTTATTAGTTTAGTTTCATTTTTAATTTATAGTTTATATTATATGTGTCATAAAAATTAATTGTTAATAACACTATTGTATATCATTGATTTATTTCCTAAATAGTACGTTAGATATTATAATAGAATAGTTGAAAAATATTTGGACGACAATTTATATGGGATAACTTATGTTTCATTTAGTAACAATATTTCCTAAAAATAAGCAATCAACAACCATCAATGTAGGCAATATTCTTCAAATAGATCTTAAATCTAACACATTCCATTGTTAATCTAAATTTTTTCAATTTTGATTAATTGCTTTAAATATATGATTTTTTTACCTTATAGAAAGATGGTTTAAATTTCAAATTATTACACAAACCAAAAAAAATAAAAATTAATGTCCAAACCTATATAATGAGCAAATTGATCAAAGGAAGAAGACGCAAGTTTAGGATACAAAGATATATAATGAGCAAATCGATTAGAGGAAGACGCAATTTTTTTTTAATATTCTTCTCATAAACCTTGTTTGATACGTAGAACACAAGTGTGAGTTTTGTGATCTGTTTATAGTTCAGGTTTTGACTTATGTGTACTTTGGTTATTACCTAAAAAAGAAAGGTTATTGAGTTTAACGAATGACCATATGTATTTTGGATATTGTGAAAATTCCAACTTTATGATTTTTTGACATGGAGCTAAGGGAAACCAACATTTTGATTTTATTTTATGATAAGCATGTCAAAAAAATCTGAAAATCTGATCTTATTTTAGAAAAGAAAGACTTAAAGTGTTTCCTTAAAAAAAAAAAAGATAGAATTAAAATCATAAATCTTAATTAAATTATGGTATTGTCCTAATTTTATCTTTTTTTTAGGGAAAGTACGTAAGTTTTATCCTAAAATTTTGTTAATATTTTATTAACCAAATTGCGTGAAGAAATAACAAAATCTCAGGAAAATCTAAAATTTGAGGGAAAGTAAATCAACTATTATCCTAATATTTATTAATATTTCATTTACTAAATTTTATCCTCTTTTTAAAGATTGTTTATCAAACGTTCCATGTTTATTGCATTATTAAAATTATACATTACCATAATTCTAGGCGTGATAAAATCAATAATTTTACAAAATCATAGGATATATCGACAAAATCAGTAAGATATATATTCTAATATTTAGATTATATTAGAATATAATCTTTTGAAATTTGAAACTTATACAGATTTTAAAATCTTCTATACAATAATAATAAGATAAGAAATTAGGAAACTATCCTTATTATAATTGGTGATTGAAATGTTTTTTAAATAATATTTCTAATGTTAAAAGATATATATCCTAAAAGATATTGATTCCATTATATTTTTTTTTATATATAATCATTAAAATAGATTCATTTTAATTTTTTTACATGTTTAGCTACAAATATTTTGCAAAGGTCGTAAAGTACTTTAGAATAATTGGTTATTTCTAACATAACCTATGGTCATAGTCGTTTAATATTTAAAATGTATATAATAGGTAATGTCCAATCTGTATGTGGGTAAATTCCTTAAACACAAATACGATTTGTAATTCGGTCTCCTTTTTTTTGGATCAAACAACGTTTCGAAGAAAAATCATACGTTTTCTTATTAGATTATCTTGAAGAACGTAGATTACCGAATTAAGAAGATAACAAGATATTAATGAATTATAAATCAGTAATTGGTAATGTCCAAAACAACTTAATGTCACATGTTTTAAATAATTACAATTTTCATAACAGGTAATGTCCTATCCTTTATTTGGGTAAAACATTTTGCACAAACAAGATTTCAATTTCGATTTCCCTTATTTTTGGATCAAACAAGGTTTCGAAAAAATAATGATGCGATTTCTTTTTCGGAAGTTCATGACAAACCCCGATTATCGTAAAACTTAAAAATTGTTATTTCGATTACATAAAATCACTGTTTTTGCAAACGTTGACTGATTTAGTACAATCCAAACCTATTATTTAGGGATTTAAATCGCTGCCCAAATTCGCAACGACTACAACTTTTTGATATCTTAAAATTTCGCATTTGCTTTTTAAATCGGTCCATATTGTTATCCGCTTTCGATGCGCGAGTGAATTTAATGGACATAGATCATGTGTTTGTGTTTAATCTCATCCATGAATGAAAAAACTTGAAGAACATTTATGAACTATGAAGAACATTGATGAACAGTTTTTTAATTTTGTTTTTTTTTTTTTTAATTTAATCGTTTATTTTATTTTATTAAAATCTAATTTTAATAATTAAATTTTGTAAATTTAATTAAAATGATTTTCGTAAATTCAGTAATTAAATTTTGGAAAATAAAAAAAAAGATTAAAAAAGGAAATAACTAAAAATAAGGTTTGACCAAGGTAAAAAAAAAATAAAAAATCGGCCAATGATAATTCAATATAGTGATGGTCCAAATAAAGTGGACCATAGTAGAATTTTCGAAAATTGTGTTCATTAAGTCGGTTTTCACTAGATTGCCCAAATACTCAAATGAAACTAATGATTAATTCTTGTTGACAACATTTTTTTTTTTTTGTTATTATTTTTTAAAAAAACTTATAGGGACAGCTTGCCTAATGAAATAATCCTAGATCCTTCTTTGCATGTAAACCACATTCATATACATAGCGAGACACAAAGGTGTACAATCTGGTCACAATATGCGGTTCTTTAAGTGAATGAATTCTAGGTTTTCTTATTGGTAAGGTTTTGCGTGTTGTATAGAATTAAAACACATGCTCCGCTTGTGCAAGCCCCCGTCAATTCCTTTGAGTTTCGGTATAAATTTCAAACTTAGTTCCCCTCCTAGGGGGTTCAAACAAAGTGTCACGGGTTCCAATCTTGGCATCCCTACCTATTCTTTTACCCTGGCAGTAAGGGGGGATCCATATCCAATCATACTACTTGTTTCTTAAATGTTGGATAAATTCATTTAAATGTACCTAATTTTTTGTTTTTTGTTTGTTTGTTTTTTTCTTTTTTTTTTTTAAGAAAAAGTATTTTTCAGTTGACATTGCAATAATACATGGGAAGTAGAAAGTAGAAACTCATAGGAAGTGAAATACTTGACGAGAAGTTGTTTGGTTAAAATATGTAGAAAGTTAGCTTCGTAGAAAATCAGTTCTACTTCCCACGATGTGGAGGAAGTTGTTACCTTTCTCCGGAACATAAATGGGATTCCCAGTTCAAATTAATATATTTCACATCAATTGGAAATTCTATGGGCAAATAAATACCCAAGAAGTTGCCATCATATATACTTTTTAGAGAATTTACCAACAAATATCAATGGGTTGACTTGGAGTTGATCCTAGCCCATAAGAGCATCCCTATTCCCTACCATGACAATGACTCTCTCTCCCTTTCCGTCTTGCTCATCTACATAAGTTATATAGTATGAGTACCAAATTTTCTTTTATCGCCATGTACCCCACTCATGGTATAGATAATCTTTGCCATCCCTCTAAATAGAATACTAAACCATTATTGGCTAAGACACATACTAAATTTTTGTACATGTAACTCCAAAAAAGCTGTTGTTTATTATAGTGTTCACCAAAATATTAATTGGTTGACCAAAAAAATCCCAACCCATTAGATTTCGTTAGGGGACCAACTCAACCAAATGATAAGTTGATGATTACAGCTCAATATTGATTTATATACTCTATGACGCCCCCTTACACGAGAAACCGTTGGGTTTGAAGTGTGGATGTGGCATGAACCCTCCTCATACCCAACACTTAAGATTACACTTGAAGTGAGGGGTTAATGAGATTTAAACCCGTGATCTTTGAATCACATTGGCTTTGATACCATAATGTTAATAGACCAACTAAACCAAAATCTTAAGCTAATGGTTAAAGTCCAAAAATATGTTTTATACTTTATCACGGTACGCCCTCTTTCATGAAAGGCCTTTGGGCTTGAAATTGGATGCAACATGTGCTCTCTGCAAAATATTTATTCCACTTGAAAGTGGGGGTTGGATGAGATTCAAACCCTTACCATTGTGTCACGCTGGTTCATATACCATGTTAGAGGACCAACTCAACAGAATTTGCAGCCCAAGATCAGTTTATATACTCTGTGAGAATCCTTAGCTAGGGTACAAAATTTATCCATGTTTCTCCCTCATACTTTCTCGCTCATCCACATAAGCTTTATATAACAATCAAATTTAACCCTTTTATCGTAATAAAGTATTTTAATAACTCTCTTGTCCTTTAATAATGTAAACATTCATGTGCGTTGTTTGGAAGGATTATATATAGGGCTAACAATCCTTGATCCGACCCGAAATTACTGAGAGAAACCCAAACCCGATCCAAACCTACTCCGAACAACCCGAATTCGACCGATTTGACCCAAATTTCATATTTCGTAATAATATTAGGGTTTTCACTATTTTTGATAGTTCATAACCCAAAATCCGACCTGAAACCGACCTGCCGACCCGAATTGCCACCCTAATTATATATGCTTCAACATAAGAGTGTGTGGTTCGTGCATGCGCCTGTACGATGCAAATCGTACAAGTGTTTTGTGGAAAGAGTATATTATATAAATGTAAAGAACATACACTTGTAGTGAAAAGAACATACTATTAAAATGTAATGAACATATACCTAAAGTAAAAAGAACATATTTGCACAAAAAAAAATGCTTGAAAAAAAACATATGTTCATGGTCATTAATTGTGAGTGTAATAATGTACTTTTGTTTGTGATATAATGTTCATTCTTGTCTTTAAATTATGGTGGGTATTTATAAATAATGTTCGTTACATAATATTATCACGTTCTTTATTAATGTTACAAATATTATTTAGATACTAAAAAAAAAGGATGTTCTTTACAAAATAATTATATGTTTTTTCCGTGTTTTTGTTTGTACAAAGCATGGTACAACCGCCTTTACCTTAAGATTTTCTCTTTCACGTATTAGTTGTTTTTTAAAATATTAAATACGATTTATGGTATATGTTGTGCATGATCAAATCTAAAACTCTAATTATTGTTATATTTTATGTAAATAATAAAATTAAAAAAAAATTAAAAAAAAAAGTAAGAAATTAGCATGTTGTATAGGTAGTGCGCATGTCAAACATCATAATCATAAGTTAGAATTGAATAATTGAAGAATTGATGAAGGCGAAGAATATGTTGAGATTCGCATTTCACGCATTCCATTGAGACTAGCTATAGGCAATTTTTATCGGCATCATTTTTATTTACTTGTGTAAATTTTTTGTGTGTGTAAACTTTAGGCGACACCTATCTTATGAGAATTTTTGCAAGAATATCAGAGATAAGCTTGGTAAAAAGTTAGGTACGTACTCTGTTGTCAATTTCATACGATTTTTGTGGATCACGAGAAAGTGGTGATGCTAACTCCTCCACCAAAGCTTTTTTATGCCCACCATTTCTTACGGTTCTTCATTCTTGGGACTTGCCTAATTGCTTAGTTGCTTACTAATCTCTTGCATTAGTTGACAAGCCGGATTTATTAATTATTCACATTAATAGTTAATTTAGGCCATCTATCAACATGGCAATTAAATTCAGACAAATGAAGTATTGCTCGTAATAAATCGATACATACAAGCTACAACCCGTATGACTACATATAAGGATAAAAAGAAAATGAACTCATCTATTATGATATTTACCATGCCAAAAAAAAAAAAAAAAAAAAAAAAAGTGTAACTTTCAAAGACCCTTGTACACAAATAGAAGAACCAACAGCAAGCAAAAGGACATCGTCCACACTGCCACACACAAACAAATACAGAACTGCTAGTTTTTTTTTTTTCTTAACTTCTAGCGTAGTCTTTTGTCTCGCGAGTCGCGACTTAGCAGCCTAGATTAGTTTAGTGTAGAGTAAATCTTCAATTGTCCATTGTAGCGACAATGATGCCTATAGATGATTTTTTTTTTTTTTTATTATTTTTTTTTTATCTTAGGGTCTGTTCTCATTAACTGAACTTAATATTTTATAAGAAAAGGAAATTAGGAGCTGAACTGAACTGAACTGAACGTATGAGAACAGACCCTTAATGTCTAAGGGCCTGTTCACATTTACTTAATTTCAGTTCAGTTCAACTCCAATCAGTTCAGTTCAGTTCAGTTCAGCTCCTGATTTCCCTCTCTCATAAAATATTCAGTTCAGCTCCATTCAGTTCAGTTCAGTTCAATAAATGTGAACCGGCCCTAAGTTTAATTAACAAGTGTACATCCTCAATATATATACTACCTCCGGATCATATTATATGCAATTTTGGGGTATTATTTGTGAGATATAAAAAATTCCAAAGTTGCATATAATATGATCCGTGGGTAGTATATTTTTTTGACAAAAGATACTATTAAAGAAAAACAGGATTACAACCTAAAAGAACTAAGCAACACACCTAAACAAACCCGCATATGGGGCTTGCTACCTACCTTTAGAGGAAGAACGAAGATTACACAATATTGAAATAGTCGACCAGCATACCAATAGCTGCGAAGCTTAAACAACCAAGAAGATCGAACCACATCCAAACTGTGGGCCAATAGAAGCCAAATTAACCGTGATAGTCGAGATGGACCAACATCGCATGACATAAGCATCGAAGAAAACCGAAATTGGCACTGACACCTAAGCAAACTCAAGATGGAAGTTGTTGAGAGACAGAAGAACCGAAATATGAATGTACCCTGTTGCTGACGAACGAACCTTTGACACAATTCCACTTCTAGGGGTTGAAAACCATAGCTGCATCCTAGGAGTTTGGGGATAAAATCAATAGAGTCATATGCTTTAATGACTCTACCCTGAGAAGCCATGCACCCAAATGCAGGTTCTCTTCTTACACCTCTACCAAGAGATAATGCAAGAAATTGGAGGACTTTGCTTAACCCAAACATTAAAGATTGGTAGCCTCCTATAAGATATCGATTAACAGCGATGACTAACTTTGCCATCACCAAAACTAACAAAGGGATGAATGCAATTGCATAAAGGCCTATATCATCCCGTAACCAAGCAACAAGAGCAACAAAACAAAACTCTTCCCTCAAGACCACTCTCCTCCTGCAAACTCCTTATGCAGGGAAAACCATCCACCTGCGCAACTAACTCCAACCCCTGAAAAACTGTGTTAACTACCAAGGGAACATATTCACATCCTGACAAGGCACCTAGACGGACCACCAACCCAACTAACAAGGGTTTGCTTAAACTAACAACCCTTAAAGCCGACCAACAAGGCTCCAAAGACAATGGGAACACTTCGCTAACTTCCAAAACGAAAACTAAACCATGTAACTCTAATTCATAACTAAGCAGAGGTAGAGAATTATTTAAAAACAACAACCAAAACAACAAAGCAAGCAATTAAACTAGAACAACATAACTAAACTAAGGCAAATTAAAAACAAAAAGAAGAAAACAAGCACCCAAACCTACGAGAGGTAACAGGAAGGCAGAGAACCCGAATAAACTTCACCGGCAGAACCGAACCTTACCACTAAGAACAATTGTCAAGGGCAACGCAATAAGAACCCCACACGGATCCTAATTAACCTTGGAAACGCAAGGAAACCCTAGCCTTAACTTCACCTTTATCTCTTGTATGGTTTATATTGCTATGTTATACTACTCCTTTAAACACGACCTTGATGGCAAATTTTTATTACTCCGTAAGATTATTCATATCATATCATTTATCTATAACTAATACTAAAGTAGCAACCGTTGACATCATTCATTTATCCATATTGTATACGTGTTAGCTTCTCCTTTAATTTTTTCTCACCAAAACTTTTTTTTTCTCTTTTATATTTTTTTATGGAAAAAACTAAATATTGACTACAAAATAATTTAATACTAAATACTATACAAATAACTCTTCACAATTTATTTTTGAACGGTTTCACAATTTTTTTTAATAAACCTTTTGACAACCATTTATCAATTGAAATATTAATTTATGATTTTTTTTAATGGTATATTGTTTTATATAGCTCTTTTTTCACTATATCCGTGCATCTCACGGGAGCTAATCTAGTATCATAATAAATAAAGCTAGTCTGGAAGTCAGGCCATTGAACAGTGACATTTTGCATTCCAGTTTTTCGCCAAGTGTCACGCCACATAGGCGAAAAATAGATTTTATTGTGATTAGATTACATTGCACATTATATTAAATTGGATAGATTTTATTTCGGATAAAAAAAATTCACATAAAATACTGGAAAATTTACGAGAAATGATCTTTTAAAATGACTTGTTTGTGAGAAAGGATCTTAAATAAATAAAAAAAAGTGATAGATTGGGATCTTAATTAAAAAAAAAAAGTGTGAGATGTGACTTTATTTTTAAAGAATATTGTAAGATGAGACCTTTTAATGGATTTTGGCGTGGCAACGGTGGTTTTCAGGGGCCAGTGTGGGATTTCAACGAGGTAGGTGAAGGTGGTATTCGGGGGGTTTGTGTAGGATTTTGGCGAGATGGAGGTAGTTTTTTAGGGTCAGGGTGAGATTTAATTTTGTCAGCCTGGTGGAGATGGTATTCAGGGGGTTTGGTGTGGGATTTGAGTGAGGTGGAGGTGGTTTTCAGGGGTCGGTGTGGGATTTAGGCGAAGTGGAGGTGGTTTTAAAGGGTCAATGACCAGATTTTGTCAAAAGGTCCTATCTCACAATTTTTTTTTGAAATAAGGTCCTAATCTGCCACTTTTTTTTTTATTATTTTTATTTTATTTATATATATATATATATATGTATATATATATATATATATATATATATATATATATATATATATATATATATATATATATATATATATATATATATATATATATATATATATATATATATATATATATATATATATTAAAGGTCCTTTCTCACAAATTTTCCTATAATAATTTATAATTCTTTTGAAAAAAAAACTATATTTTTATTGACAATAGAATTTTTATTTATAGTAACACAACACTTTTTATCCAATTACATTCTATTGCTAATATCCAATTAACAATAGCATTTTATTCCTATACAAAAAACTATCTTTTGAAAGAATAATTCTATTGTTAATATCCAATTAACAATAGAATTTTATTCCTATATATACAAATAACAACATAATTATAATTATAAATATGGCCATGTATCATTAATTATTTTTAGACTACCATTAATTTACCATCAACGCTTTTGAGTCAGTTATTTTTCATATTCGGTTGTAATTTTTTTTGTATATGTTTGTGATTTTGTTAATGAAATTAAAGAAGTAAAACACTACATACTAAAAAAATATATATAAAGGGGAGTTTTTTCCCGAGTTTTTAGAGAGTCACATAAGATTTAATTTTTTTCAGCGCACCACGTAGGATAATAAAATTTAGTGGTAGCCAATTAAATACGAGATTGTTAATTTCTTTTAGAATAAAATAATTTAAATGACACGTAAGAAAAATTGACGAATGAGATTTTCCAGTTTAAATTAATTAAATATAAAATATTATCTTTTGATATCAAGAATTTTATCTAAATATATAACAAATTTTAGCACATCTAGTGGTATAATACAAGGGAATTTTGAAGTGAATTCAGATCAATATTAGCAAGGTCTTAGGACTTTATAGGTTTTACAAAGCCTATGTAGCCCATTTACCAGCCTTATATTACAAATGGTCCAAATAGACCAATAATAAATTTGGTTGATTTTTAATTACTTTTAACTTTGTATTTGTTTTATTATTTTAGTGTCATATTGAAATTTAGCATATATTTCAACATAAAACTTTGATAAACAACATCTTAATTATATATATATATATATATATATATATATATACTAATAATAATATTTATATATTACTATAATTATTGTTATAATAATAATATAAAACATGCCTACAAATAAGTACACTCTTTAAAATGGATATTTTTTGCCCAAACTCTGGAGCACGTACTAGTGTATAATTTAAACCAACGTCAAAGTGTGTGAATATTATGTATCTCACCACGAAAGATATAAAAAGCTTTCACATTATAACTCAATTAAGTGATGGCATTTTCTATTTATTGTCACTTGTTAACCAGTAGGGGTGAGCATTGGACGGGTACCCATACCGTTAATACTAAAAATTTGGGTACCCGATAACCAAAATCACTAAAAGTGATACCAATAAACCAAACCAATAAGTTTGGGTACCTGGACTTCGGGTACCCAAATTTTTGAATCGGTTATCATATCGGGTACCCAATAAGATATCAAATAATGATAATTAAACTTAATAATGTAGTTATTATGATATCATTTAACACTAATTAACAAAACTAGCATATGATCTTGACCAAATCTATCTATACTTAGTATTTAAAAACTATAACCAAGAAACTAAGAAAGACACATGTCCCCATCCATTCTATTACACTTCTCTAACCATAGTTCCACTTGTCATCTTACACTATTAATTTTTTATTACACCATTTTTTTTTTAATTCTTTCATTAAACTTATACTTCACCTTTCATACACACTTCATCTCTTCCCTTTAATTCAACATTTTCCTATTCTCTCTTTAATTTTAGCCCTTCCACATTTTATTTAAGCCTCACTACTAGAAATAGGCTAAATTGCGACGGAATACTTACGACGGACATGTTTTTCCGTCGTTAAGGTGGATATTTTCGACGGAAAATATTTCGTCACAATTTAGCGACGGAAAATTTCAATTACGAGGCATTTTCCCTCGTAAATTTTACGACGGAAATAAATTCCGTCGTAATTAATTATAAACTTACGACGGAATATTCCGTCGCAAATTACTTTACGACGGAATATTCCGTCGCAAATTACTTTACGACGGAATATTCCGTCGTAAGTTTATAATTACGAAGAAATTTATTTCCGTCGTAAAAGTCATTGTCATTTTTGAAAATTAAAATTGTATCCTTGACCTAAAAAAAGGGGGAAAGAAACGCAGAGAGAGAAAGAGAAGCAGCGGCAGGAGAGAGATAAAGAGAAGGAGAGAGAGAAGGAGAGAGAAGAAAGAACGAGGCGGCGCTTAACCGTTACGCCGGCGACGCACACCAGCCGCCCTGGTGGTTTTCGGCGACGCCCTGGTGAACGAAAGAGAAGGAGAGAGAAAGAGAGAGGGAAGAGAAGTCGCCGCACGTTTCTGCCGCCGTCGGTGACCCAAACCTCAGCTCTCCGTCACGCGACTGCCGCCATCGGTGACCCAAACAGAGCCGACATTGTAAGAGAGAAAGAGGTCGAGAAGGAGAAAGAAAAATCGGACGAGAAGGAGAAAGAGGGCGGCTGAAGGGGCGGCTTGTGTCCGTCGTCGAGCCTCCGGCTGAAGGAGATACAAGGAGAGTATGGATGAGATGATGAGTCGTCTCACCAACAACGACTCATGTTCCACCATTCATCCTCAGCATCGAGACTCAAGGGACGACCCGGGTAGTGGTGGAGCAGGCCAGGGTTTCCAGGCGATTGCATAGCTTAGCTTTAGTCTAGCATATATATATTTACATAAATATAATTTCGTACTAGGACATAATTATTATATATATATGTACATAAATATAATTTCGTAGGTCGGTAATTAATTTTTTTAAAACAACAATTTCAGGACTCAATATTTAGTTTTTTTTTTTTTTTTTTTGTCGATTTATCATTAAAAAAATTCAGGTTTGAAAATGCAGAAAATTACAGAAATTTGTTTTGGGCTATTCTCTAATTTACGACGGAATTTTCCGTCGCAACATATAATTTACGACGGAATTTTCTGTCGTAATTTATAATTTGCGACGGAAAATTCTGTCGGAAATATATAGTTTGCGACGGAATTTTCTGTCGCAAACTCTAATTTACGACGGAAAATTCCGTCGCAAAGTATAAATTTCCGACAGAATTTTCCGTCGCAAATTATATGTTGCGACGGACAGTTTCGTCGTAAATTAGAGTTTGCGACGCTTTTTCCGTCGTAAATTATATTTTGCGAGGCTTTTTTCTGTCGTAAAATATAAATTACGACAGAAAATTCCGTCGTAAATTATAAATTACGACAGAAAATTCCATCGTAACTTAAAGGTTGCGACGGAAATGTTTCCGTCGGAAGCTTGCGACGGATCTTCAATATAGGCCAATTTCAAGGCCGACGATATTATTTCCGTCGTAAAGTAGGTTTACGACGGAAATTCCGTCGGAATATGGCCATTTTCCTACAAAGGGTTTTTCGACGACCATTTACGACGGAATTCCGTCGTAACTCTACTTTACGACGGAATTGACATATGTTACGACGAACTTTTTCCGTCGCAATTTTGATGTTTTCTTGTAGTGCCTCTTTTTCGATTTAAGTTCCAAAATTTTAATTTCTTTAGTCATGTTTCCCATTACATATTATATTACCCTATAATGACTTACTGATTTTTCCTCACTTATCTCTCAATATAATTTTTCTGATTACATATTATACTCTATAATGACTTACTGATATTTCCTTACTTATCTCTCAATACAATTTTATATGAATAACCCGTGCATTGCACGGGCCAGAAGGCTAGTTATTAATAATATAACTAATCATTGATATTATAAAGTGATTATGAAGTAAAGTAAGAGTTTATATTTTAAAAAAAAAAAAAATTAGATTTAGGTAGAAAAAAAAACACAAAAAAAAAATGCTTATCGGATTAGATCAGATAGCCGTTAATTTTGAAATGATACCCAAATGCCCAATAACCATACTCGATAACAAATTATCGGAACGGATACCCGAATCGTTATCGGGTACCCTAATTTTCGGGACGGTTACGAATCGAGTTTTTGAATTTCCGAGTAGTTTTGCTCAGCCCTACTTAACCTGATCACTTTGGACTATGTTGGTTAGTAGGTTTATTTCTCTCCTTTGTGTCGATCTCCTCCAGTTGTTTGTATAAACTGATATCAGACACCATCTGTGTTAGAGCCTGTGTTGATTACATATTGATTTTAAGATGAAACCACAGTTAGGGCTCTATTAATAGGCTTCACCCCCTCCCTATGTTACAACACAAATTGGAAATGAAGTAGAGAATTTGAGAGGAATCCATGTTTCTCATTCTTAAAATGTGAGAACATATCAGTAACTCTCTTACTTCGTGTTTTCAACTATTTACCAAAAAAACTATACCACCTTATCATCTGCTCTTAGTATGTGTGTCCAAACTTAAGAGGACAATTATTCAAAATACGGAAAAAATTTCACTATAAGGAAGAGTCTAATAGTAGTCGTCCATGCACCATACCGGCTTAATCGTACCACCTCCCACAAGTCGTTCATCCTGGCTTTATCCAAGTCTCCAAGTAGGAGCATGCGTTACAAATTATATGTTCATGTTAGGTGAAGTTTTAGTGTCAAAACTTAAAAGAGACAAAGAAGAAGGCAAAAAAAGGAGAGAAGGACCACCACCTAGATGGGGCACCACACGGCCACACCTCTAAGGCACTAATCAATGCCTTGTGTTGTGCATCACACATCATTCAGTTTATATGAGACGTTAAAAAAGTATGAGACTTAAAGTCTTTTTTAATTAATACCAACATACAATGACCTTATTTAACTTGTATTTATTTATCAGTTGCATGCATTGAAAAGATGCTAAACTGCAAAAGTTAGCATTTGGCTTTGGCTTTTGCTTTTTTCACTTGGTTTTATGCTCAAGTTTTTACCTTTTTCACTTAGGTTTGCTAGAATCTTCAACAGTAAAATTTACTCTTTTATTTTTATTTTTATTATTATTATTATTATTATTATTATTATTATTATTTATTTTTTTTTTTTTTAATTTTTTAATTTTTTTTTTTACTGACTATCTTTGTAGAGCTTTGCTTTTGTTTTCATTTCTGTAACAAAGGTAAAAACTTCTTGACATGAGACCATGGCTCCATGAGTAATCATGTCAACAAGATTGCTGGTTGTTAGGAGAATAGTATAAATATCAATAAATAGCCAACAATAGAACCCCAAAAGAAGATGGGGAAATATTTTTTAAGAAAAGAAGTTGGGGAATTAAATTTAAGTGATTCTAACTAATAATAATAATTTAAAGCAAATATCATGGCATTTCTTGCATTATGATAAACGATTAATGGTTTCATTTTTATAAATCATAAACAATATTTTTTTTAAGGAATAAGAAGCTAAAAAAAGAAATATTGAGAATAAATTAACATTAATTATACCGATTTACGTGTGATTTTGTCATAAATTCTCAACTTAATTCTATTTGAATAAGTATATTTAATGCTTACATATAACCCTACACATATCATCTTTTTTTAATGTACAAGTTTGTAGGAAATGCTAATAGTATGTGCATTAGGAGGATAATTAATGCTCTGTAGTATATTGATATTGATATTTCAACCAACAAAAACAATGCATCCCCGTTTTAAAAACAAATAATGTGAAATGAATAAAATTAGTTAAGTTGTCAAATAATAGGAAAAGAAAAATATGGAGTACTTCTTGTAGGGAATAACCATGCAAATCAATGTGGAGAGCTATAAATTAATTTACGTACATGTGATGACAATTCGAAGACATCTCCTAATCTTCATTAAAATTTTAATTATGAAAGACACTCTTCAACTAGATAGTTTGAAAAAAGCATAATCACCTCTAAAGTATAGAGTTCTACCCCTTTAAGTGATTATTAATAGAAAAAGCGTTTTTTGTTGTGGTTATGACCCTAGAAATTGAAGCAAATTATGCAGATTAAGGTCCTTGGAATTGCTTTAATAGCAAGCTTGATCAAGGTCTTGCCAATCAATAATAGTGTTACCATTTGTTTAAGAAGAATGTTGAATAGCTCCATACCTTAATTGCATGAAATATGTTCGAAGCCATATTCCCACAAGACCTCAATGTCCATTGTGGTATAATAGGTCTCTTTCAATTGATTCCTTGCACAAGTTTAATTGCTTGCTTGCTTGGTAGCTTGCACAAATAATAAAGGAATGACTTTTATAGCACATTTGGGAATAATATACCAACATAGGATGTATGTTGTTGTAAATGTCCCAACTAATTTGACGATACAATCTCGTACGGGGTTATCTTGGCGATATAATCTCAAGAGTCAAATGTCCAACATGGATTAAATTTAAACATATTTAAAAAATCCTAAAGTCCTTTTAGATAAATATTCATTTCAGCTCTATTCAGTTAGGGCCTGTTCATTAGAATAGAAAAAACAATGACTTAGGGCCTGTTCACTTCAACTTAATATTAGTTCAGCTCCTAATTTCCTTCTCTCATAAAATATTCATTTCAACTCTATTCAATTCAGCTCCAATTAGTTCAGTTCAGTTCAGTTCAGTAAATGTGAACAGAATCTTACATCGCGCTTTTATATTTAGTTTGAAAAAGGATATGAGATTTGATTATAAAATAATAAAGTGATGCGGAAACACCTTATGAACTTATAAAGTTGTAAATCAAAAATATTTTCTCTGTACTTCACTTTCCTTCATTAAAATAACAAAAATGAAGTACACGTATCTTTTATTTTCTATATCTTTATTTCGTTATTACCTTTTTGGAAAAACGGTGATGCCAATTTTAGTAATAAAAATTATAATTGACGACATTTAAGCCTATTTTTAGGGTGCAATCACAAAATTGGACTCATACATTTCACTTGCCCATTACTTTCTTAGAAACTATCTTCAACTTCCCTCACATAAAAGCAAAGAATTTAAAATTGGTGGGGGGGGGGGGGGGGGTGAAGAAAGGGTTTGGAATATGCATTGGAGAAGCAGGATAGACCATTAGCTCCATGGGTGCCCTTTACCCTTGTAATTATATGAGTCATCTTCTCATACATGACTCCACACATAAAGGAATAACAATTTGACTTTTACATCATTCATATACTCCATTTTGACTAGCTCTGATGAATTATAGTTAACGAAAAAAAGTCATGTGTAATTTTATGAGATTCACCTCGGCTTATACTTTATTAATGGTAAATGTTTATTTTTAGGGAAGTTCTCAATGGTAACCTTCTACTTTTGCTTATTTCCAATGGTAACCCATTTTTTTTTTTTCGATTATCTTTAATAGCACCATACTAATAAAACTTCTCAACCATGACTTTATTAATGTTTTTCTGTTAACTTTCTGTTAAATTTAACTTACTACTCAATCATGGTTTAACTATTTCAATTAAAATAAAAATTTTAAACCCATTCTCAAGCAGCCCGACCTCCATTGACAACCAGCACCCCCAATCCCTCCGGTCACCTTCGATCAACCACTGCCGCCAGCAATTCAAATCAAATTCATGAGAATCGAAGGTTAATTCCTCTATTATCACTAGTCCCCGCCGTCGACTCATTCTCCAGAAAGCAAAAGTTCTGCAAATTGATGACCTGATGGTGCCATGGCTATTCTTAGTGGCTTTTCCACCCCCAAAACTAAATTTTTACTTGACCTTCCCAGTTCCCAAAATTTCGGTCAAATAATCACTAAATTTATAAGTTCCACTAATCAAAAGGTAACCCCAAAATCTCATTTCTGGGTAATGAAGATACATTTGCTAAAAAAATTGACGAACCCACAAATTTGATAGCACCTTTCTTTGATTTAAATCATGAAATAATTGATGTTCTTTTTTTAATTATGAAAAAATTGATGTTCTTGTTTAAATTTCCGGCGAGAGGGGTTGATTGAAGGCGAACGGAGGAAAGGGGGTGTTGAATGACGATGGCCAGCGAGGATTTTGGTCAGTGGGTGGCGCCTGGGTGATTGTCAATGGAGGTTAGGGCTGTTTAGGAATGGATATTTTATTTTATTTTTATTGAAACAGTTAACCATGGTTGAGTAGTAAGTTAAATTTAACAGAAATTTACCGGAAAAACATCAATAAGGTTACGGTTGAGAAGTTTTAAAAGTATGGTACTACCAAAGATAATCGGAAAAAAAATAGGCTACCATTGAAATTAAGCATAAGTAGAAGGCTACCATTGAGAATTTCCCTTATTTTTATATATTAGTATTAACAATATTAGTAATTAAAATAACATGTTGACAAGCAACGAATGTGAAGTATTACAAGTAAATAAAAACAAGAAAGTATATTGTAGAGGTTATTTGAAATGACGTAAAGACATCTTACGACCCACAACTGCTAGGTATTCCAAGAGATGAGAAATTTCCTTTACTTTGACTGCAATAGATTACTAAGACAATGTTTACTTTGATGAAATGACATTTCATTTAACTTAAACTAGTACACCAAATACAAATGTCCAATATCTAATAAAACAATTCAACGCTCTACCTCTTCTTCAAGGTAACCTTCATATATTGACTATTTGACGAAGTACTTCAATGTTGTTCCATTTGTTCCACCAAGCTTGTCTCATTCAAGAAGTTCACTTTTGTTTTTTTTGGTGATTAGAGAGCCACAAGGGCAGATGATAAAAATCAATCCTAAGATCTTCTAAAACCGAAAAAGAAGCTATAATCACTTAGGCTATCACTCACTCTCAACAAGTTCACAAATTTTAAGAGTTGGTTCATTTGATTTGATTTTTTATCCTTTGCATTTACATAGGTTGCTAAAGTTATAAATTCAACGAAACATCCATTTTACCAACATGGAATAACCTTCTTTTTTATGGTGCTATAGAGGAGGAAAACCCTACAAATTTGATGAAAATTTAACAACTAAAAGTAGTGTCATAACAGCCACTTTATTTCCTTCTTTGTAGCAATGAATAATACGAAAATCCCAAACGTCTCTCGAACCACTTGACACGTGAAAATGATCGACACTATTGTAGCTTTCTATATCTTGTTATACAACATTCTTCAATATTTGATATACACCTCATTGTCCATTTGCAACTCTGGCTTTGATCGCCTGTAGCCCAGGTTGGCCAGGTATATGACTTCGTATTTCGTATGAAAATATCCTACATTATTAAACCAAAACTGTGTTAGTGTTTAAAACCTTAGATCAATGAAATATAACAAAGTGAATTGATAAACTAACAAATTTGAGTGACGAAAAAAATTAAACAAACAAATCACAGATACGCCAATGTTTCATGAACGAGATTGTACAAACAACGTACACAAAACGTCGAGATCCAAACTGATTAACCAAGAGAAATAAGCAACAAAAGACCAGTTTACAGATTTACTGGGAGTAATGCTATTTAATGAATGACAGTTTGGTAATTCTAGTTGAGCATGCCACATCCGTTACCCTCCTCTATGGTTCGATGTTTAGCTTACGGCATGGAACAAAAGAAATACAATTAGATAGCACAAACAGGGATACAAATTGTACAATTGAACAAACAATGTACACAGCACGCAACAATCCAAACTGATTAACCAAAAAAAAAAAAAGAAGAGTAAAGCAATAAAACTATAAGACCTTTCAAAATTAATTACAGATTTCTGCTAAGAGCAACAAATCAACCTAAAACTTCAATGCTTAAGAGATGATATGCCAATAGTTACTAAAAAATTGGAAACCACACTACTAGGGTAGTAGGAATGATAATATGAGGCTCATGTACGGACAAGAAACCTGATTTGGCATGGCGGTATTAAGAAGAGGTACCTCTCACTGACCGTACGGAAGAGAATGTTGATGGTGTAAAACCCTAATAAACATATGGTAATATTCTCCAGGGCACAATTTTACAGTACTCAGCCCAAATATCTTTGTATTTCTCTGCACATCGAGCTTCGTCTCTTCTCTCTCTCCAGATCAGCAAAATAAGAAGATATGTAGGATAAAAGTAAGGAATCGGGGAGCTGCAAACACGAGACAACAAGTCAATAAAGCTATCAGGCCCATACACAATTGCAAGCATTATGAGATTGAGAGCATGAACGTCACCTAATTCCACAGGGTAAACTGAAGGATAGTGCCAACAACAAATCTCCTAGATAATTACAGTGTCTAGCGATTCCCCTGAAACAGAAAAGGTAAGTTATCAAGATCAATGCATCATTACAAGAAGTGTATATTATTTTGCTATAGTCATGCAAAATGTCTATGCATTGGCAACAGGAACTCTTCCATGCATCCATTTCTAAAGTTTCCGCAATTTTATACAACAATTGATATATGTTAGTATTAAATTCTTGTAAACTTCTATTATTGACAACATACAAGTATTATAGCAATATACAGCAAAACAAAATATAAAAACCTACCAAATTAAGCCTTTTTTTTATCAATACAAAGCACACAATGTCACAAATCTATGCTGATGCGCATTAGCTAAACAGGGAAAGTGTTCTAGCTTGTTCTCAGCTACTGATTTTAATCCCTATCTTGCGAGCAAAGCAAGGATGTGGAGAGCTCTGAGCAAGAAATAATACAAGAGGAGACTTCGCACAACCAAATTTTACTTGTACATTCAGCAATCAAGTGTTCTCTAGCAATTTGCAATAACAAGTTCAAATATTCAACATTAATCTACCATCGATTTCTCAAACAGTTGCACCATAAAATAATAACAATTAAAGATTTTCTAAACACAATTTTATTCATCATTTCTTATTTTGTTATAAAGCGAAACTTCAGAAAATAAAAAAATCAATTCATGGAAACTTACCAATAGCCAGAAGCAAGCAATTTGCCCCCAATGACCTTAGGAGGTTTGCCCCATATCGGTGCTTTAGGATTCTTCTTAAACACGTGCTTCTGCCTGTTAGCTCCCCTAAAGATGCGGTACCTGTCCAAATTAGAACGTGTAATTAAGAGTTACAGAAATCTCCAGTCAGGGGTAGCTCAAAGAAAAGGAGACAAGAAATAGAAAGAGGAAGAGCACAAACAAGAAGACCAACACACAGGGCACCAAAAAATATTGAATGGTAATTACCCCATCAAAAAGACGATGCAATTTGCCACTACTGCGGCAGTGGTTAAATCCACCTTATTCCTCAAAAGCCACCACCCCTGTAAAAATAAAAATAAAAAAGAAAAAACGTTGGATCACCTAGTCTTCAAGAGAGGTAAAAATCTATATCTATAGTATACATTAAAAAAATTCCTAATAAAGCTTACCACGCCACATGGCACTCTCTCTCATCTCATCCATGTGTTAACATTTTATGTCGATTAAAAATATAAATGCAGTTGATACAAGGTTTGTACTAGCAACCTCAAATTTGATAACCAAAGACTTATCCACTAATATATGTTGTACTAGATGATTTTATTCCACAACAAAACCTAATTAATGACAAACGAGGATGTAAAATGAACATGTAATTACCTAAGGCATTGCACGGACCAAAACTAGTTACACTTTTATAACTCCCTCGACACCATTGACAAAAAAATTATATCCATATCCTGTATCCTTTAGCTGTCAAATTTTGTTTGTTTGTCTAGGTTAGTAGTGTCTCAACATAAAAAGTTAGGTTCAGATTAGTTTGAACAAGCTTCTGAAAATCCTTAACGATAACAATGACTAGTACAAGAGAAGTAGAAGCAAAAGCTATGAGATGAGACTTTGAGACAAAAACTGAAGAAAATATCGAATAGACAAAGATTGATTAGATAGCGAATTTAATTGGAGAGTGAACATGGACAATGGAGGGAGGATTTTAAAACCGTTGACAACATCACTAGATATAGACATGTGGAGAACACACAGACACTGCGCGAGCGCGCACGCATGCACACTAGACATGTGGAGAACACACACGCATGCACACGCGCACAAACACACACACGCACGCACACAACACGTGTAGAACACACACACACACACACACACACATGCACACGCATACGCAAGCAGGCAAGCACATGCACGCCACGCACACAATGTAAATTAGCTAGTGAGATGAAGTCAGATTTATCTAAATGTAAATTTAACATGGGCCATGATGCTCGACACGAATGATCATATTAAGGTGGGAGTACAGAGATAAGTATACTGACATAGATGTGTGGGAACACCTTACAGAAAAAAATTAGACATGAAGTTATTTGGAGGAAAGTTGGAGCTGCAAACATTGAGGATAAAGACATGGATGTATGGGAAGATTGGGAACACCTTAAAGGATAGAATTAGAAATAAAGATAGTAGGAGGAAAGTTAGAATTGCAGACATTGAGGATAAAATAAGAGAGAACCGATTGCGTTGGTTTGGGCATGTTAGACGGGGATCAAAAGATGCACTAGTAAGGAAAGTAGAGGGTTAGGATAGGGGGTCTTTGAAGAGATAGGGGAAGACTAAAAGATAACTTAAATGATATTAGGTTAAGAAGAAAAAGAAAAAGTTTTTAAATACTTGCTCCGCTTTCCATTTCCGACCGTTTTTAAATACTTGTTCCATTTCTTTGTTTGAAAATGTTTTACAATATTTAATTCATTTCTCTCGACTAGTAGGACCCAATAGAATTATATTTTGTTACCTTTAGATTCTCTCCTCCAATTTACCTTCCACTAACCCCACTACCTCTATATTTTGTTACTTTCTCCAATTTCACCTAAAACTCCGCACATGGAGAAATGGAGCAAGTATTTGAAAATGGAGGGAGTAACATTCAGTGGAAGGAGAGAAACATAGTTGGCGAGTGTGGGAGATAAAACATTGGCTTAAGACTATGAAATTAAGCATTGTTTAAATGAGAAAGATGCTTATAATGAGAAGGAATCAACGATCACGATGTAATACAAGCCATTTACTTTTGTGCACACTTTAATAGCTGAATGTGCATATTTTTTAAACTGGATGTGCAACTTTTTCATCACGTGCATTATATTTAAATATAACGTGCATATTTCTACATAAGTTTCCCAAAAAACTAATTGTAAGTTTAAATTGAACATATGCACATTAAACTAAAAAATTAGTGTACTTCTGTTTTTGGATTTCCTCTCTTGGTAAACTCATTCCAAAATCAGGAAACAAAACATAGAAACAAATGAAGGTGAAGAATAGCGGCACAAATTGCTCACATAGCAAAAGCAATGAATGGTTCCGGTGAGGATTTTCAAATAATCAAAATATACCTGGATACTAAATGTGAAAGGAATCCACAAAAGATCCCCAAACACCAGCATAAAGCCCAATCTCTCTGCAATAATGTCCCAACTACAAAATTGAGAAGATACATAATTTAGAAACAATTGTACTCCAAATATTTCCAAGTCACACCTTGAGTGTGATAAAATGAGCAGCAACAATCCCAGTTTTCAAGATTCATTTTCACTTCAATGCATCCCACAATGATAGTGTGCAGGTACTATATGTCACATACATGAAGAAGACACATTTTTTTTTTTATCATAGATAATTTGGCTGTACCAAGCATTGTAGTCTAAGAGCTCTTAAGACACCGCTTGATTTTGAGTTGTATTACACATTAAACACTGACGTAAGCTTCTATTAGTTAAAAGATCACTCTTTTCCATTCGGATTGATGAAATTAAATATAACTACGAGCGTTTTAGAAATTAATTTAGTATTAAAATAAGTTTGGCTAGAGACACAACACTCTCAAACCCCAAAGAAGGAAGAAGGGAGGAATAAAGATTCTCGTTACCTCCCAAAATAATAAATATAATATTTATAAATAAATAAATAACTCCCTAATCTTTTTTTCTAGGTGGACTAAGTCTACTAAGATGTGAAGACAATCAAAACAAAGCCATTCCTCACCGCATAAGCAAGAAAGTATAAAAAAAAGTTCATCATAAGGCATCCAATATCTAAGGCCTAAACTTTCATTGGAACTTAAGAGCATAAAGAGAAGGTGATGCACTTACGTAGAAGTCATGTATTCCTCATAGAAGAAGTAGTCCAGGATGTAAAACTGAAACAACATATGAGACAATAAATTTTCATCCCTTAAATATAGAAAGTGACGGTCTCAGCAAGAGGATCAGAAAGAGGCATTACAGTGCAATATAGCTGGTATAAAACCATAGACCGATTTAAGTTGCTATCTTGTAAACTTTTAGCCAAAATTGAAAGATTAATAAGTAACCATCCCAGCATCCCAGCTCTCACAAAGAAAAATCTGCAAACAGAATGATAAGGCATGAAATATGTTTACTACACAATGTTGCTCAATGCATAATAACTAGTCAGTATACAATATCAGGCGTCAACTGTAGCAAACAAAACAATCTCTACATGTTCAGATTGAGCATGGCAAGTCTCTAGTCAACTTCTATTTGACAAGCCATGTACAGGAAAAAAAAAAGGGAAGGGGGAGGGGGGTTAACGTGTACACAAAAGAAATCAAATTAGCAAGAAAAAGATCAAAGTGAACCATGTACCAGGCACTTCTGCAAGTTATTCGTATGCAGTATATAAGTCACAAATTCACAAGAACTGAAGAAGCATTAAAGATTATGAAGTAGAGGGCAGAATCCAAGAGAAGATTCAAGTGTATAAGCTTTGTCATCAAAAACTATAATTTAAACCAATGTCAAAAAGTTCATACAGAAGTGAATACAAATGTTGATGCATTAGTAGCATATCCTATAACTTAATCTACGATGAGTATTTCAAAAGAGTGAAAGTTGTAAGACATACTTGAGATCAATGCCCATAAATTGAGGATTCAGCTGTATTCCAAACCACCTATAAGAAATGAAATCATTAAACAGCAAGAATAAGGGGACCAAATCCTATGACCATATAGAATATAGAATGAAATTATTAAGCACTTCAAAATTGAAATTTGCAACGAGCGTGGATTGCTAAACAGAAGATTGATCAAACGGAAGGCTGAATTAGGATAGATTAGCTTAAAGCTTGCGTACAACGTTTAATGGCTTTAGGCCATAACTCTCAAAGGTTCTTCATACAATTTCTGGATGATTTCTCTACTTGTGACTGCTACTATTTATACTACTACAATTGTTCATAAGTGGACAAAAGCTTTAATTGTTATTTTACTACTACTTGTCTCTAGCTAAGTTACCATAGTAAAAATAGGCCAACAGCCCTGCTTTGCCACTAAGGAGCCGTTGCTTTGTGTTGAGAGTGGGAGGGTGAGTGGGAGGGTGAATGGGAGGGTGCCCTGTCCTTGGTGCTGCTTTTGTCTTCTTCGGTACACGACAGTGATTGGAGGTGGCTGGTGCATTGCAATACCGCCCCCCAAAAGCGCCACCTTGTCCTCATGGTGGAAGTCCGGGAACTTGGTCTTGATTGCTTCGGCATCTTCCCATGTGGACTCGAATTCCGGCACTCCATGCCATTTGATTAGTACCTCTAGTCCTTCGCTCCGTCCCAACTTAGGCCTACTATCCAACACTTGCTCGGGTTCCACCACTAACTCCAACTCTGGGGTGATTTGAATGGGAATTGTAGGTGAACTAGGAACACTACCCACAACTTGTTTGAGCTGTGATACATTAAACACAGGGTGGCGGCAGCAAGATTCCAGAAGTAACAGCTTGTAGGCCACCTTGCCCACACGTTGAATGATCTCGAACGGCCCATAGAGCTATAGAAGCGTGCAGCGAGCTTCTCAAAGGGTCGTCTAGCTAAAGAGCACTGCCTATAAGGTTGTAGCTTCAGAAAAACGTGATCCCCCACCTAAAATTCCACCTCTCTTCTCTTCGAATCAGTATTCCCCTTCATCACTTGCTGTGCACGCACAAGTTTCATCTTCAATTCTTCTAGCATCATGTCCCTTTCTTGCAAGACCTCCTCCACTTTGTCAGACCCATTCCTACCTTCATCAATTTCGGTGGGTCCCTTCCATATAGCACATTGAATGGAGTCATGTGGGTTGATGAGAAGAGGTGTTGTACGAATATTCCGCCCAAGGTAACCATTGAGCCCAAGTCTTGGGTTGCTATCCGGCAAAATAACGAAGGTAGGTCTTTAGTCTCTTGTTCACGACCTTCGATTGTCCATCCGTTTACGGATGGTACGAAGTACTCCTCTTGAGGTCTGTCCCCTGAAGCCGAAACAACTCCTTCCAAAAAATGCTCACAAAAATTTTATCTCCAATCCCATGAAATTGCACCACCTCTCTAACAAAAATCTCAGCCACGATATAAGCAGTAAAGGGGTGTTTAAGCCCTATGAAATGGGCATACTTTGAAAGTCGATCCACCACCACTAACACCGTATCCACCCCTTTGGAACGCAGAAGTCCCTTAATGAAATCCATCGTTATATCCTCCCAAACCTTCTCTAGAATGGGTAGTGTTGCAATAGACCCGTCGGAGATTATTGAGAGAGCTTGTTACGTTGGCAGACCGCACACCGCACACCCTCTGATGTAATCGGCCACATCTCGCCGCATTCCGGCCAGCTCCACTCTCTAGCCAACCTCAAGTATGTTTTTGTTTCCCCTTTGTGGCCTCATTCCGTTGAATCGTGGTAAGCCTCCCTCTATCGCAGCCCTCAATTTCTTAATCTCCCCATCCTCCTGAATTTCCTTCTCTAACACTTCCCAATCCACCGCTTGTAAAGTGATCAAGGCCCCACATTCCGGATTCTCTTCACCGCCACCCCTCCTAGACAAGGCGTCGGCCACGCGATACGAGATGCCAGGCTTGTATTGAAGATCACAATCAAACCGATCAACTTACGCACCCACTTTTGATATTCCATCCCCACCTCTCGTTGTTGGGCGATATATTTCAGACTTTGTTGATCGCTCCGTACAATGAATCGCCGCCCCAATAAGTAGTGTTTCCACTTTTGCACCGCTAAGCACACCGCCATCAGTTCTTTCTCATAAATCGACTTACTCCAGCCACCGAGCCCTAACAACTTGCTGAAAAACGCCACCGGACGGCCCTCTTGCATTAGCACTGCCCCTAACCCGAATCCGGAGGCATCAAATTCCACCACAAACACCTTCTGAAAATCAGGCATCACGCACTGGAGCAACAGTCATGGCGGTTTTCAATTTGTTGAAGGAAGCCTCTACGAACTCTAACCAACCAAAATTATCCTTCTTAAGATGGTCAGTATGTTGGATAAATTTTCTATAATATCCTGTTACGCCCAAAAAGCCTCTCAAGTCCCTTAAAGACTTTGGTGTGGGCCAACTCTTGATGGACTCAATTTTATCTTGATCAACCGCCACTCTTTCTTTGGAGATAATATGCCCCAAATAAGCTCCTTCACATTTTTTTTATCAGCAAATGGAGAGTGGGCCTTGAGCGTGGCTAATACCTCCTTCAAGTGACTAACATGTTCCTCCTTGCCCGTGCTATACACGAGGAGAATGTCGTCAAAAAAGACGAGTACAAATTTGTGTAAAAAGGGACGGAACACCTCATTCATCAAAGATTGTAAGATAACCGGTGCATTGGTTAACCCGAAAGGCATGACTAGAAACTTATAGTGACCTTAGTGTGTACGAAAAACCGTTTTATGAGTGTCCTCCGGCCTCACCAGCTTTCAAGTCGAGCTTTGAAAATATTTGTGCGCCATTTAGCTCATCCAACAATTCATCAATTATCGGTATCGGGTATTAATCGGGCACGGTTTCCTTGTTAAGGGCCCGATAATCTACACAAAAATGTCAAGAGCCATCCTTCTATTTTACCAAAAGAATCGGGCTTGAAAAAGGGCTACTAGATGGTCGTATAATCCCGGCGGTGAGCATTTCTTCGATTAACTTTTCGATTTAATCTTTTGGAATTGCGGATAACGATACGGCCTTACGCTTACGGGGCTGCTCCCTTCCTTAAGCACTTTGGCGTGCTCATGTCCCCTCATTGGAGAAAGCCCTTTCGGTTCATTAAACACTTCCTCAAAAGTAGCCCCTACCTCCTGTAAAAATTCAGGTATAACATTACTCTCCTTCTCCTGCCTTCCTTCCACACTATTCATCTCCAACAAAAAAACCCCCTTTTCCCTTCTCGAGGGTCCGTATCATCGCCTTGAGTGTGATACCGGTGCGTGCCAAGCTAGGATCACCTTTAATGGTGACTTGTTTCCCCCTCCATTAGAAACTCATCTTTTAAAGCTTCGAATTAGTCAAAACGGCCCCTAATTTCTCCAACAATTGCACCCCTAAAATCACATCCGAATTCCCTAATTGTAGTGGCAAAAAATCCTCATTCAACTCCACCTCCTCATTCAATTTCAAGCGGACACCGATGCATTGTCCTTGCCCCTTGATAGCTTCACCATTGCCAAGTGAAACCCCAAAGGTTCTGCCAATCCAAGGTGATCTATGGTGTGAAGAGATAAGAAATTGTGGGTGGCGTCGGGGTCGATCATCACCACCACGGGCTGCCCTTGAATGGTGCCAGTGAGTTTCATAGTCTTGGGATTGGTAATTCCCCCTAGGGAATTCATGGAGATGGTGGCGGGTGTTCCTTCCTCCTCCTCGGCTCACGGAGTCTCAAGAGCTTGCAGCTCCCCATTCTCCTCACACTCCTTGTCCTCCACAAGTAACACACTAAGCCCTTTTGCCGAGCAAACATGTGTAGGTCCGGTCCACCGACCGTCACACCTAAAGCAAAGCCCCTTCTCTTGTATTTCACTCTCCGTCAACCTTCTGACTTCTCCATTGAATCGGGATGAACTTGGGTCGCTCCGATTTTGATAGGTGGTGAATGATTGATTAATAGACACACTGGAAGTTTGTGAGTGGTTTGGGTGGGAATAGGTTGGGTTAGTGTTGGTTTGGGGGTTGGATCTGTACGGGTTAGTGGCCTGGGGGGTTGTGTTTTGGTTGGGCTGGACTTGTTGGAAATACGTGTTTGGGTGGGTATGGGCTGCCAACTCCCAAAAGGGTTGTAGCTGGACTACGGTTAAAATACGAATACGGCCCTGGCATACGCTCCACTTGTCTTCTTCAACCCGTTAACCCGGTTACGTTCTTCAACCTGTATGGCCAAATTTATCGCATCCCATAGGGTTAATGGATTTAACATTCGGATCTCCGCCCTTACATCATCCTTGAGCCCGTTAACGAATTGCCCCTTCATTATAATCTCCAGAACATCGGTCAAAGGCGACGCCTTCTCTATGAATGTTTTCCGGTAGTCCACCACGGTGGTGGTTTGCTCCACAGCGAGCCACTGCTCGTGGAGGGTTCCTGCATTTACTGGCTGGTACTGTGTGAGAACCCGAAGCTTCATGTCGTCCCAATTGAGGACCGGCCATCGACAATGTTCCCACTGGTACAACCGCAGCGCGTTGCCGTCCATGGCCACGGCCGCCGGCTGCAATTTTTCGACCTCTGTGAGCCGATAAAATTGGAAGTACTGCTCGGCCCTTAACACCCATCCATCTAGATACGAGTAGTTGAAGACCAACATATCTAGTTTGCGGAACCGCCAATTACCACGATTGTCATGGTTGCCGTTGTAAGGGTCGTGGAATGGATCATTGTGGTTGCAAAAACCTCCTCCCATTCCGGGCTCCCAGTTCTCAAAACGGATTTTGTTGAAGCCACCACCATTCGTCGGTGGTTCATTGAGCGGTTGCTCCACCTCATCGTCCACCTTTATGGGTTGCACCGGTTGTTTGCCTAGGGCTTTGATGGCCCCTCGAATCTCTTCCATGAACTTATCTTGCTTGCTCACCATTAGAGTGTTTTATTGATTTTAGGCGTTGCGAAAACAATCGATTCTTCCCTCAAGCACCTGCCGGACGTCACTATCTGTTAGTTGGTCCTTCAGCAAGGTCTACTGTAGAGAGTTCTCTCCGTCACCCAACTTCTCACAAATTTCCTCTACCCGCTCCTCGAGTGCGAGTGCGGCTACTTACTCTGGCGCACCGTCAATGGCGTCGGAGGCATGTTGGCTCTGACACCAAGTGCAACGAGCGTGGGTTGCTAAACAAAAGATTAATCATACGGAAGGATGAATTAGGATAGATTAGCTTAAAGCTTCGTACAACGTTTAATGGCTTTAGGCCATAACTCTCAAAAGTTCTTCATACAATTTCTGGATGATTTCTCTACTTGCGACTTCTACTATTTATACTACTACAATTGTTCATAAGTGGACAAAAGCTTTAATTGCTATTTTACTACTACTTGTCTCTAGCTAAGTTACCATAGTAAAAATAGGCCAACAGCCCTACTGTGCCACTAAGGAGCCGTTGCTTGTGTTGAGAGTGGGAGGGTGCCATGTCCTTGCCGCTGCTTTTGTCTTCTTCGGTACACGACAGTGATTGGAGGTGGCTGGTGCATTGCAAATTGAAAATCCATAGTCCATTCTGAATGTCAGTCTTGATCATAAGCATGCAAGGCACAACAAAGGGTACTCGAATTCAAGACGCAAATGTGTGAGACAAAGATGCATGCATTGACTTGTTGGCCACAAATCTCTGTCCATTTCAAATAAAGAAAAGGCTCACTATTCACTGGCTTTCAGTTACAGTGAGCTAAATTAAAATGTCTCATTAATATGTGCACCATTCTCGTTTGTTGTAAGATTAACATACAATTATCACTATGAGACAGGTCTACTTAAATGTTTTCTTATTGTTGCAAGTCTAAAGTTGGATATGCCAACCCCTTTACCCACATCATCCAAGGCCAGAACTGTTAAAAGGTACTGGGCAACATTCTTAACACGTATATGACTTCACAACACATCTTTGGAAACACACACACACACACACACAAAAGATGGCTTTGACAACAAAAAATTCCTAAGTTTTTTAAGTTTTACTTTTTTTAAAAAAAAAAAACATAGTCATGTGAGATCTTGTAAGATTCATAACAATTTACATCCTATAGTATCTACTAATAGATACTTTGAAATTTGATGGTTAAAGTTGTGCATTTGCGAATGTGAAAGTCATTAAGGTATAACTAAATAAATGGAGGAAGTAATGACTTTCTAATGCTCAACGTAGTAGGTAATAATTTATGTAGCAATGGTAGAACGACTGTGTACATCAATTAATGTTATATGAATTAATATAGGGGAAAAACCTTGGTTTAGGTTGAAAAGGCCATTAATATTTTTGGTAACAAGGCACCCTTTTTTTTTCATTTTTTTTTTTAATTCTTCTCCATAGTAAGTATAATATTGTATTCCCTCTGTCTCATAATAAAGTAATTGTTTGTGTTTTTCACAGTATTTAAGAAATAAGAGGAGAAAATGGATGGAGTACATCAATAAAAGTGAAAAGTACAATCATAGACAAAAGTTAGAAGAGAATGGAAAAAAGTACAAAGCATGTGCAAAATTCAAAGGTAAATTAGGAAATGAATAAAGTTAAAAAAAGTGACGATATAATAGTCTTTACATACTATTTAAAAATACAAACAGGAACAACATTTTGGATTTCCAAAATAGGAAAACAAGAACTATATTATGGGACAGAGGGAGTATAAGTTTATGCTAACGACAAAAAGCTCAAGTTGAAAGCATATGGTTTTGCTATGAACTATCAAGTAAACAAGTATGCAACATATTATTGTGGTTTTTAGAATAAGTTAAGCAAAGGGAAATAGGCAATCAAACAGATTATATTAGTTCATGGTAATGTTAATCAAGGAACTAAGCAAGATACAATATTATTCTTGTAAGAGGTGAACTCTCTCACAATATATACTACTCATTATACACAATATTTCCCTACAATTCTAACAAACTCTTATGACAATTGTCCATAAAGCTCAAATATCTTGATTGGAGGAGTGGGGGGTGGGGGATGATTCATGCATTACTCCCCGCCAAGCTAGATATAATTTCTCTCCAAATGAAATTATGAGTAGCTCTTGGGTCTATATGTAAGGATGCAATCGTAAATTCGTAATGTGAACGGTCATTGTCACTTGTTTAGCAAAGGTAGTATATAGTGATGCCACCTATTCCTTCAAGCCGGAAACCTATTCTTCAAGCGTTTCAACCCACTAGGTATGGCAGGTAAGCAACATAATTCGGGGGTTTATAATTGGATGTGTTCTATTCACTTGATTTTTACTTACTTATCTGAACCTATCCAAACTTAATTGATTCTGAATTTAACTTAACTTATCTGAACCTATTAAAACTTATTTTAGTTGTAATTTGAACTTGAGTAACCCTTATTAGAGCTTATTTTGCCAAATTTAAACTTATTTCCTGAACTTAACTTGTCTAAAACTTATCTAAACTTGCAAAGAATTATGCAAACTCATAGATTGAATAAGTTAATCACATAAAATAAGGTAGATACAATCTTTGTCTACTTTCAGGAGGTGGAATCTCTCCAAAGCAACTTCTCTCTAGAGACTCTACAATATTTCTCTACAATTATTCTCAATGTTTCCCTTCAATTCTAACAAACTCTTATGAAAGCGGTTGACAAAGCACAAATGATTAATCCTTTAGGTTTTATCACCCTTGATAATTCTTCCTTGCATATGTGATTGGAGTGCAGTTTTTTTCTCAAAGATCTTCAAGGTGCATTGCCACAACAAAAGTAAAAATCATGGCAAATTAGCGGTTAATTTGCATGTAAAAAGTTTATTTATTTGGTAATTCATAGGCAACTCGTAAACAAAACAAACCATTGTTTGCTCAAGATTATAAATTTATATTCTACCATATCTTATACTACCTCCGTTAATTGTTATGTGCAACTTTGGGGTATTATTTGTGAGATATAAAATATTCCAAAGTTGCACATAACATTTAACGGAGGTAGTAACTATTTTTCAAGACCATAATCTACCATGGTATGCACTATGCAGTACATCAAATTTTAAAAATTTACTTATTTTTGTTCATTCAGGCTAATGGGAAAACATTACCAGTCATGAATCCAATTTCCAGATACATGAGGCTTCAGTGATGAACCTTTGTCACGTGAAATACTACCGGCAACACAAAGTAACAAGGTTACCTGACATTAAAAATTACAGAATATTAGTTCAGAATGTTTTCAAGCTATAACGTGTACAAGTTAAATGTCAACCACAAAATACAAATCAATAACCATTGAAGAATCAGATAGACATTGCAACTTTGGAAAATCAAGATGTGTGATATCAAATGTAGAACAAACCCAATAATCAACAATTTAAATAATATTTAAAATCATTAGTATCTTTGTTTAATTTTTAACAAAGGAAATAAATAATCCCACCTTTGCCCGAACGGAAAATAACAAACCCACCTTTTATTATTTACAAGGCAAACCCACCTTTGTATGCCATCTTCTTTTAATGAACCTTGACTTGTTGGTGACTGAATTTAGCAGGTTGTATGCCACGTGTCAAATCTTAATTGGTACATTTCATTTTCTAAAAAAAAATACAAAAAAAAAAAAAAAAACTCTAGCCACCAACCTAACACCGTGAAACCCTAACCTTTACCCCATCCACCACCAAAACCGGCCGGCCGCCCTCCTTAGCCTCCGAAAATAGTGGGCCGTTGCGGGTTTTGGCGTGTTAAAAGGAGATTTCGGGTGGTTAGGGAGGTAAGGTGGGGTCTTTCAAGGTGGTTAGGGAGGTTGTGTGGTGTTTTTCGGTGCTCGTATGGAGGTTTCAGGGGTTTCCGGCGGTAAGAGAAGGGTTTTCGACGACTGTGTTGGTTTTAAGGGCGGCAGCTGTGGTGGTTTATGGTGGTTTCGGGGGTAGGATATTAGTCAAGGGTGAATTCGGGGGTGGCATTTGGTATAAGGGGGTTCCGACCGGCCATTTTCGGGAGGTTAGGGTGGTGGCCGGCCGATTTTTGCCGGGGCTAGGTAAGGGTTAGGGTTTCACGCGGTGGTTGGGGGGTGGCCGGTGGGTGGTGGGGTTTTTTTTTTTTTTTTACATATTTTTGTTTTTGTCTTTTAACTTTTTTATTTGGACCAATTATTGAGCGACATGTGGCTTTAAAAATTTTATTTAAAAAAAAAATAACTTGTTTAACAGGTTGTGGCCCTTGTGGGTAAAAAAGTTCATTAAAAGAAGATGGCATACAAAGGTGGGTTTGCCTTGTAAATATCAAAAGGTGGGTTTGTTATTTTCAGTTCGGGCAAAGGTATGATTATTTATTTCCATTTTTCCTTTAGAAAATACATAGTAACATATATAACAGATTAATAATGTGCGGGTATATATATATATATATATATATATATATATATATATATATATATATATATATATATAGGGGAAGGCTCTCGTGAGAATTTTTCTTATATGAGAATTTTTCTTATGTGAGAACACTCTTTATGTTCTAAATTTTTACTCGTATGTTCTAAATTTTAAATATGATGTTCTAAACTTTTCCTTATGTGTTCTAAATTAAATCAAATGTTCTAATTTAGTATTCACATGTTCTACACCATAAATTAGTTAAGTTTGATGTCATAAATTTTAAATAACTTGTTCCAAAATTTTAATTTATATGTTCTAAATTTTAAAACGTGTGTTCTAAGATTTTTAATTATATGTTTCAGATTTTAAAGCGTATGTTCAATTTTTTTACACGTATGTTCTAAATTCTTTACTCACACTTTCTATATTCTATATCAGTTTGTTCTAAATTTTTATTCACATGTTCATAATCTTAAATCAGATGTTCTAAATTTACTCATATGTTTAAAATTTCATAAAGCAAATTTTATAAATTTTTATTCACTAGTTCTAATTCTTAAATCAGATGTTCTAAACATATTACTCACACAAATGTTCTAAATTCTTACTCATATGTTCAGAATTTTAGTTTGAGTCACATGTTCTAAATTTTAACTCGCATGTTCTAAATTTTTACTCACATGTTCTAAATTTTTACTCATATGTTCTAAATTTTAAATCAGTTCTCATATAAGTATGAATTCTCACATATGAACCTATTCTCACCGGATCCCTCCCCTATATATATATATATACACACACACACACACACACACACACACATTATTAAGGGTTTTTTTTTATTCCACAATTAATTCATTTACTAAAATCAATAAAAAAAAATTATTAAAGCATAAATGAACATAAGATAACTCTTTACAAAGATACATTCACAATTTTAACAATCTTCATTCTAAAAAATCATTCTAAAAAACAATGAAATCTGTCCCAAAAAAATTTGAAATAGTGACAAGCATTTATATATATATAAACAAAAGTTATATGTTAGAAAATAATACTCCTTGTCGTTCTTTTTAGTGATCTTGTTTGGAATCTAACATTATTTAACAATTTTAGAAAATTTTCTAAATCATTCCCAAAATATATAAAAGAAGAAACAAAGTTATGTAGGTTCTTATTTGATTATTCTCAAAGAGTGCTTCAAAATTATCAAACTTTTACAAACTCGTTTATTAAGTAATAAACAAGCTTGAAAAATTATCTTAAGCTTGTCAAATAAATGAACAAAGCTCGAACAACTTTGTTGTTCGACTCGATAATATTCGTGAACAACTCATTTAAGTTCATTTATAAATTTGCTCACGGCCGATTATAGCTCGGTCAAAGCTTGCTCAAGCTCGAAAAATATTAAATCTACTTTAGCATATTTATATATCTTTTACTGAAGACATATAAGAAAGAATTATAAATTATTTCACCCTATATAGGCGAGAAAACCCTTACTTTATTTATTTCTATAGATTGAATAGAAACTTTTTATATAAAATTAAATGGATGCATTAAAAGTCAAAAGAAATCATTTTTAATTATAAATTAGGCTTGTTTAATAATTAAGCTAGTATTAAGTTTGTTTAAGCACGAGCTTAAATTAGAAATAAAAAACGAGCACATTCATGAACATAGTTCAAACAAGCTAAATCCTTAACAAGCCAAGCTCAAACAGGATTTTTAAAAGCTAAATCCTTTGTAACCCTAACGATTTGCATTTTAAAATGTGTGCACAATCATAACAAGATTATTGAAATGAAAATGTAGAGGGAATACCAATTAGCACATAACAGATGAAAAAAAAATATATATCTAATTTAATAGCAAAATTTCTATGTTCGATTTAATATCATCATTTTCTCATGCATTGAGCCTTAAATTGAATATTTTATTTAATATTATACCGAATGACATTAACGAGAATAAACTGAATATTTGGCGTCCAAAATTGGATTTGCATCTACCAATTCCTAATTTTTCAAAACTTGAAAGTTCAGGCATTTTTTTTTTTAAGTTCAATATATAACAACAAAGCTTTTTTAAAGCCTAAAAAATTTTAAAATTGAAACAATTATTACAAACTTAAAAAATGAAAGACCAAAAAAGTTACTCAAAAAATTAAAAAAAAAATGTATTTTTTGACAATAGGAATTGGTACCCAAAATTTAAGGGGACGATTTAATCCATTCTGATTCTGGCCTAATTTGGCAAGTTATCGATTATGTACACCATCATGTACTATTCATTTGGTCAAACTTAGATAAATATTACCTCAACATGTGATTTGTATTAAAAAAAATAAATAAATAAAAAAAAATAATAATAAAAATCATGTAAGGTTCTCTTAGATTCATTTCAATGTGCACTTTCATAATTTTAACTTTTTAAAAGTTCAATTATCATGCAATCAAAGATATTAAGTAAAAAATGTATACTAGATTTTATGAAAATGCAAGTAAACCAAAAAAACAAATATTCATTTCAAAATATAAATTCGAATTTTTTTATATTTATTAATGATACAATGAAATGACAAAATTCAATTCAAATGTAATACAAAATCTTAATAAAACTAAGGATAAATTGTAAATAATTTCCTCTCAAATCACCTAAAATTGATTTTACTACCCTTTTTTTTGTTTATTTTAAATAACCACCCCTTTAAGTTAAAAAAAATTAGAAATCACCACCTCTAAACTAAAAGTTCAATTTTTAAAAATTACTACAATGATTTCGTGGCACAACTTGGTCTATTAATTTTGGGGGGATACTTTGGCCCTTTGAGTTCAATTTAAGCTCATAATAGGAAAAAAAAATATTGAAAATGCCTCATTTTGCATATAAAAAATTACCTCGATTTGCGTGAAACTCTTAAAAAGAAGCAAACCTGATACTTTATTTTGGGTGTTTTGACCTCAAACTAGATCCATAGGACCAAAGCGGCCCTCAAAACCTTAATAGACCAAATTTGGGCACGAAAAATGATAAGTTTTAGTTAAGAGGTGGTGATTTCTAATTTTTTTTTTTTTTTTTTAAACTTTAAGGGATGGTTATTTAAAATAAACAAAAAAATGGGTGGTAAATCAACTTTAGGTGATTTGAGGAGTGGTTATATACAATTTTTCCTAAAACTAAAGTTACATTACATAATTTCTCCTATTTATTGAATGAACTACAAATAGGAGTTTCACCACCAATACGATTTGTTCTTTCGCTTCATCACAAAGGTGTATTACTAAAAGTTAATTTTCGTTGTGATTCTTTATACTTGAGTAATTAACACTACATTTCCTACACTCAAATTTCAGTCTTTTGGATTTTATATCGGAGTAAATAACCATACATAGTAATTAAGCTTAATGTGACTTGTGGGTATATTACAAACACTTGTAAGACATGTTATCATTATTAAAATAAAAAAAAAATGAAATTCTATAAAGTTCGGCAATAGAAGTACTAAGTATAAGAAATCTTAAGTTGAGAGTGTTGATAATGATGTTCAAGCCAACTAGTGGAGATGATAAATTATTTAAATCTATAAGATATTCCATTGATTTCAAAACAATAATGTAAGATTTTAGTCGGTTGACAATTTTATTTTATTTTATTTTTTTTTTTGAAATCACATACGAAGTATATGATTTGTATTGTCCAAATTTATTTCTAAGTAGATTAGTGCTCGTGCTTCGCACGATAGTAACAATTTTTTTCCATAATTAATTTGTGATTTAATATTAAAAAAAAAAAAATGAGGCAATTCATATGAAATATACAAATGCAATGTGTATAAGAAAATTGAAATAATAAGGCCAAATTATTAAAATTAATATTTAAAAATATTATACATTATATTGCATTAATGATGCATTTTTTTTCCAGAAATAACTATACAATGTACTTTTAAAAAATACGCTAAGTAAAATATGGAGTAACAAAAACCAAAAAAAAAATAATGATGACATCATATATTGTTTTGGCGGAAAATTTTTTAATGATATTTTGACATGTGTCAAAAATGATGCAAGCATGTTTTGTTTTAGTATTAGTTAATAGATTGGATTAGTGTGTTGTGGATTAATTCAGCTATCAAGATTAGCAATTGTAAATTTATAAAATTGTAGCAAAAGGTTAGATGCTTTATTTTATCAAGCATTAATGGCACAAATTTTTCAATAGATTTAGGTTATAAATCTCTCTTGTGACTTTGACTCTCATACAACATTATCACTATTTTCTACATACCTTCTACATTTAATGTTATCAATTTTAAGCAAAAGTTGTCAATTTGTTGCGGGTATTAAGTTCAATTTTATCCCAAATTAAAAACGGTAAATATAAAACCTTATTTAAAGAGGGGAAATTGGTTGTTTCTGTCGCAACCAAGAGGTTGTCCATGAATACTCCCAAAAAATTTCAAATCTTGTTATCAACCTATCTTATCCACAAACAATTCTGCTAATACAAGTCATTTGAATTATTTTAATTATAAGTCATTGATTATTTCAGGCGTCCGAATATGACGTTATTGTTAGTATCATGGGATATAACATTATATAACTTATGGCAAATGATCGAATTGTGGCAGTGTGTGAAAAGCGATTTAATCGTTATCATGAATTAGGCCAATACGCATTTGGAGAGAAGATTAGGTTATGGTTAATTTTCCAGAACAATTTATGTCAAGCGGCAAGTGATACTGTTTATAGGGTTAATAAATGTAATTTGTTAATGAAATTTATAATATTGTTCAATTTATTTTTTTAACAAATTTTTTGATTCATTCTTTTTAATCCACTAAGTTAAACTAATAAATTGTTGACATCACTTTAATTTAGGCTATTTTACCGAAATTATCAATTGCCACATATAAATATATATAATAAAAAAAAAAGTAATATAATGTGTGCCTCATATACGATAAGGCTAGGCTCAACTTGGTGCACCTCGCGCCTTTTGAAACTAAGATACAACCACTTAATTTAGTCCTCGCGTCTTTTAAAACTAAGATATAACCACTTAATTTAGTCTTATTAAAAAATTGTGGAAGTCTAGGTGAGAACGCAAGTATTCTGACAAGTGTATCTAGAGAGACGTGGAAAATGAGAGCTTATTTTTTATGAGAATAATGTGTTATAACGTGATGAGCTACATTCAAGTTAATGCTATACACCACGCCTATATATAGGTAAGCCCCTTAGTTATGGAATTTTCTAACCTCCTTATATATGTGGTTGGGATTATGCCATTTAGCTAGCTATCTAAAATTTTCTACATATTTAATTAGATAAGATACCATGCTTTTCTAGAATTCTCTATTCTAGAAGGTTATTTACTAAGGGCACCCCATAAGGGCCTGCAATTTCTCCTACATGCCTCATGCGTTCTTAACTTGTCTCCTTAGTAAGAAGCCCATATCACCTTATTTGGCCTAACATAGCCCATTATAACGCTTCCAGCAATCCTTAAAGAAACACTTAAACTATCTGATTTTCATTATTTAGTAGGTAAGAAGTTGAGTTAGGACTCTTAGGACCACCTAGACACTACATTATATCAAAGATTGCATAATAGCCAAATGTCTTCTAGCATAAGACAGCTCTTAAGTCCATGTATCATGAAATAAAATGCAACAAACAAATGCAAAGACTAGAGCCACAGAGAAAGAAATTTTAGTTGATGAAAGAGCATACATATTATATAGCAAGATAGAAGGGGGAACAAACGATTACACAGTCGATATGTTTGAGAATCAGCACAAGGAAAGGTGTATAAGTACACGTACACATATACAGAGGCCCTCAATACAATTTTATTTAATTTGTCAAGAGAAAGGCAGCACTTACAACAAAGCAGAATATAAAGGTCGCAGATAAAAGCTCAAGTCCCCTATCCACAATGACCTGCGTATGAATAAATTGGTCCAGTTACTGCAAGCTAAAACAGAACCACGAAACCAAAGAAGCAACAATAAATGCAGACAAAATCAAATACCTACGGAGTACAAGTGTGTTCATTTTTAATTTTCTGTGTTACTTTTCCTTGTTACATGGGTAATCATCTACACTTAAATAATCATGACTAAACAAATACGAAGTATAATTCTGTCCAATACAATGACTATAATTCCTCGTCTCATGATGGAGCCAGCTATGACAAGAGCAGCAGGTTATACTTCCAAACACCAACCAGAGCTCATAAATTTTTAGTTCAGCAATGCATGAAGCTCTCCGGCAGAAAATTACTCTTACAAGTACAATAACAATTTTACAAAAACACAAATTATCCATATTATTCGCTTTAATCATTTCACCTCAAGTACCTATGTGATGTCATAACCTTGACCCTTCACATCGGCATGAACACTTCAACACTTCGTTTGATGCCAAATAACGAAAATTAATAAATTAATTAACACAACCAAATGAAACACTTGAACATGTATGCACCAATGTCAGACATGAGTACCAAAATCCGAGTAACATACTAGAAAATGCATAATGCCACAACAATAGAGATTACATACTGTAGGTGATACGAATCCAACAGCAACCCCACCTCCAAGAAGCAACACCAACAAAGTCAATGACAACAAACCTAAAACCCAACCAAAAAAATCAATTTAATCAACGCAGAAAACCCCAATTTAATTACATCAAAAAAACAAAAATATAGAAAAATGTGATTAAAATTATGAAATAAACAGAGGGAAAAACCATTGCAACGATAATGGAGACGAGTGCCGTCGCTTAAAGTAGCGCCAAGAACAATCTTGCCGGGTAGAATAGACCCGAATATAGCTAAGTACCCAAAATACGACAACAATAAACCCACCTATAATTTCCATGAAATTATCGAAAAAAGATCAAAATTAATTTATGCAGCCGCAAAATCGAGTGAATTGAAGGTTCAAATCAATAATTAAGAATGAACTTACAGAGGTGAAAGAAGGAATGAGAGAGTGAAGAAGTGAATTTAGATCCATTTTTTTCTGAATCTTGTCTTTGGTTTCAGAGAAGACCAGATTTTGGTGTTGTGTTCTCTTGTTGATACAGAGAAGTCACAACTCACAAGCTCTTCTCGTCGTGGAGCCAAGGTACACTTAACTGTCAAATTGATTATTTCATTAATTTTGGTGAAACCAAATTTAGATTGGGATTTTTCACAAGTTTAACTAGTTACCTACTAGTACTTACCCATATCGGTACATTTATCACTCCAACATTTTTTTAATCCCTCATGTCACCCATGCAACCAACAATTAAATTTTTTTTAAAAAAAGTGGATACACTTAACTTTTAAGAAAAATTGTTTAACCATCTAAGTTTTTTTTTGAGGGAATTTTCATCTAAGTAATGGTCACTTATGTTATAATCTTGCACACAAATTTATGTTATACTACACAAGTATTGAAAACACTTACAAAATATTAAGTGTCTTTTATTTTTCAGAGTAAATTGCAACTCCATATCTTTACTTGTAGTACTAAAAACAAGCTGCTACCTTAAGTAGTGGTTTTAGTCTAAACCGCTGCCTAAGGTAAGTGGTTTGTCTCTAAATTAAAAATTACTCCAAATGTATTCCCGAGGCTATGTGGACTATATTTTCGTAAATAAGTTTTAATCCAATGCAAAATCGTAAATAAGTTTTTAAAAAGGTATAATTTTATAAATCATCCTAAACCTACAAGGTAAATTTTATAATTATGTAAGAGAGTGAAATATGAGAAAATACAAGTTTCTCAACATGAAAAACTTGTACGTTTCTCAAAATGTCACGCTTGTCCTTTTGCATAAAAAAAAGTTGTATTTTTTCCATCAACAAATTTGGATGAAATCGATGGATTGCAACTGTTATATGCCATTAATAAAACTACTAGAATAAACTCACCACTCCCTCTATACAAACAATGAACTTGAAAAGTTCTGCAACAATGGACGTCAAGGAATTCAATGGAGAAGTAAAAATTCACAAGCAAACGACAAAACACTTACCCTTTGGGATTGCCACTAAAAATGGTGGTGTTGGGATTAGGGGTTTGCTGTGGTGTTCGTAGTATTGAGGATGCTTCTTGTCGTTGTGTTAAGCGAAATCCGCCATTGTTGTTTGTTGAGGAAGGAAGGGAGGAAGGGGAAGGAGACAACAGACTCACAGCGTTAATTAATTGCACATGAGTCACATGCTACCTTCTCACACACAGTCGGAAAAGGGGCTCATTACAATGTCCAAATATTTACGAAACTGTCATTTGAGAAACAACCACCATTTCTCAATTGAGAAACCGGATTTTCTCGTGAAAATATAGGTATGAGGAAATAGTAAGAGAATTATTGGTAAGAGAACTTTTAATTTACTTTGTTGGTGGTTTTTTTCCTTCACCATTAAGAGTGCTCTAAGATTGGTCATTAATGATGAAGCCCCCAACAATAACCCTATCAAGTGGGCAAATATGTAATCAATTGCAATATTTTTGTTTTTTCTTCTCCAAAAATGTAAAAACTACCATAAACCAATCACAACATCATTGCATCCTCCATGTTCCTTTCAGAAACACTTCATAGCCACCATCACCACCAATCCACCATCTCTCCATCTTCCCACCAAACAACTACTAAGGTTTTGCCATCATCCTTAAACTGGATTCTTATGGGCCAAAACAACCATAAAGTCATTATAGAGCACTTTTTTGGTTAAAAAAAATCTATAAATTATAGGAAGTTTTTTATTTTTTTATTTTAATTTTTTATTTAACATCATGTTCCTAACATGTGATGGTCAACGGTAGAATCTAGTGGTCAATCTTTAAAATGGAGCACAATTCCTTCACACAACCCAAACACGTGATGGTCAACGATTGAGTTCGATGGTCAACTTATGAGTAATAACCATTCTCACAACCTAAATCGCATAAAGGGGATGTTTGGTAAATGACTATTTGATGGCTTTTTCATTAGTGTAGCTTTTAGCCTTATAAATTGGTCAAATAAAAAAAAAAATAAAAAAAAAAAAAAAAATTATTTGGTAAATAACTTTTTTTACGAGCTGGCTTTTTCGCCAAAAATAAAAAGCTACTCTTACTAGCTACAATATTTGTTATTGACTTTTCGATTTTACCTTATAAATTAATAATTAGTATTAGGAAATTTTGCATTCAACCACCTTTTAAATCCTATTTTTTGCAAGTAACCACCTTATAAAAAAAATGTTGCAAAAGACCACAATTTTTTAAAAATTTGTTGCCACTTACCACCAACTGCCGGAAAGTGGTTGTTGACCACTTTTTCCGGCATTGACCTAGTCACGTGTGTGGCACATGACTATTAATCAACTTTAATTCCCCTTTTTTCTTTCTTTCCCTCTATTCTTTTGATTCCTCTTATCCTCTATTTCTCTTTCTTTCTTATTCTTTCTATTCCTTCATTGTTGATTGTTGTTGTTGCTGCAACTTCAATTCTTAATGCTAGGAACCCTAGTTATTGTTAATTATTGCTACTTCAATTCTTCCACCATCCACGAGCACCCACCACCCACAATCCCCTCTCACAGGTCGCCTACCACCCACTTACCCTGCCTACATAGCAAAACCCACCCAAACATAAAACCAACCCAACCGCAAAAACCATCCAAGAACAACTCACCCATCATAACCCAATTCCCTTCAAAAACCCCATATCTAAGTGGTGAATCGATAAGGGAGAATATGGGTGATGACTTAACAAAGGAGGGAAGGGAAACAAAGGAAGAGACGAAGAAGAATTGAAGGATTAGGGTTCATTAAGACTTAACAAAAGATAAATTGTCATTATTTGGGGGAGGATTAGGGTTCATTAAGGGGAAAATTGAATTCAAGTAAATGAATTCAATTACCAGAGAATACACGGAGAAGAAGATCGATGAACAAAGAAGAAAAAGAGAGGAAAAAAAAACTTACTTGAATTGTTAAGAAGTAGCAGCTAGCAATCTATCATGGAGAGGAATAGAGAGGCAAGGAAACAAGAGGAACATAGAAGAGAAAGAAAGAGGAACCACGGAAGGAGAAAGGAGAAATCAAAGGAGAAAAGGAAAGGAAAAAAAAGGGGGGGTCATGTGCCACGCACATGACTGGGTCAACGCCGGAGACATTAGTCAACTATCCACTTTTCGACAATAGGTGGTAAGTGGCAAGATATTTTTAAAAAATGGTGGTCTTTTGCAACATTTTTTTTATAAGGTGGTTATTTGCAAAAAAAAAAAGGATTTAAAAGGTGGTTAAATGCAAAATTTCCTTAGTATTATGAATTATAAAAATTATGTTTGTTACAAAGATAATAAATAATACTAATGCCCTTAAAGGTCATTATATAAAGCATTTAGCAACCAACATCTAATTTGACCAAACATATTTTAAAAGCTCACTGTCAAACAACCAACCTAAAAAACCAATATAAACAGCTAGTCAAACTAGTCAAGACAAACAACCAATAATCCATAGCTAGTCAAACTAGTCAAGACAAACAAACGACAACCAAATGCAAAACATTACCTATAGGCGTCTTTCGAAGTGCGCCTACATTAAAGCATGTATGAATATGCTTGGCACTCATAGGAAGTGGGAAGTGACATATACGATTAGGGACAAGGAAAGTAGGGAGCCGCCAACAAGTTTTTTAAGGAACTTGTAAACCGTTCACGGATCATTTAAGGCAACCACGAATAAGGGACAACGAAGGCAACAACGATTGACCCGTGAAGGTTACACCCCATTCATAATCCATGAGATTACTAACTCCATATGGTTCGGAACCACAAAAGGAGGATCGGGGATGATGGTACGAAGTGAGTCATGGAGTCACATTCGCCCGTATTGGCCTCTACTCGATTCTTATAGTGAAAAGTGATTCCTGCGATCTCAAAGGCATGCAAATAAAATATTCAATTTGCTCCAAACTATTATTAGGCTAAATTGGTTGAATATTAATGCAACATATAATTCTAAAATATTAGTAATCACTTTAATTAATAACAAGATTAAAAAGGAACTTAAACCGGTCGTCCAAATTATCTTATTAGGCGTGATTTTCAATTACATATTCTCTTTAAACATGCAATATAGTGATCATAATAACAATAGAATAAACATTAATATTGGAAGCAATTTAACAATAATAGCGTTAGTAAAATCAAATATAAAATAACCCTAATCATGATACTAGCAATATTAAAATAAAATAAGAGTAATTAAATTAATTAATTACTCACATTCCGCACGTTCCTTTAAATTGCTACATCATGAATAAACTGTCAGTAACTTCAATAAAAATATATAAATTAAAGGATAATTTGCCAATTACTACCGCAAGTTAATACCACTTTGTAAATTACTACCGCAAATTAAAAAAGTTGTGAATTACTACCGCAAATTTTTTTAAGATATTGCGATTACTACCAAACCTCCATTAAGCCCAATTATGACGTCATTATATCCCTTTAACCCGTGTTTGACCATGGTTAAGGGCTTTAACCAGCCCCCCCCCCCAAAAAAAATGGTTTAGGGATATAATGACGTCATGGTTAAGGGCTTTAACCATGGGTTAAAGTGATATAATAACGTCATAGTTGGGTTTAATGGGGGTTTGGTAGTAATTGCAACATCTTAAAATTTTTTGCGGTAGTAATTCACAACTTTTTTAATTTGTGGTAGTAATTTACAAAGTAGTATTAACTTGCGGTAGTAATTGGCAAATTTTCCTAAAGTAAATGAAAATTAAATTAAATTAAATAAAAAGTAGAGTTGATTTGGTCCAAACCCTCAGTTATTTGTACCTTTCACGCCCTGGTTTAAGGATGGAACCTCGGGTTAAGTATGGACTCCTTGGAGCGCTTAGGGGAATTATTATGGAAGAATAAGGAGGCTAGAAATTAGGTTAAAGAGGGAGAATAGAATGATTTTTGGTGTAAGGTGAGAGAGAATGATTATTGGTGCCCCGAACTGCAGAAAGGGGGGTCCTATTTATAAGGAAAATGAGCAGAGGGAACACTCGGAACCCTAAAAAGATAAAAACCCTAAAAAATAACACCGTGTCACGGCAAAGAGCACCGTGACACGGTTCCAGGCACCGTCAGACGGGGGAAGATCCCGTGACACGGGGGAAAACTGAGTGACGCGGGAAGCAATTAGGTTACGGGAAGTGAAAACGCGTTTAGGGATTACGCGGAGAAAACACGGAGTAATCCCGTGTCACGGGAAGAAATGTCGTGACATGGAATTTTCCACCGTGGCACAATGCAGTATGCCGTGTCACGGTGTAAAAAGTACGCGGAAATTACACGGAATATCCCCGTTTCACGGAATGGGCACCGTGACACGGGAAATTGCACCGTGACACGGTGCAAAATCCCGTGACACGGTGGATTAAATGTGCAGAATTACACAAAAAGGGCATCGTTTCATGGGAATAAGCCCCGTGACACGTTAGCATTTGCCGCGTCGCGATGTTCTAGCTGCTGCGCGGTAATTTCAGTTTTTTACCCGTTTTTAAAATAATCATAACTTTTGATCCGTAACTCGGAATAAGGAATATAATATATCATTGGAAATCTTATCAAGCATAATTTCCAACCAAATTAAAATAAGGTCAAAATGATTTGTAGATTTTAAGATATGGCCGTTTTAGTGAAAGGGTGTCGGTTTTAGGCCGAGTTTAGTGTTTTGCTCATATCTTTTTCGTTATAGCTCAGAATTGGGCTTATGATATATGGTTGGAAAGCTTATTTAAAGGCCTATCCAAAAAAAAATAATAATTGGATCAAAAATTTTTTAGCCATAAAATCAGTTTCTCTCGGTTTTGCGATGTGGACACGAAAAGTGGAAAATAGGTTATGGTTTAGGGAAATGAGCTAGAAATTGGATTGGTTCATGAAATATATTGGATAGAACATGGATTTAATCACTCAAATGATTAAATACTCAACCCGACCAATAATGACAGTGAAAGGTTTTCATCAACGGGTTTGGTTTTGGGGAGACATTTTTAGGTGCCTACAGAAGCCCCCACTTTGACTGAGTTTGTAGAAACGTCAATTTCAAAAACGATAGTCAAAGTAGTCGATAAGGACGGAGAATGATTTAATACATTCTGCGATTCTAAATCACTATGTATACGCCGATACCTGCAGAAAAATGTTAGTTCTACAGATAAAAGAGTAAAGGGATAGAATGCTTATCTAACACCAGTGTATCGGTGGCAAATGAGCTTGGTAGCTTCCTATGCTTGAAGGAATCCACCGAATGACGTTCTGTTGAAATACTTTCCATGCATGAGGAAAGTCGACTGACGAGTTTGGTAGCTTTCTATGCTTGAAGAAATCTACCAGATGATACTTTCTATGCTTGAGGAATGCCGACATATGAATTTGGCGGTTTTCTATGCTTGAAGAAATCCACCGGATAATACAGATGATGAGATTGCAAGTCTCTGTGTATCGAGAACCTTGTGCCATGAAATGATAGTGGTTCGATTGTCCTCGAACATGGGCTGTAGTTGGTTCGCTTGTCCCCGAACGTGGGCTGTAGATGGTCCGCTTGTCCCCGGACGTGGGCTGTAAATGGTCCGCTTGTCCCTGAACGTGGATTGTAGATGGTCCGCTTGTCCCCGGACGTGGGTTGAAGATGGTCCGCTTGTCTCCGGACGTGGGCTGGTTGTAGATGGTTCGCTTGTCCCCGGACGTGGGCTGTAGATGGTCCGCTTGTCCCCGGACGTGGGCTGGTTGTAAATGGTTAGCTTGTCCCCGGAAGTGGGCTGTAGATGGTTCGCTTGTCCCCGGACGTGGGCTGTAATTGAGACCTGCAAAATAAAATTTGCCAGGGGACTCGTATAGACTATGATTGACTTGACCAACTGACTTGACCAAGTTTGACTTGACACGACATGACATGACATGAGTATGACTTGTGATTATGTGTGTATAGTTTGAGTGTGTGTGTGCAGACACAAGCAACCAAAAATGCAAAAGCAAAAATTTTCCATCAATTTTGTCATGAGACGAGTGGAGGGTACCGACTTTCTCCCGAAAAAGAAAGACGTGAAAAATGAAATTTTATTTTCGAACTTCCCTCGATAAAAATTTTGAAAAAGTTTTTGAACTTCTCCAAAATAAAATAATGAAAAAGGGAAGAAGTTTTGAATTTCCTCCCTGAGCAAGGCGAAATGAATCGTATGGATTGAATTGCTTGTCCTGAAAATAATGTATGCATGATGCATGTTCTTAGGCCAGGAGGCTAAGGACAATTACATCATGTGACACGATAGATGAATGAACTTAAGTCATGGAGCTAAGCATCATATATGGTGTAAAGAAGCGATCTTGAACGTCACTTAGGTCTGGAAGCTAAGCACGTATATAGATGAAGTGATTATGAACGTTGCTTAGGTCAAGGAGCTAAGAACGATATTCTTTGTATTATTACAAATCATTGATATAGAAATGTTACTCAGCACATTATGCGATGCATGAAACAATGAACATTTCTCAGGTCAAGAAGTTAAGCAAGTATACAACGTTTCTTCTGATGAATGTTGTCTTGAAAGATGATGAAGCGTGCGCAGTAGGGAAACAAGATTTCATGATAAAGGGTTCCTAAGGGAAATATGATATGGATATGTATGTGTGAAAGAAGTGTGTGAAAGTGATACTAAGGTGAGGCTGCAAAGGTTATGGTGATGGATATATATGTGTGAAGAGTCAAAGATGATGACTCTTTAGGCTGGGTAAGCTAATGTGATGTGGGTTCAAGCCCCCAAGTCTAGCTCTAAATGGGTAGGGATATAGAGATAAGCATTGGATATTCTTTGACTCGATCATGCATAGATATGAATATGAATGTGGCCGCACCTCAATGTGAGGTTGCCTACGTATGCGTTAGGAATCAGGCCGAACGTAGCTCTAACCGAACTTTGCACAAGTGTGTGTACACCTCAAAGAGGTCTTTCAAGGGTTGTAATGTGGTTAAGTTGATGGTTTAAGAAAGAAATGGGTAAAAGGCTCAAGACCCGAGAAACGCCCCCCAAGATATGCAATTATGTATTGGACTTTTGTAGACACCTAAAAATGTCTCCCCAAAACCAAACCCGATGATGAACAACCTTTCACCGCCACTATTGGTCGGGTTCAGTATTTAATCCCGAGAGTGCTTAAAAAATTGTATTTGACTAAATTCATATTTTTGAACAGTCCATGGATTAGTCTTGATGTTGGTAAAAGCATAGTTTTAATCTCAACCCAAACTTACTGTTTAATTTTAGCCCAAACCTTTTTTATTTTATGTTTGGCCCAAACCTTTTATTTTATTTCCTTATTTCAGCCCAAAAATAATAAATCAGAAAATAGCCCGAAATTATCAATCGACACTTAAAATGCTGAACAAAATTAGGGTTTAAAATGTATTTAGACGGAAAAGCAGGCTGGGAATTCCCGCGCCACGGCAGGTATTCACCGTGTCACGGGAATCCTTCCCGTCTGACGGTGGGATTTCCCGTGACACGGGAAGTTTGCCGTCACACGGGAACTTTCGTGTCTTTTCCGCGTAAACCCTTAACGCGTTTTCTTCCCCGTTTACTGAAAATTTCCCGCGTCACACTAAAAATGCACCGTGTCACGGGAATGTTTCCCGTATGACGGTGGGACTTCCCGTGTCACGGTACAGTTCTCCGTGTCGCGGTATACGTTTTTAGGGTTTTTATTATTTTAGGGTTCCGTGTGCTCCCTCAGCACATTTTCTCTATAAATACCCCCTCATTTCTGATGTACGGGGCATCAATTAATTCTCGAGTTTATTTTTCTATCTTCTATGCTTTAGCCTAAACACTAGCCTACCCTTCTCATTTCAAAATTCCTTCTTCAAGTACTCAAAGGAGTCCATACTTTACTCGTGGTTCTGTCCTTAAGCCAAGGCGTGAAAGGTAGAACTGTTTGAGGGTTTGGCCCCAAATCAACTCTACTTTATTTAATTTAATTTAATTTAATTTAATTATTGTTTTATTATTATTTCCTTGAAGTTACTAACTCGTTTATTATTTTGTAGTTGCAAACAAACAGAATCAAAGTAAGAATTATGTTCCTTTTATTTCTATTATTTTTCTAACGATTTTATATTGTTGGAATTATGGTTAAATTGCTTTAATATTAATGTTTGTTCTATATTATTTATGATCACCATATTGCATGTTTAAAGTGAATATGTAATTGAAAACCACGCCTAATAAGATAATTTGGACAACCGGTTTAGGTTCCTTTTTAATCTTGTTATTAATTGAAGTGATCACCAATATTTTAGAATAATATGTGCGTTAATATTCAACCAATTTAGCCTAATAATAGTTTGGAGCGGATTGAATATTTTGTTTGTATGCCTTTGAGATCGCAGGAATCACTTTTCACTATAAGAATCGAGTAGAGGCCAATACGGGCGAATGTGACTCCATGACTCACTTCGTACCATCGTCCCCGATCCTCCTTTCGTGGTTCCGAACCATATGGAGTTAGTAATCTCATGGATTATGAATGGGGTGTAACCTTCACGGGTCAATCGTTGTTGCCTATCGTTGTCCCTTTATCGTGGTTGCCTTTTATGATCCGTGAACGGTTTACAAGTTCCTTAAAAACTTGTTGGCGGCTCCCTACTTTCCTTGTCCCTAATCGTATTATGTCAATTCCCACTTCCTATGAGTGCCAAGCATATTCACCACATGCTTTTATCGTAGGCGCACTTCGAGCGACTCCTACAATTTGGCGACTCCACTGGGGAGGATTCTTGGTTATTTATCGATTTGAGTGATCGGTATTTAATTAAGATGAGTGGATGAGACTTGAAAGATTCTTGAAAAATTATTCCTGTGATTAATTTGGCATTTTTGCATCTGCATAGACGTTTTAACGTCGCATTCAGGTCTGTCCCGTAGGAAAAATTGGATAACTTGGTTGCGCACGAAGGAAAACAGGGCACCAGTCAGATCTTCTGACTGCCGTGCCACGGCAAAATTTGTCGTGTCACGGTACAGTGCACCGTCTGATGGTGCACAGTACCGTGGCACGGGAATTTTTTCCGTGTCACGGCAGTCCTAAAATCAGTCCGGTGGCTTATTTTCTCTTCTCACAGTCAACTTCCTTCGATTTTTCTGAAAAAACGTATGTGTTCTACATACGTCTTAGCCCCGGGGGATTTAAGCTCTATCAACCCAAAAACGCTCATGGCAATAAGGGTTCATCCGAGTCATTAAATCCACCCAAACCATGGAGTCGAGTTCGATTTCATCACGAACTCGCGGAGCCGCCCGTTGGCATACACCCTCAAGGGAGGCTGCCTTGCTAATGCGTCCAAACTCTTAACCATAGTACCCTTTTGACACCCAAAGCTTGACCAATAGTTGAACATAGATCTTGACTCTAGGTTGCGAACTTTTTTTACATCATTGTGCCTAAATGCTATGTGATTGTTTGGTGCTAACCTTCATGTGTTTACTCTTTTGTTTAACCCATAACTGAGGGTTTTTATTCTCACATAGTAATTAGTACGGACCTAAAATCGATTAAAAGTTGGAAAAATCACAAAACTGACCTGGAACTGCGCACCGTGTCACGGCATGTTCTGCCACCCCACGGTGAACAGTGCTGTGACATGGAACTTTCTACCGTTTGACGGTAGACTGCATTGTTTCACGACAGTCAGCACCGTGACACGGTGCCCAGGAAAAGTGTCCTGTCAGTCTTTTTTCGGTTTTTGTGCGTACGTATGTGGTTGCTATGTCCAGTTTGGTGTCACGTCTAGCTATACGGTCAAAACACGCGTCCATAACCTCACTTAATCACTCACATATTGTGTTCACACACTTTTTTTTCCTTAGTCGTGCACTACTTTTTAACCGTATTTTAGGATAGTCTTGTTTTTTTTGTGTCGTTTTTTTTTCGGAGTAAGTCGGATAGTATCCTCCCATATTTTTTTTAAGAAAATAAACAAATAAGAATTTCAAAATTATAGGTTTTTTTTAAAAAAAAAAAAAAATTCATTCCGGATGGGTTAAGGTTAAGTTTGGTCATTAAAGGTGTGTTTGTTTCAGTGTCACAACACTTGGTCAAGAAGCAGGGGTAGATTGTTACGGTTCGAGTCAATACCTCAACAACCTCTTATACCAAAGAGGCGTACAAGGAAACCACCTCAATCATCTCCACAAGATCCATCTCCAGTCTACTTTCAACCAATGGCTACTAAGGAAGACATCGAGAACCTCAACAAGACAATTGAAAAGTTGTCTAACATGATGCAGACACTCACCACTAGAGTCAGCACGGTAGAACAAGACAGTCAAAACAATGTCACTGCCGCTGCAATGGACAAGATTAAGGAACAGATGAGCAAGATTTCTGAAGAATTCACTTATGTGGAACAACCTATCACCTCTTCGTCCATAAGGGACAAGCTTCCTGAGAAGTTTTCCACTGCTGACATTCCCAAATTCAAGCCTATTGATAATCCGCTTTTCCATTTGAAGGCTTTTTCTGCAACTATGGCTCTTAAGGGAGTAGATGTGACACTCTTCCCTACAGTGTTCCCTCTTTCCTTGGAGCATGCCTGTCAACAGTGGTTCTATTCTTTGGAATCCAAACATGTCGCGACCTGGGAGGTTGTTGCTGAAAGCTTTATGAATCGTTACAAGTGCAACATTCAGGCCAAGACTTCTGAACGTGAACTCTCCATTCTCAAATAGAAAGAGAATGAAGGCTTCACCACATACCTAAGCAGGTGGAGGGAAACATCCGCGCTCTTGGTGGATCCCCCCAAGGAAAAGGAGATGGTTCGCTTGTTCATTGCCAATCTAACTCATAAGTACAAGCAACACTTGAAGTTTCTACCTCTGAGTACCTTTGAAGTTGTATACGATATTGGAATCAATATCGAGGACGAACTAATGAAGACTGCTGGTAGTAATAACAGCACTTGGAAAAACAAGAAGAACGACACTCCTTCTTCTTCGTCTTCTAATAAGCCCAATAATGCTACCAACAATATCAATATCAATGATGTGTTGGCCCTTAACGCTCCTCCTCAAAGATTCCAAAGGCAAAGGAGGGTTTACACGCCTTTGGGAAAGACTTATGATGCTGCTTATGACCGTTTGCATGGTCAAGGATTGATTATGCCAATTGGACCATTTCCAGAACCTCGACCAGAGAATAGGACCGCTAGATATGATCCCAATGCTTATTGCAAGTTTCATCAAGGCAAGGGTCATAATACTGAGAAGTGTTGGAGGCTGAAAGATGCAATCCAAGACCTAATTAATGCTAATCAACTTCCCGTCCCTCCAGGGGGCAAGAAGCCTAACATTCAAACAGGTCCTCTTTCTGATGCTTTGGCTATCATGGGAGATGAAGTCTCCTTTGATCCGTCAATACTCATTCAACCTGTGAAGATGTTTGGGGGGACTTTGAGGTCAAGGTTCTCACCAGAAGTGGACGGTTGCAACAACCTAGTCCACCTCCACCTCCACCACAATCACATCCGATAATTGATCCCATCGACCCTGTGAACAGCGATGTGGTCAAACAATTGCAAAAGACCAAGGTGGAGATGAATGTATGGAAGCTTTTGGCCACCTCCCACGAGCATCGAAAGGCTGTGATAAATGCTCTGGTGAAAATAGGAGTTGATGATGACATGACTCCTCAAGGACTGGTCAACTTTCTCACTACTGAATTACCAAGTACTAGCAATCTGATTTCGTTTTCTGACAAGGATCTGCCCCCGGAAGGGGATCAACATAATAAGGCCTTACACCTCACTGTGGTGTGTAGGCAAATGAATATTCCTATGAGCCTGGTTGATAACGGCTCTGCAATCAATGTATGCCCACTCTGCACTGCAAAGAAGTTGGGCATAAAGAATGAAGAATTGACTCCCTCTACTCAAGGGATTCGAGCTTATGATAATACTCGGCGTCAAGCCGTGGGTACTATCATACTCAACATAGCTACTGGGGTCATTGAGCGTTGCACCAAATTTCAGGTGGTGGACATTAAGGCCTCTTTCAATCTGTTGTTAGGACGCCCTTGGCTTCATGAGCTAAAGGCAATTCCATCATCGCTGCACCAGAACGTGAAAGCCATAGTTAGAGGGGTTCCAATTACCATTGATGCTTCTCCTATGCACATACAAGTTATCGACACTCCTATCGTCCATGTCGAGCACGACGAAGAAGACGAAGATCTTTGGGGTTTTTCACTCGATGATGTTCTCGTGATTGAAGAAGAGGAAAAGTGCCATCTCGACTTCGATCCCTATTCAAACACCAATATCAATGCCATTCTGAAGAAGCAAGGGCACTTCCCTGGAATGACCCTTGGACTCAAAAAGAAAATGGCTGAATTTTGGGGCCATCCTGGTGCACTCAAGAAGGATACTTTTGGCTTGGGATTCAAGCCAACAAAAGAAGATGTGAAACAAGCTCTCTTGAAGATGAAGGCTTGCAACAACGCTCGAATCATGAAGACGGAAATGGCCATGGATCCATATCCACTAACCCTCAATGGCCAGTACATCAAAGAAGGGGAAGACTTCCCATGCTATGAATTCCCTGAGCCATTCGTCTACGATGGGAAGCGTGAACCAGGATTTGAGATGTTCCTCGATTGTAACTTTCTTGATGAAGACGAAGATCTCTTCACAACTGAGAAACCAGCTAGCCCAAGTTCTGATGATCTAGGCATCAACCTGCTTTTTGGAATGGAGAAGAATGAGTCTAAGCCCGTCTGCAATGATAATTCCGAGCTCGTTCAAGCTGTTATAGCAAACAAGGATTTTGATCCCTCCGAATTAATCATCCAAGCTGATAATATTTCAAGGGGATGGCGCAAGACATTGAGGATCACTACGCCAAATGGAGAGAAGTTGGAAATAACCGTTGGCGAAGGTCCTATGTTTGATGAGTCTGAGTCGTCTGGGTCCGAGTCCAAGTCTGAGTCTAAGTCTGTAGACGAGTCCTTAGAGTCTAAGGCCGACCCTCTTTCTGCTATAGAGTTCAATCCTGAGTCTCTTGTTGAGTCCTCTCTTTCTAGTCCAAATAATCCCGGTGAGGTCGCAGCTGACCTTGCCCCTAGGGATGTCAGTGGGGCGGGTCAAGTAGGAGACCCGCCCCATCCCCGCCCCACTAGGGCGGGGATGGGGATAAAAATCATACCCGCCATGGGTGATGGGGCGGGAGTGGATTTTACGTTGTACCCGACCCGCTCCACCTTCCCCACTTCGTACCCGCCTTATCCCTACCTCACACCCACATCTATATATTTTATAAAACAAAATTATATACTTTTAAACTATTTTATTTATAAAAAATGTAAAATAAAATAGTAAATATAATAATTTGTAATACACTAATTTTATAACTAAAAAAGGTGTGTAATATTAATATTAATTTTATTTGTTGAAATTTATACGTAGTATTAAATATGTTGGATTGTGTATTGGAAGGTGGGTCTTAGGCGGGTCTTAGTTGGGGATTAAGTGGGGATGGATATCCAAGTGGGGGTGGGGAGGGGATGGTTTTGGAATTGTACCCGCCGGGGCGGGGACGGGGATGAATTTTAGACCCGCCGCGGGGATGGGGACGGGGATGGGGATGAAAATTTTAGGTGGGGATGGGGATGGGAAGGCCAACATCCACCCCGACCCGCCCCATTGACATCCCTACTCGCCCCTCTTGATGTATTAGCCAATGAATTCAATAAAATGAGTACCTTTGTTTACGATGCGTGTCATTCCCCTAGCCCTGATCAATATTGCTTTGCTAATGATAAAAATGACAAAGAAATAATAAAAGCAATGGAAGAACACGAAAATAAAACAGCAGTTATCGAAGATACAGAAACAGTTAACATTTCCAATGATACGACTGTTAAAGAAGTAAAAATTGGATTAACACTAAGTCAAGATGAACGCAAAGAGCTAATTAACTTGCTTAGTGAATTTGTTGATGTATTTGCTTGGTCATACCAAGATACGCCAGGAATTGACAGGGATATAGCTCAGCATACGATACCACTCATTCCAGGTATGAAGCCTGTCAAACAAAAGCTGCGCCGTATGAAACCGGATGTGGCTCTCAAAATCAAAGAAGAAATCAGGAAGCAGTTGGCCGCAGGTTTCATCAGAGTATCCAAGTATCCAGAATGGATAGCAAATGTGGTTCCAGTTCCAAAGAAGGATGGAAGGGTCAGAATGTGTGTTGATTACAGGGATCTCAATAAAGCAAGCCCAAAAGATGGGTTCCCTCTACCTCATATTGACATTCTGGTCGATAACACAGCAAACCATGCACTCCTATCATTCATGGACGGTTACGCCGGATATAATCAAGTATTGATGGCTGAAGAAGATATGGAGAAAACCACATTCATCACACAATGGGGTACATATTGCTATACGGTAATGCCATTCGGGTTAAAAAACGCGGGTGCCACCTACCAAAGAGCAGCTACAGCATTGTTACACGACATGATGCACAAAGAGGTGGAGGTCTATGTCGATGATATGATCGTTAAGTCCAAAGATCGCCTAGGCCATATCATTGCACTTCGCAAGTTCTTTGAAAGACTCCGCAAGTACAACATGAGATTAAATCCAACAAAGTGTGCATTCGGAGTCACGTCAGGCAAATTACTTGGATATGTGATCAGTTCTCGAGGGATTGAAATAGATCCCACAAAATTAAAGGCGATCATGGCCATGCCACCACCCAAGAATGAGAAGGAGATTCGAGGTTTCATTAGAAGGTTGCAATATATAAGTAGGTTAATATCAAAGCTCACAGCGATATGTGAACCTATATTCAAGAAGCTTAAGAAAAATTTCCCAATCACATGGGATGACGATTGCCAAAAAGCTTTCGACAAAATCAAAGAGTACCTGGCAAACCCACCTGTGCTAGCGCCAGCAATACCTGACTTTCCTCTTCGACTCTACCTTACGGTCACAAGAGAAACGATGGGGGCAATGCTAGCACAAGAGATTGAAAGCAAGGAGAATGCAATATACTACTTGAGTAAGAAGCTTCAAGGATATGAGACACGATACACACCACTTGAAAAATTGTGCCTCGCACTTGTATGGGCCGCACAGAAACTAAGACATTACATGCTCACTCATACAGTGCATGTCGTGTCCAAGATGGATCCTCTCAAGTACTTGTTCAAAAAAGCAACACTCAATGGCAGATTATCAAGGTGGATAGTCAATCTTGCTTAGTTTGACTTGAAATTTATACCACAAAAAGCCATCAAAGGTTCTGCGGTTTCTGACTTCTTAGCAGACTTTCCGCTGGAAGAAGTTGAGAAAGAAGAAGATGAGTACGATTTCCTTGACGAAGATTTACTCATGACCGAAGATGATAGCTGGACGCTTTATTTCGATGGAGCTTCAAACCAAAAAGGATGTGGTGTAGGAGTCTTGCTTGTATCACCTAATGAAGAGCACATCCCAATTTCCATGAAGCTCGACTTTGATGTCACCAACAATGCCGCAGAATATGAAGCATGTATTTTGGGATTAGAAACAGTTGTCGCCTTGGGAATTAAGAAACTCAGAATCTACGGTGATTCCTCACTAATCATTAACCAAATCTTCAAGAGATGGAAAGTGAGGAGTGAAAGTCTCGCTACGTATCAAGATCATTTAGAAACTCTCACGGAGCAACTAGATGAAGTGGAATATACGTATTTGCCGAGAGAAGAAAACCAATTCGCCGACGCACTAGCTAAATTAGCATCGATGGTGCGAATTCCAACTGATACAATCAGAATGCCACTGACCATAGAAAGAAGATATGAACCGGCTTATGTTCACGCACTCAACGATGAACAAGAACCACAAGAAGAAGAAGAGCCATGGTATACAAATATCCTTAATTATGTGACAAGAGGAGAATACCCTCCTAATACTGATAAAAGGGCACACCGTGCTTTGAGGCTCCTGGCCTCACAGTATATGCTCATCAGGGGAGAACTCCACAAGAGAACTGCAATGGGGAAAAATCTCTTATGCATAGCCAAGAAAGAAGCACAGAAAACCATGGAAAACCTTCATGCCGGTATATGTGGAACGCACATGAATGCAAAGATGTTAGTCCAAAAGATTCAACGGCAAGGTTATTATTGGAGTACTATGGAGAGAGATTGTCACGAATACGTCAAGAAATGTATGAAGTGTCAAGTCTACGCAAATTTACAGCATGTTCCACCTTCGCTTCTCTACACATATACTTCTCCATGGCCTTTCCCCACTTGGGGCATCGACATCATTGGAAAAATAACACCACCAGGACAAGGGGGGCATGAATATATCCTCGTAGCGATCAACTATTTCACCAAATGGGTCGAAGCTGCCTCATATGCTAAGCTGACGGCGAAACACGTAGCTCAATTCATTGAGAAAAATATCATATGCCGCTATGGGGTACCACATGAGATGATCAGCGATAATGGAACGCATTTCCAAGCCGAATGCGCAGAATTACTACAGAAATATCATATCAAGCATCACAGATCATCACCTTACAGACCTCAGACAAATGGTGCGGTCGAATCGGCCAACAAAAATGTGAAAACTATCATTGAAAAGATGACAGAAAATTACAAAGATTGGCCAAGTAAGCTACATTTCGCCCTTTGGGGATATCGAACCTCTGTTCGTACATCAATGGGGGCTACTCCTTTCTCTCTGGTTTATGGAGTTAAAGCTGTACAACCAATTGAACTCGAAATCCCTTCTCTTCGAATCGCATTGGAAAGCCAACTAGATGAAGTCGACTGGATTAGAGCAAGATATGATGAACTAGTCTTACTTGATGAAAAACGCTTGGCAACTTTGCATCATGTCCAAACCTACCAACAGCGTATGGCGCGACATTTTAATAAAAAAGTCAAGACTAGGAACATCAAAGAGGGTGACCTAGTGCTTAAGGAACTTCGTAAAAATGTGTTAGATCCAAGAGGAAAATTCAGACCAAATTGGTCAGGCCCGTACATTGTTAAAGCCATCTTGTCTGGCGGAGCGGCGCAATTGGTAGACATGGACAGTAACGGTTTCCACAATTTAACCAACTTGGATCAACTCAAGAAATTCTATGCCTAGTCGCATGGGTTCATGACCCAATAGAGCTACGTTTGGCCTGATTCCTTTTTAGGATACGTAGGCAACCCTTCAAGGGGGCCCGACCACTTTAAAAAATAAAAATCCTCCCTTCGTCGATCAAGTATACGCGTCAGTTCAGCATTGCGTCACGACAAAAAAAAAGGATTTCTGCCGCAACACGGGATATTCCACCGTGTCACGGTACAGTCCACCGTGGCGCGGTGGACCTGAGCGCAAAAAAAAAAGGGAATTGCCGTGACGCGGGAATTTGTAACGTGTCACGGGATTTTTCACCGTGGCACGGTGGAATTTCAGGTTTTCCGATTTTTTTAGTGACTCATTCGTTGCGAATTCATTGTTTGTTCGAGGATTTTATTTTCGTTCTTCCATTGCGTCCGACTCCTTGACTCGGATAAATAAATAAATAAAAGTCATTGTAATTTTTATTTAAGGCTGAAATAAATATGCTATTATTGAAATAAATGTGACTACAATTATTGGCATCATACGCCTTATTTTAAATAAAAAATTATAAATCATAAAAGCAAAGCAATATTGATCTAATACCTCTTCACTTTAGGAACATCCTTCTCTTTTTCAATTAGGTCGGCCTTCACCATTAAAGTGTCTTTTGTAGCCCGAACCGTCACACCCCTAGTCGAACTTTCACCCCTTTCACCTTTCTTAAAAGTCTTCGGTTGTTTCTCTCTATAGACCATCTTCTCTTTACCCTTCCCTTTCACATAACTCTTCCTTTTCGACATTATAGGAGTCTTAAACTCAATCCCTTGTGTTCTTAGACCTAGACGATCTTTAGGAGGTGCTTTCTTGTTCCCAAGACGACTCTTCACATCAGACTTGCGTGATCCGAATCGTTCCCTCCTACTTCTAGGGTTCAACCATGCCTTGTATGCACTAGATAAAGGAGAAGGAGCTTGGTCACTTGCAGAAACGGTCCACAAAGGTCTTCCAATCCAGTAAATCTCGTACTTGTGAACGTTACTTTCATGCAACGATACTTCACGAGGACTATCGTTATAGCGTGGAACTACTTGTTCAAGTCCATACTGCCGCATCAGTCGAGGAGGACAATAAAAAGTCAGTTTTGAGATACTAGGAACACGGCAATACGGAGTATCATTCGTGCCAACCATCCTAGTCAGCCTCCACCAAGGCACCACCCAACGAATGGAAAATTCCCTCTTTGCAAAGAAATTTTTCCAGTCTTCATATGACATGTTCACAGAGTAATTCTTTTTCCTGCGGACTAGGTCGTTAGGGCCATATTTTTCAACATCGTCGGGGGCTTCAAATAATTCTAGACGCTCCATCAACCAAATCTGCAAAAAAAAAAAAAAAAAAAAATCAGACGTTGATAAAAAAAAAAAAGTGCAGATTCCCGTGACACGGCAGACTACACCGCGTCACGGCAGACACCCACCGTGACACGGTGCCTGTTTTTTTATCACGGGGACTAATCGGAACGTATTTTTACCCGCAGCAGTACCAGAGAGCCCTTCCTGATGGTTTTCCGGTCAGCTTTTGCTTCGTCAAGGCCACGAAATGTTTCTCCAAGGCACGTAGGCATATGAGATCTCCCAGATTCGACATGTTCAAGCACAGACGCTAGACAAGCATGTCCTACCCTACCGTTTGCAAATAAAAGCTTTCTAAACATGCAAAAAATATATGCCCTTCTACGATACACATGATAAGACTCAGAGATAGGGCGATTAAAATATAAATTTGCAAGTTTTTCTAAGTATACCACATTACCACATACAATTCTATTTAAATATGGATCTGTTAGATTCAGATGGCGTTCAAAATCTTGGTAATAATATCCACGCAGGGTAGGCATGGCAATAAGATTTCTAGCAGGAAATCCAAAGATTGCACCGAATTCCTCCGGCAGGGGACATATTTCATCGTAATCAAATCTAAAACAATGTGTTTCTAGACTCCAATAATCTAATGCTGCCTTAAGAAAATCATGTTCAATCGCTACATGTCGCAGGGCTAGTAAACCCCTGACATGAAATAATTCTAACTCTCTTTTGTCAGCATTGGTCAAAGAATAAGACCAGTCGCGCAATGTATTATCAAAATTCCGAGACATTATTATTGAAATATGAAATTCTAATTATTTTGTGTTTCGTAATTATGCATATCATGAATATACTGGTCCTATTTTATAGCAAAAGCGCTCGGAACTATTCATAAATTATCTTTTCATACGCGTAAACCACACCGCTGTAGAATACGCGTACCGTGACACGGGAAATCCCACCGTGTCACGGGAACTTTTGCCGCGACACGGCAGTTTTTGTCGTGTAACGGTATACAGTGCCGTGTCACGGCACCCCACGCGTTTTTTCATCTTTTCCCGTATCTATCCGGATTTTTTTTAGTATTTTATCGTCACCATTTATTTTTTAGTTTTCTGAGAGTTTTATTCCTAATAAAATTCTCAACCTTTTTATTTTTAATTTTATTTTTATTATTATCTTTATCATCTCATTTATTTTATTTATTTATTCATCACTTTATTTTTTTTTCTCTTTATCATTTTATTTACTTGTTTATTCTCTTTATTTTTTTCTTGTCTTTTTATTTCTTTTTCTTTTGGGGAAGGTCGGTACCCTCCACTTACTCCTCTTACGTTTTTGTCGCGTCATTAATAAATACACGATCACACACAATGAGTCTCAAGCACACACTAACACACAATAATAAATGCATAAACTGTGAATAATATGCAAAATGAGTCATAGTAAATAAACAACGTCAAGTGTCATCACAGTATGTACAAATAAAGACCCGCAGTCAAAAGTCTGCAGAACTAGAAGAGTTAGGGTCAGTATCATCTCCACCCTGTGAATACGGGAATGGTGAGCCAAAGAGTCCCGCCATCATCCGAGTACAGGGAGTAGTGTCCCTACTAGTCCCTGTGACTCCAGCAGCAGTCAAACTCAAGGCAGGACCCGTCCAACTGGCAAACGGTGTAGACTGACTCAAAGACACGGGAATCGTCGGTGGAGGCATCGTCCCATACATCGAAACTGAGAACAAGCCCGGCACCGGTGGAGGAATCCCAGACGATGGAGCTGAAAATAAACCAGGATCCACGGGAGTCAAAATAGGCCTAAACTCAGGCTGAGAAGGCTGTGAAAACGACTGTCGCTGCCCCTGACTCTGACCCCGAAGGCGCTGGGAAGACTGAGGCTGCCACTGAGCCTCCTGAAACTGATGAGTAATCTGAGGCTCTCGCTGAGATTGAGAATGCCGATGAGCCGCAGGAGATCGTCTACCACGACCAAGCTCCTCCTCGTCCGAGCCTCTATGCTTCGAGCGCGAGCGGGACCTCCGTTGCTCCTGAAAGATTCAAAATCGAAAGGCGTCAACAAATGAAAAATAAAACAAATGGTAGAAGTGAAAAAAAATGAGCATACCTCAAGAACATCGCTAGAACTGCTCCGACAACTCGCACCACGCCGAAGCTTGATGATGCAGTACTTCAGAGCGTCAACCAGCTTCATGAATCCCATCATCTCCGGGCGGTTAGGCTGAGAACAAAACAAGGACAAATCAGTAACAAGCGGTGTTAAAAGGATGAATAATGCATCAAAAACTTACCAGCTCAAAGACCTCGGGCAGAGACTCCTGCGCCTGTCTATAATCCTCTGGCGCGTCAGCAATATGGTCCTCGGTAATACCAATCGGCCCTGGATAGCGGACAGACTGAGGGGGAATCTCGATCCTCCCCACAGGGCGAATAGTCGTCTGAAAATATGATTGAATAATCAAGTTATTCGACCATTTAAAACAGAGACTAGTAACAAAGATCCTCAAAAGAAATCATACCTTAGGAAGACGGGGTGGAGGAGCCAGAGAGGGAAGCAAATCCTGCGCATAATCACCCTCCATGTGCAGAAGCTCCTGCCAAGGAAAAGTGTAACGCTCTCCCCTGTTTATCAACTCCCTAATCAAGCGCGAGTCCAGCATCGACTCTGGTGGAGATGAGGGCACCACAAAGCGATCGCCGCTATGCTGACAAACGACACGCTCCCCCAAATACCAGACAAAGCGTCCGATACCAACCAAAATGGTGCGGTGCGCTGAAAGACGCAAGGCCTCAAGAAGATCAGTCATCCCGGCCCAAGGACGATACTAGACATCAATGGCTACCTGAAAACCATAAAAAGTTGGCATGAAACACCGGAAACAACGTCAGAGGGAAAATAACAGGCAACAAAACTAATTCTTACGCCAACAGAAGAGGTGCCTCGGCGTAGCAGCCCACGCAGCGCAGGGAAAGACTCCACCCGTGACTCTCCTCGATCACGCCAGCTGGCCCCGACAGGGAAATTATGAACCGCTCCACGACGCCGTCGAGGAGCTAAGCCTGGGAAGTACTCGTAGAACCATAGTTGCAATGAAAAGTAATCTTTGAGCACATGAATCGAACAAATTAAAATAAAACAAGGGGAAAAGATCATCACCTCTACGACTCTCCACAGACCGTAGATAGTGATGGGAGACTCGTCGTTCAGCTGCCGACAGCCATGAAGTAACGATAAGAGAAGGTCGGCGTATCCGAGGCTGGCCCAGCTATACTGATCCTGACTAAAGAAGGGAGGTAGCAAAGGAGTGCGCGTGAACTCCTATCAGGAGAAAGAGTCATAGAGATCAGAATCAGAATGAAGATCCGCACTCGCTGCTCAGCCGATGTCTCCTCCATGTCGAAGCCACTAGCTAGAACTGAAGCCAGCTCCGATCGCCCGCTCCTAGGACCACCTCGAGACATTGGCTGGGTCCTGATATGCTGAACGATCGGACCTAACAAATCGGCTGCCTCAGCCGCTCCCCAAGAAAGATCGGACATCTGAGCTACGGCCTGGTCGGTGAAGCGCAGCCCGCTAATCATGCTGAAGTCCAGAGGGGTCACTGTCATCTCTCCCCAAGCAAAATGAAAAGTGTTCCAAAAATACTCCAACAATGCGCGAACGACTGTTGCACCGCAACCCCGGGGGCTGCGAAACCCCACGACCGCCGTATAAAAATCTACCAAACCAGCCGATTCCCATAAGGCGTTCGTAGTAGGATCCCCCGTAATGATCTGGTGAAGTCGAGGAATCAAGTCTCCGGCTCCAGAACCGTGGTGGCGAAGCGTGCCGTCGACTATGGCGGAGAGTGGGCGATGAGAAACGTGGTTCTCACGACAGAAAACCAACTGGTCTGGAGTCCACAGAGGTGGGACCCACCTACCTCTACTCGTAGAAGCCCTAGGCTCGGACTCTAAGACATCTTCGTCCATACCCTCGGGAATAGTGGGAGTGTCCTCCCGAAAAGCCTGACGCCGACCATGGGTGGAAAGGTCGCGATCCCGTCGCCTAGGCATGCTATTATAAAAATAAAGATCTAAATGCTTAGCATCACTTCCTAAGTTATTTAGTTGTTTATCGCATTATACGCTAAATTTTTACCTCAAGGCTAAAAATTGGCAAAATTATGGAAGTATTTATAATATTTAGTTTCCTCCATGACAAACTAATACTACAGTTCTCCTAGCCGCATGATACTATGTTCTCCATGACAATGTAGTACATACATGAAATATGTTTCGAAATTGCACAAAAATGATGAATCAACACATCATGACATATTTTACAAAGATCTACCACCAATATTTCACCATTTCAAGTGCAAAGAAGTAACATGAACAACAATAACATCATTTCACAAAAAGTAGTGACCAAAAATGGTGATTTGCTCAATTCTCCATCAAATCATGCAATTTTTGTCTCAAATTTCTCACAAACGCACATACATACATATACAAGTAAATTCATGGCAAGAATTTCAACATAAAACCTCAAAATAAAAAAATCCCCAAATTGATTTCTAAAGGTTTTTTTCATGAAATTACTCATTTGAGGCAAATTCAAGACAAAATTAAGAGGAACTTACATAGATCCTTGTAGAGGTTCGAATATGAGGAGTATAGCAAAAATTTTGGAGTGAATTCGGTGAAAAATCGAGCAACAAAATCTCGAAAAAACTCCGGCAACCCAGCTCACTCACCGCGACACGGGAAGCAGCGCCGCGACACGGTGGTTGTCGTTTGTGTCACGGAGAATCTGGGACGCGACGGAGCTCCGGCGACACCAGCGGCGGCTTCAGGCAACAGCAGCACGACGATACACAGCAACGCGGCAGTGAGCACCAAGCAGCAAGCAGTAGCGGAAAATTTTGAAAAAAAAAGGAAGAAGAACCGCCTTGACACGGTAGGTTATGCCGGCTGACGGTAGACGCTCCGAGCACCGGTGAGAAGCCGTCGAGACACGGCAATCCGAGCAAAAAGAATTTTTTTTCTTTGGGTGAAAACCGGACAAGAAAGAGAAATGGTGGATGAGCAAAATGGGAGAAATGGTTGATATTTAAAGCCAAAAAATCCCGTGCAACGAATCCCGTTCCCATGTAACGGTCATATATTGTGTGGTGCACATGCTTTGACTGGTCAAAGATGCCAATTGACTGGTTTTCAGCCAACAGGATTCCCGCGTCACGGGAGTTTGCTCCGCGACACGGGAATTCATCCTGTCTGACGGCAAAATTTTATCGTGTCGCGGGATGCTTCCACGTGGCACGAGGTTCATAATATTCTTTTGCACTTTTTCCGCGCATATTTCTGGTAGCTGCAATCAAAGCTGCACGATTTTCCGCGCAAATTGGACAGTTATTTTTTTCGGTAAAATTATGCGGAAAATTCTAACTGACGGTTGGAGGGTACCAAAATTATTATTTTGCCCCTAGAAGCATTAAAGTCATTTTGTCGATATTTTAAACACCTAATATAGTCGGATAATCGACTTGAAGGTGTGAATCATCTGCGGCCCACGTTCGGGGATAATCGAACCATCATACACTTGCAAATTTCAGTGATTACAGTAGTCATCGGCTTTCCTCAAACCTGGAAAGCGTTATCGGTGGATTTTTTCTTCAAGTATAGAAAACCGCCAAGTCGGCTTTCCTCAAGCATGGAAAGCGTTATCGGTGGATTTTTCTTCAAGTATAGAAAAGCGCCAAGTCGGCTTTCCTCAAGCATGGAAAGCGTTATCGGTGGATTTTTCTTCAAGTATAGAAAACCGCCAAATTCCTTTGTCGGCTTTCCTCAAGCATGGAAGATATTATCGGTGGACTTCTTCAATCATAGAATGACACCAAATTCATTCGTCGACTTTCCTCAGGCATGGAAAGTATTATCCGGTAGGTTTCTTCAGGCTTAGAAAACTACCGAACTCTTCAGTTGGCTTTCCTCAAGCATGGAAAGTGTTTCAACGAACGTTATCCGGTGGATTCCTTCAAGCATAGGAAGCTGCCAAACTCATTTGTCACCGATACACTAGTGTTAGATACGTATTCTATCCTTTTACTCTTTTATCTGTAGAATTAACATTTTTCTGAAGGTATCGGCGTATACAGAGTGATTTAGGATCGCAGAACGTCTTAAATCACTCTCGTCCCTATCGGCTACTTTGACTATCGTTTTCGAAACTGACGTTTCTACAAACTCAGTCAAAGTGGGGGCTTCTGTAGACACCTAAAAATGTCTCCCCAAAACCAAACCCGATGATAAACAACCTTTCACCGCCACTATTGGTTGGGTTCAGTATTTAATCCCGAGAGTGCTTAAAAAATCGTATTTGACTAAATTCATATTTTTGAACAGTCCATGGATTAGTCTTGATGTTGGTAAAAGCATAGTTTTAATCTCAGCCCAAACTTACTGTTTAATTTTAGCCCAAACCTTTTTTATTTTATGTTTGGCCCAAACCTTTTATTTTATTTCCTTATTTCATCCCAAAAATAATAAATCAGAAAATAGCCCGAAATTATCAATCGACACTTAAAATGCTGAACGAAATTAGGGTTTAAAATGTATTTAGACGGAAAAGCAGGCTGAGAATTTCCGCGCCACGGCAGGTACTCACCATGTCACGGGAATCCTTCCCGTCTGACGGTGGGATTTCCAGTGACACAGGAAGTTTGCCGTCACACGGGAACTTCCGTGTCTTTTCTGCGTAAACCCTTAACTGCGTCACGGGAAAGTTTCCCGTATGACGGTGGGACTTCCCGTGTCATGGTACATTTCGCCGTGTCGCGGGATACTTTTTTAGGGTTTTTATTATTTTAGGGTTCCGTGTGCTCCCTCAGCACATTTTCTCTATAAATACCCCCTCATTTCTAATGTACGGGGCATCAATTAATTCTCGAGTTTATTTTTCTCTCTTGTATGCTTTAGCCTAAACACTAGCCTACCCTTCTGTAGGGAATAATTTCAAGCCTTTAAAATCCCACTAGCTTGAACCCCACTGTGATCATACACTAAAGTACGGTGGCGTCCAAAAGGGAAGAAGATAGAGCAAAAGATTCGCCAACAAGTTTTTAAGGAACTTGTAAACCGTTCACGAGGTGAAGGTTACACCCCTTAACGATCCAAGAGATCGTCAACTCCATAAGGTCATGAACCAAATAAGGGTTCGGGGATGATGGTACAAATCCAACCTAAAAGAGATTGAACCTGCCCTAATAATAGGCCTCTACTTTATTCTGCTCGTATTCATGTGCGCTTTCTGACTAACATACAGTCAATAGGATTAACCCTAAACCTGTTTAATCTATGTTGGTTGAATTTAATGCACAAATAAACTATTATTGGCGATCACTTGAATTGTAATCACAATTAACCCTAACAAGATTATTAATTATCTTATTAAGCATGGTTGCAAATACCAATTCCCTTTAAACATACAATAAAAGGTGAT